>NC_067117.1:14698732-16095607 GCF_021347895.1 Acanthochromis polyacanthus
GGCCTGGATGGCATCATGGTTCATCTATGCCTTCTAGTGGTCATAATGTAAATCTAAATAGTTGCACATTATAAATTAAATATAGAATTTTTTTACCTACAGTATGATGTACTCTTGTTAACATTAATATTATTTATATACTCATGAATAATGTTGTATATATAATCATGTCAACTTCTGGAGTTGGTTCTTCAGGACTGTTCTTCTTTCTTATTGGTTCATCACTCTTAGACCTGCCCCGTTTTCCTGTTTTTATCTCCTCCAGGTGAGGTGGAAGCTGAGCTGCTCCACACCTACAGCCGCATCGATCCGTATGACACTTTGATTTTGTGTGTGCGCGTGGCCGTGCTCACTGCCGTCACACTCACTGTACCGATTGTACTCTTTCCTGTAAGTACGGTTTTTGAACTCACAATTTACACGGTGGGTCTCTCAAATAATGCCTCTGTGATGTTTTAAAATGTGATGTTGTTGTTGTTCTGATCAGGTACGGCGAGCGATCCAGCAGATGATGTTTCCCAACAAGACCTTCTACTGGCCTCGCCACATCGCCATCGCCTTCACTCTGCTCACTTTCATCAACCTGCTGGTCATCTTTGCCCCCAACATCCTGGGTATCTTTGGGGTCATCGGTAGGTCAGACCAACCCTGCTTAACACTTTAAAGCACCAGAATTTACAAGCTCATCAATTATAAGAGGCAAACTAAAAAAAAAACTGAGTGACACTGATTGGTGTCTGTAATGTAATCTATTTTATTTTGATGTAAACCATGTAAGAATATGACAAGAATTTCCATCCTTAACATTTTAATCTTCATCTCTGCTTAGCTGTACGGCACTTTATAGTGTATTACCTATGGCTTTGGTCTACTCTCAGCAGTATTTTGGATATTTTTCTTAGTGAGAAAGATCCAAAAACTGACAGTACTACAAGTACAAGCTGAAGAACCTGATATTTAATTCCCCTCTGGACTTGGTGGAGCCCAAAAGAGACCAAAAACAAATATTAAAAGAGAGTAAAGAAAAAAAGAGAGGTCTTATATTTGCATGTGGCCAGAAATACAATTCCAGATGAATGATATTGTTGCTCCGTAACTGCTAGATGTGTAAACAAGCAAAATGTTGCTGAAAAGTTTGCTCTTTCAGCTTGACAAACCATTATACCATACGCTACAAAGTGGACAATAGATACATACGTGTGCATGCTTTTGTATTTACAAAATAAACAAAAATGAATAAATAAGCTGAATTTGAGCAGGCCAGTAAACAGTGAGAAGAAAATTAAAGGAAGCTGCTGGGAAAATGAATTTGAGTCATGAAGTTACAAAAGATTGACAATTATCTAGAGCCACAAGAACAAACAAATTTAAAAAGACGTGTATGGCAGACTAGAGCCTACCCACCTAGTTTTAGATGTATCTTTTTTGCACAATATGTAACATTATCATAGATAATACCGCAGATTTTGAGAACAGCGATAAATATTTGGAAGAAGATCTTTCGTACTGTCTCTGCTAATGCTGCAGAGTGATAGTTAGCAAACAGCACACTTCAAACATTAAGTTCAAAAGCTTTGTATCATCAATATTCACTTTGGTAATGGAGCAAATAAATATAAAAAAGTCTTTCTTTCCATTTTTTGCTAATCACCACATCGTCACCACAGTGCTGAGTGAATAGCTGCAGGACGTAATGAGAACTGAAGGGAGTGAGAATTCACGGAGAGTCAGTTTCATGAATAATTTTGTGCTTTGTGCTTTCCAGGTGCCACCTCTGCCCCTTGTCTCATCTTCATCTTCCCCGCCGTCTTTTACATTCGTATCGTACCCAAAGAAGAAGAGCCACTGCGCTCGGCCCCCAAAATCCTGGTGAGCGTCATTAGAATACCAGAAAATTATTACATATTTCCTTTGAGATGCAGAGTAGAGTAAAGTAGGTTCATTTGAAAAGAAACTGAGAATGCAGTGGTGAACAACGTTGGATCGATATTTGAGACATTGTTGTGTTCCAAAATTTTTAATTTGATTTCTCAGAACATGGGCTGCTCAGTGGCGTAGTGGTTAGCACTTTTGCCTTGCAGCAAGAAGATCCCTGGTTCGAATCCCGGGGTGGGCCTGGGATCTTTCTGCATGGAGTTTGCATGAGCATGCTTGGGTTTCCTCTGGGCACTCTGGCTTCCTCCCACAGTCCAAAAATATGCTGAGGTTAATTGAGTACTCTAAATTGCCCGTGGGTGTGATTGTTTGTCTGTATATGTAGCCCTGTGACAGACTGGTGACCTGTCCAGGGTGTCCCCTGCCTTTGCACGAGTCAGCTGGGATAGGCTCCAGCACCCCCTGCAACCCTAGTGAGGATAAAGCGGTGTATAGAGAATGGATGGATTTCTGAACAGGCTGCAGAGAGTTTAGTCAGATTTGTTGCAAACATTCGCTTGTACTCAACCGTGAACTGATTGAACTTGGGTCAGAGGTCAGTGTGATCTCACAAAACATGCTTTTGGCCATGAATCAAGAATCCATTCATCAGAAATTATGACTACAGAATTTCACACCAATGTTTAAATGGTTAAAGATTAACTTTGCTGTCCCCCTTCTCATCTCTAAGTCTCTACATCTCGATTTCTCTCCTCCACTCCTCTCCTCATGTCTTAGTCCCTCCCACCAGAGATGTGAGGAGGAGACACAAGGTGAGAGGAGTCGAGGCAACACAGTTAACAAAATGAGACATCCTCGCCTTGAAGCTGTGGTTTTAAAGTGAAGTCAATGAAATGTGATGTGTGGCACAGCGGCATCATCTGCATCAACACACACACATGGGTCAGAAAGTATGGAAGAGGTGGGACACACAAAAAGGAATATACAAATCAAGAATGCTAAGTATTATGATTGTGCAGTATGCAGTATACTCAATGCACACACTCATTGTTTGTATTTTGCAGCTGTGTGTCACACCTCTTTTATACATCGCAGGTGACTAAAGGCAAATCATTCAGTGAGGATACGCCAGTACCGCCTCACTCATAGCTTCTCCTCAGAATGCATTTTAAGAATTGATTTGATGAAGATCAGTTTTTGGGTTGCAGGCGGAAAGATACAGGACACAGGAGATGACGGATATATTCTATATATATATATTTTTTTAAGTGAATCTTGACCAGTTTCCGTCTTTAGATGGTCTCTGTACATATCTGGGTTACAGTTCTGTAAAAAAAAAAAAGGAAAAATAATCTAAAGACAGCTTCACACCAGGCTAAATGGTGGTGTTTTGCTGCCCTCTCTGGTCAAAGGTTTCTGTTTCACCTCCCTGTGTGCAGAAATGTGCTGTTGCTTCTGTAATTACACCTAATAGTGATGTCAAGGTTTACTGGCATGCTGGATTACAGCCTTAGCCTTAAAAGTCCTGTTTCACCCTTGAGTAAAGCAAATCTGCCAAATTTTTCTGTCTACAATCACTCACATACCATATTTGACTACTTCATGTGGAAGTATTTAACTTGAAGGTCATTATATTTGTTATAATTCCCTCTCTGAACGTGATGCATCCAAGTAATGTTCATACAGTCATCTCTTGTATTCTCTGTCCCTCTGTTCCTTTTTCAGGCTGCCTGTTTCGCTGGGATTGGCTTCCTGTTCATGATAATGAGCCTCAGCTTTATCATCATTGACTGGACATCAGGCACCAGTAAAGCCAGCAGTGGTCACTAGACATCAGCTTCCATTGTATTTTTTTTTTTCAGGTTTTATATTGTTGATTTAGATCTGTGTTGTAATTTTACTGTTTTTACTTTGAATCATGTTTGATGTTGAAGATGCCCTATCTTTTTCCAGTGGAGAATATTGGCCCCGGAGTGTCGAGTTGAGGAAGTCTCTCTATTTTTCTCTCCTCTGCAAATACTCTTGCTCTGATGAGGTTATGTTGTACTGTACATCCTGCCAAACAGCGACTGCAGATCGAGGCCAGTAAACTTTCTTGGGAAGCTGATAGTGAATTTGATGAGAGGCCGAGTGCATAAAGATGGATGGGTACGCGTGGAGGCTGTGCCTTGTGAGAAGGATGTCCAAAAAATAACAGAGAGGCAACAATGTAGAGAGCTGCTGTCTTTATATACCTGTTGGTTTTGAGCATCTGCCTCCTTTTGCTTTCCATGTTGATCTATAATCTCTAAACAGCTACTTAGATTGTATCACACAATCTGAGCTGCCTCCCTTTTAACTGTTGAATGAAATTTATTGATAGATGATTATTTTATGATTTTTATGCCTATCATTATTATTATTATTTCTTATCTAAGTTATTGGAATAACTACATATTTTCCATTATGTGGAACAACAGAGGAACATTACAGCAAAAGCTGCTGCACAGGTGGAAGGACACGATTAAAGGAACAGTTCAACACTTTTGGACTTTGCTTTCTAGATGAAAAACTGAGAGCACACTCATGTCTGCACAGTAGAAATGTAGCTACAGCTAGTTAGTATAGCTTGGCATTTAAACAAAGTTGAACTGTTCCTTTACAGTGTGCTGCCTTCAGCTGCTCCTCTACTAACTTGTGCTGCTGCTGTTTATTTCGTGTTGCGGAGGCGTTAACACTCTCACAATTGACAGATCAGGGTGTGAAACCACAAACTATGCGGCACACTGAGCACATTAAACATAGCATTCCTACACAATATGATCTAGATGTATATTTTTATTATTAATCTCTACTTGATGAAAACCTCTGATGATGCACTGATGGAATGATCGTCAGTTAATGCTAACTGAGGCAATAAAATATCAGAGAGGCAGGTTTAAACAGGAGCATTTTAAATGGTTCTTGGGTGTCCAGATTACACACTATGTAAAAGTATGCCTATATTGTGCAAAGAGTCTTGCTTTTTTTCAGTATTACTGTGTAAATGACAGTTATAAATGGTACTGAAGACCTCATTCGTTGGATTGTACAGCTCTGAAAGAGAAGTAAAATGAAGAACAGTGAGTCCTCTCATTGAGCAGGGATGAATATTTACGTGAAAGATTTGATGTGTTGTTTCTGAGCATTTACTGGAAGTAATCAGAGATAACCAAAACATATGTATAAAACAACAACAACAACAGGGTCACTTCTCGAAGTGGTTAGTCACAGTTTGGCGTCTGTAAATATTTCTGTCTCCAGCACAAGATTGGTTCCTAACAGAAATGACAGACGTGGGATGTCTATCTTTAACAATCTTAAAAAAGTCGGCAGTTAGCAATAGCACTTTCCTTTAATAAGCACAACTTCTTGTAGCCAGTAATAAGGTGAAGCGCAAACAAGACATATTTGATATATGTGATTTAAGGGCACGTCCCTTTGTATGACTAAATCTTTACTCAATCTAATGTAGTTGATGAATTAGTAGCGTATCGATGGTTGTCAAACATTACTTGAAATTGTAACATTAAAGCTCCTGTAAGCCCCGCTGTGATCATTATTTCCCTCCTCTGGTTTGTTCTTTTGAAATACGACTAATTAATTGGATGTACTGTTGGAGGTTTTTTAAGTGTTTGTGTTGTTTAAAAAAAAGAATACATGGCTCCCACTGTATTTGAACTATTATACCTATATGCATTTTGTTGTGTCCTTTAACCTGAACCCGGATCAGAATTCAAGTGTCGGTCTTTTCCCATTATAGATAGATTGACTGTTGTTTTAAACTTCATGTTTAATGTTTATCCCGATGTATCAGTTGAATCTGATTCAGTGATAAAATGCAAGATGATTGTTTTTTCTTACATTTGTCTTTTATAGTCGGTGGTAAACCATGAGTGGTGTAGGTGGATCATGTCTGACTTCCATTGCTGCTTCTTGGCAGACAGTAACCTACTAACTTGGAGTTGTCAGTGAGTTGGTGTATTTGCCTACATTTCATTATTTTTAATGATAAATCCTTTTACACCAGACTACTTTAAGTGCTGTATGGGTACCTGAAAATGTGGTGGTGTCTGTTTGTTACACATCAAACCTCTTTTAATCCATTTTCATTCGATGATATCGAGTTATTTGGTTGTCTTTATGTATCTGTAAGCAGGGGAGTCATCTGAATCAGCCACTGGGGCATAACTTAGTGTTTGTTGTTGTTTAACTAATGCAGTGGTTATATTTATCCCTGGCTTCTTCTTCCTAGCTTGACCCTAATTTTTTGGCTGCATCGAGTCATTAAGTTATATAAAAAGAGTCTCATAAACAGTTCGCAAATGTTGCACACATGTAAAACCTCACAACATGCAAAAAAAAGAAAGAAAAACAAACACAGCAACAACATGAGGGGGATACACTATGTTAGTGGCTGATATAAGATGATCTCTGAGGACCTCTATTTAGTGTCGCTAGTCTCCCTCTTTGTGTGATTTATGGAAATATGTATGATTGAATAGTAACATATTAAATATTGACATCGGCCAGCATTTATAAATAATGTATATAAATGTATACCCTTTATATTCTATATTCATATCTAGTTTGTATAATGTAAATACCAATTAAAGTTTTAGTCCAATTAAAAAAATTATAAATGTAATCATTTTCAAAGTGCTTTTAAACCTTTTTGTCCTTCAATTCATGTCTATTTTCTTGTATCTCTATATATTTTAATATGTTGCTGGCAGTTATTGTACTGTAAACAATGTTGCAATAAAGATAATGGCGTAACATGACTTTGATCCTTCATCATCTTTTAGATTTGACGATCAGGAGTCTACTTTTGTTTTTGGCTCCTAATGTTCACCATCTCATCAAATGCATTTCAACTTTTATTTGGTAAATGTCCAGCATCAGTAATTCTTCACCTTTTTCATCAGACTCACCCCCACAGGAATGTCAGGTGGATTTCAGTGAAATGCTTGCATTCTGGGAATATGAATAAATAATGCAGACATTAATTGGGTGTATCCAATTGTATACAAAATGTGGACGACTAAGCAGAATACCAATAGCTTTGAATGAACCGGTATGGCTGTGTAAGCTGCATGTAAGTGGAATTTTTGAGCAAAAATGTGCCATGTGATCACATATGTAGTTGCATGTTTCATGTATTCTTAAGATAGCCCACAAGGTGACACTGTCGAGTTGTGATAAAAATTCTCTCTGGCACAATCGGTGGTCCTGCAATGCAACACAGAGGAAAGGCTTTACAGAGAGTCTACTTGAAATATTAACTATCACATTTGAGTTTATTTTGAATCTCAGTTTTGACCTCACTCTGTCTATGTTTATTCCAATACTTTATATTTTAAATATTGGCCTTAGTTATTTACATAGGCTAATTTGTATCACAAATACTAACACAGTGTCCACTAACACCATGTTTAAAAAATACTAATAATGAAGCTTTTGTAGCTGAAATTTCTGCATCAACTTAATGCATATACCCACTGCTTTGGGCCCATTGTATTAACCTATAACAGCTTATAATTTCCTCCTTCACTAGTATTTGACACTTTATAATGCATTTTTCTTTGGTATTTTTAAATTATAGTATATGTTGCAATTTATTGTACATTTTCTACTTTAGTACATTTTCGTATTTGTTATTTATTTGTATTGTGGTGGGGTTCACTTTACTCTTTCTGTTTGCTACTGTAACAATAGAATTTTTTCCTTTGGGGATCAATAAAGTATTTCTGTTCTATTCTATTCTATTCTATTCTATTCTATTCTAATACTTTATTGATCCTCATAGGGAAATTGCTTATGTTACAGTTACTTCCATTCAAAGTCAGAAATGTAAACAGACAAAAATATATAGAAAAATATAGGTAGAAAAATATGTCCTAAAATACAAACAAAAGTAGACAAATATAACCTGAAAATATAAACATAGGTCGAAAAATGTGTTCTAAAAATATAAACATAAGTAGAAAAATATGACCTCAAAATATAAACACAAGTAGAAACAGTATAAACATAAGTGTAAAATGTGCTTTTCCTAAGAAAATGAAGTCTAAATATACAGTGCAATAACTAGTGCGTTACCGGACAGAGATGCATAGTTATTGTGCCAAGTTATTGCAATTCTAGTCTATTCTAAAAATATGTAAATGCTCTCTTATCATTGGTCAAGTATCATATAAACTTCGATTTAGCCACTGTTATTCATGTAACCTGAACCCTGCAGGTCTGTGAAAGCAGCAGCCCTCTTTCACTACATTACCCATGATGCCCTGGAAGTGGGCGGTTATGTTCTTATTCTCCCCCTCCGGTGGACGTTGGCTCTGCTGCTGTTGGCCTGGGAGGTGACGGCGCTGTCTCGCTGTTTGGCAGAGGGGAACTTCAAGCGTCTTCGGGTGTGGCTTCAAACGTGATAAATCTCAACGCGGGGTAAAGAATGCGTACCAGCAAAACGGATTAAAACACAAAAAACACACACAACCAGCAGCGAAGGAAAACATCCCGTGAAGAAGAAGAAGAAGTGGTGAGTGTGTGTCCGGTACTCCGGCAACAGCGGCAGGAATCTGTGAGCTCCGTTTTCAACAGCTGGAATACTTTTTTTTGCCCAACTTCGTGGCTCGTTTTCGTGTCTTTAAATGTTCCGCTGTAAGGACTAAAGCTAAAAAAGTCAACTTCCTTCGAAAAAAGTTTCTTTTCGGTCGCTGGACAACTTCACTCCCGCAGAAAACAAACAAATGCAGACCAACTGACTGAAGCAACCGAGCGAGCGTTTGGGAATTTCGTACGTTAGCTAGAAACCCAAGTTCACATCGTTAAAGGAAATAGTTTGTGATTTTCGCTCCTTAACACCGTCACAAGAAAAAAAAGGGGAAGTCGCCTTACTCAACTTCAACTGCAAAGACGAGGGTTTCGGACTGAGCCGTGAATTGTAATTATTTTTTCCCAGGTGATATTTTGCCACTAAAGCAGCAGACCTGAAGCGCGCACTGGGAACCATGGGTTGTACGGTTAGTCAGGAAGACAAAGCCGCGGCCGAGAGGTCTAAAATGATTGATAAAAACCTGCGAGAAGATGGAGAGAAGGCGGCCAGAGAAGTGAAACTGCTGCTGCTGGGTGAGTTTCTCTGTCACAACACTGACACTGGCTTGCAAAAGTGCCACATGTAAGGCTGCAGACCAATTATGCAACCTGCTTGAAAGGCGTTGACACAAGGGTAGGAAGTCTAATATTTTAGCCATGACTATCCAATGTGCTCTTCAGCCCCATCCAACACACACACACACACACACACAGACACAGAAGCTCGTTGAATCCCTGAAAAGACAAACGTGGCAGCAGTAATGCCACAAAGTGTGAAGGCAGTCCAGAAAACTTCATCCAAAGTGTGAAATGTTAGCATAACATGTGTGCTTTGCCTTCAGTGTCACAGCTGCTTTGACACAAACATACCGCCCTGTGCTTCTGTCAGTGCTTGGGAAAGTTTTGACTAAAAACAGCCCTCTGTGGAAATTATAGGAGCCAATTTCACAACCCCACAGAGTGTGAGCATTATTGTTTGGCCAGTTGCGGTGGGATGGTCAGAAGAGGCAGCTTAAAGTTCACACACGTTTCCTCTCAGCAGGAACTGGGCTCAGAGGTCAGACATGGCAGAGTCTGGTTGATAATTAGGGGGCTGGCGTTTTGATAGAGAGCGAACAGCGCTGACTGTTCTCAGCACTAGCTGGAGCACACACATACATGCACACAACACAACTGATTTAGGGAATGATTTTTTCCCAGGCTTTTAAATGACTTCCCTCCTTTTTGTAGCTGTCAGTGTTCCGAGTTGGGCATGCTGCATGCCACTATCGGACATGTTGCTGCTGTCTACAGATTCCTTTACTGTCAAAGCCATACGAAACTCTTGCCTTTTGGAGGATTTTCTTGCAAAGACTATTTTCTTTTTCACCCTCCAAGGACATTTTAAGTAGCTCGAAAGTGATGGAAATATAACCTGTGGTGAAAAATCTTATTTTAGGGGTAAAGTCACCAAACTTTTAAAGCAAGATTTGACCGGTGATGCTAAACATACAGTTCCTATATCCCGATGACCACTGAAATTGCAGTTTTGACTCTCTCCTCATTCGTTTAGATAAGAATCTGATCTTGTTGGCCGAAAATAACTGCATAAGGATGTTACCAAAATGGCTGTCGAGTGGCAAGACCTGCCTATAAGGACTTTAGCCAAAGCCAAAGAAACATCACCAGCAACAATGATTAAAAAATAAATGAGAATAATAAGTGACTTTTTTTTTTTTCAACCACTGGGCTTTTCCTTTGCTAATATGGTCAGAAATAACAGGGAAAAGAATAGTTGTTCATCAAATAAGGTAACAGACACTGCATTTCCTGTATGTGTTCACAAATCATGCTTGCTGTGATGTGTAATCAAACCCCAAAGATGGATCCTTAGCTCAGAAAACCCCTGTTTTAGGTTTACTTTACACTTGCTAACTCAACAAATATACAGCTTTCTGTACATTCTCCAGTCTGTACTTAACAGCCAGTTCAGAGATTCATAAACTGAGGATTTAACAGTTTTCATTGGCTGTGTAATCTGTAGTGCATATGAATGAAAAGTTGACATCATTAAGTTCTTGCATCTGTGATATATTTTGTCTCATGCTCATTTCTTTACACCCCAGATGCCAGGGACCCAGCACAACATTGTTTTTACACTAATAGTGAGTTTTTTGTGAAAGAGGTTTTGTTGAAGACACATGGCTGAACTTATGGTCGTATTAAAGCCTGATATGGATCTATTGAGAAGAAGAATCTCAGTCAATTTGAAATACTTTTAAGGTCTTTTTCTCTGCATAAAATAACTGCAATAAAAAATAATACTGTGAATTAATTAATACTGAAGCGGCACATTTTCAGGAACGTAATCTCACAGAATGTCAAGTATGGCCCAATTAACTGAAAACAAATGTGACTGCTTGTTGGTGTAAGTGCAACATTTTTCTCTTATTTAATTTTGCACCATTTGCCGGTATTCTTGTTTCTTTTCTTTAGTGTGTTTTAATTTGAAAGACTGTGGTATTTTAAAGGTGTTTAGTAGTCTATATGGTTATTGTATTTTGCAGCAGTTCATGTTGATCGTAGAATCACAAAATTAATTTGTTGTCATCTGTCTGGACAGAGCACAGAAGATTGTGCTTCAGGAACACATGCTGTGTTTTTCTCTCCCGGTTCCTTGAAGAGAGATGGCTGGTCGTTAAGTTGTGCCCCTGGTTAGAAGGCTAATTACATACTATGCTCTATACAGCAGGTTTCATATCAGTAATTACCATCCGGTGCAGTGTGTGAGGGTTGAGGGGAATTATAGCAGAGGTCTGAATCTGAAGCAAAGGTTCGGGAATTTGTGCGTGAAGACTGCATCATGCAAATAAGACTTTTCCCTTTACTTGTGCAATTTGAAAAACATGCCACAGCATGTTAAAGCTGACCTGGCTGGATATGAACAATTTTTCTGCAAAAAATGAATTTTACACTCCAGTTATCTGAAGCGTAAATACAATGCAAATTTCATACCCTGATGTAGGTCTGTTTTCTTTTCTTTTTTCCTGTGCCGGTGGACCAATCTTAATGACAGTTGCATTTTAATGGATTATTCTTTCTGCAAACATGCAATCAATTGACTTAAGAATGCATTGTTGCAGCTTGCAGTCGTAGCTGAAATAATGGTGTATAGTGACTAGACAGATTGCGTGATTGTGGTGCGACATCCTTCCAGAGGTGTCACATCCCACCTCCAGGTATGCGTTTTAGCTATGTGCTGCCGTAGTATCTGTTGGAGCATCTGAGAATAATCTCACTGCGTCCTTTATGGCATGCAAGAAAGCTGAACTGTAGTCTCATGTGCCTCTTAAAGCAAACACTACAGACTCTTAAGGTGAGCTTTAGGGGTTATGTTGAAGTCAGACTCCCGTTTCTAGTTGTACACAGAGACGGAAATGATGAGTCTCTCTTTGAATCAACTCTGAATCACTGCCTTCATTGAACGAGCTCAGGAAGTCTCGCCACCAAAAGCCTGTTTCAAATGTTGGCTCTTTTGCATTTTACCTAGTGTAAACAGACAAATGCAATTAGACATTTCCATGGTTTCTCTAATTATGCCTTACCAAAGGGAAGGCTGTATTAGATTGTTTTGTCTTGTTAGTTGTCCCCAGAGAAAGCCATTAGTTAATGTAGCAAGGAGGACTTCATGTCGTTGAGGCGTAAGCCTTCATTAACAGGAAGCATTTATTCACAAGCTTCCCTACTGATTCTAATCTTTGATTGACATTTAATCTTCTTGTCCTCAACAAATATGTTGCTGCTCATTTGAGTTAATTTTCTGTCTTCTTTGATGAACTAACCTTTTTTTAAAGCTCAGCACAAATGAAAAGTTCCCCTTGGCAGCATGTCCTATTGAAACTGTGAGAACAGCAACATTGTAGGAAATACCTCTGAATGATTCACTGTGAGCACTGTAAATATACGCGCACACACTTCAGTCCTAATAGACTTAATTCTACATAAACACATTTACTCAGAGGCCTGACAAGCAGTGCTGTTATGTAAATACATTGGCACACTGAAGCCATGCGTGCAGCCTGTGGGCACAGTAGAAAGACATCTACTTCTAACGCAAATACATAGACATTGTACTAAAAATATCTTCAATATGTGTACACATGTGTAGTGGTATACAGCCTTCCCACCAACAGCTGTCAGCATGACTAGGCAGAGGTGATAAATGAAGAAAAATACCATTTTATTGGGCTGTGACTGAGAAATGCTGATGGTGTTCTCAGAAGAGAAATAGTTTGGTCTATTTCAAACCTTGAAAACAACTGATACAGCAGCACTGTTGTTTTTTGCCACTGAGGATAGTGGGCTTGTTGTTGTATGGCATGGTATTTAAGGCATGTATGGTGCTACACATTACAAACTCAGTTTATGACGTGGTTGTTCCTACAGTGTTGTATTGGTCTGGATTCTGTTTACCAGCTCCTTGTGGTTATAACACGACTGCCACATGTAGCAATGCAAGGCTGACATACAGTTTAGCTTGCGGCTAGTTTTATTCAGTCACCATATGAAATGCAAAACCTAAACCAAAGTCAGCAGCCGCATTACATTACTTATGCCACAGGATGGGAAATATGCTGGTAAAGTTTTCAGACAATGTATTTATGTGTGTGTGTGGAGAGGGAATGTATAGAGAAGCTTGCACAATTATTTAAATTTTTTGCTAAACACCGGACATTACTACAAATTATATTGAATGCTTTAGCCACAGAAAAAAAAGATAAAATCACATGTGATAAGAAACTTTATGTTTCTCTTTCACATCTGGCCTCTGCCGTGTGCGTGAACATGATCTCTCATTAGTCTGAATACTTTGCCTAAGCCATGTAGCTGTTATTGGATAATATGGGCTTCAACAATACAATCTGTGAAGATAACTTTGAATGGCGGATATTATGAATTCTTCTTAGGTGACAAATATGAAGTAAGTGCCATATAGATACGAGCAGATGGTAGCAGCTGATTCAAGTTGATTTTTGCCACTGTTAAGTGTTTCTACACCTCTACCGGTATACTTACTTAATGACTTTATTCACAACATGTCCCTTGTGATCTGTGTGCAAATATCACTTTTCAGTAGTGAATAACTTGTCAATAGTAAATAACACTTTGGTCAGCACTACTTCCCTGACTGTTGCTGTTAATGCTCTACCAGTGGCATGTTGTACAATTAACACTGCAATTTCTGTGTCATGCCTGTTCCAAGTTTTTCAGTTATCCTGTCCACATGAAATAAAATTCTTTTGTATTTTCATTCAAACTTTGTCCATTTGGACAGGCTGTGCTGAGTTTGCTATTTACACCAGGCTAACATTTAGCCACAGCTGTCCCCACCTATCTGAGGAAAGTATTGCCTCTCTAATGACAGTAGCCTGTATAGAGTCTGCTGATGTAGTTGTGCTACAGGGAACCGTTTTAAACAAGTGCTGATGGTATCTGGCAACAGAAATTTTTCCTTGCAGACATTTCATAGCAGGATGGGTGTAATGAATAATATTAATGAACTCTGCATTCCACTTAAGGGAGGACATGGTTTTGTGTGTGCTGGTTTGCTGAAATAGCTTAATGGAACTGGCCACAGTTATTTCATATTTTATTAAAATATTGCATATTTTTCTACTTCATGGCTAAATATCAGCATTATTATCCATAAGTAGCCTCAAATACAACACAGTTATATTTTCGTAATTTGCCTCAAGTTGAACCTAAATTGAATTTTGCAATGTACGAGCTGTTGCTTGCAGGCAGGACATGTTTAAATTTCCATGATTCTTTCAAATGGAATCCAACATGCCACTGTAGGGCTGACCAACTTGAAACTTTTTAATAAGTGTTTATAAGTAATTTTATGCGAGACTGATTAGTATAGCAGCTGTAATAATGTTGTGAAATTAGAGCCTCTCTATCGTGTCTCGAGTGGAGTTTCCTGGAATCTGGTCTTACAGTTATTGTCATATCACCTGAACTGAGGTTTGACCACAGACCCATCAGATAGACTTCTAATATGAAAATGAGGTTTGTACTTTCTGTAACTGTACACTAAAAACTCAGTTGTGGTACATACTGTACTGCACTATACTGTAAATGTTACGCTTATAACTAATACACAAATTGAGCTTCTGAATATATAAACAAATGTTTTTACTGAATTGAGTTGAATGAGAATTCAATTATCTTCATTCAACAAATACAGAACTAAACAATGTGTAACATTATGGTTATTTCAGTTGTGCGACGAAAAGACAGACAAATTTTATTAGATTGTTCCCACTGTCACACACTCTCAAAGGCAGTCACTTCCTGTGGGTTTCAGGTGTACAAACGCTCTCTTAAATGTTTTGATTAACTAACTTTCCCCAAGCTTGCTACTGCAGACGCAGTATTGATCATAGAGTGAGGCTACCATTTGTGAAAGCTGGGAAACCTGAGCTTTTGCCACTGTGCTATTAGAGATCTGAAGCCTCCCTCTGATCTGATCCCATTATTATCTTTTTTGCCAGTTGGTGATTATTGTGTTTGACTGCTTTGCAAAATGCTGTAAAGCCTCCTCTGTCAGTCCTAAATCCTTTTTCATTTGCTCCTGTACCTCTGCAGGTTTCTGGAATGTAATTAGAAAGACAGAAAAAATCTACTTCACTGGTGTTAAATATGTTTAAAAGTTTTAGTAATACGAAACTAACATAGAATGAGTTCTTCCCTTAATATTAGAGAATTGTAATAGCATGCAGTGCATCTTGTGTCGAATTAGAGTTAGGTTTTAGTAGCCCAAACTGAAGTCTTCATTGCAGTCAACTATTTACTGAACGTAGTCATGTTTGATGACTGCACAAGGTGACACATTCCACCGCTGGTCAGTCCTGCAGAGACGCCAAGTGCCTCCCTCTTATTAAAGTCGGTGGCAGTGCTTTAGTGGGTGTCAGGTGAAATTACAGTTTGCTCATTATGTAGAGCTGGGTTTCTCTGTAGAATACTAGTCAGACTGGCCTGTTCCACAGGAGTAAACGGCTGTTTGCAGTACCTTCCATGACAGCAGAGTGACACTTTCACAGCTCTCCAATAAAAGCTTATCTGAACATCAGCTTCATAGCAGCTTAATTGCAACTGAGAGATAGTGACAGAATTGTGGCAATTCGATTTATCAAATTAGCTCCTGCTCTATGTTTTAGGTGACTTGACCTTGTTTACTCAACAGTCCACACCACAGTGCTACCCAATTAGCTGTATGACGCACTGGATGGAAGATCTGTGAATGTGTATGTGAAGGAGCTGAATATCCTGCAATTATTGAGAGAGCTCTGAAGATAAAGCCCGCTCCTGCAGACTGCATGTCTCAGTGCAGGTCCACAGGGACTAGGCTACACTATCCTCACTGCTCTGGAAATGGTGATAGCTTAGAAAATCCTCTACCACTGCCTCAATCCCTACCTCTCTCCACAGCTCATATCTCTGCTGTATTCTGACGCTTCCTGCTGTTTCGCGAAACCACTAGAGTAGCATAAAGGTCAATATTTTAGTTTGGAAGGAAAGACAGTTTGCACATTTTTGTTTTTTTGATGTGTCAAGAGTGAAGTGAAGACATACAACCACATCAAGAGCTTAATTTTCTGTGCACGCCCACTATATCTGATAAATTGTGCTGAAGGGGGAAGTAGGTACTGCTGCATGTCGGCCTGCAGACAATCCAGAACAGACACAGGAATTAAGCATTTCGCAACAGTTCCTGACAGACAGAAAAAGATAGAAGCTTTGATAGAGGATGTGTAGAATAAGTTGCCTGAAACCTTTTTTTCTCAAACGATCATTTCACCCAATTTACATAAAAAAAGAGAAGCATTTGATTTAATCGAAAGGACATCTAGCCATGTAGATACTGTTTTGTCTTGTAGATACTGAGTATTTTAGATATTGTCAGCTGAGATTTGTGTTGCCAGCCCAGTACAATAAAGGTCAATGGCGTGTCCTTTCTGATCTCTACATGTTGAACCATTAGTTAATTTGTTTTGTCAAAATTTATGTAATCCTAGTTATTTTAGAGAGTCAGCACACTCAGCATTTAGAACAGTTCTTTCTTTCTTTCCTTCCTTCTTTCCTTCTTTCCTTCCTACAGTTTAAAACATACCCTGAAAACGTAAGGAGATGGGATCTTTGCATTACAGTACATACATACAGTAACTAGGACATTGAGGACAGAGATGCTACGGACTTGTTTACGTGTTGCTTTCAATGATGTGAGTGCCACAAACAAACAAACCCTGGATAAATCAAACCTAATTTGAAACTGCATAAGTAGATACTACCAGAGAAAAAAACAAAAAAATGTCTTTTTGGAATTTGGTTGAACTCAGTCGCTGATGAACAACTAATTTATCTAAAGGTTTTTCTCTGCACTTGTCCCAAAAGGTATTTGGACTGGTAACTTCCATGAGGATCATAATGCTGTTCCATAAAATATCAGATAAACTTGTATTTTATCCATGGAAAAGCACATATAGTACAACATTAAGCACGTGTTTTATGCTAGAATAAATAAATACATCAGGTTCTTACTTGTAAAAGCATAATAGCTTGTCCTGTAGTTACTATACTAGATTACTCCTGTGAACATAATGGTGATTCACCACTGCAAATTTCCTTGGAAATGGTTAGTTAAAAGCACAAGACAAGTCAAGTAAGCTCAGAGAAAAGTTAGATAACCTGCTTCCTTAGATAATTGTTTGTACAGAGGACACCGTTCAGTTTAACAGATCTACAATAAAAAAAACCTCAATCTTCCATCGTCTTCATTGAGTATATTGTCAACATGCTAAGAATACACGCAAACCCTGAAAGACCAGCGTCAGAGTTGGACTTCATAATTGTTAGGAAAATCAAGAAAAGCAGGTGAAAAACGACAGCAAAGATCGCTTCAGAGATCAGTGAGAATTAACAGATACAACTCGGCTTACAGAACATTCAAAGTAGGATCAACAGCTATGGTACAGGAGAGGAGTGATCTGGCAGCAACCATTCATAAGCTCAGAGAATGAGTCAGCTCGGATTAACGTGCAGAAAGACAGCAGCTTTTATAGTTGCAGACATGAGTGTGTTATTTTTTTGACGAGTCCAAATTCTACCTACACAAGTCTGATTGTGGAATATTTGTTTGGAGAGAGCCATCGGAAAAACTCTAACCAAACTACAATAAGTTGGCAGGTACATGGAAAAAAAACACAACAAAACTATATGGGCATTGGAAAGTCTGGGGTGCTTTTTTCTTCCGTTAGTGTATTTATTGATGAAACTTTTAAGTTTAAATGAAGAATAAAAGAACAAAAAAGTCAAAACATTATCGATGTGACAGAACTGGATCTTTGAGCAGAGTATTGATTTAAAGCATAGTACCAGCCTGTTGAAAGAAAACTTGACCCAAGAGAGAATCAGACTAGAACGGCCCTCTTAAAGCTCTGACCTAAATCCGCAGAGCGCCTATGGAGTATGCCATGGAGGAAAAATAGTCAGTTCATTCCATGCCTTAGTGTGGATCAACTGAAAAGCTTTGCTGGCTGAAATGTGGAGGAAAATTTCACCATAATTGTTAGAGGAACTGGTTGAGTCTGTGCCTTTGTCAAACACTTTTGCAAGCTAAGGGGTGGCAGACTAAAACACCTTTACTTTGATCTTTACTAAAGCTACTACTGAGCGTCCAAGTACTTTGCTGTTTTGTACGATAGAATTATTTTTTTGTTATTTGAAAGCTGAGAAACTTATTTTTGTGCCTTTATGCAGTCTGTTTTGTTTTAAACATGAAAGTCATCTTTGGGATTTTGAAGTAGTTTTTGGAGCCACTGTATAAGTTTTCCCTTGGGCTGGAAAAACCATCCAGTTTTGGGTCCAAACCTGATTGTTATTGTTTTGTAAAGTCCGCACAGTGCTCGCTGTAATGCTGCTTATTTTGGGAGGGTCCTGAGAAAACATAATCCACTCCAAGTTCGTGACCCTCCCTTCCCATAGCATCACCAGAAATGTCAAAGTTCCCCTCTTTATATTGCTTACATTTTCAAGCGCCTTTGGGCAGTGGGGCGCCGGAGGTTGGCGGCTTTGTTTGTCTGACCATGTCATTAAGCACACATAGAGTAAACCATTATCCCTTCTCTTCCCTCCCACAATGCATTTCCTTTTTCTTTCCATTATAGGAAATGAGCTCACTTCACTTCCCCTGCGTCCTCATCAGGTTATCCTGTCATTTTTCTGTGCTGGAAAGTCTGGTGCTGCTGGGTTCCCTCGGGGTCAGATTGCATCTTTGAGCCTATATATGCTGGAACAACTGGAGTACACTTAAACAGCTAAATGTCACAATGTTAGAAGAAGGAAAATGATTCTGGTTTTCAATAGATATTCTATTCTAATAGTCCTGGAGGAGAAGTGGATAGAACTTAGTTTTGCTGTTGATGAGGTAGGGATGAAAAGAGAAGATGTAAAGGTTGACTATATAGTGTGGGATGGAATCATTGTAGAAAAGCACATGAGACAGTAAGTTAGGATGGAAGTAGTGGGTGGGTCAGAGTTCATATTTAACTGTAGGAGACTGAGGATGTCTGTATTATGAACAGAGCAGCTACGCTCAACCACAAATATCACTGCTGTGCTCGGTCACAGTGCAGTCGTGGTTTGTCCTCTCATTCTCCTCATCTCCTCTTCAGTATAGCTATGTTTTAAGTGGTAGAGAACAAGCAAAAAAAAGGACAGAACAGGAATGAAGGGAGACAGTCTTGAGCTGATTAGAAGTTGAGCTACATCAAATTTAATCTTGCAAAATGTCATCAGCAGTTGCATCTCTGTTTTGTGTCGATGATGACGGTTGTATTGTGATGTGAAATGGGAATGCAGTGTAGTTGTCAGACAGCAGACAGTTTCCTCACTGAGCCACACTGTCCTTTCTCATGTTTGAGAGTTATTCAGTTGCAGATGATAGTTTAACCCAGGACCTCACTTGAGCTCTCACTTGACAGCTTCTCAGCTGTTGCTGGTCTCTGTTAGCATTGCTGGTTCATCTGAGTTGTGTGCTCTGGAGTAAGTGCACCAAGAGAGGTGCCTAACATAACTTGAGCAGCAGGGGCCCATGTGGAGGTGATGGATGGCGGGTGCAGTTCAGATGTCACACTGGGTGAGGGTGTGTTTTTCTCCAGGGGGCTCAGAATGATAATGTTGTGACAGCTGTATCGCTGAGTGTGTAATTGAAAGGTCAGTTTATTGCATTATTGTTGTCAGTGTTCAGCTCTTTTCTGTCTGAGAACTGGACAAAAAGAATTTACTGCAATCTTTGATCTCCACTTTTTCTTGAAAATTATATTTTGACTTTCACTTATTCACTGGATGTGTACTCCATTTTTTTCCTCCTGATCAATAAATTTTTAATAACAAAACTAAGCACTTGAAACCGTTGCTTTTCTGAGAAAGTCTCAGTTTGGTGTTCATGGATATTTCTAAAGTTACTATAAATCACTGAGATGCTGTTTAGGAATATACATTCATAATGAACAATATGTCTAAAATGTTAGTCTTAATTTTCCATAAACTTAGTATAAATGAGGTTAACAGCAGGCATTTATTAGATCACTTTCTTACAACTATACTGTTGCTACACTCATGTGGTCTAGCTTTGTCTAAAACCAATGATCATATCATCACTGACTTGCGGCAGTCATGTTTTCGCCTATTTATAATGAGCATATTAATCAGTGACTGTTATATTTGTTACATCCCGACGAGCAGCTGCGACCTCCATCGTTAATAGCCTTTTCAGACCACCCAAACAGACAGTTGTTGCGGTGGAGCGTTGCGAGAGTGTTTTTCTTATTCCTCCCGCCACACCTACTGCTAAATGACCTCAGCAACATTAATGACACCAAGAAGGTTCTATGAAATAGATTTCACTGAGAAATTTAGACTTGGATTTTGAATGTATTAGAGGATTTCACAAATTATACTAATACATCAAAAACGGCGTGTTCACCCTCCAAAAGAAGAGTGCCCGTTTTTTCTTCAAATTATGATCCTCTGTGGGTACATGAGATTTCATAGTTATCAGTAGTGAAGGATGCATACAGAGAACTGAAACCAACAGTATTGCTTTTAGCTCATTTTTATGATTCGATTTTCTCATATTCTTGAATATTTTTCATTAAAAGCAGTGAATAATGTTTCCTTTTACTTCATACATACAAAAGTAAGCAATTAATTCCCATATCATCGTCAGAGCTGTTAGCCCTAACTGCTTTCCTCTGTTTGTTGGCAAGTTAAGACCTTCTCTCCCCTCTCTCCTTTTTACCATTTTTGATCATGGTTGCTGACTGTCTTGCAGATGCAATTGATGTCATTTCCGGTTTCAGCCCATTAACCCCCCTCCTCATCTGTCACTTCCTCTTTCAGCTGGCTGCGTGTAAAAGAGAAGTACATGTTCGTCTTTTGTTTAGCTGGTTGAGGAAAGAGCACACCCATCCTGTGTCAGCTGCCTTGTTCTGGTCCACAAAACCTAGGCACCACTGTCTGTTTTTCAGGTTAAACAACTGAAGAGCCCCTAAACAAATCTTATTTAAAGATTTTGCTACATTTAAGATTGTGTGAATAAAAAAGTAAGAAATCACTGTCTTTTTTTAGTATTCAGACACTGACATAATACTAACAATACTCATGTGCCAGTGTGTAAATTACACAGTGCAAGTGGCAGTGACATATGCTTCACACACCCCTTAATTGGCCAATTGCATGGTGTGTATCCTCAGTGACTGGAGTTTTACAAAGTGTTAGCTGTGATGCTTGGGGACTGCTCATAATTCATATTTTTCATATAATGGTAAGTTGCTATTGTTATTCATCAGATCACACCCTGCAAGCTGACAAAGATTTTTGGAAAGAATGTGGTGGAGCCATAAAATATGTTTGTACTTTGGTGTGCTGTTTTGTTTTCCACCCCATAAAAAGCAACTCTTAAAGCAGCAGGGCGCAATTGAGAAATGTGTGCAAGACCCTATACCAAGCTCTCTAGCTCTCTAAGTTTTACAGAAAAATCCCTGGCAGCACATGCTGGGTTGGGCCACTGTGTGTGTGTGTGTGTGTGTGTGTGTGTGTGTGTGTGTGTGTGTGTGTGTGTGTGTGTGTGTGTGTGTGTGTGTGTGTGTGTGTGTGTGTGTGTGTGTGTGTGATGGAGGGCTTTTGTGTGGTCTATAATTTGGCATGTGGAAAACAGTCTGACATTCCCCCAAATACGACACACGAACTTGTACTCAACTTAATGTCAGTTCAAAAAACTTTCCAATATGATAAGTAGGTACAGAGTTTGAAACTTAAGCACATATTAAAATGCGCAGTACATACAGGACAACAACAATAGAACAGTTTACGACTTAATAGGATACTCAATAGCATAGCGCTTTCGATTATGTTTTCTGTAGCTGTAACGCATTATGCCTCAGCGAGGAAATGGTGATTTATTAGTTTTGCGTGTCATAGCATGCTGTGTTGTCTTCTCCCCACAAAGAGGCACATTACACAAATAGAACAGTTGCTGGTGTATCTATTAAAAGCAGACGGCCTAAATCGTTGTGTATCAAGCATTCTGCGAGAAGCCTCATCTGATGTACGTGGTAAGCATTCTTTTGTGTTTTACAACACTCATAGCAAATAATACACATATTTCAATTGGAGCCCAGCTTTAGAAAGGAGACTTATTCACAAGCTGAACCAGTGTCCTCGCCGTTAAGCTCGTTGCTAGTCTCTACGTGGTCATATTTTAATGAAATGAACTGTGAAATGAGTTTCATGTGAAACTTGTGTTATGTTTGTTGCCACAGAGTTATCGTCAACACTGTTTTTTGACCTTGTCACCTCATTGAGTCCCAAGACGCAGACTAACATACGCACATCTGGCTGTTAATGGCTAATTTTCACCTGAACTGAGTGAGATAAAGAAAGGCTTTATGAGGAGAGGCAGGTGGAAATGCTCATATCATCTGAGTTATCACCTGAGTTTTCATGTTCAAGAGATTAGGCAGAAAAAGCTGACTCAGCTGCTGTTTTTCAGAGGCTCTCTCACTGACGGGGATTATGTAGAGTTCTAATCAAACCAACCCAGGAGCGACTTTCACTTTGCTGCAGCTGAGTGTGCTCGAGTTTGTGCATGTGAAGTGAGTCTCATGAGGCCAGAGCTGCAGTTCATCTTACAGCGTTTTCTTATGATCACATAAGTTTGTGTGTACATATATTGAATGTGTGTGGTTATTGTGCTTATAGGGCAGAGAAAGCTCCTTATAGGCCCCTAAATTTGGTTTATATCCATTCTTTGAATCTGCACAGAATGTATGCCGAAGCCTGCAAGTAGCTTCCATAGTTGGATTTGCACTGGTATGCTGATATATTTGTGTCCATCTGCAATTATGCAACCAAAGCACGGAATCTGTGTTACTGTGATGAATCTCTTTGTGAACTTCAAAACAAAGGTGACTGAAATAAAGTCAATCAAGTTAATGTTTAAGTTAATAAATGATTGAACTGTAGTTCATTATACAAAAAATTACAGCAATATAGAGAGGAGAGAAGGCATTGGAACTGATTGAACCAAGGGACTGTTTGGTAGCATGAAAATGAGAAAATGGCATGTGGCTACATTTGCACAAAACTGGCTTTTGCATTTGCGTTATGAGCAAGCCAGATACATTTACAACCTGCTACATATTACATCTAGCTTCCCTTGCGCATTATCTTTGTGCCAATCGATATCCTGCATTCACATGAAATTTTACTACCAGCGGCTGTCTCGATGCAACACGTTGCATTTCTGGGGAGGTGCGTCTGCATAGTGAACTCTCCCCATGAAAAACGTTCAATATAGAAGTATAAATACAGCTTAAGGCTAACTTCCACCCTCCTTTGCTGTGTATTTTGTTGTGGTCGATGTTCAGCTGAAAATAAATGCTCCAACACTGTTATTGAGTTGTAAATAAAGAGCTCATAACGGTTGGAAATTCCCAGTGGAATTAGTGTACTTCCTTCCAAACAGGGCTGATTTCTATGAAATGATCTCACCAATATTTTTGCTAAATGCTGTGTTAGCATGACAACTGAAACATAATTTCTCCCCCTCAGTTTAGATTTACCAGCAGCACACAGCAGGCTATTTGAGCGATTTTCATTGGATCTGAGGAATTGACACAAAAATGAAGGATTTACTTTGGGTTGTGAATCCCTTATAAAATAACAAACTGTACCTCAGGCTTTAGTTTTGCATCATACTCACTAAATTCTTTTCTTTTAAATGTTTACTCTAAATACTACACTTGTTTCGCCCTTTCCACTTAAATATCTTAAAATTGTAACAACTGCACTGATGGCTCTGGCAACTGTGTGTCTTTCATTCCTGGCTTAGTTGTTGAATGTCAGCGAGCCGGAGGTTAGGAAAAGTAATAAGTAGAGCATATGATGGTTTCATCTGCATTATTAAGAATTCCTACCACAGACAGGGAATTTCATTGTGGTTCAAAATGATGCTTGTTTCAGTCTAATCATAGTAATTACGCTGTGACAAAAAGAAAATAACAATAACAACAGCTAAGGAGACAGCAGTAGGTATGCTCTCCCATGATTTGGTGTAGTGCCTTATGCTGCAGAGAAAGAAGCTGGAGAGAGAGAAAATGAGCAAAAGAAAAGGTGTTTGATAAAGCCACAGGTCTCCTAGTGACCTACTTTTCCCAGCTGCAAACATAAACAACATCACCAGTGGCTGCATTAACAAGGATGTTTCAGATAACTTAAGTTGGGTATGGCCTTATGCATATGTCCATAAAAATCATGACGAGGCCTTTTTATGACCCTTTACTTTCATTTCCAGCCTTTGAGTCACTGAGACTCGACCTGTAGCCAGGTACAGAGCAGCTGGATAATAATACCAGACTGGATACAGCAGAAAGACAGTTCCCTATGTAGAGTCACGTGTAGAGCTCAAAGTCATAGACTGTATGAATTCATTCTGAAGGATTGTGTTTTGCTGTCACTGCAGTGTTGGGATGTTTTTTTTTTTGTCCTAGCTTTCTCTACAGTTGGAAATTAACTAGGCTACTGGCATTATACATTTACTTTCACAATATTTATGAGAGACATATTGTACTTTTACTTTGATTCATTTTTTCTATATTTTGTAGATTATTGTTTACATGCAAATAAAATTTGCAGTAAACTCAAAAGCTAGTGATATACTGCTGGAGTTAAAACTTGCCGCTAGTTAATTTATTATGCTTTGTCAGGTTATGACTTGCAGTCTTGAATAGTTCTTTACAATAAGTACTTTGCTTTTATGTTTTAATATGACCCTTTATATTCGTTTTTGCTGTCATACAGTTACTTTTTTGTGCTGGATTTTATTAGTTTTTCCACTGGATCTCTGGGGATTCTACTCAGATGCTATCACTATTAGTGAAGTCAGCAGTGAAATGAAACAAATGACCAGTAGCAAACTCAACACAGTGTTTGGTTACACTGTGCGTTTGCATATGCTTAGTTGTGCAGAACCCCTCTAAGTCTCTGTGCGAATTTCCTCGCTGATGTTTCTGCTGCTGAGTCTACAAGCTGAAGGCATTTATCATTTGGAACAACCATTATTCTGCCTTGGCTTCATCTCATATTAACAAGCATCTTAGTTTTAAACAATTGGCTATCTTTTAAGGTGGCCCTTATGTCAGACCACCAGCAATGGTCTGTACAAATAATTGAGCCATAATTGCCTTTTAACTCACTGGGGAGATTTGTCCTTTATGCTTGAATACGGCTTAATGATTGGCTTAGTTTTGTTTGCTCAGAGCTTGAGCTTTAGCCCTTTATTAGATTACATTAAGTCCTTATTTCTATGACCCCAATCCTTGGCAAATAGAAGCAATTTTTTTGTGTTTGTGGTCAGTGCTCACTCAGGAAGTAATCTTGTGCTCTGCTGGTGTGGCGGGTATTGTACATTGATACTCTAGCTTATTTATGTGCTAATTTTGTGTGAATGTGTGTCTGTTAACCATGGTGCAATTGCAGCAGTTAGAAACTGATTACTGCAGATCTTTTCTCCTGGAAAAAATGCAGAGTTCTGTTTGAAACATACAGTGAAACTCTAAACATCGTGTTTCTCAGCAGTGATCACAATACTGTCTGCCACTGGTGACACTGAAATTTCATTGAGAATATAATTTATGGTGTGACGCTTTATCGGTCCTCAGGCTGAATGTAATCTGATGTCAGGATGAGGTTCAGCTGCAGGTTAACACTTCTAGACCCAGCGGAAATTCATTGCTCAAGGCCTCTTCAGCAGGACGAACAGTGTCTGTCAATGATGAACCTGCATCCTGCAGCAAAATGGAAGTCTCTGCACTTACCGCACTGAGTTACTGCAGGCCAAATTAAAGCCTAGCCTAAAGATTACGAAACGCATGTTGATGCCATTGAGGAACAGTGAATCAAAGTCAGATTTGCATTTAAAGATTGTGGCTATGCGAGAAAAAAAGTGAGAACTAGTTTAGTAACCTTAAGCAAAACAAAAAGAGATGGATAAGGAGGACAGAGGACAAAGAGTAATGAGTTGTTAGACATGTGACTTCAAAAATCCTGGACAGCAGCAGTGGCCTTATGCAAGTATCTTCTTTTGCACTGCAAGCAACCACTACTCAGGAGCTGGGAGCAGGACTGCTTTTAGCACAGATTCAGGACCAGAGTGGCAACAGGATTGAGAGCTTGAATGTCTTTTAATTCTTAACACAATATTAACAAGCAATGTTGAGGGGAAAAAAAGCACACTGTCAAAATTAAGCAGTTTTAACTGAAACAGTCTGAAAAGATATTTTGTCTATCCATATTGTCTAGAATGTTTTTCACATTCTTAAATAAAGAAAGCACATTTTAACTGCTGCTGAAATGTGTGACACTTGGTTCCTTTATACACTACCATTCAAAAGTTTGGGGTCTCTTTGTAATGTCCTTATTTTTGAAAGAAGACATTTTTCAATAAAGATATCAGTAAATTCATCAGAAATGCAGTCTAGACATTGTTAATGTGGTAAATGACTATTCTAGCTGTAAACACCTAATTTTTAATGAAATATCTACTTGGGAGTACCAAGGCTTATTTCCAGCAACCATCACTCCTGTATTCTAATGGTACATTGTGTTAGCTAATCACGTTAAAAGGGTAATTGATTATTAGAAAACCCTTGTGCAATTATGTTAGCACATGAGTAAAAGTTTGAGTTTGTATGGAAAACATGAAATTGTCTGACCCTAAACTTTTGAATAATAATGTACATACAATGTGTATATATGAACATTGCATATACCCTACAAAACATAACTCACAAAATAAAAGTTAACCAAAAACACTTAAAATACCTTGCAGCTTAATGTGCACATGCCTGTGCTGACTGCGATTGCACATTGCTCCGGTTGAGTGGGTATGTGCCAGTTTGCTCTGACTTTGCCTGCATGCAACCTTATCATTGTCAGATCAAAATATTGCCAAATCATGCTGCTTTAGCGAGATACCACCTGTCCCACCATGCCAGTTCATAACATCAGGGCATTAGCGTGTTAGGGGGTGGGTGTACATGGATAAATTGTCACTGTACATTGATAAATGATTAATAATTGATGAATGATTAATAATTAAACCAACTAGTATTTCTGGTACCAACCAATAAGGTAGCAAAATTTGAGCATTTAGTCAACCAACTACCGTATGAACTCCCCAGCTTTGCATATTTAGTAGTATTGCAGATCCATCAAAAAGAACTGTCCAGTTGGAGCAGATAATTACATGCTCAACTCTACACATCCCTAGAACTACAAATTCATTAGGGGCCAGACACTGCCAGCCATCGCTATGTGTGAACATATCGTAAGACTTACAGCAGTGAGAAAAGGAAGACGGGTGAGGGAGCGAAGGGGGAGCTTGGGGTAGCAGACTGAAAGAAAGTGTTGAAGGAAGGGGGGCCATGTAGCTGTAAGCAAAGGCCTCGAGTTGGAGCAGAGCAGGGTGCAGCTGAGCTTCTGGCAGGAACACAGCACGGCTTTATTGTGATTTGTAATTATGTGGTTTTCTGTGGGGCCTCAGTTTGGTGTGCTCCCACACTGAGGCTCTTTTTAGCCAGGGAATACTGAGTAGGAGAACAGAGAGAGGGTGGGACCAGGGTCACTGCTAACTATTTCTGTTAAACCAAGAAAGCGCAGACATGGCCGGAGCTCCACAGGATCTGAGCATCGAACTGAAGCCGCACAATAATCCAAATTTAGAGACAAATTTATATTTAAATGCAGACTTGACTTGTTGGAAAAAAGACAGCTTTCCTTTAGCTCGCCATTTCCTCTCTGGAAGCAGTATGTGTGGTTAGTATAATGTTTGAACTGGACAACAGCACATTTCTGAAATTAAAAATATAAGGGAAAGTGAATGAAAGGGCAAGAATGGAAAGATGTGCATGACTAGAGGAACTGACTTTAAATGCTTGGCATGCACACCCTTGTTCTCTAACTAGAAACCAACCAGTTTATGTTGGGGATGTCTTAATACTGGAAATATATGCGTTATGTGATGGATATGCTAGTCTAAGCAATATACTTAGCTGTGCACATTGTACAAAGAGCGTCACCTCATCCATGAGATATACAGTAACTTTGGTACTTTTGGTACCAAAGAGATTTTGGAATTTTGGCTTTGACTTAGTACCAAAGCATTGGGTCTCATGACGTCACTAGTAAAGTAAAAATAGGTGTAGGAATAAAGTGTACCACAAATAGTTCATGCTTTCTTCAGCTGTATACTCTGATCAACAGCTGGCTGACACCAGTCTCATTTGTTTTTAACTACCTGCAGATGCTGTGCATTTAGAACAGATTTATGAATGCCATCATAAGTATTTTCTCTAGAAAGTTACAGGCCAGAGTTAAATTATGGCAGTGCTGTCTCTGGTTTGGTCATGGATTCCTGCCAGGACTACTGGCTTGGTAGTGCAAGTTATGGTGGTGATCTCTACCCAAAAATCGTAATTTTTGCCTCTGTTTTTTTCTGCTAGCTGTGTGCTATGTCATTTATGATGGTGGTCTGGACCTTAGACATGCTAATTAGGTCCTGAGACTTTCTTCCTGGCATCCTGTGGAGCCTGACATAGCATCCTTTTATTTATATATAGTGGATAGAAACAATGCACAGCAACGAGTGGGACATATGAGATGAAAAAGAAGGTCACAAATCTTGGTGTCATCCAGCTGAGCATAAATAGAAATTAGCGCAATGATGGACAGGATGGTGAAAGAAGGAGCTTAAAGAGAAAGCAGAGGTGATAACAAAGTGTTGGTGTGTTGAATGGCTGTGCTGCATGTTTGACTGTCAGTCAGCATCTGAGCTCTGCCAGTTAAGTTGAAGAGAGCAGACAGCTGTACTGAGATGAGTTTTAGAACTGGGCTGAAGGATCATAGCTTGAGGGAAAGCCTTTCACTCTAGTGTTATTCCTTCTTTTACTGCAGTCATGTATTGTCAGACATGTATTATTTTTAGGCTACATATTTAAAACGGCTTCATATTTTCTGTGGTTTGTCTCGTCAAGACACAAGTTTGGGGCTAATTGTTTACAGCTGTAAATTCTTTTAAAATAGTGCTCATAGTTTGTTGACTTGGTCTCCACCATTCTTTGCTTAGATGAGTGATTCAGAGCTTTCCTTTCTATGTGCTTATTGATCAGTCTTCTTTGAGTCTGCCTTCAAAAGCAGACTGAGCTGAAGGCAGGAGGCCGTGCACTGAGTCAAACCTGCCCACAACGGCTGCCAGTTGCAGCAGGCAGATTTCCTGTTTTTCAGCTTTCTTTTTTCTGTCTCTGTGAAACACTGCAAGTATTTACACCTGCAGCTACACTACCAGTCAAAAGTTTGGACACACCTTCTCGTTTAATGGTTTTTCTTTATATTCATGACCATTTACATTGTAGATTCTCACTGAAGACTATGAATGAAAATAAAGAAGTTATGTAGTAAACAAAAAAATGTGAAATAAGTCAAAACATGTTTTAAATTTTAGATTCTTTAAAATAAACTTTGCTTTGATTACTGTTTTGCACACTCTTGGCATTCTCTCGATGAGCTTCATGTCGTAGTCACCTGAAATGATTTTCACTTCACAGGTGTGCCTTGTCAAGGTTCATTTGTGGAATTTTTGGCTTTCTTTATGAGGTTGGACCCACCAGTTGTGTTGTGCAGAAGTCCGGTTGGTAAACAGTTGACAGCCCTATTTGACAACTGTGAAAATCCATATTCTTGCTATAGCAAGAACCAATCAGCTAAGTTAAGAGAAACAACAGTCCATCATTACTTTAAGAACTGAAGGTCAGTCGGTCTGGAAAACTGCAAAAACTTTGAACATATCCCCAAGTGCAGTCACAAAAGCTGAGTCAGATTAGATCCCAGGTAAATGCCACACAGAGTTCTAGTAGTAGACACATCTCTACATCAACTGTTCAGAGGTCTTTATTGTCAAATAGCTGTGAAGAAACCACTACTAAGGAAAAGCAACAAGGAGAAGAGATTTGTTTGAGCCTCGAAACAGAAGAAATGGACATTAGACCAGTGGCAATCTGTGCTTTGGTCTGATGAGTCCACATTTGAGATCTTTGGTTCCACCCGCTGTGTCTCTGCGGCGTGGAAAAGGTGAACTGATGGCCTCTACATGCATGGTTCCCACTGTGAAGCATGGAGGAGGTGTGATGGTGTGGGGTCCCTTGCAGGTGACACTGTTGGGGATTTTTTCAAAACTGAAGACACACTGAACCAACATGGCTACCACAGCATCCTACAGCGACATGCCATCACATCCAATTTGCGTTTAGTTAGACCATCATTTATTTTTCAACAGGACAATGACCCCAAACACACCTCCAGGCTGTGTAAGGACTATTTGACCAAGAAAGAGAGTCAGATGACCTGAACCAGAATTTCTGGGAACTCCTTCAAGACTGTTGGAAAACCAATTCTAGGTGACTACCTCATGAAGCTCATCAAGCAAATGCCAAAAGCACTAATCAAAGCAAAGGGTGGCTATTTTAAAGAATCCAAAATATAAAACATGTTCTGACTTATTTCACACTTTATTTACTACATAATTCCACGTGTTCATTCATAGTTTTGATGCCTTCAGTGAGAATCTACAATGTAAATAGTTATGAAAATAAAGAAAAATCTTTAAATGAGAAGGTGTGTCCAAACTTTTGACTGGTAGTTTATGTGCATTCACAGATCAAATTCAAGAGATAAAAAAGGTCAAATTTAGCTGATGTTGACAGCTCAAATTTTAATTCATTTTGTCATTTTTACTGTCAACATACTGTAACGCAGTATGTTAAAGCAGATCTCCATTCTTAAGCAGCTTTAATGGTCGGCCCAAGCCTGTTGTTAAAAAATGTCCTGTCCTTTCCACTCCAGTTTGACTGACGACTGTGGGGAATTGAGGCATCGAAACAATGGAGAATTCTGGGGTGGGCCTCAAAGCTTTCTCAAGAGGACCCTAAATACAGCTTTCCAGTCTTTACATGAGCAGTGTTTTGTTAACACTGTAACTTCTCAATTGCAGGCGAGTTCAACCCAGCTACATGTGTAATCCTTATGTTTTCCAAGCTGTGTGTCTAGCCGTTATCATTGGCTCAGTCTCATGTTGTGGTTCAGGAGCAAAGACAAAGTCGTTTGGGTTTTCAGTCTGGGAAACACAAGGCAAATCGACCTCTGTTATAAGCTGTAAATTCTTCAGTTTCAATGCTTTTGTAAGTGTAGAGTGTAAAAGGCCCATTTCGCTGATATTACACACACTAGGAGTTAAAATGATCCAGGCACTATGGTGTTGATTTGATGTATGTGATCATTACTTGGGTGAGTTGGTAGTCAAACTACTTTACAGTGAAGAAGAAACAGACACCAACCAGTGCAAACTGTGTGTCTGTATAAATACTGACATAGGGAACAGGAAGGGCAGGGCGGAGCTGTGCAGCGTGTTTCCTGTGAAGCAGGAAGTGAGCAGGGTCAGACCGCAGAAGCACTGAGTTATTGCTCTAAGCTGCTGCTGCCAAAGTCCAAAATAAACAGTACATTGGTGCCTCACTCTTCCCTCTGATTTTATACTTTGCTCTGATTAGACTGCTACATTAAGTTAGTCTTACCGGCTAGTCAGCAATGACGCTGTGCACAGATCCTGACAGATTGAATAAGTGACAGTATGCAATTGACTGGTAATGCCAGGTGCAGTTAGAACAACCACTAATGTCACTTACTCACATTAAGTCTTGTATTATTCTTTGTTTGTGCCTTCTCTGACCTTTACAAAGTCTTAAGTTACACAGAAAACATGCAGGTCATTGGTCCCATATACTCTTAAATACTTATGTTTGGGTCAGAAGGTTTCTGAAGGTTACTGCGCAACAGAAGAACTAATAGTATCAGTAATGCAGTGTGAGGGAGGAGAAGGAAACAGACTTTCGTCTGAGGATCAAACTGTGACCTTTTACATGAAAAGAGAAGAGAATTAAAGGAGCAGAGAGATGGATGACTCAGCTGTTGGAGTCTCGTCTGTTTATGCTGACATTAAGTCCTGGATTGGATATGTGCTTCGCCCCCTTTTTGTTTTGTATTCAGATGTATACACACATTTACACACACAAAGTCATTAATACAGAAAGGAATGTACTGAGCAAACTTCATACTGTTGAGAAACAACATTTTGGGGACTTTCACTGAGGCATTTGCTAAGATATCTGCTTTCATGAACACCAACACAGCATTTGGGATGGATCATAATGTTCCAACAAAAAGTACACAACAAAAGCCAAGAAATCATCCTGCTTTCATAAATCCCGCTAATGAAACCAAACCTTTTATTGACTTGTGTGACATTCTTTTAAGCTTCTCTCAGTTCCCTTTTTGACAGTGTAAAGTACTGATAAGCCAATAAACAATGGTTTTCATCATGTGATGCATGTAGTTGTTGACAACAATAGTTTTTTTCTCCCTCAAGCTTTAATGTGAGGACTTGTGCCAAAAAATATGGCACCTCAGGAGGCGTTTTTGAGCAGCTAAATAAAATAAAAATTTGACCAATTTGTCAGCCTCTAAATGCAATCAGCTAAATATGCTGTTGTCTAATGGTTGTAAAGCCAAGATTTCCTAATTGGCTGACATGCACCATTAAATCTTTCTTTACACCAAAATTGATTTCATTGCATTTTTCTGTCCCTATTTGTTGAGCCTTTGTGGTCCAGCTTTACACTGTTTGTTCTCATCATTCTCTGTGGACTTTAATGACTGTGATATGCAGCAGCTGTAGGTTCACTGAATCCCTCTACTTTTTAAAGATCAGTAAAGGACCTTTTTACAGTAACTTTGCATTATCCTGTAGACAGCTGTCTATTTGCAACCAGGTAGTTCGTGTACTATTTATTATAGTTATAGTATAGTTGCTATATATAGAAAGAAAGCCTCTGAAACAAATGTAATGTAATTCATTATTCTTCGTTTGCTGGAGAATCAGCAGAACTTCATTATTTGGCAATGAAAGTGCTCATATCAGGACATAAAACCTAATGACAGCTGGGTCCACTCTGCCTCAGTTTCTGCCTTAAAGCAGTCCTCATAAGGTCTGACTCCTAAGACTGGAAGTCAGCAAATGGCCTCTATATCAGAACTCAGTTTTATTTTTTCTATTTTTTTGTTGCTGCATTTTTTTTTAAAAAAATTCAGTGTCAGAATGAAAAGAAAATCCATGTAAAGTTTTGATTCACTTTTAAAAAATACAATCCAAAAACAGAATTCTATACAAAATTGATGCAACAGATGCCAAACAGTAAATCTCATGTTATTCTTGGTTCTGACATTACTTAAAATGTTCTTGGACTTTGCAGCTTCCCAAATGTTCTCTCATATTTGTTGTTTTCCTTTACTACACTCAATACAAATCTGAAAGAAATGGTTGCTTTTATTTGAGCTGGTTTTATGCTTTTCCCCCAAAAAAAATCCTTCTGAAAAGGAACGATTCGTACAATACAAAAGATGTTTTTTTTATTCATTAGGTCTGTTTTGGAGAAATGATGACTTCACATATTTTAATAAAATAACTAGATTGTGTCACCGAGTAATTTCCTACTTCTATAATTGAGTTGCCTCCTTTTTCAAGTTGGAACTTTGCACACAAAGTGCAACAAGAATTCTTCAGTGCTTACCATTTGCTGGACCCAATAACCTCAGAAACCCTGTGAGAATTGCTGCAGAATTACATTTTATTTTGTAATTTTGCTTCTTATGTCTTTGTCTTTTTTTCACATGACAGTAATTCAGCAGCCTTTGCTTGCACCTCTGTTGCATGCAAATAGAAGGGCTGCATGACACCACAATTTGAATTAGAGGTTGAGGTAGAAAAAACTAAAATGCATGGATGACGGAGGAACATTAAAATAATGATGAATGAAAATCTTTCGAGAAGCAACAAAAATAGAACAAAATGAGATGAAGTCAAGGAAAAATGAATAAAGTAAGAAAAGGGAAAAACCCTTTTCTAACCTCAGTTTTGAAAAAAAAATGCTTGCACTAAACAATCACACAGTGACTTAGAGCCAACTTTTAATGAAATAGAAACTGAAAAAAACACAGCCCTGTATGAAAACGTAAATAAATAAAATTGCATCTTATCTCAAATAATCTGTCCTGTTGGTTTACCATATTTGCCCAGGGCTTCAGAAAAGGAGTCAAACTTTGGAGACTGGGCTAAAGACAAAAATGAAAAAGCTCTCAAATTACTAATTTTATTTCAAGACCTACAGTACTTAGGGTGTCTCTCTTCTATCCAGATTATCTGCAGCACAGTTCTGATGCTCTTTTTTTAGACAGGAAGTTTATGCAGAGTTTCACACAGGGCTAGGCTTACCAAATGTGTGTTTTTTTGGGTGGTTTGCATTTTGATGTGCGTGATATCATTTTTTAAGGACTGCATCTGTCTGTCTCTGCCTGACTCTCACAAGACCAGCTTCTGCAGTTTGACTTCCTGTAGACGGTGTCAGGAAGAGGTGGGAGTCTCGTGTATGGGGCCATTGTGAAGATTATTTTTTTTTTTTTACTTTTTCTTATTTTTTTATTTAAAGCCAATTTCCACTCAAGCAGTGAGTCACCAGTGCTTTTGTCCTCTTTAGGGATAAAGAACAATGATTATCTCAACACAAATTGCATAAAAGTGCTTGCTGTGATTGTGAAACGCATTCTCAAGTGTCGTGCAAAAGTGGCCCAAAGAGAGCTTGTGATCAAATGGTTGAAATAGATCTGGGCACTGAAAAAAAAAAAAAGAGCAGCACTTCATTTAACTAATTACGACACTGGAGTTGCCCTTGAGCAGGACGCTTAACCCCTGAGTTCTCCCAGCTGCTTGGTGGCCATTGCATTAGACTGTGGTTGTGCCACGCAGCCTCCACTGTTCTTGTAGAGTAGGATGTCCTTGCAAAAGCGCATTTCTGCACAGGGAATCTGACCTGAATAAATAAGGGTTAAAAAAAGCGGAAATATACACACGTGGACAAAATTGTTGGTACCCCTCAGTTAAAGAAGGAAAAACCCACAATTCTCACTGAAATCACTTGAAACTCACAAAAGTAACAATAAATAAAAATTTATTGAAAATTAAATAATCAAAATCAGCCATCACTTTTGAATTGTTGATTAACATAATTATTTAAAAAAACAAACTAATGAAATAGGGCTGGACAAAAATGATGGTACCCATAACTTAATATTTTGTTGCACAACCTTTTGAGGCAATCACTGCAATTAAACGATTTCTGTATTTGTCAATGAGCGTTCTGCAGCTGTCAACAGGTATTTTGGCCCACTCCTCATGAGCAAACAGCTCCAGTTGTCTCAGGTTTGATGGGTGTCTTCTCCAAATGGCATGTTTCAGCTCCTTCCACATATGTTCAATGGGATTCAGATCTGGGCTCATAGAAGGCCACTTTAGAATAGTCCAACGCTTTTCTCTCAGCCATTCTTGGGTGTTTTTGGCTGTGTGTTTTGGATCGTTGTCCTGTTGGAAGACCCATGACCTGCGACTGAGACCAAGCTTTCTGACACTAGGCAGCACATTTCTCTCCAGAATGTCTTGATAGTCTTCAGATTTCATCGTACCTTGCACATTTTCAAGACACCCTGTGCCAGATGCAGCAAAGCAGCCCCAAAACATTACTGAGCCTCCTCCATGTTTCACCGTAGGGACAGTGTTCTTTTCTTCGTATGCTTGGTTTTTGAGTCTATGAACATAGAGTTGATGTGCCTTACCAAAAAGCTCCAGTTTGGTCTCATCTGTCCAAAGGACATTCTCCCAGAAGCTTGTCAACATGCATTTTTGCAAATTCCAGTCTGGCTTTTTTATGACTTTTTTTCAGCAGTGGTGTCCTCCTTGGTCGTCTCCCATGAAGTCCACTTTGGCTCAAACAACGACGAATGGTGCGATCTGACACTGATGTACCTTGGCCTTGGAGTTCACCTTTAATTTCTTTGGAGGTTGCTCTGGGCTCTTTGGATACAATTCCAACGATTCGTCTCTTCAATTTGTCATCAATTTTCCTCTTGCGGCCACGTCCAGGGAGGTTGGCTACTGTCCCGTGGGTCTTGAACTTCTGAATAATATGAGCCACTGTTGTCACAGGAACTTCAAGCTGTTTAGAGATGGTCTTATAGCCTTTACCTTTAAGATGTTTGTCTATAATTTTTTTTCGGATGTCCTGGGACAATTCTCTCCTTCGCTTTCTGTTGTCCATGTTCAGTGTGGTACACACCTTTTCACCAAACAGCAGGGTGACTACTTGTCTCCCTTTAAATAGGCAGACTGACTGATTATGAGTTTGGAAACACCTGTGATGTCAATTAAATGACACACCTGAGTTAATCATGTCGCTCTGGTCAAATAGTTTTCAATCTTTTATAGAGGTACCATCATTTTTGTCCAGGCCTGTTTCATTAGTTTGTTTTTTTAAATAATTATGTTAATCAACAATTCAAAAGTAATGGCTGTTTTTGATTATTTAATTTTCAATAAATTTTTATTTATTGTTACTTTTGTGAGTTTCAAGTGATTTCAGTGAGCATTGTGGGTTTTTCCAGTAAAACAGTGTTAATAAATTAATCTGCTTTGTTTGGTCATCTTTGATCCAATGTTTGATGGCAGTCTTGTGCATGTCAGCTTCAGTGAACTGTAATTGTTAACATGTGGAAAGATCCAGATATCTTAGGCTTTCAGCTCTCTGGTTACTATGGCAATTATCACTGGAGCAGAGTGTGTTTTGAAAGCAAACAGGTGTGTTTTGGCACTATAACCAGCTGGAAGGATGTCACTGACAGGAATAAAGGTGACTGTGTGGCCCGCATGTCTAGTTTTGAAAAGACAATATCTGACCTGGATTCTGTTTTCACAGTTTTAGATTTTTAGATATCCATTCTGTCTGTCATCATGATTTATGGATGGGGAATAAATTATGGGGCTGAATCTGTAATGGTTTTTCCACAAGTTCATAAACTTTGCAGACTCAGATACTGATTTCACATGCCAGGTATAGAGACGTTTTTTTTTTTTTGCGTGAAATATTCTGTGATATAAAAAGATACGTGAATTTCCACCCGATAGCTCGAATAACTATTTGGAGAGAATGAAGTGAGTTAATTTGTCTTGCTACACATTGCACTTATTGTAATGTGATCATTGCGCAGCACACATCACAGTGTTGATATTGAAATAAATATTGTGCAGCTCTTCTCTGCATAGGTAATACATTTACATAAAATGATGAGAAATAAAGTGCATGATATAATAGACAAGGAACTTTGAGACTTGGCTTCAAATTTTCTTGTGCAATAAGGAGACCTGTAAAATGAGAACAAAGCAAACTTGTTTGCCCCTCATGGCACAGACCACCTGAGTTAATAAGACTCTGTGGTTGGGAACACTTAGATCTACAAAATCATCTTTTCATAACAATTTTTTATTTGTTTTTTGTCCGTTCTCATTGATGGAGAGGACTGCAGTAGATGATGAACACAAAGTATTTGCAAAATAACTGGAGTACTGTTTTGCACTGTTGTAAAGCACTTTGCTATTTTGAACAAAAACGTAATGCAGTATTACTACCATCCCAGCCTGTGACATGTTGGTCACCCCAATCCCATCCTAAACCACATTCACTGTGCAAAACATCTATTTGTCTTTCTCTCACTGAGCCTCTTTTGCTCCATCTTTTGGAATCCATGGCCATCCCTCTGGTCAGCTGCAGAGAGAGGAACCTGAAAGGAAGTGGAATAAACAAAAGGAAAGCAAGCCAAACAAAGCTTCAGCGAGGCTTTGGTAGACATGCTGGTTCAGGGGCAATGTGCCCACACAAAGAGCTCTCTGTGAGAGTGGGAGCGCTCCGTATTCCTGTAGAGTACTCATTCAGTCACACAAACACACACACGCTGATTAAAATCACAAATTAAGCATAGTGTGTGGAGATAAATTTGACTTGACACAGTTTTTTCTAGATTTTTTTTTTTTAATTTTTTTTTATTTTTACAGACTCATCTCTTCGATGTCTCTGTACATCAGCAGGCACAGTCCATGCTGGTCATAACTGCTTAAAGGACTCCTTAATGTTACAGCTTCCAGAAGCAATTCCATGTTTCTTATGATACTAGTTGTAATTTAAAGTGTTTTCATGTCAAGTGCTGACACAAAAACAGCAGCCTTTAACAACTGTCAACTCTACAGTTGCACAAAATACCTTGGATTCATGCAGTACTTGAATTAAACTATTTAACTCTGATGAATGTGGTTCTGTTAGTCATTTTCCTCTAATTTATGCATTAAATGCATTTTTCTAATCTGATTCTGATCTATGTGCTTCAACTGCCTGTGCCAGTCCTTGTACCAGAAGACCACCATAGACATTATTTACACAAATAACATGTCATGAATCTCACAGGCAACTAAAGCAACAGAATTATGTGCTGAACTCCAACAGATTGTAGTGTTGAGATGTACCAAAGTTAACTGGGCTTGATAGGTGGTGTCACACCTTGTGGTTGCTAAAACTGTGGCACTTGGCAAATACCTGAAGTACTTCTCCCTTTTTTTAAATAATACCCCTCTCAGTATAGCTGCTGCAGTTTCTGAGTAAAGATATCTGTAGCATAATGGTGGAAAAGAGAACAGTACCGAAAGTATAAGGTCAAGTGTGGGTTGCTGCAAAACCATTTTTCTGCATGTATGGGGTTTATTGCCTGACGTGCAAAATGACACCTGCAAGATGTCTCAAGTCTCATTCTTTAACTGTAGACCAAATGGTATACCTGTTCCTTACTCTAGAACTAATTAATATACTACAATGAAAATATTTTTTGAAAAAAACATTTCATGCAATTATATTAATGTTATGACAGTTAATAATATAATAAAAGCACACAATGCAAAAGGACAGTGCAAAGCCTGATCATACTCCTATGCAGACATGGATAACTGGATACGATGGATGCCTAGTTGTTGTCACGATATTCAGGCATAAATCTTTGGTTTCATGCAGACGTCTGCACGACACTTGGGTAGATGAAACCGCTTGAAAAGGTCATTTGCAGCAATCGCAGACCTGAGAGAGGCTATAAAGAGACAAAGTGTACAGAAACTTGGGCAGACATTGTAAAGCGTTATCTGTAGTAGACAGTCATAAAAGGCATGATCAAGAATCTATGTGCATGACAGTGAACTGCTTTACAGTCACAGGACAGGGATTTTTGTGAACAATACGCATGTTAGTTACTAGTCAGTCTGAGATATGTCTTGGAAATTTGGAAAGGTCAGGATACAGTCAGAGGATGTTCAAAACTACCTGGAGCTGACAAAAATGGAAGATTTTGCTCATTAACATTTTATCACTGTTGATGCATGTAGAACTGTGATACTGTACTCTGGAAAGAGGCTGTCCTTAGGTAAGTTCAGACGAGTTTCTTTTGCTGCTTTCCCTGCTTGCGGCACCTGCATCTAAGGTGACCTGTCTCAATGGTTTTATTTTTCAGCGGCTTTAAACGACAGCCAAAAGAGGACATAGGACAAACTTTGTGCTGCTGATGAAAAATAATTACATTAACATTTTACAATGTTGCTTCTACATACTTTTCGCAGTAAAAGATCTGTCGAAGAAATCCTGTGACTCGAAGCCCACCTGAAGCTGTGATATGTGAACCTTAAAGTGCAAGCAATACATTTTAATTTAAACGGGTAGCAGCACATTTATTACCAAGTTTGTTTCTGTTAGAGTGATAGACAAAACTGAGGACTCTCGAGTCAACTTTTGCCATAACATCTGACTTACTTATTACTTGACTGTCTGAAGACTTGAGCAGAGATTTGAAGGCAGAATGCTGAGGTGACTGGACTTGGGGGGCCCAGAAATATATTTTAAAGAAGCTCTCCTGAGGGTAGTTCTATCTTTTGTAGCTCTGTGAAACTATCTCACATTACTAATGGCATGACTAGGATACACACATTGTCTCCATACATGATGCACACTTCCTGTTGCAGGTGCCGCTATGTGTGCAATTTGAGATAAACGTTTGTTACAGAAACTTTTGTACATGCATTTTCATCTTGTATAATCTTAACTGTGCTTCAAATGACAGGAAAAAAAACTTGTCATCTGGAACAAATAGTTGGATTTTGCTAATCATTGCTAATGGCGCAGACACTTTTTCACATTACATTGTAAAAATATAAGATTGCTAAAGAATAGAATGCCTTGAAAATTATAAGGGAACAAATGTCAACAAAATGTATTACACTGACAAGGGGTGGTAGTTAAGCTTGACATCCTGTTATGTTTTTTTTAATTTACTCCTGCACTTAGCTTACAGCTTTTGATGAAATATTACAAAGGATTAGCATTGGCTCTAGTTTCAAGGTGATCTGTCAGAAACGTGTTAAGATTAAACCAGGATTATAGGTGTACTGAATACAACCATCGGGTAGCTTTTTACACAGCTGCACCTTCATTTTTAGTCTTATTGAATTATATAGACTCATACAGATCCTTTGATTCACACCAAGCCCATTGTGCTCTTGTAGTTGTCATACTAAGCACCGATGGATTGGGAAAAACCTGCTTTGCAATTTTAAGACTTCAGATTGAACTTGAATTTGGTTCAGTAGCATTTCTTGGTTTCTACACTAAATTTCCAAAAAGGCAAGGATTAGGTTGCAAATGACATGAAATTGTGGAGCAATATCTGTTTGACATTTCAAACAGAGATAATCAACTGCATTGTCAAAGAGGAGAAAAGTACAGCTGTCTGGCAGCTACCAGGTTCGAATGATTGAAAGAGCAGAGAGAAACTATTTGGGGACCTGATTAGACGGTGTCTTCTGCAGGTCCTCCTGCTGTTTTTTTTCTTGTTGGTGTCATGCAGCGTCTTTATAGCGGGCAGCTGACAGTTGATGGCCTTATGACTAGTGGGGACAGCTCAAGGTTATTCATGGACCAGCGATGCATGTTGTGAGAAATTCTTTTTAGATTTAAATTGTCATTTTTTTGCAGATAGCTCATCCTCCATGTGTGGCAAGTCAGGAGGTTTGCTGGAGGCCACTGCTGTGCTGTCCTTGAGTCCATGTTTAGCTCCAATTCACACTTTAGAATTGCATAGAACAGACCACCTCTCTCCTGTAACGCATTGACAGTAAAGTGGTGTCATCTGCAAACCTGAGACTTTATCAACAACAGTTGTATAGATTTTAAAGAAAAACATCCATTACAGATTAATCAGTAAACTAAGAAAATTCAACTATAAGTAATTTAGTTTTTGGTTAAAAAAAAATGTTGTTTAATTATGTGTGCAGCACTGACCCAAGGCTTAGAGGTGTGACTATACCATGCCAGGGTTTCTCTCTAGTTCCTGAGGCCTCATGATGAATCATATCTTTCTATTTCTGTTAAAATTTCTTTAATAGGAACTTCTCACTCACCTCAGCTTTTTTAGATGCATCATAGGACAGATGTTATTTCTGTTAACATCCATGTTTAATTTCTGCATTCTCTGTTGAGGTTAATGGGTACATTATTTAGCTTGACTCAGAAACCTTCTGTGATGTTACAGTATTTCAAACTGCTTGCATGCAAAATTCTGTCCTCTTGAAATGACAGGAGGGGGCTAGTCATGGGTACAGTCCAAGCTGTTTGTCAAGCTTGCCACTTGTCTTCATTCATATGCATGGTTTTCACGCCAGAGAAAGACATACCAGATTTTTTTTCAAATGTTTGGACAACATGGCGGCATTTTTTTAGGGTCAATGAATTGTTTCAGCTACTAATGATCGTTTAATTCCATACTGTACAAATACTTATCACATGCTGCAAAAGTAACTGTATGCCTACTGAGCCTTCCTGCTGAAAGCTATAATGTCAGCAACACTGCAGATACTTAAAAACTCCTTTTAAATGTGGCATGTACAAAATCAGATGAATGTGCCTTCATACTATGGCAAACGTCAACTCAAATGCTTTCGTTCAGTAAAAGATGTCAGTAAAGCAAGTTTCAGCTTGTGTACTCTGAGGAAAATGTGCTAACCGTTGAGAAACCTCCCATTTCACCCCTCCTCTTTTCGTTTCCTGTAAAAAAATAAACTTGCAAGTTAAGGTTGCTATAGTGACACAGAGAAGGAATAAACTTCCTGTCGTTTTCCTGTGGTTAATTACGTCCTCTTTTGGCCTCTTCTTTCAATGTCATCATTTCATGTAGCTTATTTTAGCAATACAAAAGACATTTTCAGAATCATCTTTTAAATGTGGAGTGTAGTGTTTTGTTATGCATTTTCGGTGAAACAAATTGTTCTTTTAACACTGTGTAAAAGCAGTGGGACAACTAAAGTGCAACCAAGCTTTATGACAGAACTGGCATCATCAAGTGATTAGTATCATGGAGCACAGCAGGAATTTGGATTTCTTAGAATAACAAATCTTGAAGTCTTCCTACCCAGCTGTTAAAATCCTCTCTGATTTCTCATTCCTCACCGGGCACCACAAGATTCACTCACAAACTTCTGTAATTTAAATACATTTTATTATGTGATTGTCACAGCACACTGAGCCTTCTTGAAAGGCATACACCAAAGGTTACCAAGTAAATATATATATAATTTCTTGGATTACTGACTGCAAATGACATCTCAAAGCACCTAGACTTTTCATCTATCAAATACAGTATCAGAAAAGGAGAATGGTAGTTACAAAAACATATACTTATTTTGCTGGGTTTTTTTCTTTCTTCATTTTTTGGCTTTAAAGATAATCTTGAAAGAGAGCATGTCTTAGCATATGGTTAAAAGTTGAACTAAAAGTTACTTTGCCACTCTTAAAAACTTCAGGTGAAATGCTGAGCGATGATGTTTGCTTTGGCCATGTCAGGCGCATTGGTCTGGTCGGTTCTTTCATGTCTGCAGGCTTCAAGGCCAGGGCAGCCTCTGATTTTTAGGGTTGTGAGAGGGTCAGTCGTCACAGGCAGCCTCGGTTGCCACGTCTGTTCTTTGATCGATGGCCTTTCAGTTTGGAGTAATTATCCCTCACCAAACTGGAGGCTGGTGACTTTGTGAACTGGCACGTCCTCACAAAAGAGCATAAACCTAAGAATGCTGACTACATGCGTTGATGATTTGCTTCCAATGCAGAGATTATTGTCGAATTCCAGACTGACAAACAAATTCCTCTTTCTCTTAGAAAATAACAAAATAGTACCTTAAAATGTCATCCGGTAAATCGTCATCTCACTCTGCCTGTCCTGACAATTTCAAACGGCAGTTTCATCTTCTGCTTTCTGTGATAATTTATATTGCATTTTAGTGTAGTCCAGCATTTATATTGACAACCAATCATTTCAGTTTCTGTTTCCGTTGTCTGAGTCCATACAAGTATGTAATGGGGTTTTAATTGCAGCTCATAAATGCCCCCTGTAGCACAATGTCATGTCTTGCATTATATTGTTAACATACTTACAGTTTAATGACTGTGGTCAGCTATGTTAGTGTTTAAAATAATGTTTTGAACACTGGAAACTGTTGCCTCTTATGATTACTGCTGCATAGGAGCAACTGTCTTTAATCCGACATGCACATAGGTAACACATTCTAGACATTGAGGGGAAACTAACTGTGGTGTGCCATGGGGAACATTTTACATGCATGGTTTGGATCCACTTGTCACCTTAAATGGAACACGTGTATGGGGTGTTCAATTGCATTAGATTTTGTGTTAGATGGCAACCTGGACCATCACCATCAAAGTACCAAATGAGTCAAAATGCTTCGGAAGCATGGTGTTCATCCTTCCAGGAGAGTTGGAGCTATAACATCTTTACTGCATTTGTGCCCTTTCAAGACACATCATGACGTTCTCATTTCTGTTATTTTCAAGACATTGCCTTTTTACAGTGAGGCAAATCTTCAGAATTTGTGATCTGTTCAGTCATTCGCTTTTCATTTGGTTAGTATACTCATAATTATTACAGAAATGTACTTGAATGACTTACATGCTTGGAAATGTAAATGTGTCTTCACAGTTGTGTGTGCCTGTATAAAAGGCAGGCAGCTTCATTTTAATAGTGTTTTTTGGGATTTTTTTCTGTATTTTTTCAACAGATTTGCCTCTAGGTCATTACCTGGAATAATATACTATAAAGTCTGAGAATATTCAAGAGGCCTCTGATTTTATTGTTGCCTCACTGTTGAGCTTTTGTTACTTAGCATGCTACTACCCCAATGTTTATACCATTCTTCCTCCGTAGCTTTATTTTTTGATGCACCAGTTCATAATTTATTGAACCTTTTCCCTTCGTTCTTCTGTCTGTGAGCCTTTACATATGAATGTGTGTGTGTGTGTGTGTGTGTCTGAGCACAAAGATTAGTGCAGGAGGGGGAGCTGGTAATGGATGCATGTATAATGCATCAGCAGTACATTTCCAAGTTGTCCACATGCCATGATGCAGTAGCTGCCTCTGAGCCAAGGACCACCTCACTGTATGTCACTGTATGCCTTCATCTTAGTCAGCTGGTTGATGATAAAAATATTTTTTTTCCTACCATAATGTTTAGTGTCAGTGTTAAGTATCAGAAGCATCAACACGCTTATGAGTAAGACTGCAGTCGCAGTTGAAACATGTAAAGGTAAAAGCATCCTTAATAGTCCTTACTATGTTGTCAGATAAAAAAAAACACTAATCTATTTTTAAGGATCACTAGAACAAATCTGTGCCACGATTCAACTCTTATCATACTAGCTTTCCTTCCCATGGTTCAGCCCAATAATTGTGAGGCCATAGCTGTTGTGATTGTGGACTGCTAATGCCAATGAGAGACACTAAGCCTCAAGCTTTGTTTGGCTGCTTGAAGTGAGACTGAAGCTCAAATAATGATTTTGCGGAGTGGCCCCTCCTGTGAGAGTACTGTGAATGTGGAGTGGATTTCTGAGTGACACAGAACAGTATAGTATAAGGCAGAACACATTACTGCGGTCCGGTACGTTTCAGTGTTCAGTCCTTTAAGTCCTAGTGTGTCGATTTTAGATGTAAAACCTCCAAAACTGAATGCTTGCCACAGGATTTCCATAATGCTGCAAAAAAAAAAAAAAAACCTTCATACTGTCACTGTCAATACAATTCTATTTTCTGAGGGTGCTTAAAGAAAGAGGGGCTGATTCTGGGGAGCAAAAGCTGGATATGGAGGCTGAAATATGCCGGTAAAAAAATGTTAGTCAGAGCTATTTTTCAGCTGTTATCAAGGGAGCAAATTTAGTAGTGGCCTCCACAAGTCCCCTGTTGGAGCTTTTGTGATTTGGAGAATCAAAATGTTCACACTTTCACCATTTTAGATGGCTTCTTTTGAGCTATATTGAGCTTAGATTGGCAGTTGAATTATTCATGCCTGCACAGAAACGGTCGCAATTCTGTAGCTTTAAATGCAATCAAATTTAATGCATATTTTAAACATTTGCCATTAATTGAAACACAGAGGAACAACTGGTGCAAAGTATTGATGTTTACACAGTTAATTATAGATATGTACAGCACAAAGCACACACAGAATACACAGAATCTGCAATTCCTATAACTTAAATGTACAGGAAATCATGCCACATTGTTTAGTAGCAAGCAAAGATGTATTTGTGCAATGAACAAAGCTGCATGCTTTTTTTTTCCTTCTTGCTCTGCGTTCTAGCGTGTTTTGACACTGCGTCACGCTGAGTGTTGTGTAAAACATGTATCTCACTCTGGTGCTTCTTTAGATGGTGGATAATTTTCCTCGAGATGTGCGTTTGTGTGTGCAGAGGGATTGTCTTTCATGACCTTTGTCTCTAGCAAGGGTGGCAACACAGTGTCAGAGGTAACACAATCCTGACCCCGGCCTCACCAGATCCCTGCAAGATGTAAGCTCTGATTGAGCTATGTGAAAGTAGGTGTCAAAGTGAAGCGAAGATGCTGTGTCAAAGAGACACACGAACATATCCATCATGGCTCTTTACAGACTAATATCTTGAATTTGTTGGATTTTTGGACAGATTTGTCTTTGCAGAGGCTTGTATTATCTGACTCAATGTTGTGGGAACATGTGAAGTTTAATCAAGGGATTCACAAATTTGCATACTGATATACGTAAAAGCTACACACGGTTTCAATAATAGTACAGTTTAAGGAAATGAATTAAAAAATTGCAACACAAATGTCTGTTTACTATTCGCATTTAGTCCCCTTTGTGACAATCTGTTGGTTGATCCACAATGTCAAAATGTTTTTCTTAAACTAAGGGGCAGATTCAGACATTTAATTTGAGTGTTTTTGCCGTACCACTGCATCCATTTGCTGGCTAATTCTATCAATTAAAATGTTGTACAACTATTTTTGTGCTTTTGGTGCAATATATCAGTCCTCACAGGCAACATGTTAGTGATAATATGTTTTAGTTCATTGCTTTTTGGAAAAAAGATTGGCTCATTTATTTCCTTTGTAGTAGTGCCATGGCTGAGAAAGCCAGAATCAGATGTTGCAAATTTTAAGCACCCTTCTACTTGACGCTCCTTCATTCTTGCAAACATTTCCAAAACCAACATTAATTATGAATTCATTCCATCTGGTGTGCTGTGATTACTGCTCCTGGCAGTATAATGGGTCTGATAGCCACTCCTGCTCTGTCAAATAGTTTTACAACTACAATTCAGAACTGACGAAATGATGGAGGAGATACAGTTGGATCAGAACCAAGAAACCGAGAGTGGGTGAAGTCTCACTCATTTTTTTTGTCATCATCAAATTTAAACATCATAAAGGAGTCTTTTGTAATATGTCTTAGCTGTCTCAGATTGGTGGACTGGAGAACTGTGTTGGGTTTTCATACATATGTCCGCTACTCGGTGTTGGGGATTTCAAGGTTGTTTCATTCATTGGGAGTGAAGGCAAGGAGCTCCGTAGTTAATTTGGCACCTTCCCAGTGGGACTTCACTCTGGTGTCCCATCATAGCCTCTAAAGGCTGTCTGTCTCTTTCTCTGCTCTTCCTCGCCTCTCTTCGCATTTCTCTCTCCTCGGTTGATGCTCTCTGCTGTCTCCTATGATTAATGGTTTGCTGTCCCTCTCATCTCACTGTCATATCAATGCCTTCCACACAATCCCACCTCGGCTTTTCTTGACCCCCACTAGCTTAGTCCTACCTCTGTCACATAGTACTGCTGATTTCAAACCCTGTCTCATCAAACCCTAACATCCTCTCCCTGTAGATTGTAAAGCAGGTGGATATGAGACACTACCTCCTTTATATCATCTATCCAAATGTCAGACCTGTAAAGCAGGAACTGTTGTAAGGAGAGTTAAAGAAATTGCTTTTTCACAGAGAGACTGGTGAAGAGGATGGTATACGTGGTGGTACGTCAAAGGCTAAACACTGACCTTGAGCATTTTTATGCCATATAAGAGAGCATGGCACATGTCTCTTCTCAGTTTCTTTTCATGTCCTATCTGACACGTAACACCACCTTATGAAAGATACTCAAATCACAATCTTGTGTTTCTAATGAATGCAGTGCAGGATTTTTGCTCTTATATCTGCACACCCAAAATGACAAAAATTTACTTTTTTTTGTCTTTGACATGAAGGAAAACATGATGGTCAGTTAGACGTTTGCCATGTAATGTGTTAAAAAATGTAGAAGGTAAGATAGCATTGACAGAGAGAGAGAATTGTCAAAAATGTTAACAGAAAGCTGTCCAGCAGTTCTTTCCTTCTTTGTGTTTTGCTCGCCATATCCCTCAGAGGGAATACCCAGACAAACGTTTTGTTCCAGAGGTCCCAGTCGCCTGTCAAAACATTGTTCCTTATACACTTTAAAGGCAGACAGTTGCTGCCAGATTCATTATCGATTTAACTTTTCTCAGACATATTTCAACATTCCTACGAGTTATTATCCTCTCTTTTATTTGCATCTTTTCCTTAGTCAGCTATCTACGTCTCAGTCTTGTATTGACGGAAGAAAAATGCCTGCAGCATCCTTGCCTTAAAGGAACACATAGTGTATTGATTTTTTATTATTCCGTATGTCTCTAAAAACAATACATATATTTACTGGCAGTCACACAGGCTCTACCTACTTGAGATTTGTATTGATTTCATATTTCACTGTCATGTTTCCTTTTTTCCCCGCTTCCTCTCTAGATTCTTTTTGTAAGTATTACTTAACTTTACACTTCAATAACCTCTGGAGTCACACAACTGCCACTGAGTATTCGAGCTCCATTGTTTTCCTTAATGCATGTTTATGGCTCTACAATCTAATGCATCAGATATGCAGATTATCTTTCTCATATCTCCTGAGTTGGTGATGTTAAGATGAATTGATTATAACCATTCTCCAAACCTTGCTGTAGGCAAAGCACAAAAGATTTTTCCCAAGCAGAAAAATCATGTTGCATTGATGTTGATGAAGGACTGAGCTCTCCCAAACCCATTTTTGCAGCTCTCCATCAAACTGCCTAATTACTGCTGCTTTATTGGTATGGAAAGTAAAATCATTTTTATTGTAGAAACTTTTAATGACTAATGGGTTGGTTCTTTTAGAGTGACTAGTAACTGGGTGATGGACTTTGCATCATTACAAAGAACCATCTTTACATGCCTTATGTGGAATGCAAAACATTTTCTTCTTCACATTCATTCATTATAGATAGAGGAAGTAGAATTAGTCTTCTCGCCTCTCATCCTTCTCTGCGTTGGCAGCAGTTGTCAGTGTGCTGTCCAGACTTGCTCTTTGCCCGAGGCATTGTAGCCATCTGTTGGACGAGACTGAATCTCTCTGTCCCCGTCTTTCAAATAGACCGATACGTCTCTGTGTGTGTGCGTGTTTTTTTTGCATTCTCGAGCGTACACGTGTTCATGCAAGCTGCTTCCATTTCCTCCTTGATTGGTTCTGAGAATAGGAAGTGGCACATGTGTCTTTCAAAGGGCCTCTGGTCTCAAGTCTGGATTGGCACATTTCTCAACATGCAGTCGAGAAGAACAGGCGGCGTTGGGACGTTCACGGTTGGTGTGTAGGCGGCTGAGGACAGTGAGAGAAAGAGTTGGAGAAACGATAGAGAATTAAAGTAATTGGATTATAGAATAAAGACAGTGTGGTTTAAAAAAATTGTTACAGTTCAGGTCTTTTGTCTCACTTGGTCCTGCTTGACAAAAGGTCCTAGGTCAATCCTTTTAGTGTCCCCCTCACCAATTCTGCCCCTATTCTCTCTGCTTTTGTTTCTTTGAGTTCCCATTGCTTGTTTTATTACTGTAGTTACACATTTTGGCAGTAACATAAGCTGCTTCATCACTTTCCCCTTGTATGTATAGTGTACAGTATATTACTGGGAAGACTGAGAATTCAAACGTCTCATTGTGCTATTTGTTTCAGTCTGTGTGTCTCAGGCTGCTGAGAGTGAGAAAAGAGACTGTGAGAAGTCTCAAGTGAGTGAGAAGTGATGTCTAACAGTGAGACGAGTCCTGCCTGCACTACAACCAGTATTTTCCAGCACTATAATGACGAAGGAAAAATTGCAGTAACATGAGCTAAACAGTGTTTAAGGAGAATATTGGTTTATTTGAACCTTGTGTACTTTAATTACACTCCTTTATCATACCATACTGTGGTTTTATACTGATGGGTTGCTACACACTAGAGAGTGTAAGGCAGCTGTAAGTCTCATGAGGCTGAACTGGCTCTGAGTCAGTATGGTAGAGAGGAAGCATAAATGGAAAAAGAAAAATCCGAATAGAATGTGTTTCTGTATTGTGTCTACAAATACTGAGTTTCTACTTATGTTTAGGTACACTCCCTGACATTATTTTTTATAGTTTTATCCCCCAGGCACCCACCAGGAGATCAGTTGATGAATTTCCTTGCAGTCATATTTCCATAATGTCATCAACTGATGGAGAGGAAATTTGGAGCATTTTCAGGCACTATAAAAAAAAAAAAATACGTAAGAGCATATCATGAGAAGCTTGTTGGGAATTTACTCTTACTGCTAAGAAAATTCTCCAAAGGTTTGTTGTGACTCTTAAGTGGTAATTGTCTGCACTAATTTCACAGTCTAACATATGTTCCTCTCATCAGTAGTGAGATTTACCTTATTTACTCATGTTCCCTCCATCATTTTCTCTCACTAATTTCCTTAAGGAGATTGGCTGTGGCTGGCGAGGGCAGTTGTCATGCCTACTGAAAGGAGGTGGAGCAGTGTGAGTAACTAGTGTGAGCTGTAGCTCTGATTGGAATGGTCCAGGCCTAAACATTAACAGCGGGCCTGTGTTCTCAGCTAGCAGGGGCCCACACTGCTGCCTTTGTGTCCTTCTCCCAGTCCCACCAGGATAGGTCACACTTGCTTCAAACACATGCACATCTATTCACAAACATAGCAAAAGCTCTAATGCCATGGAAGGCAAATCTTTAAAACGGTTACTTTTTAAACTTGATGGAGCTCTGGGTGCAAGATGCTGATGACGAGGCATTGCGGGAAGATTAAAAAAATACATTGATTGTTTGAAGCAGCTAATCCCAAGTCTTGACACAACAGTGGGAAGTACCTTTCATTCCTTTTTTTTTTTAATGTCTGGACTTGTCCGTTTTATCTTGCTTCACTGAATAACGAAACTCTAGAGACGGCGAGGGCATGCCAGGAATTCTCAAAGAAGAGCTGGCTGGCACACTTGCTCCTCTCATCATGTTTCATCACTGGTCAAATGTGGGAGTAGATCGAAATTTGTCAGAAACAATTTCTGCATAAAAACAAATCCTTATTAACACACGGGTTTCACCACTTAAAAGAAAAATGTCTAAATTGATGGTCCTGTTTTCTAAGATTGATCAGTATACCAGCCCTCTGAAATTCTCCCCCGAGTCGAGCAAATGACACCTAAAGGCCAGTCAATTACTGGACAAAGGTTCTGAACAGTGACTGGTGGTATGGCTTTCTCCTGCCAAGACAAATGTGGCTTTTGTGGCTCAAAGGCAGCTGATACAATGAACATCACTGAAGAACGTCATTTGTCTGTGTTAGTGAAGTGAAGTTCAGCAAGCAGTGTAGCACTTAGGCAGTATCTGCCATCTGTGGCCATGCTGTTCACACCTAGTTGGCCTACTGCTGAACTTCTGAAGTTGGAGCTTAACCCTTATGCTGGATAGCTGTACCCAGCCACTACCTGTCTGCACAGGGGAGAGAGCATACAGATTTCCCCTGGGATTACAATGATAATTGTATTTCATTCCCAGGTGGCCCGAAACAGCTGCCTCTTCATCTGCAAACAAGAGGAGTTACCCAATTACAGGTGTATTCATTTAGGTCCTATTGAAATACAGAACACAAAATCAGATTGTCCCTTGTCGCCTAAAAATACAAGCAGGAGTAATTTTCTTCATCAGCTCTTTAACAATTAAATTAATGAAGCCACCAGGTACAGTGGAGAAACAATACTTTTGTGTTTTTTAATTTTACATGACTCGAGGGGATCAATGCATTCTCTTTCTTTTTGCTGGTGGTGGAGGTTCTTTAGCCTGTGGTCACCTGGGACTTGATTAAAATTGATCATGTTTTAGAATTTGTTGTAGGGGGTGCATCCAAAAAGGACCACAATCTCTCTGTGTCACTGTCATCTGACCTGAATTTGTCACTCTTAATGACGCCCCCCATCTGTGAACACAGTGTGTCCATCATGGGTCAGACCCCAGTTCTGTCCTGCTGCAGCTGGACCTCAGTTAATCCTGTGGGCTCCCTGGCACTGGTTCATCTGGCACCATCCCCATGTTGGTTCTTCCAGCCACATTGTAACCTATCAGTAGTCAGGCAATTTCCTGAGTCTTATTGAGAGATTTACAAATTCCCTGCTGCTTTTTCTGGTACTACATATCTTCATACTAACATCCCCTTCTTTAATGAGAAACATGCAAGCAGTTGATCTACCCGTGTGTTTACTCTTAGGTTTTTGACATATTTTTGTGTGAGAGAGTGAGTTTTGACAGGCATACAGAAGCTAATTGATCTTATTCAAGAAAACTTGGTGAATGCACTGGCAGTCCTCTGTTTTCTCCCCATCTGTGTTTTTACCTTCTTATTTTCTGCCATGAGTCAGAGATAACCACAACTTGTCCAGTTGCTAGGCAGTGGGCAGTATTTTTTTTCCCCACAAACTCAACTTTTCTTCATCTGTTGCTCTCCGCAAGCAGTGAAATTTCTCATTGCCTTTGTCATATAGTTGAATTCATGAGTGCATCTTTCTTTAATTTCAGTTTTGATTTCATTTTATTGTTTGTGTGTGTGAGAGAGAAAATGCACATGTGTCTGTGTTCATGCAGCTGCAGTCCTGAGCCTTCATGGTCCAAGGGAGATATGGTGATAATGCAGCTTTAGCCACAGATCAGAAAAGTGTGCTGCGTGAAAGTGACAGGATCAGTGTATCAGTCCAGCTGTCAGCTTTATGTATAGGAAAATTCAGCCTCCGAATTCCTGTCAGAGCTTTTCTGCACTGAACCACCAAGAATAAAATCCATACACGTTGCTGTCAAGTCATGTGAACATCAGATATATTCCACATGCACATGCTTAGAAAAAATAAGAATAGACACTGTCTGCCAAGAAGTTAAGTGCATTTGTATTGTACAGTATAGAAAGCTGCTAGCTATTTGTGTATCGAAGCAGCAGTGTCATTGAGATATGTGCCAAACAACACTGCTTACTTGTAATTGTTAGCAGCTTCAGGTTCACTGGACAAACTCCAAAGGGCATGTTTACTACGTTCAGGACAGTGTGTGTGTGTGTGTGGTAAGAAAAAGGCTGTTACCTCAGCTGTGGTCAACCAGATTCATGAACTCACAGGTCCACAAAGTATGATCTGTTAGTTTGACTCCAGACTCACTGTCTGGCATTGAACTATAGAGGTTCCACTGAGAAACTAATTTATTTTTAATCTTTTGTTGTCTTTTCCTCCTCTCGATGATCAGAAGAATCATTTTTTTTGTGTTTAAACTTAAAGACATAGTTGAATGCAGAATTTGTGTGAGGAGTTTTAAGTACCACTTACTACCACTGCTGCAGTTGTAGCCACACTGAACAGAACCAAAACAAAGAGTCAATAATGGCATATATGATTTTTACCCATGGCTAAGTATACAATGTACATTCTGACAAACAACTAGATTTAAATGAAGTGCATATAACACATTACAATTGAATCAGCCTGCTTTGTAGCTATTTCCCATTTCTTTAACAGGGAATCTGTTCACAGTTTTCATTTCATACTCTGTGCACTGAGCCAGAGACAGCATTTCTTTTCTTTTTTCTTCCACTTCAACAATATGGCCCACAGACTGTACAACAGTATGAATGCTTCATCATGGTGTGATTTGTAAATTGCTTGGCTGGAAGAGCTATAAATTCATCATCATGAGCCTGATGTTTAGCAGAAAGTCGTTTTCTTTCACACTGGATTCTCATGCCCTTTTTGTGTTGTTCCGTTTTTGGTCATATATTAAAGTTTAATGACACACTTTAATCAAAAGCTTGGGGGGGGGGGTTAAAATTATCTTTCTTTCGAGGCAAACCGCATTCTGATCTGTTAGCAAGTCTGAACTCTTATACCAAAGACAAGTCGGAGCTGACAGCTGTCTATGGAAAGTATCTTGACCCATTCCTACCCGGGGGCTTCGCTGTGCATGTGCGTGCTGCATGCTGCGTAGTAGTGTATTTTGAGGGCCATCCCAGAAATACTTCACCCCAGGCTAGTACGAGTAAAGAGTGCACTGACAGGCGCCCCTGGGTGTGTGTCTGTGTGTGTGTGCGTCTGTGTGTGTGTGTAGCGTTAGATTCCTTGTGGCAGATGAGCTCTCTCTGGCTGCCTCAGGCTGTGAGAATAAACATAGCAAAGGATAAGAAAAGCCCGTATGCTTTCAGCGCAAGACGTTTCCATTAAAATGTTAACCATGATAAAGTGACTTGTCTTGAAAGAAAAAGAGAGGAATAAGACGACAAATTGTTTTTATTCGTTTAAATGTTGAAGGGTGACTGGAATGTTTCAGCTATGAAATTAAGAGACCTCGCATTTCCATCTGTATTTGGACTACAAATGGAACTGACTGACTTATAGCTACAGCAGCAGAATACGTGGAGGTATACAGTGAGGAAGAACAGGAGACAGATCCAGGATGAAAATGAGGAATGAGATCTGTTGCAGAGCTGAAGACAAAGCTGTGAGGTAAAGGGATGAGAATAAGACAGGGGTCCAGATGTGAGACAGCCTTGCTGGCTCCCTGTTTACATTTCTCAGCTAACAGGAGCGTATTTTTAACCTCTGCCTGTTTTTGTTCTCTCTGCAGGTGCTGGGGAGTCAGGGAAGAGCACCATTGTGAAGCAGATGAAGTGAGTGACTGCTCATTGTTTTTCTTTTCCTCCCCTCATGAGTGCCGACTTAATATATGTTTAAAGAGAACAAGTACTTGCATAAGGATTATATAAATATAGTATTTACATTATTTATTTGAAGAGTATGAAACATTACAGACACACCACACAGCCAGCAACATAAAATGAAGAATTACAGCACCACTGCAGTTTGTTGATATTAAAATGTGTGTGGCAAAAACTTCATATCCCAGGTTTGAATCTCAGCCCTATTCCTTTTGTGGGGTGTTTGCACAACATAGTACCATGTTCATATTGACTCCCATAAATCATGTCTCAAGAAATGCATTTCCATCTGCCCATTTTTAGATGTATTCTTAATTTAATACATGAAAATACTGTAGTGGAAATGCAGACCTGTGAAAGAAGTCATAATATCGCAAAAAGTTTTTATTCTTGGCTTGAGGTGGAAATGTAGTATCAAAATAACATGAAAGCACTTTTTGCAAGGCAATCATTTTATACATACATGAAGCATTTAACTTAAACATCAATTTCTGCATTGCTCCGCGAAAAGGACTGAAATAAGTAGGAGACAATAACATTAGATCCACGTAGACCAACGAAGGGACTGGAAGTTTCATCTTTTAATACATGTCAAAAAAAGACTACTGTTGCTTAAGGACACTGGATGGAAAGTAGAATTAAATATTCATTAGTATTTCATTTTGCTTTGGTCTTTTTTTGGAGGGGGTATTAATATTTAATATGCGTTAAATTCAGATAAAGGTATGTGCAAGGAGAAGTACACCCACTATTTTCTTTTGTCTTCTGGATTTTTTAGTCTTTGATTACTGCCTATAACGCAGCATAAATGTACACCCCCTGTCAAAAGTTTTAGGACACTTTCTCATTCAAATAAAGTAGAACCTGTCCTACAACTTTTGACAGGGGGTGTATCTACCAAATTTGGTACACATATGCAGCACATCAGGCTGAACAAAAAGGTCAGTGACAGCCACATTCCAAACCCAACAGGAAGTGTGCTGTTTTGTGTTAAATGTCAGATTTTGCCCATTTTTCATTTTTTTCTAGAGCGAACTCCTCCTAGGGGGAAACTCCAATTCACCTCAAATTCATCCAGTACATACAGGAGGCCTTAATGATCCAAAGTTATTAAAATCTTTTTTTCAAAGTCAAAGGGTGTGTCCGTGGCGGCCTCTGGAATTTTGATCCTTCGCGATGAAATTTCAAATGCTGTGTAAATGCCCTGAACATGCTTCAATCTGCCTGAAACTTTACATGTATGATCAGAGTCCTGCCCTGATCACATCCATATGATGAAATAGCTCCCCTGTCAAAAGTTGTAGGACAGGTTCTACTTTATTTGAATGAGACAGTGTCCTAAAACTTTTGACAGGGGGTGTAGCTGTTCCTTTCCTGACTGAATTGCCAGTCTCTCTGAAACCCTTCCTAACTGTCTTTATAACAAGAGCTGAGAAGATTGTGCTGAAAGTATGTTTTGTGAAGTTGCTTCAGTCTGTTCAGCAACACTAATCATTTACATAGAGTTCACATGCACGTCAGTAAACACCTATGTTCCTTTTAATCATTACTATTGGTCAACAAACAGACTCTGAGGACAACTTGATGAACAATGTTTTATCTTCCTTTGTGACATGGACAGATGCTGGATTCATCAAAACTATGCGCAGATTTCTCCTATTCATATTACTAACAAAAAAGATAATTATGATTGCAAAATGTGTGCGAGTCACAGGAAACTGCAGCATTAATGAATGGGTTTCATTTAATCTAGTTTTGAAAATCCCAAGAAAACCTGAGCAAAATATCTTCTGGTTCACACTAGACATACATGTTGAGACAAAAAAGGATAATTATGCTCACAAAAAATGTGACAGTTGCGAAGAATGACAACATTAATGATAGGATTTCAGTTTATCCTGTTTTTGAGCTCCATTGAAAATTTCCCCCTGGTTGACACCAGATGTGCAAGTTATTTTTAACACAGCAGTCATGAAATATTTAATTGAGAAGGAAGCAGCTCACACAGCCCATACAATATAATTATCATTGCCAAGACTTCAGTTTCATTCGCCTCATAGTTCAAAGCATATCTCAAGCCTCTAGGCAGATTGCAGTAAAACTTGTCAGGAAGTTAGAACAAGGAAGAAACTATTTGTTTGTGCGTGTAGCCTAAATCATGAAGTGTGTGGTGGAGAGGGAACATTCCTTTTTGCTGGATTCTTTGTTAGCTGTGTAGCGACCAACACCACATTTTGTTTTCATGTAAAACACTGCTACCTTTGACTTCTGCCACTGAACATTTAGTCTGATGTTGTGGGATGAAAATATCTGGTCATGTTGTTTTCCTGCTTGTGGTTGTCAGATTCTTAATTTAAGAGGGTTACTCCGTTCACAGTAGTTTATCTTTTCCAGAAATCTCCAAGAATCACCCATTTTTGTGTGTCGTTGCATCTGGATTTAGATGCAGATTATCGGTTTCAGAAGGTTTTTTAGGAGGTTGTTGACTAAGGAGATACGGGAACAGCAAGCAAAGACTAGTTTAGAATTTTTCACATGTTCAAATAGCTATGGTCTTTATATTCTCAAATTCAAAGAGTTAGGTGGCATGTTTTTAAAATGCTTCACAATCTAGGCGTCACAGACACTTTTCTGAAATGATTAAGAGTATTGTTTGTGTGAGGGGGAAACACCGTGGGCTTTCAGTAAATTTGGCTGTGCCTCACAGTGCTTCATAGCGAGCTCACTTGCATTTTAATGAGGTCCCATTCAGCCCACCACACAGCCACTGAACATCATGGCAGTGTGACTGGTCTCTGAGCTGTGACAGGCCAGGGGAGATGGTTCTGTTTGGTTTCCAGCCCAGCAGCTCCTGTCTCGGCCTCATGCTTTTTCAAACGCATGCCCCTTTTTTTCCTCTTAGTTTCTCTCTCCACAGCTCCAAAAGCAAGTAAACATTTGTTTTACTGTCCTCTAGCTGAGAGATACAAAAAGCCCTGAATTTCCCCAGTACTTCATCTCAGCAGTATCAAATGCGGTTTTATCAGATGAGGTTTTATTTCATGAACAGCGTGGATTGTGACAAACAAAAGATAACACTGTTTTCACAGCAAGATAATCTAAATGTTACATTAGCAATTACTGTCAAATATCAAACAGGGCATATCATTTGGCTCCCTCTCAAAGGTAACTCCTACAGTATTTTGTGTAGTGATAATATCCACATTGGATTCTATTGTCAAGTTAAGATTGTAGTATAAATTATGCTTCCGTTGTTGCCTTTTCTTTTATCACTGTCCTAACCCTATTTTTCAGGATTATTCATGAGGATGGATACTCAGAAGATGAGTGTAAGCAGTACAGAGCAGTTGTCTACAGCAACACAATCCAGTCCATTATGGCCATCATCAAAGCTATGGCCAACCTCAAGATCGACTATGAGGAAGCTGCGAGAGCGGTAGGTCTTTGAAATCTGCAACTTCCCTGCACCCTCTGAAATAGTAAGAGATAAGGGAATTGTGAGTTTTGTGCATCTTTTTCATCAACCAATGCAAAACTTTAAAGACATGCCAGCTCGCCATGCTCAGTGCATCTGTTTCAATATGTTAAATATTATATGCTTTCAATATGGACACAGGTATGCCACATTGTTTCCATGTAATTTGATCTATTCTGTGTATTGGTAGTAACAAACCTGCAGAAAACATCCTTAAGTGCAGTGCAGTAAAGCTACTCTCCATTCAGTGATATAATCTTTACTGATCGCCACCAAATTCTCCACTCTGCCTCTGTCCTAACCTAGCCTTAAGGATTTAAGGAAACAGAAATTATGCAGATTTAGAATTTCTCTCAAGTGCAGTGTGATAGTTTCCATGCAGAAATCGACTTTTGATAGCAGACCCTGAAAATGGACGCCTGCATGTCTTTCCTGTTCCTGCATGTGTGAATGTATTTTCTGTCAAAGAAATGCATAAAGAATCACCTTTCAAAGCGGCACATCCCAAGAAAACTGTAAGATCATAAAAATAAATATCTGGCTTTACTCATGAGAACAGAGAATGACATTCCTTTTTCTATGGAGCCATCATCTCACAAATGTAAATCATATTTTCTGTTCTCAGAGATCATCTGAGGGGATGAAGCCGGATGTCAATGCTGACATCAAAGTAAACTTGAAAGGATGGTGTTTAAATTGAGTGCTTAGTAGTCCAATCATGTTCCTCATTTTTAGTTCCTCTCCAGCATTTGTCTGGAAAGCTCATGCTGATTTCCACCAAAACATTGACGTCTACCATTACCCAATATCAAATGGTTTCACATCCAGATATGCAGACATTGTCATAACTGTGCCATATGACTGCAAACCTACTGTGACCTACAGCTGAGAAAGAGTGGAAGGTCAAACAGTTGTTACCTAATCTAAAATTTAGGTAAGCTCTTGTGAAGTGTCCAACAGGAAGGCTCAGAGTGGTGCATTTAAAGTGATGTGCTTTTCTCAAACTGTTATTTGATAAGCTAAAGCTGCAACTCTGACGTATTGACATGAACATCTATTCAATGATAGCAGCATTTTTTCTAAACTAGACCATCTGCTTATTGGTTACTTCTTCATCTAGTTAAGCAACAACTCAGAAATTTAAACCGTGAAGGACGATTAATCTAAAAGTTGTGTGTATGTATAACACCCGGGCCCCCACCTGAAATGGATATAAAAGAACAGTCCTTGTTATTAAAGACACTCGATCATAACTCAAATGCCCCATGGTGTGCCAAGAGACTGAGCAACCAAAAAGAATGGAATAAGGTAGTATGGAGCCAAGACATTCTAATGAGGCACAGCTCAGTTTATGTCTGTCTGCAGACTCATTCCATGCAGCTTCATTTTCACCACTGGTATTTTTGCCATATAAAATTTGCTCTTTAAATCACTGCATTTTGACTGTTTTCCCAGGCAACTGCACTTTATTAGATTGATTGGAATGGAAGCTTGCTGATAACCACTTGGCATATGAGTTGGCTCTGTTTTTGTTTTCTTTGTCACTGCTGGTTTGGTGGTTGACTATTAGCCTTTGTGATCACAACGCTACTCTGTGCCTGTTATACAGTAAAAGCTAGTATATTATTAAAATGTGAATTTTTCAATTAGTTCAAAGTCATACACTTTACAGTAAACTTGATTCACAATCAGTGACGTATGTAATTATAGTTTTTAGTCCTTTTACTCTGATTATGAACTCTCGGGATCTTACACTTGATAATTACTGGGCCTTGGCAAGAGTCTTGGAAACACACACCATGTGGAATGAAAGCTCAAGACAAAGCCCTGCAGTGTCATTCTTGTTAGCTTACTGCCTTGTGAAGAAAAACAATGAGTGTAAATAAACCCTTATTTCATTTTTAAAAGACCTAATGTAACTAATGATGTGTTTCTGTGTGTATTTTCTTGTCAGGATGATGCCCGCCAACTGTTTGCACTGTCAGCAGCAGCAGAAGAGCAGGGCATCCTGCCAGAGGACCTGTCCAACGTCATCCAGCGACTGTGGGCCGACGGTGGCGTCCAGAGCTGCTTCACACGGGCCCGAGAGTACCAGCTCAATGACTCTGCAGCCTAGTGAGTGCCTTAATAACCTGAATTAACACCAAGAGTTTTGTGTGGATCATTGTGTCTCAGCATAAAACTGTACGTAATTATGCTCTGAAAACATGGCAATTGGATTCTCATTGTCTCCAGAAAAGTAATGTCAACTTAGAAACACAAATAATATATGGCACTATAAGCAAGCAAAAAAACACAGCAGTCAATGTCTCTGAGCCTTACTGATGCTGACTTAGAGAAAAGTAATGATTTAACTTGGAATGTGATGGTTCTTGCTACTCGACAATAGTCGCAGCTTTATGTGGATTGAAAGTTCCAGTTGGATGCATAAACATTTTCATCAGTCCAACTTAAACATTAGCATGCTGAAATATTACGATCCCGCTACGTAATAAAACAATGAAGAAGCATGGTTTTCTTAATCACTGAAAGCGTATAGCGTGGTGGTGCCAGGGTTTATTTAGCTTTTATTTCATCATTAAAGCTGAAAGATCATTTTATGCAGAAATCTTACATTGCCTTCATTTTTGCAGAATGCATTAAGTAAGCAGTTTTAACAATGTACCTGTCTCAACAACATTTGACAAATTGCAGTGATTTGCTACAAAGTGGTCACCGTCAGAGTAATAAATTGCAGATATTATCATCTCCAAGAGCAATTGGGGAGTCCATGTGATTGAAGGTGTTTTAAGTCTGAGGACCAGAATTGTAATATTCAGGAAGTCTAACTACTTTAACACCATCATGTCTCCTAATCTGCTTTTAGAGCTGAAATTTAACTCGAATACACCTTCAGCTGGCGCTTGAGTAACACCCAGTTATCCTTGCATGTTAATGAGACTTTTGATCGCATTTTCTCTTTTCATTCACTATCTCTATTTACTTTTCTAGTTTAAGATTTGTTGTTTCTTTTGCTGTTAATATATCACTGTACAGCATTTCTCATTTGTCCTCGCACAGACTCTTCAGAAATCTGCACAGAAAAAAAAAAGAAAGAAATCTGCACAGAGAGATGTTATTGTTGTTAATAATCAAGATATTACTGTTTTTTTTTAACTAGTGGCTTCACTTTTTGAGACCAGTCACATTGCTAATCTGTAGCAACACAGTCAGATTCAGGCGTTTTCCACAGCGCCTAATTACCTCAATGACCCTCATCTCTCGAGTGCTGCATTTGTTAGCCACGTTGCTCTAAACTACCGGTATAATAACAGGGAGAGCGTGAAGTAAATGTGAGATGCTGCTGGTAAGAAGTGAGAGGTGCCTTACACTCTGACCTTCAAGGCTGCTGCTCTGTGACTCTGATATGGAAGTCTAAAGAATACTGAGGCTTATTCATCACTCTCTGCCTACAGGCTGCAGCAGGATTTCACTGCACTGACTTCTGTTTAATATACAAGGCCTTTGATAATACTGTCACACCTCCAGTTTGTGCTGTGAACTGTCAAGGGAGTATTAAGTGTTTCACAAATGATTGCTTTGCAGTCAAGGCGGTATTTAACTACCGGGGGCAGTGATATTGTCCTGTGTTTGTGTTGGCCAGTATAATCATAACTACTCCATCTCGGCCTCACTGCTGGTGTTTAAAGACGTGGAAATGTACTGCTTACACAGCCTCACATTTAGCAGCCGAGACAGTGGACAATGTAGAGTGTTTCATCATGGCTTTATAGAGCACTGAGGAGAGTAGGTTGCTATAAGAGAGGACTAAATGAGTCTGGCAGGAGACCATAATCCATGTCTGAGCACCTGCTGAGAGCCAGAGAAAGGAAGGGAAAAATAAAGAGAGGGAGGGAGGGAAATGGCACAGCTCACATTAACAGAGACCTCTCTTCTCTCACACTCCAGGTTTGATTTTAAAAAAAAAAAAAAAAAAAAAAAAAAAAAAAAGAGGAGGAGGTGTTGTGTACACTCTGAAAATAATAGATCCAGCTGTCATTATGTATAAGCCTAACCTTTTCACACCTCTGTGTCTGTAAAATTGGTCTTTCCTCATACTGCGTGCAGCAATATGTGTTGCCTTTGTACTGTAAAAAGTCCACTGTGGTTCTGCACTCTTAAAGTCTCTTACATCCCAGTAGACAGGATAATATTAAACATGATGAGATAGTTTAAACATCTCTTGTAAAATCATAAAATGACCATTATTTGGCTATTGAAGAATCTCTCTCCACTGCAATTGAGATTCAACCTCAATTAATCTTCAGGGCTTATAGACACAATGACCCCACAAAGCACAGTTCAATCTGATGTGTGTACTACAAAAGCAGCCTAAACCGCTCTCTGCGGGGAGCAGGATTATGAATAAACTGTTAGACACGTGGTATGAAATAGTAATGTGAAGGCTCAAATATTTACACTTGGGCTGTAGTGTGTAGGGGATTACATTTAGTACCAACACTTTGTTAGACAGTATTACAGTTTCTTTATGCAGCTGAATATGGTGTTGAAAGATTGAGAGCTATATGTTTGCCTTGTAGCCTTTTGTGTGTTTACATGAGATGAGGTAGAGAAAAATCTCTTCCTTTTGTGCATGTTTATGTAAAAAGACCAGTGTCTCACTCTCCCTAAGTGCAGAATTTATGTTTGTGTTGCTGACAACGTGGTATAATTCAGTGATTGCTGACAGAGAAGGTTTTACGAGGCGGCGCTACTGCTGTGAGAATGATCACTTACCATGCTGTTTCTCTTGCTGACCTTTGGTTGCTAATGGATTTTTTCAGGAAGCCCTGGATGCAATTTGTAAAAAATACTGAAAGCGTATTATTTGTAACTCAGGTTTCTGAAACACAACTTGCAGTTCAGACTTTCTCCACCTGGGATTGTATAGTATGCATACGTCTTAATAATGTCTGTGTTTGACCCTTTGATTAGTAAGGTGACAGTAGATATGTCCAGCATCCAGATTGCACTTATCTTATGCTCAAATGCATCAAATATACATTTTATATGCTTTAGATAAAATCAGTATAACTCAAGTATTCACAACTGCTTTAAAAGTGTTTAAAGGCGGTGTCAGAATGTCCAAAAGTAAGAAACAGATGAGCCTTTTTAACCTGAACTAAACCTTCCCTTACATCTTACATTAACACATCTAATCTTAAGATAATTGCTCTTTGTGAGGTTCCAGGACAATGCACCAAATTGAACCCATATTTAATAAGTTTATTTCCTTCCATCAGCTACCTTAATGATCTGGAGAGGATAGCAAAGCCTGACTACATCCCCACACAGCAGGATGTGCTGCGAACTCGTGTCAAGACCACCGGCATTGTGGAGACACATTTCACCTTCAAGGACCTGCACTTCAAGTAAGACCTCTTTTTTTTTGTTAATTTTCCTGCTATTGAAACACTATTGAAATTATTAAACAGGCAATAACCACACTGGGGTATACTGAGCAGCTCAACATTTAAATTTATTTGCAAAAGTCTTAACTAAATAATTCACTCACTTGCTTCGCTCAGGTGCCCCTGGAGCATGTACACACAAAGCTTGTTTAATGTTTCAGAATTTTGTTTCACTGTCCTCTGGTAACAAAATTCATCTTGAAGGATGAGATAAACAAAATACATTTTGGTGTAAATTCCTTTTATGTTCCCTTGGAGCATTTTAAACATTAAAATTTACATAATGAAAGTGTTTATAAATGCGTCTGAGATGGTTAAAACTAAACCAAAGCTGTGAAACGAGCTTGAAATGTGCTTTCTAAGACTCCCTCAATGTATCACTTGCTCTTGCTTTATCTATGAAAGCAATCCAAGATATGCAAAAATGCATATCTGAAGAATTTCCCTGTTTTCTCATAGTAATGATTGGTATTTTATGATTGTGCCAAAGCAACTGAGAGGTTGTGTTTATGTACCGATGAATCATGTTCTTATATTTGTACTAAAATTGTTATGCTTTCTTGCCAGCACACAGAGTTTCCTCTTTTTAGATCGTCATAAAATTCACAGAAAGGAAAGCATTTGTTTTTCCAATTTGTGTGGCTCAGCTGAGCTTAAAACGTCTTTCCCCCAAACACTCATCCTATCCATTACTGTACGACAAAAAGGACTCTGTTCTTGCACATATCGCTCACAGACGCACAAAAAAGGGGAAAACCTTAACTGACGCACAAACAGATAAATATCAGTAATTACACATAAACAGATTTTTTTTTCTTTTTGCTATCCGACTCAAATAATATACATGTGTGGGATGTTAGTGACTGAATAGAGGATTCCATGGGTTGCTTCTGAAAAATGATGTATTAGGGAATATAAACTAATTCTACCTCACTAATTCCTCTATTTGAATGCCAGTTTTTAGCCGTGCTTCTCAGAAGTGTTTGACTTTGACAATAAAAGTGTTTTGTCATTATGTTTAGGGTTACTGGTGGAACTGTATTCCTCATTTTTGTAGTTGACCCACACACAAACTCATACTTCATATCTGATGGAAACAGTAGTCGCCACTAGAACTTAGGAAGCCAACAGAGGAAATTGTTAGTTAAATGTTCAAGATCAAAATATTCCTTCAGTGAGACTCAGCGAGCCAGTAAATAAGCGTGTGTGCTTCTACGTCTGTGTCTGCCGTGTGTCATATCATCTTTATGTGTTGATATATTGCATATCTCTGTGTGAGACATGAACCAAATCCGAGCAGATATGTTTACCTGCTGCAGTCTCTTTCCTGCTGGACTGTTTGATTCGGCTTATGTAAGCAGAGCTGGAGATGAGCGCACGATTGCAGTAAACAGTCTAAAGTGTGTCACTGTTATAATGTGTTCTGCTTACTCAGCTCAAAGCTGGCTGTCCAGGAGAGTCAAAGTACTGCTCTAATGAACCAAATTCTGCAAAGCGAAAAGTGCTTAGCAGGAAGAATGAAGTGTCGTGAAGAAACTGTGTCATTCTAAGATTCTACAAATGGTTACGCACTACCCTTAGCTGCCAGCTGAAACACTCCCTCTCAATGTTGGATGAGAAAAATCTTCAGTCTGGCGCAGTCAAGACGAGCATCCTCTCATCCATCTAAGTCTCCTCCATCTTCATGAATAAGTCATATGTAGCCTCAACCTGTCTTAAGTCCTCCTGTTACCACAGCAACTGCGCTGTGCTAAAATGCCAGAAAAAGCCAGGAAAATGTTGAGGCCTTTGCAGCGAACACCCTGTCCTGAAGAGAGGAGGAGGCAGAAAGCCAGAGGGAGACCTTGAAGCCCTTTGGTTTGTCAGTTTGACAAAGTGTTGCTTTTTTTTTTTTTTTCCCTGCTCTCAGTCCCATCCGCTGTCTCATAAAATCATGTTTACACTGTGTGTGTCTGTGCAGGATGTTTGATGTTGGAGGCCAGCGGTCAGAGAGGAAGAAGTGGATCCACTGCTTCGAAGGAGTCACAGCCATCATTTTCTGTGTAGCCATGAGCGCCTACGACCTGGTCCTGGCTGAGGATGAGGAGATGGTGAGTGAAGCATCTACTCCTTAAAGTTTACAAGAGTTGCTTCACTTGCGTGTCACAGTAGAGCCCCTCCCCAGGAAAATTTAAAATGGGGTGGGAGGCTGGGTTTAGTGAACTCATTTCCTTTATGTGCCCTAGTTGTGTTCCGTAGTAATCTCTTTATCTGCACATTTGTGCCCGTCCCACCCAGAACCGGATGCATGAGAGCATGAAGCTGTTTGACTCCATCTGCAACAACAAGTGGTTCACGGAGACGTCCATCATCCTGTTCCTCAACAAGAAGGACCTGTTTGAGGAGAAGATCGCCCACAGCCCTCTGACCATCTGTTTCCCTGAGTACAATGGTACTGTGTGAATAACTCCATACAAACACGGGCCAGGAGAATCTGATTTACAGAGCTTTGCTGTATTTTTACCTTTTTTACGACCCCCTCTGGTGAAAATCATTATGTTTTCATTTTTCACATGGGTTTTTAAATATGCTAGAAGACACATCATGAGCAGAATAAGCATTTCCCACCTTAAAACTGTAGTGCTGACCAATTTAAAAAAAAACAGGTTTAATAACTTAAAGAACCAATCCTGTCAGCTCACCAGTTCATGCTTTCTATATCCGTATTATTCTTTAGAATTGGTTTCCACTTTGTATGTGCATGACCGACTTCATAAATCTTCACATTTTAAGGGAAAGTTATATCTGAGCAATTTTAAGGCTGGAATTCATTCTTTTCACTGAAATAATTTTTTAGTAATTTTTACACAGGGGAGCTTTTAGAGATTGAATCAATGGAAGAAGAGGGACTTTAATTGTTTGATTTTTGCAGCCACTCTCTTAATAGGGTTTGATACTTTCACTTGTTTGCGGTTAAGTTGTATTTCTTTCTTCTTGTAACAGAATTATAAAACAAGGCAAACTAACCCCAGTTTGAGACTCTTATGTATTCCATTTCCTTTCAAGTCTCAGAAATAAGGAACTGTTCCATTCCCCTGCAGTCTTTGAAAGCCCCAGCAGTTATTTGACAACACTTACCACTGTTCTGATGGTATTTCAAAAATTCTCCTCAAACCATCTGGATGGGAAAATGTTCCCATGACAATAGAAGATTTACACCATTTTTCAAGCTGCTACTTAAGTTGCTGGAAATGAGCATGCTGGTTTATTTATTGTTTTCTTTGTACAACACTAGAAGAATATCACACATTTTGTATGAAAGTGTTAAATGACATAAATTATCATCAACAGACCAATAGAAGTGATAATAAATGTAACTCCTGGTTCACATCATTCAAGCAAAGATGTGTCATTTTCATTTACCATCATGAGTTCAGAAAACAGAACAGTTACATTTACAGAATATTTTTGTAGTGATAGAAGAGTCTGAAAACTTTCTAAACACCTTTTTTGAATAACATGTTAAACTTTCTGGGTTTTTCAACAATCACATAGTAGAAAAGGATGCTTAACTCTGGCTTGGTGTAAACTGGAGCTGGAACTAATCAAAATCCAACAATTGTTAATGCAGTATCCCTGGATGTGAAGAAACTGTTGGAGTCAGAATTCAGTGAAAGCTATCACACCCTTTCAGCATATTTATTTGCCTGAGTTTTCATCTGATGAAGTTTGTCTTTTACTTTTCTCGTCCCTCAGGCCCCAACAAGTACGAGGAGGCTCAGGCTTACATCCAGACCAAATTCGAGGACCTGAACAAGAAGAAGGACACCAAGGAAATCTACACCCACTTCACCTGCGCCACTGACACCAAGAACGTGCAGTTTGTGTTCGATGCCGTCACCGACGTCATCATCAAGAACAACCTGAAGGACTGTGGCCTCTTCTAAAAACGAGTCTGAGAAAGAGTCAAGGTGAGCCTAAAGACAGGACGGGATTCAGACCTCGAACAATTCATCAAATGGAGCCTGTTTAAAATGACAGATTTTTGTATGTGTGCTGTTTTTTCAGATTACTTGAACAGTTCTGAGGAGCATCAAGATGGGGGAATATTCACACATCATAAGTGACTGCACTGGCCAACCACAATTTCTGCTTTGATCTGCTTTTTATAAAGACACCTAAGAGACTGAAAACCTGACAAGCCTTGCAGATTTTCAACGATTGCTGATCCAGTTGCTCATATCGTTAACTCTTTGGGCTATGACCACAAAAATCAACATTTATTATTGTATTTTTGTTCATTTTTTTTTTCTTCTTTATTTTCAATTACTAGAGGAGGGAAAGGAAACGTTTTTTTTTTGTTTTTTTTATATATATATAAACGCATTCATTTTACTTTTAGAGATTCTGATGTGCAAATTATTAAACTTTTAATCACATGAAGCTTATTTTTTAAGAGATGAAGCACGGGCATGGACATAAAATATGATTGATAAAAGGAAAGTGCTTTTTTTTATATAATGTTTACATCAGTTCATCATTCATAGCCAAACCGTATATTGTTCTGCATGACTCAACATTGCAAATATTAGCTCTGTAATCTGCACAAATTATCTAACATTCCTATAAAATAAAAGTGAAAAAAAAAAAAGTTTAAAAGTTAAAAAAGAAAAAATGGCTTCACCTGCAGGGGGAAATTTTGGCGAAATTCTAACTGGTATTTAAAGTATGTGTGTACCTAACATTCTATCACTTTTTATAGTATCATTTCCATGTCTGTTGCAGTATGTTTGTGCCTTGACTTCTGTTTACAACCAATTCCTAGATATGCTTTTAGTACTGTTTGACCTACTGTGCGCCGAAATTTTTTCTTCCGTTTTTTCTGCCTAGCACCTATGAATATATAGTGATTATTAATGAGAGACGAAAATCTAATTCAGAAAAAGGTTAGTGTTTTTGGTAAATATTAAAATGCTTTAAAAGTCCTATATGATTTAATTTAAATAAAAGTAGACATCACCTGACTCTTGCATATTGTGTTTCCTCTCTGTTTTGTTGTATTTATATTTCACCTTCTGTTTCCAGCTGTTTCCAGCACCTGAACAATTCAGAGTGACTTCATGTTACAGGTGATAACAAAACCGATTTTACACTGACGGCTTTCGCACTTTTTTACGAAATTGCATCGTTGCACTTAAAGCTCTCGGGTGATAGTTTCGCACCATTAAAGTAGATGAAGGGATGCTGTAGTGCAATGGAGGTCGGGCACTGAGCGGCTTTTGCTTGGATGATTTCGGCCATCAAATCACCTCAGCCGGGGAGGAAGGAGCTAAATTCTAGAATAAACTGCAATATTATGCAACTTAATACTCGTAAGTGCCAAGAGGATATGGATTGGAGTGACTAAATTAAGAAGAAAGCTTCAGGCCTTACACGCTCCTCGGGTGATGTACCTTTTTCCGTGCAAGCAATCGACAATCACTAAATCCTCAAACATAGTGGAATAGTAGCACTATTGTGGATCGCTTGTAAATTTTACCGAACAGTTTCTAAACTGATCTGACATGAGTCACTGTAAATCACTGGTCACACTAAACGGGGTTAATGCAGCACGGTGTTGTATCAGTCAGAAGTGTTTTACTGCTCATGAGTTCAAATTATTTTTTTCTTCTTTAGGAATACATTGTTACCTTTACAGTCTTCAGTCAAGTACAGACACAGATTTCAACTTCCTCCTGAAGAAATTTCAGCAGACTGAGACTGCCACCAAGAGGACAATTTAAGTGGACAGCATCAGTTGGTAATGCAACTAGAGTCAGCCAAAATAATATATACACACATCAGGAAATGAAAAACTTGCGTAAATATTTCAATACCAAACTTATTCAGACATCACGAGATTAATACAAATGATCTTTAGCCTCTACAATTACAAGAGGTGCTCAAAGTGGTGGACATTTACGTTCGGTTGCAGACGTCACTTGTTGATGCTACGTTCATGAGGGTAATGCCATCTGTTGGGAAAACATCGTACAACAGTACACAGTGTTATTGTAATTTGATCAAACTTTGAAAGATGTGTAGAAGTACTTGTACAAATTAAATATTTATACAAGTTTTTCTTTTCCTGATGTGTGCGTCTACATTATTTTGGCTGACCATATAGCCCATCAAGCTTACACTTCAACTGGGGGTGTTAGTCTAAGTCAGCTCAGTTTCCACTACAGATATGTTTGTATCTTCTTCCAGATTACCTGCTTCCTAAAAATTTAAATCATCATGACAAGTACATTACACTTAACAAATCTAGTCACTAACTGTTTTTCCGAGATGCAGAAATGAACGTTATCTTTGTTTTTTGTCAAAGTCCAAGCTGGGGGTTTTATACTACTAAATTGTTGGCACTAGGTTTGAGGAGCACATTGCTGTAAATGGTGTCCATGTCAGTGCTTGGACTCTGGACTGGAACACATGAAGGGAAGATGTAACCGGAGGCCAGTTACTATGTAATAGAAACCAGCATTTGATTATCATTTTGATAGAAATCACACTATATATCTCAAGAAAAATATGGAAGTTTAGATTCACCTCCAGTTTGAAGTATTTGCAAGATGCAAATCACCTCACTGCATGTACGCTTCAACATTTTTGATTTGGATTTATGAACGTGCAAAGTAGCCCAGAGGCTTTTCATTTTGTGACACATGACAGGTATTCTGATTAATGATGTGTAGCTTAATGACAGACTCCCAAAACACCACCAGACTCGTTCTGACAACTCTCCTCAGGAGCACTTCAGGCTGCTAATACTGAATCTGAGATACTACATAGAACTACAGAGTCAAGCGTGGAAACTAACAGCATTGCCATTTTTATTATATAACTATGAAAGACAATATGTAAATGATCACTGAAGCTTGGAGATTCTTGGACACATGGGTTAAAGTTTCTGCCAGTGAAAATACAAACAGAACAAAGGGGAAAATCAGGTGCATGGCTTGCTTCTGGGCAACTAGAGCAAAGGTTGCAATGTGTCGTTTATGTCCCTATTGACATGTACAGTCCTAGTCGGACGAATAAATTGACCCTCTCTAAGTCTAGAGCAATTTATTCAGTCCATTAATTTCCATGAAGGCGCTTCCAGCTGTCATCTACTGACAATTTACTCCAACACTTCAACAGTTAGATTTTCATTCTCTGATTACCAGATGATGGCTCTAGCTGTTGGCTTACCGGGACATGAAGAAAGCCTGAGACAGCGATAGGATGTGACAATGGACTTTTCATTATGGAGAGTGACAGTGTGACTGAACGGCATGAATAGCAAGAAGCTACTTAGATTATCTCCCCAAACAGTGGACATAGTCTTCTTGCCAGAGCTGAGGCTGATATTACCAGAGGGGCAGAAGTTAAGGCTAATGGGGATTTTGTTTCCTATAATGCATAGACATATTGAACATGTTCTATGTGTTCATGTGTGAATGACATCGCAGTGTCGTAGTCTGTCAGCTCAGACAATTCAAAACATGTTGAGAGTTTAATATTTTTGTAATGCTTGGCCTTTCTTTATTTGAAATTATTTTTTTAGGTCTTGGTGTAGATGCTGTATTTGTGGTTCTACAGAAATATAATGAACAAAGCCTTTAAGTTTAGTGAGGACTCGGACAAAATTGTTTCTGGAAGAATAAAATGGTCAAATGGCTCCAGCAGAGGCCATATTTGTAATCACTGGCCTTTTGCAAATGGAGAGAAGTCCAACATTTTCAAACAATGGTGGTTTTGAGGCCCTAGAAAGTTTTTGTGAGTGTATAAATATATGTATTAATCCATATATTCTACTAAAATACAGTCTTTGGTCAACATTTCATCAACTTTTTAGGCCTCTATTCTTCAGTAGAATTTGATGTGTGGCAACTTTGGCAAGCCATAGTTCCAAACTTTTGTCACTTTCTGTGATGTGGGACACAAAAAAACTGTCCACAATCAGGTCTATCTATCGTCACTATATGTGCAAAGTTACAAGGCGTTTTCATGTTGTATTCATGTTAAAATGTAACAAAATAGACCCTTTAATGACCCACGTCACGAATGACGTCACAGCTTTAGCTGGAGGCAAAAGAGGAAGCCCGCGGCCGTGACCGAAAGGCGAAAGACTGAGGGACTAGGCTCTATCAACTTTTCTAAAATGTCGTCCTGCTGTGTTTTTGGATGCCAGAATAGGAGGAATGACATTGGCGAACGCAAATTAAAGTTTTATAGGATTCCACCGAACACTCGTGCTCAGAGGGAACGAATACAGTTGTGGTTAAATACACTGAGGCGAAAAGACTGGACAGAGACGATCAGCTGCAGTCAATTCCAGCCATTTTCAGTACAAAAAAATCGCTAATATTCTATTTGTAAATAAAAAATATTCAATTCAATTCAATTCAGCTTTATTCCAGACACTGGGTCCAAATACACACGCCATAAGAACAAGGACACAACAAGACACAGAAAAAAATACAATCAAAAACAATAACCCGTTAAATATGACGAGAAATGCAGGGAATATTGGACGCGCATTGCGAGGTGCATTTCCTTGAAAACGACCGATTCGTTATCCGCTGTGGTAATCACATCTGAAAGTGGTTTATACCGGCGGATTCATGAGAATCTAAGCTTTCCATCGGCGTATAGTGTTTATATAATCGCGTTTGCAGCCTTCGGACATTCTTTAAATTCCTATGCAAATTAGTAAGTGTACCACCGGCGGTACACTGAAGTTTAACGGGTTAAAAATGCTCGAGTTTGCAGCGCAAACTATATACTCCCAGTCGCTCCGCTTTTGCCTCCAGCATAAGCCCCGCCCATAAAAAACGTCACAATGTTTGTAAACAAATAAAGTGTCTATATGGAGCTTTTTTTTTTTTTTGTCCCAAACTGAGCATGCCTATGCATATAGTTTGCTTGGATGAGCACTCAGCAGAGAAGCTGATATGAATTTAACACACATCAGCCTAAATCTAACACTTATTTAAGGCATCAAGGCTACAACAACAAGACAAGTAAAATAGGATATCAATGCTGTAATAACAGCAACAAAAGTCATCTATGCTCAGAGGATTTCCATGAATGTATCTCCAGAAGGGTAAATCCAAAAAGACATTTGAATGTCTCTGTTTGTCTTAATGTTAACTTTGTGTGTTCTCCTCCTCAGTGTAATTGGAGCTGAGATGGTTGACAAATGACATAAACCAACAGATATTAGAAGAAGGCCACTTTATGCATAAACTTTCCCCTCATATCCTGTCCTATGCAGTCAGTGGTCAGCAATGAACTCCAGCCACTGCCATTTTCTGAAATGACTCAGACTGACCCTAATGCATGAAAATCGACTATGTTAAAATCATCAAGTGCTTTGGGTGAACTAGCTTTGTTTTTATCATAGTAGAACCTTACCTTCTGACAACCAGCTCTTCTGTTAATAACTAAATTAATCTGTAGCTTGATTTGATTCAGTCCTTCTCTAGAGGGCGCTGCAGCTCCATGTATAAAGACTGACAGAGGCAGTCGAAGAGGCACAGAGCAGCTGGCTTAAAAATGATGAGATTTCAATTTATGTGAAGCAAACAGTGAAAGAAGATGTGATTTTGGTAAAGCATTCAGAGTAAATGCGTATGTCTGTGCACGTATGCTGAGATTTGCGAATTTAAGTCATATTTGGTGCAAACATTTTCCATGAAATCATTGCTCAAAACAGTTAGTAATGTTAATATGAGTCACTGCTACAGTCAGCATCTGATCAAATGAATAATTCTCCCCCATATCCAGAAATTTGAGCATCAGTGAGTGGCAATGTTTGACGTATGTGGAGCTACAGGGCTGATAACAAACCATACATGATGTTAAAAGGTGTGTTGTGCCTCTGCTTTAATGAACGTGCATCCAATAATATTTGTGACTGTAGTGGTAAGAGAAAATTGAATACTAGCACAGTGATTTAAAAAAAAGAGAATAAAGAGTTCATCTCTGGCAATAATGGAGATGGATTTGTTCAAGTACCGACCTGTACCGTAGTTAAATCCATTAGGCATTCAGGAGAGCAGACATGCTCTAAAAAAAAGGTCAGCCTGCACAGAAAATTGACATAGTCACAATTCCATTAGAAGCCCTGCATACATGAACGAGCTTGTGTACTGCAGAATGAAGGCTGCTGGGAGAAACAGCCTCAACTGTGTCTTTATTTTATTTTTTTGGAAACATAACGCTGGTATAAATATAAACTTGGGAGTTTTCAAGAACTCTTTTTTTCTTGTGCATCTGGAGAAATTAGGCCACGTTGCTTGGGCAGGTTAGGGCGTGTCTCACGTGCTTCCATGCAAATGGGGGGTTTGCTGTGAAGACAAATCTGCACTTGAACAGTGAGCCATCCACCCTGGATCACTCCCAATCAGTAATGAATTGATGCATTCCTCTCAGCCTGTCAGATTTGCATAAACAGTCATTCAGGGAAGAATGTGAATGGAGAGCCAAACGAGTCCATACTCACTGCTCATTTATGACATTTACATGTGAGCAGTTTGTTTACGGTCATCCAGTGAGCTACGATCAGCCACCAGCAGGACTTCAGCTTTAATTAGTCGACTAAAATGACAAAAAAGACAGTGAGTGTTTGAAAAAAAACATGTCTGGATGAAAGTAAAAGTTCCCACAAAATAGTTTAACTACACACAAATGCATCATCTTGGAAATGAACCAAACAGTCAGTGCTTATATTATTCTATCAGTATGTCACTACGGCATCTCACATGTGGTTATTTGTTGGATTTCTCGGTTTTCTATGTCTGCAAACTGACTATGTTGATCTGATAAAACAAAGTATTTTGATGACAACAGCTTGGGCTTTTGTACACTTTTGTTCGGTCCACACAATCTTCTCCCATTTTTTTGCACCAAATGTTTACTTTATAGCAGAATTACCAACAATGATGAAGAACCACACCGCAACAGATTTTAAAAATGTGAACTTTGAGACACAAGACTTACTTATGACCTCACATACTAGTTTCATGATCTTTTACTGGGTTCTGACCTTATTCAGTGAAAGGAATCCGTTAACAATTTGTGAGATTCAAAGAAGCCGTTTGTGTCTGCGAGATTTCATGATGAACTCCTACTGAGCCAGTTATCACCAGACTGTATGAAGCTGTGGGTGTGGAGGCGATTAAACATTTTACTCTCAGTCTTTATCAACATGTTTAAGTCAGAGTTATTATGGTTTTGAATTTTTCATAGATTTTATTTCATTTTTATGTACTTAGTTTCAAGAGTGTCATTGCTCGTTTTAATTTAGTTTGCAGTTTCAACATGTTAAATTTTAGTGTAATTTTTTTAAAGATAGAATTACAATACGGGAAGTATTTGTCAGGGGACTGATTTAAGAAGTTTATTTTTCTGTACATATGCGATGTAACAGGTGTTACAATACAAAAAACACTTCATGAAGGCAGTGAACTCACAGTCAGGCAGACATCCCGGTCTCATTACACACCAATGCCTCTCTGTGTTTGTTGTGTTCACAAAATGGACTAAATAAAGACATTTTCAAGAGCCGATTCAAAGCTATTTTTGCAAGTACACGATATACTTCATAACTGCATTGTACAACATTCTAAGTTTATTCAGCTGTGAAACACAAGTCCATCTTACCAGCTGTAAAGGCTAAATTTACTTAATTTAAGAAGTTCTGTAAACCTAAGATATTAAGCTGAATGAACTAGTCACATAGATAGCGGTTGCAGACAGACTTTTACTATTGCTTCTTGATTAAAATAGCTTTGATGATTATGAAAAAAACTTCAACTATATCTTGTAATGTAATAAAGGCACACATCAGGTTTCCTACAGCTACAAAACAAAAACAAAAAAAACAAGAGTCCTGGGGAAGTTTAACTCTAACAGTGCATCCTAGGTAGTCAGCTTACATGTTGCTGTTTTTTTGTTGTTTGAGTGAAATCTCAGCTGCTTTTTCAACTCACCATTCTGAATCACGTTATAAGAACTCATATTTTTAACTTGTACAGTGGTCTGAAAGTTTAAAAAGAGACCATTTCAGTTCAACTGACTTGAAATTTCCAAAACTAAAGCATTTACATCAAGGAAACTAAGAAGGATGAGTTGATTTGACTAAATTCTTGGGTGATGTTTTGCAGTTTAGTCTTAGCTGTTAGTCAGCTGTAATAATTTTTAGATGAACTCTTAATATTTTGTGATGAAGAACAGGCTGTGGTGGTGGAGTTCCATTTTAGAGTCTAGATGTAGTTTAATTTGCATCTTCCTGCAGCTTCATGTCCCGCACACTGAAGTGCTGGTTTGCAAATGAGCCGAATGCTGCGCGCTGATTGGTTGGTTCAGTCTGGCTGCTGAGCGGAGCCCTATCCCAAAAGCAGCGATCAGAGCTGAGAGCTTCACTCAGCACATCTGCTCCGTCAGGGAGACCGAGTCCGAGCTGATCACCTTCAGGCCCGACACACCTCTTAACGGAACGGTTTCCTTTTCATGGGACGAGTTTTTCCCTTCGGACGGAGGGTGCTGCGTTAAAAGTAAGAGTTGTGTTTTCTCTCCTCGTGTTATGCCGCTGTGATTTCTGTCTTACTGAGAGTTTATGTCTGTGTGGGTTTTAAATCTGATCCATTATTTATCCCGCAGGAGCTGAGATTTACAGATGAAAGGAAAAGAGATGGTGAGCTTTTATTTTTAATGTATTTTTCATGTTTCACTAAATGAAAAGTAATTGTTGAAGTCAGTTTTGCTTAGATCAGTCCAACGTATGGAGGCAACATCTGTCAGTGCAGCACTGCAGCAGAAGGCTGTGATGCTCAGATGTCTTTTCATTGTGGAGTTTGAATGCAACATTTGTTGGCCTAAACTGACAAATTAATGCAGCATCTGGATCTGTTTGGACACTGATTTACACAACTGCATATTTTCCAGTTTCGTGTGTTGCATTGTCCGCCTTCCTTCCCTGCTCCTTGGTATGAGTTTCTCAAGTTCTTGCAACATCTAACAGAGTTCTGATAAAAACAAAAAAAGGGGGCAGAAGGTCTTGCAAAAGTCAAATTCTTTAATAGACAGAGAGAAAAAGGGTCATGCAGGTTCAAAGGTTTGTGTGCTGACAAGAGTGCAGGAAATAAGAGTGCTGTTATGTTGGATGTGACCTCTGCAGCCAGAAAGAAACCTCCTATGAGGGGTTTCTCCTCCACACCTCGCTTCTCCACCAGCTCAGTCTTTTCATTTGTTATGGCAGCCTTACACTGAGCTGGAGGTCTCATGCTCCGTCTGGAAGTTACAGCTTTTCTCTCAGTGTTAAAAACCCCAAAACAGGAAAGCAGTGCCTGTTAAAACAAAGTGCATATAATCTGTTATAGAGTCAGACTAAGAGAAAGTGGTTTTAATTCGAATGTGGGAGCTCATCTTTTTTTTCTGGTTCACTCTTGCTCTGAAACTTTCTCACATACACTGTCACATGATCTCTGATGCCCTGTTTGAGTTTGAGTGAGCCAGCGCTGTTCACTGGCTGATCCTGACCAATCAGCACCGTGAGTCAGAAAGGAAACCGGAGTGTTTTATTCCTCAGAGTGTTACTGGTGAATTTCATAAGCAGGCATGCTGCACCCTTAAAGAGGCAGCACCCCTGTAGTTAAATCAGGACTCACCAGACCCTGTGTTCTCCTTGATGCGCTGCAGATGTCTTGACTTTGGAATTGTCTCGCTGTGGAGAGGAATAGTTGAGGTTAGGCGCGAGTTCAGATCTCTCTGTAATAACATCTGTCTGAGGTTTGAGTTGAATCACTGCTGAGTCAATGAAGAAGGGCGTGAGCACATTAACGGACAGGTCAGCTGGCCTTAAAGATTACAATAAGAGAAAAGGCGTTCTTTCATAGGTTGAACTTGCCTCCAAGCAAGCCTGAGCATGCCCACAAAGGAGTTCCTTCTTGTTATTATTAGAGCCTTCTGTAACAGTTCATTAGAAAGGCTTAGAAATTTCCAGTCATCTGCCCATGTTGACTTTATGTACTGATGTTATATATTGTGTGATTCACGGCCAACATTTTGACCTTTCCTCTCTTGTCTCCTCAGCTTTGCTTACGTGACTCGGGTGACTGCTTGCGGGAGCAGATGCAGTACATGATGAGGTCACTGCAGGATCTGAAGCAAGTGAGGAAAACCTGCCCTGCAGTCAGACGGCCCCTCGCTCCCCTCAGCGCCCAGCTCCCAGCATTAGTACGCCACTCCGCAGTGGCTCGTGCTTGTCAGCAGCGAGCTCTGCAACGGGAACAGCGAGCGCGCCTGCGGATGTCCGACGCCAGCACGGCCAGCACCTACGACTCCGCCTGCTGCCTGACGAGTCCTATGGAGGAGGACGAGGACTCGAGCAGCCAGCTGGGACTGAGCCTCAGGTTGGGCCTCGGCTCTCCCAGCAGTCAGAAGAGTTTAGAGTTTGATTCTGGCTACTCTGAGGCGTCGTGGCAGGATGACGGTGTGGTTCTCAGGAGGACGAGGAATGTCCGGGTGTCATCTTCAGCCTGCCTGCGCACAAACAGAGCTCAGAGTGGACGCATCCGACCCAAATCCACCTCAGACGCTTGTCTGGAGACGTGGACATCGTTTGAGGTTGGCGACCCAGAGGACTGGACAAACTCTTTATTGACCCAAGGCCGCAACCGCCAACCTCTGGTTCTGGGTGACAACAGCTTCGCAGACCTCATACAGAACTGGATGGACTTGCCAGACTGTCCAGAACCTGCTGAGCTGAAGCCAAACTCAAGACACAGACTGGGGAGAGGCTTCTTTGTCAACATGAAGAGGAAACTAGCAGGATTTTCGAAGAGTGTGGAGGACAGAGTGAAGATGAGATCCACAGACTCTTCTCACATTAACAGAGCTGTCAATGCTCCAAAGCGTCTGTCCTGTCCGGTTGTGGCAGCGCAGCCAAAAGTCCCGTTTTTCCACCAGTCACACTCAGGCATTAATGAGCTTGACTCAGACTTTTACCACTTTGCGGCTCTCATGAAGTCGGGCAGCCGACGGCCCATAATCTGCAAAGACATTATTGGCTATATCTGACACTGTTTCATGCAGAACAATGTACAGACTGAACAATCCTCACAGCCACTTTATTTTTATGTGACCGTTCTCACTTTTTATGTGCTGTTCCGAAACTATTGGAAATAAAGTTGTTCTCAACATTCAAACTCTACATGCTCTCATTTATATTTTTTCACATTTTTGCACGTGTCATGAGATTTGTGTTGGTTGGTATCATTTCAGTTCCTGGAAATTTGAATTAAGCTTCAACCACCTGAGTTTCATTACAGTGAGACGGTGACTCCTCACTGCCAGACTGGTTAAAGGAGGATTTCACTGTCTCTGCTATAAAGCAAATTAATGTGGGTTCATTTATTTTCATTAGAAATGTGATACTCTGGACACGTATGATGGAGTTTGCAGATGCATGTTTCCGTATAATTGGAGTCTAATAAAAAAAGACAAATTGAAAACATGATAACCTCTCAAATGTGCAGATTCTAGCATTCCAGGACTAATATGGGCATTTGTCCATTTTAGAAGACATTTTGTTTGACATCAGGGGACTCGGTGTTCCCAAAAAAGTTCTGTTCTCACTCAACAAAAAGTTGAAACCCTCGGAGACACTTTAAACAGGACGACAGAGCTATTTACAGGCCAGAACCAGAGGCTGTATCAACAGCGCTGTGTGCCCGATGAGGTAATTCCCCATGTGTCCGAGCAGAAAGAGGTGAAGAGAGGCAAAGCAGCTGGTTGCAGATGGAGCAGAAGTTTACGCTCCCCTTTGCTTTATGAAGCAGAACATCTTGCTAACAGCTCCCTGCCTCATTTAACCTGCTCTCTGCTCTTACTGTGGTCAGAACAGCTCATGCACACTCACCGGTTAATGGTACAATTAATTGTGGGGTGAAGGAAGGAAAGTTAAAGCCGCTGATAGAGAGGAGTCCCACATGCACCAAGATAAGCTAATGATCACTTCACCTTTGCCTTTACAAATTCACTTTGTTCATCAATTCAGAGGAGAAACAGCAACAGACAATATAAAGATAAAGAATTTTCCCAAAAGGGATTTCCCATGCTCCCTGCTATAGCCAGCCTCACCAATCACGTCTGGTATCAAGGACATGGGAGGTTAGAAAAGAGAGATGGTTCTTACTGGGTGTCGTTTGTCTTGGCCTGTTTATCAAGGTCTCCTGCTGGACGGTCACTGCTGACTTTCAGCTGGGATGGAATGAACTCTTATCAGCAAACGGTTATTCACAAGACACAAGTTTGCAAGTCAGTGGTGGTAAAATAGAGCATTTTTGCAAACAAAACTTTAAACAAATCATATGAGTGTTCACCTTTTATGACTTTTCACCAACTCTGTTTTCCTTTTATGCACATTCTAGCTCCCAGCGGTCTGCAGTTGGACGACTGCATCAATATATCACCTTCTCTGGCTGACTAGGAATCATTAAGGGAATGGGGGATGAGAGGAGAGGACACAGGATGCAAAAGCTCCAACCCATTACTCAAACCCAACAGCATGTGTTATCCACAACACACTCCAATATGTATGCATGGAAGAAGGAGCATCTTTTTTACACAAAAAACACATGAAGCATCATCAACGGTGGGAAAATGCAGCAGTAGCAAACATTCAGTTAGAACATTCAGTGATTTAATGACTGTAGACATCATCTGATCTCGCTGCTCTTTATTGCAAAGACTAGAACTCGTTGCATGACTTCCCAGAAAAAAATGTTTGAGAACAGTGTGATGCAACAACTTGTGGGTAAAAACAGGGTCAGTTTTAGGAGAACACTCAAGAGAAACACTGAAGCAAATTCTACTAGCTTAGTATAACGCTGATATGCAAATGCAATTTGTTGAATCTGATTCCTTTTTAACAGCTGTAGATAAAACATGCCAACGTCTGTGGCAGTGATCCAAGATTCATGAAGTTATTAGGAAAGTGACAAATGTTCCAGATTAAACATCACAAAGAGTGTTCAGTCCGCAGCTTCTTTGAAATTAATGATGCAGACTTAAAGCAAATAAAGTCAACATAGAGTTTCTGGACATGCCACTAATCATCAGTCTGCTGTTTGAGAAAACACTCTGGGAAGAGAAACCCTTCCATGATAATCCATGTGCAAAGAAAAGAGATTGTGTATGTGAACTGGATGTAACTTGCTGGTAAGTTTGCCTTGACATTGACTCTGATTTTATCCGTGTTCCGTCTTACACTTGATGAACTCGACTGGCAGTTTCTTTCATGCTCTCTTCTGGTTGTGCCAGCCCACAGTGACTCGATTTATCTAACTGGTCATTATGTACGTCTCCACACATACATACTGTAGGTCTATTTTACCATTTTCCACCACACAAAGCACAATTTGGTAATGCTTGGTGATACAACCTGCAATTTACAGTATATTTTTATGGCATCAGGTACCGGTATAGTACCCAGTCCTTTCCATTCTGATGGTTATTGTACGGTATATGAAGTAAAAACACAATCACTGCCAGCTTTCAAAGGGTAAAAAGCACAGAACAGTCACTGAGAAGGCTGCTTAGTACTACTATAAGTAAAATGGGTAGTTGTGCATCATTTCTGTTGCATTAGATGTGGCAGAATCAGAGTTGAGAATTTTCAGAAAACATCAAAATTGATATTTTCTCTGTAATGTGTTGATAAGATGGAAGAAACATTGTAAATTTTTCAGTAGAGCTATTAACATATAACTCTGGCCTGGTGATAATGAGATTTATTATATTTTAAATTCTAATAAGTGTCTCTTATTAATAGAGCCCAACATTGTTTGTTTTTATCTTACAATTTTGCAACTAACTGAACTTGAAGATGTTTTTTTTGTGTGGAAATTTTAATAAAATGCTTTGACTTTAAGGGACTAAATGCAGGTGCAGTGGAAGGAAACTGTGGAGAAATAAGACAAAAATAATTAGATATTTTAATGAAAATATTTCAGGAATACTGTGTGCAGTCATGTGGAGAAAAAAAACAAAGTTTGGGGAACCAGTGTTAACAAATGTGTTTTTATTGTGTGATTCAAGCATAAAAGGGGGAGAACAGACACATACTATATTACCCCATACACACCTTACTCTTACTGAATAGGATAAAATCAGGAAAATTTATTGATGTGACTTTGGCACACAGAGAACACCATTTTTTTATTTCTAGTTTCATCTTTTGTCTCACCTTTTGCACCCCGACTCCTTTCACAAACATGCAGTGTCTTTAAGGGTGTGACCACCGCTTCATTCTCTCATTGACAAACATCTGTCCTCACTTATCAGGTATTTGGACAAGATGTTGGGTCGTTACATACCTATGGTCCACGTAATTACTTGGTATTTAAAATGCAAATCCCCCTGTAAAAAGCTATTTCTGTGTAAATACGGGCAATTAGGCAGCTTTCACTGCTGCCGTCCTCGAGCTCGTCACCATTGCTGCCTTAAGGCATCTGAAAATGCTTTCAGAGGGACACTTTTCACTGGACGAGCTTCCGGAAGATTACTGCAGTCTGTCCATGGGTACTTTTTAACTGACTATCTCAGACTGTAAAGGATGGCTGCCACCCACAGTCTGCTTAAAACAAATTAGACTCTGTTGCTACCAGCTGCCATAAACAGTACTCTTGACTTTGGCACACAAGATCATCTCGAGCAGATGCGTTGAAGCGTCACACACTTACAGGGTGGCCCAGTCTGACGCCGTGGACTCACAACACACAGTATCTCCTGTTAATTAAAAGTTTGGCTGCTCTGGGATTTCATTTCTGCTCCTCACTGGAAGTTTTGCTGTCAGCGTGAACTCATGTTCGCCAATCCCTCTCTTCCATCACCCATGTTGTAATTATCCATTTAGTAAACACGAAGAGGAGATGGACTGGGTGTTAAAGGTTGGCAAGCTCCTCGGCTCAGTGACTCTTTTGTTTTGACAGAAACAAGCTCTAATTAGAGTTCTTACCTGAGAGTCTGTGATGTAACCATCACAGAGCAGAGAGACATTCTGGATTGCAGCAGCCTTTGATAGAAATCACACTGCAGGATTCAGAAGTTGCTGCTGACTACAGTTATTCTATATAGCTGGTGAAATGCTGCGTAATCACTTGCTCTATCAGGATTTGCATGATGTTTTCCTCTCTTTACATATGTCTCTTGGTCATCATAATTCTTCACTGCACTCATGAATATATATTTGAAAGGGAGTGCTCATGTGAAATGTTTGAACAGTATATGAAGGTTGATGAGCTCAGGAAACTCTCCAGTAAAACAAAGAGTGAAAGTAAGTGGTCAGAAGTGAATGAAAAACAATGAGTAATCAGAGTTTAGTAATCACACTCTTATAGCTGTTTAACCTCAGTAGAGCTAATTACTTTACCCGCTGCACACAGGAGCAAATGGAAGTCATAGCTGAGCCACACGACTCTTGTTTATCAATGAAATATCTAACAAAGATATATGACGGGTTTTAAATTTGTCTGAAAAAAAAAGATTTTGTCACAAGACCTTGGGATTGCTTCAGAATAAGAGAGATGTTTTGTTTCTCTGGATTTTGCGTCAAAAGGCTGCTGACTCTGATTACATAGATCCACGGTTCATTCCAAACATTATGAAGCAGTGTCTCTTGGAAGCTGAAAAATTAAATGGCATCATGTGGCTGTTTTGCCGGGAGCAACTTGGCATCATGTGATGCTTCCAGAGAAGGCAGACTTCCATTACATGGAGAAGAAACTGCAAGGATGGGTGGAAAAAAATGTTGGTTTAAATAGGTGATAAAATACCCTGCAGTTAAATCATGACGTCTAGCTCTTGAGATATAAGGTGACGGATGACAAATGAAAGTATGTAATTTACATTAAGTTCGGGATGAGTTCCAAAGAAATGGTTCACACAGCTGCTTGTGTTTCAGGGCTTGATGTGGCAGAGAAACTGAAAGTGCAACGTCATACTCCAGATGTGTGGATGAGGGAAAAGCAGAGTATATTTTGAAGAGGCTTTTTTAAACACATGTTTATGAAACTGTGTGAAGTCTAAAATACTTGAGTTATACGTTGGACAGATTCCCAGCAGCATTTGGCTCCCATATCTGTCACAGAACCAGATGGTGATTAAAAGTCAGCCTGCTGCACAGCCAGGAAAATGCTCTGTCACTGATACAGAATTTAAACTCCATGCTGCCTTTACTGCAGAGGGACTCCTCATATACCACAGACACATCTGCACATGTGGAGGGTCTTCCTATTAACACACTGAGCCTGGGAGAGGAAGTGAAGAGTGGGGGTGTGTAGCCTGCAGTCCTACAAAGAATGGACGGGATTCATTTTCTTTATTGGTTTTTGTTTTCTTATTTTTTGGGGTAAACAAAACCAGAAGAACATTCAGCTCATAGAGAGATTCTGCTCTGAATCACCACACACATTATATCCTGCATTATAATTAGCCCATGATATAAAAGTTACTTTATTTCCTCATTCTGTTATTAATTTCCTGCTTTATCTGATCATTATATCTGACAAACATCTGTCTGTAGACCCTTACAGATTGCACCACTAAACCTGTCCTCACTTATTTGTATTATTTATACCTTTAAATAATATAAGATATATATGTATATATTTTTATTTGCCAAATCCACTCAGAAATTGGTCTGTTTTCACCATTGTTGTCCTTTTAGAAAACGTTTCAATGAGGGATGCTTACAGTCATCTGATAAGCTTTATTTAGAAACCACACAGCTGTTTTCTTCTGCTTGCTATAAACCGGATTGTTAGGTTCATGGGAATCATAACAGTTGAGATGACACGGGCGAAATATCCCAGAAGACTTTGCTTTGGTTCTCATGGCCAAACAGGGCCCCTTAGGTCAGACCCCACTTCCTCTGTTCAGTACAACACACGGCTTTACAAGCGAACCCACAACCCCATAGTATAAATAAAACTGCCTCATTAGAGGTTAAAAATGCAGGCGACCTTGTGCTTTAGGGTTAATTCTTTATCAGAATCAACTCAGTTTTTTTCAAAGGTCCCTACACAAGCAAAAAGTGCTTTATTCATATTAAACGTGCTGATACAATAATTGCTATAAAAACAATTACAAGGGAAGAGCAGAAATGCAATATGGGAAACAGATTCTGCAGACAGCTAAAATCAGCATTGTTTCTGCTCAATTTGGTTTTCTTGACTGCATAAAATCAATAATAATAATAATACTCATGATATTGCTACATATATGAGCCAGTGTGTGCAATCCATACATACTTAATTCTACTTATGCATGATAAAATTAAAGTTTTTTCTACTGCAATGAAGCTCTTTCTGTAATATCATAAAGAATCAATCTCTGCTGTCTTGCAGATTTTAATGCTTGAATAAACAACCTCCATCTCTGGAATGCAGGGCCGTGTTTTTTTTTTCGTTTGTTTTTTTTTGTGCCATCTATTTTTACTGTGAATTTGCTGCACATGTGAGTGCAGACCTGCCTGAGCTTGCGTCCCTTTGTGCCCCAGTTTATCCTCATTTGGCTCAGTGACACGATCACGGGCCTGTGCAGAGCCTGCAGCGTGTAAGTTCACAGAGCAGAGCAGAGCCTGAGGCCTGCGAACGTGACGTCTCCACACTCTGCCTCGGAAAAACCAAGAAAAGTACCACAGTAAAGAGGACGGAAAAAGCATTAGCCTTTCTGGAGACAATTAATGGTTTTTCTATTTCTTGCAGAGTCTCAAGTTTCAGAGATCCCATAAAGCTGCAGCTCTGCTGTCATTAGGACAGAGGTCCAGTTGGAAAAGGCAATTATTTGACACAATGGGACAAAAACACAGACTTTTTTTTGTTTATATAGATGAATAAAGACTTTTAAACTTCATTGCAATCCAACTGTTTGCATCACTTTGCAGCCCCACAATAGAAACCGTTTGAACATGGAACAAATGACTAACATAGCAGAGACTTTTCAAAGCCACAAATTCTCTACATTCCTTCATGCTTTTGCTGTTGGAGGACGTCAGTGTGAGCGCGTCTCTGAGTCTACAGAGTCCATTCACAGCCACATGACCTGGTGTGTGTTGGTGGCCACACATCCAAGGCCTCCACTCTAGCAGCACAGCTAAGTCAAACACACACTTTCGCTGCCAAACACAAATATTCACACTCACATACACACAAACACTGTCACATAGTTTACTCTGATACAATAGGGACAGAAGGTTGCACTCAATAAACCAGCATCTCCTCTGAAAAACTCCCCAGAACCATGAAACCAGAAACCAGCAAGAATAAGATGCTCTATTTTAGAAAAGCAAACAGTTTTTTTGAGTCACTGCAGCTGTAGTTTTAAGTTTGTCTGCTTGGAATGGATTTAATCCAGTCTGGAAAGCATCATCTAAACCCTGATTTGGGTTTAGATCCGTATAGCCACATATATGTGCACCAAAACAACCACTTACCCCCACTGTCCTCTAATTTTAGCACATAATAGAGCCTTTTCTCCCACAGTAACCTGCATGTGACCCTCTTTAAAACAGCCCATGGGCTTTAACCTGCTGAACTCTAAGCAGTTCCTGGGCGATTTTTTTCTCCTGTCACATTTTTACTCACTGTGGGCTCGATTTTTGCTGCAATATAAAGTCCTGCTTCTCTCTGCAAACTCAGGAATGCCTGTTGTGCAGTATGACACAGTTACATCCCGGCTTGGGATCTTTCTGTATTGAGTTTGCATGTTCTCCCTGTGCATGTGTGGGTTTTATAGAGAAACTCCAGCTCCCTCCCACAGTCCACAAACAGGGTGTCCCCTGCCTTCACCCTAAGTCAGTGGAGATAGGCTCCAGCCCCCCCAGTATACATAATGGATGGATGGACATTTTAATTTGGTTCCCATACTTTCCTCCTATCTGTCCGTGTAAACAAAGCCTGCGGTTCTGATAGAATTTTTATTTTTATTTATTTTTTATTTTTTCACAGAATTTGGTTAGAGCAAGCTGACTATTTTTGTCAGTAAAAAAAGAATGAATTGTTGAATAAAATAGGTTTGCCAAAATGTCACAATTTAGGTTAACTTTTCTAATATAACAACATTACACACAGGAATAGATAGATAGATAGATAGATAGATAGATAGATAGATAGATAGATAGATAGATAGATAGATAGATAGATAGATAGATAGATAGATAGATAGATAGATGGATGGATGGATGGATGGATGGATGGATGGATGGATGGATGGATGGATGGATGGATGGATGGATGGATAGATAGATAGATAGATAGATAGATAGATAGATAGATAGATAGATAGATAGATAGATAGATAGATAGATAGATAGATAGATAGATAGATAGATAGATAGATAGATAGATAGATAGATAGATAGATAGATAGATAGATAGATAGATAGATAGATAGATAGATAGATAGATAGATAGATAGATAGATAGATAGATAGATAGATGGATGGATGGATGGATGGATGGATAGATAGATAGATAAAACCTTTATTGATCCCACAGCGGGGAAATTTAGTAGACGGAACGAAGGAAAATTGACATTATTCCCACTCCTTTTACGGTTTCTGCCTCTGATAAATGGCATCTTCTTGGGGGTCTTTTTAGGAAAATCACATGTCTTTCAAAGCCACAGGCCAGTTTTGAGATTCAGTGGGTTAAAAAAGAGATAAAGATACACAGTTTTGCCCCCATCATTCCTCCCTGAAAGTATCTCATGTGACTGATATTCAAAGCACAGGGAACCAATGGAATCTCTGTTTGGTCCAGGCACAGGAAGCAACACAGGCTTGAGCAGTGTGGGAGAGCGGGTTGTCCTGGCTCGTGTTCAGATGAACTTAAGGTGCAGAGAGATAAGATGAGGCAGAGGGAAGAGACATAAATCCTGCACTATAAGGAGAAGAAGGAAGGGAAGGGAAAATTGCAACAAAAAAACACAGTTGGGGAAGTGAGAGAAAGTGTCTTGGTGTGAGGGGAGTAATCAGAATGCAAGAACGATCACACAATCGGTCATTCTGTTGAGCAGGAAACTGAGGTCAGAGGAGTGACCTTTGATAAGTCATCTTCCTGTGGTGCTCCACAGCGTGGTCATGCCACTAACTGTCCCTCTGCAGCTCCAGACAGAAAACCCTCGATGGACGTTCGCACAATAGCGCCCAGTCTAAGATGGGCTTCACTGATGAGGCAGACAGAAAGCAGACATTGTGTGGTCTCAAAGATCTCCCAGTCTCCCGCTTCCTCCCACTCCTTTTTCTCTGACATTTTCACTTCCTGCTGACATCCCCCATCTTCTAGATCATGTCATGCTTTCTCAAATCACTGTAAAAGAAATAATAAACCATTTGCAATTTATCTTTGCCCCTCCAGCACAGACCCCTGGAGATGGCTGTTAGTAAAGATGTGCTCTTTGTTTGTGCAGATTTCCTTTGCAGCCAGTTGTCCATGGCTTATTTGCTCTCACACTGTTTTGGTTATGGATAATTTGTTAAAACAGCTGAACCGATTTAGTGACCTCTTGTCCTGATACATGCCAGAGCAGACTCAGTGTAAATAGTAATGTTGAGAGAAGTGGTAGGAAATGTCTATGGAGGTCATGCAGTCACACACAAATTCTGATCATGGCACTCCGTGGGTTGTTTGTTTATGCTTTCAGAGATTTATTTCTGATACGCTGGAGTAAAGAATCGCTCTGGGTGTCTCTGCATTAACCCAACTGTTAACCCCATTTGAGAGGATTCTGGCCGTCTTGGACCAGTTTAACCAACGTGGATTCAATCCAGAAACCACCATTAAAAACAGATGTTGATGCAGTCGATGATTAAGCTTCACTAAATTCTTTGAAACTGCTCCGCTACTCTGCAGAAAACCATTAACAAGAGCTTCTGTTCTTCGTGGAGATGGCATTTGATGAAAGCTGATAAAGTTCTAGGAAAAAGGGGTGCTGTATAGCCAAAATTCAAATCATGTGTAGCAGATCATCTGGGTTGAATGTGGGTCAGCGGTGAAGTTATATGATCATATGAGAGAAAATATTACCATTTGGATGTGAGGAATAAGCAAGAATACAGAATATTCTTAACACTATGGTGGAGCTTCTTGCATATTTCAAGAAACAAAGAAAATCTTGGCTTCACATAGAATATCTCCAGCCTCTCTCTTTCTTTGTATTACTTTTCCAGTGCTTGAAAGGAAAAGTTCGACACTTTAGAAAATATGCTTATCTCCTTTGTGCCAAGCGTTAGATGAGACGATCAATACCACCCTTGTCTATCCAGCACAGATACAGATACCGCTGCCGTCAGCAGCCAGCTAGCTCAGCTTTTTATTTTTTTTCTTCTGTTTAAGCTTAATTTAAATAACACACTAGAGTGAAAGAAGATGTGATGAAAGAGAGAACAGGAATGCAATAAAGCAAATGTCTGGCTTTTAGCATACCACATGTAATAAAATCTATGTAATATGTGCTCTAACCACTTACCCACTCAATCGTCCCCAGTTAGCTTCACTTCAGACTAAAAATGACTGAAGACAGAGGAAACGGGTAGTCTGGCTCTGTCCAAAAGTAGCTAAACGAGCCCATCAGACCTGCTAGAGCTCATTGATTTTAACATTATTTCTGTATTGTTTAATACATGCAAAAACCAACATGTTAGAGGTTATGAAATTAGTGTATATTTTTTCATCTATTTTCTTCTACATTTTTAGTCACTGTGGGCTAATTTTTCGCAGCAATATAAAGATCTGCACCTCTATGGGAACAGTACAGCAATTTCTAGAAGCAGAGAGAATTCAAAAATATAAATTCTACAGTATGGCAAAATCAATAAATAAAATTATCATGTATAACATTTCACAGGTGTCAGCAGGTACTGGAAAAAGTGGTGGCTGTACATACTTTAAATAATGTCCTACATTTTTACTTTGTTTCCATACTTGTTTTCTGTACTGTGTAAACACAGCCTGCAGTTCGGCCTAGTTCAGCAAAAAGTCACTGAATTTTCACCAACAGTTTGTTGGTTTCAGCTGAGTCACTAATGGCTTCACAGTTGAGGAAGGAGCACAGATCCCCCCCCCCCCCCCCCCCCCCCCCCCCCCCAATCTGATTGGAGAGGACAGTTTAATTTGGGCAAAATTTTAAATGAAACATGTAGAATTTAAAAAAAAATGCAAAAAGTCATGATTTTAAGCTTAAATTTGCTCAAGTTTCCTAGCAGAATGTCATGTCACTGAGGAGTAATTACCACTGGAAACCTGGTGTGATTCTCCCCTTTCTACCATTTGGATCTGAAAAATTATACATTAAAAAAAAAGAGAACAAAGAAATGCCATAAAGCCAAGAGTTAAACTTTTATCTCAGAAGCATAGCTTAGCATACCACACGTGCTAAAATGCTACATGAAAAGCGCCCTAATCACTCATTCATTCCCAGTTAGCTCGCTAAAGACCGCAAAACACTTCAGAGAAAAAGCTACCTGGGCTCTGTCCAAGTTAGCAAATAAGTTTCATTTTCCAAAATACCAAGCTACTACCTTAGGTTGAGTAAATGCAATTAACGTTGTGATCATGTTCTACATTTGTGGCAGCTTGAAATCCACAAACCTGCATAAAGTACCTAACATAGAAACACACAGCGAGATCCTCATGTAATTCAGTAGCACCAGTGTTTTTAGCTTGCGTACAAATAAACTATCATCTATTACTAAATCTTCCACAGCAGCAGCAGTGGTAAAAGCTCCTCATCCCTGAGTCAACACGGCCCCGTGGAGGTGGGCTGCTGCCGGACCAGATGGCTTCTGCTGCACCTGGACTACTGTTGATTTTAAACAAAGCTGTCAGTCCTAATGCAGACCGCATGACTGAGTGATGGCCTGACCGAGTCAAATATTAAACTGAGGAGTCGTCCACCCCCCTCAACCTCTCACCTCTCAGTCAGCGGACAAACATTGCACACATTGTCCTGTTCCAATAAAACTGATTCAATACTGACTTCTGTGAAGATGCTTCACATTGGTGCTCAAGTTAAAGCTTATTTAAACCTGAGTAGCTGATTACTTTTATTAGTTAATTTGCATATATATCGTCTGACTCGAGCTTTCAGTTTCCTTAAATTCTTCAAATTTGCAGTTAAGTTTAGAATTAAAGTCTAATGTTCTTAGAAACAACTGCTGACATGCAAACTGAGTTCTTGTTGAAATCTTGTAAAATGGGTAGTAACTATACCTTAAGCTGTAATTGTTTAGTGAAAGAATTAGCTAAATGTCAGTTATTGCTGCGATTAATGTTGCAATTTCTAAGCATGTTGTGCAAGCTAAATTATTAAGGCATTACTGAAACTTTGTTGTCTAAAACTTTCTTAAAAAATAACAATTTCTGATTGTCGCTCGATTTTTATTAAGGTCTTAGGTAGGTTTTGTTGTCGGTTAAAGACTGGCTTTAGACTGCTTTAGTTAATTTAAGATGGATTTTGGGGGAGAAAAATATTACAGATAGCAAAAACTGCCCATCCCAAACTCACTTCCCTCCAAAATAGTGAATTAAAAGCAGCAGGCTTAATGTATGATTAGTGATAAATGCCTTGAATAAGTCATAGATCAACAATATTGCAGTTGATCTAATGACAGTTCTGTTGACTGATCTTTCCAGTACGCGCCTTTTTTCACGGCAGTGCCCTGCACGTGAATAGCAGTTTTTGTGAGCAATGTTTGATTTTTTTTAATACAACAAAACAGGACAGCTGAAACCTGTATAATGCTCAGTTGTTACATACCTATAGCGTGTCATGAGGAACGAGAAGAGTCAAAGTAAAACTACAAAAACAGCCTTAAACATTTGTCAACAAAAATGACAGTTTGATAACTGGAATTTCAAGTAGTAGCTGCAATAACCTTTGGCTTTAGTAGTGATCTTCTGACTAAGCCAACGGTGCACAAGAAAGTGAGACAGGTTGGGTGACATTTCACAGAAAAACACTTTAACTGTGCAGGGTAGTCATCATGAGCGCTAACGGTGAATCTAACTTTCATTTTAACTCATCAGATTTGCTGTAACTGGTCTCCTAATAGTGGTCAGTTTTATCTAACCAGATAGCTGAATGAGAGTCACACTTTTGCGTAAGAGGGCTGAGAAAGCAGTAGGCAGCCATTGCGTGACTGCTGTTGTTGGAACCTGTAATTGGTGTCATCTGACAACAGGGTTTGAGAACTGAAAAATGAATTACTTTTACAGACTAATTTTATGTCAAGATCAACCCTGCCTGGTCAAGTCATGCCAGTCACACAAGCACACTTGGTTACGTAATCACAAATAAATACACCCATGTTGTGGTTTTATGTTGTTTATTAGATGTACAGACAAGGATATTTAGGAAACAAAAATAAAACAAGCTACTTCATAATTGCCATAATCACTACATCATGAGAAAGCAGCTTTGCCTTTTACACCTTATCCACAAACACTAGTGAACCAATATACTAATCACAGTTCAGTGCCAATGAAGTGGGTCATTTCCCAGAAGCAGACTGCCTTATTGTAATATCCAGTGCAACAGCTACTGTTTGTGAAATCAGGAACATTTTGTATACTTGCGTGTCTACAAACCAGTCTTAAAATAAATGTCTAGCTGTTCCTCCTCTACCTGCCACCATGCCTTTTGTCCCGTAACAGAAGGATAACAGAAGATTTGATTTGGATGATGAGTCAGGAAACGGGACGGATCACTATTACACCCAAGGCAGCGCAATATGAAAACTCCAAAGATCTCCTGAGACCGGCTGAACCAGCCGTGTAACAAGGGGAAACGGCAAGCAGGATGCAGCGTGGGAAAAGTCTAATTGGCATCGCTGCCGCTGTCACGCGGCCTTTTAGAGTTCAGCGCTCAGTGAAAATTGTTTGTTCCATCACTTTGGTGCAGATTGAAATGTCTCAACAAGTGCGAAATGGATTACCATGAAATTTAAACTTTCATGCTCACCAGAGTACGAACCCTAATGACTTTATTCATCACCTTAGAACTCCTCTAGTGACACCGTGTGGTTGAAACATTTGTGGCTCTGAGTGAAACGTTTCAACCACAACTCATTAGAAAATGAGATGTGGTTTAGACATTCATGCTCACCTCAGAAAGAATCAGAATAATTCATCTTAAAATTACTTTTAGTTCCTTCAACATCATTTGGTCAAAAATTCCTTTTGCAAAAAAAAGGCATAAGTTTAGAGCTAGTTAGTAAATAGGACTGCACATTGGCTCCGTTGTTAGCACTGTTGCCTTGCAGTTAGACCCTAATGAGGATTAAGGAGTGTATAGATAATGGATGGATGGATGGATGGATGGATGGATAATTACTCTGCTGAGGAAGGCGGCGGAGTTATGTGATGATCGGTGCTGGTTTGACTGTCTTTCTCTCTGTGTGCAACATTACTCAAAAAGGGATTAACGGATTTGGATGAAATTTTCAGGAAAGGTTAGAAATATCACAAAGACCAATTGATTAGATTTTGGCATTGATGCCTCTTATAGTCTGGATTCATGGATTTGTTAAAGAGGCACAAAGGCGCACACACACAGGCAGTAAGGTTGTGATGTCCACCACTTTATGACCCCGGCTGTCGTGGTGATCAAAGGCACCACAGCGTCTGTGTAGCTGCAGGACCCAACAGTACAGCAGCTTTTACATGTGACGACACAGACTGACCACTGTGCTGCTAATTACTGTGCCGCTGGGCTCCGTCAACTCTTTGGCCCCTCATGACTCGTCACATCCCACCCAGCACACAGCTCGTACTCCTCCCCCAAACACAGCGTCTAATTTGGCAAAAAGTGGAAATCTTTGACTTGACAAGAGAATCAAAAGCCTGAATGACTTTAGGCCTTCGGAAAAGATGTCAGCTCCCATTAGGCTCTACTTATAGCTCAATAACAACAGTCCTCATTCACCACTGCATCATCTTATCAGCACTGTTAAGCACATAAGCATACCGTGATCTAATCAGGAGTCAATTTTTGTCCCATTTTTGTTATCTGCGCTGTGTTTTCACCTTCTGTATTTGAATACAAACACAGACGTCAACCAATCCAGTGAAAATAAACCTCCATCAGTGCTTGTGTTTACACAGTGAAATTAGGTTGTGCTCTTGGCCGGCTTTCAGCGATGTGTCGCTCTGCAGGGCTGAATAATACGTGTCACTTGGTACAGATCAAACACACCGGTCGGCCGGCAATTAACTTCCACATTCCTACTGAGTGGTAAACCTACAAGCACACTGTTTTTACTAAAATTTCAGCTGAATCAGAGATCAAATGGTTTTCCTGTTTCCAGATGATGTTCTGCAGTTCAGATGTTCAATCATTTTTAAAGCCTGGGTGAACAGTCACTGCTGCAGTATAATCATGACCCCTTTGTGTATTTAAAGGAGTAGTTTTTCAGTCATTTTTGGATATTACCTTTTGGATTTCTGGTAGAGAGTTACATGACAAGACTGATAGTTTTATATAGCAGTTGTGATGCTACAACAGGCACCAAATCCAAATTTGATTAACACAAAGAAACAACCTACTGTATGTGACACACTAATAGGTGAACTTTAGAGATGCTGGTAGCTGGATTTGGTGCTGCTTCCAGTTTTTTATGCCAAGCTAAGCTAACTGGCTGCTTAGTGTAGCTTCAGATTTAGTATTTCCCATCATATCACCCTGTTACCTTCTTATATACTTCTGGATTAAGGACAAATGCAAAGTGGAATATGTATACAGAAAAATGGAGGTTTTAGCAACGGTGCTAATATTGCATGGACCCTAGCTGACCCTTGTGAACTTGCAAAATGCAAAAAAGTTTAACACTGCTCAAAGGTGCAAGTAAAGGCATGGTTAAGTCTCTGGACTACTGATCAGAAGATCAGAGGTTCAAACCCCGATGCAGCTACTGTCATGCCCTTCAGCAAGGCGCTTAACCTTTTCTGCTCAAGGGGAGCTGTGCTATGGCTGACCTGCTCTGACTCTGATTGGGAAAGGCAAAAAGCAACATTTCACAGTGCTGTAATGTATTTGTGACAACTGTATTACAAAACTCTTCCCTATAAGAGCACTGTTACTGGCATTATGTAATTGATTCACTTAGTCCATCACTGTCCTGCTGTGGAACTGTGCTCTGTGATGTGTTGGTGGCTTCTTATTAGTTATTTTAGCTGTTATGACACATGACTTTCTGCTTGATCATGAACACATGTTTGCCCAGTCAGTCGCACTCTGTGTCAGACTACAGCTGTGAAACTGAGGAGAGGTGTTAATTGAGAACTATCCCACTGTGAGGGTTCTACCTTGGGAAATGACCTCAATATTAAGTCAGCAAAATGTTCCTTCACCTGACATGGCTTTCTCATAACGGTGGTGACACTTCTGGAAAATGGCCTGCTTGTTTACTGCCGTGCCTCATTCTCTGGATGAGACAAATTAGAAACCACACCATCATCACAAGTCTATCATCTGCAATGGAAGCAGCCTGAACTGCTGTCATTGATTAGATGCTAATGTCATTATCAGCCTAGCATGTGGAGCTCTCCTCCTATAGACTACGGAGGCGAATTCTGTGCTCCTTTGTGTGCAGCTGCTTTTCTCCACATGCACTCTTCTAATAGGGTTGATGCGATCATTAGCCCACCCCCCGACTCTGCGGCCACATTCTGCCTGTGAAGCCCAGCAGGCAGCAGCAGCGTGACGATCCTCCAGCGCTGACTCCAGGCGCCACTCTGAATGACAGAGAGCTTTCATGTCACATCATCAGACCTCAGCAGGCTCTCGTACTCTCTGTGCATCTCACTTTCATCATCTTTCCCTTTTCCTTTTCCTCTGAACTCAAAGGATTCTCCTTCCCCCCAGATCAGACAGAAAGCTACCCCACAGAACGTCACATAACCACCAAAATGCCTCAAAATGAGCTTTTCTGATTGGTTTCTGACAGCTAAATTACGTGTGAATTGTATGTTCTATGCTATCCTTGTCCTCAGACTGTTGGTGGTGGGAGTGTCACATTGATGATCCATCCAAAAAAGATATTGACAAGGGCTAAACAAAAAAAATAAAAAAAACTTTCATATTTGCATTAGAGCACCATCATTATAATTTTATAACTGTTAAAGCATATAAAACTATGTACTGACTAGTCATTAGGACACTGTTACTACACGCACAAAAAAAATAAACCCAATACTGCAACAAAAACAAGTCTTTAATGTCTTTAATTGCCTGTTTATTACAAATTAAAGAACTGCTGATATTCTCAGAATGTCACCAATAGCCACATGATTCAAATTCATTCATTCAAGATGTGATTATCAGTAATGTGATTAGAACTTATTCATTTTAAAAACTGCTGACTAGTTTGACCTTTCACACAAAGCATTACTGGCTAACTTTTTATAGTCTAACTCCGCATAATTATTGGTTTTAATACACAATGTATCAAAAGGCTAAATTCTTGTAATGGAGATGGTGTCATTGTTTGATTATTAGAATATTATAATCATAACATTATGAAGAACACAACCCCAAACAAATGTCTTTCAGATTTCTTTTGTCTTCATCTGTTTGTGAAGTTTTCATCTCCTCTTCCATCACTGTATGGTCCCAATAATGCTGCCAAAACACACTTTGTTTTCAGCTGTGACCCGTAGTTTGAAGTACACTACTGAGACTGTTTTGTCTTGAGAAGATTTGCTGTCCTAAAACAGAATAAAGCAGATAATTATGTTATTTTTCACTTTAACTCATCACTTATGCCCTTACGCTGTCATTCTTTAGTTGTTTGTTCCAGTGCTGGATTGCTGCTCTCTCACTGGTCGCTAATAATCTTATTTATATTATTACTGTATTACATTGTTAAGTAGCTTCACTGATGCCGGGGCATTCACAGCGATGAGAACGCACATTATCTATCAGTTTATACTGTAAAGTGCACAGACGTCTTCTAATGGAGAACGCGGTCATTCAAATTAAAAACAGGAGTGTCTTATACCTGGACAGACCTTTTCAATCACCGGAATGTTTTATGTTGCCTGATGACTTCTGAAACATTATTCACAAGCCTCATCTTTCATGCACTTTGTATGTTTCAGTGACAGCCTGCACTGAGGACTTTGTTGGACGGAACATCTGGTTTGGGGTGATGCTCTTTGGTCTTTAATGGTCTCTGTGAGAAAGGCCGCATCAGTGGCAGGGATGATAAATCTGAACAATGAGAGAGCCAGTAAAGCAGTCAGCAGGGGTTCGGCGGCCCCGGCTACAGGAAGTGTGGCTCCTCTTGACCCCTGAACCCCGAGGTGATGCTTGCCCTTCAGCAGCTCTCTGTGCTGGGATCTCTGACACCCACATGCCAAGCCGTACAGTGGATCGGATACATGGTGCATATCCTGTCATAGAAATCTAATGAGTTATAATGGGGAAAATGTGCAACTCTGATACAGTATATGGATTCTCAGTCATGTCTTTATTCGAAATTACAAGTGTGTAGATGTTTTTCAGAATTTTGATTTACAAAAGAAGATTCTTAAACTGCTAAAAATGTCCAGTTTTACTTTAATCTGCTCCATATCTACGCTCCACTTTCCTTGAAAACCACATCACATGGAGCTGATGTTAATAGACAAATAATAAAACTTTTGAACGTCAAAAGTGAAGATAAAAGAGCAAAAGACACATAAGGAAGCCATTAAACTTTTGCAGAGTAGGTCTGGCAAGAGATTTTTGAAAAATGGTTTGATAATGATTCACTTTAATGCTCGGAGTTAGATAGAGAATATTAATAGCAATTTGATTTGATATGAAACTAGAACCAACAGTCTGTGTGCTTAACTTAGCATTAGAACCCGAAACAAGAATGAAGCCATTTCTCTCACGTTATTCGAAGGTACATCTATCCTACCAGAACCTTTAAATCTATTTTGTTATCATATTGTAGCTCCTTTGTTCAATTCATCCAAATCTAAAGTGTAAAAGTGTCGTAGTTTCTCTGATGTCCCTGATGTGCGGGCGGAGAAGAAACGTCCGTTGACACTGACTTGCTTAATAATAAGTTTATTATAAGGAAGAACAGCATCGATCAGACAGAGAGACTGTCTGGGAGAATCCGGCCAAATGAATATCCCTGAACAGCAAACGGAGGTCACTTTTACATGTTTTAAACAAGTGGAACCATTGTCACAACATGTGATTTGTATCAGAAGACCAAAAAACAAGAGCCTCATTGATAAACCCCACTGCAGAATCCATAGGATAATTTCCTAGACACAGGAACTACTAATACAACACTGAGTTCTTTCAGCAAGAAGATACTGTCCATTCTAACATATAGCACATGCCTAGCAACACGTCCAACATCACATGTGTCAAGTCATAAGAATCACATGTCTAACAACACGTCTGGCCTCACAGATCAGATACTACAAAAGCATTTGTGGAAAACATCAAAGCGAAAGCAAGACATCAAGAAGTAATCATTCCCAGACAAGAAATAATGCCACACAAATCCTTGAATGAAATTTCAAACTGTGTCTTAATTAGCGAGCTTTACAGGTGTTGATAGGCAGATTATATTTTTTTGTTTTTCCTTCCGTTAACCTTCAGCTAAACTAACTTGCTGCTGGGGTCCTTTTCATATTGAATGGACAGACATGAGGGTATCAGTTGTTTCATTTAACGCTGGATAAGAAAGCAAAAAAATAAATTCTAGAAAGGCAGATTATTCCTTTCACAATGCTAAATGCACTTCAATGTGATGATCAATAAAGAAATACACTTTGCATGTACATTTTCGTAATTTAATTTCTAATCTGGACTTTCATCTTGTCTTCCTTTAGCGCTTGGCCGGTGCCTGTCAGTAAACAACACTGACTTGTTAACGCCATTGAGAGAATTAGGTTTTACAGCAGTCTGACACTCTGCTTTATAGTGGCTGACAGTTGTACACTTCAAACTTTTGTCAATTAGTGCTGAACAGATGTCATGGTGGCTGAAGAAGATCAATAGGGTCAGCAGTGTGACAGACTAGTCCTCAGTGTGTCCTGGTGTTTTACAACACCGGGTTCTGCAGGGCACGAGGACTTCAGCGGTTCATAATAGGAGATACAAGTGTGGCAACAAGAGTACAAGTAAGACAAGAGGGACACAAAGCCACAAGGGTTCACCAGGACTAAAAGGCTCTTGGACACAGTGACCTCGTGGACCCAGAGAGCTGCCCTTTCACTGCCTGCTGCTCTGGAGGACATGTGACGCTGCAGCCAAACAAACCAGTGATTTAGGTCTATATAAGGAGAGAGCTGCAGAAGCACTGAAAGCTGCTGAGTTTAAACAGTGTAGCTAAATTCTGCTAGTCCTCCCTATGGGCAGACGTTTACAGCAGCTTGTCTAAACAATAGCAAGTGGGGCGGATATGGAGAGGAAAGGTTTTACATTATGTATCCAGCACCGTATTTGGGGTAAGTGACAGCTGCAGCTTGTCATGCTGGTTCTGATACTGCGGCACCAACAGTCATGTCTCAGGAGTTTTGAAGCAGATACTTGTAAATAACAGCCTCAGATACATTTTGCTTAATATTTGGCCTCAAAATGCAGGAGGTCATATTACTTATTCCCAGATATCACCAAGTGTTTACTCTGCTATTCTACTTGCACTGGTCTAAAATGAAATCTGGCTTTTAATCTCCTCCGTGTCCCCTGCTGTTTCTTCAAGATAAATGGGCAGCCCTTCCAAGGAAGTAACACATCTTACGTATTTGTTTTTACTGCACGCCTCCTTGTAAAACTTTGGGACAAGCATCAGGGAAATGGAAGCAAGCTGCTTCTCTTTCTAAAATGGTGCACCAATTTTGTGAAGGAATCCGATTCCAATTAGTCTGACTGTGAAGAGGACTAAACTCTAATTTTGTTGAGTGGATCGCAGCTTGACTACGCCAGTGGTCAGCTCCCCCCATCACTGCACATCTCTTGTTTCAGGGTTTTCATGTGGTCCCACGCCTGATGATGTGTGGCTTTGGTGCTGGGATGTAATCACATTCACACAGCAGACTCTGTCCAATCAGGATAATTGGCACCAGACTGCAAACTATAAAGGAAGGGCTGGATTCCCCCCCCCCCCCCCCCCCCCCCCCTTCGTTGCTCTCGTTTGGGTTTATTAGTGAATAGTTGGTTCTTCAGAAGGTACTGGCATCTGTTAAATCAATTCTGACCAATTTTCTAAAGATTTCTTCATAAGAGCTCTCTTTCTACATGTTGGCAAAATGTGGCAGGCATAAGTCGAACAGCCCAAACACTGGACAAGTATGACCTTAAACCGACCTGAGAACGCGAATTCAAGATTAGTATCGTTTCAGGGTTATAAAATAAATTTTCATTTCTTAGCATCATGGCTTGAAATGTGACCACAGATATAAAGAGCCTAATCCCAGCATGCTGCCACATGCTTACATTTGTCAAATTCCTTTCATTCATCGACACGCGGAGCTTCATGTTACACTTTACAGAAATCACACCTGAGTGAGGGAGGAAAATAACAAACCTAGCCACTGTGAAAACATCCTTTAAAAGAACAGTGTTTTCTCACATTTTGGGAAGTACCTATGGCTAATATATGACTTACTGCTGAGTAGAGTTGTTTAGTACATGAAGTGAATCATCGATGTGACAGCAGAGTTCCTCACTGATGACTGGAATCGCCTTCGTCAGCTCAGCTGTGATTACAACCGCAAATTACGTCTTTCAAATAAAAGCGCAATAAAAGACTGTGAGAGTCACATAAACTGTCATAACTTGATATCTGAAATAAGGGGTTGCTGAGCTGTGAAGTTTTTGTTCATTGGTGTGTTCATCTTCTGACGTACACTGTAAAACAATTTGTTTCACAGGTTAATTGTAATTTTTTTTAAAAACTTGCTGTTATTTTATTGTTTCCACTGTTTTGTTGAATCACTGTTCCACTGTTTTGGTAATGGAATCAATTAATAAAGAGGTTCACACAGGGATGACTTGCCTCAATCAGATAAGGCTGATAACAAGATGTAAAAACGAGATAGAATATATGCAGAATCAAAATAGGAAATGCAGTACAAACATAGTGGGAGACATCTGCTTCTGTAGCTCATTTTCCTTCTGTTTAAAATCACTGTCCTGAACTTAAATGATTTCCTTATATTTGCATTGCTGTTTTAAACAGGCACATTATGTTTACAGAGGCTTTCTTATCTTGTACAGATTCTTCAGTGGTTGCCATACTGCACCAGCTCATTGTTTATCTTGACAGGACAATATTCAGCAGGAAAAATATCACAAAAAAATCCTTTGCATACAGCAGTTGGTAAGATAATCATCTCGCAGTGAGTGTGGAGCAGTGTTTGCAGGATGGGGATCCTGGTTTGTGGTGAGAGATCCAATCTGCTCAGCAGCTCTCCTCTATCCCAGTGTTTAATCACAAGGCCACGCCAAGGAAAACTCCCAGTCTGAACCCAGAGCAAAGCATCTGGTTTACCATAGCGGAGATTCTCATGTTCAAATATAGACAGGAGCAGAGGCACTAAATGACACAGAGAGCACATTCTTTCCCAGCAGAAGGTTACAGCACACACCCTGATGGTTCACACAAAAGCCAACATGTTTGGCAGCGTGGCACTCCTGTAAATAAAATATGATGGAAGGGAAGCCCCTCTCTATCACTAAGAACTCCCTGCAGGTTTGGCTACACTTTTAGGCCTTTGCGAACACAATCTCACTACTCTCCCACAGGGGAAACTGAAGAAATGTTTATTTTCCACTGCCTAGTGCACATGTACTCTCTCCTGTGGTTTATTTCTGTCCTCAGTGGGTAATGGTGCATGTGTGTGTGTGCATTCATGCATCTGGTTGGTGTTCGGATTGTGCTATAATTAAAGCATGAATGCAGTTATGGTATTGTGGGAATAACACATCCAGCAGGACAGTTGTTTTGGATGATTTAAGTGCTGGTGCTGGTGAGCGTACAGTGGACCCACATCTGCCTTGGATCTCTGAGATGCAGCTGCTGCCCGGTTGCTAGGTAACCTACGGCTCATTGAGAACACCTGGAAGGTAAGATGATGCCTGGCCCACCAACAGGACAGGACAAAAGATGTGCAGTCAGAGAAACCAGCACACAGCGGGGAAGAAGAAGAGTGAACTGAAAAAATGGACCCTGACTGAGATGGGGATTAGCGATAGTGAAATCCAACACCAAGAGGAGAAAGATGGGAAATCCATGAGGACTGACTGCAGCAGTGACAATTACAAACCTTATTTAAAACACTGCAAAACTGGGTTCAGATTACAAAGACAAAAAGAGATTGAATTTCAGTTTTTATTATGATTTTTAATAGATTTCAAAGATGAAAATGCACAGACAAGAGCCAAGGTATCAAACAGGTTTTATTGTAATGGACCAAGCATTTATCCATCCTTTAAAAGCAACAATACCTGTAGGCATGTTGAAATGATCATTTCAGTGATTAGTAACAGAACACACCTAAAGTAAATGAATAAAAGTATTTTGTGTGGAAAGTGGCCCCTGTGAGAGCCATTAACCGTGTCATGAGTAATAATGTCAAAGTATTAATGTGTGCAGAGCAATTTAATCAGTGTAGCTGGTCAAGATGGAGCCATCTCTATCTATTCCGCACTGCTAGGTAGTGTATTATAAAACATTGTGTCATATTTTATAAGATCTAACACCACAGATCTGTACTTAAGCACAGTACTTGAATAAATGTGTTTGGTTACACTACCAGTCACCAGTAAACTGAAATACTTTCCTTCTTAGAAACCTCCCTCATTGAGTTACTGCAGTCAAACACTGTCTGTTCCCAGCTAAAGCTGCACTAAGCATGATCCAGTTTCCATCCCAAAAAGCTTGTGACAGGAAAAATGATTGCAGAATTTTTCTCGTTTGTCTTCTGCTCTGTTTCTCCGGCTGTTTTAAAATTGGATGAGGTAAACAATAGTCTCCAGAGACGTAGCAGCGTGGCCCCCGAGGACCCTGGCTGCAGTGTGGGGGGTCCCACCCTTGGCACACTTCCCTTGACCTCAGGGTTATCGCCATGGTAATCCTGGCTACAGCACCCTTGAGGGAAGATAGAGAATACTGGGTGATACCTGGACAGACGTAAGCCTCTGCTGTGTTGCGTTGGTCACTGAGGAGTCGTTTGCTGCGTCAATACAGACACTAACACACATGTCGTTCTCACATTAGGGCTGAGTAATCGTGCCATATGTAGAAACAAATCGTAAATGGAGCATAAATTAAGGACTGATTTGATACATTTACTGGTAAACTCAGAAAATCCCTAAAAATCTAAAAAAAACAAACAAATAAATCTTAGAATTTTAAAAAAAATTCAACCATTAAAAAGTCATTTAATGCTAATGGAAATTTGTGAGTAGTATAAATAATATAGAAAAATGAATGAGAGATAATGCGTCCCTCCTTAGTTTCAGATCCAGATAACAAACTAAGAAACAAAGTTGTAATTTCAGTGTTATATAAGGATGTATCCGTGTTTTTGCATGTGCATTTCTGTGTCCACATGCAGCAAGGAACAAAAAGACTGTGTTTGGGTTGAGTCCAAGGTCAGTTGGATTTTTCCTGACAGTTTTATATACCCAATAGATGACTGGCTGCTCGCAGTGCGATGCTCAGATGATAACTTCCTCTGTTTGAGGGTCTAAAAGCGTGCTGTGATGGCGTGTCGCATGCTGTATTTATGTTTGGACCCTGACGGTTCCATCTGACCACGGCTCTGCACGGACCCTCACTGAGCCGCTGAGGCCGGGACGACTCCTCCACCCAGGCAGGCTCCTGTGTGTTGACATTTGAAAAACCAAACACCACTCAGCAGTGAAACATGAGCCTTGCACGAGCAGGGAAGGCAGGGAGTTTAGGCTGGGAGAGCGAAAGAGCGAGCGGGAGAAAAAAAAATGTGGTCGTAAAAGAGAAAAAATAATGAAGGAAATACCCCACACCCTGCAAGATGAGGGAGATGACTTTCAAAGCTGCCCCCTCCCTCCATCCCTTCTTCCTTTTCGTTGTGCAGCCTGTAGCAGCTGAGAGTGGTTTCAGCTGGGCTTTGGTTCAAATCAACTGTCAGAGAAAATCTGTTTCCAATATGAGTATTTCCTGTGAACGCAGGAAACAGCCCTCCGCACAAAGCGAGCTTGTGTGCAGGAACCCATGGAGCTACTGCTCTCCTCTCCCTCCATTTCTGCTCCAGAGCCTGCTGCACCACTCACATCCAGCTAGACGGGACTTTTTTCACCACACCATCCTCCAAAGAGACGAGTAACGGAATCTTTGAATCCTGTTATGGGAAAATGTGAAGCCTAAGTGAAATGCCTTAGCGATTTCTGATCACATGTGCTGATAAACAAGAGTACATGAATAAGTTTCATGATTGTGTAGACCATGGTACAGCATTTTTCAAGTCTTTAACCTTCTGAACCAAAACAGCAATTATATAAGATACATGTTGTCTGTTAAAGGTTCACCATTAGCCTGTAAACACCCGTGAAACAAACCAGTTGTTTGTGGTGTGTCATTCCAAGAAGAAAACTGTCCAAACCTAAGCTTAAAATTTGTGATTTTGTCATATGTCTCACTAAGAAATGCCAAAAATAACCATATGTACCAAACAGATTCTGTGAAATATAAAAATTCCTGTACTCCTCACCTACAATGTACAATCACCTGACAAAAATTCAGAGATTTTTTGGCTAAACTGAGCTGAACTGCAGGACTGTTTTCACACAGTACTGATAGCCAAAATGGACAAATATGAAAACAAAGTAAAATCAAAGCAGTAAAATATCTATAGTATGCAGAGTCACCTTTTTTTCCCACTATTGGTAACATCTGTAGAAACTTGGAAATTTGTTGTACATGTTGATTCTGGGTTTTTCAATTTTTATATAATAAATAATCAAAGAAATCCAACTTTTCTCTCTTGTTTTTGGATTGATAGCATTATAAGTTTTTGACAATGTAGAGAAGACAGCTTGAGCTCTGTCTGCTTCTAGCCATGGTAGCACTGTTTTCATAGAGTTGCAGAACTTGGGCCCTCAGTGGGTATAAATACACCCAGAAATTGCCTGGGATACAGAGAATCTGTTCATTTGCATATTTTTCTAAGTCTGATCTGATCGACTACAGACGCTCCTTACAGGAAGGAAACGTCTGCGTGGGAACAATATTTTCACAACTTGTCTTTTCTTTTTCAACACAGGATGACAAGGATTATCGTACAAACATGACATCAATACTTCTCTTTAAACCCCGCTTGATCCTCTGATTCCAAAATCTTTGCACCAGAGTACCCTGAAACCTATTTGCGATCTAAAAACCAGCAGTGTAACACAATATTTCCCAGGGGACACATTGTCGTCGCACCCACCACATACCACAACAGGCTTCGGGGCTCCAGACGTGGCCCACAGGATGTGACAGAAATCAAAGAGGTTTTTCCTGCCATTTAGATCAGCAGAACCAATACTTACTTGTGCAGACCCTCAAATCTGCAGCGCAAGCCAGGATTTACCTTCAGAAGCCGAGGTCAGATGACCCGACTGTTTTTACAGATATAACAGGTCTCCCTCATAAGCTACTGCACATGATGCAAAGACTGCAGCTCAGAGTGGCATTCAAATAGAAGAGTTTTGTGACTTTTGGTGATAACGTCTTTGCTTTTACAACACTTTTTGAATGTTCTATCTATCTATCTATCTATCTATCTATCTATCTATCTATCTATCTATCTATCTATCTATCTATCTATCTATCTATCTATCTATCTATCTATCTATCTATCTATCTATCTATCTATCTATCTATCTATCTATCTATCTATCTATCTATCTATCTATCTATACTCATGACAGCATCTGTCCCATCAGTCCACAGCTGGATAGTTGTTGCAGCCATTATACCATTATGCTGTGTATCCATTCTTGCAGAAATGAGACAATAACATGGGGAAAGAAAGGTCAGTGGTTGAGACACACTTTTAAACAACTTTATGATCCTTTTCTCTCGCATTTAGCTTTATTACTTACAGCACTTTGCTGAGTAGTTAACCCTGAGGTCAGACCCCAGAAGGCCAACGAGACCTGGCTCCATCTGCATATATCCAGAAGTTCAGAGTGACTTATTACTGTTCACTCACATCACTTGTTCTTTTTGGTCAAAGCAACAGTATGTCTCTAGTGACTCTAAGAGGTGACTCCAAGATGTCCTCCAAACATGTCTTGGGACATGTAAAATACTCTGAATTTGAAGAAAAATCTATGTCTGATATTGTTTTCTCACTGAAAAGTTCACTTAATCACCAGTTCACAGAGTGATGCTGGCATGTGCATGAGGTAAACTCTGCAGATGAATATGGAAACAGCCTCTAGAGACAAACTGCACATCCATCCTTGTGGAAATTCAAGATTAAACACCTGACTGAAGAAGTAACAAAACAAAAGGCATTTTTGAGCAGAAGAGGTTTTAAATAGTAAAGAAGTTCTGAGAGGGAGAGTACAGCTAAAACACCTGGTTAAAGGCAGTTCATGGATACATTCTACAGACACAGACTGCTATAGATAATTCTACCTCGACTGCTTTTTCACATGTTGCCAATTAGAGAGCACAGGCTGATTAATTCTACCTGATACTAAGTGAGCTCAAAGTGCCTGAATGAGACTGGACAAATGCCAATACCAACAATGAACAGGCTGATTTTAGGACTTTAAAGCATTTATTTGATAGCATAGTGATGAGCGACCTGAAAGTAGGGGAGAGAGTAGGTAAGTGACATGTAGCATGTGATGTGATCTTCAAAGAAGCCAACATTCATTATTCCACTGGAAGCACTCAGTTTGTCCTGTTTTGATGCTTTATAGCATATAGCTTAGACCTTTTCAGTATTTTTTTTAGCTTTTGTACAAAACAGAGCAATGGTTTTCAGCTATATTTATCCTAGTGGTGTCTGGTTCTTTGGTGATACGTGTTCTCTGGTAATGATATGTGTATTTGTCCTGTCATAGCTCCTGTCTGGTATCGATCTTGGGATTAATTCAGTTTTATTCCAATTCATGATTTGCGTAGCGTTTTGATAATTGTAAAACTAATTTATTTCTGCTACAAAGTCCCTATTGATTTTTCTACATATACAGGAAATGCTTTTGCTTCACTGAAATGTCCTCTTTTGGTGAAACAATAAGAAAAGTACAGAGGCATGACCTCTACCACCCAGGAAAACTGGAACTCTACCATTTGTCCCACAATCATCTGATCTGTTATCTTCAGTCCTGACAATGGCTGGGTGTAAACTGAGGGTGCCGTTAGAGTGTAATGGGCCTGAGGAGACTGCTGCTGTTCTTCTTGGTTCATTAAGCTCATCCGCCAGGCAAGACCTTGACTGAGGGAGCAACAATTTTGTGCTGAGAGATGCTCTGCGGAACAACTTTACATAGAGGAACATGTGGGAGCAGGCCTCCCTTAGTCAGTATAAGTCCTCAATTACACTGAGTTCACATCGCTTGCAGATATGCATGGATATAAATGCATGTATATGTGAGTGTGTGTGGGTAGAGTTTGTATGTAATGGGGATCCTCATGACCATTCCTATTTGTATGTGTCATGCCTCCATCTGGATCCTGCTCTCTGAACACATGTCAGGTAAGTCAATGCCGGGTAACAGAATACAGGCACAGATGATGAGCTTTTACATGCAGCTAACCTGCCCTTGATCTGATTCTCCACGCAAGGTCAAAGGACTCAAACTATAGGGTCGCACATTCACACAGGCTTCCTCAAGGTGCTTGAAAAGACAAAAAGCACACTGTCACACGTGTCAAGTTACATATATGTAGAGTTTCTTGACATGTCAGAAACTGAATACTAAAACCCACCGAGCACTAGAGCTTTCTGTTTAACTTTGCATAAGATACAATGATGGCTGCACATGTGAGAAATATTGTGACTGATAAGTAATGAAAAGCAGGTGAGCATCAGTCAGCAATTTAAGTCCTGGCACAAGGTCAGAAGAGGTTGGAGAGGAAGAGGTCACTCTACCCCAGGGGGCTGATGGGGGGCTGAAAAGTCAGAAACTCTGGGAGTCAGTTTTCAATTAAGTCTCAGCTCAAAGTGTCACAAGGATATATGGACAGCTCACCGGTTTGCCTTAAGATGAAACCCCTAATCCATCTTTCAATTTAAAGCTCAAAGGAATCACAGCGAGCTCATGTCTCTATCAAACATGTCTCTGCGTTCTCTCCTTCTGTCTCTGCATCTCTGATAACACACAGGAAGCAGGCTGATCTTTGCATTGCCTTATAATTGCATTAGTTTGGTGATTTTTCTGTCTGAGTGACACTGAAGTGTTTTTATAAGACTGTTGTTGTGCTTTCCCATCTGGGCCACCTGAAACTGTTATAAATCTCTAACACTTAAGTCAGAACTGCTGCCCAAATGATGATTAGGACCAGAAGGAAAGAATAAGTGACACCTATTCAAAGACTTTACATTGGTCGCCTCTTTCTTTTTGTCTTTGAAGCACTTCATGGTCTTGCTGCACTCTGCAGCCTTTATGCTCTGAGCAGTTAGAAGAGCAGCCAAAAACTTGAAACACGCCTGGAATTTGCTCAAAAAGATTTATGGCCAGTGTTTATATGATTTTATCATTCATTTTTATTGTTTTTGCTGTTCAAATTGCTGTATTCCCTCTTGCCACTTGTATTTGTCTTGTCTGTTTTATCTGGTTTGTATTCTATTGTTATTTTTTTTTTGGCCTGGCAGCATGCGAGGAATGTATCCTGGTTTGCATTACATCTCCTTGTTATACTCCAGAGTGAACTCTTCCCCTCAGTATCTGGGCGACATGTTACTGTGCTCGTACTGTCTGTTTTATATTCCTGTGTGTGTTAATGAACAGAAAGAGGGCAGTGAAAGAAACCCACAAAGACAGATTTGAAGACAGAGACACTGACAGAGAGATCCTGAAATACAGGAACGAGAGAGGGAATATTCAGGAGACAGTCTGTCTCACTGATGGATGCCTCCATATTGGATATTCAGACATGTAAACCAGATGGTGGATCAGTTCTGAAACAGGACCCTGAAGATAAATAGAAGAGCAGTAAGGATCCACATTAGATCTTCTCTTTCTCAATCAGCAAGTCGATTTTTCGCATATAGAGTCTTGGACATATTATTTTTAGTCACAAAGGTATTTTAGCATTTGCTCAATTCATAAGTACAAGGGCATTCACTAAATACTATGATATGTTAAAATGTGACCCTGCATTAAAACATCCCTTTGAAAAGGAGAAAAACAGTGCTGGAGAGAGATCAAGACAGATTTTTCAATCAACCAATTACCTGAAGAAATCTTGTGACAGTGAGTCAGTTAAGAATCTCTTTAGTGAAGGAAAGCTTGAATGTGTTCACTGTGTTTCATCTCTGAGGTCACAAGACAAGCCAGCAGCACTTTATAGTAAACTTCAGTCACCACAGCCTGCCTTGGACATTAGTAGCATCACTATTGGTTATTATAGAGCAGATATTCCGTGAGCAGAATACACCTCAGCGTCTATATTCACCGTACCAACTACTCATCTATGTTGCTAGTGCATGACCATTTCAAAAGAAAACAAAATTCAGTCCTTTTTCTATGTTGTTTTCTTAGAAATAATACTGATGACCCTTAAAAAACATTGCTAGTAAAAAACAACAAATACATTTATCCCAGTTTGATGAAATGCCTTCAGCTTTTGGCGCCAAAGTGAAACAAATATTCCAACAAAACAGGAGAGCTACTTCCAAAACAGCTGAACGTGGCATTGGTTAATCATCAGTGAAACAGACAGACAGGGTCTTCATTATTTAGTCTTTAAGGACTTAATGATGGCTCGACTTTAGCCGGCGTGGGCGAGCAGACAAGAAAGACTCATTGTCAGGGTGTTTGCATGTCTGGCTCTTACTTGTTTCTTTCTATTTGCACTGGTGTTGTGTCATTGTGTGTTAAGTACAGGTAACGTGACTTGTAGTGGAGCCCATACGAAACTATAGAAACTCCAAAAAGATTAGAGGGATGAATTTATTATTGTGCAACATTCCGATACATTTACAGATTAACCTTAATATTGGGTAGTTTCTCTGTAGTGAGCAATTCATTTGGGAGCTCACACTGGGAAAAGTTTTTGTTAATAACTAAATTATTTTCAAATTCATTAGGAGTAATGTAAAACAAAACAAAACAAATTTACTTTATTCTTCTTTTTAATTTGAATTTAAATGATCCGGCATTTATCCCAAGGTGGAAAGTTGAGTAAGATGTTAACAGAAGTTACCAGGAGGAAAGAATTTCGCAACAGAATCAGAAATCGGATTACTGTTAAATTTATAATGCTTAAGTGTTCTGAGAATGTGAGGAAAAATGTGCAGATATGAATCTAACTATTAGGGCATTTCTCAAAAGTGTCATTTTGTTGCCCTTTATTGCAATAATCCTGCATCTACAAAAATAGCGATGGACTCTGCCCTCTCTCCTGATTTAGCTGGAGGGTTCATGGCAGATCTGAGTCTACAGAGGGGAATGTGGGGGTCGGAGGAGACTGCGCACACTGCAGAGAAATTAGACAGGTCGTCAGCTGAGCGTGCAGGAGGAGTCTGGCTGCCAGCAGCTCTCTGGGATCTGGATGAGAGGAGTGTAGGATTGAGGAGTGTGCACGAGACACGGTTTCCTGTGTGTATTTCCTGTGTGTTTAATGTGCAGCTCAGGGCCAGGGCCTGTTTCCTGTGTGTGATGGGTGCCAGGCCCAGGAGCCCAACACAAAGACAACACAAGACCCCACCAGTGTCAGTGACAGAGCAGGCAGCCGGTACATGCATCAGGTCAGTTTCACAGGCTTTTATATATACAGACTCACAGAGCTACAAAGTTTACAAAAGTCGCTCTTGAGAGACATACATCTCTCACAGCCTGTCTGTCTTTCTCTGTCTGTCTCCTTCATTATCTCAATAAGCAGATCCCAGAGCTCTGCCTGGAGGCCATACCACATCACATAAATGCTGGAAGAGCATAATAATATGACACATTTATGAGTCAAATATGAAAGCATGCGTTAAATCTATATATACATATTTTTTATTATTATAAACTAACTCTTTGAAAATGCTGAAACCAACATTATGTCAAAGTTTGTCCTTTTGAAAGTCACTTATTAGTCCCATTCAAGGTGTTTGTCTTTAAAAACAAGCCACAAAGATACAGTACAGTTTCGTTTTTGTAACTTTTGACTTTAGCAACTGGCACTATAGGGTTAAGAAAATACTACTCACACAGGAATGAAAAGGAAATTTGAACTACTAAATGCCACAGACTGATCCAGAAACGCACTGTACATGCTATGTCAAGCTTTAGCTACACAGATAACACTTGTGAACGAAAAGTAAGATGGTCTTCCTCTCACTACCACAATCCAAAACTCACCCATGGTCATGAGCTCTGTGCAGTGACCATGAATGGAAATGAAATGGAGTTGCTGTTCCCTTGCATTAAAAGGAGCCAGCAGAGGTGTTTCAGAAACCTGATTAAGCTGCCGCCTTTGTACAGTTCTTTGAAGGTTTTCCTGGCATGCCCAACGAGAAGCATATCCCAGGGTAGACCCAGAACTCACTGGAGGGATTACCTATCTCATCTGGCCTGGGAACACCTTAGCATTTCCCAGAAGAAGCTGGGAAATGGGGGGAGAGGGACATCTGGAATGGTGTGCTAAGCCGTCTGCTGCCACAATCCAACTGAGAAACAAGCTGCGAGTACGACTGTGACATGCAAAATTATTACCCTTAAATGTGATAAGGCAATATACACAATGATATTAACATTAGATTCACTTGGAGTCATGTTTCTGAAGTATTCAACGAGTGTAATTCTAATGTTCAATTTTTTGTTTTGGTCCTCACCAGATCCTGAAGAAAACATGATGCAGTCACAAACTTTGTCTGTTTAGTGCAGAACAGGCAGTGTGTAGGGAGGTTTTTAGAGCTTTTTTCTGAAATCAGTTGGCTGTTCCTGCTGAAAATGGTGCAGATGAGAGCATCAAGATTGAATCACAATTAAGAAAACCAAAACAATGAGTGGAAAAGCTACAATGTTGAGTCATGATCCATTGCTGCATATGATCCCCACCGATTTAACATTTTGACCTGATGCTAATATGGAAACATTGACTTCCAGCTTTGAAGTTATTTGGCTGAACTGTGTGATTGTACTCGTTTGAGTTGTGTGTTTGGACATGTGGTTATGTTTGTGTGAGGCTGAGGCCAGGAGCCCTGACAAAGTGACAAAAGCTCACTCAAGAAAATGGAGCATGTTTGCTCAGTAAGAATAGCCTAAAACACACAACCAACACTAACAGTGCTCCTGAGCAGGAGAAGGACTGGCAGGAGGTAAAGCAGAGGATAAAGAAAGGTGGGGATGGGGTGAACATGACTGGAGCTGTTAATTCACCTCAGGACAAGTACAGACACACAGAGTGAAACTGTGACGCATCAAATGACTCTTCCTGGAATTCTCCACTTTATACGTCTGAACGTGCGGTGAGGATGATCTGTGCATGCGCATCCACAGCTGCGAAGTATCGCTGTTGTGACACTTCCCAACCACAAAACAACACCTCTGGAGAAGTTCAGGAGAATACACACAAACAAATAAGAACATAGCAGCCCTGTCTTTTCCCTTTTAGGGAGAAAATACACTTCTTTCACACTATAAATGCAGTTCAGTTGTGTGAGGTTTTTGAAAGACAACTAGTGGGACACAAACATGCTTAAATGTAGAACCAGGAACATGGTGATTTGTAGATGTATGGTGGTCGGCCAAGAGCCAGGGTTATACGAGTCCACCAGACAGCCAGACTGCCTCCAGGAGGGAAGCCTCCAGATGAGAAGAGGCTGCCAGTCCTCTGTCATCACATGTCAGTACATCAGGGAATGCACAGCCAACTCACCTCTTTATCTGTACCATAAAACATCAAGAGGCAGTAGTTTTAATGTGAAAGCACAGCCGGTCAGAATGCGGGCCAAAAGTAGCAGCAGGACTGGACATGATGCCTGGAAAAATCCTCCACCAGGTGTACAGTCCTGCCATATTCTGTCACGTGTTTTCCTCAATGGTTTGTGCAATATTTATTTCAATATCACGTTTTGTTATGGATTTTTTCTGAGCAATATTTGCCAAAAGAATTTCCCCCTGGGTTAATAAAGTATAATCTCGTGTCATGTCATGTGATCTCATCTTTTGAAAGTAAGTGGCACATAAGTGCAAATATTGTATTTCTCCTCTGGTTTCCACAGCATCATTGCAAACCCATTCATTATTATATTCTAAATCATGTTATGGGATACAGATTAAGAGCCAATAACAGACAGTGTGACATTTTTAACATGTTTTAAATGAGTGACTTTCAGCGTTTAAAATAGAAATCATGATTTAGTGAATAAATAACACACATAATGATCTTTATTATTTATGTAATAATGACATTAGTTGGACTATCACTGGCAGACTGTACAGGACATGCTTGAGTCTGTTGTAACACCTTGATGCCACATGCTGCAACTGAGAAGGTCTGAAAAGTAATTGGAGCAGAAAATGGATGGTAAAAAGGAACAGTGACTAGATAACGCAGCCATGTTCTGCTATCCCACAGGCAACATTAAGAAAATAAAGTCGACTAAACCTTCTAAAAAATTCAGTTATTCTTCCAGGATCACTGGACGTATTATAACAATACTGAAATAAGGTAATCAAAAGTGTTAAACATGTTTTAATCTATTTAAATAACACATTTGAGGCATGACAGGTGGTGTCAATGTGGGGGTATTTGAGCTCATGTGCTAAGGCTGTGAGGGTACATCAGATCTGGAAACCTCTTTCAGCAGCATGCACAGTTTGCACGTCACTGACTGCCACTGAAAAATCCTTTGTAAGATTAAAAACAAAAGTCCAGCAAAGACCCCAAAGTGATTTACTATTAAAAGATGTACACATTGTAACACGCAATGACAACTGCAGGTGTAAGAAAAATCACCACTGACAACTCAGACTGTCAATTATAAATCATGGAGAAGGAGGAAATTATCATGATCTGTGAGTCAAAATCTGATGGAACTGAAGGTCAGTGGTGGATTCCTGACATAAAATAGTTATTTACTACTGAGATACTGGTGAATTTCAGCATATGTCTGTCATTGACTGGTAGATGCTCACATTCGAAAATGTTCATTTCCCACCCTGCTCATAAAGAAGTCATAACTCATCAACCTCCACAGGTATCAAAGCCCCACAGCATTATAAACCCTCCATCAGCCAGAGCTCTACTGCTTTGGGTTCATTTCTCCAGCCATCACTTCAGTGGTGGGATGAAAGCTGCTTTTCACTGAAATGTATGTTGCACCAGTGTGTGTGTGTATATGTGTGTGTGTGCGTGTGTGTGTGTCTATGTGTGTGCGTCCCTAACAGGACTGAAAGGACTGCAGGGGGAAGTCTATGTTATTATATTATGCACAAAAAAGACCAGGCTGGAGTCTATTCAAAAGGCTCTTGCGAATAGAAAAGACCTCTCACACATTATGAGGAATCCCCAAAGCCTTTTTTTATTTTTTCTTCAAGCATCATTGTGCGCCATTTACTGCAGAGCTCATTTATCAGAGGAGTGAAAGAGACACATCTTAATGGGTTTGTTTATTATTAATCTGTGCAAAGAGAAAGGATATGTATTCTTCTGCTCTCACAACGCGTACGTCCGATAAAAGCACAGCAGTGGCTAAGCTACCAGCTGGGTATGTCTGACTACTGTAAACATGCAGCATAATGATGTATCAATACCTCATTAAAGTCAGACTGAGTTGCACAAAAACATTAGGATGGGCAGGAACAGGGACTCCTTAATCCACGCCTTGCTCTATTATTGCTCCACTTTCTGCAGTGTCACAAACTGACAGGTCTGAACATGAAGGTGGCAAAAGCCAGCCAGGTGGAAAACACAAAAACTGTGTGTGAGCAGCTGATAGTATATGGCTGCATATTATATGTTAAATATTGATGTAACTTCTTAAAAGGACAATTATTGTGAACTGATCAGATAGATTTTTATACAAACACTCACAAGGGGATGTGGTCCTGCCTTTGCCTGGATGTGAAATAAAGCTTGACTCTGTGCTTTAAGTACCTAAATCTTTTGTATGGAAGCTGAACTTAGTATTACTTCTCACCTGGACATTCTGCATGGGCCCCATTTAATATATCATTAGTAATATAATATGTGATCATCCTTTATTAGTCACAATGAGCTGGTTTGATCAACATAAACCTATGTCAGTAGATTTCTGAGTTAATCTTTAAGACACAGTGCCTGGGTGGATCTCTGCTGCTCTCTAGGGGCAACATAGCTTCACAACACGTTTTTAAACAGGAGAATTCTGCTTTGTTATCATGCAGAGGTTTGGCCAGTGCAGTATTACTAGGACTTCTGCATATTTAGCTTTTCTACAGACAGGATTTAATCTCTAATCCTGCTGCCACACTAATTGCCTGTTAACAAAAATGGGATAATTGTCAATTTACAGTTACAAGAAAAGGAACAATCCTTTGGAATTATCTACATTTCTGTATAATTGCACACAAATCATTGTATTGTTCTCATCCAAATGAAAACATTATTCAAACACAGACAGTGTAGGTTGATAAAACTATGTGAGTCACCATGACCTCAACAAAACCTAGCTAGAGTCAGGAGTTAGAGCAACTTTGACTTGCAATGAGCAGCATCTGCTGATGTGAAGTACGCTTTGTTCAACAGAAGACCCGCTATGAAGAATTGATTTGCATTAAGTGTGAAAGGGTTGCAGAGAAATCTTCACAGAGGTCAGATGTTTATGAATTGATTTAGGTTTGTGGTTGCTCTCACCAAGAAGTGGTTGCAGAGCTAAGATGGCCCCAAAGACACAACACGTCCTTCCTCATACATTCATAGAAGGATTATATTCATGACTCTGCTAAACAGATCATGGTGTTTGGTTGCATAGAGCATCACTATTAACCCGAAGTTTGCCCAGGGAGCACCTTTATGTGTGACTGGGAGCACATTGTATATGATTTTATGACAAGTAATTCAAAAAACTAGGTGATTCCAAAGAAAAATAGCCTCTATATGATTCCAGTGCATTTCCTTTGGTGCTTTTAGCATCTATAATGACGTTCATATTGTGAAGAAAAAAAGAAGCAACGTCACACTTCTGCCCATCACACTCTTAAACTAATGAGTTAGGACTCAAGCTGAAACAAAATGTCGTTGTCCTGTGGTTCCCTCTGCTGGTGGTGCAGCATATTTCCCAACAAGTTTAAAAAAACAAGTAATCCATGGACCATGGGCCAGAGAACAAACACATTTTCTGAAGTTTTGATGGCTTTTATTATGTTTTTTTTCCATGATTTCCATATTTCCTTCCTATACCTCACTGAATATAACCCATCACCTTGTATCTTGTTGTAATACTGTGATACTGGATCATACTTGGCACTGACAGAAGGCTATATTTATTAATTTGGGACGATGATGAGGATGATGATATAAAAAGTTGGGTATAGTATTATGAAGTTGCATATTTATTTGATACGTTGCACAGCTGTCTGCAGATGATAGGGGATTGTTGAAAACCAACCAAGTGGCCTTTCGAAAATGTACAATAGCTTAAACACAAAATATTTTTATTTGAAAGCAGTAAACCGTATCTAAAATGGACATTTAGAGGCCAAGTTGCCTGTCTTAACTCTTAAACTCTTAAAGTCTTTCATTATATCCTCCATTTATTTGACCACTTTTCTATCACTTGTACACATGCACTATTAATAAAGTAAAATAATTTCAATCCACTCACTGAACTCAGTGACCTTTGGGGAAACGTGTAAATAACAGATATATTCTAATAAATAAAAAGAATTTGTACCTTCAGCTCGGAACACTAGAGGACCTCAGAGAGTTGTTGTGTTAAACCGTTTGTTTTCACTCGGTTCCATTAAAATGAGACGGATGAGTCTGCTAGAAAACCTTCAAACGTCTGTTCAGAACAATACAACGTGGGGCTTTTGTTAGTCATCTGTCTGAAAGTCAAGGCAGGGATTATACAGTCACAACACGCACGTCTTAAACTAAACCTCAACATTTCCAAAGCGTGACTATCAGTGTTTATTTTCTTTTTACTGCTGTAATGAAGTCTTTTGCTTCGAGTTCTTCAAATCCGACATGTTGATCTACAACATTTGTGTCTATGTTTACCACATGCAGTCGATATCCTCAACATCCTGATGACAAGGGAAAGAAAATATTTTTTCCTTTTATTTAAAAAGGATACAGTTGATACAAGTTCCAACAGATGACGGTGATGGATACATGCATGTGCTCTGAAAAAGATGTAAAGCATAAGATGGCAAATGGGCAGTTATATGGGAATGTTTTTTTGAAACTATGGGTCATCACTACATTAACTCGTGACGATAAACTTTGTGCAACAGTATGTTGTGAACATACTATATTTTGTTGTATTTTGCCTTTTTTAGCTATTGCAGAATGTATGCCATAACTGATTTGAACTTTAAAGCTTCCAATGGTGTCAGATTTACTTGGGAGATGTTCTTGGCCCAGATACAGCAGAGAGAAATACTGCCCTATAGGCAGCAAACAGTTGTGTTTTTTCATCATTGTGGGGTATGAGTAGGAGTCACATTTAGCAAATGACAATCTAAATTTACTAGTGAGCCCTAGATTTTGTTGCCTTTAGACTAGTCTGACTCTGATGTAGAGGGACAGGCTCATTTTACTCAGTCGTCTTTGCTGTCTGTGTCTTACCAATTTCAAGCTCTCCTTCACTACTGCACACACATTCAAGCTTGCAACCAACTGCACTGAAAATTTTAAGGTTTGATGAGAAGTTGTGCTGTAAAGCAGCTCTGCCAGTTTTTCTGTATTTTCTGTAAATGATTAACTTTTGTGACAGTGCTTGCCTCCCTGCTTACAAATGTTCCACCAAAACAACTCTCTCTCCCTGTCGCTATTTTGAGGGGACATGATTGCTGCATCCTTGGCTTATCGCCACCCATGATGACAAACAAGTCAAAGCACTTTGTCTCTTATAGCAGAATGATAATGGTGCAACTGGACTATTCTGTGCTGCAGAATGCATGTAGATTTCCATTCTTTACACTAACCTGGGTCTTATGTGTACTATTGATTCTCTCATCCCACTCATTAAAAAGCCAAAAAGTGTATTTCCATGAATTTAAAACAATTATTTCATCAAAGTGCACAATATTGCAGGATACACTGTAATGCCCCAAAACTCAACTGACTTTTTTGTTTCATGGTGAACAAATCATCTAAAAAGATAAGAAAAGGGTTAATGTCTGTCTGCACACACACGCAGACACACACACACGCAAACACACACACACATACGTAACCTTTGCAGGTTGAGCAGCGCTTCTCTGAAAGTCAATCACTGTGGTATTTGTGAGCGAACACTCTCTTTAAAGCCTCAGAACCCTGTTGTTATAGAGACTTATGGGACGACTGGAAAGGTAAAGTGGTATTATTTCAAAAAGCTAAATCTCCAGTGAAAACAGGACCACACCCAAAATATGATCATGTGCAATTCCTGAAATAGGACTAAATGACGCTGCTAAGTGTTTGTCTGAGCTTTGGCGGCATTTGCAAGCAATATCAAGACCATCCAAATACGAAACGTACAAACTTTTGCTCCACCTATACTGGAGGCTCCGAGATAAAAAGATTAAAGAGAAGTGTGGTCAAAGAGCTGCTGTGGGATTTCACCTATTTTTTTTTAATTAAGGACATGAAGATGACTCACACATTTATTCAGTCTTGAGGTTTTGCTTTTAAATCTTTTAAAACATGTCAGATCTTCCAGCCAATAACGAAGATGCCCACCAGTACTATTATGGGGGAAATGAATATCCATGCCAGACTGGTGAATCATCAAAGACTCTGCCATTGTTTATATGTGTATGTTCAGACATGTTACCACTCTGTTATTAGAAAGTCAGTGTTACCATCAGCTGCAGCTTTCTGTCTGCACCTCACAGTGTTTCCTTTGCAAGTCAGTGGGATCTGTGAAAGTAAAGCCAAAAAAAAAAAAAAACAGTCTGGATCTCCTGGATATCTATTCTGCAGACACAACATGTAAGGCATTATGATGTTTATTTGGAGTCAACAATGACACATCAGAGAGCAATGAAGAGCTGGAAGTTGATGCTTTTGCAAACAAATGATCAAAAAGTGAGTTCTGTTCATCCGTTCATAATGTTAGTGTAAAATATGCACTGAACACGTTGTTTCTTCTGCAGATGTTATTTTTAAATCCAAATGTCCAGCACATGTATTCCTCTCATTTTCACACTACAGTAAAGGAGATTAAATTCCCACTGAGCAGTGTTGCGTGACTTCACATCAAAGATTTTTCGACATTATTTACAGTGAAATCATGCATCAAACTCTATATATTTTCTCAAGCTGGCTGTTGAACTTCAGTAATGAGGTGACCCAAATGCAGCAGATGTTCTCAGGGAGGGTTTTAAAAGGTTTCATTTCAGAACTTAAACTCAAAGGCTGAAGAATGGCAGATGGATGGCCTGAGAGAGGAGAAGAGGAGCTCAAAACTCTGAGAGCAGGCAGGGTAGAGCAGGTGAGAGGATCCAGTATCTGAGCTGGCAGGGGATGGTAGTGGAGGGTGAAAAGGTGATAGAGTGGGTGGCAGAGGATTTGGCTGTAAGTGTGGCTGAAAATGAGTAAAGCAGGGAGATGGCCGGCTAGTGGATAGAGAAGAATCTAAAGAAGAAATGCTGTTAGTGCAGGGAAAACCATTAGGATTGTGTTTGGCTACAACTGTGGGTTACAGACAGCTGGAAGGAGAGCTGAAAGTTGTAGAAGATCTGGAGCAGGAAGGAATAGAAACACAAACAAACACACAAGGAAACCAGAGGTGATACAGAGTAAAACTTGAATCGAATTGCAGACCAGGACTCATTCAACTTCTATGTGACTATTCTAATTCAACTGGAATGTATGCGACTCTAAGGTTGGACATGGAAAAACACACTGGTATAAAAACATGATTTGTCTTGACCTGTGTGCACAAGTCTAATGCCAGCAGAGTAGAACTGCAGCAGCTCACCTGTTGTAGTCACATTTTCTGTAATTCCAAAAGAACATAGACTAAACTACCATCATAATTTATTGGTTCACAGTTTATCTAAAACTTCTTTAATGTTTTAACCTCCCTCTGCGATGAAAATCTACTTTTCTACGTTCTGAACATTCAGCGTTTTTTACGAATAAATTAAGTAGCCATCATATATTTGAGTGTTTACCATCTTGAAACTGGAGTGTACTGATGACAGCCTCAAAAACATCGATCACGATTCTGATGTTTTCTGGGGTAACAAACCTGAGGAACCAGTCTCATCAACCTGCATCCAAAAATGACACCCCTATACAACCCAAGTGCAGTGATAATTATTTTCTGAGAGGAAACATATTTTTGCCCTATTATTTTTGTTTGTGACATATCACAAATACTTTTCGAATCAGCATATCTTTGCCCTTCATATTATTGCTTTACTGTTCCTCCATTTCAGCCCAAGAATCATATATCAGATGAGGCAGGATTCATCACCGTGGTAACCACCGAAAAGGAAATTGAAGCTTTAGACATGTTGTGAAATGACCATATTTTAGCCCAAAACCTAAACTTAACTTTTTTTTTAGTGCTTAAACGTAGCAAAATAGTGAGCAAAAACCAAAAACTTACAGCAATTGTTCCACATGGGTCAGGAATCCTGGTCTTCAGGGTAAAAGTCCTGATGCTGACTTACATCTTCAACGTCCTTACAGTGTCTTTGTGGTGCTTTCAAACTGGAAAGAAAATTATGTTTCTTTTAAAATGAGAACAAGAATGTAATCTAGATGGATAGGAATGCCATTTTTGGGAAGCATGGTTGCAATGTGCAGGCTGAATTTTTTTTTTGTATATTTATTCTTCCTCATGATTGCTAGAACATGAATAGCTAAATTACTTCAAGATTAGAATTTGCTGTTATGCAGCTTGGAATAGGTTCACAGAGTCTGAACAAAATCAAAGGTGGGCTCGTGTTCTGGTGAGAGGGTGACAGGATGGAGAGGAGAAGACTTCATAAATCTGCACAGAGAGGAAGCAATAGTGTGGAGTTACATTTAGGCCATGTTAAGGCATGAAGGGGTTATTTTCATGTGAAAAATTCTAAATATGTAACTTCAGTTCACAGAGATGAGTTTTTATGGGTTGAATAAATCACCTTGGAGGGACTATAAAATGATTTACTGCATTCACTCCTCCAAAGTGTCCCCTTTAGGCTTTCTTATGCATCTAAAACAGAGCATTTGACCTCAGATCTGTTCTGATGTGTTCCTAGATAGAATATTTTTTTGCAAAAGAGAGTAATCCATGAATATCACAGTAACAATCGAAGCACCAGACTTTGCCAGTCCCCATTTGTTTGGCTGGCAGACAGGAAGTGGTTCACCCCTACTTAGAAGTTTTTTCTTTTCCTGCAGCTTCAGCCAGTTGTCCTAAAACGTCATTTATGCCTTATAACCTTTGTACTCAGATATGCTCCCTGCTCACACAGCAAGTGAATGTGAAATAGTTTTTATATCAACCAGAAGTTGTCATTCAGCTTCACTGTACATGATATTTTCAATTTTGTGTCTGTTCAGCTTGTGTGTAGAATATGTAACATCATGCACATGCAGTGTTGCCCCTCAGCTGGTTTTATTTCACACACATGAGATATGCTGGCACTGCAGAGTTTCTTCTACACTTTATGATATTCGCTTCTTGGCTTTCATGTCCAGATTGGAACCACTCTGTATGCCTGTATGTTTTAAGGATGAATGAACACCAGCAGTCTGTTGACTAGAAACAAGGAGGAGCAGCTAGACTTGCTCTCAGCAAAGGTAAATTAAAAAAGTTCTTCCTACCAGCACCTGCAAAGCTCATAAAGTCACACATTGTGTTTCTTTATTTTAACTGGTGCAAAAGCCAAAGTGTAAAAACAACGACTTGCAGTTTTACAGCTGCTGTTATTGGGGTAGTGGTCACTTTTTATGATTGGAACCATAAACTTCATAAGGTCCTGGACTGACCTGAAGCATGAAATCGATCATCCTTTCCAATTAGCTCCAATGCAGACATTAATATAGAAAAATGAACTGTCAATACGAGTGTGATTGTTTCTCTGTATATGTGGCCCTGTGACTGACTGGCGACCTGTCCAGGGTGTCCCCTGCTTTCACCCGAGTCAGCTGGGATAGACTCCAGCACCCCCCATGACCCTAGTGAGGATAAAGTGGTGTATAGAGGATGGATGGATGGATGGAATTCTCAATACCTACATACCATTTTCCCATGAGTGTGTGGCAAATTATTGCAAAATTTATGTGTCTGAATTAGCTCTCCCTGAGAAACCTGCTGATTTGGGGAACGTCATATCTTTGCCTCATTTTCCACCATTGTGTTGATATTTCCGGTATGAAAAAAGAGAAATGATTTTTTCTTGTGACTTTGGTTGTTTATGGCACACATTTAAAGTTTTTACAGAGATGAATCTTGACGTTCGTTAGCTAGAACTGCCCACCAGACTTTGGCCATTCACACACAGTCTGTATGCAGCTGCAGATCTCACAGATTCTCTTGTTAAATTATTTAATGTGATCCTATAATATTTTCCTAATAAACAGTTTTGATTTTATTGAGCATAATTTATGTATAACGTTCCATTACCAGCTCTTCTCCACTCTCTACTATCAATCTTCCTCTGTACTGGAGGTTTTAGAGCAGGTCACTGTGCTATTTGTCACCTGGACAGGTGGTATTTGAGGAGAAAGCTGCAGGCAACTGAGGATCAAAACAAGAGAGGCTGGCCCTTTATCCGCCTCCTTCCTCTCCAGAAGGAGGTGAGACAGCCCACGAATTCCTGCCTTGTGATGAGGTAAGCCATTCCCCCCTTCATGTCCCTGTGCCATGGCCAGATTCAGGGCAAAATTGTACTTAAGGGTAATTCTAAGCAAACACAAACCCTGAAGTTTGGCTCCGTCTCAGACAGCACAAATATAAGCGGATTTGTCTTTTGTCACCAGGCTGCACTCAGACATGTATACACAGTCACAGAAAAAAAACACCAAATCCACTCGCACAATAGCATGTTTAGAAAGGTAAAAGGGAAAATGACTCTTTACAGGAAGAAACGTTACACTCCTCTGTAATCTCTCCTGTTCTCCATGCTGTCACTCTCCTTCAAATCCAGGTAAATCAGCTTAGCATGTGCAGCAACTGGCGGCGGAGAAGAGAGAAAGGGGAGATCAGTGTCAATCACGAAATAAAGCCCAGAAGACAGACCTCACATGTCATCATTCGGTCCCTTTGCATACCTCTCTTTATCTGTCAAACAACAGGAACTTAAAAACAGTGGGCACAATGTTTTAAAGTCTTCCAATCCACTATTAAGAGGTAAAAGTTACCTTCAAAAATAGATATATTTTCTTGAGATTATCAAAGGTTATATTCAGAGGAAGAAAAAAATCATTTGGAGATTAATTTCCAATTAAGACACTGAACAGAAAATAGTTGTACCACAAGCAACCAAAAGTCATATCTGAACTTGACACATATTGAAATGATGATGGAGCTTTTTTTAAATACCCAGCTCCAACCCATTCCCTCATAAAACATGTTCACTCGTGTCGATAGCAGCCTGCTAGTAGGAGTTCATTTCAAAATATTCCTGCCAACGCTATCGCATTTTTATCATATGGGTCCTATTGCCTGCTTCTCCAGATTGAATGCTCCCATGAGGAGTGACGGATTGACAGAAATTGCTCTCCGATCACAGAAGAGTACGTTGGAAATGTTATAATATCCTCTCACTGACATCTTCACTTGGCTGCACATCAGTGATATCGTACTGTGTAGACACACGATCCTCTACAAACAGGATTCACTTCATCTTTCTGCCATTTTTTTCAAGTGGGTTGGCTGAGGATGCAAGTTGGTTTTTAGGTTTCGTATTCACATACTCTTATAGTAGCAGTAAAATCCTATCTGGCAGATGATTGACACTGGCTGCAGAGGAAATTCATCACAAAGGCTGGAGTCTAACTGTCTTGCTCTGTTCTGCTCTAGCCAGAGAAATTCAGCAGCTCTTGGATTTCACCTTGTGCCCTCCAGTGAAAACTTTTCACCGTTGTAACTTGGTTGTGAGTAAGACAGATGGATGCACACGAGGCTATTTGAAGATGATTTTTAAGGCGGGAAATCATGTGCAAAGTACAAACTGTAGCAATTTAAACCACAAACCATCTTGTTTTGATTGTCCTTTAACCAGCGGGGGCTAAAAAGCAGTGTCAGGAGAATATACATTCTACTGCTGGAATGTGTTTTTATTAGTGCAGCATGGTTATGGTTTCAGTCTTGTTGGCTGCTTCAAAAGATCCAGAGCTGCACAACACATCTGCCTTGCACAGATTTCTTTAGACCTCTGTCTGCCTTCCTGCCTGCCTGTTTACACCAGCCTCCGTCTTTGTCCGTCTCTCTAAACGCACAAAGGAAACTGAGTCACGGAGAGAATGAACGCGAATAATTACAGCACCCGTCTGAACAACAAGTGTGTTTCCAAGACGTAAAAATGTTGAGAACACGTACAAATGCCACTGAATGGTGAGAATATGCATGTTATTTCCATTCCTTCACTAACAAGAGTCAACATGAATAATTGGTAATAATGTCACTGTGTTCTGCTCTCAGCGCTAGAGGGGTCTGAAAGAGCTCGGGAGGCAGCTTGTATCAAAATGTAATCCAGAGTCCAATAAATGCACTGAAATTTGTCTATGTGATACCGATGCAGACAGCTTTACAACTTACAGCGAACACAGTCTCACAACACAGACACGACGTAGCCTGAGACATTATTTTTAATATATATAAATTGCCAAACTTCACTCTGGATTTTCAGGTGCATGTTGATAAGTTGCAGTGTGGTTTATCTACATAAAATGCATGAAATCAGAAGATAACTGCGGCTTTAGTAGCATAGAGTTTGGATGTGCGTGTGTTTCTATGGCAACAGTAAAGAACCCACTAATAAGAAGTAACAGTGGGACGCTGCTGTGTAAAGAACAGTTGAGTTTAATTTGTGTTGACGTGAATTATAGAGGTTAAGGTAGATGGGGGTGGCAGTTTTTGGCAGGAAGATAATAGACTTAAAGTGTTGACATAGTGAAGTAGACTGCTAATTTTTATGAACAACAAATATATACTCTGAATGATATGTTTACCCTTTGAGAAAACTGATGCTTTGATTAAATTGGTAGGTCCACTAGCAAGGACAGCACCATTGATTTGAAGCTTGATTGCTTATTGGATGCAAAGGATTGTTATGGTGGTGATGACTGAGTTGAGCTGATGCAGTGTGGGGGGGAAAGATAGTAGGAAATCAGCTGCAGCTCCCAGGCCGACGGACCCCCGAGGAAAAGGAGAAGACAGGAGAAGGAGGTAGAAGTATAGGGAGGGTGGGTGGGGCACGAGAAGCGAGAATGAAGAAGTGGGAAGGACAGAGGCGTATAATTGAGGTGTGGTCCAGCTACTGAACCAAAGCTAAAAAAATTTTTTAAAGCTCCTTTAATTGCTCTTTATTTAAAAGCTCAGGTGGTAGAGCGGGTCGTCCAATGATCGAAGGGTTGGCGGTTCGATTCCCACTCTCGCCTAGTCATGTGCTGTTGTGTCCTTGGGCAAGACACTTAACCCACCTTGCCTCCAGTGCTCTCACACTGGTGTATGAATGCGTGTGAATGGTGGTGGTGGTCGGAGGGGCCGTAGGCACAGATTGGCAGCCACGCTTCCGTCAGTCTGCCCCAGGGCAGCTGTGGCTACAAATGTAGCTTACCACCATCAGAGTGAGAATGTGTGAGTGAATGAATAATGATGGATTCATTGTAAAGCGCTTTGGGTGTCTTGAAAAGCACTATATAAATGTAACCATTATTATTATTATTATTATTATTATTAAAATAGTTTTAACTTAGATTTGAATTTACATTTCAGGAAACATTGAGGCTTTGGGAATTTATTTGTCATACCAAGAATATTTTTGTGTACATTACTTGCTAAGAGTGGTAAGACCTAATCATATAATAATTTTTTGACATTAGCATGCTTTTAATAACTCAAATGCTAATGGAACAGAGGATAGCCAGGGGACTTTTTGTGATGTTCTATTTCTGAGAGCATGGGAAAATGTGCTTTTTCCCCGCTATTTGGTTAAGCCTTGGGCCTAATCTCTTGTTCACATTTGAGCAATCCCTCTGCTATGATCCTGCCTCAAACTCTTTGCTTCCAACGTGTAATCATGTCTGCGCTACTAAAGCAGCATCTTGATCTTGCGACAGTAGTTTTTTTTCTGACACCTGCCGTCTTCTGTACAAATATGAAGTTTATTACTGAGCATTCAATCCCAAACCCAAGAGAAGGGAGTCAGAGTCTTGGATAAGAAGACAATAATAAAACCCAGCCTCTTTCTAACATTTGCTGATGTCTCGTCAAAGCCATTCAGGCATCTTTGATCACATGAAATTTTTCCTTTTTGCAATTTCTGACCCCCAGTCTGACTCCAGTGACAGCTTCATCTGTGTGACATTGACAGAACATGTTTCTTCACATGAGGCATTTCTACAAGTTTTAGTAAAAGAAAGACTGTGGCTCGTTTATATCGGTATGTCACGCATTGAACAGAATGCACTGAGATATTATTTTGTGTCAGTAAGGAAGTTAAATGTGCCTATCCAAGCTGCCTTCATGAGCTCTCACAAAGCTAAATGACAGACAATATTTTTAGGAGCCTGCGCTTGCTGATGTGTATATGTGTTACCATTATTTGGTTTCTGGTGTTAATTGGTTCCAGCTCTCTGAATTACTGCTCACATCTGTTCATTTGCTCAGTGAAACAAAATGGCTCTGCAGTCTGATGATCAGGCAACATTTAATAGCTTTTAACAGAAGGTATTTCAGTGACTCATATGTTAAGACCTGGGGCTACTAGTTTATTATTATTTATCTGATATGAGATAAAGTCAGGCTATTTAATTTGCTTTTAAAGGATGATGCAAAATAAAATGAAAGCCTCCCATGGAGGTTCGAGAAATACTCTGTTTTCTCACTGAAGTCTGTTGTCTTTGGTTTAAAGATCGCCTCCAGTGAAAGTCATTTTCCTTTTTCTTGTTTCCTCTCTGTAGTGTTTACATGTGCTAGAAGACACATTATGAGTGAAATAAGCAGTCAATGCATGACTAAGCATTTCTGCCTCGAAACCACAGTGTTCGGGTGACAATCCTGAAAAACACTGATTCAGACTTCGGTGGTTTCATATCTTATGAACCTAAAGAAGCAGTCCTGTCAGCTTGCAGGGTGGACTGTATCATTCTTATTCTTCATCATCAATTTCCAGATTGAGCACATGTGGCTAAACTACTCCAATATACCTTAGCATTGACAGTGCTTGAGCAGAGTGGTAGGTGAGCTGGTGTGCCTGGCTGCAGCAGGTGCAATGACAGGGACAGGATAGAGAGTTAAGGATTTCTTAGATCTGCACATTATAAAGGAAGCAAAGGTGTAGAGCTGTATTTAAGCCATTTTCATTGCAGTCTGACTCACTGGATGAAGACTGCAAAAATAAGACTGACACTGGCTACACATTTCACACAGCTTTCTCCTCCACTTCCACTATCTACATGCTACTGTTTTTAAAATCACTTCCTCTGCCTCCAACCAGCAACTACAACACTAAAAGCTTTAAGTTTTGCCAAGGATTTGGGTTGTGCAATATAACTGCATGCAAATGTTCCACCACCACCACCAACAACAACAACTGATAAATGGAATAATAAACTGATTCACTGAATAAGTAAAAATTCTCTTATCTCTGCAGTAAAGTATAGGTCAGTAGTTCATTCTTTCACTGACCTTCTACTAAGTAGTAGCACTGGACAAACAAGTATAAAGAAATGTTCGATTTCTGAGGCTGAGAGGCTGATTCATGGTGGATTAATTCAAGATGTGGCTGCAGCATTTTGAAAAAATAAATAATCACACAAAACAACAACAGATAGACCTAGATAATGCAAATAGCCGTAATGTGTGAAACTTTTTCTGATGATTGGTGCACATTACTGTTTTTTGTCGTTGTTGTCAATCTCCAGTCGGCCACCATAAATCATGTGATCCGGCCGTAGATAGTCACGCTGCGTAAAATCACGTGACTCCAGGTGTCCTGTCTCACCTGGAGAATGCAACAGAGACATTAGCGTGATGTTTCAGCTTCACGTGGTTACATCATGGGTTTCATGCAGTCAGCAGCAGGGAGGGACAAGAGGCAATCAGAGTGAAGCTGGAAAAAAAAAAACCCGAGCAGAAACGGAGAGCTCAGGACTCCCCTTCAGGCATCCGAACAAGTCTGGACTGTTCTGCTGCTGCTTGTGTTCCACCAACGCCAACCGAGGCAGCCTGGGGAAGCAGAAACAGCGTTCCCAGTCTTCTCAGACCCCCGCAGGGATGCAGCGACTGGAGTTGGGTGTTTGAGCTGCAGCGGATGACCGTGGCGTTTGCTTTGTACTTTTTCAAGTTGTGACGCTGGACTCCGGCGACTGAGCGGCCGCTGACTGCACGGAGAGTCTGGGCTGGATATGCCACAGGTGGAGAGGTGTGGAGCGGCAGGCTGTGGCCAGGAGCACGGAGCAGAGATCAGCAGGTAGGATGAGGCTCAGGCGGGCTGATCAGAGTATTGAGCCTCTTTATCAGGGTACAGTAATGCGCAATTTGCAAGATGCATTGCAGGCTGCACAATCTGCACCTCTTAATGTTGTGTCCATCTGCGGGGCGCCCATCAGCTTTGAATATACATCCACTAACTCTGACCAACTAGTGCACCACTCCTTGGATTATTACTTTCCCTGCAGCAATACACCTTGACCTTGAACATGACCAGGCAAAAAATAATAAAATAAAATCATCATCATCTTATTTCTGAAATGGAACTGGAATAAAGAATCTGCTGTTGAGTGGTTCAGATGAAATCTGGCATCAGATCACTCAGGGTGATTAGACTACAAACAAACCATTGCATTTTTGAATGAAAGAATGTCAAAGGGGGAAAAAACCTTGCAAAACCTCTCTGCATTAGTCTTCAGGACATGACTGACCTCAGCTGAACTTATTTAGTGAGTGAGCATTATTGCACCATGATGCTGCACAGAGGAAGAGAATCTCACTCCTCCACTTCCTCCTCTGCCTTTGTGTCTTGATTAGTTTCAAATTGTCTGTTCAACATCTGAAGGCATTCATGTCTTTGCTGTGGTTTGGCTCACACAACACTGGAAAAATCCCCTGAAATATCGTGATTTTAAAAAAAAATGTCTCAATCATTTTGCATAACTGATTCGACTTTTCCTTTCTGCCTCACCTTCACCCTCCCACATTCCCAGATTTACTGCACTCTTGCAGCCCTGTTTGGTGAAGTTTGTGGCGTGCCACAGTGTTGGTGGATGGATCTGAACTCTGTGTTGTCTGTGGAGGACTGGTGCTGCTGGTGGTTACTGTGCGTGTTTGATGTGTTTACTGGGGAACATTCTGTGTTGCCCACATTTGAGGTTTAAGAAGAGAACATTACTTTCAGATACTTGTAAGAGGGATGCTTTAAGCAATTAGTACTTGCACAACACCCGCCACTGCAGATTGTACAAACTGGTGAACTGGCCCTCTCTTCACTCCTGTAGACAATTACACTGGTTTCTCTTCATCTGCAAAACCCTCCTCGGTAAAACGCCACCTTATCTATGCTCATTACTTACCATTCATAGCTCTACCTGTACTCTTTGTTCCAGCAGTTTCATTCACCTCCTCATCCTGAAAGTTTTCTGCTGCTAACAGCTGGAACTCTCCACAAAAGTCCCTACAACTCTCCTCATACATATCACTCGTAATTTAAAAAATCCGCTAGAGAAACGCTTCAGGACCACTGTACCTGTTTTTAACCTTTTTAGCCTTTCTATTTAAAACAGTCCTTTTTAGCCTTTCTATTTTTAAACTTCTTTGTGTGTTTTGTTTTTGTAATACTGTTCGATTTGCTGTATATGTAAAATGTGCATCTTGTTGTATGTGGCCTCTTGACCAGATCGCTATTGAAAACGAGAACTGGTAAAATAAAGGTTAGATAGATAAATAAAATAAATTAGGTCGCTCTATATCTGTGTTTTTGTTGGACTAAACCTGCTATAAGCCAGGAGAATCTGACGTGTCTTTGTCCATTCACCTCATTCAATGAGGAGCATAACTCTTTGATGATGAATGCAGTCATTTCCTTGATTTAATCCGTCTGGCTTCTGTAAATAGTCATACAAAGCTTGTGAAATACTTAAACAGGAGGATCAGATCAGATCAGAGCTCAGCTTGAAACTTGTTCCAACAAGGGGTCATGGCAGTGCCGTTTTTTTAGTAGTTGTTTAGTTGGTTTGAGGAAACCATTAGTTTCAGAAGTGAGAGATGTACTTGTCCTGAGAGGTCAAATGTGATTGGATCAATCTCATATTTAACACCCCAGTATGATCTCTGAACAGGGCTTTTCTGTTCTTGAAAGCAACAGCTTTTGGGTACGAACTAAGTACACAAAATCCTGGTGTGTGAGCATTTTTGCAGCCGGCTTAGGTAATTTGCTGTGACATCTCGCCCTCCTTTGACCCCTCCATCCCCTTGTCCACTCGTGTCGCTCTCTCTCTGTCCCCTGGACCAGTGTTATGGCGGTGGAGCCCAGCTCTTACACAATCCTGTACTCTGTCACATTGCAGTGGCCTGTGGCCTGCTGCCCCCCTGGGAGAATGGCATCTCTACCAAACCACAGCTCTGTGATCCTGCCTGAGCTGAACTTTTAGAAAGCACAGTCAAGCCTCTGTACAGCTCCCACAAGAGGTTTGGGGATGAGTCTTGAAATCTTTTTCATCCCTTTTAAAGTCTTTTTCTTCCTCTGTCAATGTCCTTGCATGCCTATTGTTTTTGTCCCATTAAGCCCTCACTTGAATGCTTGTTAAGAGGACTTTGACAATCACTTTGCTATTGTGGCTTTGACCTTTTAACCCACTTCACTGGTTTCATTTCCCAGGTGGCCTGTAGTAGGCGTGGTCATGTCTGTAAGCCAGTTACCCATACTTATAAAATTCCAGGTGTGGCAGCCAGACTATAAATTAACTTAATGTAGGCTTGATGAATATGTTTACTTCCTCATTCTGTAAGAAAAAAAGGGGCGTTTATCAGGGACGCTCCCACATTTGGCACATGGTCTGGTAATAATTATGAGAGAATGTATACCATCAGGACTATATGTGCACACGGATTAGGTGAAGGCCTTAAAATAGCTTTGGGTTTCTGGGTGCATTGTGGAAGTTACAGGAAAACGAAGAAAGGAATAGAAGTTCATTACTTACTTCCAGTGCTTTCAAAATTTACTGCCACTTTTAGTCACTTTTATCAGCTGGTGTTTTCTTGCCCCTCAGATCATTAATGTCTTATAATTATATTCTGTTAAGCTAACCAACTGCTTCAGAAATGGCTGAGGATAGAAACTGTGGTCACAACACCTGGCTTATGTAACCAGAAATAAAGATAGTTTCATTAGCTTTCATACAGGAAAGAGGAAAATAACATGAAAGTTAAGCAAGCTGGTGTGGTTTGTCAGGCATTAATTGTACATCATTTCATTTTATATGTGTAGGAATCTTAAAATATATCCTTTGAGTCTTGAAAAGGGAAAGGGGGCTTACATTTGGAACGTATTAAGCTTTATATCCGCACTGCGTGTTTGCAACAAAAAAGCTGAAACTGTTGGGTTTGTGGGCTCGACAGCTTTCTGAGGGAACAAGCATTTATGGGTAATTATGAGCTTCTGGCTTCAGGCGGTGTCTGAAAGTTTGAAAGAGGACAAGACCATTAAATTCTGGCATCTAGTTAGAGTTCTAAATTAGATTTGAGTTCAATTCATCAATTTTATTTCTGTACAATTTTGATGCACAGTATGTGCTCAGTTTTAAATATATGAGAACAGACAAACACGAATACAGGAAAAAAATGATCCTTGTGTCTGTATAGCAGATGCATCATGGTAACAGTGTCTAGAATAATGTTTTTACACCTCTGTGCTTGATTAAACCAACAAGATATAACATGTCTAACTCGTGAGCTTTGGAGGTGCTTGTAGGTGAACTTTGTTACCTTCAGATAGTTCCAGGCTACAGTAGGTGTTTGTCTTAGTTTCTAGTCTTTATGCTAAGCTAGGCTTTCAGTTGCTGGTATTGTTTTTAATCTTAATAAACAGCCATAAAAAATAGATTGACCATGTTATCTGACACACAATTAATTAGAAAGCTTATATTCCTTTAAAAGGCACCAGATTCAATGGATAAAGAGGTTGGATAATGATTGTGGAGGTTGTAATAGTTATTATAGAGGCAATTAGGTCTTTGAAGTTGGTACTACAACAAAGTGGAAGACCTTTAAAGAGCCCATATTAAACTTTTTCAGTTTTTCCTTTTGCTTCCGTGTATTATTCAACTACTTATTGTGCGTGGAGAAGGTAGAGTGCACGCTAGAGCCTTATGATTTATTGTTTCTACTTTAGCATTGCAATGTGATCATATGCAATAGTCACAATGCAGGAAGTGCAATGTGAACTGAGGGATAATACCTTGAACCATTTTTTTGCTGCTTGATATGAAAAGAAAAGCAGCATGGTTCTCATTTTCAGTTTTTTCTCAACTTTATGTAAAAGACAGCATTTGACATGAAGACTGTCCAAACGGTGAGAAACAGGAGAGAAACACCGATGAGGAAGAAGTGATTGCAAAAAGAAACACAACATCAGCTGTATGGAAATATTTCAGCTACAGAAAAGACCTTTGTTTGGAGTGCCTGGCAATCGTTGCCACTACATGAGGCAACACGACTAATTTGTTTGACCGTTTAAATCAGCGTCACAAAGCTCTGTGTTGCTTTTGCCAGTGTTACATCAGTTAAGAAACATTGTAAATGGCAGGGATGTTTCACTAATAGGGATTAAACTAATTAATTGTTTCACTTTGCAAAAGGCATTATACTAATTAATACAGCTACTAAAGAGGTCAAGACTGATTGCTACACAAGCTGTATTTGACACCATCAAGCACCTATTTTTCTCAAGTTGCCATCCCAGAGCTATATCAAGAATGCAAGGCACAAGTTGAAACAGAGCCGTTCTAAGCGAAATATCAGGTAGTCACAACTGGCTTGTGGTCCAGCCAGACTTTGGAGCCCTACATAAGCCTCATTGTGAATTTTAGTACAGAAAAGTCGCTGCTTGGTAGGGATGTCAAGTTTTTATGCCCCAGTCTGACCCGAATCTTCTAATATTTAGTATCTGCTGACACCAAGTCTCATTGATTATATGCACTTAAAGTACTTCATTGTTATTAAAGTCAACCCACTGTATTTCCCTTCAAAACTGAATTGCTCTGTGATGCATTTAGAAAACAAGCATCATGTTCAAGCTGCTTCTTTATGTGATATAGATGGTCATGAACTTTTTGTAATGTCGAGTAGAGCACTGTCTGAAATGTCATATCAGGAGGATTGGATGTTCTGTGTTTTTAGTGTGTTTCCTTGTCAGAAACTGTATTTTAGATTAGCAGTAGTACCTGGTTGTTTCGCCAGGTGGAGCCTCTTCCTGTTAAATACTGTGATACTGGATGAGAGGAGCATTGACTGCTTAGGACCACAATGTCACAGTTCAGTGGACATGATGGATTCTGCTTTGAGTAGGTGGACCTGGCTGTGGTACTTTGTCCACTGGCCGTATCTTGTAGTTGGTAAATCATACTCACGCCATATTCACTGAGATGTTTTTTAATATACATTTGGAGAAAAACAAAATATCACAAAACTAGATGTTGTGCAGTCCTATTCTGTGCCAAATTTAGTTTTATCAGATGCATTGTAGGTCAGGCTTTTCTTCTTTTATTTGTTGACATCGTCATGTAACACACAGCAGCCTGATGACAGACCTTTAAAGAATGAGCAGCTTCCTCTGTCTGCCTTCATTTTGTCTCTGGATCTGCTTGTGTTAGAGCTATATGTTTCTGTTTGTTCTTATAGATATGGAGGATACAGTAGATAGCCAATGTTGCCTCGCTTCCATCAGGCAAGCTGACCAATCAGAGCAGACTTGGCTTTTCTGGAGGTTGGCCTTAAAAAGACAGGCGCTAAAATAGAGCATTTTGGACAGACAATGGGAAAAGGTGCTGCTGCTATGTACAGAATGCGAATAAACAGTGTGTTTTTGGAACATGAAAGCATGTAGACATGTACTTTAGAAATAATATTGTAAATGAATAAATAAACCTGTAAATGTGAAGAATATGGTCTCTTTAATGTAGTTTACTGTCTGCTGTGACAGTTATCAGGTCTGTCAGCGTGTATCAACAACAGCTGTCTTTCATGTGGTCTTGCTCTGACGCAGTTCGCTGACTGTCTGGTTTCTGTTCAACAATGAAAACTACCAAAGTCCATATGATGTTGATTCCTTAACATTCCTATACAGGCTCCAAAAATAGCTTGTCTGTTGCTGCCTTGCTGATCCCCCAAGTACATTTGATTTCATCCACCTAAAGGGTTTCTTATGGTTTTGTTCATAGCATATGTATATTTAGGCTACCACTGTAGCCCTACAGAGAAGGTTAGAGGTTTTGATCTTTGGCTAAGCAGCTGTTGGCTATTTACTGTAGCGTCCATGTCCGTGCATCGCTGTTATTAAAAGGTGAATGTGATTTGGATTTCCCTAATGGATTTTTTTTTCTCTTCACTTGATGAAAGCTCATTGCAATGATCTGACACTGGTAGTTGTGGGTAGAAGTTGCGAGCAAAACATGGTGACAGAGTGGCATAGGGCTGACAGTATATTGTTCAGAGAGAAAGGCTTTCTGTCTTTAAGAACAACAAAGGCCTGTTGCACGATTTCAAAATGGTACATATTGTTCATATGGCATCTGTATTCCACACATACAATAACCAAAGACAGATACAGATAAACCAGAACTTCAAAATCCTTCATGTTCACACACTGTGAGTTGTGAAGTTTGAGGGTGAAATGGGGGCGTATTGTGAAGTGAAAAGGCCTTTCTGACCAAAGCACCTTTGTTTGTCTGTTCTTGACTGCAAAGAGGACTGATAGATTTGATGAATGATACAGCCTGCTAGAGCACTGGATTCTTGGTTTGTGTTTCTCTGAATATGTATTTAAGTCTTTGTGTAACATTGTTATCCTTAAAATGTAAAAGCAGTTGGTGTGACACAGAGAAAGAGTGTATCTCCAGATTTTACTCAGTCCCACTTTGTACTCAGTAACAATGACAATTAATGTGTTTTTATTGATTTTTAGATAGACTGGCAATGCACACTAGCACACATGCCTAGAACATATGAAGGAACCCTGTCTAGTGTAAATGACACACAAAAAGTCTGTTTTTAACGCAGGGTTCAGGTCTAGCATTATACGTAGTTTATCTCTATCATTCAGGAGATGTTTAAAGTTTGTCTGTTTTATCAGATCAACTTACAATGAGATCTTGTGAGCCTTGTGGCCATTATTCTTACCCCACTCTTGTGCTCACCACTTTTAAGCTCTTTTTTTGTTTCACCACAAATCACGTTAATATAATGTGAAAGAGAAAAACCTCAATCTGTGGTTTAACTCCTGAAATCACAACTATTGAGAATAAATAATAGAGAGCCACTTAGTAAGAGAAAGCTATGACTATTATAACTGCCAGAAATGTATTATATGTTGTTACATTGTAGTTTATTACCTTAAATTCTGATAGTGATTTGTGGATTGTTAACACATAGTTTAATGATAATTATGATAACTGTGATGATATTTTATCTGGCATGAGCTCTGTTATCATCATCCATGGCACTACTAAGGCCTCATAAATCACTAGGGAGGAACACGTGACAGATTTCTAATTTATTATCTGAAAACCATCTTATATCGGGAAGGGCAAAACCGGGATTAGAGTGAATTGTCTCGTTTTTCTGTGTCATTTGTGAACATATGATGCTGTCATAGATGGAGCCCAAGTGATGCTGGATTTTTGGATCTGATGACCATAAATACTCTGCTACATGTGCTGTACACTTTTGTTTACAACAGAGTGAGAGCCGCTTTGCTGGGAATAACTACGGGATTGCACCATTCCTAAATCACCCCAAACATTTTTTGTCTTTATTAGTCAACATATATGCTGATACTGATGTTTCTGACAGGCCCGAGTCATCGATAACAAACTTTATGATTTAATGGTCATTTATAATAAGAATAGTATTACTGAATTAACCTTTATGGAGGTGACTATTTGGAGTGGTTTAACCAGCAGTAAATCAAACTAAGTAAAAGCCTAAGTGATGGGTAGTACAGTGCAGTAGATAGTAAGCAGAAGAACCAGTGCTGTAGAAATACATGTGTGGACCATTTAATTGACCACAATTATCTAGAAAGGCATTCAGATTGGCTACGCTCTAATAACTTAATGTTTCTTCCTCCAGTTTAACTTGCACTACAGACTTCAGGTTTGGTCATTATGCTTATTGAGGAATTATTTATTCGGTGTGCTGCTATAGTGCAAACAATTAAAAGCTCTGAAACTGTAGCATGCAAACAGAACTTAGACCTGCAGCAGACTGATCTAATAAAAGGGGCTTCACTAAGAGCAACCAAACATGTTGAAAGTGATGAGGCTGGCAGGCAGGATATCAAAGATGCAAGGTGGGTCAGAACAGGTACAGGCAAGAACAATGACTAGAACTGCAAGGAAACGGAGAGAGTCTGACAAATAACAGGGTTGAAGTCAGTTCAAAATATGCTGAGGAACAAATGACTAATTGGATGCAGCTGAACAGGAAGATGCCACCAGCAGAAACTGGGGATGACTAGTAAGTAGCAGAGGGATGGAAACATTTAATCTAACAAGAGACGTTTAGAGCACAGAGACTAATATGAAGTGGAGATACAACAGGAGGAAAAGCAGGAGTTGTTTAAACAAAGACGACAGATTCTGCTAGAACGTATGTCGTGCATTGTAATTCTTATATCTTACTATATTACATTTAGTATTGTGTCTAGATAATTGGAATTATATTTGACTACCGGTTAATAGACTGATAGAGCTAATAACAGGAAAATAAGCTGCATGACATCCTAAGTTTGTAATTTTTTTTGTTAGAAGAGTTAACAGTTTTGCATGGCCTTTGTGTGTCCAGGTTGTGAAGATGTGGCGCTGGGTTTTCACCGTGACTGTCCTGTTTTCCTCCATCAAACAGGCTAAAGCTCAGGGTAAAATGCATGTTTCTGTCATTGTCCCTCTACTATCACACCACCACAATATACCAAACGTTTTGTGGTTCTGTTAATGCGCAAAAAGTATCTCTGTTCTTTGTGTGCTCCCTATGCAGGCAGGTGTAATAATGTACAGGCAGCAGATATTGTCTTCCTGGTGGATGGATCCTCCAGTATCGGCCGAGCAAACTTCCTGCAGGTGAAGGGCTTCATGGCTGGAATTATAAAGCCATTTGCCGGCTCTGTCAGCGATTCAGGGATACGGTTCGGGGCCATACAGTACAGTGACACCTCAAGGTAAATGACAAAACAATATTTCCCTCTTTACTGCAGGATCACAATTAAAGTCTGTTAATGCACTTTGCTTTGTCTCCAGGGTTGAGTTCACCTTCACTACCTACCTGAATGGCACTGAATTAGTCAACGCTGTACAGAATCTAAACTATAAAGGGGGAAACACACGAACTGGTGCTGGACTCAAGTTTGTCGCTGACAACTTCTTCAACCCCACATCCAGTCGGGATGTCCCAAAGGTCTAAGGAACAGCCATTTTCACATATTTAATAATAATACTACAGCGTAGTTAATATACATGTTGATAATTCATCTTGTGGTTCTTTAACTTTCAGATCACCATCCTGATCACAGATGGGAAGTCACAGGACAGTGTGCAGGAACCAGCACAGAAGCTACGGAGTCAGGGAGTGCATGTGTTTGCAGTCGGTAGGCATCCTGTCTACAGTTTCTCTTTACTCAGAGTAGTTTGGAATTATTTTAGACTTGCTTATGAACCAGTGTGATTTGTGTTTGTTAGGCATTAAGAGTGCAGACAGGAATGAATTGGCCCAGATCTCCTCCCAGCCCAGCGATGATTTCACCTCGTTTGTTGGAGACTTCAAACTGTTGAACACACTTCTTCCTCTTGTGAGCCCTCGAGTGTGTTCAAAAGCAGGAGGAGTCTACGCCAGTGATGGTATGTTTCGACTTAATATCAGTATAATAAAGATTACACAGTCACAACTGTGTGCAACTGATATTTTAGACTGTAAAGGTGCATTTCATTTTTTCCATGTCTCATTCTGCTCCTCTCCTCTCCTCTCCTCTCCTCTCCTCTCCTCTCCTCTCCTCTCCTCTCCTCTCCTCTCCTCTCCTCTCCTCTCCTCTCCTCTCCTCTCCTCTCCTCTCCTCTCCTCTCCTCTCCTCTCCTCTCCTCTCCTCTCCTCTCCTCTCCTCTCCTCTCCTCTCCTCTCCTCTCCTCTCCTCAGAGGCCTTCTCTGGTCCATCCAACATACAGTTCACAGGGCAGACGTCCGACTCTCTGAGATTTCGCTGGAGTGCAGCAGGTGGACGTGTCAGTGGTTATGTGGTCCAGTATGTGCCGCTCTCTGGCCTTGGTCAGCCAATCACAACAGAGCTACGCCAGGTGAGTCCAGGCATTGCAGGATATCGTTTTCACAGATGGAAATGCACTGCAGCACTTTCATATAACCTACACTGAAGTAGTTAATTGCAGTTGTGGGAGCCAAAATCAACCTCACTTTGCTAGAGAAACATGTGGATTCAGGCTGAGTATAAACATGTTCAGTGGGTGGATCTTCTTCATGTAGACACTGTAGAGATTAAAGTGTGGCAAAGCAAAGACTGAAATTCCTTTCTGTGCACACTGGCAGGCACAAGAAAGATAGAAGAATCCCGTAGCTTAACTATATTTTCAGTTGCAGACTTTGCAAATACTTGTTTTAGGTATGACTCTTTACAAAGACAACCTCTGACCTGTTCTGCAGGAGACTGTTTCTTCTAGTCAGAGGACCTTCACTGCACGAGAATTGAGGTCAGGAACAGACTACTTGGTAACTGTCATCGCACAGTATCCTAACAGCGTGGGAGAGTCTGCTTCTGCCAAACAACGAACCAGTTAGTAAAAAGTGATAGACTTCAATGTCAGCTGAGAGACATTTAAAAAGAGCGCTAATGCAGTCTCGCCCATCTACAATGTCTTGTTTTTTCCCTTATGTAGGGTCATTGCCAGGTGTCTCCAGTCTACGGTTGGTCCAGGCAGGCTTCTTCTCTCTGTCTGTGGGCTGGGATGAGCCTTCTTCTCCTGTCCAGGGCTACAGACTCACGTATGGCCCACGAGGTCAGGCACACCAACATCTCTGTTCCTATTTTCTGTGTGTCTGACTTTCTGGTTTAGTACAGGACATGCGCACAATATTCTCTTTACAGAAAATCAAAGTACAACATCAGCTACTATTAGCAGAGTGAAGGATTACAATGAAGATGAAGTGTGAAAAGAAGCTACTCTGACATTTAACTTGTTGGTGGCAAGTTGGAACCATGCCAGGAATGTGTAGCAGTTTAAGTTGAGCATGATGAACATAAACCTCTGTAACACCTAACTTCCCCCAGGCATATGCTGTCAGTAAAGATTTTTATTGCCCAATCACTACCTAAAATATAAAATACGTTTTATCATCACTGGTTGTGAAATTAGGCAGACCAAGAAAACCTTTACTTACAGTATGTCATGGATTTTTAATTTTGTCCGTACGCTTCTCGAGACAGGGTGTGTCGGGAGGTCTGGGTGCGTGTGCCATGATTCAAGAGAAGAAAAGTGGCCCCTGAGGGCTGGTATAGATGTAGATCTCTGCCAACGAACATGAGGCAGGAGTGCCAGTCTCTGTTCTAACACTGAGTTCCTCTTTGACTAGTTAGGCTGCCACGTGTAAGAGAGAGTATTTAAATGAGGACAGTGTATATCCTGTAATGACAGGTGTGATGTTTCTACCCGTTTCTGTGCCTTCCAGGTCCAGCGAACTGTGCACGTTTGGCACAGATAATTCAAACACCTGCATACAGGACGTGCATGCACACAAACTGCGCGGTCTCTCAAAGCTCAAGACTTATCAAGCTAATTGCATTTGAAGACAGTTTATAAAATTGTGAACAAATTTCTGCACCTTGCTGTCAGCTATTCCTCTCAAACTTCATACTTGCTCTTAGATACTAATTGGTCTTGTGCATGTCCTCCCTGTTTGTTTGTCCTCTCTGTTGCTTGGCTGCATGAGTAGGTCAACCAGCCACTCAGCTGCTGGAGCAGTCACTGTCTGCAGACTCCACATCTGTCACCTTGGAGTCACTTCAGCCTGACACAGAGTATGTGATCAGCCTGTACCCGCTGTTCCCCCGAAACTCTGCATCCCCATCTGTCCTGAACGCCCGCACATGTGAGTCCATCCTGTGGTTTGCTATTATTACCTTTGGTTCTGCACAAAATGTAGTGGTAAGGGATTGACCCAGTATTTGTACTTGATACATACATATTTGTGATACTGTCTCCTTGTGGTGGGAATTAACAAATGACTTCACATATTGTCCGCATGTGTCTGTGTTCGTGTTTTTGCATGTGTCAGTGCGCCTCGAGGCCGTGCAGCAGTTGTCAGTGGAGACGGTGTCAGAGGGCAGCGTTCGAGTGCGATGGAGAGGTGTCAGCGGTGCCCGAGCCTACCGTCTGGTCTGGGGACCTTTTACAGGTCAGGACAAAGGACAGCATCGAGCAACATCTTTCATTTCTTATCGCATTTATCGGCACAATCGAGCACAAGTATCTCATGCTTCTGTTTTTCTGCTCTCTAAGGTCGTAACGTCGAGACCGTGGAGGTTGCCGGTGACGGTGAGTTCTACACTTTGACCAGGCTGCAGCCGGACACCGAGTACATCGTCACCATCATCCCGCTGTATGAAGGCAACACTGAGGGCCCCGTTGCAACAGCTAGGTTCAAGATCGGTAGGTCTGCGTTCATTAGTTCACCACTACACCAAACATCTCATTGCTAAATGTGATTATATTTTAGTGTCCTGTTGTGTTTCTTAAATTAGCAACTGTAGTAAAAGAAAGATCTTTAAAAATGTTCTTGCTCTCTGTTGTGTCCTGCCAAGAACAGAGACAGGAAGCAGAGGGAACAAAAAACAGAGGTAGAAAAGATGGCCAGAAATTTTCCCTGCTGTTTGTCTCTCCTAAAGAGCCTCCACATGTTACTGTTTAGGTCTGTTTAGGGAACATTTCTGGCACACCTACACACATACTATACTCACACACACACATGCGCGCGCCATCTGTCTTTCGTGAGTAATGCCCATATGGTGTCACTTCAGTTGGACCCGTGTTATTTGAATAGATGAACGGATAGCTGGCAGGAATGAAAACCTGTGTGGCTTCATTCTGCGATCAAAGAAGTGAGATGTATATGGTCCTTTACATATGGTACGCCACGGTAACTTCAACTTTGGATGAGCGTGTCTCCGACTTGTTTATTCCTCTGTAAAACAGTAAAGTTGCAACTCTTTGTTGTGTTTGCGTGTGTGGTTTGTGATTTACAAGTCCGTCGCTTCTAATCATGAAAAGATGTAGAAAATGTTGACTTCTGGGTTTTAAGCGAGGGCCACATTGGATGAAGGGCTTATATTTATTTCCAAATACATTAGTACACCACTGACAGTTATTAACTGTCTCAAGTCCAAGTCGTTTCTGGGTGTTTTTTGCTCATTTGACAGTCACATTTTTAATTACTTTGGGCTCATTTTTCACTGTAACAAAGTCCTGCACCTCTATGGAAACAGCATAACCGTCACTAGAAGTAGATGTAATTACAAAATGTCTTTTGTGCTGTATAACCAAGTTACAAAGCCAGAAAACAGATGATACATACAACTATTTCACTACTTATATTTCTAATTTATTATCTCCTGTGTTGTCTAGGCAGACACAACCTGCAATTCAGTCTAAGAGTCCCTGAACTGGTGTTTATTTTTTTGGTAAATCTTTCAATGAGAAATGTACAATAAAATGATTTTGATAATATAATTACGATATTATTCTTAGATTTGGTAAAGTGTTTCGAAGGATTGGAATGTCACACAGGATGAGTTCAGCGACCATTGGAAAAATAAAAATCTGACAATTCTTTATAGTGTAATTATATATATATATATATAGTGCAATTTCGACATTTTATAATAGAAACCGTGCCTTTCCAATCTGCATGCAGCTTTGGGGGTTCAGAAGACTAAAGCAATTTGTAAAATGTTAAATAATACATTAAACATTGTGGGACATCTTAAAATCTATTTAAACTCTAAATAGATTTACAGATGGGTGTTTAAATGTTTATTAATTTCCACATTCCCAACTACTTTCATAGCTCTATATAACTATCAGTCAATGGCACTATATTACTAAAGAAAATACAATAATGGAATTCATTTTTGAATTCATTACTGTACAATCTTAACTCTTATTCTATCAGTTTACCGTCAGGCAGCCACTAGCCTGCTCTTGTGATCTTGTCTTTTTGTTCTTTGACCTGTGAACCCCTGGGGGAAACAGCTGACACTTTTTATTTGATGAATGTGCATCTCAGTCACGAGAAAAAGGCCTCCACTCACATACAGCATAAAGAAGCAGGTGTTTGTCTCGAGGAGCTAATCCGGATGGTGATTTGTTGTCCGCAGCAATCTGAGAGACGTGTTCTTTCCTCTTCAAGTCTGATAAAAGAAATATAACAACAACATTAAAATGACGTGGTAGCTCATTGTCCATCCCTCTCTAGTCTGTCTTCCTGACAGAGCTGAGCCGGACATTTGTTGGTTTGTCTGTGTCTTGTGTAGCCTAGCCATGCTACACCCATGTTTCTGACGGCACAAGGGTCTAGGGAAGCTCGACAGGGAGGGAGGCGGGCTAAAAGGTTGTCTATCAAATCCCTCTGCAGCAATTGGATAGGTATACAACCAATCAACGCAACGAATAGGCTGACGTAGTTCCGAGAGCCAGTGTTGCCAACTTAGCGACTTTCTCGCTAAATCTAGCGACTTTTCAAAGCTCCTAGCGACTTTTTTTTTTTTTTTTGTCAAAAGCGACTAGCGACAAATCTAGCGACTTTTTCTGCCATTTTGGAGACTCTAATAGGAAAGCTCGGCTCATTCTGCAGTTACTGTCCTCAACTAGCAGCAGGTGCTGCTGTGAGCTTCTCCCCCTCCCAGAGCACAGGCTGTCAGTCCAGTAACCCCGCAGCAGTCTCAGTGAGGGGAGGGGGAGACCCACATCACTCCGTGGCCAGACGATAGATGAATCGCGCATGCGCAGTCCCTACAGATCCCATCCAGACTTACAGAGCCATATAAACGAAAATGTTTCTTCACTGTCATGCTAAAATAAACCACAGCATTTAGCCTCTAGTACAGTAACATATTTTGATTGTTTTATATTCACTTTTTGGTCTCTTCCACAACGTTATTCCTCTCTCCTACAACGTTGATTACAATTACATGCAAACGGGGAAATATGCAAATTAGGCGATGACGTCATTTAGCGACTTCTAGCGACTTTTAGGACAGCCAACAGCGACTTTCCTTACTGAGGAGTTGGCAACAGTGCCGAGAGCACCGGCGGATTGTGGCTAAGTCCCATTAGCTTCCCAACCAGCGGAGCCGTGGAGCCAACTGGTATATCAAGGATTTGCCATATCCCGTCGGCATAAGTCCAAATACGTCTTTCTTCTCAATGAAACACTTAAGTGCTGTCCTTTGTTTATCTTTCAAGTTGAATTTTAGCTTCAAATATTTAAGGGCTGTGGCCAAAGCAGAGTCGAAAGATAACTGTTTATTGTGCGCCGGTTGTTTCTGTCAGAATCGTCACGCCTCTGTCGTCACTTCGTTACGCCCGCCTTCTGACTCTACACTTCATGGTGATTGGTCCAGCCAGTTTTAGGAGAATCCAGCCTCGAGCCTTATGGAGGGTAACTAGACCCACCCTGGCAGAGAATTAAATTCGTTGCCGTGGGTTGTCTAGCGCGGCTAGGCTATGTCTTGTGTGCTTGAAGCCATTTTTGGCTCTGTATTCTGTGACTTAATGCCTGACGAAAATGAGTGAATTGCAGCTAATTATTGTGTTTTATAAATGGCTATGTGCGAAGGTGTTTGTAAACTTCAGCTCAGAAAAGAAACCATATTGTGGGTGAATATGCATTCATGTGTATAAAATGAGACTCAAAGACTTCCAGCAGCAACCTCCTTGGGAAACGGACAGTATATGGGTTTTACTGCACTCCTCATAGTTGGACATAATTTTGAAGCAAGATAAGGAAAGTGTGCTGCCTCAGTCAAGGTTTAGTTACAGCTGGGTACTAATGTAAGATGCAAAACAGTGGGTTGACAATATAGATCTACTGATTGTTAGACCAACACATGGAATAAAATGTTTTAAATGAAGGATGATAATAGAGGGAGCACTGGGTTGTCAGGTGACTATATGGCAAATGGTTCACACTTCAGGTAGGAGGACCCCTTGGCAGAACTTTAAACCTCCTTGAAGGTTAGGACAGCTCCAGAACTAGTTGACCTGGTCCTTGCACAACATGGAGTGAGACATAGGAAAATTGTCCCTATTTTCAAATGCTGATTCTTGACAGGTATGTCACAGGTACGGTATTATGTCTGCAGTGTTGATAGATTCCTGCAGGTTGAGTTCAGAAGGGTTTCAGTGTCCTGTACATTCATGATCACTGTTGCATTGGAATCAATCAGAACACCACTTTGCTCAACAGAAAAACTGACACACTTTGCCACTTAATGTTGTTATATTTCTCTACACATCTCAAAGATTTTGTCTGAATCTGTCTAAGACTCGCTGAACTAAGTTAGATGTGTTAAGATGTGACATTTTGAGGTTCTGAGGTTGTGATTTCTTACATACAATTCAAACTTCATAGGAAAATGTACGGCAGAAAACACTGTAAATGCACCTTAAAAGCCGATATGGTCTTCAGTCGCTAACTCTGAAGTAATTTTAGGACAGAGCAACAAACCATTCAGTGTCCATACAGGCATTTCAGTGTTGCTGTGAGAGAAATTTGAAAAATGTAAACCTAGCTTTCAACGTTATGCTTGATGGAAGCTTTACTCCTGACATATCATGTAAATATTATTATATGTGTTTTTCCTTCAGAGCGTCAGGAGCAGCAGGTCCTCAGAGCAGCTACCACCGGGCCCTCATCTATCCGCCTCACCTGGAGATACATCCAGTCCTCTCAAGGGTATCGTCTGGAGTGGAGGGAGGGGGAAGGTCAGCTGTGCATGCCACATGGATGCTCAAACAGTCATTCTCATCCTCATAAACACAAATAGTTTTGTTTAAACTCTCTGTCCACCTTTGTGGAAACGGTTAGGCTGGAAGTTACTCAGAAATGTCTTTTGTGCAGGATTGCAAAGTTATAATATCATTAATCATCACAAACAAGAATGCAATATAAGTTTAATTTTATTATTTACTTCATAAAAATGAAATCAATGTGTACATATTTTGCAAACTGCCCACAGGTGTTAACAATACTAGTTAAAACATGGCTCCACAATCTATGGATATTTTACGACTTTTGTTTTTAATTTGTTTCTATATTTGCCTCCTACCAGACAGAATGTTGTCTTTTTTGCCGAACTGGCTATAGAAAATGGTTTATTTTTGGCAAATCTTTAAATGAGACATGTAGAATAAAGTGATTTTGATGATATATCACAATTTCAAGCTTAGATTTTGTTAGTTCTCTAGTTTTCCTGGTGGCATGACACTGGTAATTGGTTCAAGGACTGTTGGCAAACTAAAAATTCAATCATTATTTCTGTTATCAAACCTGACAGTGAGGCTAAAATATACTGCATCTTTTAAAGCGGGCAGGGAAATATGGACAAAGTCATTGTTATAACACAAATTTTTATATGTAATATTGTCTATTAACAATATCATGCCAAAAAAAAACAAGGTACATCATGATGACTGAATTGGTGTGACAGAATTCAGATTGTTAATATCCCAACTCCACTTTAAAAATAGAAGAAACAGCAGATATATACAGGTGATATAAACCCACTGATCTTGGAGCATTATTGTATTCTCCAGGAGGTCGTGTCCAGAGCCTGTCCTTCCCTAGAAGCACCACCAGCCATGAGCTGACAGGCCTTCAACCCAACACAGAATATGTCATCAGACTGTACACCCTGTACGAAGGCCGTGAGGAGGCCACTCCTGTCTCCACCACATCCAGAGGTCTGTCAGGGGCTCTGAACTTCATAAATGTGCTGATGTAGGATTTTCTTACTTGTGCTTACATCAGATTTTTCTCTGATGTTGCAGAGGAACAGCCGGTGGGAAGGGTGTCCAACCTGCGAGTGGTGGAGTCTCTGGGCAGCACTGTCAGACTCGGCTGGACGGGTGTAGCCGGGGCCACACAGTACCGAATCATTATCCTAAGTGCAGAAGGTATACGGATTGTATTCATTATGCTGCTTGTTTTAATTTCTGTTGCCCAAATATGAATGAAAACCTGACCGTGGATCTGCATACTTCATGTGATGTAAGTGGGAACAGAGGAAATCCAAGTTATCCCTGGAAACCAGACGACCCTTGACCTCAGAGACCTCATCGTTGGAGTGTCGTATGGCGTCAGTGTGACAGCGCTGGTGGGAGAAAATGAAGGAGACCCAGTTACTGTCTACATCAAACCAGGTGAGTTGAGCAGGGACATGCAACAATTGGCAGCAAGTTAAAGGCGACTCAACTGTTCAACTCTATGTCCATTTGTGTTTTCTCTGGGTATTTTAATTAAGGCAACATGACCAAACACAGGCATTATAAACATCTAGAAACGGCTAGAAAGTCCTGGAGCACAGTCTTTCTTCTTTTCCTGTTTGTGCCCTATTGGAATACTCAGACTCTGTCATGCTCTTCTTGGATTAGAAATATTTATTTTTTATGAAATTGTAGTCTGTAAGCTTTCTTTATTGCAGAACAAGGTGCTGGGAGAGTGACCAATCTCAGAGTTACAAATGCAAACAGTCGAAGGTTGCGAATTGCCTGGACTGGTGTCAGCGGGGCAACGGGATACAGGGTGACTTGGAGACAAGGCAACAGTAAGTGTTATATTGTAAAATATTTGAAAATGTGTTATTTTGACTGCTGTACTATGGAGTTAGAACAGTCTCATAATTCACAAATGCACACAGAAGAATTCACACATGTGAACTGGGGTTCACAAATCTAAACTGCAATCCACAAATAAATTAAGAAAGTTCACAAATGTATTTCTGCATTCACAAACTGCTTTTGTGTGTGAATCTTTTTTGAGACTGCTCTGCCGTCAGCTCGATCCACAAATGCATTTTTTTCAACACGGAAGTTTCTGTAGCCAATCAGATGTCTCCCTCCTTTCAGCCAATCACAAAAACTCACCCCACGTGGGGGTGGGTGTACTGTTCAGCCAATCATATGAACGCGTCCGCACAGCGTTATACTTCACCGTGTCATTGGGCTGAAGAGTGAAGCTGCCCGTCGGAGAGACCATGGCGTCTGATGGGGACAATAGACCCTTTATTTGTTTACAAACATTGTGACGTTTTTTGTGGCCGGGGCTTATGCTGGAGGCAAAAGCTGAGCGAGAAGTCAAGCGGGACTGGGAGTATATAGTTTGCGCTGGGAGTTTGCGCTGCAAACTCGAGCATTTTTAACCCGTTAAATTTCAGGTACCGCCGGCGGTACACTTACTAATTTGCATAGGAATTTAAAGAATGTCCGAAGGCTGCAAACGTGATTATATAAACATTATACGCCGATGGAAAGCTTAGATTCTCATGAATCCGCCGGTATAAACCACTTTCAGATGTGATTACCACAGCGGATAATATAAACACATTTGTCCGACAAACAACAAATATTCATCCATCCGTTCTCTGTACACGGCTTCAACGTACACAGCGCGACTCACATTTCCGGGTTCATTATTACACACAGATGAAAATATTCCACAAAAAACGGCCATAATCTAACCTTGGACATCCAGATGACACAAGCCAGTAAACTATTTTGTCCAGAACATGTCTTGAAGTCGGTATATGATCCACGAATCGGTCGTTTTAAAGGAAATGCACCTCGCGATGTATTTGCTCAACAGAAGAGATGAAGAGATGTCCTTAGCCGATTTAAAAAAACTAAAAATTTTTGGTGTTACGCATTGCATGTTTAACTAGAAAGGCACTCGGAGAGCGCATACCTCCACCATGCCGTTTGTCTGTCCGTCTGTGTGTGTGTGTGTGTCCGTGTGTCTGTTTGTCTGTTAACAGCATAACTCAAAAAGTCATGGACGGATTTTCACCAAATTTTTACAGGATGTCGATTCTTACTCTTGCTCTTCCGGACATCCTGTAAAAATTTGGTGAAAATCCGTCTATGACTTTTTGAGTTATGCTGTTAACAGACAAACAGACACACGGACACACAGACGGACAGACAAACAAACTCCGGTGATTACATAACCTCCTGGCGGAGGTAAATATGCAAATACAAATTGGCTAAAGCTATGTTCAAAATTCTTGTTTTATTTTGTTGACACATTAGTGTCAAATTTTTTTACTGAGGTCTTTTGTTATCACTTCATAAACAGCAAAATACTGTCGACAGCCAAAACAAATCTATTTTAACAATGTGTTGAAGAGGGTAACATTTTATAAATCAGGCAATAAATGATATATGATATATTCTGATATAACCTTAACAGTATAGAGAGGACTAAAACTAGAGAGTTTGGTGAATGTTAATATGGAAAAAAAACTCATTCTGAGAAAACAGCCCTTTAAAGATATGTATTGTAACTGATATCTGCAGATGCGAATAGAGAAAGTGTGGGAAAATAAAGACTCAAATGTGTATTTTTGATGTTTTCTTTCATTACTCTTTAAAAAATGCAATCAAAAATCCTAAAATCAGAAAATTGACCATTCAATAAAAAAAAAGAAAAAAAAGTCTATTGCCGCAGTGTCTCCACTTAAACAGCAGTAGATCTTTCAGAGTTCATACCTTCTATTTTTTTATTCTCTATTTTTCTTGTTTTTGTCTGTTTTGTTTTCTAACCTTCTGCACTTTCTTGCAGGTGCAGAACAGTCCCGTGTGCTGGGAGCAGAGGCCACGACTTTCACTATCGACAGCCTGCAGCCAGATGAGGGGCTGGTAATTGGTGTAGCAGCTGTTGTAGGGCAGCGCGTTGGAGAGGTGGCCACGCTGTCTGCTCGGACTAATCCCCACAGCGGAGGACTGTCTGGACTGCGCATCGTTGACATCACATCTCAGAGGATACGCATTGTATGGTCACCTACCGCGAGGGCAACTGGTTATAAGATCACTTGGCGTCGTGATGATGGTGAGGAATGATTTGCACTTAATATACATTCAAACATGCATTATATTAAGAGGGTAATAGAATGAATAGCGGGGTGAAAGCTTAGTGTTTTATCACTGTTCTGCTGGGTGCAGGGGTTGTAACAACTCGTAACGTGGGTGCTGACGTCTCTTCATACACCATTGATGGATTACAGTCGAATTCGGCCTACAGCGTGCAGGTTTCTGCACTGACTGGGTCTCGAGAAGGAAGTCCATCTACTCTAAATATCAGAACAGGTATAGAGAAAAGAGAAAACCTTGAACAAATTGCACAGAATACAGCTGTAGTTGGGTAATGCCTGATGTTTTCCTGTCCTGACTGTCAGAGTCAGATCAGTCTGTGGTTGGAACGGTAACGTCACTGCAAGTCCAGGAGACCCGTGGGGAGGTTGTCCGAGTCACTTGGGTCGGTGTGCAAGGGGCGACATCTTATCGAGTGTCATGGAGGAGAACTGATGGTGGGTTTTGCTGGTTTGTCATTCTTTCTTAGCAGAATTCTCTCACATAGTTGCATAGATCTGTGTGCCAGTGTGTCCTTCCCTTCCTACTATTGTGCCTGTTGTTCTGCTGTAGGTGGTCAAGAGAGGAGTCAGCTGGTGGGTGGAGACGTGACCGCGGTGGATTTAGACCGGCTGGACCCCGGAGCGCAGTATGAGGTGCAGGTCATGGCTCTGGTTCAAAATCGAGAAGGAACTCCAGTGTCTGTCAGAGTCACCACACGTGAGTCCTGTTTGCCTGCATTCAGACGTTATTTCAAGGTTCCCAACAGTTTTGTTAAAATCTTTGAAATTGTGTAGGCTGGAGAAAATAAAAAAATTACTGAAAATCCGTAAAAGTCTTCTTAAAAGGGAGTGATCAAATGCTACATATTAGCATTGTTGGCCTGAGTAACAGCTAATGTCAAGTTTTACCCTGAAACATCCCAATATGCTGTCACTCAACAAAACCATGAAAGTCACTGAGAATCCTTTAACCCTCTGAACTTCAAACCCACTGGCAGGTCTGAAAGGTATGTTTTCTTTTTTAAAAATCACATGAATTGCAGCATTTATTGGACCCAGACAAATGGAAAACAGAAACTATCATCTTTTAAAGTTTCCCTTGGTCTTTGAACTTTTCATGTGTGACGTGGTGTTTTGTTGGGAAAATTAACCAAATCTAAGCTTAAAACCGTGATTTTTTTTTTTTAAATCACATTTTTCTACATGTCTCATTTTAGAATAAGCATGAAATAAACCATTTGCTCTCACCACACAGTGTAAAAAGCAAATATGAAGTCATTAGGGACTCAGCTGCAGCCAGCAGTCATGACAAAATTCTTAGACTTTTCAGCAGAACTGCAGGATGTGTTTACACAGAGCAGACTGGAGAAAAGCATGGAAACAAAATCAAAGTATAGGTAATAATGTATCTACAATGTATCTACAATATGCAAAGTCACCATTTCCCCTGAGTATTGGTAACACCTTTGGACACTTAGGAAAACTGCTGTACATGTTGATTAAAGTTTTTTTCATTTTCAAAATATATATATATTCAATGAAATTGAACTTCTTTTTATTTTTTCTGACTTATTTCATTATATTAGTTTCACACTCCACAGAGGACATGTTTGAGCTCGGTCTGCTTCTAGCTATGGTTGTGCTCTTTCCATAGATGTGCAGGACTTTATGTTGCACCTAAAATGAGGCCACAGTGAGTAAAAACTTGACAGGAACTAAACATGCCTAGAAAACGCTTGGGGTTCAGAGGGTTAAACCTGTTGTGTAAGTGATCATGGGAACACTGTCGTTGTTGTTTGCCATATTTTAGTACTGCACCATATACCAAATCTTATATTTTGACGAAGACATTGGATATTTCCATGTACACAGCTGGTGAAACTCCGCAACCTACAACAAATTTGCGAGTGGCAGAGATTACCCAGAATTCTGTGCGGCTCGGCTGGACTCCTCTACCCGGTGCCACAGGATATCTTGTTCGCTGGAAAGATGAGACAGGTGAGACATGCTGTCACAGGTGTTTTTATTGTTTAACTCTTATATGCCTGCTCTGTTGAAGTGAGCATATCATTTGAACTGTCCTCATTTCTCAGATTCTGGTCCAGGACTGTCCGTTACGCTGCCTTCCTCATCCAGCTTCTACCAGGTCTCTGGACTACGTCTGGGCCGTCAATACAGATTCACCGTGCAGCCCTCCTTTGCTAGTGGGCTGGGAAGAGAGAGCTTTGTGGATGAACGCACTGGTAACACATTAACACGTCCTATATTCTCTTCTCACATTACCTTTAAACACTTTATCTTACTCACAGTTACAAACTTCCCTATCTGCAGTGTGTGTGGGCGGTCGACTGGATGTGGTGTTCCTGGTGCCGGCATCGACTGATCGGATCAACCTTGCAAGAGCTCTGCGGGAACTCGTGACCAGTGCAGCAGGGTCACTTACCAATATTGGACCCCGTGACTCACAGGTGCCTTTTCACAAATAAATCCTAAACAGAATTTGGAAAGGTACAAGGAGCTCTAAAAACCTGCTCTCATGGTCACTTTTTTAGCTGTCTACTGCTAACATTTTGAATATTTTTACCTGTTTCAGGTGGGGGTTGTAGTATATGGATTTAGACCCAAAATATGGTTCCTGCTCAATCGCCACAGTAGATCTGACACACTGCTCCAAGAGATCCAGGCCACACCCTTTGATGAAAGTCCAGGCAATAACATTGGTCAGTATTTTAGTATTTTTTCCTCTGTCTTCTCTGACTCTTTTTCTGCTCTGACTGAGCATCATCTCTGTAGCTGCTTGGTGTTGCGTTGTGACAGCTGTGGTCCTGTTCGTCTCCCTCTGCAGGTGAGGCCGTGACTTTCACCAGACAGTACCTCCTGACCCCCTCAGCCGGACAGAGACCAACAGTACCTGGTGCTGTTGTTATCATTGCTGACAGAAGATCTGCTGATAACCTCACCCTGGCAGCCAACAACCTCAGAGCTACAGGTGAAGCAGACCAGCAAACACTCTGACTGACACTGTGGGTTACATGAATGTGGATGGATGTAACTAGCAGACCCTACCAGATCAGTATAGTTGGCCGAATTGGGACGACATGAGCTCCTTTCCATTAATGACGGCAGCTGAACCTGTTGGTTTTGTGTCTAAATGCGCACCCTGGTCAATTGTCCCTGATAGTTGAGACGGCAAACTAACTAGGTCAGACCTAGTAACATTGAGATTTCTCTTTCTAAACTTCATGCGATTTCATTGACAGAGAGGCACACGCAAGATTACAAGATACTTTGAGTTATGTTAAGCCATGCAAGGAAGGCTTTTGTCACATTTCAGCACCAATATTGGTACAAAGCCATCACAGAAAATGCAAACGACCTTTTGAACTTTCTTTTGTTATAAGCTGAATTGTCCATAGTTTAAATCTATCAAGATAAAAACAGAGCCTAAAAGCTTAAAATTGCTAATAATGGATGTAATCCAGGTTTTGACAAAATGTTAACAGGAGCTAAAGTTCAGTTTGTTGCTTTCAGCTGTTTGTAGGAATTTTTCTGTGAGTTTATTGACTACCTGCAGCAACAAACTGCAGCAGCAGGATCCAAAGCAAGAGAGGTGCACATATTTACACACATAATGCCATTATTTACTTATAAGTTAAATTTATCTCCAACGTTAAGACAGGATCGGTCAGGATCTAACAAATCTAACTGTACTTTTCTTCACATCAGACAGTTGTCACATACAGTTAAATCATTTGTTACATTGTGGATTTCAATTCAGTCTTCTGTCTGTTAGGGCATTATTGTGCATCATATGATTATAGTTTACTATGATTCTGGCTGTATGTTTGGGGTCGTTTCATGCTGCAGGATGCATTGATTATGCAGTATGATCGATAAGAACCGAAACATCTAATATGACCTTTGTACAGCACAGCCCTGTGTACACGATACACACAAATCCCAATACTCTGTCTGCTCGATTAAACCAATATGTGTTTGCCAGGTGTGACGGTGCTAGCAGTGGGTGTAGACCAGGCAGACAGTGAGGAGCTGCGTCGGGCGGTGACGGACGGCAGCACCCAGAACATCCTGTACACCCGCGATGCTGCTCAGCTCAACACACTGCATTCAGAGCTGGCAGACTTGCTCTGTGGTATTGCCAGAATACCGGAGGTGAGAAGAAATCTGGAAAAACAATGTTTGCTTCACACTCTTGTTTTTCAAATTCGAGCTAAGCTTGGTGTGATCTGAACACAGCTGACAGAGAACAACAACACATTTTTCCATTATTGTGCTAATGCAATGCTGTGACTGTCAGTTCAGTTTTTGGTGGTATTTATGATGGAATTGAATTACTCAAGTGATATAAGATGAAAAACATCTTTGATCTCAGCAAGGTGTGCTTCTATCACCGTGTTGTTCAGGTAGCTCCAGGTCCGGACCAGTGCACCATTCAGTGCCCTCGGGTAAGTAATTCTACATTGTCATGTTGTATCACAGACGTTTATAAACTGTCATCACAGGTTCAGTTTATCGGGCAGACTCATCTCCAACCCTGACGAATAAAATTGTATCACTGCTAGAAACAGGTGTTTTATTCCTCTCCCCCTGCCTTTCTTCTTACTGTAATTTCTACATATGTTTAATCTTTCCCATTTCTTTTAGGGTGAAAAGGGAGAACGCGGAGAAAGGGTACAGTGCTGCAGCTGCACAATATTTTCACTACTCTTCTTGTGATTTGTAGTTTCAGTTGATAAGGTTTCATTTTTTCACTCCACAGGGCGAGAGAGGCAGAGATGGGATAGATGGACGCAAGGGAGAGCCTGTGAGTCATTCATAAATACAGAACTTGACCTCTCTGTGTGGCACTATAGCAATTACTGGATGTTACTCCAGCTTCAAGAGTCTGTGCATTAAAGTTGAACCACATAAAAAATAGAATGCACAGTTTTTTCAAACCAATATTTATACTATACTGTGTCTGTTTATGCATATGTGATGTAGGGTCGAGATGGTATTCCTGGGAGGGACGGCCCCAGAGGCCCTGAAGGACGCCCAGGTCCACCAGGCCAGTCCATCCCTACTGGCCCTTCACTGGGGGTGAAAGGAGAAAAGGGGGAGAGAGTAAGTAGAGCGAAGGTCATACCAACATAACACAAACGAGACAAACTCAGAGTAACTGGCATTTTTTTTTAGGGTTTTCCTGGTATTGATGGAAATCCAGGGTTGCCAGGACGACCAGGTGCTCCCGGAAATGCAGGTGTCCCAGTAAGTACAGAGACTAGAATCTACAGACCCAGTTTAATTTTGTTGTTGTTAAAGCATTGAAGTTATAGAACACTTGTATTTGCCCCACAGGGATCACAGGGCCTACCTGGTATCAGAGGAAACCCGGTGAGTAACTTCCTCCTGACTTGCAGATTTGCTTTGCGACAGTCTGAATATGAAGGACGGTGCTTCTAAAGGCTTTTTTTTTTCTGTTCTAGGGTGAACCAGGAGGAACGGGCCCTCAAGGGTCGAAGGGTGATAAAGGTGAAAGGGTGAGTTGAAACTCTTTTTTTTTTTTTTTTTCAAACCCACAACTGTGTGTGTAGAAATGTGTTTGTGCCACTTTGAAAGAGACACGGAAACATGACGTGTTTGTTTACTGTACTCTGCTGATGTTGTAGGGTGAACCTGGCCCATCTGTACCTGGAGGTGGTTTTCCAGGGCGGAAAGGAGAACCAGGCATCCCAGGAATACCGGTAAGAAAGAAAGTAGAAAGCAAGTCCAGACTGTTAATACTTAAACAACAATGAAATGGCCACATTGTCAAGATACATACAATCAGAGGATAAGAACATGACTTTCACAGCCTTCTTTAACTACTTTTAAATGGTCACGATAATTCTAAATCCCACAGTGGCCCTAATGTACACATGTACAATAGACATGGTCTGGTGTAGTTGTCCACAATGTTTTGGATGTACTTAATAAAGAATCTGCAGCTTTGCTTTTTTCTGTACTGACCAGTTTGTGTTGTGTATTAAGGGAACTCCAGGCCGGCCGGGCAGTGACGGGGCTAAAGGAGCCCCAGGAGTTCCAGGGACACCAGGTCAGGATGGTCGTCCTGGAATACCAGGAACACCAGGACTTTCCATCAAGGTTTGCCTCCACTGCTTCTTCTCTGCTGCATAAAACACAAGATCTGTCAATGAAAGATATTGATATCAGAGCTTGTAAGTTCAAAATCAGTTTATTCAAATCTACACTAGGATGATTGTTATTTTGTTCCTCTGAGTCCCAAAGCTTAAAATGCATGTTATCTTTTTTTTTTTTTTTAAATCAAAATTGCAGTATTTATTAAATGGAACACAGCATTTTATTCTTAACTTTTGGACAGACTGAACTACTCACCTGTACTATACTGTTTCTGTAATCAAATCCAAGCTTAAAATCATATTTCACTAAAATTGCTTTATTGTCCATGTCTCATTTTAAAAATCTTTGAAAAATTAAAATGCTTATTCTGTCCAAATTCTGCAAAGAGCAAAAAATTGTGTGGTTCTCAGTAACTCTGCTGTGATCAACAGTCAGATCACAAAAATTCTGAAACTTTTCAACTAAACTGGGTTTAACTACAGAACAGTTTCAGACTGGTATGGCAACAAATGAAAAATGAAAATAGTAAATATCTATATTATGTAGAGTCTCCATTCTTGTCGGGGCACTTGGAAAAGTTGATTCCTGGTTTTTGCCATTTTTGTAGCATAAATTCTAAAAAGAAATTCAACCTTTCATGATTATGGACATTATTATTATATTATGCTCCAAGTATCTGTCTCAGTTATCAAATATCTAGCAATGTTTCGACTGTTTCTTTAGAGTTGCAGGACTTATTGCAGTGAAAAGGGGAGCCACGGTGAGTAAAAATGTGACAGGAGCAGAACAGCAATTGCTTGGGATTCATGGGGTTAGAGAACTCCGTTGTCTCATAGGAGATCACATCTTTTCCCAGGTCAGGTCACAAATTAAGAATTGTATTAAAACTGTGTTAAGACATTTTATGCACAGGACACATTTTACACTTTTTATATAAAAAAACAATATTTTTGCTGCTTTAGACTGCGGTAGGATATAAAAATATATCTTTATTATGGCTAACATGAGTGGGCCGTGGTTACACTGCATCCTAATGAATTCTTTATGGAGTCCTTGGGCGTGTGGCTCAGTGATGAAACTGTTATTGTCAGACTCACACACATGGTGGTAGCATTGAGCCGTCTACATTTTTCTTCGGTGAAGCCTGAATCATGAACTCTGCTTGCCAGAAAATTTAGGGATAATTTTTATTACGTGGAGTCATCTCTAATGTGTGTTTTTAGTTTTAGATGTGTATGTTTTTACATAGAAGTCACAGATTTTATTCATGTTTTTTCCTTGCGAATTTGTGAAAACCTAAATCTTTCTGTATTTCCCGGTACATCCACAAACCTCTACTGATTTTTAATGTCTGAGACAGATACTGAGGGCATTTCTTGTGCATATTTGACAGTTTCTCTGGATACTCACGTGAATCAGACCATTTATCACAGTATTTAGTCTCATTCCCAGCAAAACTAGCATTGCATCAACTCATAATAGCTCAATAATGATGGGTTTGTAAATTTGAAAGGATTTTATCAGTTCTGTTATTTCAGTCAATTTATTTTCTTCTGTGTACCATGTTGTCATTGGGATTTCTTTTGTCAGACTGCTTTAATAATGAGATACAGCTGAGAGGTGGGTTCTTTGTGTATGCAACAACCTGCGAGTATGGGTATACACATGGTGCATATCAATCTATTGGGCAGAATATCATAGAATTTTTTTCCCTAAAATCAATGTTCAGAATCGCCTTGCCTTTTCTCTCTGTTTCTCAATCTGTCTGTCTCTTCTTCTTTTTTTCTACAGGGAGATAAGGGCAGCCCAGGAGAGAGGGTGAGTCACACCATCACCGACTTGTCCTTTTACTGCAGAAATATCCTAAGGAGCATAATGATTCTCAGCTCTTATCTCACTTTGCTGACAGGGACCTCCAGGAGTCGGCAGCGGGGTGGCTGTGAAGGGCGACAAGGGCTCCCCAGTAAGCGCTGCCAATCAGCTGGCAATGTGCTGACATTAAGTTTGCAGGTGAACTCTGTGTGCACATGGGGCATGTTTTGCATTTACTAATTTCTTTTTTTTTTAAAATAAATATCAGGGTACTGCAGGGCCTCCAGGGGCTCAGGGTCCTAGAGGGCCAACAGGACCAGAGGGCAGAAAAGGAGACAAGGTAGCTGCAGACGGATTCAGTTTATGACAGGATGGGCGATGTGAGGAGTTTATTTAAAGAAATGACCTGTGGTTGTTTTCCAGGGCGATGGGGCTGACGGGCAGCCTGGACCTGCAGGCAAACAAGGAGAGCCTGGGGACAGGGTAGGTCAGACTTAAAGCAGCTTTTAAAGGACGGCTGATGGTAAAGATGCTGATCTGCATTTAGAACAGTTTAAACAGTACGAGGATGATTTGTGCAAAATTTCAAGTGAGGCAAGCATCCATCCATCCATTCTGTATACACCACTTTATCCTCACTAGGGTCGCGGGGGTGCTGGAGCCTATCGATAAATGTTCATTTTAATTCATCATTAGATTGTAGCGCCACCTACAGGCTAAAAAACATCAGTTTTAAAGGATTCTAAAATATGCATACAGGTGACGAAATGTATGAAACACCACATAAAATATCTTAGTAACATATTAGTCATGATTGCAGCTTCAGTGCTCCTTGGCATTGATTCTCCAAGTTTCTGAATTGTACTGGAGAGATGGAACACCACCCTTTATATTCCATCACTTGGTGTTTTAATGATGGAGGTGGAGAGCTCTGTCTAACATGACGGCCAAAAATCTAACATAAGTCCTTCAGTGGGGTTGAGATCTGGTAATTGCAAATGATTCACATCATTTTCATGAAACCATTCAGTGACTCCTCATGCGCTATGGATGGAGGCATTGTCCTGCTGACCGCGTTCATCAGGATAGAAATGCTTCACCACATGCCCCTGACAGCATAACAGAACCTCCAGACCTGTCTTTACTTTAGTAGTGAAGGATTCATGTTTTTCTTTTAATTTGTCACCCATCTCTAGCTCCAGTTACACAGTGAGTTCAAGATTTTAACTTTTGTCATACCAGCTATATAGTCTAACAGTGTAACAATCTGGTTCATAACTTTGAAGGTCATACATTATCATATTTTTTCACTAAATAAAATGAGTATATATCACAAAACCATCTCCCACAGATGGTGAATATATGTTAAGCAAAGAAAAGTAAAACATATGTTTCTGTGCCCAACAATTAAGGAGTTGAGCAGACGTATGCCTTAGGAATGGCCGCATATTTTTTTCCCACAATCGAGACTGTCAGTTGTATTGTGGTTCATAGTTTCACTTTCCAGAAACTGAATCGCATTTGTCCGTTTTGAAGTTCCCTGCTACCAGACAAACACATTAAATCAACACAATTTAGCAGAACCACAACCACTTTGATAAAGATTTGAGTTGAAGCATTTTGCTCGTGTTTTTCAGGGTCCTCGTGGGCCTCCTGGAGAAATTGGCAGCAAGGTAAGCTAAAGAGTAAGAAATATAACCTCTGGTATAAGGTGTGATTAAAAGACTGACTACTTTTACTGTTTCTGTCCTGACAGGGTGACAGAGGACAGCCAGGTGAGCCTGGATCACAGGGAGACAGGGTGAGTCACAGGATCAGTCAAGTATAGACCTGACTGTGGATGTGTGTGCACGTGAATGCCAAGAAACAATGACTGTGGTCCACATTCACAGACAGCACCAGGTTTAGTCATTCATTTTACTAGGCGGAAGAGAAAAAGAAAATTATTATTACCTCCCTCTCTGAGCCAGGTGTGCATCTCATCAGGTTCATATAATTTTAAAATGTTGGATAGAAAAGGGAGGAGACAGAGCAGACACTCGATCCAATATGAATTTGCTGCAAAGATCGTGTTTCCACATGAGCTGAACAGCAGCTTCAACGTTGGTTCCCGGGTCTCATTATTCTTAATTTCGTTCTGTTTTTGATGAAGTGGAGGTGTATTTTTGTGTTAGATTATGGTCATAGTTGCACTGAGTTGAAAACTGGCAATGGCTGCCAAAACCAGGACTTCCTTTTTGTGTCAGAACAACACGTCACATTTTCTGGTTTTCCCATGTAGTTATTAGTTATTTATGCAAGTTGGAAAGCTCTAACAGCTGGTAATAGCAGACTGCGTCAATCAAATGCGTAGGTGTTCGTTATGTATAGATAGATACAGTATCTGCACAATCTAAAAGCAGTTTCACAGTCAATACGATGCAGGCATTGTTGACATCAAGTTAAAACAAAGAAGTAGCCTTTCTTCCATAACTTAAGCTAAAATTTACATGGGGCAATAACAGGTTCTGTAGTTTTAAGGAGAATAATATGCTTTTTTTTAAACCTAAAAAGCAGTTGCTAAATGTGAACATTTGTGTTTTGTAGGGGGACAGGGGACCGGCTGGTGAAACTGGAGAGAGAGTGAGTACAACAGTACCGGTTTGGTTAATTTAGTTTTCGCCTTGGTTTGGGGCAATTTCCTGACTGAGTGTTTCTTCTCAGGGGGACCCAGGCAAAGCAGGCCTCCCAGGGATACAAGGGCCAAGAGTGAGTGACACACTGTTGTTGAGTGTTGGCCAATGACATCCGTGTGCCTTTTTTGTTATGTATTTGTTGCATAAGAGTCTCATGATTGATTCCATATATCATCAGGGTTTACTGGGACCCAGTGGACCTGCAGGAGAAAAGGTGACACTGATTCAATTAAGAGCAATCACACATGAAACAGCGGGTCGATATGAACGTGATTCCATCGCTGAACGTTTCATAATCTAATGTAATGAATTTCCAAGCAAAGATGAAAGAATAAGTGAACGTATCTGTTTCCAGGGAAATGAAGGCGCACGAGGGGAACCTGGCAGAAGCGTGAGCAATCAGTCATGAGGACATCATGGCATATATTCATTTATTTCTAATTTGATTCTGGATATATACTTAATGTCGATGGCAGATGGGTTTGCGTATGATGACAAATCTTTATGTGTTATTTAAATCATCCAGACTCCAGGTTTCCCAGGGAAGAAAGGAGAACAGGTGAGGTATTGTGTTCTCAAACAACTTTCAATTTTAGTGGAGTTCACTGGGAGTTCATGGGTTCCCTTTGTTTGGTGTTTTGCCACAGGGGGAGCGAGGCCTGCCTGGTGCTGAGGGCACGAGGGGAGAAAAGGGAGAACCAGGACAGAGAGGAGAGAAAGTGAGCCGAGTGTTTTGGAAAATATGTAGTTAATTGTGTATTGTGAGTGTGTTCCCTCAGAATCTGGCACGTGTCCAAATGCTTCTGTCATTTTGTCAAGGGGGCTTCAGGTTCAGGGGGATCGGGTGTTCTCGGACCGAAAGGAGAGCCAGGAGAGCGAGTAAGTTCACGCTGAGGAGACTGGAACGGCTCTTTTATCAGAACTGCAAATGGCGCAGTCACAATGTTTACAGCTGCTGTGATAAATTCCTGACAATGGCATCCATTATTCACAAAACATTCCCTTGTTGCCACCTGTTGGTGGCAGTCAAACTGAAAATGCATAATGCATGTGCTCTTCCCCTCAGGGCCTTGCTGGTATTAGTGGAAGACCGGGTGCCAAGGTGAGAGGCCTGCTCTGGCTTCTTTAGCTTCCTTTGTTTGTTTGTGTCTATTTGACTGTGAAGCTAGTCTTGTTAACTGTTTTGTCAGGGAGATCTGGGTGAACCAGGAGAGAGGGGAGAGAACGGACGCCCAGGAATCCCAGGAAAACCCGGTTCTCCTGGAAAAGAGGTCAGAGCGGTTCATCAGATCTGTTGGCTTGTAGTGACAGTTTTGTATCATTGTGGCCTTTTCAGTACTTTCATCAAGAGTTTTTAAAAAATATATATTTACATCCACTTGTGAGTAGAGCTGGCATCTGATGGTACAATTTTACTGTCATTTGACTTTCAGCTGAATCATATTGAGTTGGTGTGACCTTTGGAGATGAAATCATGTACCAATTTATGGAAGAGCTGATTGACAGAGATTTGCCAACAATTATTTTAATGACGAAATGATAATATATTTGCTGGCTGTTTCCAACTTCTCTGATGTGCGGATTTGCTTTACATCACTGTCAAGTCAGTTTTGGTCAGTTTCATGGCTGGACAAAACTAATTTTTGACGTTATCAACTTCAGGCTCTGGGAAATTACGATGAACATTTTTAATTAATTATTAGCAAATACTCTTAGTTTATAAGACCAGATGATTATTAAATAGCATTGACAGAATATCTATTAAATAACTATCTTTGAATTGCAATGCCTAAAGGGCAACTTTCTGTCCAAACAATGATATACCTGATGGTTACATTAGAAAACCTCCACATTAATATCCTCACAGTGATGTAAACCATATTCTCCTATTCATGTCATAAACCACACTACACCACACAGCTGTAACTGTCCTTCTTCACTCAGTGAACACAGTACAGCATACTCTGATGTAAACATAGTCTGTTGCTGTCAGTGCTGTGATCAAATATCAACAGCCTCTTAAACCTTCTTCTGTTTCCTCCACTATGCATCTCTTTCTAAAGATGACAATTTAGAGGTAAAAACAAATACACTTTCTGTATGTCCTCCATGTCTACTGCATTTTTTCTCTTCTGTATATATGATGTTAATGCAGATTTTTTAAAATTTTATGCCTCAAACCTTCATTCCCATTGAAATAAATTATTTAACGTGTATTTATAGGGAGCGAAAGGAGATAAAGGGGATGAAGGCACTCCTGTGAGTATGATCTCTGTTCTCATATACTGTCCATTTTTCTTTTTATATCTTACTTGACAAGAATATTTATTGATGCCATTTACTTTATATATTTTCATAAAGAAAAATCATTTAAATTATAGATGTGACAGTCAGTGTCTGTCTGTGTCATATTTTGCTTTTATTTTCCATCAGGGGGAGTCTGGACTTCCAGGGAAGTCAGGAGAAAGAGGACTGAGGGTAGGACAAAGTGCTTTAATATTGATAATTAGAAATAACATCAATTGAAAGTTTACTCAACAGACCTTTTTACTGACTGCACACTCAGGGACTGGCCGGTCAGCCAGGAAGACCAGGAGAGAAAGGAGACATGGGAGACCCTGGAGAGAACGGACGAAATGTGAGACACATATTTATGTATCATCATGCAGACAGCTTTTCAATATGCTCTTGCGCTATTCCACCGAGACCTTGAGAGAGGAAATGGGGAGGAAGGGGAGCTGCTCAGCATCTTTATTGATCTGTGTTCGATCGCAGGGCAGCCCTGGACCTGCTGGACCAAGAGGAGAGAAAGGCGAACAGGTATGTCATCTGCTTTTTTTTGACAGACCGATAATATATCTTGATATCTGCCGGTGGTGGACTCACCCTCTTCACTCTCTTCTGCAAGGGAATTCAAGGGCCTGCAGGACCACCTGGAAAAGTGGTAAGTGTGTCACATAGCACTGTATTTTAAAGAGAAATGTTGAGTTGGGAAAACTACCGTTTCCAGCATCTTGTTATCACCAAATACTTCCATTTCACTTCTGATACAACAGAGAAAGCAGAACTGCATGTAATCTTTAGTGTTTTTTGGTCAACAGACTGATATCAAGGGCCAGCTGAGAGGAGAAAGAGGCGAGAAGGTATTTGACCAGTGTGTGCATTTGTAAGCTCTAAAAAATTGTATCTATACATGATAAAGTATCCTCATTTTGAGTTAGTAATTATGGCTGATGCTAAGATACCTAAGTAAAGCTTTGAAGTCCACATAAAATGTAAGTTAATTGGATTAAAAAGCATGTAGCACAGCGTCTAAAGAGCCTTTACATCACTGTGATACATCACTGTGTTTCCCAGGGTGATGCCGGTGACCCAGGGGAGCACGGCCAGAAAGGTCAGAAAGGTGAATCAGGGATTCCTGGAGCTGCAGGACTGCGAGTGAGTTTTGCCTCATTCTTGCACTTTGTAAATGCTTCCCTGAGCATCCGATAGGCCGCTACATATGCATCGTCATGCACATCGACTCCTTTCCCTGTAGATTTGATATGCATGACTGATGATCCTCTGTGACTACTTCTTCTCTCCCTGCTGTCTATAAAGGGTCCAGAGGGACAACGAGGGCCTGCAGGCACAAGAGTGAGTGTGCTTTATGTCACTGCTTCTCTACTTCAATTCGCATAACCACACTAGATATCTGTAAGTTTTTTTTCTTGTTGGCTTTCAAATTTATTTACCTTGCTTTCTCTTTGTAACGTTTCCAGGGTGACGCAGGAGAAAGAGGAACACCTGGAGAAAAGGTTTGCAATCCATCAGTGTGACTGCTGTGCACAGTTTCACCCACTGTATCTACTGACCTGTGTAATTTTGTCAAGACTGGAAAAAAAAACTTGAAAGATTTCACGGCTTTCTGGTGAGTGACAGATCTCGCCTTTTTATTTCATTGGATTCTGTTTCCCGTGCAGCAGATTCCCAGCGGGATGAAGTGCAGAGGGGCAGCAGAAAGCTTCATGTCAAAAAAGTTGAATCAAATCACTTGAACTGTCGACTCACTGCTTGTGACTGTAATACGACTGCAGTCTAATGACTTTAAATCTCTGTGTGATCAGGGGGAGAGAGGAGCATCTGGCTTGGATGGACGTCCTGGTCTGGATGGTAAACCAGGTGCTGCTGGACCACCTGGACAGAGGGTACTTCAGTTTCAACCACCTTTTACCACTGTGAAACTTTATTGTGCATAGAGCCTTTCTATATATGTGACATACTGTATTTGTTTTTATCTTTGTGTTACAGGGTGATCCTGGGAAACAGGGAGACTCAGGGAGAGATGTAAGTGTTCTTTTTCCCATTAGGATGTAGTTGTTTATAGAGAGAACAACAAATAGTTAGCAGTAAACACTTCATAATAAATGCCATTATTTTTGTCGGTCATATTTACTTAGATACGGTTTTGTTTTCTGACATTGATCATTTAGGATTCTGTATCAAGCACAGTTGCTGTCACAGACCACAAGCAGTTGAGGTGTATGTGCTGCAGAGGGCACTGTGGAGGTGTTAAAGTGTAGTTTTTACTCCTATGGCCAGTTGCATAAGCCAACTGTAGGGAATGATGTCTCTAGGCCAGTCCCCTTTCACAGGAGATTATTATGTAATATTGACCATAATAATGATAAAAGGCCAGAACTGCTCTAAACTCAGAGTTTAGTTAAAGAGATTAATTCCCGTCTTATAGCACAGATGCGGCTCTGCAGGTACTGGTTACAATAAAATTGAATTGTTCATGACATTTTTGATCTGTAACAATAAAAGTTTCAGTAGAAGGCATCAGGGCTTGTTTAGTTTTTTTGAAGGCTGACTAACAGCACACAGACATATATCTTCATCTCCAACTCACATGGCTAATGACGCATTGAATGGCCCAAGACTCACACACCTCCAGGCAAAAAGAATGGAAACTGCTAAATCAGGCATGGTATCAATGGTGGTGAAACTTTCCTGGAAAGGATCTCAAGACTGCATTATAAGTACCCAATAAGTGGTGCTGAGAATACCTCTTCATTTAAAATGACTTTCGTTCCTCTATCAAGCATATTTCTTCTCTGTCCAGAATGTGAACATTATCATCCTTAAAATAATCTCCTGGCTAAGAAACACTCATGTTTACATTCTGATCAGAGAAGACAGATGGCTTGAGAGGAGTCAAGGAAGATATCTATGTCGAACTGGAACATCCATCTCCAACAATGCAGTCTTGAGATCTCTCCTCGGAGAGTGTCACCACCATGAACACCTTGAGTCATCTATGACAGTCGTCAACCATCCGTTCCTTAAAGCACGTGATTTGTTGTTTAATGGGCCTCTTGGAAGATGATGAAATGTCTTACAGAACCATAAAAAAAGAGAAGTTCAGTTGCTTTTGTAACCATGCATCGTCACACTGTCACTGGCTGGTTCAAAACCCCTCGACTCTGTGTTGTGTAATTTTTTTATATAAAGAAGTCGGAAGGATGAGACCTCTGCTTTGTGCCATTTATTCTGATAAATGTAAGAAAACCTCTGGTCAGTAGGCTCAGGTGTCTCGGGCACAGCACACTAAAAAGAGAGCAGCACATTCATTAGGCTAATGCTCGGTAGATAGCTAGCTCATGGAGTGTCCCAAACTCTCTAATTACATATTTATACAAATAAAAACATTCAGCATATGTCATCACCCTCCAATCAACATATGGATAGATCATAGTGTACATATGCTGATAAAATAAACAAAAGACAACAAGAAAGTAACCATTTGTGAGCCCGTGCTGTGCTCTCTGACCTACCTCGAGCACGCATCTCAGGAACTGACGGTATGCCACCATTATTAAGCCAACAACAATAAATACAACCAAATTACAGCAATTATTTACCACATATACACTGTTACACTTCCTATTTAAGTTCTTAAGATTATCATGAACTGATCCATTCACTCTGGTGTGTGTTGGTCTGATCTACTAGGGTTTACCAGGACTAAGAGGGGAGCAGGGTCCTCCAGGGCCTGTTGGGCCTCCAGGCAATTCAGGGACACCTGTGAGTACACACCATCCTCACAACCTTTAATGTCTGATATTGGCATCTCTCTCCATTACCATTATAGGCTTATTTCTCTTCTCTCTCCTATTGTTTTCAACCATGTTTTCCCAAATGTTTCACAAGCTTTGCTGTTATTTTTCAGGGTAAAGCAGGTGAAGATGGCAAACCTGGACCTCCTGGCAAAATGGTAACACTGACTATAACTCTTCTTAGCCCAACTATAGTATCCATATTTTCTGACATACTCCACAATGACAGATTGCACATTTTAATAGTGATGTGAGTGACAAATTTTGATATAGATTCTGCCCAGTAAGAGTATGAATACTGTGGGTAGTGTGTTTTTCTCTCTGCATGTGCCCATGTTATTCTCTAATTGGTAATGGCCCTGACATACTGTTTCCAGTCAATGATGTTTACTGATCAAAAGCAGTGCAGGCATTTATTTCAGGGTCTGCTGCATAATGGCTGTCTTAAGTGAGTCTCTAAAGCAGTGGCACTAAGTGCTCCTGCAGCGAACTGGCCATTATTCAGCTTGTTCCTGCAGAGTTTGTAATGCGTTTTGTTTTGACTCACAGGGTGAGGATGGAGTACCAGGTGAAGATGGGAGAAAGGTCGGTGGCTGTTTATCAGTACCCTGCTACCAACAGGAAGAGTTTTAATGTTGTAGTGTTTAGTGTTCTACTCAATCGAAGTAATTTCAGGGGAGCCATGACAAGATTTTTGCAAACAAATTGATATGAAAATTCATTTATTTTTTAGATATCCTATTATGAGGGGTTTCATGCATAATTGGCATTTAAAATGCAGCATCTTTAGACATTGATTTCTAGGTGTTTTGATTTGTACATGATATGCCTAAAAATTGTTTACAAAGTCATCCGTTTAAATAGACAGGGTTATTTTTGAAAATTGTGCTTCTTAAGTCTATATTTCACTGGGAGCCTGACACTGCTGTTTCTAATCTACAGGGTGACAAAGGAGAATCTGGAGCAGCTGGAAGAGATGTCAGTTTTCCAAACCTTCTTCATATCATTATTCTTCTAATATGTGGTGTAGTCAGTTTGTTTCTACACTGTATCCTCCGTGTCTCAACCTACCCTCTTGCACCCCACCTTCCTGTTTTGATCATGTCTTCCTTGACTTCATTGCACATCAGCTCTCCTCCTTTCTTTTCGACTCATCACTTTCCCCCTTAAATGCATATTTATCAACCGTATTCGATTTGACATTGACATCACACTCTCGCTCACTGCTGAATCAATACGCTTCTCAGAAGAAGCTATATAAATTCACTAGCCTCTAATGATCAAGCTTAGCCTTTAAGGGGGAGGCACTTCTGAGAGGAATCCAGAGGGGCGCCAAATGTCAGAGTGCTGTTTTCATGTGCAAATTCATATTAATTATCTCCAGAACATCAGTGGAGGGGTGGCAGCGGCCACCTGCTTTGATTTTATAGTTCTGCTTCTCGTATAGTGCAGGAGGATGTAACCCTGTGTCAAATGAGTCTTGGTTGTGTGCATTTCAGGGCCGTGATGGACCTAAAGGGGACCGGGGTCTAGCTGGACTTGTAGGCCCTTCTGGTCCCCCGGGAGCTCCTGGAGTGCCTGGCAGCATTGGTCCCCCTGGACAGGTGCGAGTGACGTAAACATCTGAAAAATAGCACAGGTCATTTATTGTTTTTACTCAAACATGCTGTTACTGTCTCTCAGGTTGTGTATGTAAAAGGAGCCACACCAATCCCAGGTCCACAGGGGCCTCCAGGAACGCCTGTGAGTGTGCATCACTTCTCAGCATTCTGATTTTGTTCTGAATTACAGTCTTGAAAGGCCTATTGCATGTTAATGTGCTCATTTATGCTTTTTCCAAAATGAACAAACTTTTTATTTAGGTGTGCCAGCAAGTAATTTAGGTGCACCTCAAATTTTGAATATGCATTTTGGCACCAAATAGTGAAGAATTCAAAGGTTTTATTACTCCGCCAAGCAGTTTTATTACTCCTTGGCGGAGTAACATAACTCGTTTGTCTGTCTGGCTTTTTGTTTTCAACACTCCTCAAAAATGGATTAACGATTTGGATGAAATTTTCAGGGAAGGTCAGAGATGACACAAGAACCAAGTGATTTAGATTCTGGCAGTGATGCAGCTTATAGTCTGGATCCACGGATTTGTTAAAGATTTCTGTATCATTGCTAGATAGTGGCATGGCGTCACTGTAACGATGACAAATGAACACTACGTCAGCTACCTGCTGACGATCACATGATCCATTGTGCACTTATTGGGATTTATCCATCAGAAATGATACAAGGAGCAACTGATTAAATTGTGAAGGTGTTTGTGAGTCCCATCAATTCCCGCCGCCCGCTACATATTTAGGTCGCGTGATTCGGTGTCCGTACTTTACGTAAACATGCATAACACACGCCTGTGCTCAGCGCATGTCATTTTGTTTGTGGGTACATCTATATTAAATGACCATATTCTATAGTGCCGTGATTTCTGCCTCGAATTCTTTCAAGATTTCAGCCGTCAGAAATGATAGGACTGAGCAGCCTTGGCAGAGTACTGTGCTCTGATTGCTTTTCCTGTTGTCATATGCAGCAATAAATATTAGTACAATGAGATTCTTACTTTACGGTGTCTCTACATAGTGCTGTGATTACTCTGTTTATAGTCATTCAGACACACTGATTACTTACATTTACTCATGCAGACTGAGGTAACAAATATAAATACAGGAACAATAGAAAAAATCATCAACATGGGGAAAAAAGGAAAGTAAAGCAAGATTGCAATTAATCATTATAAGTTTGTAATAAGTCCTTAAATAAGGCTTTAGTCAGATGACTCGGATCTCACAAAGACTTGTCTTTTGAGTGAAAGTACAAAGTCTCACTGTGTTTCCTACGACATCAATGTTAAAATTGCTTTTTTTTTCATTTTCGTAAACATTTTTAGTTCCTTAGGCCATTTCATTAGAGATTGTAAACAGGAATACTGTGTAGTTGTTATTATGTGCAATATTTATTATCTTGTTCTTGCACTTTCGTGACTTTTGCACTCCTCTGTTTTTTGTTCCTAAGAGCCCTGTAACAGTAAATTTCTCCTTTGTGAGATCAATAAAGTCTATCTTATCTTATCTTATCTTGAATTAAGGTGCAGATAAATGTTTTGCAGATTTCACCTGGTATTTTTCGTAGGAATGATTTGGAACTTACAGTTAGTGAAAGGCCTCTCTTCTTTGCCTGTATTCTAAGCAGTGGTGAATATTGTCTTCAGCTTTGACTCCTCACTGCCTGGGTTTGCTGCTGCCCGGTGCTTAAACGCTGCAGGGAAGGTAGCTGCACCTGTCATGGCACTGGTTGAGTTTCTTGGCATTTTTATTATTCCAGTTTTGCACGTAGACGTGGCATGTTTTCATACAAGTATGACTCCTTTACCCTGTTATGCCGGGAAAGAAAATTTTACAGAAATAAAGACAGCAGAGCAAAACATATTTTTTTTGTACAAAAGAATATGTATTTGTGTATTTTCCAGTAGCATCAGTGTTTCACACACAGCAGCAGTGATGTGTGTTTTATCTATACTTATTTGTGTATGCTAGTGCATCCCTCCGACAGTTTCTGGTGTTTTTATCGTCTTTGCTCTGTCCTTCAGGGTGTACCTGGAATCCCAGGAGCTGTAGGAGCCAGAGTAAGTACTTGTTGTCTTTGCTGACCTCAGTTTGCTTTAGATCAGTGACCGCTGAACTTAATTTTGAACATTTTGTTTGTTCCAGGGGGACAGAGGTCAGCCTGGCCTTAAAGGTGACGCTGTAAGTTAAACTTTCATCCTTATTATAGTGCAAGTGAAACAATGAGGTTTCATGTGTTTTGTTTTGACCCTTTGATGTCTTCTTATTGGTAGGGAGACCCGGGTGAGGATGGAGCACCGGGGAAACCAGGGACAGCAGTGGTAAGACGTCCCCACATCGTTTGCCGTGAAATCTGTCATTGTCCATATTTTTATTTGCTGCGTTTACATTTAATGATGCTTCTGTTTTACCACCGCCTTTTACCAGGATGTACAGAAAGCGCTGGCAGGCCTTGGTATTCAGGTATGTGGGCTTCACCTAATTATAATTTTATGCTTTACTTGTGTTATGTGAAGAGATGTATAGGATTTTAATGTGGTGGTAGCATTTGAAATCAAGGTCTCTTTCAAGTTTCATGGATGTATGGGTAGACGCTCTAGATAGATCGATGGATACTTTCAATTCTTTCTCATCATTAAGACTATATGGGTAACTCTTGTAGCAAAATGGTCTTGTCAGTGGCAATTTTCCTAGAATTTATGTAAGTATTTCTGTCCGTTTCTCCTTGTAAATGTCACAATACCATTTACAGCTGTAGTTTCTTTGTTCTGGCTTAAAGACCTCAATTAGTCTGAAAATAAAAATGTCATCAATCCAGTAAAAGAGGATTACAGGGTTGCCATGGTCAATTGTACGACAGATTCTGACCTGAATACCTGTGTACTTAAGAATTTCAGAATTTCTGGCCAAATGGAATTATGTTCATCAGACCTTACATTTTTGGACTCAGCTGATGAAAGGGAGACAAAGGGCACTGATTACGAGCAATTATAAAGCAGCTGAGATGATTTTCTTTTGGCAGACCATCCCTCTGATTAATAACTCATTTTATATCTCAATCCTGATACGCTCTATATGCTGTATTTTGCATGCCTGTCTACATGTTATCCCAGCAACACTGCTTTTTGTTCCACTGCACTGTTGTCACCTACCTCATGTGGGTATTTTAAGAGCAAATAAAACAGTTAAATTCCTTGTATGTAAATGTACTCGCTTATAAATCTGATTCTGACGATTTCTAAATGCCTGGACTTTATGTGAAGTCTGAAGCATTCCAAACACAGGCATCTGCTGCTGAACGCTTTGAAGCTGCTCCCTTTCTGATTTCTGCCCTCCACGCAGGTGTCTGATCTGAAGGTGGTTGTGGACAGGAAGGACGCACTCGTTGCAGCTCCAGCGCAAAAGCCAGAGAGAGGTGAAAAGGGAGACAGGGGGGAAGCTGGACAGAGAGGACCATCTGGTGCAGATGTAAGTGTGACTAAGCGCATCTTGAAAGCTGAGGGTAAAAATAAACAGATTTGATGAAGGCTTCGTAGCAAGGCCAGAAAGGAAACTTTATTTAGATTTGTACTACAGTGTATATTTACTTGATTCAATTGTATTCTAAACCTTTTTAATTTCCTTTTGTGCACCAGGGCAGTCGTGGTTTTCCAGGAGAGAGAGGAGCTAAAGGAGATCAAGGAGAACGAGGACCTGCAGGACCAACTGGGCCTCCGGGAAGAGCCATTGGAGAACGAGGGCCAGAGGGACCCCCGGGGCCTGCTGGAGAGCCAGGCAAGCCAGGAATACCAGGGGTTCCTGGGCGAGCTGGAGAACTGGGGGAGGCTGGAAGACCAGGAGAAAAGGTGCAGAGTGGAGTCGAATGAACAAATGAGGATTTTATCACGGAATCAACATGAATTCTGATGATAATATGCATATCTGTGTTTCAGGGGGAGAGAGGAGAGAGAGGTGACAAGGGAGATGCTGTAAGTGGTTACGTTAGATTATTGTAGTTGACTTTTATGTTTCAGCAAAACATTTTCACAGTCAGCTGAGAATTTTTTCTGTCAATCAGGGCAAAATCGGACTAACAGGACCAGCCGGCCCACCAGGTCAAAAGGTGAATTCCTTGTAATTACTGGTGTTGATGTAGTATAAAGCTTGTGATACAAAACTTTGTAAATCCAGAATAAGGTTGGATTTCAAAGACATCTGTGTGTATATGTACTGTAGGGAGCATCTGCTGACTCAGTGCTGGTCGGTTCCCCTGGTGCCAGAGGTCTCCCAGGACTAGCGGGTCAGAAAGGAGAGCCTGGTGTTCCAGGACTAACAGGACCCAAAGGAGAACGGGTAAGATTTACACTTAGTGCAAAGTCAAACATCAGTACCATGTCATGGGTTTCTTAATACAAGTAAGCCGTTTTGAAATTGCCTTATAGGGTTTTGTGGGATCTCGAGGTGATAAAGGAGACAGAGGAGAGACTGGAGAAAAGGGACGTGATGGCTCACCGGTGAGATGGCTTTCAGACGAGTGAGAATTAGAAATTGTAATGATTACGAACTCCTGAAGGGAAAATGGGTTTGCTGCTACAAGCCTGTCTTTTTCTTTTGAAAATACATTTATTTTTTTCTTAAGAATTTGAAGATAAGATTTAATCGACTCATATCTGTCTAGTATTAATCGATGGCAAACTGCCTGCTAGCTTCGCTGAGCATATTGACTGTAAGCACGGGGGAAACGGCTAGACATGCTCTGTCTAATACTAATGAAGTTTGTCGAAAGCACCTCAAAAGTAGTCATACGATTCTGTATCTGTACATAATGTACACATGTCTGTGCTCCATGCAAGGTCAATTTGTTTGTGGGTGCATCTATATTTAAATGGCCACTTTCTATGTTGCTGTGTTTTTTGATCATCAATAACTGCATTTCTACAAAAAAAATGCTGCATTTCTGATAATGACGGAGTACAGCGCTATCTGAATGCTTTTCATATATGTTCTGTTTTATTTACATAGTGCCAATTCACAACATAATTGATCAAGACCTCACAAGGCCAAGACCTCACGATATTATAGCAGACACTCAACAAAATCAGATTCCCCTGGCAACAGTAGCAGGAAAAACTCTTATGAGGGAAAAGGTTCAGCAGAGCCAGGTTCATGAAGGTTCAATTGGAGAGAGGAAAGTACCACAGTAAAAAACAGCAACAACAAACAGTAGAATGAGAAACACTGGGCTGCTCAGTGAGGCCATTACATGAAGTTCATGGCATGCAATATTGTCAAATAAATGCATGAAGATTGAGAGAGATGAGGGTAGGGGAGAGGTGCTTGGTGCATCATGGGAAGTGCTCCAGCAGTCTAAACCTTTAGCAGCAGCACTGAGGGATGTTTCAGTCAGTCTTATTTATTAGCTTCACCAAAAAAAAGAATGATTTAGGTCTAACCGTAGATGGTGTGTGTTTGCCTCCTGGACCCAAACTGGGATCTGATTCTACAACAGACAAGCCTTGTAGCTGAAGGATCTGAGAATAAGGTGCTCAACTGGGACAATATGCATTAAAAGTGAGTTCTATAGATATGATCGATTTCAGTGGAGCTGGGTCATAAAGGGCTTTGTATGTGAGGAGAAGGATTTTATGTTATATTCTAGATATTACGGAGAGCCAATAAAGGAGAAGCGAATATGGAAGGAATCTGATCTCTCTTGCTAATTCCTGTCAGCACTCTGGCTACAGCATTTTGGATCAGCAGGAGGTTTTTCAGAGAGTTATCGGAACATCCTGATGATAAAGAATTACAATGCAGCAGCTTCGAATTAACATCTGTATCAGTTAGGTTTTCAGGTGGCATTTAATTCTTATGTGCTGATCTTTTTTATTATTTCTTTTATATTCAATTATGATCTGTGATTTCAGGGAATACCAGGAGAACCGGGAAAACCTGGTCAGGATGGGAAACCGGTAAGTTCTAATTCTGAAGGTGAAATTGATGTTAAAGGTACTGTACTTCAGAATTTTACATTTTCATGAAGAGTATGATGTTGTAATTACTTGTGTGAATACTGAGTGAAAATTTGTTTCAGCAAACTTGGTAAGTATGCTTTGATTTCTTATGAAAGCAATCATATAGAGTTAATGATATAATCTGCTAGTTAGCTTCATATGTGGTTTGTGTATTTCATTGTACAGTTATCAATCCACAGACATACTGCAAATTCTTACCTTACTGACAATATGAAGTCAGAATAATTCCAGGTCCCATCAAAGGACTCACTAAAGATGTATTTTTTTTCTTTACAATTCACATTGATCAGTAAACGCCCGAACACACACAATTCTGTAAGTCTCGATTGCTTGTGTGGGTGTAATTAAATGTAAGGAGAGAAGAGGAGGAGAGATATGTAGCTTTTCCTCACGCTCTTTATTTTCCTTCCCTAAATGTCTGAGCAGGGTACAGCAGGGCCTGCTGGTATTCGAGGCCAACCAGTGAGTAACCAGTAACCCAGTCTGCTTTTAGGCTTGAACTGCAGAGATAATTTACTGGGTCGGCTGTGAGCACAAAGCCAACGGAGCTCTTTTTTCCCCCCTCCTTGGGCCGAGGCTTCATAGATCCTTGAATAGTAGGCTTTTGCTGTGCGGCTAACACCTCACTCTCTAACTGTCTCTCTCTCCTCATGTGTCTCATTTCTGTCCATTTCCTTTTCTATGTTGTTTGTTTCCCCCCCGTTCCAACACTGTTCCCCGCCCACCTGCCCCTCCCCCCTCCTGTCATCCACTTTCCTTTGACTTTCATCCTCTCCAGGGCTTGCCTGGGTTCCCAGGAGTTCTAGGCAGACCGGTAGGTTCTCTGCTGCTGGCTGGCATGCTTGAGCTCTGGAGGAGGGAGGGTTGGGACCTGTCCCTGTGATATCAGATACAAGTGGGAGTGGACCAAAGTCGATGAGATGCGAGTGGGCTATAGCTTAGACAGCAGGTAGCTTGAAAGATGTATCTGGATTTAACAACAGGAGAACAACTTATCAGGATGCACATGCTGTCATGTACCTCCCAGGCAAATTTCTCCGCTTTAATCTTAATTCGTTTGTATTGGAAACATCCATCTGCAACCTTGATCGGTTCCCAGTGAAATGTCCCCAAAGCATCCGTGTCAAACTCAAGAGCTGAAGTTCGAAGTTACAGTTTTAAATGTATAAAACACCACAAAGTCATTAGGGGAGATGAAAGGAAGCCGACTGACAACCTGAGCTGGAGCTCTCGCCAGGATCTGGTGCACAATAGTAGGGGGGGATATTAAATTGGGTGGACTCCAAAAAGCACTGTTGCCGATTCGCCTGAGTCTGCTTATCGTGCATGCAGCTGTGCCTGGTGTCGGATGTGCGCTTATCCCTTGCACAGCACTGATTTTTTTTTTTTTTTTTCCAGAGCTTACCATGCAAGTGTATCTTTGTTGACATTGTTGATCCTCTGTTTGTATTGTCCTACCTGTTGTCCTGAGTCAGTCACACGTTAACATGGTTGTATATTAATTTTTACTACAGACAAGCTCCTGTCTGTCTGTGAATGACAACATTTATGTCACAATTCCGCGTCATTCATTATTGAGTACATAAAAATACATACAGTTTACAGTACTCAATTTTTCTAAACATATTTATGCATAAATATGTTGCTTAAAGGGATAGTTTTACATTTTGGGAAATGTTAAGCAGTTATAAACTTTCTTGCCAAGAGTTAAATGAAAAGATCACTAATATGTGTTAGTTACTGCCTGCAGCAACTTAGTTTAGCTGTCAAAATGTGAAAAAATCCACAATTTAAATGTCACTAATCAACATGTGACATCTCATTAGTTTAATCTGTACAGACTTGCATGTAACAACATCTTATTTTGGTTTTATGAAGGAGAATGTTTTTTTTTTTTTTTTATCCCGGGAACATCCTGGAGTTTTGTCATCTTTGTACAATTGATACCAGAGGAAACACCAGCAAGAAATTAGTTTTAAGGACAAAAACATCAGTGATAATCTCATCTAACTCTGAACAAGAAAGCCAATGAGCTTTTCCAAAATGGTCCTTTGAAATGTGGCCTGTACACAACTTCAGGTTTCTTTTCTTTTCTTGTTTTATTGTATACTACATGTGGCCATATTTTGCTTATAGGGAAACCCAGGAGAGCCAGGCATTAGAGGGCCAACTGTAAGTATGACGTGCATGAAATCGTGTGCGCACACAATGAAAGACTCTTATTAACTATAACCAGCTGCAAGTTATGTACATCGGTGCCGTGTGTTTTAATCAGGGTCCCATGGGTCCAAACGGGTTGCCTGGTCCACCAGGTGTCAAGGTGAGTTCGCTGCATTTTCGTTATCTCCGTGTGCTGCCAGTTATTTGTTGCTTGCTGGCCACACTCATAAAAAGTCTGTTTCTTACAGGGTAATCAAGGAGACGCAGGAATTGGTGTCCAGGTAAATTGACAACAGTGGTATTTTCCAACTTTTAGACAAGAATTATTCTCATGTAACAGTGGAGATGCACAACAGTTATGCAGTCTGTGAGGTTGCTGCTCCTCTCTGCAGGGTCCTCCGGGTGCCCAGGGGAGCACAGGTCTGCCAGGACCTCCAGGCCCTCCAGGAGCTGTAGTATGTGTTCCCATAAATCACAGTTTCTCCTCTGGGAAAACTGCCTTCATGTTTTCGCATGAAATTCACTGAAAGTCTCATGGTGTGTATCAGAATGTGTTCCTTCTTACCACTGTATTTATTTTCCTCTGCAGGGTCCACAGGGCCCCCAGGACTCTCAGGACAGGTGGTGAGTACACAACCCTAATGTGGCTGCTGCTGCTGCTCTGCTGTGGAGCGCAGTGAGGGAGTGTAAAATTGACAAAATGTTTTGACCCTGAGGCATTTCAGTTGTTACTGAAAATAGGAAGGTAATTAAATAAAAAATGCCCAAACATCCACCAATCTTTTGTTGATAAATGGCACCTTCCACTACATTTTGTACTTTTTTTTTTGTAGCAGGTTTTACAGCATGTGCAACACCAAATCTGCTTTTTCGTAAGAATAACCACGACAACAAAGAATTGTACCACCACTTTTTTGATTTGCACTCTGATCTATTACATAAATTATTGACTGGTATTGTACTGTCATTATTATAGAACAAATGCATTAACTATAACATAACTGTTGAAGGTCTCGCATATTAAGATACTTATGAGCTGAAAATGTATGAAAATTGTATTTCAGCATTCAGAAAATCTGGCAAAATTACAAGAAACTACATTACAAAAGAACATTCCTTTTATTTACTTTTTTCACCATCACTCATTGGTTGTTCATGGGGAGTGTTTCAGGTGGATTGTACATGTAACTAAAGACAGTTTTGCATGTATAAATATGGCTGCACATCATTGTTATTAAATATTACATGTAACAAAGCTGGTCTTGCTCCTCAGGGTGAGGCAGGTAAACCGGGCGTTCCTGGAAGGGATGGGGTCCCTGGGAAAGAAGGAATACCTGGATTACCAGGAAAGCAGGTATGTGTGTCTCAGTGTGTGCTTGTGTTTATGCTGTGTTGTGTGTACATGCGGCATAAACTGTGTTGTTCCTATTAAGTCATCCTCTGTGGTAACGCTGTGTAATTTCTTCCTCAGGGCATTGCTGGACCTCCAGGCCAGGCCGGCTTAAAAGGGGAGCAGGGAGATAGCGGCCCTCCAGGGAAGGTGAGAACATGCTGTGTCTACTGAGTGGCCTCTGGCTAAAAGGACAGTAAATGCAGTTTGCTTTGTGCCTTTTTTGGATGTGATCCCAGCCGCAGAATGATTTGCTGTATGGAGTAATAACACATTTCTGTGCTGCTCTTTCTAGTAAGAGTTTTGATCTGATGCATGGCACTAGGCGGTCCCTAATCCAAATCTTCCTTCAAGGGCCGTGGTCAGACTGCTGTTGCCTTTACACCAAATGGTGCTCCAGATAAATTCCCGTACAATTTCCACTCCTCTTAAAGCTGTCCAGGAGTCCCACTGTTTGGGGTTTATGTGTTGCAGTGAGCTGACACTACAAACTCTGATGTTTGTACGCCGATAAAGCTTAGTTGGCTGCAGCAGTGTGAGCTGTAGTAATGGGGCCAGAGCTGCAAAACAGAAGGCAACTAAATCTTCCACTCTCATCCATAGTCATTACACTGCCGGGGAAATGCTGCAGTTGTGAGTTATTCAGCTTGGAAATTGTGATAAGCATAGTTGAACACACTCCCGTAGCTCTGTAAAGGAGTAAACTGTGGACCTGCTCTCATTCTGCCTCTGCATGTTCAAATGATGGCTCAGAGATGCCCTTCTAACCTGGGAAATGTTTAGCGGTGCATTTATGATGCATGTCCATGTGGTAACGCAGTACCACAGGTAGAGCTGCTGTCTGGGCTGTTGGAAGTAAAATCTTTTGTGAATATTTGGTCTTGATTAATTTCTCGCTCTGTTTGTGCACCACGCCTGCTGCACTGTATGTAGCCTGTTTTGTAGATTTTTTACAGCAAATATGCACCATAGCTATTCCTTGCAATTTGGAGAGTGTTTTGAGGTGGGATTTAGTGGTAATTTGAGAAGTTCATCTTCCTTTGCAAGCTGTCTCAGTGGTCTCTCTCTGTTACATGACTGTTATTGATTGACATTCAAAGAACAAATTCTCTGGCACTAGCTAAGCGAGAAAATTAGTTTTCACATGTCGGTTGCAGACAGAGATTATCTTTTGCAGTACAGCCGTGGATTCTTTTCTTTTTTTTTTTAATTGTGGCTAAATTGGGGAAAGCCCTGCGGAGGCCTCCCTCTCTCAAAATGAAAAAGGGACCAACCATGAATATGAATTTCAGCTAAATCCATGCATAAATAATTGCCATGAGTGTTCTATTAAGCACTCTGCCAGCCTGTCAGTCTGCAAATAGCACAGGCTGCTCTGGATTGCCTTGTATTCATTTAAAGGTAAGTTGTAGTGGATGAGGTGTAAACAGCTTCAACACTGTCCCAGTCTAGGTGACATTCTGGACACATACAGGCCAGTTCTGCGGTTGGTTGGTCCACATGTTTTGGGGTTGTTGGTATATTTTAGCACACTGAATGATCCTGTATATCTCTGCGTACGTGCTGTTGCTTCTGCCAGGTTTGAAATCATTTACAAATGCCAGTCTGTCAGTTCCATCGGCAGCTATACATTCATATATGCCCAGACTATGATAGAACTGCCATGTTTGACAGATGCTATCAGATATGTTGGGTCTTTTTTTTTCTCTCCATCACTTTGATAAAGGTTGAATTTGTGTTCTATTGCTCCATAAATCTTTGTCCTGAGACTTTACTGTTTAGGGTTTATGTTGTATGTTTTTGTCATCTGAAACCTTAGGGGTTCACTCCGAAGTAAGTTTGACGCAATAAGGCTTCCTTTGCATATGTTTGGCTTGACCGAATCTAGAACCTCTATCGCTTCAGCGGTTATCAACTGTCTTTGTTAACCAGATTTTGGGTTCTGTGTGCTGCTATTAAAGGAGCGTTTGACACATCATTTGATTCTTCCTCTGCACAAATGGACTGATGGCGTGCCGCCTATTTCTGCGACTAGAAACAGGTTGTTATAACAGAGAGCTTTGAAAGGTATGAAAAATTTATTCCAGCAGAAAGCAAATAAGGCAAGAGAGGAAATGCTGGTGAAACAACGGTCAATCGTGCTATTTAATATTTTTATTTTATCACACTTAATGACTGCTACTTAATTCTATTATCACAGCTGAACATTAGAGCGCTTAAACTTCATACATTTTAACATGGTACTCAAGAAGTGCATTTAGGTTTGACACTGTCCCATGATAAAGGATACGTGGAAATCTTTGAAGTATTTGGTCAGTCAGTAAAATTAATGTTATTAGTTGAATATTTTCTGTGTTCAGTTGTCTAATCTGTATTATATCAACTGTAGTCCCAGCAAAATGGAAATCAGCATGAAGCATAAAAACATCCATCCATCCATTATCTATGCACAACTTGGTCCTCATTAGCATTGCAAGGAGGGGGTGGAGTCCATCCCAGCTGACTTATGGTGAAGGCCCTGGACACATCGCCGGTCTATCACAGGGCTACACATAGAGACAAACAACCAAGCACACTCACATGCACGCCTACGAATAATTTAGAATAACCAATTAACCTCTACATGTTATTTGATTGTGGAACATATTTAAGCATTTTCCACATTACCAACTGCATCCATGTAGGTTCCCATGGAAACATGGTGATTGCTAACATGTGGTGTAACAGGTTTACAGACATTACACATTCTGTCAACTGAGAATCTTCGTCCCTCACAGAGAATCCCATCAGGACAGGAATTAATTAAAGAGTGGTCCTTCTTACAGCTGATATAAAATCCTAAACCCTGAACAGAACGTCCTCTAGAACACGTTGGGTGTGCAGCATCGGTTGCCATGGTGATCTGGCAGGTTAATAGAGAGCCACCTACATTGACACTGAAAACAGTGAACTTACGTCACTAATCTGTTAATCGTGCTTTGTGGTACAGAACTGATTACCTTTCTGTGTATGAGAGTCACCTGGACTTTAGCTCTTGTGGTGAATCCTTTGAGGTTGTGGTCATAAAGTTTTCTCTTGATTGTTGACAGGGTAGCATGTGCACATACATGCCAGACAGCATGATGAGTTTTTTGTTTCTGTGTGTGTTTAGCCTCTGTCCTCGTAATTTGTCATCATAAAGAAAATGCTGTAGTGTGAATTGACAAGTCAGAGTTAACTGAATGTTCCAGTTAACTGCTGCCATGCTGAAGACAGTTAAGACATCAGTGACTTCAGTTTCTGCAAATTATTGCTTAAATTGTCAAAAGACGCTTGGGAAAACTAATTGTTAAATGAACGCTGTACAAAAACCACCACCTCTGCTCAACTGTGATCTGTCAGTGTTACTTGGCCCTTAAATAGAAACCGCCTCCCCTCTGACCCTGAGCTATGATTTAATCCCTACAGTCGACTGTTTTGGAATGATTGCAGACATCTGTTTATCACGATTGGCTTGTATTGGTTTGGCAAATATTGTGCCAGTTCTGCCAGTGAGAATCTCTATCAAGCCAAATTTCAGCTCAATAAGACTGAAAATGACAGAGAAGGTCAGTAACATAACGTTTTCTCCCATACTTTCATTTTCTCTGCTGCAGTGTTTTTATTTATACTGCAGATAAAACGTCACCGAGTATTTGTTGACTCCAAACCCAATCTGCTTTGTGTTATCACACAACCTTTTATTAAACTGATGCTTTTTTCCTTCCAGTGCCGACACAGCAGATTCTTCTTTGTCTGAGCCACAAGCCATCAAACTTTTTAGCCTGGAGCGTTGCTTTTTGTAATGCAAAGCAAGTCCATCAGGTCTGCTGCCAGATTTTATAATGACCTACAGTAGCAGCCCCATTTACTCGCTGTTAACGCTCAGCTGCAGTGTCTTGTGAGCCATGGAGTTTAGCAACTTATCCAGCACAGATGTGGAACAGCTATTTCGGAGATGAAATGTCAGTTTAGCAACATGTTGCAAGGCTCGAGCTGTTCGGTTTAGCATCCAAAGCACACATTTTTTTTCAGCCACTTAAAAGAGCCATCTGCAACAAAAACAAGCCTCAGCATTTACTCTGTCGGCTTCGCTTTGTTTACATCTAGAGAGACTTTCTCTCACGTCTTTATTGCTTCCAGTTGTGCTTGTTGCTCAAGCACATTTACTACCTGGAAATGTATGCATTTAAAACATCAAATATTCCTTTACATGATGACTGTGTAATAAAATGTATAGAACAGATGGCTGCTCTCTCGTTTTTACATGCTGTACTAGAGAGGCTAATCTGACACCATGCTGCTATTTGCTGCTTCTTTCCTTTTAAAATTTAACTTCACAAGTATTTATGTAATATTTCAGCGCATGTTTCTTTATATTTCATGTCTAATTATAAATCTGTTTATAATGTGGTCATGTATATTTGGTTAGTGCCAGAGCGGTACTGATACTATTTACAAACCACAAAATATTAATTTTCCTAGCTGACACACCACTCTCCTTCTGATAGCAATGAATATATATTTAGTAACAGATACACCTCCGGGCGTACACGGCCTGTCAAGCTATTCAGTGGCAAAGTGAAAAGGGGAGAGAAATTTATTTTGAAAAAGTGTGCCAGTGTTATATTTTACATTAAGAAACGGCAGAAGCATATTATGGTATGTTTATGATGACTGGAATAAAGAGACATATGTAAACATTCAACACGACCAAGTCCTGCAAACCGTTATTCAATTACTAGATAGTTTTTAGGCTAAAATGCTGTGTTTTTCCAAGTGTGCTGTAGTATTTAAAAAACCTCTAAACTGAATTTATTTCTTACTTTTCAAGCAGTTATGGCATTAAAACTTAATGCCCAGAGACTTTAAACTTGCTTGAGTTATTTAAAACCATATTAGAATTATAAACACACACACACACACACACACACACACACACACACACACACACATATATCTTTTCCTCACCATTTTTATAGCCACACACTACTTTCTGCAATACAATACTGTTCAAATAATGCTCTGGATGGTTTGGTGACTCGGTGTGATCCAACACTACTTTTATGCAGACAGAGGAGGTTGTAAATAATCAAGAAAAGTTGGGACACCTGTAGGATTTGGTAGCACCAACCTTCAAGGCCTGACCAACCTCCATTGCTGCAGAACAGCTTTCAGTTGTTGACTTGTTTCTTGTTCCCTGAAAAAGGCCTTTTTGTATAATTCTGAAATGCACATGTTTTTCAATTTTGGGGAACCTTACCTTTTTTATTTTTTTTAACCTCTTGCAGTTTACCACTTACCTTTGTACCATTTCAAGCTATACATTGGACTTGAACTACTTGAATTTCAATTTAAAAAAACTGGGAAACTTTGTGGCATTCTAAAACTTTTGACCAGTAGTGTGTGTATAAATATGAATTATAATTATTATTATTATTATTATTATTATTATTATTAATAATAATAAATAATCAGTAGTAGATTTTCTGTATGATATTGGACCCTGAGGAAGAAGCATTTACTGTAAGAAACGACAAGTAAAACAACATGTATTAACAGATTTCTGTTCTGTGTGCAGTTTTTAACTCATTATTTTCTGGAGCTCCTTTTTGCTAGAATTGTGTTTTCTTGTCTGGAGAAAAAGACAGAGATGCTTGTTGTTTGTGAGTTACTCACTATTCAGCTCCAGTGCTGCTGTTGGTAATGTTGACATGAATCGTGACGAGTGTCTTGAACAGCTCCCCCACCGCTGACAGCCTCAGGTTCAGCACCTCGGACAGAGTCACTGTGACACTGTCAGTGAGTACAGCAGTTTGATAAATAACCAGGCGACACTTTTCCATCTGCTCACCAGCATTTGCTGTCACACACACACAAATAAGTGTGTTTCCATCACTTCAGAGGACAGTACACTGACTTACACTCATTTCCTGAAGGATTTACCCTTGTCCTAACCATAACTACTATTTTCCCCCTGCCCTTTATCCTAATCTTAAACCACACCTAACCTGAAACAAACTCTTCACACAGTGTGATAATGTAGACACCGGGACATCCCCACAACATACCTGACACACATGCTCTCACAAAAATGGAAAGACTTTGGGACAAAAATGTTTGAAACTTTCTAAAATACACCTTCAAGCATTTTGTGATGTTTGTTTTTCAGAGTGAGAGAGGTGGGCTGCTCCTTTGCTTCATTTGTCAAGACTAGGCAGAAGAATGTTTGTACACTGAGAACTGACTTGAACACGAAGTAACTCCTGAATGGGAACATCAGCATTCTTTAAATTAATGCAGACTGCCCGGTGCTTTTTTTTTTTTTTTTTTAAACCAACTGCAAAATACCATTCAATAGATATGTGATTCATATCACAGTCTTGTCTCCTAAAGCAGTGGGTGTTTGACTTTTTCCAGTAAAGTTTGGGAGATTTTGAGACTCAGTGCAGTGCAGTGGCTGAACAGTGTGACTGTCTTTGTTTTCTGTCATTGCTGAGGACATTAAGGCTCTTAATGCTCAAGAGCCAGAAAAGACACTGATAGGGCTGATTTGATCCCCCCAAAAATTGTATTTTAATACACATTGACATTTTTTTCAACACTAGTCTATACTGTGTTTCACATAACTATTATTATCTCCATTTTTCTCTTCCAGTCTGTGGCTGGACCCCAAGGACCCAAAGGAGAGCGGGTGAGTCATCGTTATTGGCTGTTTCTGCTTTGACAAAGTAGAACAGAGTTGCTGAATGCAGCTGACAGCACTCTCCTGGTTCTGATTGATGCAGGGTCTTCCTGGTCAAACGCTGCCAGGCATAGCTGGAGAGAGGGGTCTGTCTGGCGAAAAGGTGAGTGACCAAACCAAAGACTCTCTCTCAGTCAGTAACACAAAACAGGCTGAAGATGTTAAGTGCTTTTTCATTAACACTGTATGACTGACTGTGTAACTACTGCCATTCAGGGAAACAGAGGAGACAAAGGTGCTCCTGGCACCAAAGGAGAAAGAGTGAGTACCATCATGACGCGGAGCAGCGTGCATACTTAATGTAACCGTAGCAACATGTTCACATGTGATCTGTCATCATCCCAGGGAGCAGTTGGTGAACAAGGAGATCCTGGAGAAGATGTAAGTAATCAGCTTCCACTAGCTGTGTATTGTCTGGATTTAGTGTGTGCAATCAGTTTTTTAAATGGACTCGTGCTGTGTAGACATACAATACATCTCTTGAGTGCTGCTGTAAAGGGAAGATTTACTACCACCATTAGAACATCGGTTCTTTAACTACTAATCACATTTTGTTGTTCACTAACCCAATAGGATAAAATAATGGTTTCCTCTTTACAGTTTGTATTTAATGTTCTTGGTAAATGTTAGTTTGTGAGCTGATTGTGCTACTACAGTCATAAAAGATCAATTGCTCCACAGCTTTTAGAACCACATCCACTTAGACTTCTTTTTTTAGTGGCATGACATTTATGTTAATTAGATTTCAATCAAAGGTCCAGATGGTATACAGGAAAATATGTAAAAGTGATCTTTTCATTAATAAACTTTCCACTATTATTACAGAGTTTTTGCCTTCGTAAATAATTAAACTGCAGAACTTTCAGTCTCCCGAGCTCTACCAGAGTGAATAGCTTTGAACACACCACCATAGTTTCAGACTCTTAACTGGATTCCAGGACATTTTATCATCATTTTGAAGTCCGTTTAAGATTCAGGGCATGCCATGGTCAGACTCCTCGCTATATCTCAGATCTTTCATCCTTGTACAACCCTGTCCGCACTGTGAGATCCCTGTACAGGGGCCTTCTATCTGCTCCAGAGTCTCAGCTGAAGACAAAGGAGGAACCGAGCTTTTCAAATAACAGCCCCAGTGCTATGGAGTAACCTGCACGAGCAAATACAAAAGACTCAGTCAGTGGGTTCTTTTGAATCTAAACTTAAAACATTCTTTTCTCAAACCACCCCAGACTGGATCTGATTCTAGCTGTTATTCTTTTAATGGGTTTTGCTATTTTGATTTTTAGTGGTTAGTGGCTTTATACCTTTATTTTCTTTTTGCCGTTTGCAGGATCTTGCATGCTCTGTAACATTAAGATAAGTACTATATAAAAAAATATTTCTATTGTACAATTCATGTATAAATGTACTGAACATAAAAGCAGGTAATTAGTTTAAACTGACCTGCATCGCCAAATCACAACATGTCATTTTAATGCACTTTACATCAGAATGACAAGACATTTAAATAGTGTAGGACCAAATCCAACAATTTGCCTCCACTGGCTGGTTTGAGGGGAAAGCAGAGAGAGACAAGATGAGAGAAACAACAAGCAATATAACAGTAAACACTGAGAGGCTAGTAACTGCAGATCAGATCGTGCAGCTCCAGAGCCAGAGATACCTGCAGAGACGTACAGGGAGGCAGAGGACAGAGAGGACAAAACACAAACTACAGGGGAGAAAAAAACACAAAGTTTATGACGTGCAAAAGTGGTATATAAATAAAATAGATAGAGGAAGCAAGGGGAGTACAATTTATGATAAAAGTAAGGAAAATAAAAATGAATTAAAACTGCAGGATGAGGCAACAGTCGGGTAGAAACACTAAAGCAGCAGAAAGCAACAATAAAAAGATTTTGTTTGAAAGTGTCGACAGATTCAGAGCCCCTGAGGGTCATTTAGAGTCCTGTGCAAACTGTATTTAACCAGTAGCTTTCTAAATTACTCACACAGGACAGAAGAGCATAAGTAAAATCAAGTCACCATTATTTATTTAGCACGTTCAAAACAACAGCTGTGAAGCCAAACTACTTTGTTCAGCCGATAGTCAAACGCCAAACCTGCTGGAGATAAAAGCAGACGTCACCTTTTCTGTGTCAAGAAAGACATCTGAAATTCTGATTCTGGCAATATTCCCTAAATAATAGAAGGATCCTTTAGTCACATTTCTTGACATTAAAAAGACGGTGATAACACCGAAGTTTTTGTCCTGTCCTTTGTGTTCAGTGCAGATAAGTTAAGGTGGTCCCACAGTTTTCCTCTCTCAGGAGAAGATTTCAGTTCTCTTTAGATTTTTGCTGTAAAAAGTTGAGTCATCCACAGACTTGACAGTTATATGTGGAATCAAGACATTGATGGAACTGTAATCAGTTGAGCTTACAGAGATAAATAGCTGTGCATCGAGTGCGTTATTCCTTCATCAGTATTAAAGTTTACACAGTACAATAATGTCATCTATAGTATCAAATGCAGAACTGAGACCTAACAGGACAAACAAGGAGAGCTTTTTGTCGTCAGTGTTAATCCTGAGCTCCGGCTGTACTGTGCTTGTTCCTGAAACCAGACTACTAGGAACAGGGTTGTCACAGAGGAAATGTTTGCCTGTTTCTCTTACTGAGAAAAGGCAGTTTGGAGATTAGTCTGTAATTCAAGTTTTGCACATTTTCTGGAACATTCAGAAGCCTTTACTGAATGAGATTTATTCTGATGGCTCCCCTGTCTAAAACACTCAGAAAATTAGATGTTTTGAGCAACATTGATTTGATCAGAGTTAAGATTAGCAGCAGAGTCTATGAACCTTAGGACTGTCATAGAAGTTAGATCGTTCTGTGTTTCTGAAAGCTGCATTGTGTTCTTTTTGAGGTTCTTTTATGATTACGTATTGGACCTTAAGTTTTGTCTCCAGCTCTAACAGTGTTTCTTTTGATTTGGTTGATTCTCTGTTTACTCTGCTGTGGTTTTTTGAGGAATGTTTTAGATATGATTAGGTATGGATATGGTCAATAGCTGATTATAGTTTTGCATTAATTTATCCACTAGATCATAAACAGATGAAAAGAGACTAGTCAAAGACATTATGTATATGCAAGATAAAAAGAAATTTGATTTCAGATGCAAGGTTGTCTTTGTACAATGTAACATATGAAGAGAGACTGAGGATTGAGTTGAACGGTGATCTGACCACTGATCAGACTCACATCTTTACCTGATGAAAAGTCTTAGTCTCTATGTGATGATGAGATTAATGGTATAATCCCAGCTATGAATCAGTTCAGTAGCATAGATGAAGCTTCCTTTTTTGTCCCCAGTGAGGCAACTGGTTGATCCTCCAATAAACGTGAAATGTCAGAAGTCTTTTTACCTCTGTTAGTGTGAATGTGTACATTAGAGTCACCAATAAGGATTATATTGTGATTTTTTTTTTTTAAACTAATGATAGAAAAGACAAGAAACTTTGGCACTTCTTTGGGCGTCTATGGACAATAACTGCAAGAATGGTACTGAACATTTCACTGTAACTGTCTGATACTCAAATGATCTAAAAATACACCGATCAGGCATATCATTATGACCACCTACCTAATATTGTGTTGGTACTCTTTATGCTGCTAAACCTCCTCTGATCCAGTGGGGCATGGACACAGAACCTCTGGGGATGTCCTGTGGCAGTGAATTCTGTGGGTTGCAGGGTGTACCTACCTAGATCAGATTATCCTGGTACATCACATAGATGATGCTAAATTAGATCTGGATCTGGGGCGTCTGGAACCCAGTGTCGGGGTGCATTGTCCTGCTGAGGGTGGCAACTGGCATCAAGGAGTGCTGGGGGGTTGCTTGACCTGCAGTGTTTAGGTGGGTGTACATGTCAGACATCTACATGAGTGTCAGGACTCAAGGTTTCCCACCAGAACACTGCATTGTAACAAGATGACCAATATTATTCATTTCACTTGCCAGTGGTCGGTGTATACTCTTTTACCTCAGCATCAGTGTATCTGGTAACTGTTCTTCTGCCCCTCTGCAGTAGGAAACATTAACAATTTGCAGGTCAGTTTCTGTAAGAGCTGCTGGTGTGTCCACATCATCCAGGTTTCAGAAAGTTTTGAACATGAATGCTAATGCTAAAAATGACATTTGCACAATTAATGTCTTGCTTTGATCTACAAGTAGTTGGGTGTTTACAAGGCTGTCTCCTTCTTCTCGGCTGTTAATTCGAAGATTAGATCTTGTGAGAGAATTTGTCAGATTGGATTCTAAAAGCACTCTGTGAGGTCTTGTGGGCTACAATTGTGGCTGGTGAGCGGATAGATGCTACATACTGATTAGATTAACTTGGGAATGTGTGAAGTATGTGATGCTGTAGAGCAAAGCCAGAATGAAGTCCCAGGGTTATTTAGCAGTCCAAGCCTGATGAATAAATTCTTCATTTTGATAGCAGAACCACACTGATAAGAGGACAGACCCCGGGGATGTCAACCACTGACAGAGCATTTGGCAGCAAGTGTCAGGACGATGGTCTGACTACTATTGTCTGTGCTTTTGTGCTGGGAGGCCTTTTTCCACCGCACATGTTAAACCAGAACTATTTTTTTTCAGTCCAATTATTTAATCTTGCTTCACTTGACTGTATTTCTGCGGCAGTGTCAACTTTCTGTCCTAAAATGTCAGCTGTAACTGAGCCAAATCTTCTCTGATGTCAGAGGTTTTGATTATTTGTCATCCCTGAGGTTAACGAGGCTTGTTACTTGTAATGACAACCGTGCATACAGTGCATACCAATTCTGATGGAACGTGTCTTTATCAGTAAAATGAATGCTGAAGTGATATTTAGGAGGCATGCAAAATGTGAAGCACTGTTTTAACAAGCTGCAAAATCAGATTTTTTTTTTATTCATGCTAACAAAAAAGCAGTAATTCAGTTGTTAATGTTTGCCTGTTTTCTTTCCGGTCATTTCTTATTGGTTCATATATTCAAAAATCCACATGAATGATGCCTTTCGCACCTTTTTGTTTGTTTTTCATGCAGGGTGTACAGGGATCTCCTGGACCGAAAGGAGATAAGGTGAGCTTTTGTCACGTGTTTTGTTCATATGCCTGAAGTCAAACCAATTTCTCTCTGAATGTAATGACAAAATGTGTGTTGCAGGGAGAGAAGGGCATCGGGCTGGCAGGTCCTCCTGGTCGGGATGGGCCTGCAGGTTTAAAGGTGGGTAACAACATGTGCTGCAACACAAGACAATCTTTTTTTATCTCTCCAATCAGCTGATAATGGTCTATCAGACGGCCCACAGGATAAAATCTGTGACTGCATTGCAGGGAGATCCAGGGCTTCCTGGTCCAACAGGTCCTCCAGGACCACAGGGAAAGTCTGGGAACACTGGGCAGCCTGGTGTGAGAGGAGAAAACGGACAACCAGGACCTCAAGGGCCTCCGGGAGAGAGGGTCGGTGCATCCGCTGATAAGGGGGGGGGGGGGGGGGGGAGCATAATTTTACCCTTCATCCCTCTGGTACAGTTTCCAACTATTGTGGTCTTTTTTCAGGGTCTCCAAGGCTTTGCAGGGCGTGCAGGAAATGTTGGACCTCCTGGTCCTGCTGGTCCTGCTGGACAGGCAGTGAGTTCCTGATCTTATTACACTGTGATAATTAGCTAAGTTCTCCTGAGAGCTTCTGTATCGGCATGACTGTTGATTGTACAGGATTCCTGATTTGTTTTTTATAGCTGCTTGCAGACAAAAAGGTTCTTCTTTTCTGTGCGCTCTCTTGGTTAAATTTAGTTCCAAAAATAGATCTGAATGAGGAAGAGAGAGAAGGCAGCGACCGGTAACGAGAAAAGGAATTTGTGATTTACATGATTAATATTGTTTTCTAGGGTTCTCCTGGAGCTGCTGGGGTCAAAGGGGACAAGGTGACTATTTAGGCCAACGCATACAGTGTTTCTGTGCTGCTGCTTAAATGTTAATGGACTTTTTTGAAGGGTATAGATATTATTTCTGTTGCCAGGGGGAAGTTGGTGTTGGCGTTCCTGGTCCCAGAGGAGAGAGAGGAGATTCAGGGCCCAGAGTAAGACACCATTTACACCGCTGTCTCACTGATCTATTATGAATTGCCCTTCAAAGAATGGAAGCTAACATTGGTATATTTGCACATCTTTCGTCTGTCATGTCTTAGGGCGAGGAGGGTCGAGCTGGCTTAGACGGGGAGAGAGGAGCAACAGTAAATATCCAGTGTTTCCTCTTTTATCCTTCACTCAGATGCAAAATGTTCACATATAGAGCCTTTCAAACAGAGCTTTGAAGATCTCCTTCACGGGTTTTTATTCAAACCACAAGACACACATGTTTCAGGGAATTAATCTTAGTTATTTTTGAAAGTCTGGTCGTTACACCTTTGTCACAGCTGCACAATGCATTTCCTGGACTGTACATGCATGAATCCAGAAGTCTCTTTTTTTTTTCAGTGTTACACTTTTAAAGGGTTACAAATCTCTTATCTGAGATCGCTGTTTAATTAAACTATGAGCTCTAAAGAGTAATGACATTATTGGAATTCCATATCATTTCATGCAATTTGTGGTCTGACCAATAGGAAAAAAATTACAATCTTAGGGGCAGAAACATGCATCGATGTTTTTTATAATGGGGTGTGTGTTTGTATCCATCAGGGTCCCCCGGGATCCGCGGGGTTCGAGGAGAGAAGGTGAATACTAGCAGTCTCATTCTCATTTTTAACTGTCATCATGCGAGCTGCGTCCCCTGAGCTCTCTGCTCATGTAAAATAGTGAATTAAATTGACATGGTTGAATGAAATGTTTTCCTCTCAATCTTTTTTCTTCCCCCCAGGGAGACGCTGGGCTACCAGGTGACAAAGGAGAGAAGGTGTGTGCATTTTAATATCTAATATGCACTACCGCCGCTCACTCTGTCTGTCTCCTGCATGTGTGTGTGTTTATATTCGTAAAGACGACAGACACAAAATTGAAGACAAGAGGGAAAATAAGACGTATTGTGTCAGCAGCGGCTTATTCTGCTGACAGTGAGACTGTGTAATGTGTATGATGAATATATGAATACATACAATGCTAATGAGCTGTGATGTTTCGATCACATAGTCTGTAAAAAAAGACAAGAGGATAAAGCCTCAGGTGTTGATTTTTTTGGGGGGCCTTTGAGGTGAAACCAGTTGTTCAGAGTTGTGCTGTCACCTGCAGGGAGACACTGTCCTGGTGGGAGGACCTCCTGGAGAAAAGGGCAACAAAGGAGAAACGGTCAGTAAACAACTACATGTGTCACGCTGTTAAATATTTATTTTTATTCTGACAGCGTGTATTAGTTTTTTCTCGTTTTTGATTTTATTGTTTCATCCAGGGTGACAGAGGACCCAAAGGTGTACAGGGAGAAAAAGGGGTGAAAGGTCAAGAAGGTCCAGCAGGAGAGCAGGTGAATTTGATAATTGCAGTTTCATTTCTTAACTGTTTGGTATTAGAAAATAGTGAAGGTCATCAGAATTTCCAAAAGCCAAAATTTTTACTGGTGATTTTATCCGACCAACACTCTAATATGCAAAGATACTCAAGAACATAGCTATCAAACAGGGAAACCAACTTGATGTTGATGCATTTGAGAAGCAGAAATCTTCTTTTTTTTTCATTTTAGTCTGACAATGATTTATGATTAATCTAAAATCATTACTGAAGCGTATCTGGCTATGCAGACTGAAGCATTGATTAGTTATTTATCTGAAATCATCAACTGTAATGCAACCTCAGAAAGATTCAATTTGATGATATCACAGTAACCAGAACCCAAGATAAAATGTCATTGTATTTATTATCAATATCCATTTCTGTGTTCTGTGTGTTTGATGTCAGGGTCTGAGGGGAGAACCTGGAGAACGAGGATCCACTGGATTCCCGGGTGCCCGAGGCCCTGGTGGACAGAAGGCAAGCAACACTGTTCATGGATAAAATAGTATCACAATTAATCACAAAGCCGGTCAGTAGTCAGCATAGGCAGTAATTTTCCCGCTATAAATACAGTTTTCTCTCTGCAGGGAGAGGCAGGCCAACCTGGAGTACCTGGGGAATCGGTCCGTGTTGCTTCCATCCAAATACAGCTTCTTCATGTCCTGTATGTTGCTTCCAGTTGTTAGTGGACGGATGGAGGGATGATTTCTGTGTCTAATTTTCTTCCAGGGTTTAGCAGGAAAAGATGGACTGCCAGGGTGGAAGGGGGATAAGGGAGAGATTGGTATCATAGGAATGAGAGGAATCAAGGTAATTTTCTCTCGCTGTGTATGTGTGTGCGTGTGTGGAAGAGAATGTTAAAGATACAGCGTTGTGGCTTCAACCTTGCAGTGTTTTTCAGGGGTGGGTGATGACAGTCACAACTCCATAATAGCATAAAATTGGAGAGGATTAATACAAATTGTGTCATACATATACATGCCGAATATTTGCTTTCAACCCAATATTGTTATGATTACGTTCTGAAAATGGAGATTTGCTCGCATCATCTTTTCACCTTATTCATTTATCTATTCATCTATCTGAGTCACTGAACCAATCAAATCTCACAGTGGGCAGTGATGCAGAGGTGAGGAGGCAGACTTTTCCTTTTTGTTATTATCACGTTTATGTAATCCTTTATTCTCCAAGAGAGACCTGAATAAAGCGGGAGAAATACATGCAAAGCACAGAAGAAACACAGCAACCACAATATAATGAAGGTATTTCAGAGACACTGTTGTTTACTGCAAGGACTGTCAGACACTAGCACTTGCATTAATGGGGAAATCTGAGGACTTTGAAAGGATGTGGAGACAACTTATAGATTTTCTGAATAGTACTACTTGAGAGATGGTTAACAATTTTTTTTAAAATCTAAAGTCATGAATTCAGTTTTGCCCACCCATCAGTAGCATTCTTTCGGTTGTTCCTATTTTCTTCTTCCAATAAGTAATTTGTTTGTTGCTTTTTAGTGCCCCCCCCCCCCCCCCCCCCCCCCCCAGATGCTTTAATATTAAAGCATCTGAACATTTTTGAGCAGACACCCAAAAATACAAATCTGAACCTGTAAATGAGCATAATATAAGCTCTTTAATACTGTGATTTTACAAAGTCAGTCACATATAAAGGATGTATACCTAGATACTGAATCAGAAACAAAGCCAGATAACTTCTATAAAGGCCAATTCTAAATACCAACATTTGCTTCACACTTGCAGGTCAGTATCATCCCACTACCACCTGTGTGTTTCACTTTCAGGACTATGCATTCACTGTGGTAGTCCTGATTTTTGCTAAACACACTGCACCCGTCAACAAATTTATCTTTGTCTCATCTGATCATAGAATGTGCTTATTTTCTTTTATGTTTCGTTTAATGTTGGTTAGCAAAGTTTTATTTCGCAGCTATGTGGCAAAGAGCACGCAAATGTTTTTTTCTTGCACGCCATTCATAAACGCCAACACTACCCAATGTCCTTCACATGATCTGAGCTGACACAGAAACTTATTTTAACCCCTGTGCCAAGTAGGAAGCATTTTCCCATCTTTTTGCCAGAAATAGGTTGTGCAAGTACTGTCGATGGCATCATTTTAGGAGGGCAATTGCAGCTCTGATTAGTGGTACTTTGCCTTGTTCTGTGCCTTGATTCCTGCCGCAGCTGTATTTTTACTGATTTTTAGTTGGTCATAGATTTTCCTGTGTCCTTTTCCATCTTTGTGAGGTCCTACAGATTTTGCAGTTCCTCTAGCAATTCTAACCTAGTTTTTCATATAATGTGCAGCACAGCTGGAATGAAACACAGAATCAAACTGCGTGAAGTTGCAAAGAAGCAGAGTTGGAAGACAAGACACCTCCATAATTAACTACAGATGATGGTCAAATTTACATTGATTTTCTATTCAAATGTTACAAATATAGTTTTTCTTAAGGTCCTTCACCAGTTTCTACCACCATTACATGTTTTGTGCTACAAATCTTACTGCGACTATAATTGGAACATAATAGCATCTGGTCCTTCATCATATCTGTTGTTTTCGGCGACCTGCAGCACAAGTGTTCACCATTTGTTTAAGTATCTGTTTAAGTGCACAGTGCTTCAGCTCAAGTGATAGGTAGAAGAGCTGTATGGGCTCTGTCTGCGTGATTTAGTGGGTTTTTTTTTTTTGTTGTTGCCATTTTGTGACTCACAAACCTCTTTATGTGTGTCTCTCAATGATGAACTTCTGTGTTTCCAGGGTGACAGAGGACCCAAGGGGGTTTGTGGAGGCGACGGGCCCAAGGGAGAAAAGGTGGGATAGTAAAACAGACAGAGGAACAGTGGGAGGAAGAGACACAGAAATAGGCATGAATGAACAATTTGTTCTGTGATCATTTCATTCAGATACTGTGGGGTTTTTATGTAGTGAGTCAACAGACTGAAATGTGTGCAAGGTTACTGGTCAATAAAATAAAAGCCAATATTAAATTTAAATAAGCTGAGTCACACTTGTATGAGTCATGCATTGTGTGGTAAATAAAACTAAATGTGTATGTGTTCAGGGGGATGCTGGCATTCATGGACGGTCAGGATTACCAGGGCGAAAGGGTGAACAGGTATGACTAATATCTGCAGAAGAACACTCTCTCTGAGGTGTTTTAGGTGTCTTTGTCTGCTTCTTTGTGACTGATCATAGCCTGGTAATGCTTTCTGTGTTTTCCAGGGGGACGTCGGACCACCTGGAGCCTCTGGGTCCCCTGGAAAAGAGGGACTAGTTGGTCCTAAGGTATGTGTAGTAGAAGGTTCTTATTTGTTTATTCATTTTATATTCCAAAAACTGCCCAGGTGTGTGACAATTTGTCTCTGTGGGTTCAGGGAGACCGTGGGTTTGATGGGGTTGCAGGATCCAAAGGATCTCAGGGAGAGAAAGGTGAAAGGGTGAGTTTCTAACTTAAGCTGCTGGAATTGCAGTAAAGTCTATTATATTCTAAATATTCTACATGCTGTACCCGATCTCTGTGATCATCCCCAAAACTACAGGAAGCTTGAAATCCACAATTAACAGCCTCTGTGCCTCATGCAGGGTCCTCCTGGTGTGCCTGGACCTCCGGGTCCCAGAGGAGTGGACGGGGCTTCCGGCTTGACCGGCCCACAAGGACCAGCTGGTGCTAAAGGCCCCGAGGGGCTCCAGGGACAGAAGGTAACAATCCTAACTTAGACTTTATGGCTGCTAATTCCACACTTGGGTCACAGGCCTTTTAAGAAGAGAGTCAGATAAGATAGTGACAGTCCAGCAGTCCCCTGTCACACCAGTATTTGAATGCAGCATCAGTTATGACTGTGCTCACATTATATAGTGATGCAGCAAAAATAATCTGTGCAATAGAAACAAGAATAGACAAAAGTATCAATTATGTCAACATGAATACATAGCAGCAGCAGTCAGGTGTCTGAGCCATGTGGTGGCAACAAAGATAAAAAACTTTTGACAGTTTTGACACGAAGAGCATGATGTAAGACTTGTATAAAAAGAATACAGTCTTTTTGTCTTCTTCTTTTATTTCAGTTCCATCTACTTTGTTCTCCTCTTTCTTCTTCACCTGCCTCTTTTTTTTTTATTGCTGTGTATTGCTTCATGGTGATTGACAGTTTGATGGGCCCTGTGTTTGACTGGCTTGTCTGCTTCATCATCAAGTAAATAAAGAAAGCTGGTGACAGGAGAGCAGGGCCGCATCAAGTGTCTCCGATGGATGCTCCTTTTTGTTCAGTCTGAGGCACTCCTGATTTAGGATGTGCCATTATTTTATACCAGAGTACTGATATTTCTATTTGGTGCAGACTACAGAGCTGATAAGATGATTGAAAAGCCATACCATAAAATAAGGCAAAACCTGTAAACATCTAAGAATGTCAGTGTAATACTATATCCTCCTGAGAACCGAGGGGAAAAAAAAACATCTTTCAGTTTACATTTTGGGGGATTTCCTGCCTTTTTGGGGCAACTCACAATATAAAAATATTTTTATTTTAGATTTGTTGTTTCCTGAAACCTTTGGGTAATTAAACATGACCCAGGAACAGTTTCGCTGTTCCTCAGAAATTAACCTAACAGGAGGGTTAAGAAAATTAATTAAACAAAACATGAACATAAATTAAACTCTCAGCAGTCAGAAAGCCTGTGTTTTGTCTTAGGATAAAGTGCCCTTCATCCCACTCCATCACGAGATATGATTGGAAATGCTGGGATGTCCTCTACGGAGCACATCGGGATTTAATAGGGTAGCTCAAATGAGTCAAAAGATATTGATCAAAAACAAATGCCCACTACAGAGGACATTAATGAATGGGCCAGGTCTCAGGAGGATATTAGAATATGAGAGAGCAGTGAAATTTGAAGTATAAATACAGTTAATAGAAGCTTATTTGGAAAACAGAGTATAAATAATGCAACATTAATTGCTATCTTTGTTTGCTTTCACAAGTAGCCAATCAAATCCCACACATCCAGAGATGACCTGTGCAGATGCAGTGAGACAGGGCCACCATAGACGTGTTGTGTTTTACAATGTTGCTTTGCCTATGTGTCAGGGAGAGAGAGGCCCTATCGGTCCAGCCATGGTCGGTCCAAGAGGCATCCCAGGGATCCCGGGAGAACGAGGAGAGCAGGTCAGTGTTGCACCTGTCTTCTTATGTCTCTTGGCTCTTTTCTTGGCCAATGGTATTGGATGGAAACTGCTACCTGTGGTCAGGAAATTCCAGTGTCCCTCATTAAAAGCAACCAAAAATCATGCTGTAGCACTGAGCAGCATGTTTTAATATGCCAATAGGTTTTTGGAGAAGGCAACGCTTTCTTTTGTCATTGCTGTTGCAGCTTAATTTTTATGGACCACAGCAGATATTACTAAGGTTTTGTTTGCCGTTCGTTAGGACTTATAGTAATCCCATGCAAGGACATTGCCAAGTTTCTATTGTTACTTCAACCTTCCTCTTCAATTGTGCTGGTATTTTATATGCTGCACCTGGTCTCGGCCTCATGAATTGACGCACTGCGAGCCTCTCTGTGGGTCGTCTGTGTCCTAATACCTGTCCATGTTGCAGGGAGAGATGGGCCCAGATGGAACCAAGGGAGACCGAGGAGAGCCAGGCATGACGGTCAGTGCTTGATCCTTACCGCGGGGCTCAATCTGAAGACACCAAATGTTACACACACATATTTACACCGAGTTGATACCAGGGCTGTGTTTATCAGTGTGTTTTGCCCTGTTCCCCTCTTTATTTTGAACTCAGGAGGATGAGATCAGAGAGTACGTTCGCTCCGAAATGAGTCAGCACTGTGGTGAGTCTTTCATGCGGCTTGCATTGCTAATTTGTAAGAGTGCTGTCCTCGAGTTGAACTTCAGATGGTAATCACAGCACATGAGTCACAGCCTCAGCTAAACTCTATGGAAGTATAATTGAAGAGAAGCCTGAGAGGATGACAGTAATGCCGTGACTCTTTAAACTGACCTTTATTATTCCCTCTCTTTCTGCTTCCTTCCTGTCCATCTGTCTGATCCTCAGCGTGCGGAGGTGAGTGAGCCACTCAACTGCAGCAGAAAAGTGGACAGAAGGGCTGTGATTTAGCATGAGTCACAGCAGTATACTATACCACATATGCCGCTACACAGTCTGTAGTGACATTTGGATAGGTTGATACACATTTCCCTTTGTTTGTGTTTGATTTGAATGAGTGACATGCAGTTGAACTCATGCACACAAACAAAATAGAGTCTTAAAATCCTTCAGTTGGTAGCTGGAGTAAAACAACTGAGATTCACCAGACTCTTTTTTTTATAAATGTTTGGGGTCTTTGTTCAGTTACTACCAATTATTTACTGGAATGTTAAATAATATGGAATACGCTAAAGTAAATTAATAGAACAGAAATGAGTGGAAACCTCATCTTTCCCACAGCTTTACATAATGTGTTTGGGTTTTTTTTTTGAGCTGTTAATCAATGCACGACCACATGAGTGTTATGAAGTAGCAGTTGCAGCAGCATGAGATAAGCGTTGGTGAGGCAGGCTGCTAATAAATATGCAGCATTACAGATAATGAGGCCAAAGCAAAATTTCACTCATGTTTAATTTATTTACTATTACCTAAGAAATAGCTACGAGCTTCATAATGAACGGCTCTGATGTTTTGTAGTCTGCTGTCCTCCATCGAATCAGCCCAGATTTCACTTGGAGTCAAGTCAAAAAACGTTTGGCTCGAGTGACTCAAATCTATATAGCAGCGATTTAAATCTTTAAAGGATCACAGCCAGTTTCTGGAAGGCTGAATCATTTTGATCGGACTTGCAAAAACCTGGTGGATCCTTGTAGCTGGTGTCTGTGTTGGAATGGCGGAATGATGTTTGTGGTGCTTTGGGCTTGTTGTTGGCTCATGTGTCTGAATGTTTTACTACTGGAATGTTCTGTCCTTGCTTTATTTTTCTTCATTTTGCCTCTCCAAATTCCCCCCCTGTAACACCTACCTGGTCCCTCTTGCTCTCTAAATCCCGTCTTTGCTCTTTCGGTGTCCCTGTTTGCTCCCTGTCCTATCCGGCTCTCTCAGGTTCAGGCCCCAACATTCGGTCCAAGCCCACCGTCAGGGCTCGGCCTGCATCCGAGCAGCAACTGGTACTGAAGGGTGAGGAGGGTGAGTGTTTCCTCCCGTCGCTCTGCCTGTTGACCTCAGTCCCGTTTGTCTGTCTGTGTGTCCGTCCCCTTACAAACAGGTGCGACTGGTGGTGCTGCATTTGGAGACCTCTGACCATTGGGTGGTTTTCTCATCAAGAAAACAGAGAACTCCATTTGTGTCCCACCGACAAACTAAATATCACTCTGATTATATCAAGACAAATTCAGTGAGAGGGTTTGGGCTCTATTTAGGTGACTTTTCTGGACCTGTAATTTGGGGGCTTTTTGTGTTGAGCAAATATTGTCAAGGTTCTTTCTTCTATGTGAGGGTTTGAGGATTCGAGTGCAGGATCTTCTACCTGTGTGATGCTGCTCTCCTTTCAGGCCGGGAGCTGCGTGTTGTGGTGAACACAAATGATCCGGACTACGAGCACATCTACTCCATCGAGGCGTACGACGACCCTGTGAATGAGCTGCTTTATCTGCCTCCGTCTGCCAACCAAAGTGACGGTACTGTGTGTTTCATATTGTGTCCAGTGCTGTCATGCAGTGAAGCAGCATAGCCTGTCTTAAAACCTGTATGTCTTTTTCTACTTGAAGCTTAACTTTGACTTAATCTTTATCCTCAACTTTAAAACTCATCAGCCAGGGTGTTTATTTCTTCTTCTTTTTTTTACATTATGACTAAATACATCTATCTTAAATACAGATGTCGAGCAAAATGTTGCTATGAAGAAGCAACAATGGACAAAAATATGAGGATAAGAACCAGGCTGTCCCTTTGAAATATTTTAAATGATCTGGATTTTCTATGTCCTGCACATTTTTCTGTTTCAAGTGATAAACTGAAATGACGGTCAATTATGTTACATTAACCAGTTTGTACCAGTCGAGTGTTTCAGTCTTAAACATCTCCTTTTCAATTTGTGCTCATTTCATAAAAAAGACACTGTGTTGGCCTTGAGTATTTTTCTCACAGCCTACTAGAAGCACGCAACATCCTGAGTCTGTGACCTTTCATGCCGATAGTGTAGACTGCCGATCTTTAACAGCCTGTTATCATGTTAATGTTTTTCTCTCATTTTTTTATACGTCTGCCCTGGCAACAGACATGATGTTTTGGGGTTGTTCGTCCATCCCATGTGGCATCTCAGGAATCTCTGGGGGGAATTTCTTCAAATTTTCCACAAATGTTCACTAAGAGTCAAGTGTTACGTGATACAATTTTGAAGGCCAAACATCAAAGGTCAATGTCCCTGTGGTCTCATGTTCCTCACATTGTTGCAAACACAAAATATGAAGGAACTGAATTCTTTTTATTTGATAGCAAATAGCGATACATAGCATGAAGCTGAGCTACTCAGAGGTTATAGCTATTGCTGGTTTTCAATCTTTGTTCCTTGTTGGCCTTTCACATACACAAATTTGGTAAAATATACAGCTTACATACACTACATACAAGTAAATACACTAAATGTACGAGAGATATAGAAGTACAGTGGAATACACATAACAAAATAAACTGATGGTAAGATTTGAAAATAAGTACTTAATAGGGAATGACTTAATAGGGCTACCTGGAGGGAATTTCAATATATCTGGCACATATGTACACTTTGACTCCAGAATGAACTGATTTATATTCAGTGATCAAAGGTCATTGAAGGTCACGCAGGAATATGATAGAGTTGCAGACAAATATCTCACATAATAAGAAGATGAAATGATGACATTTTGTATCCTAAAAGTTAAAGGTCAACTTCACCATGACATATTATTGTGCAAAAATGAGCTATTATGCTTTTTTTTGGACATTATTGAAAGGCATAAATCAGAAACAGAAAAGGAAATTGTGATCATGTTTCACATGTGGTCAGGTAAAGGGTTGGTGACATTGGGTGCTGATTGTGTGGAATTTATGTTGCTGCTGGGTTGAAAATGTTTGTGAAGCACCCACTTTGCAATGTTTGTAGCCTCTATATTTGAGGCAATATCCACGGTCATGGCTCAAACTTTGTGTTTTTTTCCTTTGAACTTGCATATATTTTGCACACATACACAATATTCACTACATATATTTATGAGTCTGTACATATATGGATGTAACTACAACTCGGCTGATTGGTTAGTGTGTGTGTGTGTGTGCGTGTGTACGTGTCTGTTTTGCGCTTGTGTGTGAATGTTTTCGTGTTTCTATGTGTGTCGCCAGGTGAGGTCGACAATAAGGAATCTAAGAAAACAGTCAGATTTGAACCAAACAAATCAGCAAGTGGTGTCGCTCAGAAAACGGCAACAGTTGGTGGTCAGAAAACAGTCAAGGCCAGATCAGTCAGGTCCAAGAGGAGAGTCAAAGGGGAAGGTAAAGCAGTTTGTGTGCTGTCGACCTGTTCTGGGATTTATTTGGGGTTAATTGTGCCGTCCTGCCCGTCTGGTGTCTGGCTCTCTGCATGTTTCGGGCTGCATTAGCTGACTAGCCGTTCACTTCCTTGTGAAATGAAGCTGTTATGGTTATTTTTAGTGTTATGAAAGGCAGGCATGCATGCAGCAAAATAAGACGAAAAGAATAATATAGTAGTCCTGTTATTTGGCATAAAAATGTTAGAATAGCTGGTTGGTTTGAGGATCTCGGTGCCCCTTCGTGCTTGTTTTTGGGTAAGAAGCACGCAATAAGGCTGCTGCTCCTTATCGCTGCCTTGCCGTTGCTCCTTTTTTGCCTGGCCTGCCCTTTTCTCCTTCTCTTCGTGTCTATACATGCAAACTTTTCACGTGCGTGTATGTGTGCTGCAGCTCCAGCAGACCTGTGCCTGCTGCCCATGGAGGAGGGGAGCTGTGGGGGATACACTCTGCGCTGGTACTTTAACAGTCAGGCTCAGGCCTGCAGGCCTTTCATCTACAGCGGTTGCGAAGGAAATGACAACCGCTTTCTCCACCTGGAGGAGTGTGAGGAGGTCTGCCTTGGGGAGGCTGAAGGTACAAAAAGAAACACGCACATACACACTGGTTTCAGTCAGATGTTTAATGTTTGCAAACTAACAAATGGTCTGCTCTGCAGGTCCTCGTCCTTTAAAGACAGCACGATGATTGTGGCCAAATCCTCCTCTGCCGCAGGAATGTTCGACTTTATATAACTTTTATGGATTATCATGTTGTGAAATGTCTGTGGTTTTGTTTGTCTATGTTCTTTTGTTGTTGTTTTTTTAAGCCCAATCACTTACTCCTCTTCATCAGGGGATACGAGAATGCTCCTCGGTTACTCTTGCAAAAAAGACAAAACTGTGTTTATTAGGTTTAAAATATTTTCTTTATATGCAGTAGTAAAAAAAAATATTATTTAACATTTGCACACTGAAGAAGAGTGCCTTGTGGCTTGTTTTCTAGCTTCACCCTGATTTTGTTAAGTGTGACATTGAAACAGTTTTGTGGTACTTGAGCTTCTTTAGTTCAGTCAGTCAGTACAGTGTGTTTTACAGGGATCCTGTTATTTCACTTATCAAGAGTTTAGTCTAATAATTCAACAAAACTGAAAAAATAACATCTGTTTGGAAGTGAGGGTTACATTTTTTTATCAAAAAAACATATATATATTTTTTGTTTATTAGATAAAATTGTAGATATGGAGATATAATGTATGTGGCCCGTTTCTAAACTGAACTGCCCACCCAAACACAGACATACGGGGCCTACAAATACAATGGATTTCTTAGAAGTAAAACTTTAAAAAGCATTGAGAAAAGAGAAAATACACAGCATTATTAGTCATCCATTTCATTCTTTCATGCAGTAATGGGTCAAAGGAGATCTAGAAAATAATAACTAAATACATGAAAGTTGTCTTTGCACAGGACAAACTGCATCTTTTATGACAATCACTGACCTATTAGTTACTGTTGAGCTCAGTAAATAATAAATGTAGACAGGGTTGTGGGTTCTATTTTTTCCAACTGTGCTAAATGAACATTTTAAAGTTTTCTTCTAGTAATTATCTTATATGAGTCAACTGCATCAAGAAGTAATATTTTATCTTATTATATGAACTTCTTTCTAAGAAATTGTCTTTTAGTCAATTTGGAAAATGGTGCTAAATACTGTTGTATTTAATAAGTGGCGGCTACAGTAATTGTTAAGAAAAAGACAGGATCTAGAGGTGGAAATCGGTTCAGTAAACTCTGACGGTTAATCAACTTTAGACTTTAATAACAGTCAATTATATCTACAAAGCTTAACATTTATCTTTAAGCACTTCTCTAGAAAAGATTTTCATAAAATTCTGTTTTTCTTTGGGGCACACACTGCAATTTTAATAATACACTGACAGTCAGTAAAAACTTTGAGACCATATTTTTCAGCATATTTTTTATTTTGAAGCCCGAAACTGGATTTTCTTCATATGAATCATTTGTTTAGCATATTGGCATACAGAAACAAAAATCTAAAGTTTCAAGAATGATTTCAAAATAAAGAATTTCACAAAAGAAAATGACACCTGCCAAACACAAAGTCACAACAGTCATTACCGAGTATGGCCTCCATTTGCTTCGATGCAGGCAGCAATCCGTCGGCGCATGCTTTGGACCAGGCTTCTGATTATGGGTTGGGAACAGCCCATACGCCTGGCTACATCACTGTAGCTCAAACCGGCCTCCACCATAGCCAGTGCCCAGAGACGTTGTTCATGTGATAGACGTGGCATGATGCTGTTCTCTGGACTAACAATGGTGGCCTTTTTTGGGCCTTTATATAGGCCTTCAAAACCCATTCTCAAATTGTGCAGATACTGAGTATTGCTTGGTGTGTATTCGGTTCACTTTTGCAAAGTGACCAACCCATGTGCAATGAATCATGACAAAATGACAACTGATCATTATCTCAACTACCAGGGCACTAGATAATCAGTAAATCCACAATGAATAATTACAACCCCCCCTACAAGTAGAATTCTGCATACATTTCTACCTCAAAGTTTCTATTGACTGTCAGTATAGAAACACAACAAATCCAAATATTCCTTTAAAACAAGCACTTGCTGACTTCTGCTAAAGAAGAAGGAGATGACATATTTCATGTAAACAGTACAGAGTATATATAAAGCTAGATAAATGTATGTAAACATACACCATATGAGGATAAAAAATATATAATTTATGCACCTAGCTTCAGTCTTTAACAAGAGCTTTAAGTTATGAGAGTGTCTGTTTTCTCACTGCAGTGACCCTCCAAACAGACTTCTCTCCCCAAGTTTTTGTGTGCATGTTCTGGTCCTTTTCCCTTCTCAGCATAGTGGAAATTCATTACTTTAATCAAGCAAGAGACATCTATGCCTATCCGAACTGCCAAGGTACTCTAACTGTAAGTTTCCTGATGCTGTCTACGCAAAAGATGAATGGAACTGTTTCCTTCAGATCCCCAAAATAACTCCTCACGCTTCTCCACACAGAAATAACTTTGCAGGCACAAGTATATCGGGTTATTATTCTGGATATAGTTTTGTCATTTGTACTGAATATGAAGTATCAAGCACAATATTCTGCCAATATTTTGTACATAATGTTATTATTTGGGGGAAGTTGTGTTGCTGTTAATGACTGCATGTTTACCTGCCAGAGAAAAGGTGCTATTTTTAAAAGGTATTTTTATACTGTGTGTTGAAGGCGTACGCTTGTGCAGTACAAACTGTATTACTATGGAACATTTTATTAAACATTTCTAAAAAATCAAATGTTTGAGTAAAAAAAACTGTTATTGTGTGTTTTTTTCCATTTTGCGACGTTAGCAGGTTTTCATACTTGAGAGTCAATGCTTCAAAAAACCACACGACTTTTGATTGTGTGACCTTCTCATAAGTAGACACACTGACAGCTAAGATCTGATAAGGTGTCTGTTTGATTTGAGTAATGTTGACATTCTCTTTCTTGATATAATCTGTGTCTGCGTACAGGAATAAAATATTCCCAGTCAAGGAAATTCACTACATAATGTTTCAATGGAGGAGATGAGGAATTTGTGTGTGTGTGTGTGTGCGCGCGTGTGTGTGTGTGTGTGCGCGCAAGTGTAGATGTGTGTGACTGATTAGATGTTCTAATTTCATCAGCAGATTTTATTAATGAGAGGATTTTCTGCTCGTTGGCCACGGCTCCTCCTCTCTTGGTTTTTCCATGCTCTCTGCTCTCGGTTGATTTCCCCTGGTTGGAGACTCGCCGACTCCATATCATCTCCATCACACTCCATTCAGCTGGCCTCACGCAGCTTTGTGGACTCCATGTCCTCTTCCTCTGCCTGGCTTCATTTAAAAAAAGTTAGCTCCGTCAGCTCTTCATCATGCTGTAGGCTCCCATGTGTTGGCAGGAGCTGTGACAGCTTAAACAAATTATGCACACCGTGGCAAAGACGTGATCGTGACACGCTGACAGTGATTGCAGATGTAAAGATGAGTAGATGGAAAAGGCTTCAAATCATTCGGTCGATGGACAAAGACAGGCCGCTGTTGGCCTGTCACACCGAACTGCCACTATCTATTTTTATGAGAGAAGTCATGTTGGCCTTTTATTTGGAGGCTGGTATTGTTTGATTTTCAGGTTTTCAGTATTGAATTTAGTTGAATAATGATGTCAAAGCTGCTTTGCAATTGTAATTGTAACCTTTCCAATTAGTCTCTCAAAGCTCAAAAGCTTCTAAACTTTGGAGTCTGAAGGAAGAAGAAAATCTGTGCAAAATCCACTATGTGAGGACCAGAGCATTACAGTTGTATGTGGTCCTGCAATCAGTTTTCTGAAAAGCTATAGCGATTTATTCCAGCTGAGTTCTTCCATACCAAACTCATAGAACCATTTCTTGTGCACACTTTGTGCACAGTGGTTGTCATGTTGTAATGTAAAGGTCTTCCACAAACTGTTGACTTATAATTGTGTCACTGTGCTCTGTATGTTAGTGTTAGTAGAGAATCTATATTCTGATATGAAAATATTAAAAAGTCTTGCAATCAAAGTTGTACTTAAGAACACGTATAAAAGAATTACCAGCAAAATGCGCTACAGAACCCCTTTTACAATGTTATGTCATATATATTTCTGAAATGTTGGCGCCAATGACTTAAAATGTAAGCAGAATTTTCACATAACTGGAAAAGAAACTATTCACCGAAGTTGCCAAAATGACGTGTCATAGTTTCTCTCTGATGTCCGTGATGTGCAGGTGAAGGAGAAATGTCCGTGATACTGACTTTCTGTATAAGTGTTTTTTTAAAAGAAAGAACAGCATCAGTACAGACAGAAGTTGTCTGGAAGGAGACTGCCAATTGATTCCCCGCTGAACAATGGCCAGCGACCAGTTTTTATAGGTTTTCAACATATAGGGGGGGTCACAACATATGGTTCTCTGTTGCCTACCATATAGGGAAGCAGGGAGTGTTGTCAACCAACCCCCCAAACTCTACAGCTCCTGAAGAGCCCCTAAATCAATGTTTTGGACAGAAGAACCCTTATAAGGAGTCCTCATACAGGAGAACACATTCCATTCTACTAGGCCACATTTGTGTCACCCAGATACCAACTCCTATCAGATACTAGAACAGCCAAACAAATTCTATTCTACTAGCTTATTAAGTAATACATGTCTCAGATCAGATACTACAGACGTCATCTCTGAGATGCAAAGAAGCAAAATGTAGTGTGACATTAAAATACAACTAATATCTCAAAACTGTACTGAAAGAGAGTAATGTCACTTTACTTCACTGCACTGCATGGCTCAGTTGTCCTGGATGACACTTTTTCGACATTGTGAATACCTCACACTGTTTGCTGCTACTGGTCAGTTTATTGTTTCCCCATTTTGTTTTGTTTATTATATGTCACCCTTGGTTTGTCCTAAAACTATGTGTAATTCTTGAACCCAATGCATGATACTACCCTTGTATCCTTGTACTTGCCCTGTGCTGCTGCAATACATGAATTTTCCCTCTGGGGATCAATAAAGGATTATCTTATCTTATCTTATCTTAATGGGTTAAGTTTACTTACTCTCAGCCTTTTCGCATTTTGACTTCCTATTGTGGTAAGTACGCTTAACCCAAACCCCAAAGTACATAAAATTATATATAAAGTCCACATGAGTGAATTGATTTTCAAATTAAGGCTGTTTTTAAAACAGGTTCTGCAGAAGACTGCTATATGTGCCAAGAAAGACCAGAAAACTCTCACTGTGTCTGTGATATTGAAATGAAAATATCCTTGAATACTTTTCAGTTTCAGAGCATTAGCATCCAATGATACCACAATTTGAAAATGCCCACAGTAAGTTACCTAAAGCACTGAAGCTTGGTCCAAGCCAACTTATGTAATAGACAGTTGGATGACTGACCTGTGTTCTGCTGTCAGGTTTTAGGGAAAGATTTGTTTCACTCAAAGCATGGAAATTGAACACCACAAGCAGCAGTCATATGGATTTAAATATATACTTCTGCCATTAAATCTGCTCTGTGCTTTTGCCTCACTCTGCTCAATTCCTCCTCTCTGTTCTGTGCATGGCTGTGTGTGTGTGAACGCTCACTGGCACACACACACACACACACACACACACACACACACACACACACACACACACACACACACACGTTTGTACTTCTATCTTAGTGAGGACATCCATAGGCGTAATGCATTTCCTAGAGCCTTACCCTAACCTTACCTCAATTCATACCTGTTCTCTAAAAACAAGTCTTCACCCTCAAACATGGCTGTTTCAAAGTGAGGACCGGCCAAAATGTCCTCACTTTGTAAAAATGTCCTCACTTTGATAGTTAAATGCAGAAAATGGTTCTCACAATGTAGCAAGTACAAGAACACACACACACACACACACACACACACACACACACACACACACACACACACACACGTGTATTTCATCATGATTCGTGTGCTACAGATACATTTCACATATCCTAAAAATAGCAGCAATTGCTGATTTCAGCAACCGTAACCAGTCAGCTTTACACAAGACACCAAAGCCTTTAGAGCAGTCTCACAAGCCTTTGAAAGGACATGTGAAGATAGTAGCTGTCTGTATGTCTGACTGTGTGTGTGTGTGTGTGTGTGTGTATAGCAGAGCTTGGTTGTAGAAGATTGACTGCAAAATTGTGACCTCATAAGACAAGGGAGGGTTTAATAACCATAACAAATTTGATATTCTCTCTACTACCTCTGGGGGCCCTGAGGGCTCCATCACTGAGCACAAACAGATATACACACTCTGATTTTGTGTCTCAAGGTTGTCCTTCACAGACTTATGCTAATGTGTGTGTGAGTGTGAATGTAGGATATAACTCTAATGTAATATCAACCAAGTGCCTGCTGCACTGCATTTATGTGTTCCGCCATATTGATGCTGTAATTCCCACTGTAGCAGCTGTACTGCTGGGACAAAAGTTGAACTCGTAATGGAATATTATTGAAATTATGAATCTCTGCATACAGAATAGGAGTCAGTCTGCTCATATTTGAACTGTTTAAGTATGTAGAGAAGAAGTGGGTGGTTTGATTCTTCTCCCTATACAACTGGAAATCTTTTAAGACAGTGCCTTCCAATTATAGTCCAATTGGGATTGGATTGTTTTGTTTAGCCTTTTGATCCGTGACCCTGAGCCACCATGATGAAGTGGGTCTACTTCCTTCCAGCACAAGGGAGGACAATCATGTACAAGTCGTGTACACAATAGTGGCTCCCTCTGCCTGTGTGAGACAGAACTGCTCTTTATTGTCTCTCTTGGATGAGAAGTATGCAGAAATGTGTTTAGGAGTTGTTCATTTTTCCTTTTCAGTGACCTTGACTGTTTAAAGCCCCAGGGTCTTGGGTTGGCAGAGAGCTGGATTGGTAGAACCTCGCCAAGAGAGCGGAGCAAGCCAAAGTCTCTCTCCCTCTATCGCGCTCTCTCTCCGTCACTCCTCTCACTCTTGCTCTTTTTTCTGCCACCCACTTCCCTCCACAAGTACAAAGGCTGTTGCTATAGCAATGAAACATGCTAGAAATGTGCTCAATCTCACTTTTACCCTCTCAGCCATATTAGCATATGATCCATATCATTTCTATCTTTATTTCTATCCTACTTGCCTGCGCATATTGCTCATCGGGCAAAACAGAGGAGCCATTTGTTTGTATGTGTGGGTACTGCTTAGTTGCATTGGCACTCGCTCGTGTATACGCACATGCGTGAGTGTCAGGAGAAATTTGAAAGATTTTTTTTTTAAAGTGTACACTGTGGGATTACTGTAAAGCTTATGTGTGCTGTTCTTGGCAGGTTCCCTTGATCCTTTGACCCCATGTTTTATCTGCTTTATCTCCTGGAGTGTGGACTGGGCATCAGAAGTTCTTTCTGTCCTGTAAGTCTTTCACTTGAGCACTCAGAGTAGTGCCAGTCTAAGCATTTATTCTGTCTATTGATCTGAGCATTCGGGTCAACCTCTGTATAATCCTGACTGTACTGAGAACTTTCACACAAAGCTGTTTCATTTAGGAATGGGTATTGCACACGATCTTCTCTTTGTTCACCTCCTGCCTTCACTGGTGCCAAGTGTATATTTTTATGCGTTACAGATTTGTGCCTAATGATGTGTATCAAAAATGAATCAATCTGTAAAGAGACCTTTAAAAATACAAAATGAAGGTCATACCAGGATAAGCTGTGTATTAACTGTGTCCAATTTCTGTGATTTTGCGTGGAACAACTGGTAGTGTTGCACAGAGCCGCCTCCTTCCAAAGTGCTGATCTGTCTCCCTCTCTGCCTCCTTCTCACGTTGCCTCTCCTGTCCATCTCCTGCATAAACATAGAACAGCAAGGTGTTGTTTACTTTGTAAAATTTTTCTTCCAGCAGATGAGTCAGCTATTAGCATATTCTCTTCATTATGGCAGTGATGAGCACAGGCCACCTGAGTGTCACAATGCCTCAGCATTATTAAAAGGCCCTCATGGGATACCTCAGGCATTTAAGCCTAAATTAGCATATGCCATTTCTCATCTTTCCATGCTGTCATTCAGAAGCCCATTTCGGTTTACGTTTAAACTACCGATGGCCTGAGATATTTTTTTTTAGTTTCCGAGCTCTCCCTATCCATTATTGTCTCCCTCCCTCCTTCAATCTCTCTCTTTCCTCCAGCAATCCACTTCCCTCTCTTCACTCTAAGCAAATCTGTAATCTGTAATTTTGCAGCTGACTAGGAAGCAAAGAGTGGTGGAAATTGTTAGTTACTGGAACAGTTGGGGAGATGGCAATAAGATAGGATCCTGTAAGGCACTTCCTATTTATTTGAACTGGTATAACACCTAGACCTATTCCTGATAGTGAGGTGCAGTAGTGAGGCAAGATGGGTTCAGGTAACCACTGTTTGCCCCTGCAGTGCAGGCCTTCCAATTTAAAGTTTTCATATGCAGCCATTTTTGTCACAGACACCTATGTCAAAAACCATTTACAGTGTCATGAATAGCTATGCAATTTCAGTTTCAGGAATCTCTCAAAGAATTGGAGCAGCAAACTCAGACATGAATACTATATTTTTGGAAACATGCATTATCACTTTCTGACCAGAAGTTGGGTGTGAGAACTGATGCCAAATATTTGTCTGCTAAATATATGAATATAGTAGCCTAGCCGCGCTAGACAACCCACGGCAACGAATTTAATTCTCTGCCAGGGTGGGTCTAGTTACCCTCCATAAGGTTTGAGGTTGGATGCTCCTAAAACTGGCCGGACGAATCACCATGAAGTGTAGAGTCAGAAGGCGGGCGTAACTAAGTGACGACAGAAGCGCGACGATTTTGACAGAAACAACCGGAAACAACTAGCCTAGCCGCGCTAGACAACCCACGGCAACGAATTTAATTCTCTGCCTGGGTCGACAACAAAAACGACAACAGTCGTTGAGCTCCATTAGCACCGACTCTGAATAATCTTTCTATTAACATGTCTGTAATACTTGAGCTTCACCCATTGACTGTATAAATAAATAAGGCTTCATCGAACTACCGCATCCTCTGATTTCAGGCGCTCTCGGAGCCTATTCGTTGCGCTGATTGGTTGTATGCCTACCCAATTGCTGCAGAGTCATTTGATAGACAACATTTTAGCCCGCCTCCCTCCCTGTCGAGCGTGCCTAGACCCTTGCGTCTTCAGAGCATGGGTCTAGCGCGGCTAGGCTATGAATATAGCACAAAAAACTGGAAACAAGAAAACTACGAGCCTGGCTCTATCCAAATGTAATAAAATTCACATAGCAACACGGTTTGTCACTGGTTCAAGCATTTATGCTGAGGCAAGTTGACCAACCTTGTATTTACAGACAGACATGCTGAGCTGTTTTGGATCACACTGGGTGGATTGCCATTAAAATTACATTTTGTGCAGTTTGTACAATATTGACATAGTTATAGGATTGAAACTCTGCAAGACTAATGATATTTCCATTACATTCTGCTGTACTTGACGTTTAGTGCTCATTAGCAAATAGTATGCTAACACACAAAACTACATGCGGAGCTAACAAGCTCATGTAAAATATGTGCCACATTAAACTACATTTGAATTATAAAATTTATATTGCTGAACTTAAACAATTGCAATAAAAATTTCAGTTGAATTTTGAAAAAAGATGTGTAACTGAATTCAATTTTATTCTAAATAATTACATTTAAAATAATGCAATTAAGTTTTATTTAATTATTCAAGTTAAGCATTAAAATACATGAATTCTTTATTTACAAAAATTAAAATTGTGTTTCAAATTCTGTTTCTAGGGGCACAAATTGCTGTCCATAGAAAAATGGTTTTAAAAAATATCATTTAACTCATGTTTTCAAATTGACTTATGAGATTGAAATTTAAATGAGTTTTTATTTTCTACAATTCAAGTTCTTTTTTTTTTTAAATGTAATCAGTTGATTCAAGTTAAGCAATTCAAATTATGTGATTCAAGTTCAATTTGTAGGCGCACATATTTCTGTCCATATAAAGATGTTAGTATTTAGCTCAAAATGAGTTGCTGTGCATCAATCTACAAGAATGATAGCAGGGGTGGAAAGACAACTGAAAAATTGTAATCATGCTAAGGTAGAGTTCATATGAAAAATTAAAAATTGCCGTAAGTTGAGTTTATGCGAGTTTAAAGAAAATTATTTGTCTAAAATGTGCTAGGATAAACATGAAAAGTGAAAAAGTATTTTGAGAACATGACACTGATGGATTAAAAATCAGGAGAAGGGGTGTTACGATCCAACCTCTAGGGGTTGGCTGGATGCAACAAAACCAGATGTAACTGGTTTAGGTGAAGGGATTTATTGCTTCGTGGCAAAGGGAACATAAAAGCGACAATGAACACAAGACTGGTGAGTGTTGCTAAATCAAAGATCAGAATAAAACAAAACGAAGGCTAACAGAGTTCCCAAATTATCCCAAAAGCATCCTAAACCCAAAACAACTGAACTTCATAGCAAAACATAACTACATCAGCAACACCCACCACCAGTCACAAAAACCAATACAAAGTGTATACAAAACGAACTCAACAAACCTGGTGCCTCACACAGACATTTGACCACATAGGTCACGAACACTCAAAACGAATGGCTTCTTCACTAAGCCCAAGCCGTCTGTAGCACTCACTCATAGTGTCTACAGACCAAAGTGTCTCTGGTACCCACCAGCCCAACCACATGTACCTACAGACACATCTCCCACAAATAACAACCTGACACACAAAGAGGCACCAGGACAGACGGGTCACAAATACCAGCCGCCCAGACCGAGAACATGGTGGCAGATATATACACTCTGCAGGTGTGGTGATGGCTGGTCCGATTGGTTAGGAGGAGGGGAGCTGGAGAGTGGCCCAATCAGAGATGTCAGAAGGGCTGCAGTGCAGGTCGTCAACTCCTGGCTCGTTGGCTGGAATGGCTGGCAGCTGGGGATCCTGGAGAAACTCAGGCACAGCCACAGCTGAACCCACACTTGCAATTTTCCCCACACAAAGGCCCAACAGATAACAACCCAGAAACCAAACGGCACACCAATACTGGTGGCCGTAACAAGGGGTAAAAATGTTAAATAGTCAAAAAGCTGTATAGTGAAACTATCAGATTATTTTTAAAAAAAAGGAAAAAAGACACATTTAGCCCACAAAAAAGTGTATTGAAATATCTCTATACATTACAGTATGTTGAAAAATCATCACTCAGTTCCCTGGTGATAACCACAGCCTCATTTAGAGGCCTCTAACTCTGCTACCGCCTTCCTCTCTACAATTGCCATGTGTCTATAGACTGCCAATATTAATCTACATAAATCTAATAATGTCCCACTTCTATTAAATTAACAGCAGAATAAAAGCCTCACTATGACAGACGTCACACACATGTACAGACAATATAAATGCCAAGTCTGCCGGCTTATGAAAGCATAGTAGGCTTGGGCCGCTTTTACACACATTTTACTGCACACACACACACACAATGCTGTGTTGGGCTACAGTGGAGAGATTATTGACATTCTTCACTGAATGTTGAGTTACAACAGTCACTGAGTTTTTGGTTACACTCACCTGTCTGAACTTCACTTTTCAGTCTTCTCAGCTGCTTTGCTTGTTCATTCTCAGTTCAAAAATAAAACCAGTCCATTCATGTCTCCCTAAAGTTTTCAGCACTGAGCTGAAAGAAGACTTTGCCGTCACAACAGAGATGCCCCAGTAGATACACTCGCTTCCAAAAGTATTGGAACAGTGAGGCCACTTCCATTATTTTTGCTGTAGACTGAAAACATTTTGGGTTTGACATCAAACAATGAATATGAGACAAGAGATCAACATTTCAGCTTTTATTTCCAGGTATTTACATTTGGCTCTGAAACACAACTTAGAAGACAGCACCTTTTGTTTCAACCCATTCAGTTTTCATGTGAGCAAAAGTACTGGAAAATGTGACTGACGGGTGTGTATTGTTGCCTGGTGTGTCCTATTACACCGATTATTCAAACAATAAATGGCGTTCAATGTCTATGTTCAGCTTCAGATTTGGCATTTGCCTGTGCAATGTCCTGAGGAAGAAAGAAACCACTGGTATACTAAGTAACGAATGTCCAGACCCTAAAACAACTGTTAGTGACATCAACAATGACCCTCAGAGGGCAGGAGTGAAGGTATCACAATCTACTGTTGACAGAAGACCTCATGAACGAAAAGTACAGAGGTTATACCAGAAGGTGCAAACCACTCATTAGCAAGAAGAACAGGAAGGCCAGGCTGGAATTTGCCACAATGTACTGAGATGAGCCTCAAAAATTGTGGGACAAAGTTTTATGGAGAGAAGTTTGGAGAAAGAAAGGATCGGCTCATGATCCCAAACGTATTAGGGCGGCTGTGGCTCAGGTAGTAGAGTGGGTCGTCCAATCATCGGCGGTTCGATTCCCGCTCTCGCCTAGTCATGTGCTGTTGTGTCCTTGGGCAAGACACTTTACCCGCCTTGCCTCCAGTGCTGCTCTCACACTGGTGTGTGAATGTTGGTGGTGGTCGGAGGGGCCGTAGCCACGGATTGGCAGCCACGCTTCCTTCAGTCTGCCCCAGGGCAGCTGTGGCTACAAATGTAGCTTACCAACACCAGAGTGAGAATGTGTGAATGAATGAATAATGGATCCATTGTGAAGCGCTTTGAGTGTCCAAAAAAGTTCTTAACACTTCACTGTTTGATTGCCCTTTTTATAAAGGGATTGAGCACAGCAGCCAGTTTCTTTATTGTTCACATGGACACCTTACTAAGGACTCAAAAAGCTGTAATCCTATCCTTTTCATCCAACAACCCTTCCCTCTCTCCGTTTGTTTATGGTACGAGCAATGTCACCTACACTCTTAGCCATAAGGGCAGCCTGTTGACTTAACTGACCCCTTTTAGCCACAAGCCTCAGTTGTCAGACATCCTTGTCAGTGAGAACCTGCTGCAACTTGCAACTGCAACTCACATTTTAGTTCTGATTTTAAATAGTTTGTCCTCAGTTTTTAATTCTACCACACTCCTTTATGCATTTGGGCTAATGGCTTTCAAATGACATAATGTTCAATGCATTCCTTTAATTACTCAAATGGTGCCGTTGCTCCGGACCCAGATCATTACCTGAATGACTTCAGCAGTCTCTGCTTCTTAACCGACCTCATGTGACCATTACAGCTTCCCTGAGTAATTGCCTATTGATTAATTAAAATGTGTCTACATTTAAGCCCCTCACTGACTGAAAATTGTGACGTTGCATCGGACAAAGCAGAGAAAAGGAAGACACTGATGCAGAGAAACTGTCATTTATTTGAGACGGGAGACAACTGGTGAGGTGAGGCAGCAGATTACTTCCTCCTTGTCTGTGTAGATGGATGTATGGGAGCTGTCTGAGAGGATGTATCAGTTTGGATTACTGGGCTCCAGGGCTCCTTCTCTCTCATTCAGCACCTTCTATCTGGCAGGCTTCAAGTGATATCTTCACTCTGAATCAAATGGCACCCTTAGGCTCTCACGTATTAAAAAAAAAAGCACAGCAAGCACAGATACTAGCTTGTAGAAGTGGCAGCTTGTATAAAATGCTCGAAATGACCACAAGCCATTATCAAGTTTGTGCATGCAGGTGGGGTACAGGAGAGCCCACTGGTGCTGCTGCGCTGGAGAAGTCAAGTGTGGACGGGAGGGAAGTGACAGGCTGTACGTGTGGACGAGGAACAGGAGGGCTGGGATGAAGACAGGACTGTGGATGTCAGACAGCGCACAGGGAGAGCAAACCACACAGGCCGGGGGTCAGGAAAAGAAGGGTCTGGCAGAGGAAGCAGGGGGATTGAAGTGACAGGTCAGTGCACGTCTCATCTTCCATCCATCACACAGTCCCCTTGTGGTTCAATCAAACCAGAAATGTCTTGACTGAATTTGACTGCAGGAGCACAGGTGAATATGTAGTCATGCAGACACCTGTGCCCATTTGTGCATACCAGACTAAAATATCTTCCAATCAAATGAAAAGACATGTTTCTGTCTCACTGAAAGTTAAAAATACTCTTCAAACGTCCTATTTCCTCAGAACTGAGCCATGTATATGTAAATTTAGAACGTGAGTGTCTTTGTAATGGCTGCACTGTATGTAATTTAGGGTGAAAATGCATTTTCCAGACCCGGCCTTTGGGGGACTTGATAGTCCAGAATTGTTCCATAGCCATATTGTGTGCAGAGATAAAACTAATTTCACAGCCCATTAGACTTATTTGAAAAGCAGCAGCCAGTAGACTCACAGTGGGCATATAGCGTCAAGAAAATTATGGTTTACAGTGCCACCAAATACCAGCTAAAGATGATTGGCTGGCTGTGGTGGGTCACACAGTCGATATTAGCCCCACTGTGCAGGTCCAGGGCTACTTCCTGGATACACTAATGAGAGGGTAAATCAAGCCGTCAGTCTACCCCCTCCTTAGGCAGGACACCATGAGCTTATACAAATATACTTCAGAGGTGGCATTTACTGAACCACCTCTCTGTGCCCTGCTTCCCCTTCGTTATGCAGGCAAAAGGTAAATTTGTTTCTCCTCATTCATAATGCAGGACTGTAATTGGCTGGACTCCGATCAAATGGCTGCAGCGGATCTTCTTGGTTATTGTCCTCCTCTCTCCTTTCGTTCTCTCACCAGCTTTTATCTATTTTGCTCCCCCTCTCTGTTTCTTTTCAGTTCTTTTTATTGGCTGTCTTTCTCACTCCACCTCACCCATAATCCTCTCCGTCTGCCCCATGCCCCTGGCTCAGCATTTGCCTCACTCAAACCTCAGCTCAAGGTCATTTTGTCAAGCCACAGTGGCAGAGGGTTTTCATTGCAGTGTGTCTTCTCTTTAATCAGCCTCTCTTTCTTCTTTTTACCATCTTATTCATACAGTTATCAAGTCAGACAGCTGGATGGTTCATTTTCTCCTCTTTTGTATCAATATTGTCTCAACTCCTGTGCCTATTTTTTTTTTTTTTAAATGTGTCTGCACCTTCACTCTGCTTTGCTGTATTAGTTGAAATTCACTGAATGTGAACTCCCTTAATCGCACTGGTTTTATTGTTTCTTCTCCTCGGAGTTCTATCTGATCAATCTTGCCTCTCATGTTCGAGTGCCTAGCCTATCATCTGAGCAGGAAGTGTAGCTGAGTCAGTAGGTGACATGGTGAGACATCGTGATATTTTAATTTGCACAGACTCAGTTTTATGGGATGCTCCAGCTGGCCGTCTTTTCTGCTATAAGCATAATAAGGTCAGCTATATGGTTGTGTCCACAGCGTGCTTCTTCTACATTCAAGGGCACATCCAGTTGTGTCTGAAAATAAATGGGTGCTTAAACATGTCTCAGTTATTACAATATATTGAGCATTATTCTAAGCACTTAAAAAAATCTGTCTTAAAACCTTGAGAAAAGTGTTGATTATCCCTGCTGCGAGCCCTCTGGTCTTTAATAGAAGTTCTTTGTGTTTTGGAGGGCAATAAAGGATTACATTAGCACAAGGGGAGAAAAGTAACAAAAGAGGCTAAGTTTAATTAAATTAATTCTATATAATATCATCAAGAATGCCGACAGCTGGCCTCTTCTCACAAGTGCTATTCAGCTTCTGGTGTGCTAAAAACGTAAGTCAAACCAAAACAACTACTTCCAGAGTTTTGAGAAGGCAAGACTGAAATATCTCAAACTATGAGATTGAGTTTGAACAGACATTTATGGTCCACAGAGGATAAACCATGGTGACTTTGGTGATCCCCATTATATCCACAAGAGGCACCACAATGTTTAGCAGGACCAGGCCCACCTTCTCTCTCCGTTTACCATTACTGGGGCTGCAGCCAGTCTAAGCTCCAGCTCTTGACTTGTGTCCAGATTTACCAGAGGTTGAGCCAGAGTCTTTGATGCTGTGCAGGACAGACGGAGACATAGACCCCCTCAGTGCCCCGCCTGCTGCCAGACAGGACACAGCAATGTACTCAATAATCCACACCACAGAGGCATCAGTAAACACACGACCTAATACATATGATCAGCCCAATAACTGTTTCCTTTCCACATTGCTATGGAAAACGTGAACACAGATAGTTTACAGCCACTGCCTTGTAAATAAAAAATAAAGCCACAGGGAAGAGAAAATGATCTGGTGCCTTATTGATGCCTGTAGGGAGAAATCTTTCTCCGGGGGTTCAACCTGGAGGTCACTATACATTACTGGCAGCATCCTTGAATCCTGAGATTCATTCTTTGGAGGCTTCAGGCTTTATAGACTAAAGATCAGAATTAACAAGCATCTTGTGATTTTGTGGTACTTTTTTCCCCTCATTCCTGTGGAGAATTAATAAAATTCCTACTGATATCTTTCCAGGGTAGCTACAATGAGGCGTGACAGAAAGCTTACATGCTGGTTTATATCAGAGAACGATGTCATATTTTGATATCAGCCCTTAAAATCAAAGTCACAGGGGTTTCTTTTTGGCCTTATCATTTTTGCACTGACATTTATTGGCCATAAGGAAAAAAAATCTTTTGTCGGTAAAGCAGAGATATGTAAGTCTGTAGACTAAATCTCATATTATGCTTTGAGTTTCTTAACGGGAAGATCTGATTCTGTCCTGCTTTTGCTGCTCCTCCTCAATCCGCCATTGCGTTCAGGAACTTCATGCTCCTTGTCTCAGTGTTCTTGAAAGGCATTGTGGGAAATATAAATATCAGTAAAATAGAGGAGCTGATGGAGTACACACAGCAGATGCAAGAGAAGCTAGATACATCAGAGTAGAAAATACATGCAGTTTATCAGAAAAGCTTCCAAGCCCTGATTCTTACAAATGTATGATATAATTTAATGAAGCAAATTTTCTTTACATTGGTGGTTGATTCTGGGCCCTGCAATTGTCACAGTGGCATATGATTGTATGAGCTGCAGTATACAGTGGGTATGAAAAGTATTCAGACCCCTTGAAATTTTTCACTCTGTGTCATTGCAGTCATTTGCCAAAATCAATAAAGTTTATTTTATTTCTCATTAATGTACACTCAGCACCCCATCTTGACAGAAAAAAACAGAAATGTAGAAATTTTTGCAAATTTATTAAAAAAAAGGAAAAACTGAAATTTCACATGGTCAGAAGTATTCAGACCCTGTGCTCAGTATTGAGTAGAAGCACCCTTTTCAGCTTGTACAGCCATGAGTCTTCTTGGGAATGACGCAACAAGTTTTTGACACCTGGATTTGGGGATCCTCTGCCATTCTTCCTTGCAGATCCTCTGCAGTTCTGTCAGGTAGGATGGTGAACGTTGGTGGACAGTCATTTTGAGGTCTCTCCAGAGATGCTCAATTGGGTTTAGGTCAGGGCTCTGGCTGGGCCAGTCAAGAACGGTCACAGAGTTGTTCTGAAGCCACTCCTTTGTTATTTTAGCTGTGTGCTTAGGGTCATTGTCCTGTTGAAAGGTGAACCTTGGGCCCAGTCTGAGGTCCTGAGCACTCTGGAAGAGGTTTTCCTCCAGGATATCTCTGTACTTGGCCGCATTCATCCTTCCTTCAATTGCAACCAGTCGTCCTGTCCCTGCAGCTGAAAAACACCCCCACAACATGATGCTCCCACCACCGTGTTTCACTGTAGGGATTGTATTGGGCAGGTGATGAGCATTGCCCGGTTTTCTCCACACATACCGCTTAGAATTAACACCAAAAAGTTCAATCTTGCTCTCATCAGACCAGAGAATCTTATTTCTCATAGTCTGAGAGTCCTTCATGTGTGTTTTGGCAAACTCTGTGCGGGCTTTCATGTATCTTGCACTGAGGAGAGGCTTCCGTCGGGCCACTCTTCCATAAAGCCCCGACTGGTGGAGGGCTGCAGTGATAGTTGACTTTGTGGAACTTTCTCCTATCTCCTGACTGCATCTCTGGAGCTCAGCCACAGTGATCTTTGGGTTCTTCTTTACCTCTCCCACCAAGGCTCTTCTCCCACCATTGCTCAGTTTGGCTGGACGGCCAGGTCTAGGAAGAGTTGTAGTCGTCCCAAACTTCTTCCATTTGAGGGTTATGGAGACCACTGTGCTCTTAGGAACCTTGAGTGCTGCAGAAATTCTTTTGTAACCTTGGCCAGATCTGTGTCTTGCCACAATTCTGTCTCTGAGCTCCTTGGGCAGTTCCTTCGACCTCATGATTCTCATTTGCTCTGACATGCACTGTGAGCTGTAAGGTCTTATATAGACAGGTGTGTGCCTTTCCTAATCAAGTCCAATCAATTTAATTAAACACAGCTGGACTCCAATAAAGAAGCAGAACCATCTCGAGGAGGATCAGAAGAAATGGACAGCATGTGAGTTAAATATGAATGTCACTGCAAAGGGTCTGAATACTTCTGACCATGTGATATTTTAGTTTTTCTTTTTTAATAAATTTGCAAAAATTTCTACCTTTCTGTTTTTTTCTGTCAAGATGGGGTGCTGAGTGAACATTAATGAGAAATAAAATGAACTTTTTTTGATTTTGGCAAATGGCTGCAATGACACAGAGATGAAACATTTCAAGAGGTCTGAATACTTTCTGTACCCACTGTATCTAAGCAGTATTATGTGAGTGTTTCTGTGCATGTGTCTGTTTCTGAGTTGCCACTTTTGACATTATAGGTATTTTATTCGCTTGCTAGTTTTGTGCGTGCATGTTTAGATATTTTTCCTTGGCTAAGTGACACAGGCATATGGTATGTGGGTGTTTGGCAGATGCTCCTAATCGCTGGCCAGCTTTGCATTTGTATGTGACTCTTTTCACAGGAGATTCAGATCGGTAGCAAGGGCAATTTACAGTTTTCGCGTTTGCTGAAAAAAAGAAAAAACCAAGTTGCTGCTGTGCGCTCACAGGTGCCCTCGGTGTCCTGCAATGTGTGTGGTGCAGTGAAAGGAAAAAGGTGTGCTACAGAGGGGATTGGGGAGAAGTGAGTTGGAAGAAGAGGGTGGCAATGGTGCAGATAAACTGTGCTAAAGATCCTTCCGCTGAGGCCGTGAGGTGTTTGGTACAATCTGGGAAAAATCACACAAAGTAGTTCAGCTGACTTTTCATCCTACAATCACAGCACTCTTCCTCTGCAAATGTAGTCTCTTCATGCACTTTTCGATGCATATGAAGCTATAGTTTGATGCACAGTGGTTGGTCTGGCCAGTCTTTTTGGCAATATATTAGGCTGCAGCCATATTTGTACAAATCTTATCTTCAATCTTGATAGTAAAGGTGCAGAAGGTAGAAATAATACATCGTGTAGATGAAATCGAAGGATACAGGCTTTTAAATGATGACAGTTGTGATAGCACTGGCTTGACAAAGAATAATGCACCATTGAGATTAGAAAGAAAAATTAATACCTCGGGGGGTGAATGGAGGTTCAAGGAGGTCTACTTTGATTTAATTTATTTTTTGATCGATTAAATGCTTCATGTTCAAGGTTATATACTAAAATTCTTCCACCATCTGCTGATTAGCATGCGAGAGTCCAACACAGAAATTTCAGATGCAGGTGTAACAGGTTCAAGGAAAATTTACTAATTCAATGTAAGTGTAATATTCAGTGGCCACTTTTCTTACTGCCTTACTGGTGGATTCTTCCTATTTTTCGCTCGCATTCCACCATGAGAGTCTCTGAAGGGTGAACAGCTGACATCAGCTTCCCCGACTCTCCTCAGAGACTCCAGGTGTTCACACCTTCTTATCGAAATCCCTCTCTGCACATTATCTCACATGCTCTCTTGCACAGTCATTTACGCCTCAAACAACCGTCTGTAAATCAGCGTGAGAAGTGCAGCGACAGGGACCACTATATTTATTGTGTGCTCAAGGTCACAAATTTACCAATCAGTGACCTTGATCCCTCTACACGGCTCATGACAGAGCGCTCACAGTGCAGCAGATGGAAGGATGTGCGGTACAATGGGATGGTAATCCCAGGTAAAATACGGCTTCAAAGCTCGTGAAGCTGCTCTTTAAACCAGCTCGTCCTCCAGCTGCGATGAAGATGCCACATGGAAATTTTGACTGACATGAGCTCGTTGTATATCCCCCAGTGAGCAGCAAAGACAGGAGCCCACAACAGCCTCCTCCACAGTGCAGGAAGACGGACATTATCAAGTCAAGCTCATATCCAGTAATTTTTTTTTTGGCTTTGAGGCAGATCAGGTGAAGTGTGCATAATATGTTTGGAGGGAGGGAAGGAAGGAGATGCAAGTAATTTGTAAATCTCGTTGAATTACTACAGAGGAGCGTTCACCCTTGAGGAATTTCAGGTCGTCCTTGTGAGAGGCTACCCATCGCACACGCACACCACAGCCCCCCACTCCTCCTGCATCCCTGTCTCCTCCCCCTTCGAAAAAACTCTCTCCCTCTTTCCCTCCCTCCCTTCCTCCCTCTGCTTGCAGATCACCGTATTGGTCGCTGGGATGGAGCGACTGCGCTCCAGCGAGCTGTTTAGCGCATGATCATGCGTTTGGCCGGTGCGTGTGTGGGATGCTGCTGTAGCTACAAGTCCGCGGCGTAAAAAAAAAAAGTGGACAGGTGAGGCGCACCGTGCTGAGTGAGGAATTAAAAAGACAGGGAGAGAGAAAAAACGCCCAAACACTGTGATAGTACCTGGTGTGTGAGCGGACAGGAGCCACTGCCGCGCTCCGTATCTGCAGCCGTGGAGGGCTTTCCCCCCTCCCGCTGTAATATTTATGACAAAACGGAGGCGAATTATTCTGGTCACGTTTTTGGCTGACAGCCGGCTGTCCTGGAGAGCGCTGGAGTGGATCGGGGTCCAGAGCTTGGAGAAAGCGCAGCGCACCGACACCTGCAGTAGGATGTAAAGGGAATTCCCACAAGCCAAACTGGTAAGTTTAACACTTAGCGCACTTTTTTTTTCTCCCCCTCATGAGAGTCGTTTGTGTTATTAATTTCAGGCAAATATTCAATTAAGATTTCTGCATTGACAAAGACTGCATGTGCATTTAAATAGAGGCAACTGGAAATGGAAAAAGGCTTTCAGATGGATACTGTCTTCTGCAAAATGAAACAAACGGTGGGTGTAAGGCAGTCCAAAGCTCTTCTGATTGCAGACAACAATAACAAATCAGCTCACCGTCAAGACCAGCACTTAAAAGGGGCCTGAAATCAGAATAGGACTTGTCACCGGCTCGTTTTAATCGGCTCATGTTTGCGTTTTCGGATATGAAGTGACTGATCAGTGGGACAGAAATCCTTCCTGGCCGTTTTGGCTTTATTGTCCTGTGCACTGACAATCAAAAAATCTAAATATATTAGCTGGAAGGTTAAAAAAAACCCACAGGGATTAGTTTTGATCCATATGGAGCCGATAGTAACTGTCTTCCATTTTCCAGGGACCCAGTGATTGTTGATGTGCTTCAGTCACATGCATGCGCCACGCTTGACATGAGCGTGGCCCGTTTGATCATTGTAAGAGCAAATGTCTCAGCTCACAAACTCATGTTTTGACATTTAATGTTTTAATGAGATGCATTTATTCCGCAATGCACATTATTAGCTGATCTTGAACTGTCATAAACCCTTGAGACCGGGCTTTCAAAGGATTGTTTATCAGGGCTCCTCTGCATACCTTCATTAGAAAGGCCTGCTGTCATCATATAGTACAGATATATTGTGAGATAGCGTATTTGCATTTACCCCGCCTCCCCCGTGCTTTTATGTGCATTTTAAATCTGATATATGATTGGTGTCTGTGTGCACAGCGGTATTCATTAAGCTCTCTATTTCTACCTTCAGTATCCTGGAGGACAAAATTGGAAAATTGCTCTGAAGTTTACACTCTTATTTAGTTAGTATCCGATGGTCTCATTACCTGCTTTAAAGTGCAGCAGTGCTGGACTGTTCTGAACGCTGCTCTCCTGTTGATGAGATGTGAAATGGGAGCATGTTGGCACAGCAGGTCTTCTGTAATTCCATGCCGATCAACTTTGCAACAGCAAAGCAGCATTTTCTCTGACAGTTTTGATTTAAATAGGTTTCATGTCAAACTGCTGCCTGTCTGCATCATTAGAATGAAGTAAAAGTGTTTTTCACTATTAACTACAAGTCAGTATCTTAGGAATTGTGTGGCACATGAAAATTTTCTTTCATTGCATGGTATTTTTGCCATGTGTTATTTTATTTATCAAAGGATTTTATGTCTTTTGACATTTCTTTGATAATAACTTTCTGGTTTACTCTCTTTACTTTCCTTCATAATATGTACCAAGCACCACTGCCCTGCAACACTTATTAAATTCAGTTGCCTTATTGCATTGCATTCCACTTTCACATACTTTATGAATTCTCAATGTCACTGTATTCTCTTGTAACCCCCTGCTCTGTGTATGCAACAATAATGTGCCAGCTAATTAAATTTTACTCTCAACTCAACCTTAAATACTCATGCAGCGTTATTTCTGAGCAAGTGTGGTTATGTAATAAGGGTATGATTTTGGTTTCACTGTCGGTGATGGTTAAAACTCAATTAAATGTTTAAAATACAGCTTGAAAGGGGAATAAGGTAACAAAAACACTGCACACATACTTTTGCGGGGAATTATTACTCGCTCTGCGGTTAATTAACCACTCTAAAAATATGTCATAACAAGCTCCACAAAAGTGCTGTCTCCTGATATTAAGTAGCACCCTTTAGGATGTTTTTAATGAGAGGGAATACAAACATTCAGAAGATTAAAAGCTGTGAGTTTGAACATACATCTCCTGTAATGTCTGCTGCCTGTGTGTTTGTCTCTCCTCACACGTGTGAGTGTTTGAAACCCTGCTGCGAATCCCAAAGGGACGGTTGTTCTAATGTTTCCCATTTCCCTTCACTCTCACGGTGGCAGTTTGTGTGTTTGCTTTGCATATGGGTCATTGTGTGTTTGGGTCTATTCATGTATTTATAGAGAAGCTTTGATGCTGCTGGTGGAAAAATATTCCACCACACGTGTCAGTCTCCAGTTAGGTGCTGGGAAGCTGTCACACATTGTTTCGGCACAAAGAGCAATGGAGTACGGTACTGCCAACACGCTGATTGAGACATCTTATTTACCTTTCATATAACAACACTAAAGTGGAGAGTCTTGTTGAAGGTTTTGTAGGACAACACCAGAGTGAAAAGCAGAGACTATTTATTATTTTATTCATTGTCATAAAAACGTCCTAAAACGTTCTGTACGTGCCGGATCTATTTTGAACATAATTTATAGGTTTGAAGATTTTCTTACTTTTGAAAATGACCATGTTAGGTTTTTATTACAGATAAAAGACAGCACAACATCTCTCATTTGCGGGCATTTTGAAGGAATGAGAATGTTGTAACAATTCCAACATTGTGTTTTTCAATGATAGTTTCAATTCTTCACCTGTTATGTTCATAAATCTTTTTGTTTTCCGTTTACAAGTATGGCAGATGTTGAATGTGTGCCAAATCTCTCTGTAGTCACTAACAGCCTCATTTACTGCTGTGAAAGCCTCCAGCAACAGGCTTTAATAGCAGCTGTATTTAAGGACATCTTTAGTTAGGGGAATCGAACAATGTCTAAATTTGTACCTTTCCTAATTAGAACAATATTTTGACTAGATTGGCCATATCCTTTTTAATTGGCCCAGTTGACCCAAGCCACACATCATTAAACATAAAATTGCAAACATCCTTGTGGAAAATCATAGAGTATACAAAATAAAAAAAGCAGCCTCAGAACTAGTGGAACAGAGAAAAGTAAAAATGTAATAAACGCCAGTGAAGGTTTCATCCATGGATGTATTGATTACGAATGGATTTGATTGCTCATCCTTTCTGGTAAGCAATGTTCACAGTGTTAAATTTACAGCAGAACAAGCCTAATTCCCAAACCTAAAACAGTGAATAACAGTGTTCCTTGATGTACATGAGTGCAGGGAAGAAGACAGGTGAAGGCGGCATCTGAGCTCTCGATGTGGGAGCAAAAAGGAGGAGGATGATTGTCAAAAGCACAACACACGAAGGCCAAAAAGAGAGAGGAGATGGAACAATACATCAGAGCAAAGTGCAGAGATTATGAGGGAAAATTCCATCAAGAGAGGAGACACTGAAGGAACATGGATGACAAGATCCATGTACAAAGACCTGGTGTGGTTATTTATCTGGAGAAGAGCTGCTTTCTTGCTTGAGTTGTACATGACATATTTAGAGATGATTTTTATAGTTACAAGTACATTTTAATGCTGCTCACACATTAGCTATAAGCTGACAGATATACAGTGGATGTAGAAATGCTGTCTGACTTACACCCTAAGTATAGCATGTGTCTACTTTATATTGCCCCTCCTAGTGGTTTTCTCATGAAACCTCCGCATGTGGCAAAATAAAATAAATTTTTTTGTTGTGCATATGCATGTATTTGCATATGTGTTGGTCTTTCCTCCCTTAGGTTACGTCTCTGTGTGAGTGGTGCTCTCCCCTCTTGGCCAATGATGTCCTGTCTGCAGGCGATAAATGGCATTAATTGAGATCTAATTGCCTTCTAGAGTGAAAGAGCTTAATCATTTTAACCTGGTGCAGACAGCTTCAGTCTTTTTCTTCTTTTCTTTTCATCAGTTTCATTTACTCCTCTGCCTTTTCTCTATTGCCATTTTTAAAAAAGTTTTCACAGCTTTTTTTTTATCTGCTCTCCGATTCTCTTAAGCTCAATCATTTATGGACAGTGAATGTGAGTCTGTTTCAGAGAACTGGTGCACAGAGAGATTTCTCTCTCTGCAGGCACTAATCGAAACAAAGGTCTGATTAAATGTAAGCTGAAGGTGAAGCGCTACAAGAGTGCAAAATTGTCCTGATTAGGGGGGATTTTTTTTAAAATCAGCACTCTGCTAGGGGCCGCAACATTTTACTGGGTCACATCGAAGGTTCTGACAAACAGTGGTTTTAAAAAGCAATGTTTTTTTTGAGTGAGCTCTCGTTTTGTGTGTCCTGAGGAGTCCATACACAAACATGAGGGCACCGTTATAAATGTTCCTGCAAAAAGGTTTCACACCGTTCCACTAAACTACAACGCTAATCTGGCAAGAAACGCAGCAATGTGCCGACAAGTGCAGGGAAACAAATTGAGCATATTTGTTATGCCTGAAGGATATAAACAGTGTGATTTAGTAAGAAACATTAAATTTATAAAGAAGCTTTGTTTGTTGACAACTCCACAGAGCACAATGAAATGGTTTCAACTTCCCACACGGTAAATGAAAAGAAATCAAAGTAACACCCTCCATTGCTGTCTATAGATTTAATCAAACAGACCATCGCTGCATCTCTGATCGATGTGTTAGATTCTAAATGAAGTGCTCAGTTCAAGCTGAGGAAATCTCTTAGAGGTAAAACATTTCCAAGAACCAAAAAAGAAGTCTAATTGCTTTCTACTGAACCACTTGCCATGGCTTGCATGACTGGGAATCTACTAGACATTAATTGGGTATATGCAATTTATGGGGGTACTCTATTTTTCACATATACTTCATCTTTTTAAATTTTTTTTTTTTTACAATCTGCTGCCTTTAGAGTCATATATGGAAATTAGCTTTTATGGGTAAACATATAAAAGGGTCAAGAAGGCAGTCCAAACTAATGCACTTGTCAAGATGTTGGTTGCTTTACTAGTATAAAGCAGCTTGTGGTGTTCCAGCAATTTAGTATGGCTTTCTCAAATAGTTGGGAGAGTCACAAGATGAAAGAGGAAAAAGCAAGTGGTAAATCTCGAAGAAATTTACCACAAGACAAGACAACTCAACAGCATCTTTATTAAGAGGCAAAGTGCCAATTTCTGATTTTACAGAATTTATAAAAGCTCCTTCCTGAGTTAATATTTTGAAAATGCTTTCACAAGTTGTGTAGTACGAGTTTATTCAATTTTCACATGCAAAATAAGCAGAACATCCCTTTCTTTGTGGGATAAAAATGGTAAAGAAAGTCAATTTATTCCACTATCTTGGGTTAGCGTCACTTTTTTGTTGGAGATCTTCTGAGTTTGTGTATGGATGTGGTCATTGTAGGAATATAGGTTGTGTGCACACGAGCATGGGTCAAAGCTGCTTCTTGCTGAACACGTGGAGAGCCATAGAGCTGTTTCCACACAACTGCTGATATGTCACCGGTCCACCATTTAAGTGGCCACATACCACTGTGACTTGACTATTTATTCCCAGCTCTCCAATAGAATATAAACCAACACAGGTGGATACAGCGCGCAGGCTGCTTCAGGTTGATGACTGCATTCGGACGGTCCATTTACAACCGATGGCAAGTGCTATTGAAATGGAGGGGAGACAATTCTAATCATAAACAATCACTTGAGAGCACATAAGGAATATAAGCGCAATTATTGGTGTCATAGAAATATAATGAACACTGATATGTCTCCATTCCATCCTGTTTTATTGTCTTACATCATTGCTAATCATTGCTATTCTGTTCAATGGGGCCGTGAACAGCCTCCTGAAGCTAAGTCTCTGTGTGCGTTGACTCACTTTTACTTACATTTGCCTGCTTTCATGCTTGAATTTGATTTCTTCTTGTTTTAAAGAGCGGTGATTGCACGGCAGCCTTGATAAGGGCTTATTGAGGGGCGGCGCATGTAATGGCAAAATTACGGGCTTAGGATATCATAGTTGGAAAGAGGATACAGAGGAGTGCCTTTAATGAATGGTGGAGCCAAATGAAATCCATCGAACACACTGTCAGGTGGTAATGATGCCTCACACCCTAGGGACCGAGGGCTTATTTCTATATAGAGCTGTACCTATAGATTGCAGACTGTGATAATTATCCTGCCTAGAATAGCTTCCTTATCGATGTTCTTGCATCAACCTGTCAGAAATAAAGAAATAGAGTGGCTTGGAATACAAGTTTTTATTTTACCTGCACAGTCTCTGATGTAGTTACAGCAATCTGAGAGAGGCTACTTGTGCTTGCTGCATTATGAAGCGCTAGTCTGATATTAAAAATATCACAGAATAGTCTATCCAGACATTCTGGGGGATTACACAAAGATATTGTACAGTATAAAAGCAAAGAGCCATGTGCTGGTCGTAAGATGGATGGCAAAGAGTGGAGGCAAGGCGGCGCAACTGGGACTATTCAAAAGAGAGATGGATAGTGGTAGTGAGCAGGGAACACACATTCCCCTCCAGCGAGCACACGACTCAGCATCCATCTGCACACCCCTAAGCTTCCCTCCAATCCATCACTCCTTACCGCACCTACCTTCTGATTTCATCTTTCCTCCTGTTGCCCCCGTCCCTTTCCCCCTAACTCGTCTCCAGCAAAAGTGCGGTTGGGATTCAGCAAATTCTTGAGCACACAACGTGCCATTCACCTCAGATAGCGATCCATCTTCCGCTGTATCTGCGGAGAGCATACGGGCAGGGAGTGTGTGCAAAGACGTGGACTGGCAGTGGGTGGCTGTGTGGGTGGGCGGCAGTTAGCAATACATTGCTGACTACATGATGTACTTGTATGTCTTTGGCAAGCTCAGCAGGATTTATGATAACCTGTTTTAAAATTTTACAGCGTTAACTACAGTGTTTGGCAGCACTGTTGTTAATACTTGTGCATAAATGTACAGTATTCAGTTTGTTTTTTGTGTGTGGTGGTGCCTTTTAAACTGTATTTCTTCCTGAAGTTCCTGATCAGACACGCATTAGAAAGGTTGGGTTGCTGCTGCTCTCACTGAGCTGGATGTGTTGCTGGCCTGTCCAGGCTGGTTTGTTGGGAGCCTGCCAGGGATGCTGCTGCCCAGCTGGTGGCTGCTTGCTGTTAGCGCTGCTGGATGAATTGAGTGGGAAAATTAAGCCTTTGATCGATTGTCTCACTGCGGACATTAGGAATACCTAAGACAGCCATGAGTCAGCGTGCTGCATGCGCCATCATCCTGTTTGCTTTTTCTCTTTTCCCTCTTCATCTCATTCACTCCTCTTCTTCCCGTATCTCTGGCTTATGATTCCCTTTCTTCCCTAAATGTCAACTTTTTTGTGACAGTCTCACAGAATCAAAGAGCAAAGCCTACTTTATCATCTCACCCTTTTGTACTGACATTTACACTTTCACAAGGAAACATCCATCAAGGAAGAAAAAGATAGCTTCCTACTAGATAGTAGCAAAACAAACCATAACACAATGCAGCTACATTTCCATTTTGGTAGTCAGACACTGTGTCGTCTTAACACTGCTTGCTACCAGAGTGCTGTTTTATCCAATCACACCTTTTTTTGTAAATGGATGCACATTAACTTTAGCTATTCTTGTCCTCATGTAAACAGTGCTGCCAGTCTCCATCCCTGTGGTGGACCCATGAGCAGAGACTCAGAGGAGCTGGATAGATTCCAACAGCAGTAAATAACAACAGCAAAAGAAATACTGGTTAAAATTAAGAGTTTGTTGCAACAGAAACAGACTAACCAGACTAACTTAGAGGGGTTCATTGTAGTACTTAGTCAAAGTCTGAAGAAAGGATGCTCTAATAATAAAGAGCAGAGGACAATTTACTGTGTGAAAGAAAGTCTTAGCTGCATATCAGTCATTCTGAAGTCCTCACACTTCCTTTTCAAGTTTTTGGACATCTAATGGACCTTACAGCCATACAGGGATAATCAATCAAATCATCCAAGAAAAACAAACCACAAACTAGAAACAAACCAAACTTACAAACACTGTACAGAAATCACTGTGTGCAGATTCAGCAAGGAGGTCTTCTATGAAAAGTTCAGCTCCATCAGAGATTTTCAGTTTGAACGCATATAGCTCTCTATACAGGTTGCAGGCAGTGTTTATACCTAAATAATAAGCACACTGTCACAAAGTTCACATGTACCAGCCACTGTCGTGTCTAGATTTCCAAGCACTGAGGTGAAAATGGAAGCGTGCTCTCAGGCCCGGATCAGCACTTTCAAGAGCAGCGGGTAGAAACCCTGACACTCAGCAGCACGATGGACAGCAGTCGTGACACACAGGGCCAGATTTAATCAACTGTTTCCACCTCATTTCAGATGTGCCTGGGAAATGTGTGTGTTGTTGTTTATCAGAGAGGTGTACTGGCCTTGAAGGGCAGTTTCCCTGTCAAGTTAAGTGTGCATCTGTCAGTTAAAGTAGGATTAAAGAAATGACATTATAGTGCATTTGCAAGTTTGTGCGTTTCATTCTCTAAATTTTTGTGTGGAAACTACTCACTGGTCGTTGAATGAAAAGAGATCAATAATAATATAAATATACGCCTGACAAGAGACAAAGACTTGCACCATTAACTTAAAACTTGAATTAGATTTTGACTTCCACTGAGCTACTTCTGTAAAGTAGATTTTGTCAGCTCCCTGATGGCCAGCAACAAGAACAGTGGATTGTAATTTTTATCCATCCATCCCTCCATCCCTTATCTATGTACTGCTTAATCTTCATTAGCGTCATGAGGGGCTGGAGCCTATCACTTAGAAGCCTATCACTTCGACTTAGGGCGAAGGCAAGGGACATCCTGGAGAGGTCACCAATCTGTCACAGAGCTACATTTTGAGACAAACAATCACACTCGCATTCTCACCTACGTACAATTTAGAGTTAACAATTAACCTCAGCATGTTTTTGGACTTTGGGAGGAAGCTGGAGAAGCCGGAAAAACCCACACATGCACAGGAAGAAACTCCATGCAGAAAGATCCCAGGAAGGTGGGGACGCAAACCGGGGATCTTTCAGCTGCAAGACAAAAGTGCTAACCACCAATCCACTGTGCAGCCCTGTACTTTCAATTTAATTATTTGTTATTTTCATCTTTTTTGTCAGTGTTCTTTTCTTGGAAGACAAGTGCATGCTAGCACATCACTATTAGTTTCAGCATTGTTGGAAGTCCTCTTCTTCTGATTCATCCTCTCAAGCTAGTAATGTTCTGTGATATTTTACAAAGACATATAGCAAATATGCCAAGAAATACTTCACACTATGTTGCTTTAGATGGCGCCTAGGATGAAAGCATGCCCACTGTTTGTCTTTGTGCTGGGAAGACGTAATTAAGCCTCTGGCAGGAATCGTGTTTCAAGAGTACAAATTAAATACATGGATGGCTTGTGTGTAGGTGTGTGTGAGAGTGAACGCAAGATTTCAAGAGATTACAAAAAGCGTTAAATAAGAAACTGAGAAGCTGAACTTTTCATTCTGACAGGAGGATCAGCTTCAGTATTTACCCTCTGATGTTGTGAAAAGAGGCTTGACAACCTGTCATCTCCTACCCAACACCTATAATAACCTGACAGCAGGGTCCAGGAAGCTGTGCAGCCTAGGACACTGTCAGTTTGTTGTTTTGGAGGAAATCATAGAATCTGCACTAAATGGTACACCAGATGTGATGAAAATATCTGCAAAGCCTAAGTAAAATCTTTAGATGAGACTTTGGTTTCCATACTGACCCAATACGCCACTTATCTTTCAGCAAGACTGTGAATTATTCTGTTGCGAGAGGAACCATTGGATTACCAAAACAATTTAAAACTATGTGACTCAAATAGTCATTCTCTATTATGCTCACTTAAAAAAGTGTAACAGTGGTCCTTATTTGAAAAATATGCTTTATATTTGTTTGTCTTCAGGTTTAACTGCCAAAGCAGAGCGGATAGAACACATTTTAAATTATCCATCCATCTATTGTCTATACATCGCCTAATCCTCGTGAGGGACACAGTGGGCTGGAGCCTATCCCACATGACTTTAACTGAAGGCAGGGAACATTCTGGACAGGTCCCCAGCATATAACAGGGCTACAAATAGAGATAAACAGTCACACTCACATTCACACCTACAGACAATTTAGAATCACCAATTAACATGAGCATGTTTTTGGACTGTGGGAAGAAGCCGGAGTAACCGCAGAAAACCCACACATGCACAGGGAGAACATGCAAATTCCATGCAGAAAGATCCCAGGCCCAGGCCTGGACTGGGAATCATGTGAACTGCGGATCATCCATCCATCCTTCCATTCTCTATACACCGCTTAATCCTCACTTGGGTCGCGGAGGGGCTGGAGTCTATCCCAGCTGACTCAGGCGAAGGCAGGGGACACCCTGGACAGGTCGACTGGGAATCATTTGAAACTAACATTATTTTAATTTTAATGGCAGTTTCTTTAGGTCATTTCCTAATATAACACTTTTTGCAAGTCATAAGCTTCCCCCTGTCCCCTCTCCCTTCTGTCTGACTTGTCAATCACAAGCTGGATGTCGTTTATAGCACCAAAATTTCACTTTGTTTCCAGCCATTTTCTGTTTCCACTACTGACTCAACAGTGCATCAACTTCTTTGCAAATACACACCCGAACACTGTGGCTGATTACAACAAGCATGGCACAGTAACACAATGCACTTGTCAGAGCAAAGAAAAAAAGACTGGTATTACTGCAGACTGCAGAGCAGGGACTTCTCTGCAGCTTGTCTCTCTGTTAAGCAGGACCACAAATTGCCTAAAATTGATCTGCAACCTCAAATTAACTTCTGTATTTACAGTTCCCACTGACTGACAGAAAGAGTGGTGATTATTAGACATCTAACCAAAGTTCACCACCCTGTCTACACATTTTAATTTTATTCTTCCCTCTGTCCATGTAAAAACTAGATCATTGCGGCTTTTGCTGCCCGCAGGTCAGAGTCACAGCTGTTGATAGAACGGGCTTCTGACATTTTGTCTTGCTGGGAGCAACCACATGCTAACATAGACGTTTTCCACTCTCTTCTCTGTGTTCCTTTGTAATTCTTACCAGTTCATCGCAGAGCACAAAGTATCCATTATCATGGGACTGATTGTGGTTCATTGTTTCTTTGTCATAGAATAGCATAAATTACTCTTGTTGAAAGCTATTCTGGCTCCTCATTGCCTGCCTTGCACACAATCATTCTCGTGTAATTATTGGCAAGAGCGTTAAGAGAAACAGATGATCGCCTGATGTTTGATGAGACCAATCGACTCAGATACTGCAATATACTGTGGCTAATTTTACTCTTGTCAAAAACTCTTTTGTCTCTGTTTTGCTGTCACAGTATCTGTTAATAGCAACATTTCGATCAGCGCTGACTGTTGCATTATACCATTCAATTTTTGTCAATCATGTTACACTTCTGGGCTGCACAGTGGCTTGGTGCTTAGCACTGTCGCCTTGCACCTACACCTGTGCATGCATGGGTTTTCACCAGGTTCTCCAGCTTCCTTTCACAGTCCAAAAGCATGCTGATGTTAATTGATAATTCTAAATTGTCCATAGGTGTGAATGTCAGTGTGATTGTTTTTCTCTCTATGTAGTCCTGTGATAGACTGGTGATCTGTCCAGGGTGCCCCCTGCCTTCACTTAATGTCATCTGGGATGGACTCCAGCCCCCGACACCTCTAATGAGGTTTAAGCCGTGTACAGATAATGAATAGGTGTTATGCTTCCTTTTATTTTATGCTTCTTATATGCTATCAAACACACAGTTCTTGACCATAGCGCTGCAATCAACCCTTACATGAGCTGAAAGACACTGCTTGGTTGATGCAGTATTGACATGTATGTTTTTTCTCTGATTGATGTAAGTCTATGTTGTCAATATGTTGTGAACAATACTGAACAAAGACAAACACAATTGATATTGATGACATTATGAGGTCAGAGTCTGTTTAATGTTTATTTTTTGGGCCCGGGGAAACACTATCATTTCCAAAAGATGCATTTTTTAAACCAGTTCTTATGCTCACTATATATGATTCAGTGAATTGGGTAAAAGTAATAATTAGGTCATGAAATTAGGTAAAACTACAGAACAAAAACAATGCTTCAACTGTTGTTGGTGTTTAAAGAGAGGAATTGAACTCAACTACTTTATTCAGCAGTCAAAATGAGACAGCAGGTACCTGTGAGAGGATGTGATTGGGAGTGTGTTTATGTGCTCCCTTGCCTCAGGCTTGTTAAATTGGCAGATCGATGATGCTTTAAATCAGTGTTCCAGCACCACCGCAAACCCCATGAAACCCATTAGTGAATTAAGGTAGACCACTGTTCCACACTGAGTCCTTTTCTGCCTGCAGGTCCTTTCCACATGACAAATGGGAGGAAAAACTGTGAAATAAAACAAAGGGAAAGGGCAAAACAAGAGGGTGAGAACAAAAGAAGTGGCAGAGGAAAGGCTGATAGCAAAAGCTGGGGTCAATGCTGCTGGTAGGGCACACATGGAGCTCTTCTTCATTTAGACAATCAGGGAATAGTTCTGTTTCTTACTGCATATCAAGGAGGCGTCTCCCCTTGAACCTACCGACACTTTGTTTGATTCCTCCCTATGCATAGGAGAGCATCCAGCCAGCCATGAATAACATGTTCTACATGCAAAATAGTCTGTCTCAGCCAGTAAACTGAAAAGGGGACAGAGTAGGAAGGGATGTGAAGGATGTAGGAGAGAGAAGGAGAAAGAGGGGGTGTGGAGCGAGGATGCCAGGGGAGCTGGTCTTTCTCTGATAGCATTGTTTATGTGGCACTGTCTGTGGATCATTGATCCATTCGTCTTCATTACGTCCCCCTGTGAGAACTGTTAACTGCTGCCACCCTCAGTTGGGTGCCTGCTATGTTGACATGCACTGCACGGTCTCTCTCTGTCTACCAATGTCCCTGCCACCTCTTCTCTTGGAGGTAGAAGCTGGCAATTTTGTACAGCTTGTTGAAAACACAAGACAGTAGATTTAACAATGACATTTCACAGATCTGCACAGGCTTGAGTTATCTACACAGCATTGGTGGTTGATGATGAGGAACAGGTACAGAAAACATGCAGTATGTACGACACCTTGTACCACAGGTGTACTGGTTGACTCATGTTTGTTTGCACATGCCTCATCCTGCAAGCTTTGTTTCTGACCTATATAATGTATGTTACACAAGAATGAATCAAACATCCACCCACTCATGCTCATGAGAGAAGCTTACATATGTGCAACAGAATTCAGCATAATATAGGAACTGTAAGCACAGCACAGAAATAAATCCTCATATGTTTGCTAAACTCGAGACAGTTCAGGGAACCTTTGCTGTGTAAGCACTCATACAGGCAAATGTCCCAAAGAGACATCCTGCTCAGAATCCTGTCTGAACTGCTACCATTGTCTGCATGAAGTATGCTGATGTCTAACTGCTGAGTCCAGTGAGGCATCACGGGTCATCAGCAGCAGCTTGAACAGCACCCATATGCTTCCAATCGACAGCCATGATCACTTTCACTTCGGTCGCCAACTCACTTCTCTTGTGAAATCTGACAAGTTTGATTTGTACTTGTAGCACAGCGTTACTTTTGAGTGAATTTGAGGCAAGCTGACTTCTAAACTGCTTGATCATTCTCTGTCCCCTGTCTGTCTTTCTCTCATTTTATCCTTCCTATGTCTCTTTTTATTTTCATAGATACAACCATACATCTGGACGCCATCTTCATCGCTGTCTCATTTGAGCCAGAGGAAAGGGGACATAGAACATGATCTGGTGTGGGGGCTACTGTTGCTATGTGTGAAGGACTGCTGTGGCATCAATGGAGACCGAAGGCTATCGAGACCTCCTGGAGACCAGTGATGGTCAGGGGGTAGGCCTGCTGGATGGAGGGGGAGAGGTGGGTGTGGAGGAGGGCTGGAGCACACCCTACCCTCTGGGCTTCCAGGTGTCTCTGACCACTGTGCTCATGCTGGAGCTTGTGTTGGGCTTCAGCAGCAACCTGACCGTACTTGTGCTCTACTGTGCTCAGTCCAACCTGGTGGATTCAGTCAGCAACCTGGTAACAGTCAACCTTCATGTGCTCGACATACTGGTCTGTGTGCTGTGTCTGCCGCTGACTGTGGCCGTGATCCTGCTACCATCTAATGAAAGTGGAGTGGGCAGCCTGGCAACACTCTGCTGCTTTCACGAGGCCTGTGTCACATTCACCAGTGTGGCCACAGCAGTAAATGTGTTAGTAATCAGTTTGGACCGATATGACATCTCAGTGCGTCCAGCCAGTCGCTTGCTGACCCCCAGGCGTGCTGCACTGCTCCTGGCAGCAGTGTGGGCTGTATCTCTGGCTGTTTTCTTCCTGCCCTTCCTCGAGGGGGACTTTTTCTCTTCAAGTGCTGAGGACAGTGAGGATGAGGAGCCGCAAAGACAGAACAATGACTCTGACCACACCACTGGAGTGACCCCCATTTTTCGTCCTTCTCACCGTCTTTATTACCCTCCACTCATCCCTCCTCCCCTTCACACCACCTGCCTCCAGTATGGCAAAACAGGACACTGCTGTGTGTTGGAGGGCAAGGGTATTACACAGGCCTGGCTATGTATTACCACTTGTTACTCCAAGTGCCCTGCTTCTTCATCGCTGTGGCAGTCATGTTGTTCACCTACTCCAGGATCCTACAAGCCCTCAACATCCGAATTGGCTCTCACGTGATGAGGAGTACACGTGCAAAAGACACCACCTGCAGGATACGCTGCTTGAGGCAGAGGAAGAAGGACCTGAGCCTGCCCACAGAGGTAGTGTCCCCAACCAGAACCAGAACCTCAACCATCCTCCACTCATTCCTTCTCCCACCCTACTCCACATCACCCCCACCGCTCTCCTCAATGCCCCAAGGGATGTCTGACAGTGGAGCAACAGTCACTACTGTCAGTACTGCTGCCACCACCCCCATTGCAACCACACCAGCCACCCCGGCTTCTCCAACCCCACCTTCAGTTTCAGCTCAGACCCATGCCAACACACCTCTGCCTGCCTCCTCCATGGGTGTACAGGCCTCGGTTTCTGCTATCATTGCTTTAAGGCGGGCTGTGCGCAGGCACAGAGACCGTCGGAACGTCAGCGCCGTGTCTTAAAAATGTCCCTAATCATCATTTCCACTTTCCTGGGCTGCTGGGCCCCTCTGTCTGCAGTCAATGTTCTGATCCTGTGTATGGGTCCCAGTGACAGCTTGGTCCGGCTCCGTCTGTGCTTCTTAGCGATGGCTTATGGAACCACTATCTTTCATCCTCTGCTCTACGCTTTCACCAGACAGAAACTGCGCCGTGCCCTCAAAACACGTGTGAAGAAAGGGTTGTGTCGCTTCTGCAGGTAGACCCATCCCCAGTGGGGGACAGTTATTCATAACTCTTGGGTGGAGGGAGGAGGTCAGAGAAAGAGTCGCAAGCCAAGGGTAGAGGCCAGTGATGGCACTGATCGATGCCTTACAGAGGCAGTAAGAGAATGAGGCTGGTCTTCAGAGTATGCTTGCATGTCTGAGTGTGTGTGTGAAGAACTGTAAGTATCTTACCAAGTTGATGGAGATGGATTGGGTTTATTTGTGCATGAGTGTGAGGAAAATGAGAACCAGTTAGTTTACAAAGGTCAGGACAAATCCCATGGCCTCTGGTTCCACACAGACGTGGAGACAGGTGAGCCTTGAGCTCTAAGTAGAGCTTGCTTTCCACTCTCCTTACATAGGGCTGTTATTAGACCACTTCTGGCTGACAAGGTGGCCAGTGTGTCTCCTGGCAACACTAGCCACGCATTATGACAACACCACAGCCATGACTACTGAAAATACTAGTGTACTCCCCACGTGTAGGGTAAGGGATAAATACCTGCGAAGCATACAATATGATATTGCTCCTGCGTGCACTTTCAATTTGCATGTGCATGTAAATATGCACAGAATGGACACATACACACACACACACACACACACTTAATGCACACTGATTTATATTTAGTCATTATCTGTGAAAGCACACCACTATCTACCTGCACAGATATTCTCAGTGAGATAAATATTAATGGAAGTCTATATTTGTCTTTGTTTCCCTTTTTTCATGCCTTAATTGAGTTATTAGTATATTCTCATGGTGCTGAATGTCCTGCTGTATGTTTACAACAATGTATCAACATAGAGTGTTTGCACATACTTTATATGGTATATGACAAATTAAAGGCGGATAAATGCAAGCATTCAGATTCAAAGTTTACAGGCTCACATGAAATTCCCAGAAAACTGCAAAAAAAAAAAAAAAGATTCAGATTTAATTTCCAACATGCACCATATTGTAGAAGAATGTGTGCAAGTTAAAGCTAAAAGGCATGACTCTTTAAAAAAATCAACTTTATTGGTCATGATGATGGAGGACATTTGTGTGATTGTGTTTGTATGTTTGCACGTGTGCATGTACGCATGCGTGGCTGCGTGTGTGTTTGTGTGTATGCAACAAATGTGTGGTTGTGTAAATGAACAAATGTGTGTGCGTATCCATTATTATGTGCAATAATCATGAGCAAAGCAATGACCCCTAGGATGTGAACAAAGAGAATGTGAACACAGGATTGTTGGGGAGGACTTAATGTTCTGATTCACAACAGGAGGCTGCTGGACATAACAAGAAAGCAAATCATACAGAGCAGTTGTAACTATGTGTATATGACAGGTCACTGTAATACCACTGAAATTGTATCACTTCAGTTTTAGGTGGGAATTAAAGGGCAATATTTTGTGAAAACTTCATTATAAACGTCTCTGAAGTCACTGCAGGTTAACTAGCATCCTAAATTAGAATCCCAACATGGAAAAACAACCACTGACGTGGGACATCTCCTTGTGTTAGTTGCTTGTTTCTCTGGATGGCAGAGTCACTGCTTTTGGACAGCATGTTGAATGACTACAGAGACAAACAGCCTCTGGACCGAGTCCTGGACATGTTACACTATATCTTGTGTCTCTCTTTCTCCTCAGGGCTTATGTCTCATTTCCAAACTTGCTGGACAAAAAACAATAAACCAACCCTCAATCAGCTGTTGTATTATGGGTGTTACAGTAAGTAAAGATTATGTCACTAAGTAGATAGAGAACACTTTTAACTTTATATGGACTCGAGACTCGGAGGGCTCCTTGGGCTTTGGGCTGTCTCCTCTTTCATCTTCACTCCTTTTACACTATTTGTGAGCCAGACAGAAGACAATAATTCTTGTGTATTTATGTACATTTTCAGGGATGTAAATACTAAGTGTGTGATTTGGGTATTAGTCAAAAGCCTTTTTTTTGGCCACAATCATCTGCCGGACAGAAAATCAGCCATTGTGATAAACTCTTAGCGTGTTGGAAAGTTACTGTAAAGAGAAGATACATGTAAGTGAACTTGTGTTAATACTGTGTGTACACTGTACTGTACATTTATGAATACGTGTATAGAGAACTATTAGTATTGTATAAGATTTATAATATATGTTATTGTATAGAACAGAACAAAATCTGTATTAAAACGGTGATATAAGAATTTATTTATTTCAGTTCTCTGTGTCAGTTAATGTGTGGTTGCTGTGTATTTTCAAATGCTAAACTTTTTTTTATCAGAAATGTAATCACATTGAAAAGCCTATTATATGGATTTATTTCATACATGTTTGCGGAGATGTATTTTAACTGCTATATTTTAAATAATCAAATGTGTATGTATGTCCTCTGTTTCTGTTTCAGGTAGTAGAAAGTAAAGTGGAAACTAAAGCAATACAGAAGAAATTGCATAGATTTAGAAGAAATGGTATATGTGTTATAAGCGAACAATCTGGAACTCTTTTACAACATGGAGCAATTGCAGACTTAAAGAGACAGTTCGATATCTTGGAAATGGGGTTGTGTGAGGTTCTCTAATCAGTAGTCAGTGTTTTACCTACAGTAGATCCCCCAGTTTGAAGAAACAGACAGAAGAAGTGGCACAGAAGCGAAGCAATGAACTGCTGTGGAAGACGTCAGCAACAAAACATATTTTTTTAGCTGTCTGCTGCCAGTAGTAGACAGAGTACGGACAAGTACCTCATATAACCCCACTTCAAAGAAACTGAACAATCCCTGAAATAATCCATATCATTCACCAGACTCATTACAGAGACTGAAAGGTCAGTCCATTTTTGCATGTAGTCAAGCCTTTGAAATCATGCCACAATTTAACAATTGACAATGGATATGATATGTAAATGGAAGCATGAAAGATAACATTTATGTCACTCTCATTATGAGTAAAAGCCTTCTTTAAAAGACAGCTGAAAATGTGGTTGGGCTCCATCATAATTGCAGCTCTTTATGTGCAGTTTCACCACAGAGCTGCTTGGAATCAGCAGGCTCAGGACAACTTGGGAATTCCTCCATCCCTTATCCTCTGGACATTACTGTCCAAATCTGTCTCTCTCTTTTCAGCTGTCCCTCCCTTTCTACTTCTCCTGTTTCCACTTCCTGTTTCTCTGATCCCTAATTTAGAAATTCTGTCCCAGATACTTGCAGTATTTAGTGCTGACTGTAGTGAACCCTCACTGCCTCACTGTGATGTGACAACTGTGCTAATCACCAGTACTAATGAAGATGAAACGCATTAGTAAGGTAAGCATCTGTCGAGGCAGCTCAATCTCTGAGTGTTGACGCTTCATTTTTTTATTTACCAGAACAAATCTGTCTGCACATGTGGTGCGTGTCTGCGTGTTTGTTGCCTTACTGATTTGTGCAGTGAATCAAAACTGTGGATTCCTCCACCCTGCTTGATAATCTCATCAGTCCCCTCCTCTTTCACACTTTCATTTTCTCCCTTGGTTCTCCTCTTTATTCCGCCGGTCTGCATCTCTCTCATCTCTTATCCACACTCAGGCCTTCCAGAACAAAAGCGAGGAACAGCTGCAGTGTCTGTGAAGGAAGGAAAGTCACCTTGGGGGATGACAGAAGAACAAAAACGTGAGAGAGCGATGTAGAGAGAGAGAGAGAGAGAGAGAGCGAATGACAGGCAGTATGGAGGGGAGATTAGGGGGAAAAGAGAGAAGAGAAGGGAGGCACAGAAACTGGCATCGGGACATCATATGACTAATAAAGGGACAGTACTGCATCACTGCAGAACCATATTAGAAAAAAACAGAAAGACAAACACTAAGTGCAGAATGATAAGATGAGCAGGCTTTACTGTTTTCTTCCAGGAGAAAGAAGTAGAGTCCAGCAATATTGTGCCTGCCTATAATTTAATGGCAGTGTCTTCACATTTGGATTTCATCCAAAAACATACAAGTCTTACTTACTTGTTTTCAGAATAGTCAACAACAAGGTATGATTTATGACCAAACATTCAGCCAGCAGCAACTATGACAAATCTGGCCGCCGCCTGAACTCGGTAATGTATACGAACAAAGCCACAAAAAAAAACTGAGTGCTTTGATGGGTGTATCTGCTGTCCCAGGCTTTAAACTGAGATCTTCATATGTGACTGGTAGAGAATGTCATCTGTTTAAAGCATTTCCAGACCATGTATGGTGAAATGTAAGCATCACAAGTGGCTAGAACTGAAAGCTGATTGTTCATAGACTTACAAAACATAAGTAACAGAAAAGTAATGCACTGTACTGTATGCAGTTATGTGCAGTACTGCACGCCACACTGCACTTTTAAGGGCATAAAACTCACCAGGATGCATACACATGAACATATGACACAAATAAGAAAGTGATGCAGCAGGAAATGTGATAAGATTATCTACTTTATGGAAACCAATGATTATTAGACTGTAGAAAAATGCGCTGATTTCGCATAAATTAAACGTTATTCCAGCTGAACGAATTATCTAAAGTTTAATTCTTTTCAAAGTAAACATTGATAAAAGTAGAGGCTTAGGTCGATATTCTGTCTCGATTATGCTGAAGTGACCAGCAGAATGAGCAGTTAAAGTTCATTACGACACTGAATTTCCATATAAAACAGGCCCGGTGGGATTTCATTATAACCCCATTGTTATTTTCAGGACAGACCTCTGCAGTGAGTGAACACATCGACCAGCGTTTTATGATCAATGGCGCCATCTTGTGTTGGAACAGCATAAGTTTAAAACGGCTAAACTGTAGCATTAGCTTATCTTTCTCCAATGTTTTATTCACTTATTTATTAATTCGTTTATTTTTACTTCGTCAGGTCTACTGTGCTAGTAGTAACAGCAATGTCATCGTTTCTTTCTGTGTCCCATTGCTGGTCAACAAACGTCAGGCGGTCTCCTCGACCTGTTGAAGACGACGTGTGGTGTTAGCAGAGTTGTAAGGTAGCTAGCAAGGTACGGTTAGCTACATCGATGTTGACCGATAGAAGAAAACGTCGATACTACAAATAGCGTCATATCCAGTTATTATAACGTGATAGCTATATGTCTGTTTTGATATCCTTGTATACACAGACGCGCCGAAATAGCTCAGTTGGGAGAGCGTTAGACTGAAGATCTAAAGGTCCCTGGTTCGATCCCGGGTTTCGGCAGCGGAGGTCGTTGGTTTTGTACCTGGAGGCCGCTCGTCCGCACACGGGGGGCCAATCGCGTCGCCCAAATCATCTTTTCCCGACCACTCGCGTCACCCGGCCTTTCTTTTGAAAACCACTCACATCGCCTGTTCAGTCTTTTCCGGACAATTGTCCGTATAAGATGGGGAAGAAGGGGGAAAAGGGGGAAAAGGGGGAAGAAAAAAACCCTGATGTGAGTTCGAATCCTACTCATAACCATATGGATAATAATTGCAATTTGTGTTTAGGTGTTGAATTCCAAGTTTTCTCAGTGACTTAAAACTTTAAACACTCATAACTTGCTTATTCTTACAACTACAACTAACAATGTAGAACTATAATAAAGAATGTCGATGATTTAATTGTTGTAATGTACCTAAAGTCATCCAAATGCTGTCTGTATTATGTCATCAGATTTACATTTGTTGTTGACATTATGACATTTAATGCCATTAAAGTTTCAACAAAGAAGAGAGATGACACACCAGTGTATGCAACTAGATGTATTTGAAACTAGATGTTACTGAAATTTCACATAACTGGACATATTTTACAACAACAATAAAAAAGTTGCAAAAAATTACAATAATGATACTTCCTTGTAAATAAAACTGCTAACACTCAAAGAAACATTAACATATGCACATCATTAAAGGGGAAAAAAAAGAAAACTTAAGGATTTGTGAAGGTTTAACTAACTATACCTTTACAAATCCTGAAGTATTCTTCTTTTCCTTCACAGCGCCAATCCTCAGAGGCAAACAACAACAGAATGATTAGAGGTTCAGTGGCTTTATTTTCTGCCTCATCATGTTCAATCATTGTTCCTTGCTTACAGTCTCAGTATTTGGGCAATATATTTTGCCCTTATACTGACTATGACCAGTCTCTTGTGTGCGAAACTGTTAGCACTTCCCACAAGTATTTGAAGGTGAAATGTACCACAGATGAAGTGTGTGCTGGACTCGACACATCACTGGTGGATGAATGCAAGCTCTGGCCAGTGGCAGTGGATGAAGCACCAGGAGCAAGAGGAACCTGTGATGTCACAGGAGGCACAATAGTCAACATTTGCAGGGTGCATGTACGTGCAACTCAAGTTATGTGTTCGGTGTGAATCAGTTAACACATTTCAACAATTGATGGATGTAAAGCATAATTCACTGGTGAATTTAAAAGCACAATACTAGCAGCCTGTGGGCCTGGTTAGTAGCAGTTAGTGGCTGCTGCATAACTATTTAATCAGATATTTTTTTTAAAATATTGCGTTAGTGTGCTATAATTAGTTCGACCTACGATTACCTAGACCTGTGCTTTCCCGACTTATACTTGTCAAAATGTGTGCCATGTATACTAAGTACTGGTGGTTAAGTATTTCTCAATTTTTCAGACATAAATAAATGTGTTCTGCATGAATACATAAAACTGCAAGGGATCCTAAGCAATTAGTTGAAGAAGATAGTAATTGAACACAAAAATGTGTCATTATTTAAAGTCTTCTTTTCCTTTCGGCTTTTCCCTTCAGGGGTCACCACAGCAAATCAATTGCCTCCATCTAACCCTGTATTCTGCATCCTCTTCTCTCACACCAACTACCTTCATGTCCTCCCTAACCACATCCATAAACCTCCTCTTTGGTCTTCCTCTAGGCCTCCTGCCTGGCAGTGGGAAACTCAGCATCCTTCTACCAGTATATTCACTCTCTCTCCTCTGGACATGTCCGAACCATCTCAGTCTGGCCTCTCTGACTTTATCTCCAAAGCCTCTAACATGTGCTGTCCCTCTGATGTACTCATTCCTGATCCTATCCATCCTGGTCACTCCCAAAGAGAACCTCAGCATCTTCAGTTCTGCTACCTCCAGCTCTGCCTCCTGTCTTTTCTTCAGGGACACTGTCTCCAGACCAAACAACATGGCTGGTCTCACTACAGTTTTGTAAAACTTTCCTTTCATTTTAGCTGAAACTCTTCTATCACACATCACACCTGACACTTTTCTCCAGCTGTTCCAGTCTGCCTGTACACGCTTCTTCACCTCTTTTCCACACTCTCCATTGCTCTGGACTGTTGACCCTAAGTACTTAAAATCCTCCACCTTCTTGATCTCTTCTCCCTGTAACCTCACTCTTCCACTTGGGTCCCTCTCATTCACACACAGATACTCCGTCTTGCTGCGGCTAACCTTCATTCCTCTTCTTTCCAGGTCAAACCTCCACACCTCTAGCTTCTCCTCCACCTGTTCCCTGCTCTCACTACAGATCACAATATCATCTGCAAACATCATAGTCCATGGAGACTCCTGTCTAACCTTGTCTGTCATCCTGTCCATCACCATAGCAAACAAGAAGGGGCTCAGAGCTGATCCCTGATTTAGTCCCACCTCCACCTTGAACTCCTCTGTCACACCTACAGCACACCTCACCACTGTCTTACAGTCCTCATACATGTCCTGCACCACTCTAACATACTTCTCTGCCACTCCAGACTTCCTCATACAAAACCACAGTTCCTCTCTGGGCACCCTGTCATAAGCTTTCTCCAGATCTACAAAGACACAATGCAGCTCCTTCTGACCTTCTCTGTACTTCTCTATCAAAAGATGATCGGGCGGCTCTGATTTGTCCACAAACGACTGAACAGGCGATGTGAGTGGTTTTCAAAAGGAAGGCCGGGTGACGCGAGTGGTCGGGAAAAGATGAATTCGGCGACGCGATTGGCCCCCCGTGTGCGGACGAGCGGCCTCCCACCCTCAAAACTCACACGCTGACGCTGAAAACACAATTATGTTACAGCAAACTCCTCTGCAATGAAGTTTTTTATTCATTAACTACAACAAACTCTAATGGAGCAGCTGGCACATGTTCAAAAACACGTGTTTTCCTCAAAGCAATGCCTAACTTGAAGTATGTGTTAGCAGTGAAATGTTAAGCTAACAAAAGATAAATGCTCAGCAGGGGCGGATCCAGATGAATTTTAGTGGGGGGCACAGGGGGGTACAACAGATATTTTGGGGGCCACTGAAAAATTGTAAGAAAAAATGAAAGCTGCAGCCGACCTCTCCCTTTCAGATTTTTCATGTTTGGTTTTTTTGGCTCTTTAACCCAATAGGAAAGCTTTATATGACCTTTTCATTTTGGACTGTTAACATTCAAATTATGATGGACTTGTTTCCTTGTTTGTGTGAATTACAGCATCATTAGCTGCGGCATCTGCCTGTTGTGTAAAACTAATAAGCTCAACGACCGTATCCTGAGGGCAATTAAGTGACAGATATGGTACAAGAACAGTACTATATACAACCCTGTCAATTTCCACTTCTTATAATGTTTACTGACAATCATCACACCTAAAATAAGAAATAATATTCTGTACTTTAAGCCAGTGGTTCTCAAGCCTGATCAGCTCGTTATCAGGCTTCTGCAGAAGCCTGATAACGAGCTGATCATTTGAGTCAGGTGTGTTGGAGCAGGGAAGCATCTAAAACATGCAGGACAGTGGGTCCTGAGGAACAGGGTTGAGAACCACTGCTTTAAGCAACTAGTTCTCAGCTGTAAACCAGAAACATCATAGGGTTCTGTTTACTAATCATCTCCAGACTGGCGACCTGTCCAGGGTGTCCCCTGCCTTCGACCGAGTCAGCTGAGATAGGCTCCAGCACCCCCCGCGACCCTAGTGAGGATAAAGCGATGTATAGAGAATGGATGGATGAATTTTGGGAGCCCCCCCCACCGCCCCACCCCCACCCCCACAGAAGATCTGCCACTGATGCTACGAATGGCATGGTCAGTGTAATTCTATAATTTAACAAGTGCCATAAATGGTTAAATACACCATCATCACTCGTACAATAAACACTGCTTTAAAAACGTAAAAATGTCATATTTTATTGAGTAAAGGTGGCTTATATTTGTTGCCATTTTTAAATGTCTGTTGTTATGGTGTAAACGTAGCAATTGAAATATTTTTGGACTGCATTAAATTCTAATTATAGTTAGAACAGAGCAATTTATTGCACTTACAAATAATAAACGATGGAATACAAAGTGCAAAACGTGTGCATACTCAAAAATACATTCAGACTTGAACCTGATACGAAAACTAAGTCGTACCAAGCATGCATGCAGATCAGCTCCAAGGCTTACAAATAAAAAGAAAGCAGTTCCAGGGAATTTTCGCCAGGAGGCGATCTTGTACATGAAATCACTCAGGAACAAACCTTGTGGAAGGTTCGTAACAAACCTAGTTCATCTCAGGGTACTTAACTGGGCTAATTTGTCAAGTTTACACAGATAATCAGTTGTAAAATTGAGATGTAGGCTTTGTTTATAGTGAAAAATTATATTTTCCATAAAGGTGACATACTTGACATACTTTATAATATTACTTTATAATAAGTATACCTTCTGAATCAGACCATTTGATTTTATATATATATGTATATATGTGTGTGTGTGTGTGTGTGTGTGTGTGTGTGTGTGTGTGTGTGTGTGTGTGTGTGTGTGTGTGTGTGTGTGTGTGTGTGTGTGTGTGTATAATCAAATGGTCTGGATATATATATATATATATATATATATATATATATATATATATATATATATATATATATATATATATATATATATAAAGAGAGAGAGACAGACAGACAGACAGACAGACAGATAGATAGATAGATAGATAGATAGATAGATAGATAGATAGATAGATAGATACATAGATAGATAGATAGATACATAGATACATAGATAGATAGATAGATAGATAGATATGTTCCACAGAACATCTTGGTTTTAACACAGAGTAACACAAGTGCTTCAAAGATTCCTGTACATGAACATATGAGCCACAATGTAAGCTTAAAAGGCCCTTTCATGCAATACTAAACATCAGACACAAAAGTAGGAGGGAACTGTAGCATCTCTTATTTTTACATACAGTTTTTAGGCAAGGTCAGTCTATTTGTATACCACCTTTCATTAGTACTAATAATACATACAAAGGCATTAAGACATGATGTGGAAATTAAGAAATTCTCTTTCTAAGACTTGCCTGCTTGCTCGGGACAGTGCATGGTATTTAGCACCTCATAAAAATCTGTATCATAACTCAGAGGTTACTTGTTCACAGGGCTGTGTTCAAAGATGTCCAATATAAAATACAGAGCAGTGTAACAACACAGCTGGCTTACTTGCTGCAATAACCCCAGGGAACGTCCATCCATCCATTCTCTATACACCCCTTTATCCTCATTAGAGTCGCAGGGGGTGCTGAAGCCTATCCCAGCTGACTCGGGCGAAGGCAAGGGACACCCTGGACAGGTCGCCAGTCTGTTGCAGGGCTACATATACAGACACACAATCACACTCGCATTCACATCTACAGGCAATTTAGAGTAATCAATTAACCTCAGCATATTTTTGGACTGTGGGAGGAAGCTGGAGTGCCCGGAGAAAACCCACGCATGCACAGGGAGAACATGCAAACTCCATGCAGAAAGATCCCAGGCCCAGGCCAGGATTTGAACTGGGGATCTTCTTGCTGCAAGGTGAAAGTGCTAATCACTACCCCACTGTGCAGCGCCCCCCCGTACAGTATAACTGGAACAACTAGTTTGGACAGGCAGTATGGTTCACCTGCATAGAAGCATTAGAATATCTTATAACATTTGTGTAGACATTTTTTCCTGCCTCTGAAGTCTTTAAATGGCCTTCAAACTGGACATCTTTTCTACTCTAGAATAACTCGACCACGTGAATGAGCAGATAGTGGATAGTTGTCCCCACATTTTGGTGATTGTATCCCCACCTTTCAGCAGTTAAGAGCAAAACCAAGCACTCACAGAACAGCCACGTGATCAGTGACACATGTATGACATCACTCAGCGAAGGTTAGATAATGGGAATTCACCACTACTCACTGCTACTGAGGAGGAATCTGGAATTAGTTCCAACATGTTGTTGAATCTTGTAGTACAAGTCTGCAAGTCTTTTGTGTATTGTTTTATACAGTTTCTGATTCCTGTTTTGTATAGTAACTCAATTTAGTCATATGCCTGAAGGTGCGTCAGTGTAACTGTAAACTGAGCTCAAGTGAAAATAAGAGCAATCCTAAATGGATCGACAACAACCAAGACAGGCTCCATTATGACTTGTCCTTAACTTAGATATGTTTTACAAATGACACTCTCCTCCCCAGCAGCAACCTGACAGTCCTCCTACATCCAGCACCAATCTCTGTTTACCATCTCTCTGACTCATTGTCTCCGTACAGAAGTGCTGATGTGATGTTACAGCAGGGTATTTGTGGTGGGTTTTAAAATTTCAAAGAACCTGAAAGATATTTTATGACAACATCAACCTACATTTTACAAAAATATATACAATGTGTGTATTTTTTTTACATAGTGACGGTTATATCGTGACAAATTACTGACCATTTTTAATTCAATGTCTATTTTTCACAACAGAACTTTAATAACAAACTTCATATTCATTTCTATACTTGCCTTCCATCTCCTACACTTGTCCGTGTGTTGATCTTTGTGCACAGCAACATGAAACTATCTAATCACATTCACTTCTCTCTCAGTGTTTACATATTTCCCAAACCTGTTTCTTTCCTTGTGATAGTTCAACAGCAGCGACACCTCATCAGTTTATTTATACACACCTTTCCCAGGGAAGACCGAACCCACTGCACTCTGAACATGACACGTGATGTAGTTGTTTTACGTCGGTGTGTTCGTGAAGCGGACAGGAGAGGGTGTGTTTCAACTTGTTTGTGATCCGCAGAAAAATGTTTTTTTCAGTGTTTAACAGACATTTTAAAAACACAACCTCAGACTTTATTATTTCTTATTATTCAGAGTTTTAAGTTATATGTTTTGTGTTAATACCTCCCTGACATGCAGACTAAAGAAGCAACAGCACATGAATGATACAGAAATAGTTGAATATCTATATAGAAGTTTTTAAATTCAGCTTTAGTGGTAATATGAAGGCAACTGTCATTAAGGAGTAGTTGCGAAAACCTGGCAGGCAATCACCACAACCCATGATGTTTCCCAACGATGTAGGAAAACATGAAAAAAAATGCAGGATTTGTGCTAACCTATAATCATCTAATTATTGCATTGACAAGTGAGGCTGTGGTCCAGGTAACGTGATGTGATCTCTCACAAGTACGTCACCTGGATTTACTCTTTAAGTTTCCTTACAAATCCTTCTTGAGTTTAATAACTGATGATGCAGATGCTGTACAACTCACCTTTTTTCATTCCTTGTGGTCAGCTAAAGATTTTGAATAGACTTTGTGTAGATTTCTTTGTTAATGTGTGTGTGAATGAGTCAGATCAGTAATCATCTGCACTGCTTGAGTGTTAAGGGAGTACAAAGCAAGTTCACAGTAGTGATTTCTGGCCTCGGCCTTCCCACACCAGAAATAGTCACAGGTCGTGGCAGGTAAAGCAGAGGTGTGACTAATTACAGCAATGATGACTCAGTTTCAATAAAGTGGGTCAGAAGCAGTGCCAAAGAGACCAGCATGCCAAAAAATGCATTAGATGATGCTGCAGTCGAGATAACTTGGAGCTCAAACACTTCTGATCGACAGCTTAGAAAAGTTTAAGTCAGACTGTGATACTCAAGCCAGTTCAAACATTCTGTGTTCAGCCTTTCAGAACCACTGGATGTCGCTACAAGCCCAGCATCTCAGACCAGAAACAAATGGACAAGTCTGCTACCCACTCCCGTCACTTCCATTAACAACAAGAAAGGTTGTTAACAGGAGAGCGAACAGAAAATAATTGAGCCACATACATCAGCCCACACTGGCACTGTAAAATACGTTGCATGGCCATAGCAAGGTGTCAACCCCAGTAATGTTATCTTAACTTTACACATCACTCATCTTCACTCCTGTCTGCTCCACTCCTTGTGTTTCTGTTTCCATGGTCTGTCACACTGAAACAGACCTGTGGAGCCAACATGTCCACTTGCGGATGAACTGGTAGCTATGTGTGGAAACAGACACATAAATTCCGGAGTGGATCAGACACCAGAGCCTCAAAACAATACTAGAGACTGACACTGAGCTGGAATGACACAAGTGCACATACATTAGGTCAGTAACATAAATAAAATACTTTGTTTTTAAGATATTTGGGGTTTTAGGGCACCAGCTAAATGCTGGACTACACTTTCACTTTTCCATTGCAGTATGGGAGGTCACTCTCCTTCCATTTATAAGCACTAGAAAGACTAACAGTTTCAAAGGGAGGTTCTCACATGTACATGTGACTGAGCCATGAAAAGCTATGTTAAAACATCATGGACTGTCTGAAACAAGCAACATTAGTGCTACATTCTATTGTGTGTAATATTCTGACTAAACCAACATGTATTATCTGTAACAGACTCTTATCTTACCCTTTATTTCCTTAGTGTATCCGATTATATCTTCAGTTAGGTTCTGCTAACACGGTGTGCTAACATTGTCAGCCTGATTGTTTACAGATTGTTATGCTTTTTTCTGAAGCTCCTAGGATTACCATGACTTGGGTGAATGGGAATCTACACAGACATTGAAGCATGGAAAATTTTCGAACTCAGAACTTAGAAAGTTCAATTTTATAATGTCTGACCTCTGAGGTAGACTGGGTGAAGGCATTGTTAACAGTTATTAATTGCACCTGTGCTTTTCCCTCCTTAACAAAAAATTTGTTTGTCCAGCCAAGTGATGAAGACATGGGAATATTCCACTCAGCAGTTTTGTTATATTTGTATGTCAGCACTGATAGAGGACAGGATGAGTGTCATGTTCTGCTGTGCAGATACTCAGAATAGGCCCACTTCCTGTATTTACACAGCCCACTCCCAAGTGTACTTCCTCTTTTCAGATGTCAGATTGTCCTGCTGAAACTGTCAGTAGAAGAACACACAGTGCCATTGAGCTTGAGTAAGAAACAAGAGGACTGGTGCCTCAGAGTAACACACAAAGTGAAAACAGAGAAAGTGACAGACAGGCATACAAAAAGAGCTAGACACAGATACTGTTCCTTTCAAATGTGTTATTATTGAGTGCAGACTATGGTCTCTCTGTTAGTTTCAGACCTGGACACAAATCCACAAAGAACAATCTGATTCCCTGTCTCTACCTGTTCCAGTCCCACTAGTCAGCCACTGTGTAATGATACCTCAAATGCAAGATACCCAGCAGATACTCCTCTGCAGCATGCATGACTTTATCCTCACTCCGAAACAGGGGAGGGGTTTCTAGTTTGGGGAGACAGAGGTCAGAAGGTACCAGGTTGGGTGAATAAGGTGCATGGGGTACCAGTTCAAAGCCACATTTAGCTGCTTCTGCCACCTGTTCTGTGTCGATAGACACTTTGCAACAGCACAACAGCTCATTTTTTTCCCTCTTTTTTTTCTTTGATTACTTCAAATATTTGAGTTTTTGTGGACAGTGTTATAAGGCTTGGGTAGATTCAGAGTTATACAACTTGTTTCAGGTGAGGCTAAGAACTTTATGAAGTCACCTTGTGTACAATTTGGCAACAAAAAATAAAGAGGCACTGCATTTTAGCTTAACTTTGACCCTCAATCTGAAATCCTTAGCTCTGGGATTTAGTCACTGTCATAAACATTTTAGTTGTTTTTTTTTTGACTCAGGAACATCTTCTTCCGCATCTTATTGTGTAGCAAGCCCAGTGTTGCTTAACCCAAAGATTGTGACGCACACTTCTGAAATGATGGTGAAAAAGTCAGACTAGCTTTTTTTCATACTGACAGCAGTTCAAACAATAATATCAGGTCATTTTGGGTTAATATGGAATTTTACAGTGGGTAGATATTTCTTTTCCACATGTTGTGGATAAGAAAATAGGGAAATGTTCTAACTATTCTTCACTTTTATATTCTACTCATCCCTTATAGACACAAAAATTCTGCATCCAGATTTCAGTTTCCAGTTACATGTTTTATATTAGTGAAAACCACTTCAAGCAGGTTTCTCGTTCATTTGCCTTCTCTTTCATTTCCAGAGAAGCAGCAGTGAAAAGTGTTTTTTAATCAACTTTACTATGAGTATTTGATACAAGTTTTACTCTATTACAACCATCTAAAAAAGTGTTTGTATACTTACTTTTAAAATGTAGATTTTACGATAAAAACTTACAAATATGTTGATAAAAAGCCAAAATTAGCCAATCTTTCTCAAAGATAAAGGTTATAAAACAGTTTAATGTTTTTCTACTTAAGGAAAGAAAGTGAATTTTTCCACCACTGCTAGGAAGTAACTACTCTCAATCAACATTTTAGTCAAGTGTAGTTCTGTTATTTCACCTGTGTCTTTGGAAACATACTCCACACTTCCTAGCATACCACTGATGTGGAAAATAGCAGGAAGTTCAGTGCATTCAAGTTCAAAATTAGAGATTAGCTCAAGTGCTTCCTGTCAGCAACAAACAAAGAAGTAAAAGCTGTAGTTAAGTTCTGTTTGATGTGAGGCAATAGCTCCTATTCTTCTGTTGTCAACATTAAACAGAATGAATAACAATCAAAAGTGATTATTTTTTTATTATAAAGGATGTTGCTTTTGTCGCTAGTTCTTTTGTGGATGTGTTTTTTGCTCTCAAGCATATTTTTGTTGCGAGACGGTGGCGTTTGAACTCAAAAACAGGCACTCAGACAGGCAGGTACTGAACCAAGGATTTAATATATTAAATAAACAGGAAACTCTCCATACAGGAGGCACCGGGAACGACAGAACGGGGATTAAACCTAAACTGAGGGCGACGGACCAGGCGGCCGCGGTGGGGACTAACTAAACTTAACAGGGGGGGAGTGACTCATGTTTGTCCAGGGGTCAGAAGACGAGGCAGGGACAGGGAAGCAGGGCTGGGCAGACGGGGCCGGCGGAGATCAGTGGTGGGGCCGAGGCAGGGATTGCGGGGTAGGGGGAAACCAGAGCAGACGGGGGGAGTCCAGAGCAGAAGGGGTGACGTGAAGCAGACGAGGAAGTCCAGGGCCGGTGGGGAGACAGCGCTCGAACAGACTGGTGTGCATCTGACAGGGAACCGCAGGGAGTAGTGGGAAGAGTCTGGCTTTATGTGCCACTGATTACTGATTACAAGCAGCTGTGCTCCTCCACAGCCGCTCGTAATCAGTCGGGGCAGAGCACAGGAGAGGGAGGGGCCATGACAATTTTAGTGTAGACGAATATTAGGTCTAGGCACTACTACCATCTTTTGACTGTAAAATACACAAATCGCACTTCTCAAAAAGAGATTCATGAGGATGGAAAACTGCAAAGATGCCCGGACATTTGGTGCGAACTCTGATGCAAGACAGACAGTTCTGTCTGTCTTGCATCTAGGGATTGATTTACTCTCAGCTTCTGACACATCCTTGACAATGTGACTGTACAAATACATTGGTGTTGTTTAGTATTAAACATTTCTCATGTGGTTTCTCTTCTCCTTCTCTTCTCTTCTTTTGTTGTTGATAGACAACAGCTTAATACAATCTGGTCACACACATGCCACAGTGGTAGTGACTCTTTTAACAAGAGGGACTTGGTGCACTAGGCCTTCTATATGGGGGACGGCATGGCTCAGTGGGTAGAGTGGCCGTCTTGTAACTGGAAGGTTGCCGGCTTGATCCTCGTTGAGCTCATGTCGAGGTGTCCCTGAGCAAGACACCGAACCCCTAATTGCTCCTGGTGGGTTGTGGTTAGCGCCTTGCATGGCAGCTCCCGCCATCAGTGTGTGAATGTGATGTATCATGTAAAGTGCTTTGGATAAAAGCGCTATATAAATACTACCATTTCTATATGAGGGTAAGAACTCCTATTCACCGGTGTGTTGGAAAGTCTTTATTTATAGCCTTGGAATGAACCTTGCAGGGCTGGTGCTATGAGCAACTGCTGTAGTGCTGCAGAGGTTACTGCTGCTGTGGCCTGTGGACCAACATGTTCTTGTAGGTCAGACCAGGAGAAGACACAACAAGGGTGTTGACATGGTGCATGTGCACATCTTAGCAAGACAGCCAGAGAAAGTCTTAGTCAGCCCTGACTCCAGCGAAAAGAAAATTATATTGAAAGCCCTCACAGTGCTGCATATTATTTGACAGGACACAGATAAGCAGTTGATAATTCCGGTAAGTCCTCTGATGATAGGGAACCTGGTCCAACCACAGCTCGATGATGCTCCAACTCTGATGTTTCAGGGATTCTCAGAAGCAGGGGTGTTATCTTTTTAACGTCTGTGGCCATCAGGGAACCGCTGGCAGCATTTAGCATTGCCTTTGCCAGGTGACATTATGTGCAGCAGGACTGTCAGCTCAGCAGCCATGAGCTTTTATAAACACCAGGTGAAGCAACCACATTTTGGCGAGCCTACCAATCATCCTCCTCTGTGTGTGTTTATGTAGACCTAATGCCATGTATTCACCGGCTCTGCCCGCTGTTTACACAGATCAGACGTTTTCTTGAGCCCCTGGAAAGAAGTGGAGAGTTGGCTGAGAGCTCCGTTATGTTTGGCTTAGTTTGCCAAAAAGTCTCTGACTGCACTGCTGCAGCAGATGGCAATTCATTGTCTCATGAAACACAAAAACAGACAGAAGACCAAGTTTCCCATATTAGGTTAAGTCCCTGTATTTCACAAATACTTCAATCTGCAGTAGACACTCATAGGTTTTGTTCTTCTAATTTTAATCTGGTAAAATATCATTCAAATTCCGTTTGCTTTCTATTCACATTTTGACTGTGGACTAGACGTTGATCCATCCTATTTAAAATGGGACTGCAGCTAAAGCAGCTCGCTAATTGGCAGCAGTGGTGCTCCAGTTAGTCGGATAATTGTCACACCCTCGAGGTCCTCTCGTTTTTTGCACGTGCTGGAACATAGCTGAGGTCAGATCTGCCATGAGATCATTTTACTCTAATCTTGCTATTTCTCATGGGAGCCTCAAAAGAGTCTATTGGGTCGGTATAATTATCTGACTGAACTCATTTTATCTTTCTCTGACTGACAGACACATGCAGGCATATTGATTGTGTGAGGTGTTCTGCAGTGTTAAGCTGCTGGCTGGATCCACACACAGAGAGACTCCCTGGTGTTACATTACCGTATCCCAGCCTCTCAGAACACAAGGTGAAGGGGTTAGGATGAATAAATGAAGCACTTACACCCTGAGGAGTCCTGACACACAATCACACACGCTATCATGTAACACCAGCAGCACTACAGCTACAGCTCCAGTCCAAAACGTCTTGGTGCTGCATGCATCCAGTAGAGATTTAAAGTTTGCTGTTAACATGTTTTAGCTTCTCAGTTCAGTTGGGTCATTTTATTGTCCCAAAAGTAGCTATAAAAACAAAAAATGTACAGAACAAAATAGCGCCACAAAATAATCTGTAAAATCTCATGCTGACTTGTTCAAATTTATAGTCGACCACATTAGTTGATTATGTTAATTTTGATGGAGACACTGTATTTGTTGGAATGAAACCAGACATGAGCATTATTGTGTCCTTGCAGAGTAAAGAAATCTATCATTTTATATGTAAACATACGGTGTGCACAGAAACATGACACATTACATGCATGTCATCCTGTCTAACCTCGAGTTGAGGCTCAGACTATTGTGATATTTCACAGTAGACATAGTGTCAAAGGCCACTCCAGTGTTTTAACGGTCTGAATGAAACTGTACCTTTTTCTGTAATGAGTGTGTGTGACGATGTTTAGGTCTTTATTCTAAAACAACACAACAGAGGTATAATAAGAATAATGCAACCTATGTAGCCTATATATTAATGTATTTTCACATATTGTGTGTAAAAAATATGTAATTGCCACTCAATATTGCGTGAGCATGTTTTGTTTGAATATCATCATATAGTATGTCAGAGTGATACAGCTTTACTTGCAGACTACAGACAGTGTTTTAAACTTGGTAAAAAGTTTATAGTAGCTATGTCTACTATGAACTTTTAAAGCTGGAATCTAAGCTACATTCCGTTTCATTTTATGTGTAAGTTCTAGATTATAATTTCTAACTCACCAGCACAGTTATAGCTGTTATTAAGCAGCTCACAGTGACGACAATGAGGAAGGCTGGTTTCAAATGCACAATATAAAGTGTGTAATGTCACGTATTCTTAAAAAGCTCTTGTCTGTGCATGCCAAAGACATATAATTGCCATTATAGCCATTTTTTTAATTCCAGCCCACTTCATAATAATTATCTTTTGACATTTCAGCATTAAGCAGTCTTACATGTCTTACACATAATTATCCTGCTCACAGAATCCCTCCACTAACCCTCCACTGTGGAAAGAATAAATATTACTAAGCCACTGCCAAAGCTCTGCCTTTATTCTTCTTTATCAAGCCAAGTCTGTGAAAACGTCAGTGGTCTTTCTCAGCGCGTTCGTTGGGAACTGTGCAGCTCGAACATTCCCTTGATCTTATGTAAGCAAGCGATCTCTGTGCTGCACATGTTAGCAGTGTCACTGACCCTTGGCTAGTGCTTACATTTGCTCCTTGTGGTGATGCTTCCTGGGGTTCCAGGTCAGGTCTCACTTTTCATCTCCCTATTGCGCAATGTAGTCTGGGAAGGTCTCTGTGGATCTGAGTGTGCTCTTTGGGAGGAAAGTGTGACGATAATGAGGAAAGAAGGGACGCGGATGTAAAGAAAAACCAGCTTATTATCTTTTCTCCTCACACCTGGTCAATCCACGTGCAGTGCATGTGAATAAAATATTCTGACATCAGAAAGATGTAATCGGAGTTGGTTTAAGTCATTGTTAGGCAATGAAAAATGCATTTATGTTGTACGGTAATACTTTTGCATCTTAACCCTCAGGGTTCTTTTGCAGTAAATAAATTATTGAATTAGGTTTTATTAAGTTTGCATCTTTTCTATTTGCAAATATATAAAATTCTGAATTTCTAAAAATAAAAGGATCATACAAGCAGAATATTTTTTCTTGGTGTTAAGAGCAGAGAGCCAGCGCAACAAACATGTTTACCTTTGTATAAGAAAATTTTGACCACAGCGAGTTTGATGCTGTCAAAAGCAAAGCAAGACTGAACACACCCCTACGCAGGGCTGTGCTTGTACATCACAGCCTGCAAACAAACAGCTCTGCATCAAGTGTCCTATAATTGTATCCAGACAGCTGCAGCAAACTGGCTTTGAAAGAAAGTGCTGCAATATCTTTCAAATGCGTACTGTATACGTGGAGCATCACAGTTAGCCAAACATTAAGCTTGTCATTGCATTGTCAAGGACTGATGAATCATGCAGCTATTAGAAAAGTTAATTTACTATATTTTCTGCACAAGGAAACCTTTATGGTTGCATTCAGTGTCGATGTATGATATTGTTTATTCAGTATGTCAAGGTAAAATACTGCAAAAGTTCGGGCAGAGATATTGTGATCTCCCTTGTTACTCAGTGTCTGTCAGCTTTAAAGAAAATGCTATTTACTGAACTTGTCTGGATTTAGTGTTAAGTCATTTACATTACATACAGTGTCAAGATCTACAGTCTTCTGACATATCTGGTAACATAACATAGTATCATTCATTTACTCCTTGGCAAAGTAAATATGTAGAGACCCAGTATATTTTGGAAAACTATCAGTGCAAGATGGCCCACTGACTTATATTTTATATTTGTACTAGAAAGTTGATTCAAAACATTGCCTGAACGGTGAGGTGTATACTCTCTTGTGGACACTGTGAAATGTCCATTGGATAATATTTCACGCAGATCATTACTTATATTCGCAGTATGATTCACTATATGATCTCAATGTTCCTTTCTGAATGTTCCCACCAGGGTATTCTGTGGGTGTACAGCATGTTTAGGTTCACTGACACAGGATAGGGAGCAAGGGTGGAAAATAGTGCGTGAGATAAATGGACAAAATGATTTCAAACTATTCAGGGTTCTGCCTGAGCTCCCCCTTCTTCTCTGGCTATATTTAAACTGTTCTCATTAAGAGCAAATGCCCTTTGGTAAAGGCTCTATTTTACCTGTCTTTCTGTCCTACTAAAATTCTGTTTTTAGCAACTTCATCTCAAAAAGTTACTTCCACCGTCTCTCCCTCCATGTCATAAGACCCAGGAACATTTCTGGGTTCTTTTTTCCCCAACCTCTCACAGATACTTCACCTTACCACCTAAGGAGGCCTGTCCCAGTTCCCAGCATTTTTTTTGGCAGAGCTTCTTCGGAAGGCCATCAGGGAGAATAGGTGGGAAATACGGATTAAATTCGAAAATCTCCTGACTTCTTGCCTGACTCATTTCATTATCTCACAGCAGTGCAGTTGTGGGCCGAATTAACTCTTTGCTTGACTCGTTTTCTTAAGCCACCTTAATTTTCCTGACAGCACGGGGCAGACTGACATGCTGTTCATTGGGAGTTGGTGTTAACATTTGTTTTCACATTGTAAGCCACCCTCTTTTCTGGCAGTGCCTTTCGTCTGCTGCAACAATGTTCTCAGCCAGTCTGTGTTCTCAGAGCAGAGGGCCAAATGCCCTGCCGGTCAAACAGCTTTACATCCACTGCTTCTTCTATTTCATTCTGTCTCTTCATTGTTCTTTCTGTCCTCCTTTTATCTGATCCCTTTCTTGATCTCGGGGATTTACCGCCGGTGGTTGTGATGGTGGACTCGAGGGTCAGAGTTATGCAACCCTGGGATTATTCCATGGAACAAATTGAGTCAGACAGGCTGAAGCTACAGTACATATCTCAGAGGTTCAAACACATTCCTATAGAGATGGTTTGAGGTCAGAACGCACACATTTTACATGAAAAGATAGAGGAGGATGCTTTGTTTGGTTCTTGTTAAGGAGTTGCTCACTTTATAACTGGTTTTCTAACTTCAATCTTCACAGACCTTTCTCAGCTTCTCTTTCAGTTGCTTTGACAGTGTCCCAGAGTTTGTACGTACAAAGACAGATGACCAGCACCTGTGGCCATGGCCTAGTCTGGCCCAGGTCCCATGACCCTCGGGATTCCCATAAAACCCCCGCTGTCACTGACGCTCTCTGGGTCTAGTTTCCTTTGGCATCAGAAAGAGAGCAGCAACTGATAGGAGGATTTAAGGAGGAGTGGCTGTCGTGTCTCACACACACATCCATACTGGCTGGCATTTGTTACCCTGGATGGATCTCTTATATGTCAAACTTTATTCATTAATGTTTCATCAATCTGAAGCCAAATGTCCACTCATGCGTAGAGCTGGCCAACATACCAACGTCTAACTCCATTCCAGGATATTTTCACAAGCCGGGCTGGCTGCCAAATAATTACACTAACGCTTCCAATCCAATTACGAGGGAGTTTAATGTTACTCGGTTTCCACTGAGTCACTTTATTCAATTTATGTCGCGGAGTTGACTTTGTAGACAGCCATCATTGCAAAAAACATCCATCAATCAAAGCTGTCAGCACTAAGTCCTGAAATTTTGTTTTCCCCAATTAAGAGTGAGATGTCAACCAGTAGGGAGACCAATGCAAATAGTTGGGGACACAAAAATTTCCAGGATCAACTGTTGCTCTGTAGATTCGTTCAATCTACTTGTGCTGCATTGACTGATCATCACAGCTGCAGGTCCGAGACACAAAGCGACCTCATGTACACACATGCAGGGTATTTTGCAGTTTATTTACCCACAGAGCAGGTTCCATGAGAGTTTTACACCACAAATGTTCCTTCTTTTACTGCTCCCTGGACAGGTTCACTTTTGGCTGCTTTTTTTTCCCCACAAGCAACAGGCCGGTAGTATCACCACTGACCTCTACTTTGCGGAGGGACTTCCTGCTCCACCATTACAACACATCCTCCTCTAAGTCCAGGTATCCAAACAAGAACAGTATACACATTTAAAAAAACCTCTTGAGACTGAGAGCACCCAGTTGTTACGGAGCTTTGGGCACATGCCAATGTTCACAAGGCAGTAATCTGTTTAAGAGTGAAAGAGTACAGCGATGGAGGAAATATTCAGATCTTTTAGCAAAAGTACAAAGACAGCAATGTAGAAATAATCCTTACCATAAAAGACATGCACAAAAAACACCTACTTCGGTACAAGTGCATAACTATTAGCAGCAATTAGTATTAAAGTAAAAGAACTAACTTGGTCCCTCCAATATTTTGCTACTTATGACATTATTACATATTAATATTGAAGCATCAGCGTGTAAGCAGCATGTTACTGTTGGAGCTGCTTTTTTTGTAGTTTTATGTACAGAATCTGTTTTCAGTTTTTGGACTTTTTCCTGACATGGCCTGTCTTTGATTTTTGGACAGATATTGTATCACTTGGTCATTTACTGCAATGTGACCCTGGATTCTCACTGCTTTTTGAGAGACATCAGAGAACATAAAGATGAGAAACTGCTGGTTTACCGATAACACTGTGTTGTATTTGAAAAGCTTGTTATATCATAGCTTGTGTAAAAAAAAAAAAACTTCTTTAACATAAAAATAAATAAAGCTGTCAAATAAATGTAGTGGAGGTACAGAGTCCAATATTTCCCTCTCGAATGTAGTGGAGTGGAATGAAGTGGCATACATTGGAAATACAAGTGCCTCAAAATTATACGCAAGTCCTGAGTGAATAAACTTTCCACCACTGGAAATGTGACAACAGATTGCATTGACTTAAAACTTAAAAGATGAGACCTTGTATGACTCTCTAGATTGCATGTGGACTGATTTTTTTATATGCTTTATGCCCTTCTGTGTTCAGGATAGTAAGTACTAATGTCCCCACTGAGGTTACTGGAGAAGTCCCAGCTGCAGATGATGTCATGCTGTATACATCACTGGTGACGCAGGGAAAGAGTGTACTAACACACACACACCTTCGCTTTCCCACCCGCATACCACTTACAACGTCATCACTCTCGAGCTGACCCCCGCAGACTGCAGCAAAAACCCTCCCCAGTCACTTTCCCACATAATGGCCTTTACATCGTTACCACGGAGGTCTGTAGCTTCACAGCCACAGAACGATATTAACACATCTCCAGTCGCCTCCTCCACTTTCACACCAAAGATGCTGCAGGATCTGATTGTGGCATAACTGCTTTCCTGTGGATTTGTCACATCAAGCACTGGGAACCATTCGTCCTTAACAACTAATCTATCTGCTGCTGAGAATGAATACACATCCTCCGGCTGCACTTAGAGTAATACTGGATTTCGTGCCATTACAGGAATATGTAAGCGATCACGATCACTGTGCTACTGGATGGAGACTTCTGAGTGCAAAGGGGTGTCTTTTAATGTTGGCCTTCAGAGACTCGTTTCATGTGCAAATACATTCAAATAGAGAAAAAAATTTATTGCTATGTATTAGTAAAATGTAGGCCAAAAGTTATCAAATATGGGGTTAAGTAAGTGAATAAATTAAATGCACATACATCAGCAAATTTCCAAGGTCATCATAAGCCATTTGACAAAGTAGTACAGAGGATCTATAAGGTTTCCATTCATAAATGTAGAGGAAGGATTTGACTACAACCAATTAAAATTGTGGAAAATACATGCAGATAGCTTCAGCTGTGGCTCCTAGAATGAATAAATCTTAATTATCTGAATATTCATCCATTCATGCCCTTATTTGTGTTAAATCTCCATTTGTTATTTTACCATACATATTATTTTATGACATTACCCTCCAGAAGGCAGATACTTTTTACAGGAATGCAATGCTTCTATTTGTGTATACATTTGTTATATCAGGTCTGAGGCCTATTCAAGATAGCATACTAATCCTCAATCGATCAATCAAAATGTATTTATGGAGCACTTTACAACAACATATAAGAAGCATGAAAAAAACAAAACAATACAATTTGGTTACTCCAAAACCATAAAACCATGAAAACCATAAATCCTGATATGGTTAGACAATGCTAAAGCCATGCTAATGCTAATACAGCCAGTTTGTTTTGTTTGCATTTTTAATGAACGTAGTACTCTACAGTATCATGCAACGTGCACTTCCACCTCCTCAGTTTCTTCTGTGGTCTCTCCATCTCAGCTGCTTCCTTGTATGTTTGCCTATCTGGTATTTTTCCACTGAATTCATGAAGGGACATGAGGTGATGGATCTTTCCCCATAATGCTCAGAGGTTTTTTGTTTTTTTTTCCTTTTTCTTTTTTTGATGTGTGTTAAGTAGTGTTCGCTCTACCTCCTTCCTTTTCATCTTCCTTCACGCCACCACTCCTCTGAGCACCGGCACTGCAGCACTTTGCTGTGCTTGGAAAATTCCACACTGCAGCAAAGAGAGGGGAGGCGGCGGAGAGGGAGATGCAGGTGGGACGGGGAGGGAAGGGGTGAGAGAATGCGCTCCGAAGAAATAATCGATGATGTGAGTAATTCAATATGTCGTGGGAGGAAGATGTTAGCACTCTGAGTGATGCGAATACTATCACAGACATGGAGAAAGAAAGAGACAGAGGGACATGGAGATGACAGGGGTGGGGATGTTACATGACAAAACTGAGGAAAACGTCTGCATAGAACTATTTTTTGTGAGATTCTACCTTGACAGAATGCAACCAAATACATATAAGACCAGAGGACAGAGATAGACACATGAACAGTGATGTGAAGTTATGCGAATTTGTTTGAGCAGGAAAGAGGGAGAGCTGTATGTAAGCAGAGAGAGGGCGAGAGATTCAGAGGGAGTGAGTGATGGAGGGATGGATGGAGAAGTGTAGTTCTCTGGCTATTGTAACCTCTGCAAAAACGTGCATCCATCATCACGTGCAGTGAGAATAAGCAGAAAAGCACTGCAGTTCCCCAACACTGCTGCTCAGAGCTGGCACCCAGTAACAGTTCACTCAAAGAGCTGCAGCTTTAATCCACACTCCCACTAATATAAACTAGCATTATACTATAGAAACGTTTATGGAGTGTTTCACTTTCTCGTGTCTCCGAAACATAAATGAATGCAACATTTCTGGTTATACATGCAACTCATTCGTGTAAATATTGTAGCACCTGGATAAATGCACAATAATACAGCAACCCAGTGATTGCACAGAGGTTCTTATAAGAGTATAGATATTGGCACAGGTTGTTGTCAAACGTGAGATTCATGTTGGATTTACATCTGTATTATTCAAACTTTAAAAAAACAAGCAATAACAGATTTTTTTTTCTTGCAATGCAGATACAGACAGTGCTGATACTGCAAACTATTTTGCAAACAGTTCCTCATTTTGTAACATCATTTACCCTATGATCAACATTATTATACATCTTAAGTCATGTTTTTGTGTTTGTATCCTCTGAGGAGTATATTATGAAGCAAGTTTGACACAGCCAGGCTTTCTTTGGGTTTGCTGGTTCAACAAAACCAAAGAGCAGAGATAATTAGGATCCTAATGATGGTTACCAGCTTTCTATGCGCGATCCTAGAAAAGAGGGTATTTGATGCATTATTTGACTCTTATTCCACTCAAAATGGACCAGTTGTGTGCTGCCTACTTCAATCAAAAGACCAGGTTGTCATATTAGAGAGCTTGGTGGAATTTAAACATTTATTGAGAGGGTAGAAAATTGTTCATTGTGGCACTTTCATGACTAAAACTTTTACACTCAGTGCACTCTCACTTCAGCTGCTTACTTCTAACGTCACAGCTGCACATTACCTACCGCTCTTAAACTTAAAACATCATAAGTTTTTAAAAAAAACTATTTATGAAATGCATTTATGTCTGACAGTGTCCCATAATGAAGGATATGTAGAAATCACTTAAATTTTTGGTCAAATAAAAGTGAAATTGATGTAATATTTTCTCTGATGAATACCAATAAGCTAATCAATTTTCTATTAATTCTATTACCTGAAGCTTCTGTAGCATAAAACACACCTGGCATCAAATCAGGACCAAACATAAAAACATGTCATATGCATATGAATTTTCTGCATCACCACCTGAACGCATTTATTTCCCTTGTCAATGCAGCAAGTACTGCTTGCCTTATTGTAACTGCACAACTTGGTTCAGGGGTGTTCCTGACACAAGAGGCTCAAGGAGCTCAACAGGTTTGCAGATACAGTATAATGTATTCCTTTCTGAGAGTCTATATCACTGAGAGAGTGTGTGGTCGGGGAAGAAAATTGTGTTGCCGATTTAAATCCTGAACCTAACAGAACCTCACTGTGCAACAAGAGTTACAATGGTGATTTTTTTCTTTTATTATTTAGCCTTTATTTATACAGGTAGTCCCATTGAGACGCTGGGTCTCATTCTCAAGAGAGACCTGTCCCAAGTAGGTTTAAAGAGAGCCACCTTTGTGACACTAAAAACTCTGGTTTTAGGCTCAATATACTTCACTAATCCATTAATTTTGCTTCTTAATGCAGAAGTCTAAGGAATGTAAGGTCAATATTCACTCGCTTTTAGCTCTGTTTTGGTCTCTACCATCTCCTGAGGGAAATATTTGGCTGTTTAGCTGGTTTTTTTTCCTGGTTTCTATTTAGTGCAGTGCAGTTTGTGTAAAATGTTAACGTTTCTCTGCTGATTGTTGTGAAGAGAAAAGAAGCAAAAGTGAATCGGAACAGTAAAGCTGCTTAGGTTCACTATGACAGTGGTTCTCAACCCTGTTCCTCAGGACCCTATGTCCTGCATGTTTTAGATGCTTCCCTGCTCCAACACACCTGATTCAAATGATCAGCTCGTTATCAGGCTTCTGCAGAGGCTTGATGACGAGCTGATCATTTGAGTCAGGTGTGTTGGAGCAGGGAAGCATCTAAAACATGCAGAACATGGGGTCCTGAGGAACAGGGTTGAGAACCACTGCACTATGAGGCCTCACAAAGTCAATAGAAGCTGCAGATTTGGGTGGAAGTTTTCGGATAGTTTGTCTCTTTGAAGAACATCTTTCACATTGTCACACTGTCATGTGAAGTCCTAAATATAAAAACTAGTTTTAACAGTATTCATTTTTCCATATTAATAATGAACCTAACTTGTTCAGTTAGAAGTTGATGAGATGCCAGTGGCGCATTGAAACACACAGACGTCACAATGGTAAAAATCAATCACGCTGTCAGACGAATCTCTCCCATGCAGATTGATTCAAGTCAACCAGTCTAATGCGTTATTGATCAACAACGCACACAGTGGTTGGAAAATTTAGGGAGGACCATGACACGTGAATTGAGCACATGTGCTAGCACTCATTATCGTCATCATTATACTCATCCCACAATTTCAGACGCTTCTATTAATAATGTCCTCTAAAGCGCTGCTCATTCTACTTCATCACAGTCCTTTGTAAGACCTGATCTAATTTGAAAAGAGTTACTCACGTTTCAGGGAAGTTCTTCTGTCAGCATTTTCAGGTTTGTTCAGAGAAATTAACTTTTTTGTGATGTTGCTGCTATACTGGATGACTCACAATTCTGCAGGCTTCTGATTTCTTCTATTGTAAACTACCTTCATGTAGAATCTATTTAAAAACTGCAACTCAAGAACAAACATTAATAGAAGTAAAGCTGAAGTTATGCCACAGACATTTTTGATATTTATCAAAAGGTGCTTCTAATTTGCTTTGTAAAGGAAAAAATAGAGATCAAAGCACACATCCAAAACCTTCTTCAGACTCTGAACTTAGGTTAACAACTTTGAGTTTTTCACAATTCAGTTGAGCCCATTCCCTTAAACAGCAGTGCTTTGTTACATTCCCAAAAGAATCTTGTTTTCCGTCAGTGTTTTAAGATATGTCCACTCTTTTAAACAAGAGAGATCCATAAATATTAATGTCATTATGTGTCTGGAGACCAGACTGGCAACACTCCCGGCCTCTAACATTCCTTCGTATTTTAAGTGTAAACTTATCTCAACAAAGTAGTCAGTAGTGTGGGATAATGTAGACTGTCATTTAGTTTAACTCGTCTACTTCAGTCTGATCGCTGATAAACTCTAAAAGTCTAATGTCAGAGCAGTAAACACGCAGCTCTGTGTCACATCCACATGCTGTCTCAATAGCATTTCTATGGAATGCAATACCAAGAACTCTGCTTCAGTTTTTGGAACAGAATTGACAATTTCAGGAATGCATGGTAGCTTTAAAAGCACATCACTATAACTCTTTCCTGTCAGCAGCCTTGGAAACATATGAACTAGGGCCTCTCTCTTCTTCCTAACGCACACCAGACTTAGGAATGGGATGGCATTTTCAAATAGTGAGTTACATGAGGTCTACAAAAACATCTGGACATTGAATTAAGCCACTCATTAAAGCTGCTGTCCGGAGTTTCCGTTTGTTTTCAATTTATGTATCATTTTTTAACAAAGCTTAAATGTGTTAGTCTAGTTCGATACTATAATATAAAGTTAGTATAACGCGATATGAAAATTTATTCCTGAGCTCCGCCTTCCTCTCATAGACCCCCATGTTATTCCAAAAAGCGCCGGTTGCTGCCGACCAATCAAGTTCGAGCTTCAGCTTTGTCATGCTGTCAATCAACAGTTACGCGCACAGCAAGCAAGCCCATGCAGAGGTGGGCGAGCTACGCACTACGCAACCGCACGCACATTTGTTTTGCTTGTGGAGGAGAGAGCATCAGGGCTCAGCAACTTCCAGAAAAGTTACCAATCCCACGGCTTGTCAGGCCAAGAGACTACAGGACGTTTTTTGGCTCGGGGTCGCTCCCCGACCACGGCCTCCATAGCCCGCCTGACGGCTTCGTTTAGATGCCCGACTTCTGGAGGAAGATGTTGGGCCGTCTGGGACATACTCTTCGTCAGAGGAGTCATGCAATTCTGAACTCTAGATAGAAATAAATAAACAATGTAACACATATACACGCGTAAATGCACTAAGTTTGATAAACAACGTCATCGAGAGGGATACACGAGTGTAATCACATATTGAAACTTTACTCGTTCGTCCTAGCAGATTCATGTTATTTTGGTATTAGGACAAGTTAGACTCAATACAGCATTCTAACGTAATTCCTTTATTATTTACTAAATGTACTAAATGTAGAAGAGGGGAAAACAGCAAAACAGGCGAGATGCTGCAGCACTCCGGGCACTCCTCTCACGTACTCCGCGCGTGCACAAATAGAGGGGCGAAATCAGAGGGAGGGAGGGTGGGACCACCAGTGTTTTGGGAGACACTGCAATTCAAACTCCGGACAGCAGCTTTAAGGACTCAACCATGGAACAGTGGCAGCATGTTGACAGCAGATTTGTGTGCTGCAGTTTGATAACAAACATCTAAAGTGAGTCAGAGCTGTTACATTGATGTTTCTCACCGCTGTTTTTCGTAACAGACAGTGAACACAGCTGCAGAGTCAATAGCAGTCTCATCTAAAGAGCTTCTGACAGTGCAAGATATTGATGGTTTCTCACAATAGTTAGTCAAATCAGTGGCATTGAAGTGCTAACATGCTGGGACACTAATTAAAACAAACGGCATGGCAGTCAGTTTGGTCCTGTCGAAGTTGGCTGCACAAACCAATGCTGTGTTTGGACATAGAGATCAGGTGGCTAACAAAATGTTTTTTCAAGAACACAAAGATATTCCATGTGTAGAGAAAAATAATGTAAATGGTAAGTGAAAAGTTTTATTTCTCTTTTGCAAAATTTTTGGCCTAAAGTCATTCATGCAAGTTTGATCTGAGAGCCTTTCAGTCTATGTTGATTTGTCCCCAATCTTTGTACATAGTATATACAGTCGTGGAAAAAAATATTAGACCACCCTTGTTTTCTTCAATGTCTTGTTCATTTTAATGCCTATAATATGGTAAGTAATAACAAGATATATTACCTGAAGAATGCCATGAACACATCAAAAAAATGCAGCTAATTGCACAATACTTTATTTACTATTTGACATGCTTAAGCTTCATTGTATTTCCAGGGTATATAGAGGCCATTTCATGTCACAAGCAGCACTGCACATGCAAAGGCCTAAAGTGGTTTCCTGCTGACATTGCTCTCACATAATGCCTAAAACAAAAGAATTATGTGAAGCCATAATGACAGCCATCTTGGCACTGCTGGAGATTGGCATTAGTGAGAGACGGGTAGCGAAAAAAAATTGAAAATCTCAAAGACAGTTGTTCATTACACCAAGAAAAAACGAACCGAACATGGTATTACCAAATTGCTAGCTGGTCACAGCAGGAAATGTCTTTAATAATAATAATGGATTAGATTTATATAGCGCTCGAAATGCTTCACAATGGATCCATTATTCATTGACTCACATATTCTCACTATGGTGGTGGTAAACTACATTTGTAGTCACAGCTGCCCTGGGGCAGACTGATGGAGGCATGGCTGCCAATCTGCACCTGCGGCCCCTCTGACCACCACTAACATTCACACACCACTGGAGGCAAGACAGGTAAAGTGTCTTGCCCAAGGACACAACAGCACAGGACTAGGACAGAGCGGGAATCGAACCGCCAACCTTTTGATCACTGACTCTACCTGAGCCACAGCCGCCCCGTCTTTCTACCCCATGAGATGACTGTCGGTCATCCGTTCCTGTCAGGAATCATCGTCAGACCTCCAGGAACCTGAAAAATGGGTGGGCACTGTGGAGAAATGTGACTTGTTCAGCAAGGACAGTTGAAAACCGACTTCTCGAAGACGCACTTTATCAACGAAAAGCAGAGGAAAGCCCGGTTACTCTTTGCTGGGAATCACAAGTATTGGACTGTTGATAATTGGGCTAAGGTTCTCTTCAGTGAATCCAGTTTTCAGTTGATACCCACTCCAGCCAACTTACTTGTGAGAAGGAAACTTGGAGAAGCTACAAACCAGACTGTCTTGCCCCTACAGTAAAACATGGGGTGGATCAGTGATGATCTGGGGTTGTTTCAGTTTGGGTGGAACAGAGTAAATGCTCTTGAAAACATTCTTCTTCCATCAGGTGGAAAACTCTTTCCTGGCTCCAATGACTGGATTTTCCAACAGACAATGCCCCTTGCCACATGTTAAGGTCAGTTAAAGCCTGGATGGAGAACCAGAACATTGGAGCCATGCCTTGGCCTGCTCCATCACCAGACCTAAATCCAATTGAAAACCTGTGGAAAATCATCAAACACAAAATGGAGAACCACAAGGCCAAAAACAAAGCAAATTTGTTTGACTTTGTGCAACAGGAATGGGCTGCTGTGACAGCAGAACAATGTCAAAGGCTGGTGGAGAGCATGCCAAGACGCATGGCTGCAGTCATCAAAAAACAATTGTTATGCAATCAAATATTAACTCCTGTGTGTATCATGTGACTAAAACAGGAAAGGAAACATGGAATACCTAAAAGCATTGTTTTTGGCAGTACAATGCATAGCTATTGATGTAAGAACTTCAGTGTTTTTGGTTATCAAGAAAACCATGCAAATGACTAGATATCACCTCTTGAATTAAACTCTTATGAGCTATTTTTCACACTTCTGTGGTATAAGAATGTGCAGCTATAACTAGATTGGCCCCCAGATATCACAGTGCCTCCTTTGCTCAAACTTCTCCTCTTCATTAAAGCCTCCACTCCATGAATCTGACAGCAAATTAAGGTCTGAGCTTCATGTCTGAATGATCTTCCTCTTTTAGGTCAAAGTTAACATAGCAATCTTACTAGGTTGAATGTAATAATAGTGGCTGCCACTTTTACTTTCACTTCAACGCTTTTTTCCACATTACAGCCACAATACTGGTCCAAGAACATCACTGGCAGTGGGGAAGACGTACTGCCAAAATCACAAAGCACCATTCTCATTACATTTGCACCACAACTGTACATCTATAACAAACTAAAATGTTCATGAAAAAGACTGAGTCAACACATTAGTTTTTTTAAGTTTGATTTGTTGCTTCCAGCTGTTTCCAGAAGTCTTTTTCTCAGGGTTTATAAAATACCTACAGCATCATACAATAACAGGACCGTCTCTAAAGTGAAGGACAACAGCAGTACCTTCATTAATTCCTTTAATTATAAGTTAGAGGTGAGATCTCACACTCAGTTTATAAGTTGCAGTTAAATTATTTGTTACATAGAGGATTTAAGTTTAGTCTTTTGTTTATTAGTACAATATTATGCATTATGTGACTTAATCCACTGTCCATACTCACAGGTGTGACAAATATTGTGCGTATCATGACTCTCCTTTACTCTGATGGGTTTGTCTGAATGAAGCATTAACATAAGAGTGACTAATGTCTGAATGACGAAACGCTGTGCCTTCAGCAGTCCAATGAAGGCAGAAATTATGAATATCCAGTGCCAAAAAAGGGTTCAAGTTTAATGTAAATCAGTCTGGTTGTTTTGGCATCATCTTAATGCCTGCCAGACAGACACACAAAACAATAAAACATTAATGAAAATAAAACCTTGGCAATGAAATGCTACAGTTGGCAGAATTACTTGATGTTTTTTGTGCTTGTAAGTCATTAAAAATAGCAATGCAGGCTGCATGTCATCCCTCTATCTTACTGTCACCTGATTTTCTCACCTCACTTCTGTCTGTTGTCTAAAAAAGACAAGATGCTTAATACTACCCATCTGCTGTATGCTGTTGCAGATTGTTTAATGTCTTTAATGTCTTTTCTTCAGTGTATTCAGTATGCTTCTACATCTTATGCTCCACAGTAACATTTCCAGTATGTTCTTTTATCACAACCTTCATGTCCCCTTGTTTCTAATTTACTTTAAAGTTTGTTTTCCTTAAAATAAGATTACTGTGTTTTTTTTAACAGACTACTCACGATAGGAAAAATATGCACTACAAACTACAGGCGACTCGCTTTGTGAAATCGGTTATGAAAGCATGTTTGTGTGTTTGTACTTGTGAAGCTGCTATCTGAGAACAGTTCATACTTCACGTCAGTATAATTTCATGGGGTTTAGATACAGTCAGATTAGATTCAGTGGACTGTTACATAACACTGCAGGAGCACACAGGACCTATAGTCACTCCTCCTTTTCACTCAGCACATATGTCTGCACACACATGCACACACTCACACTGGTATGTGAGGGAACTCCAAAAGCTCTCTTTCTGCAGGCTGAAAATAAAAACACACTCTCTGTGTACTGCCAAATGGGGAGGAGTCTTGATTCTGACTTGCAACAGATGATGTTTACCCCATTTTTCCCGGAAAAGAAGAAAACTGGTGTACGCTGGAGCACACACACCAGTGAACCGGCCACTACACCCAGCAGCTAGCACACATGTTCACAACCTTTGCTCAGTATTTTCACTTTTCACTGCCACCAGAAAAAAAAAAAAAAAAGCCAGCATTTTATTTCCTTCTCATTAAACACAACTGTGGGGACAAGCAGCTGTGCTCTTTGTCCCAGATGGCAGACAAACCCCCTGACTCAGCTGTTGGTCCATTCCCCACTCCATTTATTTCTGTGCAATGTCTTTAGGTTTGCAAAAACTTTGAAACACTCTACCACACTGCAGAACCCGGGGAATAGTTCAGTATAAATTCAACAAAATGCTCTTTAAAGCTCAGTTATGCTTCCTCGGTTTCAAGTTTTAGTGTTTCAGTGTGACCTGATGAACTTGAGTTTCATGGAAGCCCTTGAATGGTAAATGTCTCCCTGTCTTGTTTGTTTTGGGCTGAATCTTCAGCGTGCACAAGGCTGAGCTCAGTCCGAATATACAGTTTGTGTGTAGGCGTGCAAGTGTGTGTCTGTGCGTGAAAATCAAAATATTATGGTTCTAGATATTTGGCAGTCTTAGGCGCCACGTGACATCCTGTGCAGCACGTGGAGTGCAGGAGAAGTGGTTTTGTTCCTATAAGCGACTTGTTTTGCTCGCTCTCGGCATACTTGGGTCATATGGAACCTGTTAATGTACAGATAGCTGCAGGGAGAAATGCAGAGCTGACATTTTGACTCATATTCTCAGTTGCAAACGCCATTCAAATTTCTAGGAAACCCAACAGACTGTATTCATGAGAGTTTGACTTCAAAGTCAGCCGCAGGTGGTCTTTATGACATGTTGCTGTCTGTTGACGGCAGGCTTTGAGAAAGACCCTGGGGAGCATACCAGAGATAAAGCTGCTCATGTTTCTTACCTAGATGAAAAAAAATGATACAGCCCATGAGGTTGGAAAGCTTGTTTTCTTTTTCCCAGCCGTCTTCACCCACTGAGCTCCGCAGCCAGTCAACTGTAAGCTCTCTGTCAGTGATAGACGGGATGCAAATCATCACATTTGCATTTTAAGAAAACAAATGTGCAGCCAGAGCTTGGTTATTAAGCTGAATGAGTTCTTACACCACCACCACCACCACCACCACCAAAAAAAACAAAACAAATTGAGTTTGTGCTGTGTTTTTGTTTACTTGATAAGTTTGTTTACAACTTTGCAAAGCATTGGGATTACTTGGCTTCAAACTTGCGACCACAGTTCTAGCACTGAATGTCCATTTGTAAGTAGTTGATCAACACATCAATAAGGAGAAGAGACGTTGCATTATTCTTTTCATGGAATGATACTTTCTTATCGCCATGCTTGAATTTAGATTTGTTTTGTTGAATGCCATGTGTATGCATGATGGGAATTTGGAGTTTACATCTTGTTTTGCTTTATCTCTGTGTCTGTATGTGTGCCTGTTGATCTCAGGAAACCATATGAGGACTGCAGCCTGCTCCTAAATAGCAGAGGTGCTGACAGCTAGTTGGACTGTAGATATAGTGAGAGTAAGAAAACAAGGCTAGCTGTGGTGAGAGGGAACTTTGTTTGATTTAAGGAAGACTAGTCTTAAATCTTAAACATGGCAACTTTCTATGTCCAACAAAGAAAGATCCATTAATCTTTCACTGCATAACCAAAATAAGAGCGTGCGCATATGGACAAATAGTTTTTTTTCACACCAAAGAAATCAAATGTCATATCTTTTCCTGAATCTACTCTACATGGAATAAAAGAAATTCTAAAAGAATCAAGGTTACAATATGAAAAGGACATTGATGGCAATGCGCTGCTGATGGAGAAGAGTTCACGCAGTAGTGAGAGGGTTGTGTAAAATGTGGGACAGGTTGTGCTAGCTTTAGATACTCAATAACGCCCTGCCATCATTGATCCCTTCTGGTCCATTTGTCTGAGAGTGGCACTCACTGTGCTTTGACTTTGGATGCTGATGGGATGGCCGGCCGGATAGGATGTGGTGCGGTAGTGAGCCCGGCTGTGGGTGCCTGTCTGGGGCAGAGCACGTGAAACGGACTTGGTGCAACTGCCTGGACTGAACCCAAAGTCCGCAAGCAGACAGAACCTGGCCACCCAGATCCTGGACTCAGGACGTGGAATCTGACCTAATTTCCCCTCCTGGTCTTAAGCTTAAGGAGTCAGTATCAGTGCACAGCATCCCGTCTTATGTTATTTATTAGAAGTCAGGGGTCAAGGGTAACGTTGGGTGGATGGACTTGGCAGGGTGCATATGTTAAAATGTGCCAACAAAGCTATCACATCACCAGACAGAGGCCACAGGGGATGTATATTAGGCCTGGAGAAGATGTGAAATATGCGTCCTGTCAATGTGCACTTAAAGGATGAGATAAAGCATAGAGAGGATATTAAAGCTAGGTCAGCCAGCTTATTAGTAGGCGCGTCCAACATGAACGTCTTTTGTTGAATATTCTATGGTAGCATTATACTTCTGTCTTCTAATTTACTGCAACCCAATAAAACCTTGGATGTCTTTTCCCACAGTGCTCACAGACACGCTGTCCTCTCAAAGCTGTTCCCATGGTGATGTGCGGGTGCAAACCTAGCACTGATGCACTTCATGTAGAAACTGGGTCATAACACAGAGGCAGTTTAACATGTCTCATCATTTGCAACACAAGCATGCGAGTGATGTCCCAACACAATGCACAGAAGCATAAACTGTCATGCTCCCAGCCATTAGTTTAGCCACACACCTGCACAGTCACTCCTCTTTAAATGTTCTTCATGCATCACGTTACAGCGTGACATTTGTGCACAAACAGATATCTCAGGTGACCCCACTTTGAATGAGGCCAACGCTGCTGCAGACTTGAGAGACAACAGTCAAGTGCTTCCTTAAAAATGGGTCAGGATCTTGCTGTTTTGTTCCCGGACAGGCTGAGAGCATGGTATTATCTCCAACAACAGCCTAATTAGGCTGCAGTGACTTAGCAGTGAGTAGCATCTGGTGACAGCAGTGCACTTTTCTTCACCACTTGCTGTACCATCAGGGTTTTACTTTCACTTGTTGTTCAGTAGATTCCACAGCTTGTTTCTGCTGTTATTTTCAGGCAAACATGGATTTGCTCCATATCCAGAATAGTTTACAGTTTGCATAAATGCAGTTACAATTCTCCCACTGCCTGTAACCTGGAGGAAGTTGCTTTATAGGGATCGGCCATGCCAATAGCTTGTCCCCGCTGGCTGTAGACCACTGCAGCACACACGCTTGCGTTCCAGTTTATTGGACTCTTTGCAGCTTCAGGAATGTACTTGAGGAATGTATCAATGTACTTGAAGAATCTGCACTTGAACTTTTGAGGCTGCTCAGGTGCTCTCCTAAGCTAGGGCTTGAGAAAATACAGGCATATTGACACACCCAGCACCTTTATTCACCAACTCAGATGCTGTGTTTATTGATACACATTTGTTTGAGTGAGACTGCCATTTAGGTTAAGTGTTTATTCCAATTTTTCTGACCTTTGATTGTTTATGTGGACACATTCTGTGTTTTTTTTTAATAAACACAGCCTTGAAAACCATTGGCAGAAGAAAGTATTGACACAAACTGATTTCCCATCAGTATAATCAGTCTGTGTAAAGTCGAGCATATCTATTTTTTCACTCTTTACCCTCCGTCTTTGATAACCCCTCCCTATGCAAGCACAACACAATAGTCTTGTTTGTGCCATACCTTGCCAGATTATCGGCTCTCACAAAGTTTATTGCCGTTTTCATCAGAAAATTGCCCAGCATTAACAGAGGAAGCCTTATCACTATAAAGTGTTATTACTGTATGTGGCTCACGTTTTATGAGCTTCCTTTTAAACCAAACATCCTTGTAGCATCCAGGAACTCAGGTATTTCAGTTTGAAACTGATGGATGAACAAAACTGAAATTTAAAGTTATATTTAAGAGTTTTCTTGACACATCACATACCTGCACTTTTCTTTTGTTTTTTTGAAGAAATCTCAGAAATCAAGGGAAATTACATAGAAAACATCTCAGATTACCACATTTTATTCTCGTAAGTTTTTATTTGACACTAAAGAGAATACATGTGCAAAGACAAATGTTTATTTTTGCAGTGTATGATTTGTGTTTTTTATGATGTTGGCACATGCATGTCTGATGATAAGCAGATGTTTGATTGTATTTTTTTATCATCAAACAACCTGTATTTTATGATCAGAGTGTCCATTGTTGAACAGGCAGAAGGAGTTATAAGAGGAACATGGGTGGTGCTGAGGAATGCGGGAGTAAACAAACTTGTCTTTGACTTGGCGTTGGGTGTCAGAGTGTGAGCAATACTCATCACTATCAACACTTATATTTATTAGGGCAGTCTGAAGCCCAAATGAAGGAGCATAAAAGCCTTTCTGCTCAATCTGGCAGGCTCTCATATCCGCCCACGTTTCCCTTCCTCACGTGTCGAGGAATGAGGGGGAGGGCTTAAAGACCCGCTGGAAAATGGCTTGTCAAGTTTGTAGAATAATACTGTTGTGATTTCCCCCTCACAGCCACTCCTTGCCTCAGACTTAAAACCCCAAGTTCAGGCTGTACTGTAGCTGCACTATGTCATCCTGAGGGGGTTTAAGCTTTCCGATCCCTCATGCTCTTAAGTTACATTACTTCAATAATAGTCTAAGTTCATCATTTGGCTGTAGCTGTCCATTGACCTCACATTCCCTGCAGTGCACAATATAGTACATAACACTCAACGGTGTAAGTGCGATTAAACAATATTCAGATTAATACAATCGACAAACAGATCAAACTGTACATACATAGATGAGTGTTAAATTCATTACACTTGGGTCATGCTCTTTAGGTCAGACTACCTGATATTGTATCATATCATTGATTGTCTGTGGTAATTGCAATTTCTACAAATGCAGGCATAAAGAGTCATGTCAAGTCTAGACTTAATCAAGCTAATTGGTAACATTTCTCACCTTTTGAATGTTGTATCCATTATCTGTGTACTTGACCTTAAAGGTCTGGTAACTGGTCAGAGTTGAGTCAGCGCTATCTGGAATAGGTAGGATAAGACAGGATCAATCAATGTCAGCAGAACTCACGACAGACAAATAAGCATTGGGGTTGATTCCCTCATTGATCCAGCACCTTGTGGAATTTGTATACATCAATTAATGACTTCATACTAGTAATGTGTTTCTCCCAAATGATTTATACCTCAGGTTCAAGGTAACATGAGGTCAGAGTCCATGAATCTCTGCCAGAAACCAGTGGATAGATCCCTTTGGTTGGGGGGGAGTTGCTGCTCCAGCAGAAAGAATCGACATGTTGTTACAAAGTGACTGGAAAAAATAATGTGACATGAACAAACAGACTGAGGCACTGTCAGCAGTAATGTGAACATTGTACTGGACCAACGTGGTAAAAGTGCAGCTGAGTCAAAGTGCAAAACTCTTGATCTACCATTTGATGTATGGTTCAGCTCACACTGGTGGTCATGAGCTCTGGGTAGTGACCAAAATATTGAGATCAGAAAAAACAAATGAGTAGGGAGGGGAGCATCCGGAGGGAGCTCAAAGTTGCTGCTTCTTTGTGTTGAAAGGAGGCGGCTGAGATGGCATCTAATTAAGATGCCATCCGGGTGCATTGCCTTGCAGGGTTTCCTGGCATGTCCAACTTGGAGGGGACCCCAGAGTAGACCCAGAACTCACTGAACAGATTATATATCTTATCTGGCCTGGGAATGCCTTGGGATCCTCCAGGAGGAACTGGAAAATGTTACAGGGGAGAGAAATATCTGGAATGGCCTGCTTATCTGCCTCCACGACCTGACCCCAGATAAGCGAAAGTGGATGGATGGATGGATGGATGGATGGATGGATGGATGGATGGATGGATGGATGGATGGATGGATGGATGGATGGATGGAGGTCAGGGATTACTGTGGCACTGAAAACTGAGTCTGTGACCCACCATGAGTGAATCACACAGTGAAAGAAACTGTTTCTCATGTCAATCAGTCATGTCATTACCAATACCCTGTCCCTTTAATAAGGTCAGTAAACCAGCTGATACCGCTGATGTTGGAACGATGAATCTCTGTCTGGGGCACAGCATATAGATTGCTAGAAGTAATCTACTGTATATGCCCCATTACAGAGCATTTCCCCAGTTCATTCCTCAAAGAACTGATGCATTTATTCAAGGCTGCATTTCTAGAGATTTCTGCTCCATCTCTGGTGGGTGGACTTGGCAATGATTAGCATGTATGTAGAGGGCCAAGCATTGTCTGCACTGGAGAAGGCCTCTGGAGATTGCATCACTGCTCTGATTCATAGCTGGATTGTGGGCCCTGTGACAGCGCCTGGACCTATTGTCCTGGGGCACGGACCCATGACATGAGAGGGGAAGGCATACTAAGCTGACATAACACTGACGCATTGGTGAGGCCAGGGTGACTAGGCTAGAAGGATGACAACTCATGTACAAGAACACGCACTTTCTTGCGTCTGTCAGACTGTGTTTGACTCTGACTTATGGAATCATAAAGCTTAATGTTTTCTTTCACTTTTGGGATTAGCAGCACCACAATACACATACTGCCATTTCTGTGGAGAGTTGGCCGGGGATCCTTTATGTTACAGTTTTTGTTCTTCATCTTTGCAATCGCACATCTAAATCCTGACTACAGTACATGGTAAAATGATACTGGCTTGGTCTTCTTTCCCCAAAAGGACACTGGAATGATTAACTAGGTATTGTTCTGTTGGTCTCAGGATCAGAAGATCTGAGAACCACAGAGTGTTTCTCAATACATTAACAAACATTGCTGGATACATGCTACAGAATTTCTCTTTGTTTGTTCTTGTCCATATTTCATACTAGACCATTGTGGAGTCCTTACCTGCGAGACCCTGATTAAAGACAAGTGAGTGCTCACGTACTTCGAGTGTTGATCATTTAATCCCCTTCCTACCCAGATCTGGGGTATTTTCTTTCTCTGTGTAATCCCAGTGCAGAACTGGAACATCAGAGATTAGTGCATGATTAAGCTACAACCATCCAGTGACCTGAGCATGACTGCTGCACCTCAGCCTGATCTGGCCTGGCCAACCACTAGGACTCATTAGACTGACTGCCACTCAAGACAAAATTTCCAGTTTGGTCCGTGTACTACATCTGAAGCTTGAGTGAGCAATGACCCCTTCATTTTTCCTAGCCACAGCAAATTCAGTGAAGGCCGGCATACCAAATTGTAGAGCTTTCTCACCTACTGACCTCTATTTTGACATGCAGCTTAAATATTTGCAATGTCTACAGTGTTTTTGCAGACAGAGCTCACAGCCTAGATGGACAGTTCTTCTCTTCTGACATTCAATTGAATGACACAAGGAGGAAAATACAAATTAGGTTTTGGCTTTTACACTATTGAAAAATCTTCCAGTATCATGGACAGTGTGTTTGCTTGTGGTGTCTTGCAGAGGTCTGGCTTTTCAACGAAATTTAGATAAAAAATTCCCAGATATTGCTGAGTCTATTTATCATCTACACAAATTCTTTTATCAACCACTGGAATGCACATTATAGCTAAAGAATGCTGTTCTTTGAGATACAGATGATACAGTATGAGGATAATGAAAAATGTCATAAACAATTCAGCGTTGTTTGTGTTTAGTTGTACAGGAAGTTTAATGAGAAACAACACACTGTAAAGGATGTAAGCAGAATATTCACATTAAAATATGTGATTCTGTTAGGCCTTAGCCTGCATTTAGGCCAGCACAGCAAAAAGCTACATAAAAACAAAGCCTTTTTGATTATTTCCCCAGGTTACTGAATTTACAGAGCTTGGATGTCACATGAAATTGAGCGGTGGACAATTGTAAATTTGACACAAATCAGTAAAATACAGACTAATCTGTGCACACTTTGCAGTTTAAGTAGCAGTGTGAGTGTTGTGCTAAAACTGCTGTTAACCTTACAGTTGTTGACTCTTTCCAGCCATGGCTCAGATGCTACAGCTGCAGTATAAATCGGTGTGCAGTCTCTTGGCAACACAAAAAATCCTGACACCCAAAAAGTGTTTTCCCAGCTGACCTCTGTTAAAAGGACACTTGTAGAACTGTTGAGTGGAAACCGTGCACAGTAAACAGGGGCAGTTATTGCTGTTTGGATTGTGGGTGTTTAATCTATGAAGATTTCATATTTGGAAAATCTTCCCAGAGCTTAGAAAACCGATTTCCATGCATGTGATGTTATCTCAGAGTGGATTCAGGGGATGAGACGGTCTTGCACGTGCAAAGCTTGCAGATGTTTTTGGCAAAGACTTTGGACAAGCAACTTTCACTGTAAGCATGCTGGAATTATACTTTACCATAGATGGATGCTTTCAACTCATGGGTACATTATATTAATCTGATTTTTCCTAGATTGTACACCATCAACTGGAAACAGAAGCCCATTGTGCTTTTCTTTAAATAAATCCCTATTTGTGACCTGAACTGTCCATCCAACTGGTAACTGGGAGAGTTCATGTCAACATCTACATTATCAACATCAAAAATCAACTACTAAGATAATTTACCATAACTTAAGAGATAGTGTTGTTTTGGCAGTGGACTTTAAGCTCTCACGCGACCAACTCCATCTAAGTCATTGTTTGTAAGCTGTAAAAACGGGACTCCAAACCTTTACTGTGATCTTTTCCCATATGATGTAAAAGAAAAGCAGTTCCTCGTCTGAATTACTGGATGCAGCTTGCCGGATTGTCTGCTATTAACCACACATTTCCGGTGACTTTCTTCCTTCATTCTGTTATCTATGTATTACTGTTTTAAAAATCTCCTTCACTGTGGGAAACAACAACAACCTCCATTCTAGCAACCTATCGCTCTGGAAAGTTTTATTGAGGATCTGGGTCATGCAGTAATGCAGTGCTGTTAGTTTTTTATTTTATTTTTTGTTGTAAATTTATCACTTCAGTGACCTCCTTGTGTGCAAACAATCACCCCATCACTATTTTGAGGGGACACTGTTGCTGCATCCCTGGCTTAGATCCACCCAGTACTACTGTGATTGGTTTAAAGAAATACAAACAAACCACAGTAATATTGAATTGCAGCCACTATGCCAATATTAAAAACATCAAAACCATACTACTAAGCCATTTAATACGATTTAGTGGACAGCGTTGTATGGGTAATGCAGTTGCGATCCTCACATGGCCAGCTCCATCTGTTTATCAGTTGTAAGTCATAAAAACAGGACTCTAACCCACGTCTATGATCTCTCACATGTGATGTGAACACAGCATCAGTGCCTGCTTGTGTCACTGGTGTGAGGCCCTCTAATGAAAAGAAACAATCCAAAAACTTGTTTCTTGTTTTATATTTTTTTTTGTCGAAGCCATTATGCAAGCTAATATTTGCTCATTCAAAAAATGTACAAGTAGGCTAACACCTGTATTTCACACGTTGCATCTGTTATTTATTGCTCTTCAACACACCTGTCAGTGTTGCTCCTGTGATCACTGAGATGTGAAAACTCAAGGCAAATGTGTAAAATGAAAGAAAAATTATAATTTAAATGTCCATCTTCTATTAATTTAAAATTGCTCCCGATTATATTTGATGCTATAAAAACAGAATTAGACTTAAACAGAAAACTGCAGTCCATGTCAAGAGTAACAAGGTCGTTGAAAATTGCAAATACATTTTAAAAAACTGCTTTCTGTGTAGTGTTTTTGTGCCTAGTATTTTTCCTGCTCTCCCTTCCCCCCTGTTTTCTCTCCTTCCTCTTTGTTTGCTTGATCTGCTTGATCCTCTTCTAGGTGCTGGACTCCTCCCAGCGACAGCCTCGGCTCTTTGATTGGCTGATCCCTGGAAGGAGGCGGGCCCTGTCCGCCGCTCGCCTGTTTTTCTGGCTGGACTGTCAGCTCCGTCACCAGTTTCGGTAACAGCAAAGCGGCGAAGACGACAAGGACATACGCTGCGTAAAGCGACATTTAAGCAGCGTTTCCGGCTGCATAAATAGCCTTTTATTAAACGTTCAAACACGGAGAACATAAAACCCACCGGAGGAGCTTTACAGTTTGTCCTCCGGCCAGGAAAAGAGCCGGTTTAGAGGATTTTAGTGGCTGGCTCTGTCGTTTCCTGCTCAGCCTTTTGTTTTTCGCTGTCGGGTCCAAAGTAGGCGAGCAGCAGCGCCCCCTGTGCCCCAGCAGGGAAAAGCCTGAGGATAGGGAGCCAGACGAGCGGCCAAGCCTCTTGCCTCGCGTGCGACGTGGGTATCCACAGCTCAGCCGTCCGATGCGGAGTGAGGATGAGTCCCGCTCTGGAAGCCCTCATGCAGGCGGACGGAACTCCCTATCCCGGGAAAGGGGTGATGCTTGAACCCTTCGTGCACCAGGTAGGGGGCCACTCCTGCGTGCTGCGATTTGGGGAGCAAACCATCTGCAAGCCCCTCATCCCCCGAGAGCACCAGTTCTACAAGAGCCTCCCTGCAGAGATGAGGAAGTTCACCCCTCAGTATAAAGGTAAGATAAATGCATGGACCTTTTTCCACCCTTTTCTCATCTCTGTGCAAGGTTGCATTTATTTGCATTGGTAAAATATACCTATCTAGATCACAACATGTCGTAATAGATTATTCCAATGGCTCAAAGAGCACGGGGTGCACAACAACTCTGCAGAATGTATTTTGATATTTATAGGTGCATGTTTTCAGTGGCCACATAATGACCTGTGTACAGTGTCAGTCTTGTTGGAGCTGTTCCTGCAAACAACTGCAGGTTTTCTAGATGTGACGCTCATGTTAAAAGGGGGTGAGAGGGTTTCAAATAGCATCCCATCTGAAGGACTGACTACCTGCTACGAGGATGCGCAGCCAGATGACTACTGAGTGGCTTTTAAGCCAGCTATGGTTTCAGGTCGAGATAGAGTGCCATGCGGATCCAAAATAACTGGGACAGATACATCACCTGGGGAGTAATTCACTGGTCATTTGAGGAGATTTTTCAGATTCGGTTTCAGGCCCATCACAGAAACATGGAAACAAATACACCTGCCTCGTGTTCCCTGGTGTCCAGGTCCACGGTGTCTCTCGGCTTCAGCCTCAGACAATCACAGCCAGTACATGCTGAGACGGACGTCTTCAGGCGAGCTAAGGCACGTGTGGTATCTGACTCCCCAGTAATGCAGCATGGGACTATAAAAAGACCGAGGGCGAGAAGTGGGATTTGGAGAGCAGATAGTGGAGTTCTGGGGCTCCAAAGCTCCTTTCCGGCTTTCGATTTCACACTATCGTAGGATGGAAAGAGATGTGAAACTTTCATTTTAAAGGCTCAGTATCCTTACTTAACATATTAAAGATCAGTAGATCAAATTGGAATAGGGTTGAAATTTATCCACATGCCCCAAATTCACCAAGTACTATGAGCATTAAGGCTGCTGATAAGGTGTCGAATGATGATTTGGATAAGGCAGGAAGGACTTCTCGCATGTATGTGGACGATGTCACATGTTACAATTTAATGTCAAGGTAATGCCGTGGAAGCTGGTTGGATAGCCAGACCTTTAGAGCCTAATAAAACAGCGGTAATTGATAATGGTGTACAACTCGGTCAAACCCCCGTAGTCAGTTTAAGCTGATGGGTTGTAAAAATCTCGGTTGACACACCTTTATCACAACTTTACGAGCACTTCTATTGCTTTTAATGAGCCTGACTCATAAGTTCCCACACTCACTGCGGCGCTGTGATGACAGTGCAGCTCTGAGCGGACAGCACCGTCCATCAGGGCAGATTTCAGAGGCAGGGCTTCCTGCAGGATGATGATGGTGATGATGATGTCAGTGCACATGACATCAGGCAGGCCTCTTTCTGCAGAACAAATATGGATGCTGGATCCTCAGGCCCACCGTCTAAAATGCCGTGTACTAAAGCATCAGCTCTGTTGGTCATCAGAGAAAACATTTATTACGATGTTCCTTTGCTGCTCTGTAACAAGATTGACTACTAAATGTATTGTTATATCTTGGATCATGTATTTGGATGTTAAGTCTGTATCTTTGACATTTCTCTCTCTGTGATCAGTTTCGACCACATCCCTCCTTCCTGTCTGTGGTTTATATGTATCAGCCGCTGCAGCTGTGATGTTTATTCTCAGTGCGACACCTCCCCCAGTCTGCACACAGACACGCAATGCATGGGGCCTTGTAGGGAGTTTTATTAGGGGATGGTCGGGGGTGGTGTATCACGGTGCCTGTTTGTCTCTCATGTTACAAATTAGCATTGGCATCAAGGTACACAGTGTCTCTGTCATCATAAATGTGATTCCAGAAACATCTAGTAGCCCTGTTTTCTCCCTCTGTAGTTTCTTTGTGTTTTCAAATTCTGTACAAAATTACTTCTGAAAGCACTCATAGCTGAAAAATGCACCTGAGATGTATTTTTCAAAATGTCACCGCTGTATTGTTTCATTTAAGGGCCTGAATGTTGAACTATGTGCATGGAAATGTTACCGAATGTCGGCACTGTAGCTGTGCAGCAGCTTGTTGTATATACAGCATGTGTGTGGGTGCATCTGAACCATCTGTATCATGAGTTTTAGTGAGTGTTTCGTAAGAATGTTGGGAAGATGATTAATAAATGTCCTGCTGAGTTTGAAACATTTCTGCCTCGTGTGGTTTTTCGTTACTGATTATGAATATTAGATGTGTGTTTTGGCCATTGTTGTTGATTATATAAGATGCTCTGTTTTTAAATGTTCTGCTTTCCTAATGCTTGTCTATATGTGTTTGTGTCATGTAGACATAGGAACATGCCAGTCACTCTCTATATTGTGTCAGTATCTGTTTGTAAATGTGTTTCATATGTCGTTGTCTGGTGCTCTATTTGGTGAAATTATTGCCAAACATGAATGCGTAAATAAATGCTTCTCGTCCTCTTCTTTCAGGCGTAGTTTCAGTCAGCTTTGAAGAGGACGAAGAAGGCAACTTGTGCCTCATCGCCTACCCCCTCCACAGCGAATCAGGCGACCTGGAAAACAAAGACCCGTCAGCAGACTGCGAGCCCAAGAGCAAGATGCTGAAGTGGAGCAACAAAAAACAGTCGCCTTTGCTTCTGGAGAATGACAACTATAGCAAAGAGAGAACTCGACATAGCCGTAAAGAGGACAAGATCATGAGGTGAAGATGCTTTTCTCAGCACTCATGCTTTCACAGACAACAATGATGCAGACACGGATTATTGTGAAGCACTGTAACATCCAGTCTGATGTATTTTCTTGTGTCGTCCCCTTTGCAGTTATAATCGTGATGAGGTGCCACAGCAGCAGCAAGCAGAGGTTCTCTATTTCAGTCTCGAGAAAGGCAATGTGGTCCCACAGATCAAACACAACCCATGGAGCTTGAAATGTCACCAGCAGCACTTACAGAGGATGAAGGAGAATGCAAAGCACCGCAACCAATACAGTATCCTTTCACAAAATGCCTCTCTGTGTGTAATGTCAAGCACAGTGCTCAAGGTATTGGTCAGTTATTAAAATAAGCATGTACACGCTGTGTGTTCTTCAGAGTGTGTTCCTTAACTCCTTTTCAGAATTTATCCTTTGGAAAACCTGACATGGCGTTACACAGTGCCATGTGTCTTAGACTTGAAGATGGGAACTCGCCAACATGGGGATGATGCAACAGAGGAGAAGAAAGCCAATCAGATTCGCAAGTGTCAACAGAGTACATCTGCATCCATTGGAGTGCGGCTTTGCGGCATGCAGGTAACGTATAGAGGAGACAGAACTCAGCATTGAGGTTCTTTTCTACTGTTTTTTCTACATGTAGAGCTGTGGGGCTTATGTTTCTGTTTGACCCCTGCAGGTCTACCAGTCAGACTCTGGCCAGCTGATGTTCATGAATAAGTACCACGGGCGTAAGCTGACCCTCGCGGGCTTCAAGGAGGCTCTGTACCAGTTCTTCCACAATGGCCGTCGCCTGCGTCACGAGCTGCTGTCTCCAGTGTTGCGCAGACTTCGGGAAATGCAAGCTGCCCTGGAGGCCTGTGAGTCCTACCGCTTCTACTCCAGCTCCCTGCTCATCATCTATGATGGAGACCCTCCCAGGACTCCCACTAGACCTAGACATCGTGGTGGGGAAGAGGCGATGAGGATGAGCCATCTGATGAAGATGAAGAAGAAGAAGAGGAGGAGGAAGGGGCCTTTGGTTTCCCTCGCTCCTCCTCAGCAGGTGGCAGTTCAGGCGTGGCTGGAGGAAGCAGCAACAGCAGCAGCAGTCGTTTATCCCACAGCACAGGAGAAGCCAGCAGCCCCGTGGTGGATGTGCGCATGATTGACTTTGCTCACACGACATGTCGGCACTACGGAGAAGACAGCGTAGTTCATGAAGGCCAGGACAGTGGGTTCATCTTTGGCCTGCAGAACCTGATCACAATTATCTCCCAGCTGGAGGATCACAGTACAGACTGAGGATTCGGTGGAATCAACGTGGTCTAAATTTCAAGCATGGGAGGAGCTCAGTGAGCTGAAACCCTGCTGCCCTGAGGTGCATTGTCCTGATGCCCATGTAGGCTTCTGCTTGGTGGAAACCTCAGACACCTCTGGGTCGGGGAGAGTCTGTGTGGTCGTTCCTAGCGCTCTCATTTACCTGCCAGAGGAAAGGGGCTGCCTGTGCCCTTTCTTGCACTTTTCTCTTTTTGAGACTGCTCCTCTTCTTTGTTATACATGGTAGGAGAAATGTTGTCTGAGATAGAGGTCTCTAAAAAACATGGACTCCCGTAGCATCCTAGGACTTTCCTCACCCTCTCCTCCTCTGGTACAGACGAGTTTCTTTATTAATAAATTCTCTCTGAGAGAGAAAGAGCGAGGCAGAGAAAACTGAAGCTGTAGTTAGCTTAGGAGCCTGTCGTGGTGCTTTACCTGTGATATGAAATACTTTGTTTTTTGGATGAAGTTTGGACTACTGATCCCAACAACACAGCACAATATTAGTGGGGAAGTTAAGTGAACAAGCTGACCTTGGCTGGCTGGGTCAGCAGCCTTGTAGCAATTGACAAGTTAAGCATCTGTTAAGGACTTTTTGTGTTTCTATTATTGTCTCTTAAGACACTTGTAACAAATATGGTTTGTTTGTTTATCTACCAGGCACTTGAATTTACACTTTTTGGTGGAAGAAGATTATTTAGGTGTAGAAGAAGGGATTTGCCTTTTCAACAGTTGCTCTCCCCTCTGACTTTTTGCCTATAAATAAGACTTTTTGGAAAAGGGGATTGCAAAGAGGAAATATCCTTTTATTTGCCGTTCTCTTTGTTTTCAGCAGATCTTCTCCTCTTCATTCCTGAAAATTTGACTTAAGAGAATATATTGATTAAAAACACTAGCTACAAAAAGACTATATAGAGACTATTTATTTGAAAGGATTGTTAAAAAATGGAAACCAGTACATTCCATGTTACCACTCTAAACGTTCTGTCCTCCTGATACAGACTTTGATTTATTTTGTTATTGCAAGAGCTTTCTTGTATACCTGTGTGTTAACAGTGTCTTGGAAAATAAAGGCATTCATTGTGGTAAAAATCACCGTACATGTCGATTTATTTATATAACGTTTGGGATTTGAATGTGTAGGATATAGTAGAGGTTACAGCTGCGGTTGGGGATTAGGCATTATGTCTACGAGTGTGATGTGCGGTGTATCTCATGAATAGTCTACAGTTACTGGACGGGAAATGGAGAAAGGGAAGTGAAATGTGAGCGTGACGGCAGACGTGTGAATGCAGCTGCAATACAAAGAAGCACTGCAATGGGAGACGTGAGTCATCCTTTTTGTTGAACACTATAGAAATTTACCACCACTTAGTCACTGTTCACATTATACCCACAACTTCAAAAAGAACTTTGAACTGTTTATCAAATGTCTCTTTTAAAACAGAAAAGCAGGACCTATTCAGGCCAGCGATGAGGGAGCCAATGCTTTAAACAATTAAGGTATTTCTGCAAGCAGCAGCATGCCCCGATAATCCTGACTAAATGGCATGTGTGACTACAATTAAAACACTCTTTAATCTCCACAAAACAATAGACATGGTGGTCAGATCTTATTATTTCAGACCAAACTGACTGCTCATCTAGTCATGCTTTTATATAACTATATTCTGTTCGAGTCATCTTTATGTTGTTCGTCACCTGGCTCTAGAGGATCCACTGAAGGTGTTAAAGAAGGGAGAGGTTTGTAGTTTTTCTCTATGTATTCAGAAGGGTGAGGTTTTCTTGCACATTAGTTCCTAAGAGCAACATGAAAATGAGAGAAGTCTAAACCGCTGCGTCATGTGTGGGGTTGACAGATGCAATCTGCAGTCTTGTGTCCATCGCATATTGCACGCCTCACTGTGGTTGAATACTTTTAAAAAACAGAAACGAAAGCAAGTGGACTTGAGATGATGATAGCATTAAGAATCATTTGCAGTAACAGCTCTGATCTTATGGTCTTAAGATAAGATAAAATGTATTGATCCCTCACAGGGGAAATTCACGTTACAACAGCTGAATACAGATAAGGCAAAATACTTAGAAAAGTACAACAGGACTAAAAAACAAAAAAAGGTCTCAGAGACAATATACCAGGCAGCAGGAACTCCCGTAACTGGCTGCCACTCACACGGCGCATGTGCATTATCACTTTGTATAACAGTCTTATTGTGATTTTTATGCACCAAAACACCAAATCTAGAGTTGGCACGTTGTGTAGTGGTTAGCACTGACACTTCACAGCTAAAAGATTCTGGATTCGATTCCTGGCCTGGGATCTTTAGTGTGGAGTTTCCACATTCTCCCTTTACCTGTGTGGGTTCTCACTGGTTGCTCCGGCTTCCTCCCATAGTCCTAAGACATGCTGACGTTAATTAATACTAATAATAAATGTATTTATAGTGCGCTTTCAATCAAAGTGCTGTAAATAGAGATAAAAACGATAAAAACTGAAGAAAAAAATAATAAAAACAAAACAATAAAAAAGACATCAGTAAAAATTGGTGATTCTAAATGGTCTGTAGGTGTGAAGGTGAGTGTGCTTGGTTGTTTGTCTCTACGTATAGTCCTGTGATAGACTGCAAACCTGTCCAGGTGAACCCTGTCTTCTTCCTAAGTCAGCTGGGATAGACTCCAGCCCCCCTACGACCCTACTGAGGATTAAGCGGTGTACAGATGATGGATAGATGTGCAGATCTTCTCGCCAATAAACCTGATCATGAACACTACAGTTTCTGCATAGTACCAAGCGATATAATGCGATTATGAGCAAAAACATCAGGACCTGGTAGTGTTTATTTGCGACAAACTCCTAAGAGAACAAGCTTTAGGTTTCACAAGTAAATACAAGTTTGCGAACCTGATTTTACATGCGTCATCGTAGGGTTCATTATTAAGCAGGTTAGCTGAGGTTTCTGGCCCAGCTGCCATTGAGCGGTGACATCGGTGACTGATCTGCACTTGGCCGGCACAAGCAAAAAGATTATAGACTTCAAACATGAAACACCTCCATTGTAGCTCCACAGTGCTAAACAGGAAGTATTAGAAAGTGTTAGCCAGCAGCTCAGATGACAAGTATTTGTTCAACCCACAATGAACTCCATGGTGAAGGTGTTGTCTGTCAAAACCGGCGGCTTTGTAGTCAGCCTAATCAGCTTTTCCAGCAGTGGAGAACACTCTGGGCTGAAGAGGGTAAGTCCACTGAAACGCTAGCTGTGTGGAAAGTATGCCTAGAATCCTGCGTCATTTTTCAGCAACTTGGCACACCTGCTTCACATGAAGGGCGGAGTGATTTGCAACAGCAGAATAAACTCTCAAAGGCCACGTAGCCAAGCAGATACCCGCTTTCAACTGCATGACGTGCAATGACTGGATTAAGTAAATAACTACACAGAGGCGGGTTTGGGCTCTTAAGAAATCTTCTTTACTTTTCCATAGTGGAAAACAGTAACTAATTAACATGTTTTTTTGTGTGTGTTTGTGCCTGTGTAATGTGACTTATTTGTCCACATTAGCAAAGAAACTGCAGGTCCCGCAAGCAACACGCAGACAATATTTGAGTTGCTGAAAAAATGACGCAGGATTCTTTACTTTTCCATAGTGGAAAACAGTAACTAATTAACATGTTTTTTTGTGTGTGTTTGTGCCTGTGTAATGTGACTTATTTGTCCACATTAGCAAAGAAACTGCAGGTCCCGCAAGCAACACGCAGACAATATTCACTAGAACCACAGTTCACTTACAGGTGGATGGACCAGTATGATTCAGAGCCTACAGTTGTCCAACATAGCCACACTTAATGTGCAGCAGTAAGATAATCAGTGGGAATACCACAGAAATGCAAACACTTTCCATCTCATTTTTTTTTTTTAGCTTGAATGATTTTCTTAATGGCAAAAATATTCCTTTGACTTCTGTGCTACATTGTGTCATTTGGCCTCCTATCTGTTGTCCTGCCAGCATGTTGGAGCGGTTGGGTACAGCGGACATCATCAAAGGCGAGTGAAGGCTAGAGACAGTCAGTTTAGGAGAGATAACAGCATGAGGCACGAGATGAGAGGGATTATCATTTCCTCTTTTCAGATCTAAAAATAACTGCACATTCCTGCTTCGCCTGCTGCCAGCTACGAAACAGATTAGATAAATATGTTTCGCTGCAGAAGGATGAAGCTGTTTTAAGCCACACAGTATATATAATTTAGGAAAGAATGCAGAGTCCAGTCTCCTCTTTTCATTCGATTTGCTTATTTTTGTGACGTTTATGCATTTTTCGGACCAGCAGACTTGCTGTTCTGTGCTGTGATGCGTTGTAAGCATGTGGTATTCTGGTTTGGGATATTGACAGTTGCCTTGGTGACCGAGCTGACTTTTTTTAACACTGATGCATTACTATGGCAACAGCATGGGTATTTTTAGCCCCTCTAAACCACAAAATGCAGAGGTGGCGTTGCCCATACAAAAATATTTGCATCAGGAGTCACTGACACCTGGCATTTAAGCTAATGTTTGGCTGTGGAGGAAAATAAAACTTGATCTGACAGCCTGTTTTTGTTTTCTCTAAATGTCACACAAAACAGGAATTAGCTCTATAGCAATTATAAGTTCTTGGTAGATGTCATCAGATTTAAGGTAATTGAATCTAAACAGTAGTTTCACAATGTCCTGAAAGATCTAATAAAATCTGTTTGACCTGAAAGAGACGCAGGAAAGCGGAAGTTATGATGCAAGATCCGGTGTAATTAGTCTTGTTCTGTGAATGCATGAAAGCAGCTCGTTTTGCTGACGTGGAGGCAAGCAGGCAGGTGTTTGTGTGCTGCACGGAGGCCTGCAGTGCATACATGGTGGTGACCGACACGGTGTTACAGTTTTCACAGTTCAAAGGTTATTAAAATTCTTATCTGGTTGTTTGTCACTGCAGCCACCTGTGCCAGCATTACTTTAAAAGGCATTCTGTTGCAGGACATTGTCTTGTGCTGTTAAAATATAAAAGTCCCATCTCGGTGAAACAAACTACTGAAATAGGATGTGAAACTGCAGCACAGCACATGTACTCTCACTCTCCCTGCAGCAACAACAGAGAAGTGTGTGTGAGCTTAAAATAACTCAGACAGGAGCGGAAAAAGCAGAAGGAGCCTTGAAGGAGTCTGAACATTGTCTCAACCAGAAAGTATGAACAATGATATTACTGCCCTGTGTGCCATATTCAAAAGAGAGAAACGCATGAAGGTGAAATATGGTCTGGAAAACCAAGATTTCTTTTGATATTTTCAGGACTGCTTCATCCAAGAGGAGATGACTAATCCCAATGTAGACATGAAGGGCATAATTTGATTAATGTCTGAACAAACCATCATGGCAGCCTCAGGGGGAAACCAGAGACAGAGCAGCATTATACTCAGGGAAACAATTGGGAATCATATCAAAAGACTGAAATTTTAGATGAAGAATAACAGCTTTCTACCACTAATTCCATGTACCACTGTATCCTCATGTATGGAGAGAGTTTGAGTGTAAAAATCTAACCAGAGTGTCTTTTTTACTCTAAATGTAAAGCAGACAGTCACACAGAAACCACGTCGGAGGTTCTGCGGTGACCTGGAGGTAAACCACATGCTTGTTTTTTAAGTTGCCTGTCTGGACAGACATTGTGGGATCTGTCATTCCAAAGAACTAAGCTGTGAGGCAATTGGAAAACCTTGAGTAGATCATAAAAAGCGATGGATATGGATACCCGATAAAAACTTTGCTCATACTCAGTTAAGAGGCTCACCCTCCATGAAAAGTCAAAGGAAATATTAAATGGAAAAATAGATAATTTACACACGTGATGCCAAACAAGCAAATGTTGAAATATTGAACTTAAACTGGAAATAGGTGAAAGTATGCTTGTTTTGATATTTCCACATCTGAATACACACACACAGCTCGTCAAATGTTCAGAAACTATGATGTCACAGCGTCTTATGTAACCGCTCTTGAGCCACGTTCAAAAGATCAATCTGATAACAAGCGGCCACCGGTAGGTATAAAATCACAGCCAACTGGAAATTTATGATATGGTAAATCTGAACTCGCTGTCCTCTGTTCTTACAGCTGCTGTTGTCCCATTTTCATATCAGGCCGGGTTTATCGCGCCTCATTGTGATGCTGTATCACGTCTTTAACCTTTGTCCTTGAACGGTTAATGAAAGTCAGCTGGAATGCATTCCTTTGACCTACCGATTTTCATATCTACATGTTGTGTGTGTGACTATAGATAGATAGATAGATAGATAGATAGATAGATAGATAGATAGATAGATAGATAGATAGATAGATAGATAGATAGATAGATAGATAGATAGATAGATAGATAGATTGATAGATGGATAGATAGATAGATAGATAGATAGATAGACTGTAAAAAAAAATTCGGAAATTTTACGATGAAACCATGATGGTAAAAATCTGTAAACTCTAAAACTGTTTGATACTGTTCATATAAGACTGAATCACTGTAAATAGGTCAATCAGGAGAAAATTGTATTTTTTTTTTACATTATTTCTCTTTAAAAATTACATTTCCTGACAGTTATTTTAAAACAGATGATTCTCAAAATGATGATCGTGGTTTTTACTCCTGTTCCTAACCCTACTCCTACACTAACTCATAGTATGGGACCCCAAAAGTGTCACCAAAAATCTATCCCAAATTGCTCAGAATGGTCTGAAACATGCTCCTAAGCCCTCTCTGTGGGGTAAATTTTTGGAGTCACACTGGAAAATGTTGCTTATGCGTATCCCCATTGAAAGTAAATGGGCAAAAATGTTCACAAATATCTCCCAAACTGAGCATCCAAGACATTTGGTAGCTTGATCCATTGACATAATTCGGTCACGCTGAACACGTCAGTCTTGGTTATGAGTCTCTACGACCTTTCGTTCCGAGATACAGAATTTTTTTTTAAATATCCAAGGTAACGCCCACTTCCTGACGTCATACAGACGTGGGCAGGCTCCATCGACATCCATCTTCATATACAGCCTATGGTAGGCTTATTGGAAAGGCCGTGTGGAAAAACAGGGAGGTAGGTCCAGGTTTCATGATTCTCAACAAGAATAAATGTTTTCAGTTAAATGTACATATTGTTGTGCTGATAATGGAAACATGGCATGATATACTTTCATGTATACTTTCACATAAAATTAATTTTTTTTAAAGGTTAAAACTTTTTTGTTACAGTAAAATATGGAATGAAGATTTTTTTTTATCAACAGTGAAATCAACAGAATCAATACATTTCTTAATGGTAAATGAAGAAATTGTTTTACCGTAACTTTACGATAGCTTTCTGGCAACCACAGCTGCCGGAATTATACTGTAAAAACAACTTCTTCTTTTTTTTACAGTGTGCATAGAAGACTAATGACCTAATTGGCTACAGTTACGCAAGACTACAAGGCTGCAGAGCGTCCTCTGCTTTCTCTGAATACTGGGGTCAAAAGTCACAGTAGTTATGGGTACATTGAGGTGCTGTGAGATAAAACAGTACAACACTATATCTCTTCTGGACAGCAGCAAATGGGACTGGGATTGTATAACGTCTTATCAGTGTCACAGACTGTTTGTCTCATTTCTCACCAGCTGCCACCAGGGATTGTGTCAACAGCTGTTCAAAACATATATTTATATCACTCAATCCACTGCCTGTTGCCTGTTCAATCACACTGCATTGTCTGTTTTCAAAAACAGATAAGTTACAAACTGAAGGACAAGTAACAGAGTGGACAACTAGGCCATTAAGAGCCCTCAGAATAACTTCAATACTCCCTGGCATCAGTGTTCTTCAAGTTTCTCACTGTTCTTTCAACAGAAATTCTCCCATTTGGTATTTTGATGATAGTATTGGAGGCATAGTAGGGCAGAGTGACAGAAGCATTTACAGCAGACCAGAATTGATTTGTGGTGACCTTTTCTTCTGAAGAGGCCAGAGGATCCAAACCACACCAGAAATACATCCCCCCACGCTTAAAAGCGCCAGCAGATCCTCTCGCTGCAGGGGCCGAGCTTTCTAGACTGTCTCATCTGACTACACGCAGGGTTTTCTTTCAACTGGTAGACAAATAGTAATAGTAGTAATTCAGTCCAGTACAATAAGAGTGGAGCTGTGAAACGCATTTAGAGGGAGGAGTGGTGTCTGTGGTGCTGACAGATCTGACTACCTTTAGCCTGATGATATGTCAGATCTAACTGTAGCTGTCAGACTCATATGTAAAGCCGTCCACTGAGAAGATAAAGTTTCTTTATATGACAGAGTAGCTGACGCATGGGAAGATGTGATGTATGTGACGGAGTGAATCCTGTTTGTGTGCTGCACCACAGAAGCCTCTTTATCAGCTGGTCAAAAGACAAGAAACGGAAAATTCATAGGCACATTACAGCACTGGCTGTACACTCAGGTTCCCTGAAGCAACCACGCTGAAGTGCATGAGTATGAGGTCTAAAAATAGCCCAGACAGGACAAGACAGGCAGCAAAAGCAATGAGTGTACAGTTAATAGTCTGGAATAATCTGGATTAAGCCTGATGACTACAGTCCCGTTAAGGACGGTTAACTCCTGTGGGGTTATGTTGTGACTTGTCACTACAGTCACCACGTTCTCATGAACCGTCTTGGTTCTGTGCTGGTTAAAACATGGTTATACTAATCCTCTTCCCATATATTTTCCATCTCATACATGCCCTGACACCAGCCTCCTTCCCTGAAATGATTCTCGCGCCCACAGATGGATTATAATGATTCACCGTCTGTGAGTGGAGGAGGTGGATGCAGGAGGTTTCAGCGAAAAGAACCACTCACTTTGTAACACTCTCATTCATCAGCAGCACCATATCTTAAAATTACTATAATTAGGATCATAGAAGTGAGCACTGACAGTAGCTTTCATGTCATGTTGGTCCATTTATTCTCTCGATGGAAGTTGTCAGCAGAATATTTTAATTTTAGATAGACAAAGCAAGTCTTCTACAGCTTGTATTGACTGACATTTTAGTAAAATCTTATCCATTCTGTTAAGATAAAGTCATAGCACCGTGTCTATCATCTTATGTAAGCGCTGTTCGACTGTTGTTTCAAGAAACTGCTGTTATCTACCGTCTTATATTCTCTCTTCTTGTGCATATTAACATTATTATCAGGAAACAGATGTTTTATTAGACGCGTTTTGGTTGATTTTGTTTAAATGCGACCCTATATATCTCTGCTGGGTTCACACGGCCGTCGTGTGTTTACAGTAAGAGCTAAAATGTCAGGGAACTTTTAAACAGGTTACATAAGACATGAAGGCTGAACTGAACACAGCTGTTCCATGTGAGATACAGCAAAAGCAAAAAACAGCACTTTCCATTTTGCTGCTATGAGATTTAAAGGTGCTATTATTATTTACAAAGCTTTAGGGCCAACTACACATCCCACAACTTAATGCTTGTCATCATGTGTGTTTGTATCTATATGTATATGGCATGTATATATGTGATGTATGCATGTATACATATATTTCCCCTTCTTTCTTCTTCTTTTTTTTTCTTTTTTTTTCTTTCTTTTCTTTTCTTTTTCTCTCTCTTTTCAGTTTACTTTTTATTCTTCAGTTTTATTTTTTGTTCTTTTATTAATATTTTGTAATGCTATTGCCTTATTTATTATCACTGTGTATTGTAAAGTTAAATAATTAAAATAAAAAAAATGAAAAAAAATGAAGGTAGCCGTAGCCACCTTGACAAAAAAAAAAAACAAACAAAAAACCCCTACACATCCCACATCACCTTTTTCCTCTAACCCTCTAGCGCTCATTTGACTCTCTCTATAGACTGAGAGGGATTAAAGCTATCTATTGACTGTGACACCGGTGTTAACCTTCTGGCACTGAGGCTCCAAACTCAAATATCTTGTTACTGCTACTACTGGGTGGATTTTCTGCTCTGTAAATCATTTTAAGTTCATTCAAATTAAATGCACTTCAGTTGATGAATTACTTCAAAATCGTTTTATGAATTCTGAAAATCTAGCTGAGCTAAATTACCTAAACTTGAGAAAACAAGTTCAAAAAGTGTAAGATTTTAAGTTCTTTATTTGCCACTGTTAACTGTGTGTGAGAATATAATCTATATGGCTGCTTGCAGTTACAGTGAGATAAATTTTAAATCTACAGTTGTTGTGACTGAATTCACGAATTTGTCATATTTTAATGAAACAACCGTAACTTAATATAACAAAGACACACAGCAGGTTTCTAACATGACTACACAAACCAAGACTCTCTGGAGAGTTTTAACTTTCTAACAATGCATCCTGGGAAGTTTGCTAATATGGTAGTTTTATTCCTTATAAACTTAGTTTAAGCTGAGTGAACTCTCAGCTGTTCATTCATTCATTTTAAGTCAAAATGCCTCAAGTAAAAAGAACATTTTTTTATGCTTCTAAAGTGATGTGAAAACAAAAATGAGATACTTTGTGTTTAATTAACTAGAAATTAGAAATGCATATGTTTACATTAAATAAACTGGAAAAGATAAATTTAATCAACTAAGCTCTTTTCCAGTGTTTTAGAACAGAATATAATTTTATTCTTTACAGTGATGCTTTCCATTTTATGCGTGCTGCTGACTTTACTGATCTCCGCCTGTGCCTCTTGTGCAACCAGCAGATTGACATTTGTGTGTTTTACCATAAATCAACAACTAACAATGTTGGTATGCAAACACACTAAACTAAATTAGCAAACATGGGTAACACGACACCTCCTTTATGTTGTTAGCATTTAGCTCTAATCCTCAGTGTTTACAGTGCAGCCCTAAAAAATAGCTGCTAGCGTGACTGTAACTCTTAATCAAATCGATTTGTATTTAAATCACACTCAAACTGCCAGCTTCAGCTCTTGTACACATTTGATGCCATCATGTTATAATCCTGTAGTGCTATTCAAAACTGAAGCGCCTTTTTGTTCTTCATTAGCCCTCAGATGCAGCGTGAGAAGGCCTGCAGCGAGGAGTTACCGCTGGTTGATCTGTGACCGTTTATGTAACCTGGGGCTTGAGGTCAAGGACACAATGCTCTTCTGTCTGCTGGATCCCTGCAGTGGATTACAGGAGTAATTAAATGCACCCCCATTTTAAACCCACTGACTTTAACCTCTGACCTCTCACAGTTACAGTGTACGACAGAGGGAGTGAAATGTCAGCGGTCTGTGGGTCACCAAGAGATCCGATCAGGTGTTTACCACTGAGACGACCTGCTAATTCAGAGCAGTGCATGCTGAGCTGATTTCACAGTAGCGCAGCCTTCACAGAGCCACCGATAAACACAAATTGAAATCAGTTATTGGAAGTTTTATGGGACATTAAAATCCAGCAACATAAAACTGGAGAAGCTGGATGAGACAGCTGAGCAGGGAGTGACTCACACTGCTAGGTCTCATGGTGATCTTGTGACTTTTTACTCCCACCCACTTTCTTATGTCAACGCATCCCCTGTTCCCCCCTCCAACAAGCACACAGCCCCGGGGTGGAAGCATGGCAGAGAACATAGTATTGACCTGTCACTGTAAATATTAGACATTTAAAAACACTCCTGACAGCTGATTCTACCCTCCTGTTTTAGAGTCCTTTCATTCAAAGTATTCTACCAACGTGATCCCCTCCTTGACACACATTTGCAGTGACTGAGGAACAAAAATCAATTCAATCACACACAAAAGAGCATAAATTAGAGGTGAACATGGAGCTTTTGATCCCACTAATGGAAACAGAAAGGGATTGTGTGTGGCGAGTAGTGGCCTGGTTTCAATTGACAGTGGAGGTTAGCAGGCCGACCGAGCTTCTCTGTTGCACCAGAGGAGGGTAAAATGTCTGGAAGAGCACGTGGAATGAGATGAATGTGAGAGAAAAAAAAGAAGGGAAACAAAAAAAGGAAAAAAAAAAGCAGTAGTCTCAGTGAAAGGAATTTAACATTCCTTCGTGTTATAACAAAGTCAGAAACTCTTATGTAACACCAGCTTCCAAACAACACCTTTTTTGTAACTTTCTGTTCTGGCTTCCTTATCTGTGTTCACACTGGCAAGGAGACGTGTCTGGAGAGCACCTCCCCTTGAGATTCACAAGAAAGGAAAGACAAAACAAAAATGATCACATTTTTGTCTAATGCTTTAAAAGAATGAATGAATTCTCCATCTGTTAAGTTCTATGATATTGTGCATTTTGACTCAGACTGAAAAAGCACAAGAAGAAGAGAGATGGTCATTTTTCATTCCATACATTCTTTATTCCTCTAAATCTGCCTTCTACACTTCCCACAATGCAACGAGACCACTGACAGTTCAGTCTTAGATGCTTGCAGGGGCTAATGTGTCCTTAAGCCTCCAACTTTAAGCCAAGATGACCACATTTTTTTTCATTTTCAAGCTTAAAGTCTTCAGTGCCAACTGTTGACTTACGTGCAGCATTAGGAGTGGTGAATTGCAAAAGTAATGCATTACTGTAACTGCACTACATCTGGCTGTAATGCAGTAATGTGAAGCATTTCTGGCTCTAAATGCAGTAATCTTAGTACAGTTACTATTCAGTTACAGCCACTACTTTTGTTGTGATGCTTTGGTGGTATACAATATCTTTCTGTGAAGTCTTCTTTAAGCTGGTTTTCTCCAACTTTGCTGCTGCCTTAGTGGTAATAAATCATTAAAGATCATAAAAGTGTACAGGTTATCATTACACCGTCAAATGGCAGTTAAGTGACAATGCATCTCAGGTGACGTTGAGGACTAATGCAAAAGTAACCAGTCGTGTAGTAAATCACGTCGTGCAAGGAGTAAATAAGTGAAGCGATGCATTAGTTTTTTAAAAAGTGACAAGTAATCTGTAATGCATTTTTGGAAAAATGGATTTTAAACAAACAAATTTTTTGAGTAAGGTGACATGCTGTTTAGTTTTTGAGCAGCTCTCTTTAGCTCTCTGTCATGCAATTTATTTTTCACATCAGAAACAGACTTTGATGAGTAAAATCAGTGGAACTCCACTTTAAAATAGAAATTGTTGATATGAATGTAGTTGAGAGTCGATTTAGTTCAATGTACCACAAATGTGATATAAAACCTTTTGCAAAAGATCATCTCTATTTACACAGTAAAGGTACAGTGGTTGTAAGGGCATTGCTGTGTTTCAGTGTGTTCTTTTAATACTGATACTTATAGTGCATACTTGTATTCTTCATGTAAAAAAGCCTGAAATAAAACATCCGCTATTTTACCTAAAGCTGCTGAGCAAAACAAAGAGCTCATATTCAACACTTGTGGTTTTATTTTTTTTAAGAAGTCACAAAAATAATATTTAAAACATTTAAATGAATATTAATACATGACAGCCAGCCGGATTATTTTAGAGAACTTGTCACAAATTGCTTTCCGCAGGCTGGTTTTCTTTTACTCCATAAGGAAGCAGAAAGTAGATCATCAGCTAAGTTTACACAGTTGTGAAAGATGGGAAAGTCGAAACATTAGGCAATGATGCACTTTTTTACTGCAAATTTCATATTCAAAGAATAACAAACATGAAGTGTTTTACACAATTGCCTTTCCTACTTCAGTTTTGGTTGAACTAATTAGTCTCATATGTGCTTTTGTAGTATTTTTTCATTAACGTCTGGGACAAAGGGTTGAACATCACTGTGTTTTTACTATAAATGTAGATTAGAACTCTTGACCTTTTCAGTTCTGTGTGATCTTTATCTAGTTTTGATGTCCTTACAATATTATGTCCCAGCTTAAAGTTCAATATTTTGGCTTATTCTCTGGAAAAACATCAGAAAGCTCCTGCAGTCTAAAAGCCAAATGAATGCTCTCCTTGTGAACAGACAAAACCTTGGAAAAGCCTTTTTTTCCTGTTGGAGCAGCCTTTCAGTTATCTTTTCCCTTGAGCCCCAACAGTACAGGTAGTGTGTCGTCAGGGACTCCACTGAAAAACTGAGCTCTTTCTCTGCTACAGTGTGTACTATCCTACTCATTCATCCCTGGGAGAAATGTTTGACCAGGTTTTTACAACAGACTGTTGACTGATAATCTAAGAAAGAAAGAAAGAAAGAAAGAAAGAAAGAAAGAAAGAAAGAAAGAAAGAAAGAAAGATGCTGAGAATTGAGACTGAGATATTTTCTGAGCAAATGCAATTTAAATGTTTTTCTCCGCAACCTTTTGCCACACATTTATGTTGTGCTACTTTCATGGTTGATGCAGGTTTCTGTTATGTGTCATTGTCATTTGATATGGATATGGCTATGGATGTGATCACCTTCACAAGTGGAAGATTTATTGTTATTGCAGGTCAATAGCCTGGCATTTGTGACACTGTAAATTGCTCCTGTTATTTTGCCAACCTCCTTCTGTGTGCAGATCTGCACTTGTTGACAGTCAGACTGCCTCACTGTGTCCTCAAGTCTGCCCTTACGCAGCTTCATCATTTTCTGGTTACTGCTGCTCTCTGGTGGAGACTTGCAAAGGTTCACACAGGAAGGATTGATGGAAAAGGAAAACAACCTGTTGGTCTGGGAGGCTAAAAATGATATATAGTGACTCAAGTCATTATATTAAGTAAAAGCAATTATAGTATGTAAACATTCTGATCTGATGAAAATATGTAAAACTAATGCAGAATGGACTCAAAGTGTTAATGGTCACACATTACATCATTGATTAGGGTATTGTTGCCAATGCACTGATAAGTGGGCATTATTTCAAGGTGAAAGTATTTGTTACTGGGCAGCTTAGCTACAGTACGGCATCTTGCTGGGTCCATTCTGGGGCTTGTAAATGTTCCTTAGCTCAGAGTAGAAGAGAAGAAGACTATTAGTAGGCTAAAGGTTTATGCTCATACGATTGGCAATTAATCAAATATCTGGTAATTTATAGGCTACTATGTTGTGATTTTACTGGTCTGGCCCACTTTAGATCAAATTGGGCTGCTTGAATAGAATAGAACAATAGAATACAAGATTTTTATTGTCAGTTTCTCTATATATCCAGGGCACACAGAGGAAAATCGACCTATGAGCTGACTGTAGTGTAATATACACTGGAAAAAAATGCCCCTCTCAAAACAAGAAAAAAAAACTTATTTCAAGTAACTTTAACCTTGAAATAAGCGAAAAATCTGCCAATAGCACAAGTGAAAAAATGGCTTGGTAAGATTTCTTGAAATAAGATATATTTAAAATGTTTAGATCTTAAAATTAGCTGGGAAAACTTATTTTAAGCTATATTTTACCAGCATTGTCAAGCTTAGGTGTTTTAACCCTCCTGTTGTCCTCATTTACGGGCACCAAAAAATTTTGTTGCCTTGTCTGAAAAAAGAAATCTGCAAAAAAATTCCTCAAATTTGTAAAAAAAAATTGCAAAATCTTCAGGAAGAAAATTCCTTAAAAATTTCCCTTAAAAGTTTTATTTTGTAAAAACAAAAAATCACAGAATTTTGGCAAGAAATCAAAATTTAAAAAATCTAAAAATTGTAAATATTTATGAAAAATTGATAAAAAAAATCCTAAAAACATCTAAACATCTAATATATATATATATATATATATATACACACACACACACACACACACACACACACACACACACACACACACACACATTTTTAAACTTTAAAACGGGTCAATTAGACCCGCAGCATGACAGGAGGGTTAATTATACATAATTTCAAGATTGTTTGACTTAAAAAGATATATAAGATGCTTTGTCTTAAAACAAGTCCCTCCACTTTGCTGAAATGTCACTTGTTAAGTGAATTTATCTTAAATCAAGTGGGAAGTAACATTTGTACTAAAAATAAGACAAACAGATTTGGTAAGATTTTGAGTTTTTGCAGTGTAGGACAGCTTATTGAGGTGATAATAGAGTAAATGTTGTAGTAGCTTGTTGATATATGCTGAACCCCTGAACTAAAGCGAGTTTGAGCCTGCTGTTGTGCAGGAAGTCATGGTTTTTCTGCATGTCGTGGTTTCACTGTGTGCTTCTTTAAGCCCTTGCTCGTCTGGTCTGTAGTGGTGACGTGTCTCTTAAGTTTCTCCTCCTCCTGCTGCCGGCGCTTCATAGTGAGACTGATTCCGATCTGATTTACACTGAGAAGCTGCTTTTAAGAGGACAGCTGGGACAACATGGGCAGTGAGTATTACTTGGGCGACTCAGTTGTATGAAACTGATGTGTATAGTCCGTGTAGTGAAGCTGAAATCGCGGTTTGATGTGTTTTCACACAACTTGGTTAGCTAACGGTATTAGCGTTTGGCTTTGATAACAGGGGGCTAGCTGCTGATGCTAGCTCGCTGCTTTGGTGATAGTGACTTTTTGTGCCTGCTACGAACTGTTTCTGGGAAGAAGTTATCTGTGGATACGGTGTAATCTCTTGGTAGTAGTATTGCAAGCTGTATTCCCTGCCTGTGGTCCAGTTATTGAAGCGTTCCGGTCGTCGAGTTGGCTGGAAACCTCCTGTTAGCTCTGTAGTTAGCCACTCATTCAAAGACACTGACAGTCTAGTGATGACGACGCATAACACAACTGGTGTTATCTTCAATCTACTGTGGCTGCAATCTGATTAATACTACTAGAAACGTGGGACAGAGACAGCGTGAAGATCTAGCAAAACAGCAGGAAACATTATGATCAAAAATCCTTTATTTGACACCCAATCTGGGTATTGTACATTCAAATCTGCCCAGAGTCCGCCCCCCATTCACTGCCACGTCCCATTGAAGACCAGCTTTTATTTCAACTCATGTTTTCTTTATTTCAGTCAAATTCTTGGAGGTGATCAAGCCGTTCTGTGCAGTGCTGCCAGAGATCCAAAAACCTGAAAGAAAGGTGTGTATTTTTAACCGCATGTCCATTTTAATAGTACAGTTACAGGTGGAAATGCGGAAGCTTTATGCTAACTTTGATTTTAGCTGCATCCTTGCTAAGCTTCTTTTAATGTGTTTGACCAACAGATCCAGTTCAGAGAAAAGGTGTTATGGACTGCCATCACTCTTTTCATCTTTCTGGTGTGTTGCCAGGTAAGTGTCACTCTTAATTATGGTTTGTATTTTTGTATAAATAGGTTATTCCAGTCAGCTTTTATGAAGAAAAATGACCAATAAAATCTTTAACTCTGTACAGTAGTACAAATTTGACTGGAATATTTATTAGTTTACACTAAGGACAGTAGAAATGCTGTGATTCATTCATATGTTCTGTATATATTGGTACGATTCTAACCATGCTTAATTAATTATCATTACCTATTCTGTTATTTTTTGAATGAGAATTTTGTGCTCAAAATCTTACAGAATTTTACATTTGCTTTGATAGTATGGTGGGATAGTTGTCCAAATATGGATTCTGTTTCTGATTGTCACTCAAAAAATACCAAGATAATTATTGACAGTATGTGTTGTGCAAAGGCAAGCAATTATTTCTATTTGAAAAGCTGCAATTTAACAATGTTTTTTTTTTTTTTTGCTTTTTTTGAGGTTTTACTTAATTAAATTAATGAAAATTGTCAATAAGGTATTTGTGTGCTCATTGAATAATAGTTTATTGATCAATCAATAAGTTAAATGTGTCTGATTGAAATATCAAAGCTGTGTCCTGTGTGTCCACTTTATTCTCCAACAGTCAAGCTGAAGACATAGACTTGTAAATAGTGTTATATGTTGTAAATGAAAGACTTTAATCAGAGCCTGCAGACGCATTATTTTAAATACTTCCTAGTTCATAGAGGCAAAATGTATTAAAACAACAACATTTTCCAACACTGTTAAAACTCTGCTCTTCTAGATTCCTCTCTTTGGCATCATGTCCTCAGACTCTGCAGATCCCTTCTACTGGATGAGAGTAATTCTGGCTTCCAACAGAGGTCCATATTTGTCTGGATAATATTCAATAAAACAAGAAATTCATCTCTGGTGTCCTGCTGGTATCTTCTAACTCTAATATCTCCCTCCAGGTACCCTGATGGAGCTGGGTATCTCACCTATCGTCACCTCAGGCCTGATAATGCAGCTGCTTGCAGGAGCAAAGATCATTGAGGTCGGAGACACACCAAAGGACAGAGCTCTGTTCAATGGGGCTCAAAAATGTAAGTAGACTCTCATCAGGTGGTGATTTTAGGTGTTAAAAGTTTTAATCTTTAGGTTCTCTGACCTCTGCTAATATTTGCAGTGTTTGGGATGATCATCACCATTGGCCAGGCTATTGTGTACGTGATGACCGGCATGTATGGAGATCCGTCAGAGATGGGTGCTGGAATCTGTCTGCTCATCATCATTCAGGTAGGAACAGGAGAATTTACTTATATTTGTCATGACTGATTGCCTAATTTAGGACAACATTTACATAAAAAAGCTTTGAGTATACGCTTGCAGTTAAAGTGTTATAAGCACAAACGCATGTGGATTATAACTGCTACTTTTCTTCTGGGTGTTTTTACAATTAAATCCTGTTTTAGTTTAGATCACTATAAGCTTCTTTGCTTCTCCTGAGTTCCCTTAAGCACTAGGGATTTATAATTACAGACGTTCATAATTTCACAGCGACCAGAAATTAAAAAATGTTCAAAATAGGCGTGCCCACTGGTTGAGCAGGCGACCCATAAACAGTGGTTATAGTTCCTGACACGGCGGCCTGGGTTCGATTTCAGCTCACAGCCCTTTGCTGCAGGTCTTCCCTCCATTCTTCTGCCCTACCTTCCTGTTTGCCTCTCAATGAATCCTGTCAAATAAAGCCAAAGAAAACACTTTTATAAAAAATGTTCAAATGAAGTGTCTCAAAACTGCCACTTCTCAGTCTAATAGCTGTAAACATTCATAAGCTATAGACTTTGGATAATTTATTATCACTGATAAAGCTGACAAATAAATATTTCCTCATTTTCAAGCAGTGCAGGTAATTCCAGCCTCATGCATGTCTCGTACATATTTAGCTGGGATAACTGTTACACTGACATTTTTGCCTGTGTAAACGCTTTGTGACTCATCAAAGAAACCCGATCACCTCCGTCTGCATGTACTTTTCAGAGACTTGGACTTTAAAATAATAGTTTTCTCACAAATAAAATATGTTCTGGTGTAATCGTAAGAAAAGGCATTGAAAACCAAACGATCTAAAGTATTGTCAGAATCAGATGTGGATACGCTCCAAAGAGATGTGCATTCATAGCAAAGAGAAACATTTTCACATGACTGCGTCAGTGCTTTTCCAGCTGACTGGACCTGTTGTGTTTTTCTGTAGCTGTTTGTGGCAGGTCTGATTGTGCTGCTGCTGGATGAGTTGCTCCAAAAGGGCTATGGTCTCGGTTCAGGAATCTCACTGTTCATCGCTACAAACATCTGTGAGACGATCGTCTGGAAGGCCTTCAGCCCCACCACTGTGAACACTGGAAGAGGTTAGAGGCCACAAATTGATCCATGAATAAGTCATTTCTATACAAACAAAGGATAATATAGCAGTCCAGAGAAATGTTTGTAATTTTTCTGACTCTTTGTGTTTGAAGGTACCGAGTTTGAGGGAGCAATCATTGCTCTTTTCCACCTGCTTGCTACAAGGACAGACAAAGTGCGAGCTCTGAGAGAGGCTTTCTACAGACAGAACCTGCCCAACCTCATGAACCTCATCGCCACAGTATTTGTTTTTGCTGTAGTGATATACTTTCAGGTGAGCTGCTGTCCCATCTTTATTTCAGATGTGAAACTTCTTAAGGTCAGAATGATGATTTTTCTCTTTCAACATTCGCTTCCTCTCACAGGGATTCAGGGTGGATCTGCCCATCAAGTCAGCTCGCTACCGCGGCCAGTACAACACCTACCCTATCAAGCTGTTCTACACCTCCAACATTCCCATCATCCTGCAGTCTGCCTTAGTGTCCAACTTGTACGTTATCTCCCAGATGCTCTCCACACGATTCAGTGGCAATTTCCTGGTTAATCTGCTTGGAACGTGGTCTGTAAGTATACGTTTAACCTGAGCTTTTCACACAACTTTCAGTTTGCTGTCTTCGGTTGTTGTCTTGCTTGCTAATGCACATTTTGTCACCATCTTACTATAGATATACCTTTACTGTGACTTCATTTCTTCTAAAAATGAACCCTTAATGGCATGTCTCTGGTCTTTATGCCTTTTATTTAAGCCCTCACCTCCCTGATATTTCTCAAACTGTTTCTCTTCATTACATTTCTGCTGTCAGAATGTCCATAATTCCTTAAAAAGGCATAATTATTCCAGTGTTTTTCTCAGCAAAGCGGATAGCATGGCTAGAGACTTGATGAATGTAGGCGCTTAACTACAGATTCTGGTTGTATGTTCGAGTTCACTGTCATATTATCATGATGGTTCAGCTCTTTGCTCTGAGGTTTAGTACAGAGCAGCATTTTCTTTGATACTTTTTATGACAGCAGCTCTGTCAGATTGTAAATCGAACTAAAGCATGAAACTGACCTGACTTTTAATGATACAGCGGTGAAGATACCATCCAATAAGCGGTCTTTTGTCTGTGTAGACATTTTTGGCCGAGACGTCTTGGATTCCAGATGTGCTTTAGTAACTTTATGTTTTTGGTATCTTTTCAATAACGGAGCGTTTTTCTGCTGTGTTTGTAGGACACGTCGTCTGGCGGCCCGGCCCGTGCCTACCCTGTCGGTGGACTCTGTTACTACCTCTCTCCACCTGAGTCATTCGGCTCCGTTCTAGAAGATCCAGTCCACGCTCTCATCTACATTTTCTTCATGCTCGGCTCCTGCGCCTTTTTCTCCAAAACCTGGATCGAAGTCTCCGGCTCCTCTGCGAAAGATGTAAGTCATAACTGCTTTCCTTTCAGCTGATGTTATTGGTTTACTTCAAAGAGCCTTTGTGATACAGTTCTGTTCTTTGTTTTCATCCAGGTGGCGAAACAGCTGAAGGAGCAGCAGATGGTGATGAGGGGACACAGAGAAACCTCAATGGTCCATGAACTGAACAGGTAAAGTGGAAAAATATTCTTAAAGACTGTTTTTGTTGCTCATCAGCTGCATAACCCAAACATGTTATAATGAGCCAAACAAGTTCAAAGTGAGAAAAGTTGGGTCACAATAAACTTTAACTGTTTGGTAACTTCAGAAAGCAGGACAAAGCAAAGCAATATGCTGCAGGCATTGTAAAGTTTGGAGAAATATGTAAGGAATTCAGCCTCACAAATCTAGACTCTATGTGTCTGGACAATTTTGGAAACGCACATCCTGGTAGTTCTTTTCACTATAAGACATGTTTATGAACTGCAGCAAAAAGGTTCAGGAGTACGAACTAAAACTATTGATGGCTGGACTCCATGTAGCTGCTGTGGTTTCAGTGTCCTGGTATTATTGATGCTAGCTGCTTGGCAAATTGCCAGGGCTTATGGAAACAATAAAGCCACACAAAGTTATCGTTATTGTTAATACCCGTGCTACCCTACTTAGTTCGTCTATCGATCCAGTCCGGAGCAGGTTTAAAGAACATGAGGAGGCTTTTAGTGAAAGTAATTTGTTGCTGCCTCAGAAAATATTGATCTGCATCAAACTCTGTGTCAAATGAGAATTTAATTGAATGGGTTCTTCTTTAATGTCATCTTAATTTAAGGTCCATTTTGTAACCTTTTTAAATTTTTTCAGCTCTGCTCTGGTGTCATTAAGATACCGTCATCTTCAGATGAGATTATTTTGTCACACAGTCTGATCCCAGGATCAAAACTGAACCTCCATGCTCCGGTACTTTATATGTCCTAAATAGATTTTAGCTTTAAGTGCGACTGAAACCTTTTTACAATAGCAAAGAAAGGCTGAAGATGTTATAATACACAAAATAATAATAGAGCAACAAGTCAAGAATGTGACTTTGTTTCTTAATGTGAATGTTATTCTCAATTTTGTGCAGCTTTTTCAATTGGTTGTGCACACTTGCAGAAATGGATTTTGGGAACGTTTTAGTTTCCTTCAGGACTCTTGCACTCTTCCCTTGTTCACAGTTGTCGTGCTAAGCTTAAGTCTTATTGAGAAGACTAACTTGTGAATGGTGTTAATGTTCTCATCTAGCTCCCATTAAGAAAGTAAATAGGTTTATTTCTTTTTTTTTTGATATTTTATTTTTGCCTTTTTCGGCTTTATTAGATAGTGGCAGTGAAGGTAGACAGGAAACGGGGGAGAAGAAGAGTAGGGGGAAGACATGCAAGAATCGAACCCGGGCCTCTGCGCCGCAGATCAGTCCCTGTAATAGGTCGCCTACTTAACCCGTTGAGCTATGTGGGCGCCCCAAATAAGTTTATTTCTGAAAATCTTGAACTACGCCTTTAATCACTACTCCACTATAAACATGAATGTTTTAAGTGTTGCTATTCTTCTTCTATTATGTTAATCTCCCTGCTTTGATTTTCAGGTACATTCCCACTGCTGCTGCCTTCGGTGGTCTGTGCATCGGCGGGTTATCGGTGATGGCCGACTTCCTTGGAGCCATCGGCTCTGGCACTGGTATCCTGCTGGCCGTCACCATCATCTACCAGTACTTTGAGATCTTTGTGAAAGAACAGAGCGAAGTAGGCAGCATGGGAGCCCTGCTCTTCTAGAAAAGTTATTATCCTCCCACCGTCTACCAACTTTTACTAGGATCACCAACCTTGCATTTATTCTACATCCATGTGAAGCTCCTGCATCATCGGCTCCGCAATTTCAGGATGTTCGAGGAACCTTCAGGAATCTCAGCTGAAATCGGACGCTGCGAGGTGGTGGGACTATGTGATGACATCATTCGCTCCCCCACATATCATCCAAAGTGACACAAAGAACAACTCTTCAGCCGTACTTACTCGAGATTAAAGCACCGCAAGATTCACTTAGAGGCTTCTTGCAGGAGTTTGGTCTTTTTTTTTCAGACTGAGAAGCGAGCGCTTCAGTATGCAGGCATACTTGATTTGGATGACGGCGGTAAACTGCCTGCTGTGTGCTTAGTGTTATCCTAGGTTCTACTTTTACTTTCAGCTTTATTTTATTTTCTGTTAACCTGCCATTCAGGTGAATGTGTGGACCAGGAGCTGAACTGTCAGACGCTGAGTCGAGTACTGTAAATGTTCTGGATTTGTGACCCTGTATTATAGCCTGTATTTGTTCAGGGTTATGTAAGAAGAGGATGTGGAGCTCATATTGGGGTCCAGCTTCAAAAGATAATTTTTGAACAGTCATCCAGTAAAACATTCATAGCCAGGGTCTGTGTGGTTTAGATGTATAGCATTCCCAGGGAGCTGCAGTATTAACTCACAGTCACATTCATTCTTATTACCCACCTGAGGTCTTCTTGTTTTTTTTTTTAAATTGTCTTCTCTATGTATACTTTCACTAATCATGTTTTCAGAGCAACTCTGATCTCCTGTACATAGGCCATTCATTGAATAACTTTGAATTTGTCTTAAGTGTAAGATAAAGTCTTTGAATATGTAAAGATAATGCATTTCAGAACAAACTTATATAAAGAAACATTCTCAATAAAAACTTTTGTGGAAAAAGTCTTTCAGTTTTGATCGGTTTCCTTTGTTGTGTCTATAAAATATTTATCTTATTTATAGTCAACATATTTTTATGGCTTTTGGCCACATTGTGTAATGTAATTCTCAATGTGAACTTTAGTCAGCTGATGCTTGGGGAAATATTTGGGTGATTTTTATATACTGGAAATGACAAATCATATCAGCAATGTAAAAAGTCGATGAGGATGTTGATGCTGCTTGTGAATGTTGTCCCACTTATGCTAAAGGACCTGGAGAAGTTGGTGGACTTTTTGGAGAACAGGATCATATTGCTGCACACATCTATTGAGAGCTGCCTTAAACTATTCCTCAGATGACAAATGGTGGAGTTGTGGACGTTTAAGATCCTGACTGACCCTAATTGACAAGCAGCATCCATCATGTCAGCAGTCTGATCTCATCTTTCTGTTGTCATTTGTGGCAAGGTGTTATGTGAATAAAGCTCCATTTTAAGTTGACTTTTCATTGTCATTCAAATGAGTGTCTGTGTGTTGATCACACTCTGATCATTGTCCTTTAAAGCCTCACCTGGCTGTAGATTAACTCAGTGGTAGAGAATGTGTCACCAGTTGAACAGTTCAAAAATGTTTTATACACAGGGCAAAACAGCATTTCATAGATAGATAGCTAGATAAATGCTTTACTAATCCTGAGGGAAATTCAAGTGTTCAGCAGCTTTCATACAACAACATAAAATAACATGTTTCTATTTTTATGCTGGTAAAATCATCTTTATTGCATCTTTGCAAGAATTCTGTGTAGATGTATGTAATAATTTCATTTTATATATATTTGTAGGTATAACATTATTCTGAAAGTAAAAGGGAAACGGCAAAATTTTATCATTTTCTTTAAAAGCCACTTTGTGTGAAATGACAGTGGAAATAGACTGTAATTACACGTGAGACCTGCAGGGGGCAGAAGGGAATACCGCGGCGTTAAGGCTGCTGGAGCAGAAGAAGAGGACTCGCAAGGATAGTTGTGAAACAGAGTCCGTGATGGAGCCGACAGTGATGGACTGAAACCTGTCACATGTTTAATTTCTGTTTAGTCTTTCTCTGTGAGAGTCCTCGGTGAGCTGAAAGCTGCTGCCGTGAATCAGAAGAAGGAATTTAATCTGCTCCAGCGTGAAGAAATGAGCTCGGTGCGACAGGAAGGTAACCATGCTGTGCTAGCCGGCTAACTTCTCTCAGAGCTCACAGTCAAGTTTAGCTCAGTCTGAATGACAAATAGATGTCGGTGTAGTTAAAAAAAGTGTAGTAACAACAAGCCTCTTGCTAAGATGTGAATTTGGACTGTTAAAATGTGTAATTGCGCATTGTGAAAGAGCAGGAGTGTTAGCCACCTGTAACCATCACACAGTTTAACCTTGACCAGGTTAAATACAGAATTTATTACTCATCGGGAGATGTTTCACACTGAAAGCTACTATGACTGTCTAGGTTGTGATCCACTAGCTGAAAGTAGATCAATGCATTTGTTTAAGCACGCTGCTTAAGTATTAGATTGAAATGCTCCTACTTTATTTACATTTCACACTATTTTTTAAGTAAAATATTGTGCTTCATTCTTCATTTCATTTAATTGACAGATGTATGCAGCATCTATTGTATTTGGCGTTTTCTGTGACATTTTCTACCTTCAGCTCAACAGCGATCAGACTAAAACACCATGTATCATCGTTGAACGTACCACAGTTAATGTTATGACTGAGCACACAGTGTACTGATGACAGTCTCAAAACACAGATTCAGACTTCCTGGGTGCAGGTTGCTTTGTGCTTTGTCAAACATTTATAGCAGAGTTACTCCAATATTGGCACAATAGCAGAGTTGTAGGTGAGCTGGTGTGCTCAAAATTCAATGAGTAAAGAGGGATGAATGATGAGAGAGGTAAGGACTTAATAGATCTACACATTCTAGAGAAGACAGTGTGCTGTTAGTGTTGTGTCCAAGCCATTTTAAGCCATGTTTTTAAAAAAATCTTATTTGGGGGAAAAAAGCATCAAAATATGTATTCTGAAGAAAAATAATGTCCCCACAACTTAACAGGATTGGTTTCTTAGATTTGTTATAAATGAAACTCTGGCTGTCTGAACCATGTTTTAAAAACTGCCGTTGTTGAAGGTGGAAAAACTCAGCCATGGTGTTGACTGCTTCTTTTTCTCATGATGTTTCTTCCAGCATATAAGAACAACACATGCACATTATAGCAAGGTGTTAACTTGATTTTCGGCAAAGAAAATCTTTTATCAATAGATCCAAGTCCTCCATCACGGAAATAGTCCAATTGTAGACTTGGCTGGCAACAATCACAAGCAGAACATTCTCATGTTTAGCAGGGGGAAATTAACTCTCTATTTACTACATATGTTTCCACTCATAAGTTGTGTTGTTGAACAACATTTAGCCATGATCTTCTCATCCATTCTCATTTATAGTTCTGTATGTAAAATGTCTTAAAATAGGGTAAAAATCACTGTTACCTATCACATGCCATGTCATTAGATTTATTGTTTTATCCAACCAAACAATCCAAAATATCAAACGAAATCTAAAAGAAGTTAAGTTTACTTGTTCAAATATAAATAATGTGAAAAGCAGAAAATCTTTAAATCAAAGAAGCTGCTCTGTTGATTGACTAATTGATACATCAGCTGATTGTTTCAGCCATCTGTACCATGTATGTTTGGTTCATTGAACAAGCTCAGAATTTATTGAGAGAAATCACTGAGATCTCCTCTGGAACATGCACACAAATGCAATGTAGGGCTTGTTTGGCAGATTCCACTGACAATTCCTTTGCAATGACTTCTGTTGTACACGACAGGTAAAGACAAAATCATCTTTGTCACCAAAGAAGATCACGAATCTCCCAGCAGTGCTGAGCTCGTGGAGGAAGATCCCAATGACCCGTATGAAGAGCGAGGTGGGGAGGAGTAAAGCTAGCAGGAGTTTTTGTAGCCTGTCATCAGGCTAAATAGTAGCTCTGGTGGAGTTTTAAAGAAATACAAGTTTATTATCCAATGTACTAATTTAAACCTCCTCCATCATTCTAGGTCTGATTCTTCCCAATGGGGAGATCAACTGGAACTGCCCCTGCCTGGGTGGTATGGCCAGCGGTCCCTGTGGGACTGAATTTAAGGATGCCTTCTCCTGTTTCCACTATAGTAAGGAGGAGGTGAAGGGATCTGACTGCCTGGAGCAGTTCAGGGCTATGCAGGAGTGTATGCAGCGTTACCCAGAGCTCTACCCACAAGAAGATGAAAAATCCTCCAACAAGACCTCACAAGACTCTGCAGAAGAATCAGGTGCAAACTCCACACCTGCCTCTGAGCAGGACTCTAACGCCTCACAGCCCGACACAGAGAGCTCAGCAGAAAGCTAATATTGAGTCTCATAGTGTGTAGCGTGTCCACATGTGGTCATCTCTTTATGGAACCAGAATAATTTTCATATATTTTTGGCATATTGATGTTTTGGTTTTTTTAACCGTTGAAAAAAATAAATAAAAAGCCTTCAGGAAAATGGCAGAAACAGTAGTTTTGCTCCCAGCTGCTGCAGTGTTGACGGCATAAGATACAAACACACTGTTCTGTCAGCAGTAGTACTGAGGAGTATGTGGTTTTGTTGGAAGCCACTTGATTTGCTGCACTGAAACAAATTCTCTGTGAAGACGAAGAATTATTGGTCACTATTATGAATGCAAAAAATACAAACTTTTAATATTCCTCAAAGGAGAACACAGGTCATCTGGTTTAGAGAGCAGATATTTATTGAGTGGCAGAAAAAAACGTGCAGCTTTAATTTAAACAGTTTACTTATAAAAAATGTGGGATCCAAGTAAAATGTTAAGTGTTTAAATTTAAAAGTGTTCAACCCTGCTATGTGTTCATTCATTACGGTTTTAAAAAAATCTTCAATCAAGTGTTTACAGGACCAAGCTTAGTGCACCCACTGAGGTATGGTGTTTGTTTGTTCCTTCCTTTGTCTCAACATAAATGGTGCTACTGGCTCATCCTGTGATATACTAAGACAAGTTCAGAGACTGTAAAGTTCCAGTAAATTTAATGTTTTATCTTCAGTAGTGTGTTTCCACTGTTACCGCGTGTCCAGGACTGCATTTCTGCTCGTTTATAACAGACCTAAAACATTTACCTCAGCTGAACCATTTGGGTGCAGCACAGGAATGACTGAAGTGACTTAAAACAGATTTGTTGAAAGTTTTCTAATAAAAGGTATAACCTATCTTTGGTTTGTGAAATATTTATCGTTTCATTCTCCACCTGCTTGGGTTGACCTTCAGAAAATATCCTGAATATGCAACACGGTCTCACGGGGATTCGTGAAACTGTTACGTAAATTTTTGTTTCTTTTTCGTGCGCACCAACACGATTTCGTCATGTTTATCGTGCCGCTCACCACGAAATGTTTCTCGTGTTGCTCACAACGAAACCCGCTGTGGTAATCACATCTGAAAGTGGTTTATACCGGCAGATTCATGACGATCTAAGCTGTCCATCGGCGTATACTGCTTGTGTGATTGCGTTTGCGGCCGCCGGCCGCCGGACATTCTTTAAATTCCTATGCAAATTGGTAAGTGTACCACCGGGTTATGGTTAGGGTTATGGTTAGGTTAGGGTTATGGTTAGGGTTATGGTTAGGGACGATGTCATGCAAAATATAGCGTTGGATTCGCCACGGTTTTACACTAAAAATGTAATATACACATTCGTTTGAAATACGTTCTGGGTGGCACGAAAAGTCCGCCGTTTAAAATACATTGGTGTGCATTTCGTGGTGAGCGGCACGAAAAACATGATGAAATCGTGTTGGTGCGCACGAAACCGAAACAAAAATTTACGTAACAGTTTCACGAATCCTCGTGAGATCGGGCTGGAATATACACATTTCAGGTTTACATCGTCAGCAAACATAAATGTGTTGACATCACTGGACTCGTCAGCATCCAGCAGAGGTTAACTGTGAAGTGACCTCGACCTTTTCCACCCTGGAGGTCCCTGTACGAGGGACCACACTGTATCTGTTAGAAAAACACAACCGCCTGCAGGAGGCCTCCTATGACTGAAATGGGTATTGCATTTACTGTGCTTCTTACCGAATGCATCAGATTAGAGTCATTGTTGTGATCCTTGTATTTATTGTTTTTGATTAGTCAAAAGTAAAAACGACGTAGTTTTGCAGGAGATTTTCAGATCTGGTTTGTTGAGAAGGAAACTTATTGTATTTATAAAGTGTCTCTGATCCATAGAGCCAAGCGTGTTCAGTTGGCTATTACCGACTAAATCTGGGGATGTTTTCTTCAGGTGGAAATAATTCTTTACTACTACTAGTTGCTATGTCGAAACTAAATGTTTCCACTCTGTCGCAATCTTGAATTACAAGGGATTACATTGGAAACACACAGAGTGGACACTCCTTATGTGCTTTGTAAATCTAGGTGTGTGCTCTGCCACTACCATGACGGTACAGACATTAAAGAGATACTCCAGTCATTTATTATTAGACTAATAAATATGACTGGTCAAAACCGATGCAGCGAGGTGTGACCTTTATTAAGGGCGTTTAGCTCAAAGCATAGAACACAAAAATGCTGGACTCTCCACCGCCAATGATATGCTCACTGCATTAATAGACGACCGTGTCTGTTAAACCAGAGCAACAGAAGACTTTTAGCAGCACTTTTATGTTGTGAATAGTCCTGGTAATAATAACTAAATGGAGTTTAATGTGTAAAACTGATAAGAGTTTGCCTTGTTTTTAGTTTGAGCTGGCACAATATGAGATTTTCAATGTTATTGGTACTAAATACATCCATGATAACTACACTGGCTTGAAAAATTCTATCAAATCTCTTTTTTATTTTATATACTTTTTTTTTTTTTAATTGTGCTCTTTTTGGCAAACTGATTCCACTCAAAATCCAAGCGCAGGGAGGTGGAGAGTGAATCTGCAATAATATATAACCAAGAAGTTAATGGTGCTGAATCATTTGCAGTATTGTATAATGTGTGTTTACATAGTATCAGCATTTTATTTTTAAATATGGCTCATATAGATATATATCTCACTCCTGTAACCCATTATAATCTGCTGCTGTAGTTTGTGTGCTTCAACCCTCTCAGAGACAAAATATTGCTCAAATCAAAAAGTTTCTATTTAGGATTCAAAATATTCAGCATTTTAAAGAGAATGTTTTATGCAGCCGTGTTCCTCACTCACTCGACCTCTTGAGGCTGATGCAAACAAACTACAGTACAATGTAATTCATCCTTCAGAGTGAAGAGAGCAATTTTATCTTATATACATCCTACATATACAACTATAAACAAGCGAGCAGCGGTTCATTTCTCATGAGTGCGTTATCTTTGAAGGCTGACTTTGTGTATATGTAACATATATAAACATGCATTCAGTGTAGAGAACATCACCGAAGCTCAGCGTGGAGTTGTATACTTTTTTGTCAAGACGCTGGATTAGTTAAGAGCAACATTTATAGATGAGGAGGTGGAGGAGGAAAAGCTCCATACCCTAAGAACCAGTGGAGTTGTAAAGGGAAATGACATGATTCTATATAATATATGCTGAATGTTAGAATAAAGGTTCTGGCAGACACTCTTGTTTAACTGAGTTACATGTCTGAGCTTCAGGGGTCAGAGGTCTGTCAGTGTTTGTGCACTGAACCATGTCCAGCTTCAGACTCCCTCAGCGATCAATAATTACCAAACAACCTTTTCAAGCTGTCATTTACCATTGGTGGATCCTGAAGGCCAAAAAAGCCAATAGGACAGTAAGGAGAAGAGTGATCGCCCTCAAATGTTCCCAAATAAAGTGTTTCCTCCACAGAGGGTTAGAGCTGCCATCAGCCTCTTTGTCTGTAGGTCTCTGATCGAGTGTGTGACAGAAAATACCCACCAGGATGTCTGATTTAAAGGAGATATGCAGCGGTTTGCCTCTGGACCCTCTGCCAGCTAACAGGGGAAGAGATCCTAATGTACCACATGCACCAATTAGGACCCCCAACCTGACAGCAGAAGAGGAGCGGGTGAGTGAACGGACTAAAAATACGTCTGAATGCAGATTTTTATCACCTTTGTCATTCAGTCATTTGCACATCAGTAATCCAATGTGATCTTGAGAAAGTTCTTTTCACTGTAACACTTTGTTTTAACGATAGAAAGAGACGGGATTATTCATTAAACCTCTGTTTTAACCTGGAATACATTGAAGTTTCTTTTACTGTTTAGCCAAGTAAGGACAAAAAGAGATGTGGGTGCACAAATAAGACACTTAAATAGCAATAAGGGGGAAAAAAATCAAAGGTTAATCAGATAGTAATAATGTTAACTGGAGCATTTAAATTGTAAGACCAACTGAATCAACTAAAATAACAGCTGGAAGCAAAATGAGCCAAGCTTTACATTGTTCTGCAAGTTTTTCCAGATTAATACTGATATTATTAAAGGCAGCATTCCACTTTATTCGCTGATATAAGTGTTTTTTTTGCTAGTAGCAAGTCTTCTTTTCCAAACATTTATAATTAAAGCAACACAGTGTCCAGATGTGCAGAACACACTGAGACATGCAGCTCACTATCATTTCAGTCAGTTGCTCGATTATAAATGTGTCAGCTGTAGAAGCTCATTTCACATTATGCACCACAGTGAACTCTGTCTTATTGCATCATCTCCTCTGACTCATGTGCTGCCCTCAAAATTGATTATTTTCAAAGGCCCTCAGCACAAAGGCTTCGGTCAATAATTAAGAGGAATGCAGGGAGAGCTGTGACTGTTCCATGAGAATGGAAGAAAAAGGAGTAAAACATCTACTCATGTCTGCCTGAATCCATTTAAACATTTATTCATTTTCACTGAATGTCCTTTTTCCTCTAGTTGGCACTGAGAAATGCTCTGCGTTATTTCCCTCCATCCCATCATGCAACGCTGGCGCCGGAGTTTGCTCAAGAGCTGCGGCAGTACGGCCATATTTACATGTACCGCTTCTGTCCTACGTTACGTATGAGGTGAGGAGCCTCTGGCTATAGGCCGAAAGCGATGTTGATATTTGAGTGTAAAAAAAAAATCAGATAATAGCAGATAAATGCATGTTCATTTTTTACACAAAACACTTAATAGGAACATTTTAGGTTATAAATACCATATATTTGTTTGTTAAAGGGGGTTTACTAAAGCAGAACTTTCAAAGATGTCTGTTAAAGCAAATATGAGGCTAATAGATACACTGATTAGTCACAACATTGAAAACATTGATTATCCCATTAGAATACAACGTTCTTTTTGGAAACCCTGAGTCCCAGTGTTCGTGTGGATGCTATTTGGACACATAATATCCACCTAAACATTGCTGGACTGCAAAAACTGCAATACAAATGCAATCGAGCATCCATTTGATGCACTAGAACAAGTCCATGGAGGTCACCCATAGGACCCAAAGGATTTGCTGTCAATGTCCTGATGTCAGACACCACAGGACACCCCCCAGAGGTCCTGCAGCCATGGCCCGAGAGGTCATGGCTGTTTTGGCAGCACAAGGGGAACTTAGACTACATTAGGAAGGTGGTTTTAATGTTGTGGCTCATCAGTGTGTGTATGTGTCATGAAACCAGTCAAATACTTCAACCTGCTGCCACATGGATGAGGAGATTCTCAGAATTAGAGACTGTCTGAAGAACAGAGGAAAAAGGTGGAAGCAAAAAAAAAAAAAGATTAAAAACAACAGCACTGCTTTAGTACATGTACATTTTACAATGACATTAAATTTACTCTTTAGGTGGTATCATGCAGTTTATTTGTTTCAAACTGCAACAGTGTTATGAATTTCCTTGTGTTTCCTCAGAGCTTATCCAATAGATCAGTACCCGTGTCGCACACGCCAAGCAGCCTCCATGATGCTGATGATCATGAACAATCTGGACCCTGCCGTTGCTCAGGTGAGCTTTTTACACAACTTGTGTTCATGTAGGTAAGTCAAAGATTGCTAAAGTCACATGCTTTCTGCTTCATTTATTGTCTCTAAGGCAACCTAATGCTTCTTTATCTTTCAGTTTCCCCAAGAGCTTGTCACCTATGGAGGAAATGGACAGGTGTTCAGTAACTGGGCTCAGGTACGTTCTGAGTTAACTGGATTTTTCTTCTGTCTTTAATGGCGATGCATACGGTCCAGATAGTTGCATATTAATTAGTTGTGTTTGTTTGGTGCAGTTCCGCCTCGTGATGCATTACCTGAGTGAGATGACAGAGGAGCAAACTCTGGTCATGTACAGCGGTCACCCCATGGGCTTGTTCCCCAGCCTGCCCTCCTCACCTCGCGCCATCATCACCAACGGCATGGTAGCGGCACAACACATCTGGATTAATAAAGCGATACTAAGATACACAACAGATTCACATTTTTGTCTTTTGCTTCACTCAGGTTATTCCAAATTACTCCTCCAGAGATCAGTATGAGAAGATGTTTGCACTTGGTGTTTCAATGTAAGTTATTTAGGTGCTTTTTACTTGGTGGTTCTTGTTGTGTATTTTATTTCTTGGCTACCAGACAGAGTGGCAATTTTAGGCCTATGTGGAAATGCAAAATGTAACTGGTATGCTTTTGTTGGGCATTTACAGGTATGGTCAAATGACAGCAGGCAGCTACTGCTACATTGGGCCTCAGGGGATTGTTCACGGCACTATGGTTAGTAAAAATCACAGTCTGATGCACACACTACTATTCTCTTATGCAAGATATGGATTCCTTTACCCCTCCTGTTGTCTTCATTTACGGGCACCAACAAATATTGTTTCCTTGTATGAAAAAATACAAAAATTCCGCAAAAAAAATCTTCAAATTTCTGAAAATTTGCAAAACCTTCATGAAGAAAATTCCAATAATTCCTTGAAAGTTTCCTTTAAAAATTTTATTTTAAAAAAAATCCCCCAAATGTGGCAAGAAAATTCTTGTAAATATTTTCCAAAAATGAGTAAAAATATCTAAAGTGATGACATATATATCATTAAAACTTCTATTTTCTTTAAGAACATTCACAAAAAATCGACTTTTTGTGAATTTTCTTACGAAACATTTTTAACATTTCCAATTTTCCACAAATAAACATTCAAAGGTTTCCCAAAAACATTGAAAATGTGGACATCAGAAGTTTCACTGTGAAAATATTTTTTTTTCCACATTTTCAAACTTCATAATGGGTCAGAACACCACAAGGGTTAAGGCAGGGATTATAACATATTTAGAATTTAATAAAGAAAACTAATTCTTATCACAAAATATAAATATTATTTTTGTTTGTTTTGCTTTTTATTGTGAAATGTGTCTTCTCCATCATATTTGCTCCACACATTATCCACAGTGCCTGTTTTATGATTAACATACCTCCCTGTGGTTTTCTGTCCAGCTGACGGTGCTGAATGCCGGTCGGAGGTACCTGGGCTCTGGTGACTTGAGGGGTCGTGTGTTTGTGACCTCAGGCCTGGGAGGCATGAGTGGAGCTCAGGCTAAAGCTGCTGTCATTTCCGGCTGTATTGGTGTTATTGCGGAGGTCAGCTGCTTCCTTGTCATTTCCCACTGTTGCTGACTGAGCAAGAAAGTGAGGAAGTGCTGTATGTCCATGTGACGGTGTGACTCTGATTTGTACGTAGGTGGATGAGGCGCCTCTGAGAAAGAGACACGAGCAGGGCTGGCTGATGGAGGTCACCAGCAGCATGGAGCAATGCATCAAACGCATCAGGTAACAGAGAGGAAAATATCATGATTCATGTCTATGTCCAAATCTTGATTTCACTGTGTCATCGAATAACGATGGTTTTGATATCACTGAGAGATATCATCATGCATTAGTCTGTACACACTGGTACAAATACTCTGTCCTGCTGTGAGAGTGATACTTAAGTTCTGAATTAAACATTCAAAAATAAAACCAATTAGCTGAAAGACACCAGAATCCATGTCCTCCCAGGAAAGTCTCTCAGCCATCTTCAGCCCTTATTAGACTTGTTCTCCTTTCTATTTATCTGACAACTAAACGCTTCATGTCTAAATGAGCACCATGTTCACTTTCCTTTAGAATGCAGTGGAAATCCTGCTGTCAGTCCTAATAACATTTCTGTAACACTTTAACTGTCAAGATGCAGGGGGTGAACCCACACAGAGAGCAAACAGAGGAGAGAAGGCTGAGGCAGAAAATAAACTCAGGAGAATATGAGGGAGGGAGCTCAGGAAACTAACTAAGGAAGGGGTGATGGGGAGGGGGTGACGGGACCGGGAATCAGGAGTCCAGGATCAGCTTCCCAAAGGCTGCCTCCGCTTCAGGGGTCCAACAAAACCTCCGTGCTGTAGAGGCGAGTGACGTTAGGGGAGCCGCTATGCGGCTGTAGTTCTGGATGAAGCAGCGGTAGAAATTAGAAATTGGTGAACCCGAGGAACCACTGCAACTGCTTACGATCCTCGGGTCGCGGCCACTCCTCCACCGCCGCCACCTTAGCTGGATCCATCCTGATCTCCCCCGCAGAAATGATGTAACCCAGGAAGGAGACCGTCGGCACGTGGAACTCGCACTTCTCCGCTTTGACAAATAGTCAGTTCCGGAGAAGGCGTTCCAGAACTTGCCAGACCTGCTGACGGTGCTCTTCCAGGCTGCGGGAGAAGATCAGGATGTCATCCAGGTAAACGAAGACTGACCAATCCCGGAGTACGACATTTACAAGGTGCTGGAAGAGGCAGGGGTGTTGGTGAGGGCATTACCAGATACTCGTAATGCCCGAGCGGGGTGTTAAATGCCGTCTTCCATTCATCCCCTCTCTGATGTGGACCAGGTGATGGGCGTTCCTGAGACAGCTGAAGGAGAAGCATCTCGCCACTGAGGCTCTGATTGCAGCCAGTATATTTTATTTTTTGTGTGTGCCTGGCCTGAAGAAGACCTTATACAGGTCGAAACGTTGCAGAGGGCACACATTTTTGTTTTTGGAGTGTTGTTTTTGCCTTTTTGTTTCGTTCTCTTGTTTTGAAGAGAATTGTTTTCAGTTCATTTTATTTTCGTTTTCTTTTTCTAAAAATTTTAATATAAAGATATTTCATTTCATTTAAAAACTGTTTCATTTACTTTAAAAACATTTGATTTACGTACATTTCATTTAATACAAAAATATAACTTTTTATTTTAAAACATTATATCTAGATAAAAAATCAAAATAAGCATAAAAAGGCATAATAAAAGTTTTCAAAAATGGTTGTCGGTGGCTGGATACAGGTCCACTACGGTAAACGGGCCAGCCGCAAACGTTGGGACTGGGTAGAGAGAGACCAGCCTGGGGGAAGGCCCGTGCACCCGCTGTTCCCGTAAGGGGACGGGTTCAGTCCCCTCCCTTTAACTTTGTGAAAACCGTGGCTCCATGCAAGGGGGTGAACGCAGAAATGATGAGGGGGAGAGGATATTTGTTCTTGATTGTGATGTTATTCACCCCCCGGTAATCAATGCAGGGACGGAGGCCCCCCTTCCTTCTTCTCCACAAAGAAGAACCCTGCACCGATGGGGGAGGAGGAGGACAGCCAGATCAGGCCAGTGGCTAGGGAATCCCGGATGTAGTCTTCCATTGCGGCATGTTCTGGCTTAGACAGGTTGTAGAGCCACCCGCTGGGTAGGGTGGCTCCTTTCATGAGTTCGATGGCACAGTCATAGGGTCAGTGGGGGGCGGGGCCCGATCCTTATCAAAGACGGGAGCTAGGTCATGATATTCGGGGGCCAGGTTGGACAGATCTACGGGCTTAGACGGGGCAACTGGAACTGGATTACCCCCGGGGTGAAGCGGAGTGCAAGCAGGAGTGGTGGCATTCGGGACTCCAAGTCACAATTAGGGCTGGCCCAAATAGTGGTTTCTGGTCTCTGGATGTTCAGGCCCTATTAAAGACGAATATCCGAATATTCGTTTCGCCCCCTAACGTCCTACGGGGGGGGATGTTGCGTGGCGGATGTGGCGGTGTGGCCCGAATATTCGGATCCATTTGTCTGGTCTCCCGGACGCAAATTTTGCACACTGCCTTCGTTTTGTCTTCAGTTAAGCTGAAGAATTCCCAAACAGTGGAGGTCTTCAGCATCTTGTCTTGTGTTTATGCAACGAAGTGAAGCATGACGACAGTGTCGGCAGCCACCCAGCCATTCGGGTGGTGGTAACAAACATGAATGGATGAGCCAAGATAAGCCAAACACGGCGGGGTGAGCCGAAGTGGGCCTAAGGTGAAGGGAAGAGACAAGCTCCGAATATTCCTATTTTCATCTGGGGGGGAGGAGGGGGTGATCACATAGACATATGTGTATATGTCATAGACATATGTGTATATGTTTATGTGATCACACGATGGGATGAGCCAATATGAGCCGATGTGGCCAAAGGCGGAGGGAAGACAGTAACGCCAAATATTCCTTCCGACCAGAGGGGGGGGTGCTGGCCGAATATTCGGATACCAAAATTAATATCCGGATACCGCAATAACGAACGAATATTCGGATATTCGGGATATTCGGGTCCAGCCCTAGTCACAATCCGTCCCTGGGACCAGTTGATGTGGGGGTTATGGTGTTGGAGCCAGGGATAACCGAGGACGAGGGGAGTGTGGAGGTTCTGATGGTTGCAGGATAGGGGTGGGGACGGTCCGGAGACGGACCTGGGCCAATCGCCGACCATTCAGGGCTCGTGCGAACAACTGATTGGGGAGCGGCTCCGTGAGACTCTCCATCTGGGTGGCTAATGTTTCATCTATGAAGCTCCCCTTCGCTCCTGAGTCCACGAGGGCAGAGACGATGAGCTGCTGGTTTTCCCGTAGTTGTAGAAGGGGGGAGCACACAGAAGTCTGGCTCACCAGGATTCCCCCTGTCACTGGTGAGCCGGGGCTTTTCCCAGCTTGGCCTGCAGCATAGTGGCCGGACTCCCCACAATAGAGGCAGGCGTCCCTCCTGTGACGTTCCGCTTTCTCCTCCTCGGAGAGACGGGCCTGGCTAAGCTGCATAGGTTCCTCCTCAGACTGGGTAGGAGTGTGAATGCGGGGTAGAGACCGGAGAGAAGGAGGTAGACGGGGAAGTGGATTGGCTCCTGGACTGAGGCTACGTGGGCAGGGGCGTGACTGGGAGGACTCTGAAGTCTTTCGCCCGGCGGCGCTCCAGGTTGGGGGACTCATCCCTGGTTGCTAGCTTGTCCTTGAGGGTCTCGTTGAGCCCCCTCTGGAATGCCTCCTGCAGGACATCGTCATTCCAGCCGCTCTCCGCCGCAAGGGTCCGGAAGTTGACCACGTATTCTCCTGCGCTTCGGACTCCCTGGCGCAGGGAATACAGCCGTCGTCCTGTGTCTCGTCCGCAGACAGGATGGTCGAAGACCTTTTTCATCTCCTGGATGAAGGCAGGGTAGGAGTGGCAGAGGGGACTCTGTGCGGCCCAGACCGCCGATCCCCAGTCACGCGTCACCCCCGTGAGGAGGCTTAATAATATGTAGGCTATACGGGACCTGTCTGTGTTATAAGTAAGTGGCTGTAACTCAAATACTAACGATGTTTGCATTAAGAATGCCTGGCAAGTACCTTGGTCCCCCCGTAACGTTCGGGTGTGGGGACGTAACGCTCTCGGGCAGCAACAGGAGCAGGATTGGCGGCTACAGCACTGGGAGCTGAAGCCGGTTCGGGAGGGGCTACGGGAGCGGGTGCCGTGGTGAGTTGGTTGATCATGGCCGAAATCTGGCTCAGCTGGTCCGAAAAAGCATTCATTTGAGTAGCCATATTTTGATTAGAGGAAGCTAAATCTCTTAGGGCCTGGCTGTGCTGCCCGAGAAGCGTCCCCTGGTTGGATACAGGTTTAGAGCAAACCGCGGCGACCTGAGAGTCCCCCCTGGACTCTCAGGTCGCCACGGTTTGCTCTCCCGGTCCATCTTGGCCAGATTGTACTGTCAAGATGCGGGGGGTGAACCCATGCAAAGAGCAAACAGGAGACAAGGCTGAGGCAGAAAATATGATTTAATTTGGCAGAAAATAAACTCAGGAGAATATGACGGAGGGAGCTCAGGAAACTAACTAAGGAAGCGGTGATGGGGAGGGGGTGACGGGACTGGGAATCAGCGGTACAGCCAACGTCCAGGGCATTGTGGGTCGGCGGTGGAGAGCGGGCACGAGGTTCCGATTCCGGGGGGGGAAGCATGGGCCGGTTATAATGGGTCGTGGGCAGGATGAGCACAGGTTTGGTGGAGCAGGGGCCTTCCAAGGCGGAGAGAGAGATCCAGGTAGGGGTTTGAGGAGGACCAGGAGGGCAGGTTTGGGTGGACAGGGCATCTGGGGTTCCAAAAGGCAGGGCTGGGTTGGAGACACTGAAGCTGCCCGGCATTCTGTGGATGAGACTGATTACTGAAATGGCCGGCAGCTGTGGAGGACAGCTCCACTGGAGACAGAGTGAAGGAGAGAGTGAGGAGGAGACAAAGGGAGAGAGACTAGAGAGGGGACTAGGTGGGGGCTGAGGCAGGGGTGGAGGAGGGGGCCCTGACATTAACAAGGCACAAGTCTGAACTTTAAGTTGGAGTTGTGTGAAGTGATTTGGGGAAGCCTTTTCCTACATGTCAGCACCAATATTAGTCCAAAAAATATCACAAAGAGTGCAAAAAATCCACAACAAATCTTTCTCTTCCAGTTTGCTCTCACAATTTCAAATCTGTCAGACTACAAACTAAAGGGGCCTGAAACTTTACTACATTAAAAATAGACATTAACAGCTTAGATCAATAATACTTAGTTTACTTGCTTCCCGCTGTTTGTAGGATTCTCTGGTTTTATAAAATACCTGCAGCATCAAACAACAGCAGGATCCATATGAAAGTCTCCAAAGCAAGAGATTTGCATTTGTTTGTGCAACTGAAATAACAGCTCCAGTAGCTTCACTAAATCCTTAATATTAGAAATTATTTGTAACATGTAGAGTAGATCAGTCCAGGCCAGGCTCTAACAGTAAGTTACATTGTGTACTTTTCTTCACATCACACAGGTGAACCGTCACACAGAGTCACGCTGCAGCTAAATCATTCGTTATATAGCAACAAACTGAGTCCTGAGCTCCATCGCAGCTATTCTGTTATTTTTATTTTACTGTTGGTAAACCAGTTAGATCGTCATCACTCATGGACAGAATTTTCTGTGCTTAGGGAATTGTAAATAAACAAGGCAGCCAGTTATTTGGACAGTTTGATCAGCTTGTTATTAGTGTAGATTGAGTCTTTGGCTTGTTTGTGCATAGGTATGTACCATACATCAGTGGATGTGTTGACTAATCTTGCATGAATGACAAATGTTGCATGCATAGCTTTTCTCATTCAATGCAGTGGGTACATCTGAATGAAGCCTCGATGAACATTAAGTGAGCAATGTCTGAATGACAGAATACCATCATTTTAACAAACTGATGAAGCCAACAATGTTATGTATTCCCCATCCAAAAAGGGCTTCGATAATGGCCGGAGGCAGTTATTCTGAGCTTAAGTTCTTACCTAAATGAAAGAAGAGAAAGCCGTAACTGCATAACAATAAAAAATAACATGTAAAGAATTGCCTACTAAATATTGCATCTGTCCTCAAAATGTTTTAGAAGCTTTGTTCCCACAAGTTGTGCTTCTGTCTCTATGTTCAACATCTAAACATTGCTCCACCTTCCAGAAAAAATATTGTTAGTCTCATATAAAGAACTGCAGGTCGACCTGTCAACTGTGAAAATGTTATTTTGTGTCTTACAGAGAAGCCAGAAGATCCAAGACTCCTCTCAGTCTGGGTTACCATGGCAACATCGTTGACTTGTGGTGAGCAAGCGATTAAGACTTTATGCCAGCCAGAAACGACCTGATCTGCAGCTACATTGAGAGAGCTGCCTTTTGTTAACATATATTTGAAACCTTTGTTGTGTTTTTCTGACCAGGGAGAGGCTCGTGCTGGAGTTTGAGCGGACCGGAGAGCTGCTGGTGGACCTGGGCTCAGACCAGACCTCACTTCACAACCCGTACAATGGAGGCTACTACCCAGTCCAGCTCAGCTTCAGACAGGCCAACCAGCTCATGTCCACAGATCCTGACCGCTTCCGAAGCATTGTCCAAGAAAGGTTAAACCAATCACAGAGCTGAGCAGATTAACTATTTTGTACAGTATTTTCTCTGCAATGAATCTGTTAATCTGAAATAACATGTTTTGCACACTATCACAGCCTCCGGAGACAAATAACGGCTATCAACAAGTTGTCTGATGCAGGTATGTTCTTCTGGGATTATGGCAACGCATTCCTGCTGGAGGCCCAAAGAGCTGGTAAGAGATTTGACTCACACACACAGAACATCTTTATCATTTGGTCTGTGTTAGAATAATAAAGGGGTGTGTGTTCATGGTTTTGTTTAGGTGCGGATGTCAAAAAAGTTGGTGGGGGAGCAACAGAGTTCCGCTATCCTTCATATGTCCAGCACATTATGGGGTGAGACATTTTCTGTTTTCTTCAAACTAACGATTTACACAGTTAAAATACTGTAAATCTAGATTATTAAGTTGTTGACCTTGGAAATAATACCATGACAAAATAACAAAAGCCTTCACGAGAGCTTTTTATAGTCATTTTACATTTTTTATCAGGTGGAAAAAAAAGGTTAGAAGCCTGAAAAAATGATAATTGGTCCTCAAATTATGATTATTAAGTAGTATATACTATAGTATAGCATAGCATAATAATATATAGTATAGCACAGCATAGCATAGCATAGTATAGCATAGTATAATATAGCATAGCATAGTACAATATAGTATAGCATAGCATGACATAGCATAGTATAATATAGCATAGCATAGTACAGCAAAACATAGCATAGCATAGTACACCAAAACATAGCATAACATAGTATAGCATAGTACAATATAGCAAAGCATAGCATAGTATAGTATAGCATAGTACAGTATAGCATAGCAACGTATAGTATGTTATAGTATAGCATAGCATAACAGTACAACATAGCATATTATTGTATAATATAGTATAGCATAGTATGTTGTAGTATAGCATAGCACAGCATAGCATAGTACAGTATAGCATAGCAAAGCATAGTATAGTATGTTATAGTATTACGGTTATAACTGCTACTCTTGACTAGACTAGTTACTAAACTGCTGTCAGATATTTATGATCTATTTTCCTTTGCTTTTGCCACAGGGACATTTTTTCTTTGGGCTTTGGCCCGTTTCGCTGGGTTTGCACATCTGGTGACCCCCAAGATCTCGCTGTAACTGACAACATTGCAGCTACTGTCCTGGAGGAAATCAGTGCCAGTGTGTCCGATCGTATCAAACAGCAGTACAGTGACAACATCCGCTGGATCAGAGAGGCTGGAAAACACAAAATGGTGAGCTTTCTCAGCAATAAACGCCCCAGTTTGCTCTCTGTGGGCACGCAACTCAGACAAAAAAACATATATATACAAATATAGCTTGAACTGCTGATTTCCTCTGTGTACTCTGTGTTTAGGTTGTGGGATCCCAAGCCAGAATCCTTTACTCCGACCAAAAGGGACGAGTCTGCATCGCTTTGGCTATCAACCAGGCTATCGCTGATGGAAGAGTTTCAGTAAGACAACAGATTTTGCATTGACTGCTTTGCGTGATATCAGGTTTTCAGTAGAGTCTCAGTAGTGGTTTTTGTTGCTTCTCCTGTTCAGGCACCAGTGGTTATCAGCAGAGACCACCATGATGTCAGCGGCACTGACAGCCCCTTCAGAGAGACCTCTAATGTGTACGATGGTTCTGCTTTCTGTGCAGGTATATGGTGCAGCTAAATACAGCTATAAATCTGAATCAGAAGTTTCATAAAATTTTAAAATGGCAAAGCAAAAAAGTGCAAAACAGGTCAGCTTTCTAGACAGCAAAAATGAAAGAAGAAAGCTTACTGTGATAGTTTAGCTCCTCAAGCAAATTTTAGCTATCTGCAAGTATATTAATCATATGAATAGAAAGATTTAAACCTGAATGCTTGTAACTGAAAAAGCATAAAAACTGTCAGCATGTTTTGTCAGAGAAACGCAGCTTTGTAAAACAATATATGACCAGTTGCTTCAGGAAATCAGTGACAAAGATGATTTACACCAGAAATACCAATTTAAATATTGCAATTGGTACCTTAAAGTTAAAGACTTTGGACACTGTGATTGTTGATTATTTTAGAGACCAATCCACACAGAATTTGTTTTGAGTTACTACTGACATGAAACTACCTGCAATTGAGGCTTGTGGATTTGCCCACAAATTCATAACTTTGGTTACTTGCAGCCCCGTTTTCTTTTTCCCAGCTTTGTTCTGTTTCCTCATTCGCATAAGCTAGAAATATTTCAGAAGTAGTAAAAAACAGGCAAGTTATGTCTCACAGCCTCTCCCTCTTTGCAGATATGGCCGTCCAGAACTTTGTCGGTGATGCCTTCAGAGGTGCCACATGGGTGGCCCTGCACAATGGAGGTGGTGTTGGCTGGTAGGTCTGACTGATTATCCGGTAAATACTAACCCATCTGAATTGCTGCTGTGATTCATCAACACCATCTTTGCGAGGTAATGCTCACCTGTCACTTAAGTCTGGACGTTAATGACTTTATCCCACCCACAGGGGCGAGGTAATGAACGGAGGATTCGGTTTGCTGCTGGACGGCTCAGAGGAGGCGGCAAAGCGTGCCAGGCTGATGCTCAACTGGGACGTCTCTAATGGGGTGAGAGTGCAGGGAGGGAGGCAGCCGTAGAGGATCCAGCCTCACTTATTTATTCACAGTCTGCTCAGATTGCAGGCGATTGCTGAGCGGCTGTAATCCGTGTGTTTGTGTGTGCCGCAGGTGGCTCGTCGCTGCTGGTCTGGAAACTCGAATGCTTACGAGACCATCCAGCGCACCATGGAGGGCGACAGGCAGCTGCGTGTCACTATGCCTTTTCCTGTGCAGGATGAGCACGTGCTGGACCGTGCACTGCAGGGATAGACAACACTGTCGCATAATGTAGAAGGCCTCATCCACATGTTGAAATCAGACACCATAACCCCCACAAAGGCAGCTCAATACACTGAAAACCCGTCAATACTGCAGATGTTAATAAATCAGTCACAATGAAATAAGCTGTCTGCCTTGAAGACACAGAACACTACTCAGCTGTTAATAATTTATAAGCAATAATATATTCTGTATTTTAGTGATGGAAATGAAACTGTCAGTCTTTATTAATAATAAATTCAAGATGAGTTATTTGTGTGTCACAGGTTGTTCAGTGATATCAATCAGAGTGTCAGTGGTGGGACAATGTAGATTTTGCTTATTTTGAGTGGTGGAAAAGAAAAGGAACATGTAGTTCTTCTAGCAGAAAGTCACAGCCAAGTTGGTCACAAATGATTGCACCAAAGGAACGTGTTCTGCCTTCATCTGCACATATTTTCCACTTGTGCCTTTCCAAAAATGATTTCAGCGCTCAAAAACACCTTGTAAGGAAACCAAAGACAACCAGTGACACAATCACGCACCTCTCTTTTAAAATAAACAAAATCTGATTTAGGACAACTCCGCTCAACAGCAAGAAAAGAAGAAACAATGGAAATATTTGAAATGAACTGATGTGGTGAGAATGCTGCTGCTGTCCTACAGGTGGAGAAATGTTGACTAGAAGGTTAATCACTGTCTTCCTTACTGGTGGCAGAACAGTAATTTTAGCAGATTTATCATTCATCGAAGTAGAGGATCATGTATTTACACTATATTGGCTGCTGCTCATAGTTTTTGGTCCTCGGCTCTCTCCACTGGCGCGCCTTTACGCGTGGTTGTTCCTTTAAGAAAACTGTGAATGGAGAATGAACTTGAGCCTCTCTCGCTGACGTCAGGGACTTGGAGAGGCTGCTGTACCCTGCAGGAAGAGCCAGATAACGGTGATGAGGACCAGACGGGGATACCAGATCTCTCTCCGCATTTTTTCACTCTTTGTGTGTTTTCTCGACCTCCGCTGCTCCATCCAGTCTTCAGCTGGCATCTTTTGAAGTTGTCTCTGCCTGTGAACCGGCGCGCCTTGAGACCTCCGCCCTTTTTCTGCACACCAAGAAGATTTTTTTTTTATAGATTTCATACCTCTTTTTTTTTCTCGTGCAGCCTTAAGACTGAGTCGAGATGTTCTGTTGGGAAATCCTCAGCATGATGACACCGGATATGTTCTGACTGATGAGATTTTCACTGCACCACTCAGCTTTTAGAGAGAGAAAAAATAAAACATGCATCACAACCAGGAGGAGCAGTCGGTAAATCCAATTACTGCGCAGCTCGGGACGACGCTCAACAGTGACTCCAGCTGCCTGGAGAGCAGCAGCGACCTGCAGCCACCTGCTTACTCCAAACTGGAGTTTAAGAGACATGCTGTGACAGATGACTACAAAATAACAGCTCAGGTTCTCGGCCTGGGAATAAATGGCAAAGTTCTGGAATGCTACTGCAAGAAAACAGGGGAGAAATGTGCCCTGAAGGTGTGTTTGCTGGTTTATTTTGTTGATGTGAACTGAGCTGCTGTCACTGGAAAGGCAGAGAGCAGCCATCAATTATTCATTTCTCCTCAGTCTTTGTGGTCTGCACCGAATAATGGGGCCTTACGCTGGGAATCTGTGAAGTTTAATGCACAGCAAATTGTGTGATTGATTATATCATATGACACAGATGAAATGTCAGTTCAACCATAGATGGACGGAGAGGTACAGAGTTGCCCAGACAGTGATGTGCTGTCTGGGATGCTTTGACACAGTTTCCACTCTCTTTTGGTGATTGTTGTGTGAACAAAGACCCGCTCTGTTCATGCTTTGCATAATCATCTGAGCCCCTGGCATTTAACAGAAGTGAAAAATAAATCTTCATTTTTCACTCGTGTATTCATGTGTGGTGAGAAATGCAGCCTTGGTGAATCAATAAACAGCTGTGGGGTTGCAGCAGAGCCTTGTGAAAACAAACAGGAATGGCCTCCACATGTTTTCTTGGTAAAACGTCTGGAGGTGAACCACAACCAACGAGGTATGATGAAATGTGAAGAAGCACCTCCGTCTGAGTGAGAAACCTCTGTCTTGTGTAAGTGGTGACGCTGTGATTGATGTTTTTGCAGCTTTGGATGAAAGTCACATACTTAAAATTGGGCATCTTCCTCCTCCAGACTGCATTGTCATGTCCACAGGGTTTTGAACTCTGACCTGTATGCCTCAGACAGCAACTTTCTCTGATGTCGCTGCTGCTCTACTTTAAATACAGAGCATGTTGCAGTCTTGAAGTATTCAGTTTTAAAGTTCACCTGTAGATTAATGGCTCCATAAACGGTGAAAGATGCATTTATTAGATTCGGTCTGTCTGCCTTGGACATTTCAAACACAGATTTAAGTGTAATAACATGCATTTACAGAAATCTAATCTATATAGAATAGAAGCATTTCATTAAAATGTCTTTCCGTCGTGTCTAACAGATCCTGTATGATACTCCGAAAGCCCGACGGGAGGTGGAGCTGCACTGGCGAGTGTCCGGAGGTCCCCACATTGTACGAATCCTCAGCCTGTATGAGAACATGCACAAGGGAAAGAAATGTCTCCTCATTGTAATGGAATGGTGAGAATGACCAGCAGCACTACTCTCTGCCGAATCACTGCCAAAATAGATCTCACACATGTTTTTTCTTTGAGCTTTGTGTTACTTTGTGGATCTGAAAAAAAGTATATAAGCTGAACAAGACAGAAACAGACTTCATGATGTAAATAGTGCAACTTATAAATATGGGGTTTCTTTGTTTGTTTAATCTGTATTTAATCAGGAAAAGTCTCATCGTGATTTAGAATCTATAAGAGCATTCTGGCCTAGACATACAGACATAGAGGCATATATCTACTTAAATAAGGTTGACATGGAGAGTAAGAGCATGCTATAATATCATGTAACTGAAAACAAAGAAAAGTCACAAGTCATTGATGATGATCATGCAGGACCAGTGTGAGTCAATCAGGATATTCAGTTATTCAGATCATCTCTTTTACAGTTTTGCAATAGACTTCAAGAAATGGTCCGTACTGAATCACTCTTTTTTTTCCAATGATTCCAACTGGTTCTGGGAACGTATCACGGGAATAAGACCTGGGAGGGTAGACAATAGCTTTCATTACTTTTCTGGTACATATAGATTCATAGATCTGAAGGAAGGAGATCAAGAATAATAGCTATTTAACTAGCAACTTGTCAACAGCTGAGTCTGTGGGTGGACAAGACCAGCCTGTTTAATCAGATAATATATAATAGTGAGTAACTAATTCAACATTTCTAATTAACATCAGAACCACAGAATGTGTCTATTCTAAGCATTACAAGGAGGTATTTGTTTAGATGACATCATTATAATGCATAAAAAGGCATAAAAGTGATCAAAACATGCCTCTTTTTGTCTTTTTTGGCAAGACTTGATTCTGAAATAGAAAGCTAGTTTCTACTTTAGTTGTTTTGTTCTAATGGCGGGGTGTGACATTTAAAGATGAGAGAGATATTAATTGCATTTCCTGGATTCCTATTAATTTAGATTATTTTCTCATTTGACTGATTAATCATTGGTCCATTAAACATCTGAAAACTGTAAAAAAAAATAATTGTTTATCACTATTTCCTTGAGCAAATGTCTTGATTTCTCCAACCAAAACCAATTCAACATTCAATTCAAGTCCAGAAAAACTCTTGAAAAGATACTTCTGACTTCTTGTTTTTGATAGTTTTCTTATAAAAATGCACTATTGTCTTCTGTCTTATCTCATATATCTTTTATATTGTGCAGGTTCAAATAACAAATAGGCCTTTCCCCACAGTCTTTGTACATGGTTTTCTATTGTCATTGTGACTTTTTGTTTCATTTTAAATCGTTGAGTGAGACATCTCGGAGGAATAACAGCAAAATTATAATGTGCTAATTGAGACAAAGCTCATGTAATCAGGTAATAACTTGTATACACTCTAATATTGACCCACGGAATCTTTCGCAACATCATCCACTGATTTACATCTTATGTAATTTTTTTAGTCAAAAATCATGCAAATCAAAAGATATAAAGTCTGCTTTCAATGGATTTTCCCTTTAATGTCCTCTTCTCTTGAGTCATCTTCCTCTGCTTCGACTGGACTCTTCTGAACAGTAACTAGACACAATGACTTGCTTTGTAATAAAACCGTAATTACATTTGAGAGCTGTGGTCATTTGCCAAGAGTCCCCTCGCTGCCCCACATCTGATCCCTTTGTTAATCTCATCTCAGTATGGAGGGAGGGGAGCTGTTCAGCCGCATTCAGGCCAGAGGGGACCAGGCCTTCACAGAGAGAGGTGGGTTGCAGTTCACATTTAACAGCTTAAATCCACTGCTTCCTCTGTTGTGATCTGTGCTGATAGTATCTACGTGTCCTCCAGAGGTGTCAGAGATCATGCATGACATCGGCACGGCCATAGAATACCTCCACCTCATGGACATCGCTCACAGGGATGTAAAGGTACTGCTGCTGCTCTAATCATTCTTCACAGAGGATGCTAGAAAAAGGCGGCTGAACAACTGTGTCTCACTTCCATTTGCTTTCTCTGTCATTTGTGACTCCCTCTACAGCCTGAAAACCTGCTCTACACCACCAGGGAGAGCAACGCCACACTGAAACTGACCGACTTTGGCTTTGCTAAGGAGACAACGCTGCACAACTCGCTCCAAACTCCCTGTTACACTCCATATTATGTTGGTGAGTGTTTTAGGTACATTGCCTATAAATGTGTGATACGCTTAGCTGTCACTTAGTCTTTTGTTGTCCTTGTCTTTGTGCATATTTTGTACTTGCTTTATGTGAGTGTTTCTTTCATTCTGCACATTATTTTCTTGTTTTTCCCGTGTCTGCTTGTCATTCCAGCACCAGAAGTGCTTGGTCCAGAGAAATATGACAAATCATGTGACATGTGGTCTTTGGGCGTAATTATGTACATCCTGTGAGTATCATGTTTGCCTGTAACTGATTCCGCTTAATGAAACATTAATAGCTACTCTCTGTGCATTAGTTAAAGGAGACACCAGTCTATAGTAGCTTTCTGTCCTCTCTCTCCTCTCCAGGCTCTGTGGGTTTCCTCCGTTCTACTCAAACACCGGTCAGGCGATCTCTCCAGGCATGAAGCAGAGGATCAGGTTGGGCCAATATGAGTTTCCCAACCCTGAGTGGGCTGATGTTTCCGAGGAAGGTCAGACTTTGAACACAACGTTTATATCTACCAGCTAGAACATGTAAATCTGTCAAAAAAAGAAGAAAAAAGTGTGCAATGCTTAGGAATGAAATGAAAACAAGTTCTGTGTGAATGTGGTGTTGACTCATCCTCATCCAGTATCGCATAATACTGGGATGCTTTAATTTCACTTTAACCCAGGCAGGCTGTACTGACATAATTATGTGCTGAAAACAAGTGGAAAACAGATTGCACAGAGCCTCCATTTACAGCAAAAAAACGGGATTGTTTATCACCCCTAAGTCGTTGCATGTTTGAACTGATCATGTGTTTTTTGTCTTTTTGCTGTTTTGAAGGAGGATTTTTTGTTTTTCTATGCTGGTTAATTTAAACTTTGGATATGGTAATAGTTCTGCATCAAAACAATGGAGATACACTATAGGAAAAGATAAGATTATATGAAATAAATTAAGATAATCCTTTATTAATCCCGCCACGGGGAAGTTTACAGTGGTCCAGCAGCAAACGGTATGGTGCAAAAATGTAGGAACATCAGTGGAAAAATGAAGATGAACTCGAAATATGCTTAAGTACTGTTGATGTTATACAGATTCATCTATATGTAGACATTCAGGTATTGCACAGATTCTACTGAATGTGGAAAACAACGATGTTGCACATGGTTTTCCTAAGAAACCATAAAAATAGATTCTTGTAGACGCATATTAACACTAAAAACCTGTTAATTGTTAAATTACGTTTTTTTCATGTGCCCTGCAGCCAAACAGCTCATCATCCAGCTGCTAAAGACTGACCCCAGTGAGAGGATGACCATTGGACAGTTCATGAACCATCCTTGGATCAGTGTAAGTTCACGCTTTCAGAGCCCTGTGTAGACCTATATGTTGTTATCCTCTGTATTCATGGATGCTCATGGATGTTTTGATACCACAGCAGTCGATGGTGGTTCCTCCAACACCTCTGCACACCTCTCGAGTTCTGACAGAGGACAAGGAGTTGTGGGACGACGTCAAGGTGAGAAACTTTTGAGGATGTGGCCACCAGATGGCAGTAAAGCAGCAGCTCAGATTCACTGAAGAGTGTTTTCGTCTTCCATCAGGAGGAAATGACCAGCGCCTTGGCCACCATGCGTGTCGACTACGACCAGGTGAAAATCAAAGACTTGGACACATCCAACAATCCTCTGCTGAACAAGAGACGCAAGAGGCCGGTGCCTGGAGGAGCCGACCGAGCAGAAGAAGCCGACAGCGGGGACGGAGAAGGAAGAGCAGTGTGCAACAGTCATAGAGAGGTCACGTTTTCTGAAGAGCATGGGGAAATGATTATTGGACAGAAGTAGTATTAAAGTCAGAGGAAGCAATATTTTCCCATCTACATATCACTTATTGTACTTGTTCTTCGTGTCACTGCACTCAATAGTCTAAAGAATGTCATTTATTTTTACCTGTTACTACGATAACAAATTTAAATAAAATTTTGTTTTTTATGTTTTAAACCTGCGATATGTCAGTTTGTACGTAAAAACTTATTTTACACAGATATTTCAACAGTGAGAGGCTTGTTTGAACTGCACAGTGGCTGTTATTAAGGTCAATGCAGAGATTTTGTTACACTGTGAGAAATTGGTTCTTTAAAAAAAGACCGTATATGGAAGTCATAAAATATATCTATCTGGCAAGATAACACACAACTAATAAGTCAAAGGAGACTTTTGTGATGGTTAGTTATGCGGGCATTGCAACATGCACAATTAAGGGGCATTTAAACAAAAGAGGTCCATGTTAATGGGATTCTTGCTTGTGTGATTTATCAACCCAACCAGGCATTTCCTCTCACTTAAATTTCTTCCTCTCGAGACACTGCCAAGCCATTAATGCTGCCTATCGTTTCTGGCTTCGAGATAAACGTCGAATTTTTCAATAAAACATTAGTTAATCTGACAAAAATGAAAACACAAAGAACTTATCAGTGTAGCTCATATACAAAGTAAAGTATAGCTTTAAACCTGGGTATCAACATCTAATATTCATGTTTCATCGATTAAAGTACATAAGGGAGGATTTACCAAAATTTAACTAATTTATATACCATTGCAGAAGTTAATCTGTAATATGTCTTATTTTAGAGACTCATCATGGGTCTTCTATGTCAAACTTAAAAGCAGTGGAGTAACATGAGTCAATAATATTGATAATGGTGCACAGTTGATAGTAAGGAAATGGAAACATTCGAGTAAAGTGCAAATACTTGAACTTTGTGTTTAAGCTTCAGTAAACAGTTGTTTTCCGCTACTCAACTACTGTTTGTTTTGAAGAACTGAATGCTGGGAAAGAACAGTGGTGTGAATAAAACTTACCCACTGCAACTTATTTACTTATCGTATTAGAATATTCAAATGTTTTTATAATGTTCCCGCTATCCTGATGCTTGTACGAGTAACTGTAGACTGTACACTGCTGTTCATTCAAAAGCCAAAGTGCAAACATAATGCAAATAAATTTGCATTATTCCGTTCTCAGCTGGAAATGTTGCCATTCAAATCAGTTATGGCTGGGATCATGGCCGAATGTGCTTCAGTAGTTCAGTATATACATTTAGGAATTAATTTGGTGGTGTAGTTGTGTTGAGAGGAAGATAATGAAGAGTCTTGTGATGGCTTCAAATCTGTTTTGTGGATCTGATGTTATGACGGATCTCCTTACCATCCGTGAGAAAGGCGTCCTCATCAGTCTCCTAGAACCTCACTGTAAGGTCAGTGAACTTCCTTTTTGTACCCAAACACTTTAAACATCGATGGAACTTACTGACAAAAAACTAATATGTGTTAGAAAAGTAAAAAGCATCAGAGGAAGCCTGGTGGATGAATGAGTTTTTGTGAGGGTTGATTTAGTTTTACAGTTAGCCTGTAATCTCATTTAACAGTTCACTACATTATTCTGAAGAAAAACAATTATTAATTGTGCAAAAATATGCAGAAAGGAAAGATGCGATTCCACAGTTGTTCACATTTTTGTCACATTATCACCAATATCCTGGTGACTTAACACAATGTTGGTTGGAAATATTGTACTTTTATGGTCATTTTATTGAAGTACAAAAAAACAAAACTTCCTGTTTGGAACCGTCAGCAGTGTTACTGTGAGATAAGACTGGTTTTATTGACCGATACAACAGGGTGTCATCGGTGTAACAGAGTATATTAGATATAAAAGTAAATCATTAACAGAGAAAAATTCTGAATCATGTGAATATACTTTGAGTACAGTGGGTGAGGCTGACCTGCCTGTGGTCAGTAAAAATCTACTGAGGAGAGAGAATCTCAACCACTGAAGTCACCAACTATAAGTTCCTGAAATCATGTTATAAAATGTTTTGAGTTCTTGAGGCTCACTAAGGACCTCAAAGTGGATCATTCTCAAATATTATCAGCCTTGAAAAGTAGGTTTAAAAAAAGTGATATTATGCATTTCTAAAAGGATTTTGTGGGAGGACTTGTATAAACTTTCTTTTTAAAAAGGTTTAACCTAAAAGGAAAAATTCAAAAAGTACAAAAAAGAGTTGATTGCTGATAAATTGCACCAATACTAACTTAACCACATGTGAAAACCTTCTGGGACATTCTGGGAAGTCTGGGACTTTGTAGTATTCATTACTTAGGCCATTATAATCAGTTATACTATGTGCTCACACAATGGTATATAATTCCTCTTTATAGAGAATATTTTTTTTTAGGTTTAAAATTAAGTAAGTGTTACAAAACACTTTCCCTTTTGGGATTTTTAAGGCCCTATTGATTCCTGACTTCTTTCACATCTTTGTGCTTTATGTCAGCACTAGTAAAAAATATATATATATTCAGCAGTTGTGATTTGTATAATTACTGATTTATTGTAGTTGATGAAATCTACAGTAGCCCAGATACTGCAGGCCAAAGACATCGAAGGTGAGAGTCCAAGCTGGACCTGTTTCAACTGTGGTGTGATTTGTCTCATTGAGGATGAATCCAGGCGTTCCTATTTCCTGCGTCTCTACTGTGTCAAGGTAAGAGGAACTATCAAACTGCTCAGAGTTACTCCACCCGCTCAGATCTACACACAGCGATACGTGCACACCACTTCCCAGTTCATTTTGTTCTCTTGGCTTTTCTGTGTGTCTACTAGAACAGTTGCTCACGTAGGACGGCTTGAAGTGTTTCCTCTAACTTTCAGCGTTCCTCATTAACAATAGAAAGTCTTATGATGATGGGTGTGCCTGGTTCTTTACCTTGTGTGACTCTAACAGCTGTTCATAAACACCATTCCCTACATCCTGACCTCATCTACCCTCATACACAGCGAGCCAAGTTACTGTGGGAGCAGGAGTTGTACATTCCTTTCACGTACACTGCAGCTCGCACATTCTTCCACACGTTTCCTGCAGAGGTAGGTGTCTGAGTAAAAGTCTATGCATTATTCTCATTAGAGAGCTACTTTTGACTTGCTTTATGGCGGACTTGCTTTTTTTTTCGCAGGGCAAACAGATGGGCCTCAACTTTGCAAATGAGATCGAGGCAGAAGAATTTTATCTTGCAGTTGAGGCAGCACACGGTCAGAATATCAACAAACAGATGTGTGCCAGCAGATGTAAAATCTGTATATGGTCTCTTCACATGACAGAAGATCAAAAGGTAAACCTGCTATCATGTTTCCCTTTTTATAATTTCTTATCAGTCTCCATTTTACTCTTTCATTTGCAGAAAAAATGATCAGCATGATTGCCATAGCAAATGTGAAAACAGCCTCAACAAGTGACCCACCTCATTTAGGGTAAGAAAAAAAATATATCATTTTGCAGCTGAAAAGTGCAGGAAAAAAATAAATATTAAAGAGATGAGTCAGTCTGTTTATGCTCCCTGTAGATCTGAAGCTGCTGAAAGTTTGGATGAGGAGAAATATTTCCTCATGGATGCACTTTCCACCACAGTTCCTCCAACCACAAGCTCAGTAAGTCAAATTATAGAGTGAAAGGAAACCTAAAGTCAAACTCAGTTTCTCGCAGTAACAGACCACATTAGTCCATTCCATGGTGCAATCTGCTTGTTGTAGTTTAAGGACCTGGATCCTGCTATGAGTAGGCTGTTAATGCAGGCAAGACTCACTGAAGAAGACCTTAAAGACAAGGACATTGCTGAGGCTGCTGACCATATCATCAGCCAGTTTGGAGGACTGAAGGCTGTGCAGCAAGAGCTGAGCAACAGAGGTACATTATCTCAAACATATATCACAAATGCCTTTTACACTTCAAAAGTTTTTAGTACAGTTGATTTCAAGGCAGTGCTCTGTCATTTGTGACAGGTTCTGTGTCTCAGACATTGCCAAGAGCTGCAGGGGCGTCCATCTCCCCGACTCTGAAGAAAGGACCTTTGCCACCGTCCCCTCCATTAAAGATAGTAGGAGGGGGAGGAAAGGAATGAGGGAGACAGAGAAAAGGGGAGAAAATTAGAGGGGATTAGGGTAGTAGAAGTGGGGTTACAGAAGATGAATGGGGAAGGGAGGCTGGGAAACAAGAGGAAAATGAAATGGGGTCTGGTTGGAGGAGCCAGATTAAAGGGTAATAGAGGTGAGATGGAGAGCGAAGGGATGAGGGTTGGAGGGGATGATGGAAGGAGGGTGGAGTGATGAAAATGAGAGACAGAAGAAGGATGGCAGAGAGGATAGGGAAGACAAAGACCTGAAATCCCTTTGTAGCAGGTCCAGTAATTCTGGAAAAATCTTAACTTACTGTTGAAGGTATTTATGTCCTTTACTGGAAGGCTGTGCAACCTTCAACTAAAAGAATATTTTAAAAGACACTCTGAGGATGTAATATTTGGGGATTTGCACCATGTAAGCACACATGAAAAAAGAAATACCTGGTTCCATGGGAGGTAGGAGGGGTCAAGGCCACCTCTGAAATCTCACTGGGCCATGCCAGATCTAAAGGGGTCCACTTCATTAACTAAACTCCAATGTCCAATTTAGAAATTAATATAAAAATGTAAAATAAATTGAACCTTAAAAAAGCTTGTCCCTATGGAATCTGCAACATTTGTTGGGTTTTAATGTATATTTCTGTAAGTTTGTAGCTTTTGCTCTGTGTTCATTGAGGTTAATCTCCATGATAATATTAACACTGTAAGGAATTGTAGTAAATGCTGAAGTAATTTTATCTTTAACTTGGCCTCACCATTGCCATGGCCTGGTTTTGCTGCACTCTGCATTATCTGCATTCCTCTGTTAAGGAGTCCCTATTATCTTCATGAGAAAGATAAGAGTATAATGTTTGAAGGACGAAAACTACATGACACGTATTGTGTTGTTTGATTCATTGGTCAGATCTCCAAACACTAAACTGGTGTATGAGCTCTGCCCTGCCAGCTGAAATATGTACTCTGTATTTCTCTATTTCATTTTCCTCTATTTAGTTTAATAATAATAGCAAGAGACAATTAATGTTGCATCTGGATTGTGTTTTTTTTTTTTTTTTTGTTCGGCCATTCAGATTTCTAGAACAAATTTGGGATCCAGATGTGATGGACATGTGATACAGACTCCTCTGGAAGAACAGAAGGCTGATCATTTAGGAACATTCCTCCCTGACAATGCTGAGACGCTGTTTCCAGACGGAGCCCGATCACTGATCCGACCCTGATCCGGAAATCAGAACTTTGCCATACAGAAATACAGAAAGGATGATAAAAATTACTGTCTTATGACCCAACTAAGATAACTGCAGACTGAATGATAGAACCCTGAGAAAAGAAAAGTTTTGTTTGAGTAAAGAGCTTTTGCTCTATCCAGACAAGAAGTAGAGATACAGCATAATCAGAGATAGGAAAGAGTCAGAGTAAGGAGATGTGTGATGTGGACACACATCCCAAAGTTTTTCCTACTAGGATAATGACTGAGAAAAATTCTGGAAGCGTAAATCAGTTTGATGTATGGGTTAAAATTCCCAGAAGTTTCAGTGTGAATCAATTGGAGCAATAAAAAATATTTATGGGGGCATAAGAGAAAGCAGATGCAGAAAAGCATGCAGCCTGTCCAAGAATAAGAAACAGAAAAACATGACATTTAAAGGAGATTAGGAAGCTTATAGATTGTGGAAAGGAGAAGCAGAGAGTAGAAAGAAGACATTCAAGAAACAACAAATCAAATGGAAGGTAAAAGAGACTCTGGAGAAAAGATGAATGAAAATTTTAATGAAATCACTAAAATACCATCTCCGTCTCTCACCAAGACAAAATCACCAAGAAATCCATTCAGACGAGACCCCGATCATGTCTCTCCTCCTCCACCTCCTTATGCTCCAGATCAGCCGCTCCAAGATGGTCAGCTAGATTCATCTACAGGACAGGAAACAGCATCAGCTCTGCTATGAGGGGCCTCATCCCAGGACTCATCTCCAGAACCAGCTGCAAGGACCCAATTCCGGATGGAAAACCCACTGGAAGAGGAGAAGAAGCCATTATGCTCTAGATCAGACACCTCTAGTGGCAGCACCAATTAGGGCAGAGTGCAGACCAAGTGTACGCCAAAAGCTGCAGGCCAATCCAGCCCGACAATTCTATTCAGACCGTGGTCAGAAGCCGATATCGCCGCAGGGATGAATTATGTTAGTAGCCCAAAGGACAACCTGGCCCTGTTCAAAATTTAACTTGAAAACCTCGTAAAGGAAAATCAACCCACTACATCTGAACTGAGTCTTTTACAGAACAAAATACTGAAGCATTCAAGAATTCTTCACACACGTATGTGGATGAGAATGTCAAGTCCTGGCTGGAAAAACCGTTGACAAGGACAGGTTCAGATTAATAGTTTTCAGCCTCATCGCACTGTGTGTGACAAAGTTCCCACAGTACAGAAGTACGTCAGCCATAGGCGTCAGTTTAGGGGGGGACGGTGGGGATGTGTCCCCCCCCCCACTTTTTGTCAGGGGACATTCAAATTCTTCACATGTAAGCCGTTGTAAACCCAGTTATTTTCAGCAGTATAGAAAATTCCGACGCTCCTGAACGCACCATCCGCACTCGGCCGTAGAGATGGGATTTTGGCTCTTTGAGGGGAGCTGGATCTTGGTGAGCCGTTCCTTTCAAAGAGCCGTTCAAAAAACTGGCTCATTTGGCTCATTTTTATATTTATTAAATTTTAAAAAGCCAGTCTGGCCTTAACTCATTTAATCTTGGAAATAATCACTGGGAGGAATGAATTTAGATATCCCACCAATATGAGTTTGAATTATTATGAAATATTGATTATAACCTTATTTGACACGTGTGGATTAGATTTTAAAGTCGGCCACTTTTACTGTTGAATGTTGAGTTTTCAGGTGTCTGTGCAAATTATTTGTGGAGCCTGACTTAGAAATATTTTTTTGACAAATACTGCATTTACCCTTACTATCTGCCACGAGAGAAAAGTGCATCCAAATGCTGCTTCATTTCCTTAATTGGCTCATTTTGTCAACGACGACGGACTGACTCTCCCATGGGCGTAACCACCATCTCAGAAGTGAGGGGGACAAATTTTTCAGAGCGATTTATCATTCTCATACATTTAATTGCACCGTCCTTAGTGGCTAAAGAACCACATAATCCCTAACAGCCACAGTACAATACCAGGGGACCAACTAGGCTAGTTCTTTAAACTATAAAGTATAAAACTTTAAACTATAAAATCTAAAGTTTTAGTGGCCAAACTCTAGTTGAGTTGACAACAATGTCCCTTGAACATCTACTGGACGAGTAGCCAAAGGTGCCAAACACTGAACATGAAATGATCAGTACTGCCTGGTTTCTCCCTGCAATAGATATCTTATTTTCAGGAAGTTAGAATCTCTCCTTACCTGTAAAGACCCTACATCCTTGTCCCTGCTGCTGGCCTCTAATCCATCTCCTCCCTGACTCTGCTCTTTCTGTTATGGCAATAAACATAAAAAATGTGGTAAGAAAAATTCTGAAATAGCATTAGGAAGAGTAAAAATTGCAGTAGAATTTAACCTCAAAATCACTTTAACCCATAGATACATATTTTTTTCTCAGCCACTTATATATTTTTTTCACCTCTGCAGACCCTGCATGGTCAACATTACTGCTGGCCGCTGCCTCTGGTCCATCTCCTGCCTGACTCTGCTCTTTGTTATGGAAATAATCATTAAAAAAACTGACAATCTAAATTCTGAGATAGAATTAGAAAGAGAAGGAGTAAAAAATAGTTGTAAATTTATACCATAGATAGCCTATTCTTTTTTCTCCTCCCTGACTCTCCTCTTTTGGGACCAAAAGAATTAAATACATGGAGAGCAATTGTGAGCACATCTTCTGCCCAGAAATGAAAGAGGACTGGGTTTATTCCAAGAGTAAACTAATTAGCAAGTAATGTAACAGAGGCAACCACATTTGAATTATTGTTAACTAGCTTAACATATTGATATATTGCCACGTTTTACCTTGTCATCATTTAGCTAACAAGTCTAACATTGTTTGCATCCAACAAGGTCACACAACTTACACGGTTTGTTTGGAAAAAACTGTAAAGTTTTTTGCTTCTTGCTAGCTCTGGCTGGTTTGCTAAACATTACTCCAGACGCACGTTCTGCACTGCTCAGCACAGCAGCACGTCTCCTGTGGAACACCTGTGTTAGCATGCGCTCATGGTGCATTCAAAGACGGCTCGGGAAAACACTTTACTGGATGCTAATAACGGGTTTAGCTGTTGTAAGGGCTGAAAAAAGTGCGGGGAACAGAGGGGACAGATGTGGAAAGTGCGGGGAACATGTCCCACGCAGCGTTCACTGTTTCTGTGTTGTTGTTGTTTTATTTTTTTACTGGCGCACTCACGTGAAGGCAGCATGCACAACGTGACGTGACGCTATTTGCATATCTAATAAGCACCGCGCAGCTGGGCTGCGCTCCTCCCCATGTAACTGGGGGGGAAAAAAAGAACGGTTCCCAGCTGGGACTCGGTTCCCATCGTTCATGTTAACGAGCCGTTCAAAAGAACCAGTTCGTTCGTGAACGTCACAACACTACTCGGCTGAGAGTTGCACAGACATGCAGCACATCTTCGTGAGGTTAAAAAAAAACGTGCAGATGCTAAATTTGCGCCCGTGCCAAGTGGAAGCTCCGACCAGAGGCGTGCAGGGGCAAAATTTCGGCCCGGGAGAATTAGTACTATTGCAGCCCAGCTTGTGGCATTGTGCCGCCGTTCTTCGACATTTTCTCAAAGTGCTGTCTTACCAACGACACGGAAGCATATGAGAAAAGCAGGCGTGCTGCACCAATGCTAAACTTGGATCTCAAGTAGAGGGCCACAAAATATCGTCCCACGGGCCGCAGTTGGCCCGCGAGTTTGAGACCCATGATTTAAAGCATTATTATTATTATTATTATTATTATTATTGTTGTTGTTATTATTATTATCATCGTCATCATTATTATTTTATGACTGGACCGGCCCAACAATAAAGCGGCCCACCAGGGATATCCCCGGTGTTCCCGATTATCCAGCACGCCACCCAGGGTGTGCATTTCCATCTGACAATGGCTGTGGTCTCCATCCCCCCCACTTTTAAAAACAAACTGACGCCCTTGACGTCAGCCATCTCATCTCTGTCTCAGAGGAAAAAAGAGACCAGCACCGTCTTCCTAGCATGTCTCACAGAAGTCTTTGATATTCATAGTGGACTGAAAAAAGAACAAATGGAGGCATCACATGACCCCTATGATGTGTATCTGAAATCTTTTGTAATAGAAGGAGGCCTGAAATTGAAATGGAGATCAAGAAAACATGCATCACCTCGAGAATAGCAAGTCGAGCTGAGCTTTTGCAGCATGCAAACCATGCAGGAAACCAGCTGTTATCCCAGGAGGTCCAGCTGGCCATTTCTAAGTATATAGCTGGAGGCAGCGGAGGACATGGTAGAGGACAAGGAAGAAGAACCAGTGGACACAGACATGAATTACACAAACTCAATATGTGTTTCTGATGCAGTAGAAATGGACATTGACAAGACGAATGTCGGTCAAGGAGGAAGAAGAATCCATCCAAACCACTGGACTGAGAACAGGAGGGGGAGAAGCAGATGCCAGAGATAGGCCAGACTTCTTAGATGTACAAACACAACACAACACAATGCAATGCAACACAACACTGGTTGAGTGAGTCCCAAGTTTAATCAGATCATGATAAAATAACATTTGCAACAAGCCATGTTGCTAATATGAGATCTAAATCTACAATTGCTATGTATCCAGATGGTCACAGTTCACCTTAACAGTAGCAGGTCACAGTGTTTCATTCTTTTTTTATTGTCTGCATTTACTCTCATTGTTTAACTCCACGGAAGGGGTGTCAACACTTTATGAGATGAATGCATATTTTAGTCTTGCAGCCAAATATTGGTGTTTCATTCTTGGGGAACTCCGGTGTTACTGTCTCTGTGTTAAGATTAACTGTTGAACCAAAAAATCCAAAATTCAATTACATTAAAAAAAACTATATAGAATACCAGAAGTGAGAAAACTGAGGGTGATCCTGGTTTTCCTGTGCTTGAACTCTATAGCATCCACCTACAGTCTATGCTCAATGACTGCACAGTTAAACACTCATTCTTACTTTCAGACCTTATTTCTAATTTAATTTTAGCCACTCACCAGTCACACCACAAATGGTGAAATATAGTCACCTCACCATATTTGCACACACACACAAACACACTGCACACAGGCAGTCAAATTTATGCTGCTGGTTCTTTGCACTGCACAGCTCACGTATCACAGGGACCAGGTGACAAGTTTGAGGAAGTGTGGTATAGAACAGCAACAGGAAGTTCAAAGATTGAATCAGTCTCATATTTTTGGACAAGGTCTGCTGCTGCTACTGTCTCTGTGTCACTTTCTCCCTCACAGGATATTTTTAGTTGAGGCTCCATAAGTGCCACTGGGGAAACCTACAAATTGGGAGAGGACTCACTCCTGAAAAAACTGACCCTGACTGACTTCTGTACCGTGAAACTGCATCCCAAGATGTTGTACAGCGAGAAATGAGATGTGTAAAAAGCCCTGTTAGCATCCACAGCGCTGGGAGAACATTTGAGCTATGGCACACACAGACAGACACACATAACATGGTTTCAAAGAGCCTGTTGAAATGGCTGAACTATCTGAGGGGACTTCCTGTTTGTGGTCCCTGCACAAACAACATATGGGGCTCAGAGCACCAATATTTCCTGCAAAGAAACTACATATTAAAGATAGTGTTCCTGAAGCATGCTTCCTTGTACTCACTACTCCTCCATCTGAGTTGGCAGGACTCACAGAAACACTTTGGACAAAACTAAGTGTGATTTAGGACTAAAAAAAAAGGTGCATCTCCCCTCATTAGCACTCCAAGGTCCACCTGCTGCCCAAAATAGTGTCCTCACTATCCATGAACCAAACAAAACAAAAAGAAGCTGTTAATGTTGAAAGAAAAAAAAATATAAAGAAACTTCACTTAAATTTCTCTGTGAGCCTGGTTGAACACCAGCCTTGTTTTAAAGATTATTTAATTTATTTAATTAAACATACCAGCCAAGCAGATGAATGATGAGATCTGTAGCCGGTTTTATTCAACAGCTTATGCTGAAGTTGCAAAACTCCACGCTCATTTGTTTCAGGTCTCATGAAAAGACTTTTCGGTGGTCAATCTGATTTTTGCTGTATCTTTAAAACAGAACCAAGGGTGTTTAAATCACTCTGCCAGGTGAGAGTGCACTCTTATGTTGACATGTTTAAATAGTATTCTCCAATTTTAAAGAATAAGAGGAACTGGCACTGTGGTTGTTGGATGTGGCTGAAAATGGTCACAAAATAAATGTAAGTGCAAACGATAAAACTGTCAAAGGCAGAATAATAACCACAGTAACAAAGAAACATTGTTTAAAAGCTTGCTCTACAGATACCTCTGAGACTGGACCTACCAGATTGCACAGCAACAGTGACATGGACTGATAAAGCACACAAGGTTATTAGTGATTTAAAGATACTCTGACCTCAGACACGACTTTCTAAACAGAATGGTTTACTAAAAGAGCTAGAGCAAAAATAAAAGCATGTCGGATAAAAATGAAAACAGACTGATTTAAAATAAATAAACAAAAGTGGAGCCATGACTATTATTTTTTTCAAATTGTGGGAAAAAAGAATAGGATAAATATGCATATTGATTAACGGCTCACACGCATTAAAAAGGTTAAAAGCGTCTTTATCACATAAATATGTAGGTAAAATTGCACGATAAGAAAAGGACGTGCGTGTGCGCGCGTCCCTCCAGAGCGCGCCTGGCTGCCAGCGCTCACTCTCTTCATTCATTTGTGCTGCTGGAGACGCTCACTGCGCTGCACGCTGGGAAGAACAGGCTTCAAACTGGGACCATGAGGGGCTCCTGCCACCCGAAAAACACACGGGACAGGGCAGGTAGGCTGAGAACTACACCTGAGCTGCCACTTTGCGTTATGTTTTGTGTTTTTTTGGCGCTGTTGCGGGTCGACCTTGTTTGCAGTGAGGGCTACGGAGCAGCTGGGCTAGCAGGCGGATGAAGTAAACAAGTCAGTGTCACGTAGGCTTGCCTCCGAGCTGACAGGGCTCTCTGCCGTGGGGAGGCGGGACAGACTGCGACACACGACCGTAGAATTAGCGAAGCGCTGGTTGTTTCAGGTTTTGTGCTGTAGGGAATTAGTTTGTCACTTTGAAAAAACGGTAGTGACGCGTTTGCAGCTAGCATCTTCCTATCTGCTGCTTAAGCCTGGCTGCAGCTGCTGTTAGCTAGCAGGAGAGCAGCTGAGAGCCACAGACTGTAAACATGACTCTGTGTTACCTCACATCGTGTTAATTATCACAATATCGTGTCAAACCAATCCAAACACATCTGCATTTCTTTAGAAACCCAACTGATTGAGCTGAAGAATGTGTGAGGAATGTCTGCAGCTTGTTATCGAGCTAAGGCTGCTCAAACTTTTACTAAGGTCACGTTCAGGAAATCATGTATGACCACACTGTATGACTGAAGGAACTTGTAAAGCTCGTTTTCAAAATGTCATATTTCCATGTAGTTTTTAGCAGTACACCCCACTACGCCTCTGTTTGCTGGAGTTGCCATGTGGCTCATGTGTTCCACTGCAGCAGCACAGTGGTTTTGTCAAATGGCAGTGACTTAATTCTTGTTTTTCATGCCTTGTAGTATCTGTGTGGTTCGAAAAAGATTGATTCTAATCAGATGCTAGCAGCTTGGTTGATGTGAGTGCCCACTGTAAAGAGTCCTTCCACACTGTGTTTAGCGACAGATGGAGAAGAGATTTCAATGTTAATTTGGGTCTAACAGGTGCGCCGTTGTGTCAGAGGCACCTGAACGTTTCAGTCTTAACCTCTCTGTTTGCTTCTGCATGCTTCAACACTCAGCCTCTTGATTTATTCTGGTTTCAGGTTCCTCCATGGCTAGTCTGCATACCAAGACAAAGTACTATGTGCAGATGATCTGAACCAGAGCTAGTACAATGGCCTATAATCCACTGACTTAGTTATTATAAGAATACACTGTTATGTAATTGTATTAGTCATGCATCCTGGAGGGGCCTGTTCAATGTGTTGCTGTGCTGTCATATTGACAAACACCATGCGGACAGACTCACTGCTGTCCTCGGTGCAAGTCTGCTCTTAGTGGTTTAAATGTCTGCAGCTCAGGCTGTTGTGGCAGATGTATGAGGGATGAACAGAGCTCAGGCTATGCTGGTGAGTAGGAGATGTGCTGTCTGTCTGCCCACAGAGAGAAAGAGATGGAGAGAGGTGGGGCTGAGTAGAAAAACAGGAAAAACATCTTAGTTGTGTGTTTATGGAAGCTGGCTTATTTATTTTAAGAGGGCTGGCAAAAAATTAGAAACAGCTGCTTTGTATTTTAGCTAGTCAGTGTGGCAAGAGCAGCTGACGAGCTTATCAAGCTGCCGTTGTTAACAGTAACGAAACCGTGATGCTGCTGAGAGACTGGCTGCTTTGTGTTTGCTTTCTCTTAAGCACCCACATTGGCCGTATGTGTTTTTAACTGCAGAAGGATGGGAATATGCTTCAGCAGGTGCAGCAGACCCAGCACAGATTATATCATTATGTGCACTCCACAGAAGACTCCATATATCCCGCAGGATATTTATCTTCTCGCTGAGAGGCTGCCAGCTGCAGTAAGACTGCCTCCTTTCACCTAATGTTTCCCCTTTCTGTTACACTAAACAGTCTTTCTTGTTTTTTACAATTTCTTTTGCGTCAGATCGCGACTGTAAACCATCATAATAAATCCCTCCCGCAAGTTGCTGTTCATTGGCTTGCTGTCACACTCTCGCTGCACCTCCCTCCTTCCCTGCCTCCCTCCCTCCCTGTGTCTGCTCTTTATCTAGGGGAAAGTTCACCCGCTCTCAGAATCACATTTAAAGCTTCAGGCGAGGCTGTAGCCTACATGTGCAATGCCTGTGCAGTACCAGTGCGGCTGCTCGGTTTAGCATGTTTTAAATGTGGAAGCACCGAATCACAGGTTTATTAGTGTTGTTATTTTTATGTATTATGTATGTATTAGACTCGCAAATGTGGCACCGTTTCTGTGCATTGGAGACAATAGTCTTTCTTGCTCAGGCTCAGATAAAATTACCTCCTATGTCATCCTCTGTGGCAAGTAACACAATATGGAACAGCAGACTGGCTCTGGACACTACACACAAATGAGTTCAACAAGATTAGTCGATTAATCACTCTTAACATTCACATATTTTTATGTATTTTTTTTTTTAAATTGGCAGACTCAAATTAAAACACTTAAAGCAGAAGAGCTGTCAGGCCAAAATGGACAGACTTCATTTAAAAGATACCGCCTTTTATTTATGAAAATCTTGTTTAGAAGTGGCTAGAATTAGGATTAACAAGTCACTGGCGCCATTATCGTTAGTCATCAACATTAAATTCATTGACAGCATATTTTGTAATAAGGTAATTGCTTCAGTAATTTGTCAAGCAGTAATAATAGGACCTCTGCCTGCTGCTTCTCTGATGGGATGATTTTCAGGTTTTCTTTATTATGAAGTTCTTCTGACCTTAAACCAAACAAACAATTTTAGTGAATCTGCTTGAATAGCTGTGAACTTGTAAGTATTATTTTATGTAATTTTCTCATTGACAAAATTGTATAAATCAATTGATTTAAAAAAAAAAACATGCAACACCACAGACTCATGTCACACTTTATAGCTGAAAGTATGTAGAAGTTGACTGAGCTTCATAGAGCCCAGATCTTAACCTTGTCCAATTCCTCTAGGATGTCTGTGAATGTCAGCTGTGTACCAGGCCTCATCACCCAACAGCAGTGTAGACAAATCCCTATAGCATCATCTTTTTTTTTGTCTACAAGGGCAGAGAGGACAATGAAATGCAGCAAAGTTACCCAGAGGAATTGTGGACATTGCAGATACTGACAAAAATATTGTAGTGCTCTGTATGGGAAACAAAAAGGCTTGAACCAACGTGTCCAGTGCATGCTGGTGCACGTCTGTACTTGTGTACACTACAGAAGGGTAATGAAGGGGGCTACATTTAAGGCTACATTCACACTAATTTTTCCATATTAAAATGCATCACCTTTGCTATCTTTACAACTAGCTACAGTACTTCTGCATTTTTAACCCTTGTGTTGTTCTGCAGGTCAAATTGACCTTTTTTAAAATGTGGGGAAAAAAAATAATTTTCACAGTCAAACTTCTCATTTCCATGTTTTCAACCTTTTTGGGAAATTTTTGAACATTTTTTGGTGAGAAAAAAAAGTTTCTTCAGAACATTTACCAAAAAAATAAATCAAAATCCAGTGAATTTTGGATTTTGGTTGATTTTTTTTTTTGGTGAAAGTCCTTAAAGAAAATATTAGACGTTTTACTGATGTATATGTAGTCACTTTAGATATTTTTAGGATTTTTTTGGAAGATTTTTTCTAGTTTTCGGAAAATATTTACAAGAATTTTCTTGCCAAATTTGGGGGACTTTTTGAAAATACAACTTTTAAGGGAAACTTTTAAGGAATTATTAAAATTTTCTTGAAGGTTTTGCAAATTTTCAGAAATTTGAGGAAATATTTTGCTGAACTTTTGTATTTTTTTTCAGACAAGGAAAATTTATTTTTTGGTGCTCGTAAATGAAGACAACAGGAGGGTTAAGAAACACTAGAGACCCATTTCTATTTTGAACACTGGTTTTAGTCTCACTGGGCAGAAAGAGAGACCTTTGCAAAATGATGATGTAGACACCTGTGTTTACTTTCTGATTGGTCCTTGCTGTCACTATATAACCTGATTCGTCTGACTCTTATCATGTGAACATTTTGTGGAAGAAAACAAAGAGATCAGCCCTGACTGTCAGTCATTAACTTATCGTGTTGTATACCTTGTTACTTTGCTGTCTATGTCAGCACCTGTTGTGCAACTAAGAAAATCTGTGGTCTTACTTTTTTCTATTGATGCTGTTCGTCCATAGTATTTTCTAGAATAAAGCTACACACTCCCTAGTTATTGTTGAGACCAGCGTCTACATGCTCAGTGTATAAGAGGGTTTTGTGGTATAAATTTTCAGACATGTTAGTATGGATAGAGATTATTTCTGAAGTTGTGTTAAAGAGCTCTTCTGAACCATGATTGCTTTTTGTTTTAAAATGAAAACATGCAGGTGGGGATGTAGCCTAAAGATGGTAACTAGCTAAATATTGCAATATTTGCTGCCCGTATATCATTGCTCAATTAAGTACTGTAAATAACTGTTATATTTGTGTTGTATTTTTTTAGTATGTAGTTGTGCTACTTCAGAAAAGAAACAATAACCCCCACACCTCCAAACAGTGCATTGGTACAGTCTCAAAAATAACATCATATTCCAAAGTCATACCAGACAAACTGCACTGACAGAACACAGAGCTGATTCTATCCAGCAGGCATATGACAGCAGGCTGCTATTTGGCACTCAGCCTAAAATGACACACCTTTTTCTCGCAGTGTTTGCAGTGTTGAGCAGTTGTTCGTGTGGTTTTTCATGTGAAATTGATTCACTTCTGTTACATATTTTTCATAGTCACTCTGATAGTTAAAGCTTGGGAACAAATGAGTTCCAGAAACAGGACTGGCAGACTGGCCTTTTCAACTACTTATGAACACACTGATTTGAATTCAGGGTTTTCTTTGATATTAATGTAGGGCAGTCCAGGCAAAAGAACTTCGGAAACCAGAGGAGATGAAACCTGTAAGCCCAATATCATCAAGACATTAAAAATGCATTTATTACATAGATTTTAAATAAAATTGTTTTTTTTTTTTAAATCTTGGACAGTTTTATTTTATGTCTTTATTTTTGCATCTAAATAAATTTTGTTCGAGATGTTGTATAAAAGCAGCTTAAGCTCATCATTGCTGAATATTTATTGTGTTTCAGAGCTGTAGTATGTGTGACTGTGAGATTTACCAACTTTAACCTCTCATTTAAAAGCTTTTACTTTAATAACACCTTTTACCATCTCCACAAGCTTCTTGGTCTTGAGGCATATGTAAGTTTATTTAGAAAGTCAACAGACTCCTGTTTGTGGGTTTATGGGATTATGGCCAGAAGGTCTGAAGTGAATTGTGTTGCCGATAGGATTAGTCGTGATGACATGCTGAACGTTTTCTGGCCTCTGTCCTGATTTACTGTCACACTGGATGCTGAACTGATAACACAACTCCTGTCAGACTGAATTCAAGAAGAAAGTATTTGTCTGAACTGCTTTGTCTACTTCGCTGAAATCCATGCTTGTCTTTTAAAGTGAGTGCACATCGCCACCTGGTGTCATAACTTTGGCATTACACCAAGTCTGATCTAGACGAGAACAAAACAGTGCAGACTGCCAGATTATTTTCCACATCAGGACATTGAAGTGGTTGAGTCATTACTTGACAGTGAAACTTGAGTTCATTCATCCACTGTCACTGGTGAGTTAGTACAGGGCTGCTGGGCTTCCCTTTTCTTGTCTCTGATGGTTGTCTGCAGTCTGCATGTACAGGTTTCTATTTATTCTTTTGGTTGTAAAAAGGCTAAGCAAATACATTTTGACTTATGACAGCCACACAGCTGAGTGCTCAAAGCAGTTAAATTAGGCTGTAATTGAACATAAAACTTCATAAAAAGGGATTGCGAATTATTTGTGCTGCTGAAATGGTAGTTATATATGATAATAATGATGATAGTCAGATCTATCTAAAAATGAGAAAACACAAAAGTTTCAAAAACTTGTTTCAAACTAAAAACATGTATTCATATTTATTAGACAAATATCAAAGTGAAACAAATAGTCCTTATTCTTTCTCACATATATTAACCGTGTCGTTTCCACAAATGGAACCCCATACCATAATTTAGTCTCCACTATGTTTCAGTGTGGGTGCAATGCAACTCGTATCAAAATGTTCTCCAGCTTTTCTGTGAACGTAGATACGACGATGCTGACCGCAGAGCTCAAACTTGAACTCGTCCATCCAGACTATCTTCTTCCAGTCATCTACAGTCCAGTGTTTGTGCTCTCTGGCAAATTTGAGGTGTTTTAAGATGTTTGCAGACCTCAATAATGGCTTCTTAGCAGCTATACATCTTAAGTCGTCTGCGTCGACTTTCTCAGATCCTGATCTAGTAGCATTAATCTCTGCCTGAAGATCAGTAGTGGTCTTCTAGTACTTAAAATCTTGAGGTGCCTGATATCTACTTCACTTAGCTTTCGTTTTTTGCCTCTTTGTTGGCACATTTTCTCAGTACCAGCCCCTGCAATCGAGTCCAAGACATACTTGAACACACTGTGAGAACACTTCGTCTTCCTGTTTGTCTCAAAGAAAAGGCAAATACCTGTAATTTGGCATCTCAATCCAAAGTAATAATGTGCTTCATTATTTTTTCTGTATTTTTTTTTTGTAAAACAGTAAACCTGAAAATTCATGGATAGCAACAATAATTATATTTTAAGCTCTGAAGACATAATTTTGATTAAAGAGCTTGCACATACTGATGGATTAACCATTACAGAAACATAAAGATATTTTGGTAATCGGCAATACTGTTAATTTAGGGCAGCGGTGGCAAACACGTTACACTGGGTGGTGGTCTAATAAATTTCTTAAGCACTGTATATATGTCAGTATTCACGATTTTAATTTTTTCTATAATCAGTGTAAAACCTAACCACATTAAATATTAAACAAAAGCAGAAAATACTCACATTTGAGAAGGGAAAAATGATAACACCATTTATCAAAGACAGAAAGAATTTTCTGATTTTCAAACTTCTCACAGTGCTTGTTCCATTCATGTCTGACATTTCACCAGGAAACATATCCAAATCTAAGCTTATATTGTGACATTTATGCAAGGTTACGGAGTTCGGTATGCCTCGTTTAAAAATTCACCAAAAATAAATAGTTTTCTCAAACCAGATATGCTAAAAAACTAAAAATTCTGTGCTTTTTTGGAGTTTGAACTGTTGGTAGCTCAGCTCCAACTTACAGTAATGTGGCAAAAAAAATTCAAAGATATGTAGGCTGAACTGCAGGCAGTGTTTACACACAACAGGGAGGAGACAAGCATGAAAACAAATTAACATGTATACAGTGAAATATCTATAGCAGAGGTGTCAAACTCATTTTAGTTCAGGGGCCACATTCAGCCCAGTTTGATCTTAAGTGGGCCGGACAAGTTTTTACAAAATATTTCATCAAATATTGCGAAAATGAGACGCAACACGTCAAAAAAATGAGACAACACGAAATACAACAAATTAGACAAGTTACAAAGCAACAAAAAATGGACAGGTGACAAAAACGCAAAACGACAGGCAAAACAACGCATAAATCAAAACACAAAATGACAAAAACACAAACTAGCCAAAACAGAAACACAAAACGACAAAAACGAGAAACAAAACAACAAAAATATGAGACGAACAACAGGTCAGACAACAAACAAGACCCAGTATTACAAAAATGAGACATGACAAAACGGCCAAAAATTTGACACGACACAAAACAAAAAAGACTAAATTTCGACCGAAAAAGTTACAAAGCGACAAGAAAATGGACAAACGACAAAAATGAGACAAAAAAAAAACAAAACGACAAAAACGGCACACAAAACAATGCATACAGCAAAACACAAAATGACAAAAAATAAGTCAAAAGACACAAAATGACAAATGAGGTACAAATGACAAAAAAATGAGACGACAGTCAGACAAAAAGATGACAAAATATTACAGAAATGGGACACAAAACGACAAAAGAACAATACGCCGCATGTCTGACACCCTGATCTATTGTATGCAGAGTCACTGTTGTCTCAGTATGGGTAGTACCAGTGGGCACTTGCATGCTGATTCCACTTTTTTGTTCAATTCGTGCTAAATATATATTCAGAGTCATTGTTGTGCTGCACAGAAGAAACTGTTGAGTTCTCTCTGCTTCTAGATGTGGTTGTGCTGTTTCCATTAATGTGCAGGACTTCGTATTGCATTGCACTAACTGAAAATATGACAGGAGCAACAAACTACTTAGGTCTCAGAGGGTTGATTAATTAGAAAGTCATCACCATCTGTTGATTACTATTTGTACATGTAGAACAGTTTGTTTCTCAGAGGTGTGATCACTGGCTGATGAAATGCTGTATGGACTAAATATTTATTTGGTATCAGGATGTTCTTAAAGTCAGTGTGTCTGAAGTTGTTGATGAGTTTTGCTGCAAAAGGATGTGTGATCTTGATTCTGCGGCCCGTGGCTGAGTCGTGTAAACCTCGGCTCTCCCCTCCTCTCCTCCCCTCTCTGCTCTCCTATTGGCCGGCCGGCCTGCCGTCTCGCCTCTGATTGGCTGATATGTCAGCTGCATTCACTGCCCATGTGTGGTGCATGTGAGCAGCTCAGCGCTTGTTTTTCTTCCAACATCTGCCTGCTCCCGTTTCACTGCTCAATCTGCGAGACATTACGGTAACATTTCAAAGATGTTTTCTTAGAAAGGTATCGGTGGGAGAGTTTCTGCTTATGCTGGGCAAACGTTCACGAAAACACTTAAAAAATAAAAAACAGAAAAAAACAAGGATTCAAGGAAATATGTTCCATCTATGCTACAAGATGCTTCATGAAAAGGTGACAGTCTTCTTCAGAAAACACAACAAAAACAAAATGTTCAACAAATGGAGAACATACTGTATATAATGTGGACACACCCCTAAAGAAAGGAGACCCACACCATAATTCCCCTCCCGACCACTCATATTAATCCATTTTCATGATTTCGTTGTGGCTTTTCTTGGTTGTTTTAGTGGCTTTGTTCATCTTTACATAGCATTTAACTCATCTTCATGAAAGCAGAAGAAAAGATTTTGAAGAATGTTGATGTCTTGTTTTGACACGTCAAAGGAACTCTTTTTACATCAATTTCATGAGACGGGTGCAAAGAAAAATGGACAAGCATAAACAAAAGTTTAGAAAAGACCACTGCACTCTGTCTAACTTGCATAAATTACAATTATCAGCAACTTTTCAGTGCTAGATCTTTTCCAGGCCAGTGGTTTGATACAAAGAAAAGCCATTTTAAGGAGCAGCTGCAGATCCACAACCAGTCTACACATCCCACATACTATAGGAAGACATGAACTACAAAACATAGTACCACCAAATGACAACTTTAAATCACATACAGAAAGTAAGAGTCATGAATGAACCCCAAAAACTCTTTACGGCAGCATTAATGTATACATATACACGGATTCTGGAGGCTTAGATGCTGATTGTGTTTATTAATTGGACTATACATATATTGAATTACTTTTGAGGTCATTGATTTATTATTGATGGTTACTGTTTCCCTCTTTGCCATATTTATTGTTAGCTGCCTAGTTGATAGTTGTATTTTGTGGAATTTCATTGCTGTTGCAGATTCTTCTAAACTACCTGTACGTCTAGGATTTTTAAGACTGGTTTTGCCCATTGTGGAATTGAAACATTTATATCCAAGGATTTTACCTAGTCAGTATAACAAATGTCCCACTTTCTGTCTGTCATTTAAAGTTGTCATTCAGTGGAATGATGTTTTGTAATTCATGCATTGTATGTTACATAATTTAATTGGGTTTGGAGCTGCAGCTGCTTCCTATTTAAGATGACTTTGTCTGATGAAATGTGATGAATAAATGTGTTTGTGCAAGTTAGAAATTTTGCAGGACTCTTGAATGTTTGAATATTTTTAAAACTAGACTGTACATATGCAAACTTGTGTCCATTAGTTTACACAAAAAATAACAAGTGCATTTTCTTGTAATATGTGAAAGTGTATTAGTTTTGAGAAAAGAGACCCCCTTGATGAATTCTTTGCTATTATAGGCCAAACATTTCTGGTGATTGGCGATTATATGTTATGTGAGGAATTTAAATATCAGAAATAATACAATTATAGTAAAGTTAGAACTTTTGTACGAGGCCAATTAACTCTACATTAGTAGGCAATGAACAAATGAAATAAATGTAAAATCTTTTTTATACTTTTGTGCAGCTTGCTGTGAAAATAGTAGAACAACCTCAAAATTAGAAAATAAAGTTAATATTATGCATCTTTCCATCTTCTCTGGGTTAAGGGGGTATGATGCCCCTTTACAAGATTTTACATTTAGTTTATTATTATTAATGATAATAATATTTAATCACTCTCAAAATATATTCATGTATCCATGCTGCCTGTGTTGATATTCTATATAGATTTTAAAAATAGCCATTGTTCTTCACCCTGTTAAACCCACTGTTTATATATATTTTTGCTCATTTCCTTCTATATTTGGGTCGGGTTTATATATTATGGTCATCATAATTATTTATATTTTTGTTACACTTATTTTTTTTGCTTTTTTCACTTTATTTAGAGTTTATTATATATATGTGTGTGTGTGTGTGTGTGTGTGTGTGCGCGCGCGCTATTTTTTGTTTGTTTCCTTATTTATTTATTTTTACTACTTTTTTATTTCTGTATTTGGGTCTTCAGGGTTAATAGGGAGCCTTATTCAAGTTATTCTACAGAAGGTAGAAAAAAAATGTGAATTTTTCTTAAATCTAAATTTAACAATTTCTGTGGGCTTGGTTTGAATTCTTCCCTTGAGCTAAAACTATGTGGTTTGAACAGTTTTGTCTGCATATTTTTGGTAAATGTTGCTGTGTTGTTTACAGACTTCCTTTCCACACTTAAAACACATTAATGCCATGATGCAGGTAAACAGACTAAAATGGTGACAGATTTCATGGGAAACTATAAGTAAATGCGACTATCCAGATATGAAATTAGTAAATGGCTGGAAGCAGTAGTTGATTATATTAAGACATGCGATAACAGAACTACAGTGAAGCTACATCCTGTACCAGGCTCTTTGTTTTGCTGCCTGGGTTTCTGGCTGCGCGTCGTGTCCAGTCTTTACGGTAGAGAGAAACTGCTGTTTCTCAGCTGATATGTGACATCCATCCCCCCGCTGCTGCTCATTCAGACTACCAGAGCTGCAGCCCACCGACTCAGTTTGTTGTTGGGAGGGCGGCATCTATGATCCAGGATGTTAGACAACGAGGAGTTCATGCTGGACTCTTCCCCGCGGGAGCTGACCCAGAAACCGCTTAAGAAGATCTGGATGCGTGCAGAAACGACCACATAGCTCAGAGACGGGGTAAGATGCAGCTGCCGGCAAGTGCGCTGGGAAGGGATGGAACAGGGAGGTGATGTCGGAGATCGACTGAAACGTTTGTTGTCGTTGATTTTTTTTCTCTCTCTCACCACATTCCGTTTACGCCTGTTTTTCGTGGGTGAAATGTTGCCGCAAAGGTAATCCGTTACACTGGCATTACGCGCGGCTGTTGGAGATGTTGCCGTTTCGTGCGTAGTACTGTTGCATCAGCTAGTCTGGTGGGCTTTTTACCCCAGTCTCACTTGCCTTGGGCAGTGAAACTCAGTCCTGGAAATATTTGCATATGCATGACCGCAGCATCAGTTCAGCCTGGACCTCATGTCTGGTGTCGTCTGAGAGTATCGGTCTTCTGTCTGGTTTGTTCTCTGCAGGGTCTCTGCGCGTTTCTGCTGAGTCAAGCTCTGCTCCTTCACACCGTTTTTTGTTTTAATTCCTTTCAAAACAAGCAGTCATCGGTCCTGTCCGTGTCTGGCACTAAGCATTTCATATTCTTGAGCTTTATTTTGAATTCTTTTATGCTTGGTTTATAATGCACACTGCAAGAGTAGCTTCAGACATCAGACCAGAATCCTTCAAGAGAGTCTGGCTGCAGACCTCCCCCCTCGAATCCTTTGCTATGCTTGCACTAGGAATTTGAAATGAAGAGCCACTGTGCTCACTCCAAAGAATAACAATGAGCGACAATGAGCCACAAATTTCTGTGTCAGTGATAGCGGAGAAATGGAGTCGTTTTCCTGCATTCTGGTGCATTTGAGGCAAAAAAAAAAAAAAAGCTCAATAAACAGTTCTATTTTAACTATTTTATTTAATAATAATAATAATTTATTTGACAATGCCTTTCAGAGCACCCAAGGTCACTTTACAAGGATAAAAACACAGTACAAATACAGTAAAAACACAATAGTTTTTGGTCAAAAGTTCGATATCGATTTTGATACTTTTTAATATTTCAGAGATATGTTGTACTGTTAAAAAAACAATAATTATGCAAATAAACTTTGATGCACTGCTTTCAAATAAATTTTGCAGTCGTACACGTCGCAACTGACAGATTTTGTTTTCAGTGTAATACATAACAAAAGTGCAACAAGGTAAATAAATTAAAATAATTCACCAAAGTGCATAAATGCAAGAAAATGTAAACAGAAAATGGGACCGTTGCTTAATAACACTAAAAACTAGTGGTGTGCGATACTGCAAGATTTGGTATTGATCCGATACCAAGTAAATACAGGGCCAGTATCGCCGAAACTCAAGACTAACTTTCGCAGTAGTAGATTTTTAAGATAACCTCCTCAGATGGAGGACCTCTGACAGGCAGATCGACTGTTCATTGAAGCTGCATCAGTTCAAACATACTCGACGGAAACTGAAACTAAAGTATGATATCGCAGCACTGGTATCATTGGATATCAATACCCACGCTGGGATTGATATTATCAATATTTTGGATCGATCCGCCCATCTCTACTTTTTACAAGAAAAATGGTGCACCACTGTGGCTCACACGGTTCAGAATGACTGCGCCATCCAGCAAAATGATGCGTCAATGGCGCTGTGGCGATCGGCTAGCGCAAGCCTAGCTTTGTGTCATCTGTTGACATGGTGGAGCGTTGCAGTGACCCTGAGGAGGATAGATGCTCATAGCTGTGATTAATAGTGTTGTCCTGTGTGCATGCAGAAGTTTTGTGATACAGTTTACAGTTATAATAATAAAAAAGAAGTTAAGGAAATTCAGAATGCATCAGTGGTTGCAGAATATTTTTAGAAAATGTTGTTTGTGTGACATTCTCAACTAATAGTTTATCCCAAAAGAACATTTATATCGACATCTTTCAACTCTGTGATGCATGCTGTCAACAGCAGGGATTTCCAACATGTTGCTGTCCTTAATTAATCAGCGTGTGCCTCTGGTTAGCTGTTAGTACAGTAGGTCTGAGTGGACAAAACATGAACCACACCTTTCTTGCTGTCTGCTTGTTCATGCTCATTCATCCGTCCTGCAGTTTTCTTCATCATTGCCAAAATGATAAGAATTGAGAGTACATGTTTTTTAATTGTTTTGTCATTATAGCTTGATGATATGAAAAATATGTGATTTTTTTGTGAAAGACGATGACGGTTTTGATTTCTAAAGATGCCTGTTTTAAAATCAAACTCACCTCAGTATTCACTGTGTATTGAATTAAAGCATGTGATGAAGCATTTCCACGTGAAAACCATCAAAAGCGTGACTGTCACACAGGGAGGAAAGCAGGAATTGTAAACCATGGACCTGGCAGATTAACCACATTTATATCATAAACTGCAGCATTTGTGAGTTGCTAATTCTACTGGCTCATTAAAATTTTGATTTGAACTCTATCATTTACTCTAGTTTTTATGACAAGGTCCAAAATAACAGAAAAATGCCCATTTCCCCGTTTAAATACACAGACTCAGTCCATACTGCACGTGCACTTATCATGCTTACTGTCGTGTGTTGTCACTTATTCTGAGTCAGGAAAAACTGCTTCCTTATTTCAGTCGTGTGTCAAATTGCCATTGTCTCATCTATTCTCTCTTTCCTCTCAGAGATGTTGGTGGTCAGTTCTGATGGGAAATGAAACGCGGGTGAAATATTTGACGTACCTGTGGCTCGTGTCTTGTTTTTCCAGTGGTTTACATCTGAAATCACTGCGTGGGTTTTCTGCACCACTGTGTGTCACTGTAACACCGACAGGGTTCTTAATGTGTAATTATGAGCAGCCTTAATTAAGTTCAGCTGAACGGACAATGTTGCAAGTACAGTCAAATCAGATGTATGAGACCTGAACTAATGTTCTCTGTTTTTCTTTCTTTCAGTATGCATGACAAACTGTCCCCACCCTCATCGTGACAGTTGGGCTTCTGCCAGAGGGAAGAACTTACATTTCAAAGAAGCTCACTCCGCTTACTTAAACTGATAGGTGTGCCAACCAAAGGTACACAAGCTACATCCAGATACTTCACGGAATTTTAAAGTGGAACGTTGTGTTTAATATGCAGCCATCTGTGTTACAGAGTTAATGTTGGCCCAGTACGGAGGAGTGCCTGAAGATCTACAAGTCCTTTGAGTTTTTTCCGTCAGACAATGAAGAAGGCTTAAAATCAGACGGTGAGTACACACCAACTCCTCAGGATGTCAGTCCCGTACACGCAGACTGCCAGCCTGAACAGTGACAAGCCACAGTCTGCAGGCTTCTATTCCAGCCACAATCCACACTGACAGGCACATTTGAATAAGAAGGAGAGTTGTTCTGTAGTTACCTACTGGTGTGATCAGTTGGACGTAAAACACTGCAGGCTTTCAGCTGTCAGCAGCAGCATGGCTGACCATCCCAGCATGCAGCAAAATTTCTCTTAACCTTTTCCTTACATTTCTCCTCTGTCCCGTCCACACGTGAGTTGCTACTTCAGCTTTGAACGATGTCCGGCAGTACCTGAGTGTTGAAGGAGGACAAGTCGCGGTGAGTCCTCATATCTAGTGATCATATAATTAATAAGTATCTGTCAGAGCTGTATAAGGAGAGTTTTCCTGCTGTTTCAGGTCTTCGATGCCACCAAATACGACAAGAGAAAGAAGAGGGACCATCGTCCAAGTTTGCTGAGCAGAATGGATTCAAGGTATCTTCAAGAGCTCTGTTTTCATCAGTAACCCAGACACAACGACCACCAAGTTCAACTTGTTTTCTTGTCAATTTAGGTATTTTTTGTGGAGTCAGTGTGTGAGGACCCAGATGTTCATTGCCAAAATATAGTGGTAAGCTTTGTCTTTTATTCAACACAGTATAGTTTATTAAGAAAGTGACATCATTCTCGTTTTTATTCTGAATATGCTTGGGGAAATGATTTGTTTTAAGCAAAGACAAGTTGTCTGAGAAATACACTCTGCCTGTTGTTTACTCAAATCCAGGAGCGCTTTGAATTAGTGAGAACTGAGGTGCATGCCATGTACTTTTAGAGGGAGTGTAGCTGAAGAGGACACTTTTTATTTCTTTACTCAGTCTTACCTGCTTCCTTAATTACTCACTTACCTTGATTGCATAAAATAGTAATAACATGTCTACTTTGGTAGGTACAAGTCTGAAAAGCAGACCAGCCAGGTTAGAAGAGGGTGATATTGTTAGGTTTAGACTGAGACAAGCTGAATGTGAAAAAGGCTAAAAGCAATATCAGACAGCTGACTTCCATTTCCCCTTTTCCTCTGCTCACATCCTCTCCCTGTGTTTCCTCTTTGTAGCAAGTTAAGCTGGGAAGCCCAGATTACCTACACTGCAACTCAGACGAGGCGATAGAAGACTTCATGAAGAGAATTAAGTGTTACGAGTCGTCCTACCAGCCTCTGGATGAGGTTCTGGACAGGTGAAGACTCGTCAAAATGATTCTGAGCAGATTAAATCAGTTCAGCATTACAGATGTCTGACTAAACGTCTCATTCCAGAGATCTGTCCTACATAAAGATCATGGATGTGGGCCGTCGTTACCTTGTAAATCGTGTCGTCGACCACATCCAAAGCCGAATCGTTTACTACTTGATGAACATCCACATTACCCCACGCTCCATCTACCTCTGCCGCCACGGTGAGAGCGACCTCAACATCAAGGGACGAATTGGTGGAGACTCTGGCTTGTCTGCCAGAGGGAAAGAGGTGCGTTTGTGACTGCATAGTGAGTGTCGTCTTGAAAGACAGAAGAGAAATAGGTTTTTATTGGGTGGGTTTAAAGTGAATTTTCCGTCTCTTACCATCCAGTTTGCCAAACATCTGAGGAAATTCATCCAGGAGCAGAACATCAAAGATCTGAAAGTCTGGACGAGCCAGATGAAAAGAACAATCCAGACAGCAGAGTGCCTGGGAGTGCCATACGAGCAGTGGAAATCTCTCAACGAAATCGACGCCGTATGTCAACTTCTACATTTAGTGCAAAATTATCAGAAGGTATTTGTATAAAGGCTGAATACATATTCTCCTCTCTTTACCAAGGGAGTGTGTGAAGAAATGATGTACGAGGAGATCCAGGAGCATTACCCTCTGGAGTTCGCTCTTCGGGATCAAGACAAATATCGCTACCGCTATCCCAAAGGAGAAGTAAGACGATGACAAGAGTCTTTAAAATGTCTCACTGTTTTTAAAGAGGTGAATGAGTTTCTTATTGTGTCCTGAAAACCTGTAAGTGTCTGATGGTTCTGTGATTCTGCATCAGTCATATGAAGACCTAGTGCAGCGGCTGGAGCCTGTAATCATGGAGTTGGAGAGACAAGAGAACGTTCTGGTCGTTTGTCACCAGGCCGTCATGCGATGTCTTCTGCATACTTCCTGGATAAGACGCAAGTAAGAACGACTAAAGAGGCGAAGTGAAAGTCAGCTAACATTTTCAGATTTATTTTTTTCCAGTTTGACATATCGGGTAGTCTTTCTTTAGCTAAACTACTATTTATTGTAGAGTCTGGTGGTCCAGTTTCAGCTTGAAATAAAATGTTGTACATTCTGACAGTGCAACTTTTTACGACTTTGTTTCTGTCGCCACAGATGAGTTGCCTTATCTTAACTGCCCTTTGCACACTGTGTTGAAGTTGACCCCCGTGGCTTATGGTGAGTTATGTGATTTTTCTAGGCTTGGTACCATAAATAAATGTTGATAACATAATTTTTCTGTCACATTAAGCTACCATCTGAAAAAAAAATATAAACGGTGTTGTAGCCATTTGATGTAAACTTGCTACCTTAGTAACGACGTTATTAAATATTATTAATATTGTAACCTGCAAGTTTTTGCCACTTGATCTACAATCACTAATATTGTTTTGTTTGCTCTCACTCAGGATGTAAAGTGGAGTCGTGTATTTAGGCGTGGATTCTGTGAACACTCACAGAGACAGACCGGAGTAGGCTATCGCAGCAGCACACAGAAATGTCTCACAGCAGACTGTTGAACTCGCTGCATTTTAACCTCATCTGTGGCCTGCATCTCCCAGTCTGGAGGATCCCCTGCAGATACCACTGTATTGCACACATGTTTGTGCATCTTTCTCCTGAGCAGGTGTAGCTGTTAGTGCCAACTGGTCTCTTTCTTATTACACAGCGACTGTAAAAGTTCCACACAGTGCTTTGAAGCCATGTTCACTCTCCATCTACCGGTGATCCTTGACAGCATCACTTACCGTTGATACTTCTACCTCCATGTTGTCAGCACATGACTGACTTTTCTCTTCATTTCAATTTTTCCAATCTGTGGGCAACGGATACAGGCAGCTTCGTGCTGTTTTTCTATCAGGGCTTTTCCTCAGTTTTCCATCTTAGTAGAAGAGCCAATCTGGAATGCCACTTTCAGGGTAAATCACTCAGCTGTGCGTGTTTGCATTAATAACATTGTATGACACTTTATGCCCCCTCATTTGAGGATCTGATGCTCATGAGAAACCTCCAAATTTAGTAGAGAGACTAAATGAAGGTTAAGGTTGTGTTTCGGTTGAATGACCACAACAGTGAATGAATGAATAGATCATAAACAAGCACATTAATATTGTTTTTAAACTGTCTTACATTTTATGTCGAAACATAATTTTTTCATAGTCTTGTATTTACATGAAGCCATTCACATTTACATTATGCATTGTGTAGCTTTTTAATACCTCTGTAATCTGGACAAATGATTAAGCCTAAACATATAGTTTTGCCGCACATAAAATTACGCACAATTTCATTGTCATTCCAGTAATGTGTTAGTTTTAAGCTAAGTCTTTGTGTGTATGCTAATGTTTGTTAATTTTTTTAAATGTGAAGGGTGAAATAAGCAATGTTTACCCAAATTTTAGATTGCCGTTAGAATAAAGTGTACTATGTTTTACTCTAAAGTCAGTGAGAATGTTAATTGTTGGATAAAAACTTGTTTTCCGTGTTTTGAGTTTGTCAAGGTTGATGCACTTGTGAACATAAAAATCCAGATTGAAAATAAATAAGTTCTTTGTCATGTTACTTTTTCTGGTCAAAACGTTTATCTTGTCGAAGCTGAACTACAGTCAGGGGACATAATGTGTTGATAAGGACAATTGTCTTTATGTCATCCATGTTTAGTTGGATGTTAAGTTTGGCTATTGAATGATTTGTCTCAGTAGAGCTTTAGACAGTGTTATTTGCCAGTAAACTGCTATTTTATTGACTAAAATAATAGTGCGTTCTGTTTTGAATTTATAACTTCAGTGCCCAGAAATCCCTCTGCACCATGCTTCCATCTCTTTTGGAATATAACATTAACAGATGACTCTTTTAAAATATCATTCAAATAAACACTCATAAGGTACTTTCATAAACCTAAGATGACAGCATGATTCATTACATGCAATCATTCATTCAAGTTAACGCATGAGTCATGTTTTATATAAGTAATGCATATGAGAGTTATTAAGTGAACAAAAGTAAATCATTAAATGTCCAATAAGTAAAGTAGGGCTATAACTCGTGTTGCCCTCTTATCACCGTTTCAGAATGTGAATGTGCAGCGCAGCACTGAAGACGCTCTGCAGACGGTCCCAGCTCATTTCTAACCTCCTGCACCTTCAGCTGAGCCTCAGTCAGAACCTCTGAACAGCATTTTTGGGAAATGTGCTGTGAACTGCCTCCAGTCGCAGCTTCTTCACCGATACCGAGACATCTCCTCAGAATCATACTGTAAAGCACTTTCACTAATTGTAATCCTTTTTTTTAAACGTGTGTTTGTTTGAACTATACGTTGTGACTCAGTGGATCAAACTAAAGGCAGATGCCAATATTTTGATATGTGGATCTACTGTTACTGGTGCAATGATAATATTTTCGATTCTCACCATTGTCCTCCATGATTCTATTTAATATCTACTGTATATTGTGCACGGTGTAAACTGCCATATGCTTTCATTGTTTCTGATCATGTTCTTAATGCGTGAAAATCAAACGTAACCCCAGAAAAGATTTAAGGAAACTGTAATTACACAGGAATCTTTTCCCGTCTTTCTTTTCCTCATTGATATTTTGTAACAAAAAAAGGGTCTTTCCTTGATGTATCTACTCAGAGTACACAAAGATCTTATCTTAAGATAATTTTAACATTCCAGAGGTGAAGATAAAATTCTTACTCATGAAAAACCCACAGAGAGCTGAACTCACATTATGAATGCTTGTTTCCCATTCACTCTAAAAACGTAGCTTTAGTGCTCTAATCCAAATTACTGTCCTTCCTCTAAATATTTAGAAGAAAAAAATAAGGACTTTTGAGGATATTGTCTGTTTTAAGAGATAAAATGAAAAGCTATGACAAATCTTCAGTGTGTCTCTTTTTGTGGGCAACTAAATAACTTAACCACAAATGAAAACCTGTTTTTCTTTGCGAGTATAAAGTGTGGTGCTGTGCAAATTGTACATGCATGTTTGTTAATGTTTTGCGTGTAAAACTACCTGTATTCTACTTTTTTAGATTCATGTACATTGTATTTTTATTTCTCTGTTGAAAATACAATTCCAAATGCCTTGTTCTGTCTTCAGCTGTCAGAATCTCAATAAATTTTCAATATTTGTGGGGAAAAAGAAAGCTGCCGTTACCATTTCATGACTTAACAAGTACAAAAACCACTAAAATACAAAGTACATTGTTTTTTTTATTTAACTTCACTGCCAGCAAGTATATTTATTTTTCATGTGCAATAGGGTTCTCTGTGTACTAAAACAAGAAACATGAACTAATTGATTGCCTTTGTGGTTTAAGGTATGTTGTAAGAAAACATAGCAAAATGAAATCCATGTGCATATAATATATAATATATATAGATTTAAAAAAAAACATTTAAATTATCTGAAAAATCCATATTATCCTGTGCTCATTAATATTGATAACACATCTTTTGAAGGACCTGCCCTGACTTCGTGTTCCAAAGGCAGAAATTAATGTCTGGTGTTACTACTCATTATGTACAAACATCAATATTTTGAGCACAGGCACGTTTTAAAGTTAAGGGTGAAACCCCACTGGCCTACACGTCTTTACTGTACATGTCATGTTTCTCCACCTCCCTTGGCTGCTCGTGTTTTGCCTCCTCTCTGCTCTGTGATGTGAACGCTGCACAGTGACGGCCAAGATTGCAAAGGAATGTATTCCTGGATTTTCCCTCTCAGAACTGCAAAAGTAAAACAAAACACAACGTCTAAGCTACAAAAACAATTAAAGCACAAGAATATATTACAGTTAAATAAAAACTATTAATACGCTTAAAGCAAACTCTGTCAGCCTAATAAAAAAAGTTGTTGCTAGAGGTACGGACCCGTACCCGTAGCCTGTGGACTACGGATACGGCACTTTCCATTTGCCAATCAGATACGCGAGATCTGGTCACGTGACTCCCGGTAGACGCTAGCTGTACGGACCCGTAGCATCGGTACGACAGGTACGGACCCTAAACCTGACCCTAACACTAACCCTAACCTTAACCTTTGCTTACCTTTCAACAGTTTGCAGTGGTTAGCAGCTTCTTGACTCGCGAGACTCGTGTACGGGTCCGTATCTGTCTGGCAAATGGAAAGTGCCGTACCCGTAGCCTGTGGGCTACGGATACGGACCCGTATCCGTAGACACTACCAATAAAAAAGATGAATCTCATTTCGTAAATAGGAAAATGAAGAGGCAATTACTCACATTTTGAGGAACTCCTCAGCGACGATACGAGCTCTGGCGTTCACAGACAGCTTCATTTCACTGATCTCCTTGTCAATTTCCTCCATAAAATGAATAACAAAATCCACCAGTTTGTGCTTGTACATCTGCTCTGTGTGGAAGTTGGTGATGAGGAAGCTGATGTCATATCCCTGTGACACAAAGACGGATAAAGAGAAGTGTTAAAATCCTCTCATCACATGTATGTGTTTAAGCTAAATACCTAAAGCCTGAAAGTGACAGCAAACATTTTTAGACATCTTCCCTGGATATTTGTGGCTTAAAGAAAACATGTCTTAATTTTTAGTTTGTTGTAGTCAGCTCTCTCTATTTACCAGAACGTCATTGCAGCACATTCAGGGCATTTTAAATCTGGCACCTATTTCTAATGTGATAATGAGCGTGGGAGCATTGTTAGAGTGACTTTTCAATGGCCGCTCACCTCCACTGGTTTCCTCCTCAGGATGAAGAAGTTCTCTGCTCTCATCATCATGAAACGCATGAATTTATGGCACAGAATCTTCTCAATCTCATCTGCCTACAGCAACAACGTATTCAGAATCAGAATCACTTTATTCATGCCCGAAGGGAAATTCAGTAATTAATTCATAATTTAAAAAGAACAACTCCGATTGCACAATTCTACTATTTACAAGTTGCTGAGTCAGAGTCCATGTATGACCACTAGCATCCAGACAGAAACCAGACCCACCTGCTTGACAGCGATGCTGACTCTGACGGAGTTGATGGAGCCCTCGATCAGAACCTTCTCTTTGTCGTTTCGGCTGATGATTACAGGCTGGAGGAGCAACTCTTTACTACTCCTGGAAGTGAGCAGAAACACACACAGTTGATGCTCTGGACACACAGTCGGCCCATTGGCATCGCACCACAGCTGCGGCGCTCGACTCACCTGACTTCCACCTCTGGCTTGTTGTGTCTCTCCACCACTTGTGAAGAGAAATTCTCCAGGCAGAGGGCGGCCTGCAGTGTGGCACGCACAGCATTGAGATATGGGCGCAAGGTTGCTGTCTTAGGGCGGAAAACAAGAAAAGGATGATGAGAATCCCTTCTAATGAACAATGTCTGCATCTATACCCAAGAGCAGGAGTCAGACAAATCAATCGTGGAACTCGCTGCTAATTGAATACATGCTGCTATATTATATGGCAACCAATAAAAAACCTGCAGTAAGTCAAACATATTAGGGGGTCAAGCAATTATCAGCTTGGGTAATAATTAACTCTGATAGCAGCTTTTCAATCATCTACATTTTCTTCTAAATTGACTCCTCATGAAATACATTCATTTAATAATGTGTTACTTTGCCGCTGATATAGCTGCAGTCATTCGGTTGTCTGGAACATTGTCCTGTCAGCAGCACTATCTGTTTGGTTACTCATCATAAGCATGAACATGTCACGATGTTGAAAAGCTTCTTTTCATGAAAGCATATATCTAAACTTAAACAAAGGCATGTCAATACAGTGTAGTGCAGGAGTTTGTGTCATTCCTAATTGACACCGACATTGTAATTTTCACTGCAAATGTTTGTATATAGGCTCCAAATATCCTGCACTGGCCCTGAAAAAAACCTAATGTTCCACCCCTAAAACATACGTACGAGGTGACTTAGAAAGACTTAACTCATTAAAATGTTGTTCAGAGAACACGGACAAGTACCATCGGAACAGTTCTTTGATTAATAGATGCTTATCAACTTAAAAAAAATAAATATATATATATATATATATATATATATATATATATATATATATCAGCTAATGCACTGTACATGGATTTTTAAAAGTGTCAAACACTGCCTTAAAAAATGATACTGTGCAGATGTCTGTACCTGTTGACCTCCCTGTAGAAAACTGAACAAAACCTGCATCGTTTTTCAAGCTACTTTATATTGTATTGTCTACAGTGAGTCAATATTGTACTATTTCACTCTCATTTCTCATCCCTGTACATATTGTGAATATTATTACTACTATCGTATTATTAATTTATTACTATTATTATGCTTATTGCTACATAAGCTGCTGTGACAATGTGAATTTCCCCTGGAGTGGGGAGAAATAAAGAACTATCTTATCTTATCAAGTCTGAACAATTCATCAGTCCAATACAACTTATGGCACATGCTATTGAGAAAAGCAGAAACATTTTTAAAATTATGAGCGGGGGGGGGGGGGGGTCTTTATGCAGACAAATCAAGACTTAGCAGTGAGATTTTCTAAATATGAGCGATCAACCAGCTCTACACCAACACCCCACATCTGGACTACCAACATCAGTATCAGGTCAGCCGGTAGCAGCAGCTGCTAGCTCACCTTTCACATCACTGTATTGGTATTCGACGTTATTTAGCCACAAAAAAGTACGGCAGAGTAAAGACACACACTTTAAAAAAATCCTAACAGGTCAGAGTCTGTGTGAACTATGAAGAAGTGTGATTATTTCAGCTCTCTGTTAGCTGATAAACCGACCAGCTAACGTTAGCCTGCTAGCTAACAGACTGCTGAGCTACTTCAGATAAAACCATTAAAAACCCGAACCAAGCCTCCGTAAATGAACGTAGCTTTACTGTTACAGCGCCAACAGCATACTAACGACGCAGGCTCTTATATAAAACCGTTCGCCAGCGCGGTTTTATCAGCGCATATTTGTAATTTCTCTCACCATTTCTCTGGAGGAGGAGCGGCGGCTAAACGAGGAAGCAGCGACACTGCGTTCCGTGAACAAACAGGAAACCAGCCGCCGAGCTGTGGAGATAAAACCACAACATTAACTGATAGCATTACATCTGTTTAATCTGTTATTCATGTAGTTAATATACGAGCAGAAAAAAAACAGAATGGTTCCCGTTTTTTCTCTCATATCACAAATAATCAGATTTTTTTTTTTTTTTTTTTTTTTAAGAAGCACATTACTTCTATCAGATGCATTGTTAGGATCTGGACAAACTGGAGGCTCAGCCCATCCCAGTCTGTACATTTTAACCTGATAAAAACACAATTTCAAGCTATTTCACAGTAAAATTAATTCAAAATCTGAGATAATGGCAGTTTTTAGAGCTGCTTAGCAGTGGTGGATCTTCCGTGGGGGCACGAGGGGGCACGAGGGGGCAGTCCCCCCTGTGATCTGATTGGCCACCCCATGTGCCCCCCAAAAATTTTCGTTGGAAATTAACATTACTGATACTCCAATTTCCGACGCTCTGAACACAACTTCAGTGTCCGACTGCACCTGAATGCACCAATGATGTTAGTTTGATCTTTTGATTGTATTTCCTTTGGACTTGAAGAAGCTTTGAAGATGTTTCCTGATGCCAGAGGAGAAGACGAGCAGCTTTGTACCTTTGCGGTAAGAAGACTATGGCCGTTTCTCAGTACCGTAACTGTCCATACTTGCATTCTCACGTACTCTTGAAACGTCATCATCGAGGCCACATCGGATCAGACTAGTGTGCATAGATATGAATCAGTAGATAGATATATATCTATGGCTGCAGCTCCCAGTGAACAGGAACATTTTATTAGAGGAAGTCAGACACAGTCACACAGAGAACCATTAGACCTCACACTGAAACTGAGCAACAGCTCTGTGTCTTGGACAGGATTTATTTTCAAAGCTACATGTGTGACAGTAATAATCTGTGCCAGAGCAGACCTCATTAGCACTTCTACTAGGTCGGCTAAACTTTCCAGTCATTCCATGGATGCTGTTGTCGGTAATGTAGCCAGAATATGGATTAATTTTTTATTTGGGCTTGACAAAGACGGGAACAAAAATATTCAGAGCAAGTGGAGCAGCGAGCTAACACTTATTACAGTTTGATTTACATTTTCAAAGTCAAAGTCTGTAAAACAAATCACGGCTTTTATTTTGTAAGTGAACCCTGGAAACGTTGTTTAGCCGTAATTCTGCTAACTTGGGCGAATGTGTTCTGCAGTTCCCGTTATTTAAACATCAATATGATGTATAAATGCAGATGGACTTCATATATTTCATTTGGCAGACATTTTTATTTATGTCTAGCATATTTTATAGATATAAACATATTTGATAGAAATATTAGAAATTGATATCTGTTTCCTCATAATAATTGAGTTAATGACATTAAATGTTCATCAGTGATTAGTCTTTAGTGTGAAACTTTTGCTTTACATCTATTTTTTTAAATGTAGGTCATTTTAAGGTAAGTCATTAAAGGATGGTTTTCTTATGTAAATGAATTTAAGGTTTAATTGATTGAAATCTTTCAGTCAATGTTGTGTTTCTTTCAATTTGAAATATCTCAATTTAATGAATACAGCTCAGTCAGTTACATTTTGTATTATTAACAATTCTTATTCAGTTTAACACTAGATGACGTATCAGTTCATTGAGTATTTCAGAGCCAGTTTTTTTCTTTTCAATGATCTGTATTTAAAGTGATATTAAAATATAATTGCAATGAAACAGCAGCAACATAAACGACCAAATATACAACGGAAGTGCAGCTATTTTAATATAAAAAAATGATCTATCAGTTAGAACATGGTGAAAGTGCAGCTAAAGTTAAGTGAGCGAAACTCCGGATAAGCAACATTTCCTTTTACTTCCAGAAAAACAAAAGCCTCGTATTTGCTATTTATTAAAAAATCACAAAAAGCAACACTTCCACCAAGTTTGTTTAAATTTGTTGGTATTTATCGGTAAAGCAGCAGCACATTATCCACAGACAGTTTTACTGTCCGTTGTCTTGTTTTAATCAGTTTCAGTTCAGTAATTCAATCCTTCGGCTGATTGGACCAACAGACACTGAAGGACTCCGACAGCTGGTCGGTAATAAATGATAATTTATTGATCAGTACCGGTTTTAATGAACTTTATGTTCAACTTTAGAGTCAGATATATGAGCAGTGAACCCAATGAGTTTTTGGAGTTTATTTGTGTGTGTGTTTACAGAGAAGAGAGTTAGCATCCAGTGAATATTAGCTTTAATGTGAATTAGTGATGCTAACCGAGCTAACTGACTAGTCCTGATTAGCAGCTAAATATAGCATCAAGCCAACGATGTTTGTGTTGTTTCCTGTCAGCAGCTGAAGTGTGTTGTGTTCCTGTAATCTCGTTCATGAAGTTCATAAAACTGTGGCTGGTTGCAGGGCCGTAGCCAGGATTTTGGAATAGGTGAGGTCCATGATGCGCGCGAAAATTTTTCAGTGTTTTTAAAAAAAAATTATTTTTATATATCTTTTTTAGGCTACAAGTCACACAAGATGTTTGTTGTTTAAATATCTTTTAATGATGTGAAATCAGCATTTTCCAAACAAAAATGTATATTTTTTCAAAAAACAAATCAACTTTTTACATCAAAGGCTAGCTGAATCCTCCTGTGACCAGAGGCATCCCACAGTTGAAGGATATTCTCCCGGTTCACCTCCACTTTCTGATCCACATGCATCATTGCCAGGCCTGCCAGTCTGTCGTTGGACATGGTAGATCTAAGCCATGTCTTAAGTCTTTGCATGGCTGAGAATGACCTCTCACAGGCACAAGTCGTCACTGGCAAGGTTAGAAATATCTTCAACATACATTGTATGTTGTCTGATGAGCCAGGCGCTCATCAAAAAAAAAAAAAAAAAAAAAAAAAAAAAAGCGCCGGACGCGCTCTCCGCTGTGGATAAAAGTAATTAAACTCTTTGATCAGATGATCTGACAGGCCGAACTAGTGCCGAATTATCTAAAAACATATATTGTGGTCACCTTGGTGTAGATGGGCGGGGATGTGGTCTACAAAGTGCTAATAATAAAAACACTAGTTTATGAACGGGGTTTGGCCCGCTGCCAAGCGCGTCACAGGGCGCATTTGCGGGCACGTGCATCAGCAGATCAAACAGCTTTTTACCGCAACACGCACACAGGCACAAACAGAACACAAAGCCCATGGATGTTTACCACAATTTACAATTTACAAGCACGTTTCACAGAGAGGTTTCAAGTTTTTATGAGTTTATGTTTTATTCAGTTGGGCATATTTGGCGAAAAAAAAAAAAAACTCGGAAAAAATAGGTGAGGTCCGGACCTCGCTGACCTCATACCTGGCTACGGCCATGGCTGGTTGATGTTAATGTAACATTCAGAAAACTTAAATGTGATTAAAACAGTAACGTTAATGTTCTAGTTGTCAGTAATCAGCTTTAATTTGACACTAAAACAGACTCTGATAGTTTTAAATGACACAAGTTTCATTAATTTGTTGAAAACTGTCTCATTTGTTGTTGTGATGTTGCTGCTCCAGATGATCCGTGTTGAAGATACATTTAGTTTTAGTATCAGAAGTACAAGAAGTAAAATGGAAGTTTAGTTCTGCTACGTCAAAGATTTCAGGAATAAAGTAACTAAATGAGTCTTTATGCATCCAACTTTATTTTACAATAATGAAATAATGAAATAATCACAGATAATAAAAATATAAATAGCAGAGAAAACCTGAAATAATTTCCTGAAAAGTCTATGAAGGAACAGCAGCTTTTTATCCTGAAAGATCAGAATCAACTCCAACATCTGCATCTGACAGCATCAAGTCAACCAGAAAGAAAAGAAAAAAGAAAATGACTTCTTTCTGATCACATCTGTTCCGCTGCTCACATTCTTCACGTTTATAGTCCATTTTTAAAAGTTTAGCAGACAGGTGCTCTGCTTTGGAGTGTGACGATGTCGTCGGTGATGTGGAGACTGAAGTTTCCATTTCACCCACAGCGTACTTTAGGGCACCCGGGTGATGTTTGAAATTCTGACTGACAGCTCAGATTTAACTGTCTGCAGTTCTGTTTTGATGGAAGTTAAGTTTTCACTCAAAGCTGCCAGGAGCTGGTTCTTTAAAATAACTGCTGTCCCGTTACAGAGTGAAAGTAGCAGAAACTATGATGTTTTTAGTGATTTTTGAACGACATATGATGTTTTTGTCACATTTTGGACGACATACTAAACTGTGACATTTTGTCACATTTTGGATGACATACTAAACTATGACATTTTTCGTGACATTATGGACAACATACGAAACTATGACAATTTTAGTGATATTTTGGACGACATACTAAAATATGACGTTTTTAGTGACATTTTGGACAACATACGAAACTATGACATTTGTAGTGATATTTTGGACGACATACTAAACTATGACATTTTAGTCACATTTTGGATGACATACTAAACTATGGCATTTTTGACGACATACTAAACTATGACATTTTTAGTAACATTTTGGACGACATAGTAAACTATGACATTTTTGGTCACATTTTGGATGACATACTATGACGTTTTTCGTGAGTTTTGGACGACATACTAAACTATGACATTTTAGTAACGTTTTGGACGACATACTAAACTATGACATTTTTAGTAACATTTTGGACGACATACTAAACTATGACATTTTTGACGACATACTAAACTATGACATTTTTAGTAACATTTTGGACGACATAGTAAACTATGACATTTTTGGCACATTTTGGACGACATACTAAACTATAACGTTTTTGGTCACATTTTGGATGACATACTATGACGTTTTTCGTGAGTTTTGGACGACATACTAAACTATGACATTTTAGTAACGTTTTGGACGACATACTAAACTATGACATTTTTAGTAACATTTTGGACGACATACTAAACTGTGAGATTTTGTCACATTTTGGATGACATACTAAACTATGACATTTTTCGTGACATTATGGACAACATACGAAACTATGACAATTTTAGTGATATTTTGGACGACATACTAAAATATGACGTTTTTAGTGACATTTTGGACAACATACGAAACTATGACATTTAACGACATACTAAACTATGACATTTTAGTCACATTTTGGATGACATACTAAACTATGGCATTTTTGACGACATACTAAACTATGACATTTTTAGTAATATTTTGGACGACATAGTAAACTATGACATTTTTGGTCACATTTTGGATGACATACTATGACGTTTTTCGTGAGTTTTGGACGACATACTAAACTATGACATTTTAGTAACGTTTTGGACGACATACTAAACTATGACATTTTTAGTAACATTTTGGACGACGTACTAAACTATGACATTTTTGACGACATACTAAACTATGACATTTTTGGCACATTTTGGACGACATACTAAACTATAACATTTTTGGTCACATTTTGGATGACATACTATGACGTTTTTCGTGAGTTTTGGACGACATACTAAACTATGACATTTTAGTAACGTTTTGGACGACATACTAAACTATGACATTTTTAGTAACATTTTGGACGACATACTAAACTATGACATTTTTGACGACATACTAAACTATGACATTTTTAGTAACATTTTGGACGACATAGTAAACTATGACATTTTTGGCACATTTTGGACGACATACTAAACAATAATGTTTTTGTCACATTTTGGACGACATACTAAATATGACATTTTTAGTGATATTTTGGACGACATACTAAACTATGACGTTTTTAGTGATTTTTTGGACGACATACTAAAGTATGACTTTTTTGTGACATTTTGAACTACATACTAAGCTATGACGTTTTTGTCACATCTTGGACGACATAGTAAACTGTGATGTTTTTTCACATTTTGGACGACATACTAGACTACCACATTTTTAGTGATATTTTGGTGGACCACATTTTGGACGACATACTAAATATGACATTTTTAGTGATATTTTGGACGACATACTAAACTATGACGTTTGTAGTGATATTTTGGACGACATACTAAACTGTGACGTTTTTTTCACATTTTGGACGACATACTAAACTACCACATTTTTACTGATATTTTGGTGGACCACATTTTGGACAACATACTAAACTATGACATTTTTAGTGAAATTTTTGACGAAATACTAAACTATGACATTTTAGTGAGTTTTGGACGACATACTAAACTGTGACATTTTAGTCACATTTTGGACGACATTCTAAACTATGACATTTTTAGTAACATTTTGGACGACATACTAAACTGTGACATTTTTGTCACATTTTTAATGATATACTAAACTATGATGTTTTTTCACATTTTGGACGACATTCTAAACTACAATGATTTTCGTGATATTTTTCACAACATTCGAAATTATGACATTTATGGTGATATTTTGAACGACATACTAAACTATGACATTTTTAGTGAGTTTTGGACGACATACTAAACTATGACATTTTGTCACATTTTGGACGACATACTAAACTATGACGTTTTTGTCACATTTTGGACGACATACTAAACCGTGACTTTTTTTTTCACATTTTGGAAGACAAAGTAAACTCCGACGATTTTCATGATATTTTTCACAACATACTAAACTATGACGTTTTTGGTCACATTTTGGATGACATACTATGACGTTTTTCGTGAGTTTTGGACGACATACTAAACTATGACATTTTAGTAACGTTTTGGATGACATACTAAACTATGACATTTTTAGTAACATTTTGGACGACATACTAAACTATGACATTTTTGACGACATACTAAACTATGACATTTTTAGTAACATTTTGGACGACATAGTAAACTGACATTTTTGGCACATTTTGGACGACATACTAAACTATAACGTTTTTGTCACATTTTGGACGACATACTAAATATGACATTTTTAGTGATATTTTGGACGACATACTAAACTATGACGTTTTTAGTGATTTTTTGGACGACATACTAAAGTATGACTTTTTTGTGACATTTTGAACTACATACTAAGCTATGATGTTTTTGTCACATCTTGGACGACATAGTAAACTGTGATGTTTTTTCACATTTTGGACGACATACTAGACTACCACATTTTTAGTGATATTTTGGTGGACCACATTGTGGACGACATACTAAACTATGACATTTTTAGTGATATTTTGGACAACATACTAAACTATGACTTTTTGTCACATTTTGGATGACAGACTGAACTACAACGGTTTTAGTGATATTTTTCACAACGTACTAAACTATGACGTTTTTTCGTCGCATTTTGGACGACATACTAAACTATAATGTTTTGGTCACGTTTTGGACGACATGCTAAACTATGACGTTTTTGGTCACATTTTGGACGACAGACTAAAGTATGACATTTTTAGTGATATTTTGGACGACATACTAAACTATGACGTTTTTAGTGATTTTTTTGGACAACATACTAAGTATGACATTTTGTGACAATTTGAACTACATACTAAGCTATGATGTTTTTGTCACATTTTGGACGACATACTAAACTACCACATTTTTAGTGATATTTTGGTCGACCACATTTTGGACGACATACTAAACTGACATTTTTAGTGATATTTTTCACAACTAAACTATGACGTTTTTCGTCACATTTTGGACGACATACTATGACATTTGTAATGATATTTTGGATGACATACTAAACTATGACGTTTTTAGTGAGTTTTGGACGACATACTAAACTATGACATTTTTGTCACATTTTGGACGATATACTAAACTATGACATTTTTAGTGAGTTTTGGACGAAATACTAAACTATGACATTTTAGTCACAATTTGGACGACATTCTAAACTATCACATTTTAATGATACTTTGGACGACATACTATGGCATTTTAAGTGACACTTAGGACGACATACTAAACTATGACATTTGTAGGGATATTTTGGACGACATACTAAACTATGACTTTTTGTCACATTTTGGACGACAGACTGAACTATGACAATTTTAATGACATTTTGGATGAAATACTAAACTATGACATTTTTAGTGAGTTTTGGACGAAATACTAAACTATGACATTTTAGTCACAATTTGGACGACATTCTAAACTATCACATTTTAATGATACTTTGGACGACATACTATGGCATTTTAAGTGACACTTAGGACGACATACTAAACTATGACATTTGTAAGGATATTTTGGACGACATACTAAACTATGACTTTTTGTCACATTTTGGACGACAGACTGAACTATGACAATTTTCGTGACATTTTTCAGAACATATTAAACTATGACGTTTTTTCGTCACATTTTGGACAACATACTAAACTATAACGTTTTTGGTCACGTTTTGGACGACATACTAAAGTATGACATTTTTAGTGATATTTTGGACGACATACTAAACTATGACGTTTTTAGTGATTCTTTGGACGACATACTAAAGTATGACATTTTTGTGACATTTTGAACGACATACTAAGCTATGATGTTTTTGTCACATTTTGGACGACATACTGAACTGTGACATTTTGTCACATTTTGGATGACATACTAAACTATGACATTTTTCGTGACATTATGGACAACATACGAAACTATGACAATTTTAGTGATATTTTTCACAACATACTAAACTATGACGTTTTTGGTCACATTTTGGATGACACACTATGACGTTTTTCGTGAGTATTGGACGACATACTAAACTATGACATTTTAGTAACGTTTTGGACGACATACTAAACTATGACATTTTTAGTAACATTTTGGACGACATACTAAACTATGACATTTTTGTCACATTTTGGACGATATACTAAACTATGACGTTTTTCACATTTTGGACGACATTCTAAACTACAACGATTTTCGTGATATTTTTCTCAACATTCGAAATTATGACATTTGTAGTGATATTTTGGACGACATACTAAACTATGACGTTTTTGGTCACATTTTGGACGACATTTTTAGTGATATTTTGGATGACATACTAAACTATGACGTTTTTAGTGATTTTTTGGATGACATACTAAATTCTGACATTTTTGTGACATTTTGAACTACATACTAAGCTATGACGTTTTTGTCACATTTTGGACGACATACTAAACTGCGACGTTTTTTTTCACATTTTGGACGACATACTAAACTACCACATTTTTAGTGATATTTTGGTGGACCACATTTTTGACGAAATACTAAACTATGACATTTTAGTGAGTTTTGGACGAAATACTAAACTATGACATTTTAGTGAGTTTTGGACGACATACTAAACTATGACATTTTAGTCACATTTTGGACGACATTCTAAACTATGACATTTTTAGTAACATTTTGGACGACATACTAAACTATGACATTTTTGTCACATTTTGGACGATATACTAAACTATGACGTTTTTTTCACATTTTGACGACATTCTAAACTACAATGATTTTCGTGATATTTTTCACAACATTCGAAATTATGACATTTATGGTGATATTTTGAATGACATACTAAACTATGACATTTTTAGTGAGTTTTGGACGAAATACTAAACTATGACATTTTAGTGATATTTTGGACGACATACTAAACTATGACGTTTTTGTCACATTTTGGACGACATACTAAACTGTGACTTTTTTTCACATTTTGGACGATATACTAAACTATGACGTTTTTTTCACATTTTGGACGACATTCTAAACTACAATGATTTTCGTGATATTTTTCACAACATTCGAAATTATGACATTTATGGTGATATTTTGAACGACATACTAAACTAACATTTTTAGTGAGTTTTGGACGAAATACTAAACTATGACATTTTTAATGACATTTTAGTGATTTTTTGGACGACATACTAAAGTATGACATTTTTGTGACATTTTGAACTACATACTAAGCTATGACATTTTTGTCACATTTTGGACGACATACTAAACTGTGACGTTTTTTCACATTTTGGACGACATACTAAACTACCACATTTTTACTGATATTTTGGTGGACCACATTTTGGACGAAATACTAAACTATGACATTTTTAATGACATTTTAGTGATATTTTGCACGACATTACTAAACTATGACTTTTTGTCACATTTTGGATGACAGACTGAACTACGACGATTTTAGTGATATTTTCACAACATACTAAACTATGACGTTTTTTGGTCACATTTTGGACGACATACTAAATATGACATTTTTGTGACATTTTGAACTACATACTAAGCTATGACATTTTTGTCACCATTTTGGACGACATACTAAACTGTGACGTTTTTTTCACATTTTGGACGACATTCTAGACTATTGACATTTTAGTGATATTTGGACGACATACTAAACTATGACTTTTTGTCAACATTTTGGACGACAGGACTGAACTACGACGATTTTAGTGATATTTTTCACAACATACTAAACTATGACGTTTTTGGTCACATTTTGGACGACATACTAAATATGACATTTTAGTGATATTTTGGACGACATACTAAACTATGACGTTTGTAGTGATATTTTGGACGACATACTAAACTGTGACTTTTTTTCACATTTTGGACGACATACTAAACTACCACATTTTTACTGATATTTTGGTCGACCCACATTTTGGACGACATACTAAACTATGACATTTTAGTGAAATTTTTGACGAAATACTAAACTATGACATTTTAGTGAGTTTTGGACGACATACTAAACTGTGACATTTTAGTCACATTTTGGACGACATTCTAAACTATGACATTTTTTAGTAACATTTTGGACGACATACTAAACTGTGACATTTTTGTCACATTTTTAACGATATACTAAACTATGATGTTTTTTCACATTTTGGACGACATTCTAAACTCCAATGATTTTCGTGATATTTTTCACAACATTCGAAATTATGACATTTATGGTGATATTTTGAACGACATACTAAACTATGACATTTTTAGTGAGTTTTGGACGACATACTAAACTATGACATTTTGTCACATTTTGGACGACATACTAAACTATGACGTTTTTTGTCACATTTTGGACGACATACTAAACTGTGACTTTTTTCACATTTTGGACGACATACTAAACTACCACATTTTTACTGATATTTTGGTGGACGACATTTTGGACGAAATACTAAACTATGATATTTTTAATGACATTTTAGTGATATTTTGGACGACATACTAAACTATGACTTTTTGTCACATTTTGGACGACAGACTGAACTACGACGATTTTAGTGATATTTTTCACAACATACTAAACTATGACGTTTTTTGGTCACATTTTGGACGACATACTAAATATGACATTTTTAGTGATATTTTGGACGACATACTAAACTATGACGTTTGTAGTGATTTTTTGGACGACATACTAAACTGTGACGTTTTTTTCACATTTTGGACGACATACTAAACTACCACATTTTTACTGATATTTTGGTGGACCACATTTTGGACGACATACTAAACTATGACATTTTTAGTGAAATTTTTGACGAAATACTAAACTATGACATTTTAGTGAGTTTTGGACGACATACTAAACTGTGACATTTTAGTCACATTTGGACGACATTCTAAACTATGACATTTTAGTAACATTTTGGACGACATACTAAACTGTGACATTTTGTCACATTTTAATGATATACTAAACTATGATGGTTTTTCACATTTTGGACGACATTCTAAACTCCAATGATTTTCGTGATATTTTTCACAACATTCGAAATTATGACATTTATGGTGATATTTGAACGACATACTAAACTATGACATTTTTAGTGAGTTTTGGACGACATACTAAACTATGACATTTTGTCACATTTTGGACGACATACTAAACTATGACGTTTTTGTCACATTTTGGACGACATACTAAACTGTGACTTTTTTCACATTTTGGACGACATACTAAACTACCACATTTTTAGTGATATTTTGGTGGACCACATTTTTGACGAAATACTAAACTATGACATTTTAGTGAGTTTTGGACGAAATACTAAACTATGACATTTTAGTGAGTTTTGGACGACATACTAAACTATGACATTTTAGTCACATTTTGGACGACATTCTAAACTATGACATTTTTAGTAACATTTTGGACGACATACTAAAACTATGACATTTTTGTCACATTTGGACGATATACTAAACTATGACGTTTTTCACATTTTGACGACATTCTAAACTACAATGATTTTCGTGATATTTTTCACAACATTCGAAATTATGACATTTATGGTGATATTTTGAATGACATACTAAACTATGACATTTTTAGTGAGTTTTGGACGAAATACTAACTATGACATTTAGTGATATTTTGGACGACATACTAAACTATGACGTTTTTTGTCACATTTTGGACGACATACTAAACTGTGACTTTTTTTCACATTTTGGACGATATACTTAACTATGACGTTTTTTTTCACATTTTGGACGACATTCTAAACTACAATGATTTTCGTGATATTTTTCACAACATTCGAAATTATGACATTTATGGTGATATTTTGAACGACATACTAACTAACATTTTTAGTGAGTTTGGACGAAATACTAAACTATGACATTTTTAATGACATTTTAGTGATTTTTTGGACGACATACTAAAGTATGACATTTTTGTGACATTTTGAACTACATACTAAGCTATGACATTTTTGTCACATTTTGGACGACATACTAAACTGTGACGTTTTTTCACATTTTGGACGACATACTAAACTACCACATTTTTACTGATATTTTGGTGGACCACATTTTGGACGGAAATACTAAACTATGACATTTTAATGACATTTTAGTGATATTTTTGCACGACATACTAAACTATGACTTTTTGTTCACATTTTGGGATGACAGACTGAACTACGACGATTTAGTGATATTTTTCACAACATACTAAACTATGACGTTTTGGGTCACATCTGGGACGACATACTAAATATGACATTTTGTGACATTTTGAACTACATACTAAGCTATGACATTTTGTCACATTTTGGACGACATTACTAAACTGTGACGTTTTTTTCACATTTTTGACGACATTCTAGACTATGACATTTCTAGTGAATATTTTGGACGACATACTAAACTATGACTTTTGTCACATTTTGGACGACAGACTGAACTACGACGATTTAGTGATATTTTTCACAACATACTAAACTATGACGTTTTGGTCACATTTTGGACGACATACTAAATATGACATTTTTAGTGATATTTTGGACGACATACTAAACTATGACGTTTGTAGTGATATTTTGGACGACATACTAAACTGTGACTTTTTTTCACATTTTGGACGACATACTAAACTACCACATTTTTACTGATATTTTTGGTCGACCACATTTGGACGACATACTAAACTATGACATTTTTAGTGAAATTTTGACGAAATACTAAACTATGACATTTTAGTGAGTTTTGGACGACATACTAAACTGTGACATTTTAGTCACATTTTGGACGACATTCTAAACTATGACATTTTAGTAACATTTTGGACGACATACTAAACTGTGACATTTTTGTCACATTTTTAACGATATACTAAACTATGATGTTTTTTCACATTTTGGACGACATTCTAAATCCAATGATTTTCGTGATATTTTTCCACAACATTCGAAATTATGACATTTATGGTGATATTTTTGAACGACATACTAAACTATGACATTTTTAGTGAGTTTTGGACGACATACTAAACTATGACATTTGTCACATTTTGGACGACATACTAAACTATGACGTTTTTGTCACATTTTGGACGACATACTAAACTGTGACTTTTTCACTTTGGACGACATACTAAACTACCACATTTTTACTGATATTTTGGTGGACGACATTTTGGACGAAATACTAAACTATGATATTTTTAATGACATTTTAGTGATATTTGGACGACATACTAAACTATGACTTTTTGTCACCATTTTGGACGACAGACTGAACTACGACGATTTTAGTGATATTTCACAACATACTAAAACTATGACGTTTTTGTCACATTTTGGACGACATACTAAATATGACATTTCTTAGTGATATTTTGGACGACATACTAAACTATGACGTTTGTAGTGATATTTTGGACGACATACTAAACTGTGACGTTTTTTTCACATTTTGGACGACATACTAAACTACCACATTTTTACTGATATTTGTGTGGACACATTTTTGGACGACATACTAAACTATGACATTTTTAGTGAAATTTTTGACGAAATACTAAACTATGACATTTTAGTGAGTTTTGGACGACATACTAAACTGTGACATTTTAGTCACATTTTGACGACATTCTAAACTATGACATTTTTAGTAACATTTGTGACGACATACTAAACTGTGACATTTTTGTCACATTTTTAATGATATACTAAAACTATGATGGTTTTTCACATTTTGGACGACATTCTAAACTCCAATGATTTTCGTGATATTTTTCACAACATTCGAAATTATGACATTTATGTGATATTTTGAACGACATACTAAACTATGACATTTTAGTGAGTTTTGGACGACATACTAAACTATGACATTTTGTCACATTTGGACGACATACTAAACTATGACGTTTTGTCACATTTTTGGACGACATACTAAACTGTGACTTTTTTTCACATTTTGGACGACATTACTAAACTACCACATTTTTACTGATATTTTGGTGGACGACATTTTGGACGAAATACTAAACTATGACATTTTTAATGACATTTAGTGATATTTTGAGACGACATACTAAACTATGACTTTTTGTCACATTTTGGACGACAGACTGAACTACGACGATTTTAGTGATATTTTTCACAACATACTAAACTATGACGTTTTAGTGATTTTTGGACGACATACTAAAGTATGACATTTTTGTGACATTTTGAACTACACTAAGCTATGATATTTTTGTCACATTTTGGACGACATACAAACTGTGACGTTTTTTGACTTTTGGACCGACATTCTAAACTATGACAGTTTAGTGATATTTTGGGACGACATCACCTAAACTATGGACTTTTTGTTCACATTTTGGACGACAGACTGAACTACGACGATTTTTAGTATATTTTCCCAACATACTAAACTATGACGTTTTGGTCACATTTGGACGACATACTAAATATGACATTTTTAGTGATATTTTGACGACATACTAAACTATGGCGTTTTTAGTGATTCTTGGACGACATACTAAAGTAGACATTTTGTGACATTTTGAACTACATTACTAAGCTATGACGTTTTGTCACATTTTGGACGACATACTAAACTGTGATGTTTTTTCACATTTTGGACGACATACTAAACTACCACATTTTTACTGATATTTTGGTGGACCACATTTGGACGACATACTAAACTATGACATTTTTAGTGAAATTTTTGCGAAATACTAACTATGACATTTAGTGAGTTTTGGACGACATTCTAAACTATGACATTTTTAGTAACATTTTGGACGACATACTAAACTGTGACATTTTTGTCACATTTGGAGATATACTAAACTATGACGTTTTTTTCACATTTTGGACGACATTCTAAACTACAATGATTTTCGTGATATTTTTCACAACATTCGAAATTATGACATTAATGGTGATATTTGAACGACATACTAAACTATGACATTTTTAGTGAGTTTTGGACGAAATACTAAACTATGACATTTTTAATGACATTTTAGTGATATTTTGGACGACATACTAAACTATGACGTTTTTAGTGATTTTTTGGACGACATACTAACTGTGACGTTTTTTTCACATTTTGACGACATACTAAACTACCACATTTTACTGATATTTTGGTGGACACATTTTGGACGACATACTAAACTATGACATTTTTAATGACATTTAGTGATATTGGACGACATACAAACTATGACTTTTTCACATTTTGGACGACAGACTGAACTACGACGATTTAGTGATATTTTCACAACATACTAAACTTTGACGTTTTTGGTCACATTTTGGGACGACATACTAAATATGACATTTTAGTGATATTTTGGGACGACATACTAAACTATACGTTTTTAGTGATTTTTTGGACGACATACTAAAGTATGACATTTTGTGACATTTTGAACTACATACTAAGCTATGTAACGTTTTGTCACATTCTTGGACGACATACTGAAACTATGACTTTTTGTCACATTTGGACGACATACTAAACTACCACATTTTTACTGATATTTGGTGGACACATTTTGGACGACATACTAAACTATGACATTTTTAGTTAAATTTTTGACGAAATACTAAACTGTGACATTTTTGTCACATTTTGGACGATATACTAAACTATGACGTTTTTTTCACATTTTGGACGACATTCTAAACTATCAATGATTTTTCGTGATATTTTCACAACATTCGAAATTATGACATTTATGGTGATATTTTGAACGACATACTAAACTAACATTTTTAGTGAGTTTTGGACGAAATACTAAACTATGACATTTTTAATGACATTTAGTGATTTTTTGGACGACATACTAAAGTATGACATTTTGTGACATTTTGAACTACATACTAAGCTATGACATTTTGTCACATTTTGGACGACATACTAAACTGTTGACGTTTTTCACATTTTGGACGACATACTAAACTACCACATTTTTACTGATATTTTGGTGGACCACATTTTGGACGACATACTAACTATGACATTTTTAGTGAAATTTTTGACGAAATACTAAAACTATGACATTTTAGTGAGTTTGGACGACATCTAAACATGACATTTAGTAACATTTTTGGACGACATACTAAACTGTGACATTTTTGTCACATTTGGACGATATACTAAACTATGACGTTTTTTTCACATTTGGACGACATTCTAAACTACAATGATTTCGTGATATTTTTCACAACATTCGAAATTATGACATTAAGTGGGATATTTGAACGACATACTAAACTATGACATTTTAGTGAGTTTTGGACGAAATACTAAAACTATGACATTTTTAATGACATTTTAGTGATATTTTGACGACATACTAAACTATGACGTTTTTAGTGATTTTTTGGACGACATACTAAACTGTGACGTTTTTTTCACATTTTGGACGACATACTAAACTACCACATTTTTACTGATATTTTGGTGGAACCACATTTTGGGACGACATACTAAACTATGACATTTTTAATGACATTTTAGTGATATTTGGACGACATACAAACTATGACTTTTTGTCACATTTCGGACGACAGACTGAACTACGACGATTTTTAGTGATATTTTTCACAACATACTAAACTATGACGTTTTGGTCACATTTTGGACGAACATACTAAATATGACATTTTTAGTGATATTTTGGACGACATACTAAACTATGACGTTTTTAGTGATTTTTTGGACGACATACTAAAGTATGACATTTTTGTGACATTTTGAACTACATACTAAGCTATGACATTTTTTGTCACATTTGGGAAGACATACTAAACTGTGACGTTTTTTTCACATTTTGGACGACATTCTTAAACTATGACATTTTAGTGATATTTTGGACGACATACTACACTATGACTTTTTGTCACATTTTGGACGACAGACTGAACTACGACGATTTTAGTGATATTTTTCACAAACATACTAAGCTATGACGTTTTTGTCACATTTTGGACGACATACTAAACTGTGACGTTTTTTTCACATTTGGACGACATACCTAACTACCACATTTTTACTGATATTTTGGTGCGACCACCATTTTGGGCGGACATACTAAACTATGACATTTTTAGAGAAATTTTTGACGAATACTAAACCTATGACATTTTAAGTGAGTTTTGGACGACATACTAAACCTATGACATTTTAGTCACATTTTGGACGACATCTAAACTATGACATTTTTAGTAACAATTTTGGACGACATTACTAAACTGTGACATTTTTCTCACATTTTGGACGATATACTAACAATGAGTTTTTTTCACATTTTGGACGACATTCTAAACTACAATGATTTTCGTGATATTTTTCACAACATTCTGAAATTATGACATTTATGGTGATATTTTGAACGACATACTAAACTATTGACATTTTTAGTGAGTTTTGGACGAAATACTAACTATGACATTTTTAATGACATTTTAGTGATATTTTGGACGACATACTAAACTATGACATTTTGTCACATTTTGGACGACATACTAAACTATGACGTTTTTGTCACATTTTTGGACGACATACTAAACTGTGACTTTTTTTCAACATTTTGGACAAACATACTAAACTACCACATTTTTACTGATATTTTGCGTGGACGACATTTTGGACGAAATACTAAACTATGACATTTTTAATGACATTTTAGTGATATTTTGGACGACATACTAAACTATGACTTTTTGTCACATTTGGACGACAGACTGAACTAGCGACGATTTTAGTGATATTTTTCACAACATACTAAACTATGACGTTTTTTAGTGATTTTTGGACGACATACTAAAGTATGACATTTTTGTGACATTTTGAACTACATACTAAGCTATGATATTTTTGTCACATTTTGGTACGACATACGAAACTGTGACGTTTTTTTCACATTTTGGACGACATTCTAAATTATGACAGTTTAGTGATATTTTGGACGACATACTAAACTATGACTTTTTGTCACATTTTGGACGACAGACTGAACTACGACGATTTAGTGATATTTTTCACAACATACTAAACTATGACGTTTTTGGTCACATTTTGGACGACATACTAAATATGACATTTTAGTGATATTTGGACGACATACTAAACTATGACGTTTTTAGTGATTTTTTGGACGACATACTAAAGTATGACATTTTTGTGACATTTTGAACTACATTACTAAGCTATGACGTTTTTGTCACATTTTGGACGACATACTAAACTATGACTTTTTGTCACATTTTGGACGACATACTAAACTACCACATTTTTACTGATATTTGGTGGACCACATTTTGGACGACATACTAAACTATGACATTTTAGTTAAATTTTTGACGAAATACTAAACTGTGACATTTTTGTCACATTTTGGACGATATACTAAACTATGACGTTTTTTTCACATTTTGGACGACATTCTAAACTACAATGATTTTCGTGATATTTTTCACAACATTCGAAATTATGACATTTATGGTGATATTTTGAACGACATACTAAACTAACATTTTAGTGAGTTTGGACGAAATACTAAACTATGACATTTTTAATGACATTTTAGTGATATTTTGGACGACATACTAAACTATGACTTTTTGTCACATTTTGGACGACATACTAAACTATGACGTTTTTGTCACATTTTGGACGACATACTAAACTGTGACTTTTTTCACATTTTGGACGACATACTAAACTACCACATTTTACTGATATTTGGTGGACCACATTTTGGACGAAATACTAAACTGACATTTTTAATGACATTTTAGTGATATTTTGGACGACATACTAAACTATGACTTTTGTCACATTTGGACGACAGACTGAACTACGACGATTTTAGTGATATTTTTCACAACATACTAAACTATGACGTTTTTGGTCACATTTTGGACGACATACTAAATATGACATTTTTAGTGATATTTTGGACGACATACTAAACTATGACTTTTTGTCACATTTTGGACGACATACTAAACTATGACGTTTTTGTCACATTTTGGACGACATACTAAACTGTGACTTTTTTCACATTTTGGACGACATACTAAACTACCACATTTTTACTGATATTTTGGTGGACCACATTTGGACGACATACTAAACTACCACATTTTTACTGATATTTTGGTGGACCACATTTTGGACGACATACTAAACTATGACATTTTTAGTGAAATTTTTGACGAAATACTAAACTATGACATTTTAGTGAGTTTTGGACGACATACTAAACTGTGACATTTTTGTCACATTTTTAATGATATACTAAACTATGATGTTTTTTCACATTTGGACGACATTCTAAACTACAATGATTTTCGTGATATTTTTCACAACATTCGAAATTATGACATTTATGGTGATATTTTGAACGACATACTAAACTATGACATTTTTAGTGAGTTTTGGACGACATACTAAACTATGACATTTTGTCACATTTTGGACGACATACTAAACTATGACGTTTTTGTCACATTTTGGACGACATACTAAACTGTGACTTTTTTTCACATTTTGGACGACATACGAAAACTACCACATTTTTACTGATATTTGGTGGACCCACATTTTGGACGACATACTAAACTATGACATTTTTAGTGAAATTTTTGACGAAATACTAAACTATGACATTTTAGTGAGTTTTGGACGACATTCTAAACTATGACATTTTTAGCAACATTTTGGACGACATACTAAACTGTGACATTTTTGTCACATTTTGGACGATATACTAAAACTATGACGTTTTTTCACATTTTGGACGACATACTAAACTATGACTTTTTGTCACATTTTGGACGACAGACTGAACTACGACGATTTTAGTGATATTTTTCACAACATACTAAACTATGACGTTTTTAGTGATTTTTTGGACGACATACTAAAGTATGACATTTTTGTGACATTTTGAACTACATACTAAGCTATGATATTTTTGTCACATTTTGGACGACATACTAAACTGTGACGTTTTTTCACATTTTGGATGACATTCTAAACTATGACATTTTAGTGATATTTTGGACGACATACTAAAACTATGACTTTTTGTCACATTTTGGACGACTAGACTGAACTCCGACGATTTTAGTGATATTTTTCACCAACATACTAAACTATGACGTTTTTGGTCACATTTGGACGACATACTAAATATGACATTTTTAGTGATATTTTGGACGACATACTAAACTATGACGTTTTTAGTGATTTTTTGGAGACATACTAAAGTATGACTTTTGTGACATTTTGAACTACATACTAAGCTATGACGTTTTTGTCACATTTTGGACGACATACTAAACTGTGACGTTTTTTTCACATTTTGGACGACATTACTAAACTACCACATTTTTACTTATATTTTGGTGGACCACATTTTGGACGACATACTAAACTATGACATTTTTAGTGAAATTTTTGACGAAATACTAAACTATGACATTTTAGTGAGTTTTGGACGACATTCTAAACTATGACATTTTTAGTAACATTTTGGACGACATACTAAACTGTGACATTTTTGTCACATTTTGGACGATATACTAAACTATGACGTTTTTTCACATTTTGGACGACATTCTAAACTACAATGATTTTCGTGATATTTTTCACAACATTCGAAATTATGACATTTATGGTTGATATTTTGAACGACATACTAAACTATGACATTTTTAGTGAGTTTTGGACGAGAATACTAAACTATGACATTTTTAATGACATTTTAGTGATATTTTGGACGACATACTAAACTATGACGTTTTTAGTGATTTTTTTGGACGACATACTAAAGTATGACATTTTTGTGACATTTTGAACTACATACTAAGCTATGACGTTTTTGTCACATTTGGACGACATACTAAACTTGTGACGTTTTTTCACATTTTTGGACGACATACTAAACTACCACATTTTTACTGAATATTTTTGGTGGACCACATTTTGGACCGACATACTAAACTATGACATTTTAGTTAAATTTTGACGAAATACTAAACTGTGACATTTTTGTCACATTTTGGACAATATACTAAACTATGACGTTTTTTCACATTGGACGACATTCTAACTACAATGATTTTCGTGATATTTTTCACAACATTCGAAATTATGACATTTATGGTGATATTTTGAACGACATACTAAACTAACATTTTAGTGAGTTTTGGACGAATACTAAACTATGACATTTTAATGACATTTTAGTGATATTTTGGACTACATACTAAACTATGACTTTTGTCACATTTTGGACGACATACTAAACTATGACGTTTTTGTCACATTTTGGACGACATACAAACTGTGACTTTTTTTCACATTTTGGACGACATACTAAACTACCACATTTTTACTGATATTTTGGTGGACCACATTTGGACGAAATACTAAACTATGACATTTTTAATGACATTTTAGTGATATTTGGACGACATACTAAACTATGACTTTTTGTCACATTTTGGACGACAGACTGAACTACGACGATTTTAGTGATATTTTTCACAACATACTAAACTATGACGTTTTTGGTCACATTTTGGACGACATACTAAATATGACATTTTTAGTGATATTGTTGGACGACATACTAAACTATGACGTTTTTAGTTGATTTTTTGACGACATACTAAAGTATGACATTTTTGTGACATTTTGAACTACATACCAAGCTATGACATTTTTGTCACATTTTGGACGACATTCTAAACTATGACATTTTAGTGATATTTTGGACGACATACTAAACTATGACTTTTTGTCACATTTTGGACGACAGACTGAACTACGACGATCTTTAGTGAATTTTTCACAACATACTAAGCTATGACGTTTTTGTCACATTTTGGACGACATACTAAACTGTGACGTTTTTTTCACATTTTGGACGACATACTAAACTACCACATTTTTACTGATATTTTGGGTGGACCACATTTTGGACGAAATACTAAACTATGACATTTTTAATGACATTTTAGTGATATTTTGGACGACATACTAAACTATGACTTTTTGTCACATTTTGGACGACAGACTGGAACTACAACGATTTTAGTGATATTTTTCACAACATACTAAACCATGACGTATTTCGTCACATTTTGGACGACATACTAAACTATAAAGTTTTTGGACACGTTTTGGACGACATACTAATCTATGACATTTTTGTCACCTTTTTTTTTTTTGTTTTGTTTTATATCCTCTATTAATCCCACGAGGGGAAATTCTGATCTTCGCAAAACATTTATGACCGGCTGTCTCGGGTCGCCGAGCAGCGACACAAAAACAGGACAGATGCTGTTTTCCAGGGGTTAGGTGGCTAGTTTATTTGAAAGAGTAAGTTTACAACAACTCAACATGTGAGCAGAAAAATCCCAAGTCTGTCTTTAGTTCAGCTGACAATATTAGTTCTTGTCTTTTTTACTGGCCAAACTTTTCAGGAAGTAGATGAAGAATAATTAAAGCTCTCATGTAAAATCAAACTTATTTTGGATCCTTGTGGAGAGTTAGTCTTAGAGTTTGTAAAGCTGTGAGTTTTGGAGTCACATGGATTGTTTGACATTTAATAACCGAGTCCTGAAATAAAATCATCGTTGTGGATTTCTGTCATTTAGTCTGGACTAAACAAATAGCAGCATAAATCTCAAACATCATTATGAGGAGTCTGGATTGAGGTTTCTCACTTTGATCAAACATGAAATTTAGGTTGGTTTAAAGGAATATTCCACCTTAAATCTTCAAATGTTAACCTAAAAGGTTGGTTTCAGGAAGTATTCCACCTCCAAGGTCCTCGCACATCCATCTTAAGGAACATTCCACCAAAACCCCTGGAATGCACCTAGAATGTTGGTTTGATGAGTATTCCATCCAAATCCTCACAAGAGACCTGAGGGGCTGGTTAAAAGGATATTCCACCTAAACTCAACTCGGGCAGTATGCTGTAACAACAGAAAGAGGTCCCTTTCTGTGGAAGAACCGTGTCCGAGTGTACGATGTCATCACTGCTCTGGACATAGACGCCATGATGAGTCAAATCTTTGCGTGGCTGGAGAACCCGGTGAAGTTTGAGAAGTCTCGTGGCGTTAACACCCTGGAGACAGAGATCTTCCTGAAGTCCGTCCACAAGGAGGAGGACACTTATATCCTCATTGTGGAGGGCTTTCTGCTTTACACCTACGGGCCTTTGATTGACATGCTAAACCAACATTACTTTATTTCCATCCCATATGAAGAATGCAAAAGTGTAGGTGCTCTGGGAAGTACACAGTTGATCAAATTGATCATATCAGGGAAAAGTCTGCTGAGAGGAAAATGGAGAAATGACCTAATTATCGCTTAAATCCAGATATGTTATATACATATAATAGACATTTTTACATTTTTGACACTTTTATTTGTCCTGGCATCAAAAGCACAAGTGAAGGTAAAAACGATCACAGTTGTGTTCCTTTAAGTCTTACATTGAGTCAGCATCCCAGCACCCAGAGCTCTGGAGATGGCTCACTACATGGAATGCAGCCTCCATTAATTATCAGTTACACCCATACACCTTCTTGCTCTGTTGGGGTGACTGAGCAAGTAGAGGTTCAAAGATAACTCTTCAGTAAGAAAAGCTGAGGTGTAAATATAGAATTCTTGTTGACTGAATTCCATGTGGCTGTTTTGCTTTTAAGCTCCCAATATGCTCATTGCTTGCTCACGCCTACACTAGTGTAACAGGATGTACTGATCTCCTCTTCAAAGCCATACAAACCCACGGCTTTGCAGTTATTCTGAGAGATTTGCCTTCTTTGACACCAGAGTTAGGTGGACCTACGCTGTGCAGCAATATACGGCTCACTACAGTGCAAACTAAGCATTAAATTGGAATAAGGAGTTTAAACACTGTCTAGGCTCTCATTAAACGGACAAAACTGGATGGTCAGGGAGTTTCTGCAGAGCATCTCATATTCACACAACAGTCCTGAGGAGCAATCAGCCGCTGTAGCTCAGCAACACAGCTTCCCAAGAAAATAATTTGTTCATCGGTCTTGTCTGGGAATAAGACAAATAATGCTAGACACAGATATATTCAAGAGTTTTATTTGACGTCCGAATTTCTTTGACAATATCATTGGCGTTGCAGTAATTTTTTTCTGTAAGGAGGAGGTGTAATACCAGGGCAAATATTGAATATTTTCTTTAAATGGAGGGAGAGAACATCCATTTTCAGTTCGATCCAGTTCACCTTTACCATGTATACACCGTAATACACAATCCGTTAAAAATATTAAGTACTGAGCCAACCTGAGCTACAAGCAGATAGATAGAACAGCAATAACAAGACATGAAAGGAGACGGGTGTACGCTGTGTGGGTGACGTGTATTGTAATTCCATAGCACTGAAAGATGTCTGATGAAGGACATAAACACATACAGCAGTAATAGTAGCAGGTACAAGTAATGTTACGTAAAAGGCAAATAGTAATATATCAAGGAGTTGATCCACGTTTAACTGTGACTGTCTGCTCAGCTTTTAGAGTCTACCTAGTAACATTTCTTCTGCAGTGTGAGGCAGTTATAACCCTTTGACACACAATCTTTGAAGGGAAAGGCAATACAATCACCAGAGCGTTCAACAGATTCTCAGGAGATATCTAACGAGGGGAAACAAGTGAGGAGGCATAATTTGAAGCTTACCGAAAGGCGTGTTAGCAGACGTTGCCCAAAATCAGTCATCCCGCTATAACATTTAAAGGCAAAAACATAAAAGAAGTGCAAAAAAAAACCAAGTATGTGTTTCAGTTTGGCTTGAGAATACATCAGCCAATTATATTATATATGTATATATATATAGTTTAACTAGATTATTTCTTGACATATAGGCAAAAGAAAGCAAACAAAGAGAGAGAATAAGATAGTTGGGATGCTGACATTAGCCAACATCGTGTCACATTACAGAGCATCAGCCGGTCCCTTCTTGAGATGCCAACTGTCTCTTTGAACGTGGCTCCATCGTTGACCCCTCAGTGTGAGAGGTCAGGGGCCGCAGGTGGCCAAATTGGTGGCAGGACAGGAGATCACTCACTATCAAGTCAGAACCGTGAGGCCAGAAGGGGGTGTCATTCTTCTCTCGGGTGTCTTTGGGCACTGGATTTGTCAGCGTATTTCACGAGAGTACGCTAGTGTATTAAACTGTGTGCTAAGTGGGGGAAGGGGGGGGATACATACCATCGTGCAGCAGACTGTGTGAGGGGTTGTGTTGATGGAATGAATATGGCGTGAAGGAGGAAGACCAATAGGGAAGTCCTTTCCCTGGGGGCGAGGTGGAGTGATGTAACAGGGTGACAGGGTGTTCCAGAAAGCCAAGAGAGAAAGATGGTCCAGTTGTCCCTTAGCAAGCTGCAGCTTTCTGCTGACGGTTTAGCTCTGTCATTCCTATCCAGCTTTATGGGCTCTGGGAATTCATTATACAACTCCACCTCTGTCTCCTGCGAGGCATCAAGAGAGAACAGCCATGGTGAGTGCGGAGAATTTTAACAATTCTACTGTTATTGCTGTGCAAACAAAGCAACAGGATATTGAAAGACATCACGGGTTTTTGTCATTTTAAAGCACTCACCTGTTTGAGGGGCGTTTCGTGCAATTGTCTGGAATGCCTGTTCTACATTTATGGCTTCTTTGGCGCTGGTCTCAAGTAGGGGATGTTGTTCTTACTCTGACACCAAGCCTGAGCCCTTTTGGTGGTCACCTGTGAGCATAAAGATAAACAGATCCATCAACAATGATTACGTGAAGCGTGGAAGACAATAACTCGTAATGAAGTCATGAATGGAAGCTTCATTTTTATTTGGAGTAAAACGGATTAAAACTATCGTGAGCAATTAAAAAAAACACATTAATTCAACATAGTAAAAAACCTTCATGTATTTTACCAGCTCATCAAGACAACTGGGGTTCCAGAGGCTTCGTATTTGAGATGTATGACATGACTTGGCAAGATAAAGCATTTGAACCCTTTGGATTTGCCTGGTTTCTGGGCTCATTGTTCATATGATGTAATCAGATGTTTAAGTCACAAGTATAGATGAATAAAACAACAAATGACAATAAGCTTTTGTATCACATTAACATAACAATTACATTTAATTTCCTGTGCTGATGTTAAACGTAAACTTGGATTTTTGACTCCTGACTGTAAAAGTCATTAGCCCCGGGGAAATTTACTGTAAATGTTTGACTTAGATGATCTGGCTATAATTTCTAGATAAATACAGGAAATTGTAAAGGATTCACTTGTGTGTCTGTCCACTGACTGCATTCTGTCTGTTTCTAGTTTTTGGCCAAGGACTTTTGTTGTACATGATGAACCTTTATCTCCCTCACACTGCCTGTCTCTGTCTCTATTGGCAAATATCAAAGTTGAAATGCCATCTAAAAAAAAAAAAAAAAAAGACAGAAAGGAGAAAAGTTGCCAAGAACATACTTAAACGCAGCCAGAGGTGTGTTTCACTCTTTGTTCTATGGGGTTCTGTGATTTGCCTCCTGATCAGGTCAGTCATAACATCCTATTTGTAAGCTGTACAGGGTTCTCGCCAGTGCATTTCAACGTAAACTGCCCGTTACCGCTGTCATAACGGCCTGTTACGCTGTCAGTTAAAGATTACGCTGTTGATTAGGGCCGCTATGCTGATATTTTGACAGTTCAGGGTTCTCACCAGCGCATTTCGAAGATTACGCTGTTGTTATGAGAGTGTGTGGCTCCGTCATGAGAGAGGGGATAGAGAGCAGCATGTGTCTTTGTGAGAGAGCGAGATGTCCAAGCGACCCTGAATGCAGCGTGAGCGAGAGAATGCAGTCGGTTCGGTAGAGGAGGAGAGAAGGTGTGTAGTTGCTGGTTGGCGGTACTGTGCGGTTCAGCCACTGTTTATAGACAAGGCTGCAGTGTTCTTCGATATGGCTGGCTGGGCTCCTGTGTCTTTGCCTCTACGGCTGCTGAGGAAGTGAAGGGGTTAACCCCGGGCTTCCTGACCACGGTCGGGGGCCGAACAGGAAGGGTTAAACACTGTGATTAGGGCCGCTACACTGTTATTCTGACAGATAACGCCATGCGCATTTGTTTTTATCGACTGGGTGCCTATCTAGGCTAATTATGTCTCCCCACCTCAGCCGTACTTTCCTGTCGTCGATTGACCCGTTCCCGTCTATTGCACATGCGCGTGCGGGACCTGCCGTTACGCTGAAAAAAAATCCTGGTGAGACCCTGATGTATTCAGCTGGTGAGCACCAAATTCACATTTTCTCTCTCACATAAGTCTTGTACTTTGCTGGCCACAGAAATGCCTCTGCTCAGATAAAGTGACTCTTGCAATTTCACCAAGGGTTCTGCTTTTCCTTACACAGCAGATCGATCCCGCTAACACTTGTACCGAGGCTGTTGTTGTGATCATGATGGTGATGTAAATATAAGTGTTTGAGGACTAGCATGACAGTAGCAGCCATAGTGTGCTCAGAAGTCTAACAAAGAGCTCAACGTAGGTATGCAAGCATGCTGGAAAAAGATCCAAATCACATCTACCAGAGACAGTCTGGCCACTGGACCTGGACCTCGGTATTCCAGGAATCTGACATTTAGCATCATACCAACCTGTCTGTTCTCCAAGTCAATCTTGTTGCCTAGCACCACAAAGGGGAAGTTCTCAGGATCTCGAGGGCTGGCCTGAATCAGAAACTCGTCCCTCCAGCTGTCGAGTGTCTTGAAGGTGTTGGGTGCAGTCACATCAAACACCAGCACACAGCAGTCTGCTCCACGGTAGAACGCAACACCCAAAGACTGGAACCTTTCCTGGCCGGCTGTGTCCCAGATCTAAACAACCAAAGAGGAAAAACATTTAGTCTTCTGACGATGCAGTAATGGATCTGGGGAAAAAAATAATTTCAATAACAATGCCGCTTTGAATGCTATAGCAATTTACAGTTTCATTCCTCCTCATAAGATAATCGTCTTCAAAGTTGCAATATTCCACACCTGCATTGTAACAAGCCGGTCGTCCACCATCACCTCCTTGGTCAGAAAGTCTGCTCCTATTGTAGCTTTGTACTGGTTACTAAACTTCTTGTTTACATACTGGTTCATTAGGGAGGTCTTTCCAACACTGAGAAGAGGAGACAATGAACAGGACAAACAATTCATGTGAAATATGCAGTAACTAAATTACCTACATTTACTGAAACAAGTGTTTCCTCTAGGATTTTTGGCAGAGGCGGCAGCAGGCTCTCTGGGAGCACGCCAGAGCGCACCCCTCGCTGCTGCTGAATGAATGTAGAGGAAACGCTGCTGAAATATATATATATGAAATATTTGTGTCTGTACACACACACACATACACCATTTCAAGTGAATCACTTTTATGAGCTTTGGTCATCTCACTTTAGGCATCTCATTCCAAAAAAAGCCCATTTCAAATGCAACAAAATCACATCAAAGACAAATTAAAACCTGACTGCCCAAACCACCTCTTACATCTAAGCACTTAAATAGGTGGTTGGTGGAGAAGTAGCCACTTATAGGGTCATTACTCATGTGGTAATAGTAACTGAAGTGACACTGAAGTTATGAGATTACCCATCCATTATTCTTGTTGCATATAAAGTGACAAAATTCAGTCGGATTCATAATCAGTGCAACCAAGTGATGATCTTTGTGGATGAGACAACATTTATTTGTAAAAATGTTTTTGTTGTAACAAAACTGCAGACATGTGGAAATCCTTCTTCAGACAGTTTAAGATTTTACCACCACACACTGTCACCGCTGACTTCCAACTTGTGAATATAAAAAGATGCATACACCAGTGGCCTGACTAACAGAGAGGCTTGTAAGTTGTTAATTGTATTTTATGTCTGCATTTTATCCACAAGAAGTAGAAGAGTTGAACTGAAGTCTTTCCAACAAGTGATTTGACTCAATGGCTGTGAGGGGTTATTTCATTTTTAACTATACAGTGGCTTAGTATCCCCTTGTCCTAGGCTAAAAGGTTCTATTTATAGTGAGAGATGCATTTTCGGACAGTTTTAAATTAATGCACATTTAAGGTTTCCAGTACTACATAAAATAAATATGTATATAAACACTATCATATATCAGTAGAGGAAAAAATTTAAAACAGGACATTTTTCCAGTATCACCCAACTTGCTTCTATCATCACTTTGCTTGTTAAAAGCCTTTTTCATAGATACTGAAACATCAAGTGCCCTTTAAATAGTCTTTCCATTATTGACTATAACAATTATTTTTCCATCAACATTACAGTGCAGAACTGACCATGAAAATAATGGCAGTAATTAAATCTTATTGGGTCTGCAGACAAAAACGGTAGGGCTGTGCTTGCAAGGAGCAGGAGGAGTATTCACTCTGCCTGGAGACAGCTTATGGCACAATAATAACTCAACAAGGAAGTAACAATACAAAAGCAGACTGACTTCAAAATAAAGGAAATTCAGTTTTTTTTCCCCTGAACAAACTATTTTTAGCACAGAAAAGCCATGCGCCACCCCGTTTTGCCGGTTTATACATGCAGATGGCAGATTTGACATGCTGTGACTCACCCAGAATCTCCCAGGATGATGACTTTCAAGAGCACTTTCTTCCTGGATGTCATTTTTCCACAGCTGCAGAAAGACAAAAGGCAACAAAGTTCAGCCTTTTTAACCTCTTCATTCCAAGTCCGGACATGATCACTAATTTTCTTTTGCTCGGGGACAGCAAAATCAATATCAAAGCCAACCTGCTTCTATGCAGATCGGCTTATTGGAAAACATTAGTCTTCAAATTTGTGTGTTGAGTTTTATGGCCTTGGACCAATCAGGTTTGAATGCCATTCATCCAAGTCATGTGCTTCCTAAGCTGTTTGGCAAATCACGAGGAACACATCATTCTTTCTCATTCTCTCTCACAAAACACAGGAAGTTACCTCTCCCTGTCCTTGCTGTGCAAATAAAATAACACATTTATTTTTTCTGTTGATATGGCTGCCAATAAACCAACAACAGCACAGGCCGCTCTCAGTACACTATCAAACATGAGGATCAAGTATGACCAAAGCATCATATACAACATGAACTGGGAGACACTGACTGTTCATATACAGCACCCTCCCACCCTCCATAATCATTGGCACCCCTGGTTAAGATGTGGCCTTTAGCTTCTAAAAAATTCATGTTTTCTTCTAAATAATATAGAACCACAATGAAAAAAAGGGGAAAATCCAACGTTTGATTCAAGTGCATTTATTCGGGGGGGGGGGGGCATTAAGAAATAATTCATTTACATCAAATCATGTGTGCCACAATGTTAGCACCACTGATGTTAACACCTTGTACAACCCCCTTTTGCCAACAAAACAGCGTCTAATCTTCTCCTATAAGACATTTTCCAACAATTGTCAATGTGAGGGTATGCTTCTGCAATAACAATTGAATTTATTTTAAGGTTTTCAACATCTTCACCAGGGGTGCCAATAATTATGGAGGGTGCTGTATCTACGTTTAAAGCCATATTGTCTGTCTAACTGTACATCATGTACAATTTCTTTGAAACACTAAAACTCAACACACTGTATTCTTGCAAAACATAATTTGCAAGAATGGGGCACAAACTGGGCATTTTGGGTTGAAATATTGCCTCATTTTTGATTTACCCAACAAAACATGCTATGCCAATGGCTTCAGTATGTCAGTCAGATAGTATTTTACAAATTATTACACAGTGATGCACATAACTTCCTTCAATTCTCGTCTAATTGAATTGAGCAAGATCTGATACTGCCCACCACATTGATGACTGAACAAATTATGTAATATTCCCCTGTAACTACTGCAAATAATCAGGAAAACCTGGTAGAAAAATCTAGGTGTACTGTTAATTTTTGATTTGTCATTTCTTCAAAAGATGCAGTATTAGATTGATTAGAATGCTCTTAAATTGCAGGTTGTAAGCAAATCTTCCATGTGGTTCTGTCAGATTTCAGTCCATGGATAACTAGAATATTAGCCTAGCTAGACCCAGGTCTGAAGACACAAGGGTCTAGGAACTCTCGACAGAGAGGGAGGCGGGCTAAAAGGTTGTCTTTCAAATCACTCTGCAGCAATTGGGTAGGTATACAACCAATCAGCGCAACGAATAGGCTGACGTAGTTCCTAGAGCGCCGGAAATCGGAGGATGCGGGAGTTCGGTGAAGCCTTATTTATACAGTCAATGGGTGAAGCTCAAGTTGAATTTTAGCTTCAAATCTTTAAAGGGGAACTTCGTTTTTTTTCAACCTGGGGTCTGTTTTCATATGTCATTTCATACATGTGAGTGATGGAGAAATAAATTTTTGACATAGCGCCAGTATTTAGCCAGGCAGGCAGCTTAGCAGCTCAGCTAGCGAAAAGTATGGGGCAAATCTCGTTCCGAAATCGCGCGATAGCTCGCGGTGTTTTGGCGATTTTGGAACGAGATTTGCTTTCTAGCATTCCAAGATTTGGATACAGACCACAACAAATAGTGATCGCCAAGTAATGTGGAGGTTTTCGTTTACTTCTCATCTCTAGTATGTTGTGGCAGTGGTTCTCAACCCTGTTCCTCAGGACCCCATGTCCTGCATGTTTTAGATGCTTCCCTGCTCCAACACACCTGACTCAAATGATCAGCTCGTTATCAGGCTTCTGCAGAGGCTTGATGACGAGCTGATCATTTGAATCAGGTGTGTTGGAGCAGGGAAGCATCTAAAACATGCAGGACATGGGGTCCTGAGGAACAGGGTTGAGAACCACTGTGTTGTGGGACACTCGTTGAGACTATCCGAGCCGGTCGGTGTGGGGAAAAAAGCACGAGATAGTACCACACCGTCTGCTACTCTTCTGTACCCATGCAGGTAAGCTGTACTCCTTCACCACCAGCTTTCATTGTTGTCACACTGCAATATCTCCACTCCATTTTTCATGGGTGAAACTCATAAAATGCAGTGCAGGGCAGTAAAATATGTTCCAGTCTTGAAGGGTTATCTGTAAACCTTATCCATGCACAAACAGGGTAGACAGAGTAAAATAAACTGTGCTTTCATAAGAGGCTGCTCTATCTTTATTCACAACTTTGTCATATCTGTGCTGCATACACAGTCATCACATTGCTATTGGCAAAAGTCTACTTTAGGCTTGCATGATGTCAGTTAGAATGGCTGTGTAGCAGCTGTCTGATGGTAATATGCAGCGTGTATCCTAAAGATTGGAGATAATGTTAGCCAGTCCAATGACGCATATGTGTTCATACTGAATATTGTATACAGACAAAATTAATATACAAAATCCATATACAAAAAATACCTTAACAGAAAACCTGACCACTTCCCATTAGAGCTCCAGAGAAGAATCAATTAGTTGTCAACTAAAAAATTACCCACCAATTATTCTGATTATTTGTTTGACAAATTTTAAAGCAAGAGACTGAAGGACGTCTTGTTGGGGTTCCAGGAAACACTGCTAAAAAAATTCACTTGTTTTTCTTTGACATTTTACAGACCAAACAACTAACTGATTAATTAGGACAATAACCGACAGATTAATCGACAATGAAAAGACACAGATGCTGATAAACTTGTCTGAGCAGTTTTTGGTGTGACTCAGTTTGACAGCATAGACAAGAATTTTAAAATAAAACCCAGACACAAGATTTAAAAACTGCAACTGTGATTCTAGGAATATACTGAGTAATCAGTTTTTGCTGCCTAGAGAAATATCTGGAACTACCCAAAGAGGATTAAGCCAAAAAAAAAAAATCCCCCATGAGAATTGAGAACAAAAATGTTTTTAACCAGTTTGGGTAACTGGAGTTTCATTAACTTAAACATAACAGATATATTTTTGTTTATCTATTGGTCTGAAATAACAGAAATATGTACAGACTTCTGACAAAAAAAGTAATTGCTATTACTGTGCATCGACACTCCATCCTTAGTGTTGGGAGTAGTCACAACCCCAAGGCTCATTCTGGGGCAGGAAAAAGCATGGTGATGACACCCAGTATAAATGTAAATGTCTACAACTAATCCTCTATAAAACACAAACACTTCTGAATACCATGAGGAGCTGGAAAGAACACTTACATTCTTTCTGATAGGAACAAGCACAGCACTCTAGTGACAACTATACCGTGACGCACAAAGTAGCTGACGAAAGTATGAACAACAACACCTGACTGAAGTCTAGGTGTGTTCAGACAACTGTCACATGATGACAGAAGAAAACGAGATCAGATGTTTAACCTTTGACTAACAGCAGATCATTGGACACCGATTTCTCAATTCCAACCATGAGGTTGACTTAAGCAGGAGGTTAAGTCTATAATGAAGTGACAGCCTAATTTTATTCTGTCATCAAAACATCCACATTACCTGGCAAATGACACTGAAACTGGTATCAGGACTTGACATAAAAGGAAGAAACTGTTTAGTAACTGCAGGTTTTTAAAGCTATTTTGTTTAGGGCTGCACAGAGTACTGGCATTTAATATTTGTATAATATTTTTTGAAGTATGCATAAGTTTGATATATAATTGTTTAATAAACCCCTCAAAATAACAGAATAAATCACAGAAATAGTCAATGTGGCAACAGAAAAAGTTAAACAGTTCTTTCATTCTTTGTTCAACACAACTACACTGAACTGATTTGTGAAATTTGTCATTATCACCCAGATAATTTTAACAAATCTTAATCTATGATGTATCTGTCTATCAGTCTCAAATCTCCTTATATTACTTAATAAACAAGAGGGCAAATATATGTATTGAAGATTTTGGCATAATTAAAAGGCTGCTAATTCCAGTTTTCATATTCATAACCCCTTCCTCATCACTGTGATAGCTAAGATTACATAACTTACTGTTCATGGACTCACGGAAATGTGTGTTAACAACCATCATGCACTAAACTACAGTAAAATCCAACGGTATTCCCCTCTGTCTGTACATCACTGGCAAGTGCAACCAGAATTTACCTCTGATAAGGATTATGACTGCCCACCAACAGACACAAATTGTAAACTAAATCTAGATTTTGGAAGGCAGAGTTCAGATGTTTCTCAATGCTTGGTCCATCCACCCACGTCTTAAAGTTAGGCCGCCCTCATGTTTCTTAGTTTACTAGTATCCAGAAGAAGACGTCTAGTCAGTACAACAATACAATTGAAATATAATAAATAATGCACTAAGAACGGTTCGACATTAGCAGTAGAAGATTTCCACAAAAAAAGGTTGCTTTAGTCGCCCACTCAGTACTACATTTTTAACGGTCAGAAATTGCATTTTAGGACCGTATCAAATAGAAAACCCTTTTTTGATAAAGAATGATTTCTTTCCATATAAGGCTATTTGACGCACTTAGATGTTGCATCAGAAATAACACTCATACCTTCACTTCATAGGAACATACTAGAAGATATACCATGGAATGTAAAACGAGATGCAGCTGTGAAGCAAAGTTAAAAACACTTACAGGTGTCCAAACTACAACAAGTCTACATGAACAGCTACCTGTACAGAATAACTACATTCAAATTATGTAATCAAACTCATTAACTTGTGAGATGTGAGTTAATTGCAAATTATTGCTGATCCAGGCAGATATGCAGAGTCAAAGTGCACTATCACATAACCTAAGGGGAGGTTTATGTACTCTAGGGATGGTGGAAATAAATACTTTAAAAGCAACTCAGTCTTTATATTCTGCATAGCATGTGACATTTTACAACCATCGAAAGCAAAACGAAAGGATAAAACTTAAGATGACAGTGTCTGGCAACATTTGCATTTGACAAATAAAAGACGCAAGGCTTTTGTGTTTGAATGGCAACAAATATCAGATTAATTCAAGTCTAAAAAGCGTGTTGGTACAAATCACTGAACCAAGTACATGTAAGATTAAACAGACAAAGTGAACGACGTGTACCGGCATGACCTGTGAGTCACAACCGAAACAAAAACTAATTAACACAGAAAACACATAACAAGTGGGGTCTGCCTGGCAACACAACAACACAGATATATTATATTTTTTCACGCAATCTGCTAGCAGTTTAAAATGTGTAAAAGTCGACATTCACCAGCGTTAAGACGTGGGAGCAAAACACTCACCTTCGGCGTCTAATCAATAAACTATGCACACATTAGAAGTTCTAAGTTGAAATCCATCCTTCTCTGCATGCATGAACGCCAATTACAAATTAAATTACACAGAAAAAAATCGATGTGCTCGCTGCCTACATTCAGCAGAGAGGAGAGGCGTCTTTTTTCCACATTGCTTTGCTCGACAGACCGGCCTCGACTCTCCGGTTCTCCTTCCCTGTTGGACCCAGAGGAGCCACAGGCCGGCCTTGTTTTTGCCAACCAGCTTCTCGAAAAACATTGCACCACCATTAGCTGTTACGGCGTCAGGGTTAATGGGACACCGAACACATTGTTGAGTGAGCAAACACCACACACACGACTAGATTGTTGTCGTCTCAAAAACTTACTTGTAGCACGTCGGAGAGTTGACTTGTGGACCGTGTCGGAGCCGGCTGCGCCTAACTTGCTGTTATTGTTCAGGACAGACAGCGTCAACGGCTAACTAGGCGTTACGTTAGCTGGCTAGCTCGCTGGAGCTAAACTCGGTAGCTAGCGTTAATTTGGCAATGCCTCGTTTCAAATTCTTAGAAAAAAGTGCTACCCTTTGTGGGAAACCAACAAAAATCGTGTCGTTAATTGACGAGGTAACTTATCGACAACTGCTGCGTAAATTTGGCACTTTGCTTGAAGGCTTCCTTGCCTGCCTCCCTGTCTGCCAGCTAACTACCTACTACCCCCAGCTTCTGTCTTCCCCTTTCACTTCCTCCCCCAAAACAACGCCTGCGTCCTACGTCAGACGCAGAATGCTAATGACGTGTCCCTGTAATTTCATAATCCTGTACACCAAAGTTGCTGAATTCGTAATTACCTCTGCTTTAATGATGCAATGTTGGTCTTGCAGAAGTTGATTTTTAGATAATATATATACTTCCTTGGTTAGGAAAACAGTCAAATCTCCCCACTGCTAAGGACAACAATCAGAGCCGGAGTGGGACCATAGACTGTATATAAAGATGGACGTAGCATCTGGCTCCAAAAATGAAGCCCACCCGGAAGTGTCAAAAACTTGCAATATCACGCTGTCCGCTCGGGTTGGCTCCAAAAAGCTTTTGCTCCATAGACCCCAATTCATCACGGGAAAAAATAAAATTTGATAGACTGATTTTCTACAGCTCAGGATTTTTTTCCCGTTAGTTTTCATGGTCAAAATGAGAGATCAGATGGCCGATCTTAAAATAAATCAATACTGAATTTTAAATAAATTGTTAAAGTTGGCGGAGCCAGGGGCGTGGCTATACTTGATAAGACAGTCTTGTCTCGAATGATAAGAGATAAGAGAGTCTTCAGCTCTTAGTCCGGCCCGCCCATAGACTGGTCCTGCCTCTAGTTGCTCTCCGGTCCAGCCTGTTTGATGACGCTTTTTACGTCACTGGCTCCAAAAAATCCAAAATGGCGACCAGGAAGTAGTAAAATCCGGGCTTCATATTCTCGGCGTCGAAACCAACGGGTGAAGTCACGGTTAGTTCACGCCTGGAAACTATGATGTCAAAGGGACGATGAAATTTTTTCTTTTTATCTGAAGCTCAGTGAGTTAAGGGTTTACCTATGGAGCTGCAGGTTGCTAGTTCAAGGCCAGATCCTTCTTAAATTTTTTGAGAATCCTGACAAAAATAATCAAAGAAGAGTGCTAGTGGTGGGTCTTGAACCTATTACCTTCTGCTTGGTAGTCTCTCTTCTTACCCCCTGAACTACTCACTCAGATACTTTTTCTTCTTTTTTTGCACATTTGTCATCTATTTTTTGCCGTATTCGATTTTTTTTTTTTTTTTAAACTTGGGTATCGACTTGACCGTTTTTCTCAGGAGGTTGGACTTCAGCCTTTGTGCTGGAGGGTTGAACCCTCAGTTCCCAGATTTTCCAAAGCCTCCAGACCTCCCGAGTCCTCAGGACCTGAGCTTTCACACAGTATGAGGGCTGAAATTTTCTAAGTCCCACAGTAGATCTCTGTTGGTTTGAACCTTTCGACAGTCTGAGGACTGAAAACCTAAAAGTTCTTGAGTAGATCGCTGTTGGTTTGAACTTTCTGGTTAACAGAAGCCTTGAAACTTGTGACCATGAGTCTTGACTTCACATATAGACCATCGATCTGAGTTCTTCTCAGACCTTCACCTGTGGATGCTTTAGAAATCCTGAACAAACTTTGATTCTCTTCACTGAACAGTAAAGTTTGTGGAGATCAGAAGGTAACATTAGTTTGATCGATGCCTTCAACTACTAGTAGACTTTATCTGGAAAGCAGTTTTAATTTTCTTATTAAATGCTTCATTGTATTTTGTTTAATTCCTATTTAAAGTTTTATTTTCTTTCAGATTTAATTTTCTAATTAAGCATTTAATTTTTAGTGAAATGTTTTGTCTTTTTAAAGGTTTAATAATCTAATTAAATGTTTTCTATGTTTTTAAATGATTAATATTCTTGCTGAATTGTATTTTTTAAAATGTTTAATGAGCTAAAATATTTCATCTTTAATGTTTCATATTTTGTTGAAAAATGTTTAGTTTCATAATTACATGTTTTGTATCCTGTTTAATTATCAAATTAAATATTTTCTGTTTAAAATAATTTTATTGTATGTAATATTTTTAATTATTTTTATTGTATTAAAAGTTGTTTTCCTTTGATTTAATTGCTTTTTTTTAATCCAGTTTATTTATTTAATCTTTTCTGTCAAGATTTTAACCCCAACCTTAAAAATGAAACAAACCTTTAAATCACAATAAAATACTTCTGTTGTCACAATGATGAGTTATTCAGTTTATCAATTCAACTTTATTTGTTTAGCACCTTTCACACAGATGACAAAACTAAACAAGCAAAGAGAAAAATATGCTAAAACCATGATTAAAACTCAAAAACATATTTAAAAAAAAAAAGATTTATCATAATAAAATATGTTGTGTCCAGGGGATAGAGGAAGTTTATTAAAGTCTTCTTGGATAATTTAAAATAGAAACTTGATATTCATTCTAAGGAAACTGGAGACTGCAGAGCAACAGAAGAACCAGCAATATCTCCTGTTTTCTCCTTTAATGAGTCAACTCTTCTTTCAGACCAAGAACTACAGACTCTTCGCAACCTGCTCAAATTCTTAGTACAGGACCTCACCACACGGGTCAAGAAGGTTTTCTTCTCATTTCTACTCTGAAGCTCACCTTCTCCTGCTCAAACCGCTAACAAATGTTTCTGCTGCTCCAAAGTCTGGTCTCCAGAACTTCCTAAAAACTCTCAAAGTCTCTTCTGCTGCAGGTTGCTTTGTTGAACTGTAACAGAAAACCTCACTAAACCACATGAAGGGGCCTCAAGATAGTCGTCCAAATGAAACCGTGCAAAACCAAACTAGCACAACCCAAACGCTAAAGTCTCCTGCAGCCTACCAGTGAACCTCTTTAAACAGAGAATCAGGACAGGAACTCTTACCTTCTGGACAACCAACATTGGTTCACAAACAAGAATACAGAATGTGTCTGACCAAAAACCTCTAAAGACTCACTACAGCCAAGATAAAGACACAACTCAGCTGCACCAAATCCACTAATCACTGCACACATTAGCACCATGTGCTAACTGTGGCTAAAGAACCACATTTACTAAGACAACTATCCAGTACAAAGCCCTAAAATACACCAAGAAACACATTAAAGATGATTTTACTGCTGGAAGCTGCAAGCCAACGCCTAAAGAACAAACTAAAGCAATGAACCAAACCCGGCTCAGTGAAGAGCCGGGTTTGAAGGAAATGTTTGACTGCAGACATAAAGCAAGAAGACACTGAGCTGCTCAGGTGTTCCTGATGACACCAAGCAGCCACCTGGACAGCCAATGGGAACACAGCTTACTGGAAGTCCAGAGGGCTGGCTTTGTGAAGTAAATTTAGTTTAAAGTTGAAGCAGAAAGTTAACAAAGAAATTTCAAAACCACCTTCTGATACCTGAAGGAGGACACTTTAAAGATAATGCTGACATCCACAACGGGTAAAACCTGTTGAAAAAAAACTATCACTATTAATAAGACCTACTTTTAAGGAAGAAACTCGAATTATATTTTGGATAGTGTCAATAAAACACATTTGTGGATCTGAAACACTGCTCAGCTCAATGCTAAGTAGAGCGTAGACTTCTGGACAGCAGAGTTTCTCTTATTATTATAATTTAGATATTTGTGGATTTGTGTTATGGGACATAATGTATGGACTTTATACCTCACTACCACCTGCATCTGTTCTCCTGGACTGTTTAAAAGCTGGTGACCACAATTAATATTGAATAAGATTGTTAGCATTATTATCAGTGAACATTGTTAACCTAGAAGATATATTGTCTCACTTCAGCTGGTAGCTGCAGTGACAACCCTGGGTTACTTTAATGGTTATGTAATATTTTTACCACAAGACACACCTTTATTTATGATTATAGCATTGTCACTCATCATCCTAAATTCTAAGGCAGAGAGTTTGGCTAGTTCAAGCTGGCTTGAACTCATAATAATAATATGGAACATGAGGCAAGTGACTCAAGTCACTTCACCTAGATCAGTGTCTCATAGTTTTCATGAATTTTTCTTTAAGATAACATGAAAATGGTGAGTAAAGAGGATAAAATCTAAAGATCCTAGCAACGCCTCAGTTTATGTTTCAAGATTACAAATGATTGGTGTTACTGTTTAGTTTTGTTGAAATCCAGCAGAAAATGCAGGATTCTTCAGCTAGAATTAAACTAAAGTCACAGGATTAAAAAAAGACAGAGTTTTAAAAAGATGTGTATAATAGACATCCAGACTTTTAGTCCTTAGTGGGAGTCAAGCTTTAGAAATACCGAATCACAACTCAGCAGTTTTTTTTTTGGAAATTCACCTTAAATGTCCACTTCTGCTAGTCTATTACACCCCCAATTTGTAATGCAATCTTTCTATTAAAGAACTGATAATGACTAAATACGATAACCCTGACAACATCAGCAGGGCGTCATCGTATCTCAGAATTACATGATGCTCATCAGTCCTATGGTTATGGTAGTTGTTTTTTGTTTTTTCACAAGATCATATTTGTATTAGAAAAGTCCTGCTGCACAAAATGAAGTGCAGTACATCTTCACTAATCACTCTGATGCCCTTTACTTCAGTCCTGTTTTCTTTTTAATATCCAACATGGTCAATATTTTCATTGCCATTCTTCTACTGTAATCAGTGAAATTAACTGAATAATCAAAGGAGATAAACTAGACCAGGTAATGGGGCATAATTCTACAAAACATCCCGAAGACATCACACATTTAGAAACTAATTTCCCATCTCAGCACCCAACACGCATTTTTTAGGAGTTGGTAAACCCAGTGGGTCACACATTTGGAATCTTTCATCAGGTCTGAGTTGTTAAACCCATGCAAATTATTATTCTGGAGTGGTTAACTTAAAGTTACTGCATAGCATTAGACCACTCTAATATTCTTGTAAGCATGTGTACAGCAAGACTGGTTAAAGTCTGCCCTATGGTGTCGATTAGAGTCGATGCATGGCTGATGAGTGTGCATGTTGAAAACATATAAAGATAAGACATCATTAGGTTATTGAACTTTTCTTGGCCTTTCATTTCTGTGTGAGGCGACAACCTCAATACCCTCCAGCACTTATGTTGGTTAACCTGTGGCTGTTCAAGATAGCATGGTTTAGTGTGGTTAATTTACACATTGAACATGTCACAGTGAAAAGAGAACATCCCCCACTAGGGGACAGTGTCAGCTCATTTTGAAAGTGAACCGATGGTTCAAGACTTTTCTCCACATGTGTTTTTGACCTCTGCAGTATAATGTAGCCCTCATACTTAACGAAGGGTAAACATCAAAAATAGGTTATGAAACATGAAAACTGCTGTTGTTCCCTCTAAACACAGAAACACAGTGTGAAGATGAAACATGCCTTTACAGCCTCTTTCTCTCTCTCTTTGTGTGTGTGTGTGTGTGTGTGTGTGTGTGTGTGTGTGTGTGTGTGTGTGTGTGTGTGTGTGTGTGTGTGTGTGTGTGTGTGTACTTGTTTCTGCTATACCGGTGGGGACTTTGACCTGACTATTTGCTATAAAGGTGGAGACTTGTCTTACGGTGGGGACCTAAAATGAGGTCCCCACGGGTGGCAACACCGTTTTCTTGGCCATATTGTTGTTAATAAAAAATGTAAAAGTGCAAAAACGTTTGTTTAGGGTTAGGCATTGATTTGGTGATGGTTAAGGTTAGGGTTAGGGTAAGGGTTAGGAGTTAGATATGAATGGGAGTCAATGGTAAGTCCCCACCGGTATAGAAAAACAAACGTGTGTGTGTGTGTGTGTGTGTGTGTGTGTGTGTGTGTGTGTGTGTGTGCGCATTTCTGTTTGGTACGCCACAAATGTTATTTCCTCAAAACTGCCTTATAAAAACAATTTCACTAAATTTCACTGAGCTGAGGTTCATATTGATAACACATATGTGATCTCCGACATTATAATAATATAGATGAAGATAGTAGTAGTAGTAGTATGCATAGTGCAATGCTGAACAACTCTGGTACCGTGCACATGCAGAGCTGAAGAAGCCTCTTAGATGAGAAGTGAAACAACTTCAGAAACCAAGAAGCGAAGTCCAGTTGTCTTCTACATAAACACTTAGATTTACCATGATCTGGATTACTGAGAATCAACATAGACAGTAGAGACTTTCTGTAAATTAAATAGAAATAACTTGGTGATCCACAAAAAAATTATCATCTGTCACAAGTGAAGTTCCAAGTTTATCAGGTAGTAAGAGCCCTTCAAAGCATGTCATGAATTTACAGAATATAATATTGTATTTTATGAAGTAGAAATAGCAATGTTGAGATACATGAAAATTACTTGTCACATATAAGTTTTTGTTTACTCCCAAGTGATCTGTGATGGAGCACGGAAGTTTTTTTTTTACTGATTGGTAAATGTATGCTGTCTTGTGCTTTATATTTATTAATATTTCTTTATTTAAAATGTACTGTTCAGTTCTACTACAAGCTCACACTTTTAGCATCTGGTTAGAGACAACAAAGTTTGCTTTGTGGCCTAACTGGCCCAGTGACAGTGTGCTGTTCATCAGTGATCTTACTTGACTACTATTAAACCAAAAGTAAAATAAATACAAAGATAATAAGAAAAAATCACAACTTTAGCAGAAGTTTGTTTTTTGCCTTTTGGTTTGTTTTTTTTGTTTACAATTTTCTCATCTTTAAAATGATAATATAACTGAATCCTACTTGACCAAGAGCCAAGTGGGATTCAGCAATGTAAGATTAGTATTTTGTTGAGTCTTTTAAATCTTTATCTAAACTCAAACTAAGAGTCTACAGAGCAGCTACAGTTTCACATTAGGATGTAATTTCCCCTCGCTGACCCTAAAGGAGATCTCAGCTTGATTTAATCTCCGTGTTCATGCGTGAGTGTGTCTACGTGTGTGTTTGTCCTCCTCGATACTGGGAGTGTGCCTCTGCACAGTCCTAATGGCTGGGATGACTCTGGTGTTTATTGAAGGATTCCTGCCTTCTCGCACCCATTGAATGTTGAGTCTTTATGGCCTCTTTGGAACTCAGTTTGTCAACACAAACACTGCAACACAAAAGCGTGTGAGTGAGAAAACGGTGCACAGGAGGAAAGGAGCCACATACTTGAAGCATCTGCTGGATTTTTATCTCGACAAACATAGCCACATATTTACCTTAGTGACTGAGGGCGAGAGGTGGATAATGTCTGCTATAATCACTTAGTCAGGCAAGGATCTCCACAACAGTCAGGAAAAGTCTATTTATTAGTGAAAAATGTCCTTTAAAATGGGCATCATGCAACACTACATATGTGTCCAAGACATTGTGTGATTTTAATTCACTTTCTTGATGCATGTGTGTGTGTAAACATGAATCTCTGTGTGTGGCTGCGTGGGAGTGTAGCAGAGAGAATGAGATGAGTTAAGGAGATGGACAGAGTGTGTGTGTGTGTGTGTGTGTGTGTGTGTGTGTGTGTGTGTGTGTGTGTGTGTGTGTGTGTGTGTGTGTGTGTGTGTGTGTGTGTGTGTGTGTGTGTGTGTCTATTAGGGGGTGGGTGCATTAGTCCGTGTCAGACAGCAAAGAGTGCCGCATTTATCTAGGAATCTGAGCCAAAGCAACCTCACTTACAGAGAGCGAGTGGAAGAAAGAGGAGGACGACGAGGGAGATGAACTGAGGAAAAAACGACAGAAGAAGGAGATGAAAGAAACACAGAGAGTTGAAAACAACATGGACAAGGGCAGCAACAGAAAGATCTAAACAAAAGAGTGCAAGCCAGCAAAGATTTTCCACCTGAAGAGGCACTTTTTAGGATTTATAGGAAGGTGAACTGAAGGTTTGCAGGGATTTATCAACAAAAAGCACCTTCAGATTTGGGAACAAGGTTGGACCACTGCTTTTCAGAGTTTAAAAGAAAGGTTAGGAAAAGCCTGCATCTCTGCATTTTCCCATGATTCCTTTCAGTTCTCTGAGCATGCTTCCTCTGCTGTCACTGTATGTGGGAGCGCTGCTGTCCTCAGATGCATCTCCAGCCTGCGTCCATCCTCCCTGCAGGGACACTCTGGTGGCTGCACCCATCCCACCAGGGACCGGAGCAGGAGTGGGTAGCGGGGCCTGCGAGGGTCAAACTGGGACAAGGTTCTGCAGGATGGGAGTTTCACTTCCAGCCATTTCAGATGCACCTCGGAGGGTGGAGCACAGGCAAGATTTTCCCCAGGTTCAGTATAAGGTAAGTGAGCTTTGGGCTCAGGAAATGGCTTATTCTTTTCAATATGGAAATCTTAAAATATCATTGTAAGAGAAGCCAGATGGCGCAACTTTGAACCAGCCATGTAACTGTGAGTGACAAGCTGAAGCAGATCTAAAGCTCATTTCGTTTATGTGTGCTGGTGAGCAGTGCACTATCAAGCACATGCCAGCAGGTCCTTTCTCGTGGGACACTAAACCTGGCACCACCTAACAGCCATGGAGCATTAACCATCAGCAATCAAAGAAGGGATAAAATTAGATCTGCTTTAAAAATGTCCTCATCATATGGCTGTGCTGAGCTCATGCAGCGACAGGTGTGTGAGGGACGTGATTACAACGGCTGATGTAAGTGTAAGAGACAGCCTGAGAGTGACACTCACTCAGTTCATGAGTGGGTTATCCTTGGAGATGTCATCTTCCAAACGAAGGGATGCATTTAACCAAATTTTTGGATACGAAGACTATTCTATTCTATTCTATTCTATTCTATTCTATTTTCGATGTCCAACACAATGTCTTATGAAGAAGTACCTGTATTTGTGGGCACTGTGTTGCAGGCTGGAGGTGTCAAAGAGCGTCTGGTTCAGCTGCAGCGCTGCATGCGCTCTCTCCAGGAAACAGGGGGGCCCTGGAGTCACGGGGGCCAGGAGAGCAACTCTCTCGGGGCCATCCTGGCTTTAATGGCAGCTGTGCTGACAGAGTGTGACCTCCACTGTCACAGCCAGGCCCTTGGGGCGATGGCCAAACGACTGGGTGAGTCGTGCACATTTATATCCCCCCACCTCTGCAACACTCGGACAAACATGTAGACACATACACACACAGACACAAATGCCAGCGCCATCACTCCCCCACACATAGTAAACAGAACCTCAATGAGGCCTGCTAAGTGTCGGTCATAGGTGAGTGCATAGGAATTTAACTGCACAGAGAAGCATGGCGAAAACCCCGCATACGTGCACACACAGACACATACAGTAGAGGTCTAGATGTGAAGAAGCTTCAAAGAGCTATCACATAATCCCTTTGTGAAGTACATAAAGACAAAGGTTCTATTTTCAGCGCCTGACAACAGTGTGATGTGTCTCCCTGATAACCTAATCCTGCTCTGGGTTGACAGAGAGCGCAGCAGTGGGAAGAGAGGGGGAGAAGGACCTGCTGCTGTTCCTGAAGAGCATCACACAGCATCCACCCACAGGTGAGAGCACAGGAGGTGATCATGCGACTTGTTGTTGATTAACAAGCTGAATTAAACTGTGTTTGGCTCTCAGTTGCCCCCGTGGAGAGGTTACATCCTCAGGACTGTGCAGAGATATACAGACTCGGCATCAAAGAGAATGGAATCTACACCATCCAGCCTGACCTGCACGGGCCGGCGCTGGAGGTATTTCAGATTCACCACACTCATAAAACACACAGACAGACCCCCGCCCTGCTGCTCTTATTTTAGAGATCTGCTGCTATCCGTGGGTCAGTAAAACCTGGGTTTTATAATATCAGTCTTTGTTTTGACTCAGGCTAAATGTGACATGGAGTCGGCGGGTGGTGGGTGGACAGTGATCCAGAATCGGCAGGACGGCTCTGTGGACTTCAACAGAACATGGCAAGAGTACCGGGAGGGTTTCGGCAGTCTGCAAGGAGAACACTGGCTGGGCAATGCAGCGCTGCACGCCCTCACCTCCACCGGCCAGCACCAGCTCCGCATCGAGCTGGAGGACTGGCATCAACAGAAGCGCCAGGCCACCTACAGCAACTTTAAAGTGGCCTCAGAGGCACAGAGGTGAAGTGAAGTGAAAACACACGTAATTATCTGCACTAGATGATGGGAGTTACCTGGATGAGACATAAAGTTGAAGAAAAAGACCTCGGCCAGCAAGTTCACTATAGCAAAACTTCACTCTTTTCAATCACAACCTTATCTGCTTTCACAGTGAAATGATGAACATTAACATGGTCTTAGATGCACACACAACAGTTCTGCCGGCTTTGAAAGAATTTTGGATATTTGGCCTAGGGAATTTCTGTGCCATTATATGTCCACTGGGTTCTCAAAAGGTGATGTCTTATACTTCCATACATCAATCAGTATTTAGCAGCACTTGGTTGAAACCGTGATGGGAGATTTGGGGTTCTTTTCTCAGGTTTGTGAGCCACTTCCAATCAGATTTGATCAACTCAGTCCACACAGAAATGATAAAGCGTAAGTGCAGTTGACTCATAACCATTTTTTTCAACTTTCAAGGGCTTTGAGGCCTTTGTCATCCTTGAAATAAAGGTTTGGCCTTTTGCTAAATGTGACATGAAGTCGGCGGGTGGTGGGTGGACAGTGATCCAGAATCAGCAGGATGGCTCGGGGGAATCTCTGTGACCCAAAGTGTTTATTTCAGAAGCAAATCAGATCTGAAAATGCAACATCAGAGTGGTGTAATGCAGATAATTGGTAGCGTATGCCTTGTCGTGTTTAATTTTTCACTTTTCTGGTCTTACATACTGGGCAAACGCGCGCTTGTGTCTGACACACATTTACTCCATTTACAACAGATGGATGATGATTCAAAAGATAAACTTCAATAAATCAGAAGAGAAACAGAAGAAATTCAGTTGCCTTCATTCAAAACGACTTAAACGTATATCAGCAAAAGAAGAAGTGGGGGAACATGATCTCTTTGAAAGAACAGTTTTCATCCTTACAGCAAAATTCAGATACGTGCATGATCGATGGCAAAAACCACCAAAGCTGCTCTGGTAGCTGGTGGTGACTCAGCACTTCACTGTTTACACTCCTCCATGGCCTCTGTTCATAGAGATACCAACTGACGTGGCAGCTTGATTAAAAAATGAGCATGCAAAGATCATTTACTCAGATTTTAGCGAAACCATGTTGCTTCTGTCTTTCAGGTATCGTCTGACAGCCAGGGAGTACTCTGGTGATGCAGGCAACGCTCTGAGCTACAGTAAGCGTTACAACCACGACGGCAGATCTTTCAGCACCGCTGACAGAGACCACGACCGTTACACATCTGGAAACTGTGGTCAGTACTATGGTGCAGGCTGGTGGTTTGATGCCTGCCTGGCTGCTAACCTGAATGGACGGTATTACCGAGGGCGCTACAGTGGGGTGACCAACGGCATCTACTGGGGGACGTGGTACATCCTGACAGACGGACGAACTGGAGAAAGATACTCCTTCAAGAGGGTGGAGGTGAAGACGAGACCCAAGAACTTTGTGGGAGCACACTAAAGACTCACAGCTCATAGTGGGAGATTTTCTGCACAGTAGACTACAGTAATAATCACACCAGACACTGATGAAAAACCTGTTTTGCATAGTTTTGATTTAATAGATGTCTTAGACACTGTCTGTGCATCACTGTTGTTAGAGCAGCTTTTGTGCCACTTATCACCTACATGCAAATGGCAGCTAATACTGTTTGAAGACTGTTTGAAGCTACACTTTTGTTCTCGATGGGGTTTCTCATTGTGATGCTTCATAAGAGTGAAACAAAGAAATGCATATTTGAAAACACTGCGTGTGGAAGCTGATGTGTAATAAATTCACATAATCTTTATTGTACATTAGAAAAAACATATACACTACTTTAAATAATCACTAGGTTGTGTGGTGAGACATTTTAATTCAGTTTATTTTTGATTCAGCCATCAAATAGGTGTATAGTATAATTACATTAACAAAATCAACAATCTGTTTTTCAGTAGTGACTCAGGTTTAGGTGGAATTTATCTATTTCTCCATTTACGCAACCCACCACAAATAAAAGACGAGATTATTCACACTTGTAGCCCTCAAAAATAGATTTTAAACTGTATATTACCATTACTCAACTGTAGATAGAATCCCCTTTTAATTTTTGTTATAGCTTTTTGTAAATTGAATTTATAAATACCTCTCAGATTTACTCTTCTGTATCAAAAAAGAAACTTTTGCCTTACATTATCATATATTAAATTATTACATTTTACCATATGGAGTTTTTGAAACAGTGAATTAGTGTGATCAGTGTGGCCAGCCTTAATCATAATACATGTACCTGGTTTTTATAGTACGACTATTAAATGTATTGTTGCTTTAAATGTCAACTCCAAGAATTTCAAACACTAAGAAATGTCTGGAAGTGAGCAGTAATTTATCTGTGTATACAATATGATTTAATATGTGCCTAGATTGATAGATAATTGCTATAGAATTAGACGTTTTTATCTTTAATATAGTCAAAATGTTGTTTCCATGTTAGTTTGTGATCAATCACAACTACTTAGAACTTTGTTTCAGAAACTCATTCAATTTCAGCATCACAGATTTTTTAGGTTAGATAGATAGATAGATAAAATCTTTATTAATCCCACAGCGGGAAAATTTACAGTGTACAGCAGCAAATAGAACATTTGAATAAAAAAGAGTGCAGTACACAATGCACACAGTGCATATATATAAAAAAATATTTTCTTCAGAACTAAACAAAAAGCTTTATTGTCATTGTAATGCAGTGGAAGGCAGCAATATAACCACATTTTAAAGGCACTTGCTGAGTAAAATGTCTGCAAAACAAAAAGTCTATAAAATTATGCAAAATTTTATGCAATATCCTCACTACTTTTCAAAAACCATGAACTTGGTTTTCATAATTTTAAATGTGTCAACATGCAGTTGATCACTACGGCATGGCTCAGTGGGCAGAGTGGCCGTCTTGTAACTGGAAGGTTGCTGGTTCGATCCTTGACATGGCAAGGTGTCCCTGTGCAAGACACCTAACCCCTAATTGCTCCTGGTGGGTCATGGTTAGTGCTTTGCATGGTAGCTCCCGCCATCAATGGGTGAATGTGACGTATCATGTAAAGTGCTTTGGATAAAAACGCTATATAAACACAACCATTAAAGGTTTAACCATATTACAACCCCTGCACATCCAGAATAACAAAGAGGAACCTGAACCCAAACTGCACATGAAAGTGACCCATTTAGCGTGCATGCCTTAATCCTGGTGGTTTGCACATATTTCTACCTGCCTGAGCGCCGTGACCTAATAAAATACAAACTGTCTGCTCATGAATTTTAGGTCAGATGATGTCACGAGAGTCAAGAGGTCATCATGTCCTTGCAGAGGACACAACCAGTTGCTAGATAGACACCTCCTAAAATTCAAATTCCATCACACTGCCATTCATGTGACCGGGAGCCGATAGGGATTTAAAGCTCCATTTCTGTCCAGCCACAGCTCTCTATCTTCTGCCTCCAACCCAGAGCTCACAGTTTGACACCAAACAGAGAGTAACCCACTTTTGCAGAGGCATTTTTCCCACCTCACCTTACTAATACTTTCCCAGCCCCAGGCCTGACATACTGATGCTGACTGTTCGGAGTCGTATTCTGTCGTCATACTCCAAAATCATCCTCCACCCACAGCTATCAGCACACACACAAACCCACACTCAGCCTCACCTGCTCTCGAGAGTTGGCGTCAGGCCGGCGGCTCCCTCCCTGGCTGCGCTTCACAAAGCCCTTTCTGGGAGTTTAGAGCTTGTGTGTGAGCGGTGAGTGTGTGTCTCACCGTGTTTGTAAAATGCTGCACCTATTTTTGCAGCATTTGCGATGAGCTGCCAGTCTCTCCAACAAGAAGGGGATCTAATATTAACCAGAGAAGGGCCTGAGGAGCTGATTCTGATTTGTACCCTAATGACTTGCCGTGGCATTGACATACATGAGTTTTACACACTAGGACACGGCATTATACATGTATGCACACACACACATGCACACACAAACACGCACACCATGCAAAGTTAGCTCTCTCAGCAGGTCAGGAGGAGCATGATATGCTTGGCTTCATAAAAACAAATGGCTCCCATTGTACACACCATGGAGACTTAATTATTATTATGTATATTATTATTATTATTATTATTATTATGCATTACACATGTGCTTCAATACACACACAAACCACAACGCAGACACAGCAGACAGTTAACCATAAGCAATCAAGATCAACCACCCATGAAACCCATTTTATGTATCAGCTTTCTCATTTGATTTCATCTGTGTCTGTGTGTGTGTATGTGTGTATGTGTGCATGTGTGTGTGTGTGTGTGTGTGTGTGTGTGTGTGTATGTGTGTGTGTGTGTGTGTGTGTGTGTGTGTGTGTGTGTGTGTGTGTGTGTGTGTGTGTGTGTGTGTGTGTGTGTGTGCAGTTTTGTATCACTAGAGAAAACAGTGCAGCTTGAAAGTCTCCATGTTCTGCCCCCTGGTGGCTCCTGATCATATGGAAGAAATTTAAAAAAAAAGTTTTGCTGCAGTTGAGGATTACTGCTAAAATCCGCCTTGTAGCAATTAAGCTGCATGGGCAAATCTCTAGTTGGTGTAAATTAGGCTTTTATACTTTAGAGATGCTCTTGAAATGTTCTGGATTCTGACAAATTTCTCAGTCACACCCCAATACCTTAAAAAGACATTCATTCTATATTATCATCAAAAAGGAATCAGGATTAAGTCCCTCCTGCAACTTTCTATTCATCCTTCCGGCCCTCTATTCTGCATCACTCTCTCATACGAACAATATCCCACAAATGTATGAATCCTCTCCTTGGTTTTGATTCTGCAAATTCTGAGCTGCAATCACATTAAACATCAATCTGTCCTCTTCTTCTCTCCTCCTCTCTGCATCCATCAGTCTTGTTGACAAGGGAGGAACAGAGGCCCAGGGTTGTGTCACCACAGTATCCTGGCACCGTGTCTGGAGTGGGGTGATAGTGGCGCTGCTGCAGGGTGTGAGGGGTACCGGCAGGCTCTGCTGCCCCAGGGCCGGAAGCCCAGACTGGGCAGCGGTTAGCCAGCACATCCCTTTGAGTAACACAGAGCTCCTCTGAGGGAAGTTCCCCTGTGATCTGTGCCATTTCTGAAGCACCAGAAGAAAATATCAGGCTGGAAACTTATCTAGATATTAGTGCGTTGACCTTTTTGTAGCATTCAGGCATCTATTCTGTAAGGGGCACACATTTAAAGGATAGTTCACTTCAGAGTGTCGTTTGATTCAGCAGCATTTTAAACATGGTAGTCACACAAATTTAACACAATATGATCAAAATTTAATCCCAAAATGGCCATTCAAGAAAATGTATTTCCTGTCTATATCTTCTATCCATTCTCCACCATTCACCCAACATTATTAACAGCGATCATTCAGTAATCAGTCTCACTCTAGATAAATAATAATAACAATATGCATGACGGCTGAGTCACGCTTCTTCATACATTTCACTATTTGTCTCAAGTACAAATGGCATTTTCCTTTAGAATATGTAGAACGTTAATCGGGATTCGCAGAAGCAAAGAAAAACAGCTGAGATAAAAGTTTAATATTTAGGCAGGCAATTTATACAAAGAAAGATTTTGTCTTGCTTCTGTGGTCTGCAGTTCAAACATCAGCAGCTCCTGTTCAACTATGCAACAGTAAATGAAGATGGAGACACATGCCAGTTTATCCAGTTAACAGCAGGTGGCAATGTTGGCTAGAGGAAATCTGGAAAGCAACTCTAGGATTTTCACATGAGAAGCTATGCCTCAGTCCTGAGCAAAGGAGGAAGAAACGCTGTGAGTAGAAATTAAAGAATAATGGCTTTATTGTTTCATATAAGAAACAGCCAAAGACTAAAACTGTGTTAATCTTTGAGTCGGTTTATGTGAAGGCTGGTGATCAAGAAGGTAACTGATGTTATAAGTCCATGTTTTATGTTTCAGCTGGATGCTTCTGATGTCTCAGTAAGATAAGTGCACTTGCCTTTCATCCATTTCAGACAATCAGATAGCTTTGACTGAGAATCTGTTAAAATGTTGAACTTAGACACCCCACCACAAAAAAAATCCGTCTGCAGTGCCTCTTTTCAACACCGGGGGCACTATAATTGAGAATAAAGGTCAAAGGACAAAAACTGTCCATGGTGACAACAGTTTTCATACTGTGTTTCTAACATTACAATACATTTTAACGTGGGATATTGAGAAAACAAACCTTTGGCTCACCAGCAGAGTGTCTGCAGTGGAAAACGGTGAGGAGGCAGCATGAAAGACTCGGATGGAGGCGATGAACTTAGTGACCTGCAGTGGAAGGAACTCTTCATTCTTTAATCTGCTCTCAGGGTGATAAGGGTGTGCATGGTGGCTGTCAAGGGTAAAGAAGGGGGGAGCAATGTTCACTGTTCAGGGGTGGGGAGGAAGCAGGAGCGGGTGAGGTTTGAAAGGTGTGTGAGCGTAACAGGCCGTTAGAGGCTCCCCTTCCCTGACCACAGGACCACTGAGAGACAGCATGTGCCTGCTTTTAATACTGGTCCTGCAGAAAACCAGAGCAAGGCAGCGTTCCGTTTGAAACCGGAATTCACCAGAACAAGTGTATCCTGATGTGGTGAGATGCTGGGGGTGAGGAGGGGAGAGGAGGGAGGGAGGACACAGAGGGCGCCATGTGGCAGGCCTCACTCCATCTCTGGTCTAAATCTGCACATGAAAGCGGAGGTGGAGAGGGTTTTTGCAGGCAGTGGGAGGAAGCACTAGAGGGTGTTTGCAACACTAAATGAAATTTTAATAAATACAAATATTTATGTGGTTAAAACTCAGCATGTGTGTCATCTTTCTGAGACCCCGAATGACTGCAGAGGCCTCCAGGACTTCCTGGTGAAACATCTTTTCATTTCTTTACATTGCAAAGCTGATTGCTTACTGACTGCAACCATTTTTGATCAGTTTCTGACCCTAGTGATTGTAATAAAGCTCAACAATTCTGTAAAGCAGCTATAATCAGTGCTTTCACAGATGTCATCACAACTTCTATGTGAAAGATGTTACTCATAATAAAGAATCCACAGTGTCTAGATGCAAAAGGTAGTGGGTTAGCATTGTAGCATATATGTATTTATGTATATACCTTCACTGAGCAACACATAAATACTACACAGGGTCTCATTTCTCTGTCAAAAGAGCCTAAATTCATTGCATCCATGCTTCCAGAAGATGCTGCAAACACTGCTTTGAGTTTGTGCTCCGTGTTTACATGACTACATCACATATTTCCTATAAATTCTGTACATTCATGCTGTTGATCTCCTGTCTACCACATCGGAACGCTCTGCTATTGGATTCAGATCTCGTGACTGTTTAGTGAGGCCTTGAAGTACACTGAACTTCATATCGTACTCGTTAAAACAAAGTTTGCCCGCTACAGCCTCAGTCTATTCTCAGGTGACATGAGTTTAACCTGACGTGGTCGTAGGATCATGACATAAAGCACCAATGCAGTTTCCCTCCAGCAGTTCACTTTTTCTTCTCTGGTGGTGCTGTTCCATCATAATCCACCAAACTGTCACTCTGGTATGAGCGTAAGAAGGAGAAAAATAGCAAGAGAAAAGGTGAGGAGATTGAGAATGCTGATCAGGCAGACTCTGTTCCTCAAATCACAGGATCATCTAATCTGATAATACCTACTGACATAAAAACACACAAGGGAAACCTCCCGAAGGTCAGAAGCGGCTCATCATAGTCCACATGAAATACCAGGAAATGTCTGACAATTATTAAATCCAACAAATTTGCACATTGTGTTTGTAAAATTATGAAACATAAAGAGAGAGAGAAAAAGAGAGAGTGTGTGTTGTGGAAGAAGCGAAGTAGAGTATGAAGGATGTGGTAAAGCAGCCCAATGGTCAGCTGTGTTTCTCTTCTCGCTGTCACTTTCTCTCCTGCACCTGCAGATTTGTGGCAAAACAGACACACAAACACGTCTTGTAACTGCAGTCTCACAGCGTCAGGGTCCTCTGTGTGAGCAGCAGCTAAGGACACAGTGAATTCGTCTAAATGCTTTGATATATTGTTTTGTTGTTGTTGTGTTTGTGTTTATGTGCGTGTGTGTGTGTGTGTGTAGTAGGCATCTCCCTATACAAAGACAGAGAGCGAGACAAGAGATGGATCAGATCTGGTTTATTCCGTCTCTCTCTTTCTGTGTGTGTGTGTGTGTGTGTGTGTGTGTGTGTGTGTGTGTGTGTGTGTGTGTGTGTGTGTGTGTGTGTGTGTGTGTGTGTGTGTGTGTGTGTGTGTGTGTGTGTGTGTGTGTGTGTGTGTGACAGGATGGGTTAGCTCTGCAGAATCAGCTTAAGCAAAGACATTTGTGCACAGGAGGAGGAAAGTCAGCGGATTTATATCCTCAAAATCACAGCGGATCAGACAGAATGCTCAGAGAGATGCACAATAAACAAAGCAGTCACACACATACCTTGACACATAATCAAGTGCACATGAACACAGAAACTCAGTATTTAGGCATATGGACGCTCTCAGAAGCTGCTCAAGACTTTGTCATACAAGAGATGGACGTGATGCTTTCGTTTATGTACTTCTGGAGGTCAAGGCCACTCAGTTCCCTTTATGAAACACATACATTTCAACAAAGATAAATAGTTCATCTATCCGAGTTAATTTTGTTTGTAGCCATGGTAGCATCTAACTCTGATGAAAAGATGTCAGTTCAACACTAAACAACCACAACCTTAGAACAACTAATAGGTAAAGTGAATGATCATCTCAGTATAATGTAATGATTTGTTGGAAAACTTCATGTTCTGGCATGTATGTCGATGCTACTTTAACATACACCACCCTCTAAATACTGTTGCAGTCATTGCTAGTATCTCCTCCATTAGGACAATGTGCCCTGTACCACAGTAACTGTTCAGGAAGAGCTAGAGAAACACACCAAGACGCCGATCCAGCCTCCAAACTCTGCAGATCCCAGTTTGATCGAGCAGCCACAGGATGTACCTGTAAAAGCCCGATCCAAGGAAGCTGCACGGAGGCAACACACAGAACTCAAAAGATCAGCTGCGAATGTGTTGGTGAAAAAAAAAACACAGGACACCCCCAGAGTACTCATGTTCATGCCCCATGAACCTACTCAACTTTAGTTTGGAAGTTCTAGTGCTGTGCCTGATCAGTGTATCTCAACAACTATTGGATGGATTGCCATGAAACTGTGTACAGACATTCAGGAGCACAAAGCCTCCTGACTTTGGTGATCCTATGGGTTTTCCTGTAGTGCCACCACAAGGTTGTCTTGTTTTAGATGGAATATCTGTACAGAAATTGCATGGATGTACCTTAAATTTTGTTCACGCATTCATGTCCCTAGAGGATACATCCTACCGCTCACAGCTTGTTACAAAAACATTTTTGGTGACTATAACCAATTTCCCCGTTTATGACAACGGTTTGGGGGACAACATCTTAATAAATCTCCTGATTAATTTGCATTGTGATTTAAAATACTGTATAATTATACGAATAGTTGCTTTGAGTGACAAGTGGGTACCATCACAGTCGATGCCATGCCTTAGCTCTGTTTACACTCCACCTTTTTGCTCATTTTTGGATAAATCAGGAGTTCAAAGGAGTCACTTGGCATTGCCAAGATGTTGGGGAGCCAGAGGCACTACAATGATATTCGAAACTGCTGTTCAGAGAACCTATTGGTGGTCACAGAGGGTCTGTACATCTTTAAAAACTGTCTATACAATCATACAAGGTGGAGGAGTCTGTTGACTTTAATACCACAGAGAAATAAATGGTTATCTATACATCACTGCTTTCAACCAGGAAACCAACCGAAAAAATAAAACCATATATTGAGCTTTTTGAAAATTATTAACAAAAGTAAGTAAATATGATCTCTATTTAAGGATCTAAAACTAGCAAATGCATTTGTGTCATCCATTAAAAGAGAAATTTAAAGCTCATCCATTTGTCTTCTTCAACCCTACAGACATTTAATCAATTCTTTACTTGCTTTCTTGGTGCAGATAGGTTATTTTAAAAGCCAAAGGTGGTACATTTACATCATCTCTCGAAATTGAGGAAAATTCTCCAAATGCTTGTCTGTCTAGTTCAGCCAGTTTATGGTGTTTAACATGACTATCTGCAGCCTTTCTGTTAATTTTCACTGATCAGTAGCAGCATTCACAGTCCTTATTAAGCACAAACTATTACACAGATTTGTGTATGCTCACTTGGCATCCAGTGCACACACTCAGACACACAACCACAGGGACTGGATTCACACGAAGACAAAATAAAGACTCAGCGATGTGAAATTGATGAACACTCACAGGTTGAGGGAAAAAAAAGTTGTTTTGAATTCTACAACTCCCCGGACATCTCCAGTGAAACAGAGACTGATTGACAGGTGGTTTGTGACAAGGTGTTGTAAACTCTCACTTCCTGCTGCTCTCTGGGCAGGAAGTGAAGTGGTGAACCTCTGACCTGTAATGACTTGGAAAAGATCCTTTTCAAGACTGCACACAGCGAAGAATGAGATCAAATCAGGACATTTGAAAAGATATTAGAGATACTGAAGACAGTCTCTTAAACTCTCACTTTTCACATTTAATTGTTTTTCAGTATTGAATCGTAGGCAATTTTGCTTTTTTGACAAAATTAGCAATAAAACTATTCTTTAATGTCAAAGTGAAAACATTTAAATGTCATGTCAATAATAACAAACTATAAAATAGCAGATTGCATAATGAGTCACTCCCTTGAAGTCATTATTTAGTAGATCCACACTTTGAATTGGGATTGTGTCAGTAGGACTTGAACAGCCTTGCCCATTTGGAGACTGCAATTTCACCTTGTTCTTCTCTGAGAATCTGCTCCAACTGTCTGGTTCTTTTTCAAGTTCAGCCACGAATTTGATAGTTTTGTAGCTTTGGCTGTTTGCTTCAGTTCACCGTCTTGCTGGAAGACACATCTTCTCCCAAGTCACTGCTTCACGTTGTCTTCTGGGATCTCCAAATTCTTTGCTGCATTTATTTTACCCTCTACCTTCAGAAACCTTTCAATGCCTCACTTCATGATGCTGCCACCACCATGCTTCACAGGGAGGGATGGTGTGTTTATGATAATGCAGAGTGTTTGGTTTCTGTCAAACGTAGCATCTAATCTGACAGCCAAAAAGCTACATTTTAGTCTCATCCGACCAAAAGACCCTATTCCAGTTGACTTCAGTCTCCCACATGCCTTAAGATCTCTACTTCAGTTTTTTTTTCAACAGTGTCTTTCTCGTTCCCATTCTTCCACAAGGCTTTGACTAATGAAGAAAAGATAACAGTTGCTGTATCAACCCTATCTCCACAAAAATGCGCTTCCACAACAAAAAAACACCAACAACAACAACTGCATATTCAATTATGTGTGAGAAACTAATTTTGTGAAGACAGGAGTGGCTGTATGCATAGTCTTCCTCATCTCAGCTGCGAAAGCTTGCAACCACTTCAGAAGAATCATAGGTGTCTTGGTGGCCTCATTAGTCTCTTTCTTGAGGAAGTCCTGCTCTTGGCAGATTTATGCATGTGCCATATTTCTTTCATTTATCAATGGTGGATTCAATTGTACTCCAAGCAATATTCGGTAATTCAGATTTTTTTTTTTAAACTTTTCCCCTGACTTATGCGTTTTAGTCACATTTATATGAAGCTGGTTGAAGTGTTCTTCTGGCTTTTTGACATTAAAGATTCTTTTTTGCAAAACAAAACAAACAGAGAAAGAAAAGAAAAAGGTGTAGATTAAAATTGGGCATAATTTAAAGTCAAAAAGCAAACAAAGAGATAGGCAAAGAGATATAGGCAAAAGAGCTATAAGCAAAGTATAATTATTGCAGTACCGTTAAGAATGCATGAACACATCCATCATTTAAATATTGCAGCTGGTAGATGTGGGCCTATTTTGAAAACCCTGTATACTGCTGACTAGTGAAACATGAAAGAGCTGTCTGAGAAAACCAGCTTCATCCTGTGTGTTTTCAAAGAGGGCACAGGGTTTCCTTTGAGACAAAGCTAAAAGATTCTCGATGGCGTATATTCTACATGTCTCTGAACTCTAAAAGGATAAACAGTGTTCATTATAAGCATATTCCCTCATTGGGTGCTTGGATGTTGGTGGTAGAAAGTGGTGAAATCAGATGATTGTGAAGACAGTTTGATTCAGCACCATGACAAGAATATGCAGTGCTTTCCTGTTTTATCTGTGAGAAATAAACATCTAGACAATGTAGAATATGTTTTATCATTAATACATATATATATTTAGATGGAAGGCCGTAGGTCTAGTAAAGTAGGGAGGCAGTGTTTGAAGATGAGCAACTCCTCTCCTCTAGGTGTCACTGTCTGCCTGATTATTCCAGCCTGCAGCAGAGTACCTTTTTTTTTTTTTTTTTTTTTAAATCTCACTATTACACGTCCTCCAAAATGGCACTGAAAGTTCACAGCAAAAAGTTTCCTCTCACAGGCTCACAAAGCTGCTGAGAGCAACTTTTACAGAGAAACTGGACAGTAAAATGATGATATCATACGCCTAAATTAATTTACCCATATTTTCCTTAGCGGTTGTTGACAAGTTAAAAGTCTGTCAGTGAACATTAAATTCAATAAAATTCTTAAAATTTGGTAAAATGATCTTTTTATGAATAGGAAACATTTAAAAAATCCAAGTCAACATTAAATTAAATTAATTTAAATGACACCCAAAAAGCAATTAAATAAAAATAGATTAAATCAAATTACACAAGAACAATTAGTTCAATTAAAAACACATGTATGATCAAATAAATATATAAACACAACACAAGCAAGCAACATTTCAAATAAAATACATTTAAAAGAACAACATTACATTAAATAAATTTGCTTTTGACTGAACAAACCTTTGAAGGGGTAATTATATATTTGATCTGAAGCTAATGCATGAGTGCCCATAAAATCATTTTTACTAATTTAAGTTTTTGTTCTTTGTTTGTTTGCTTGTAAATTATAAGACAAATGCAGATCCTAATGTCATAGTTTGCCTTATTTTTTTACTCAACTGCCTTCAAAATAAACATTTAAACATTAAGTTTTCTGGAATTATTGCTAAAAAAAATGACATTATGATGCATATTCACCACAGCATTTGACTGACACTGAGCAAGTGTAAGGGACGAGAAAACTGTCAGTGTGCTTCTACCTTCTCTTGGACTTTGTAGCAGTGTTAGGTCTAAAATGGTTTGTCAAATAGTGCTTGAGCGAGTACACGGGCTCAACTTTTTAAGAGTTTCTCTGCTACTTAGCTACTTTGACCTTTATATAATGTTTTCTGAATACAGCAGTCTATCAGATTTCGACCTCATCAAGTCTCAGATCTTTGTATTTATACAGAATACACTAAATGTTGCACATCCCAGCCCACCCCGGTGAGGGATCACATCATCTTATCTTCGATTTTGTCTCTTGAGTCGAGAAATAGAAACATCTGGGTCACAAATCAGGTGATGAAACTATGATTTTAAATAGGTAATTCACACGTGGAACTGCAAAAATACACAAGTTGATTATGGTAAAAGAATAATGATGGCTAACAGGAGATGAAAAGCTCAGAAAATCACTGCTTACCACAAACACATTAGAATATTAGAGGAATGTTTAGGTCGGTTTGTTGTGGAGGTTTGCATCTATCAAAGCATGTCAGTAAAGGTCATCACACTGGTTTAACTAGATAATATGAAAAAAATGGGAAATGCTCTGTCATTGTAGGGGGAATGAAGGAGGAGGAGGAGGAGCAGCAGCACTCCTGGCTGGCTTGACTTTACGTTTGACCTTTTCGGGAAGGAGAACTAATCCTTGAATATAATAGACTGTAAGATATGGAAAATGACTGCGCTGTTATCTCTGTTACCCTGGAGACCATCAGCAGCACCCAGGGCTGCTGCAGCTGCCAAGTTATTAAGCATCCAGTTTGTATATATTGGGGAAAAATACCTTCCTTTTTTTTCTGTCATAGCTGGTCACTCCCCATAGACACACTCATGCACAGTGTTTAATACTATAATAAACAGCTTCCTCTTCATTCCTGGTGCCTATAGGACACTGATATTTATTTCTTATCTTTGCATGAAGCTGCTGCCATTGTGTGGATAAAAGTTCATTTCTATCAGTAGGGTGTTTGTTTTGTGCCTAAATTCGAGATAAACCAGATTGCTGTTCTTATTTTCCTTTATTGGAATTTGGTTTGTAGATATTTCAAGAAAGTTTCCAGACTTTGGTGTAATGTGACTTTGGGCAGCAGCCAACTTAAATCATTTAATTGCTTTCATTATAGGGTCTAAACCAAGATAATGAGACCAAATAAATAAATACCTCCTCCACTGTCTGCCTGTGTGTGTGTGTATGTGTGTGTGCTTTAAGTGAATCTAAAAAGGCCTGTTTACACACCCTGGATTAATACCGCTCCTGCTTGCGTTTGCCATTTGCAAAAATTTCCAACACATGAAAACATTATTCAAATATATATTTTCCCTCCCTGGATGGAAGCTTCTGCGTCTGTTTAACTCTTATCCGGTTAAATCCAAGATGAAAGAAATAAGATAGACCGCAACAAAGAAGCGAAACCTCAGATGGCTCTTTGAGATAACCCAAATAAATAAATAAATAATGAATGAATGAATGGGAAAGCGCGTTGAATTTATGCCGTCAAACGCTTGACTTTGCACATGCAGAACATTTAAATAACTTGGAAATAACAGGCAGCGCCGTGATTTCCCAGCCTGCTTCCCTCCTCCTCCTCTATCTATCCATCTATCAATCATCCTCACAGATCTGGTCCAGTAAGTGATGCATTCCCTGCATTAGATGTATTTGTTGTGCGAGTTTGAAAAGGCGGCGATAATCTGGGAGCGAGAGATAAGAAATGCCATTTATTCCGCGGCACTTTGGAGCCTATTTCCCGGGCCGATCAGCCCCATTCTCCCCGACACCTCCAGCAGCTCGCTGATAACGATTAGGCTATTTATTATCTTCACAAAGAACAAAGATTAGCCAGCACCGATGAAAAATTACCCCGGGATGGGCTATAATCAGTGGGATCCAAGGATCCTAGCAGCATTGGATTTCTCCTTCAATCTCACGCGCACACATCAATGCAACGTGCTCTCAGCGCAGAAAAATAATCATTTGGATAGAAAATTCTCATTTAAAACACCAGCAAATGTAAAGGGAAAAAAGAGAAAAACAAGGAGAAAAATAAATAAAATGATAACACTTAAGATTTTAAATGAGTTTCCATTAAATAACGCTATAACTCACTATGTTTTGCACGTGACACGGGCTCATTTTTTAGTCCTCTTTATTAATACCTAACACCTCCTTCCTCTCAGTGCCATAATGAAATCCTCAGAGCTGAATTGGGGAGCGACCTCTCCTCTTTCTCCTGAGCTCGGGTGAGAAAAAGAGCCGTAAATAAAAGGCTGGATTGAATTAATGTCAAATCCTAAAATGGAAGTGGATGTTCGCCGCCGATAACGTTTTTTATCGCCAGGCCAGATCAAAAGGGCTCACACTCAAAGCATGTGTATTTCCACATTATCATGCTGATGAGCTCTAATGCTGCTCACTTGTCCCTCCGCTGCGTTCTGCCTTCTCCAATCTATACGGTGGATTTCCTCCTAATGCTGCTTAGAAAGAATTGTTCTCCACATCTAGAAAAAAAGGAGTCTGGTTTTGGTAGTGTAGCCTGGATTCTTTATTAAAATGTATAGAATATTTATATATAATAATGTGAAGTTGCTGAGTTCAAATTGTGTAATTATTATAGGAAAAATATTTTAGATGGAGCTGAAGATAGATATTTATCTTAGAATATATATATAATATGATGAATATATATTTATTTTATATAATACATGACTTTTCTCCACACTTGGTCCCCCTTGGCACAGCTTGTAAGACAACTATAAAAAGGGCAAAGTTGACAAATTGACATTAGGAACTATTTCCTCCTGCAACCCAGAAAATAAAAATGAAATGGTGTTTTGTGTGGCTCTGCTTTTTGCAAATAGGCCAAACCATTGCTGATCGTCAGAAGTTTCATCATAGTGACAATTATATTTTAGGTATAAGCACAATTCACGTCAAATTCCTAATTTTCTTGCTATTTTTCACGCACACGTCATAAGACTTTTCGCTCATTAAATCACTGCAATGAGTCCAAGCCAATTATTTTTAATAGAGGTGTGTGTTTCTGCAGAAAAGAATTTCTTCAATTGAGGAAATTCAAACTATCTAATCTCATCTGACCCCCCCCCCCCCCCCAAAAAAAAGTTGGTCTTTCAGTCCTCGTTGGCTCGTTCTTGGAAATCTCAGCAGGGTCAGGAGGATGTACTTGATGTATTATTAATGCTGCCACAGTGTAAATATCAGTTGCAGCGTCCTTCCTCGAGTTCATCCGCTGGGACTGACTGAGGCAGAGTGCGGGCAACCCCCGTCTCTCTCTCTCTGTGTGTATCACCGTGTCTGTGGCCCTCAGAGCTGAAAGAAAAAGTTCACGTCCTGCTGAATCTGTTTTTTCTTCCCTAAGATGCGGTGACGTCACAGAGCGGCGTCAAGCAGGCGGCCCGGGCTGCACGCGCTCCCTCTCCAATTATTGTCTGTCAATCACAGGGAGAGAAAGTGTGCGTGTGCGTGCGTGCGTGCGCGTGTGCGTGTGTGTAATGCAGCTTGGACTCTCTGCAGAGCCAAATCTGATCTAAAACCAGTAAAAAAACAAAACAAAACAAAAAAAGTTTAATAAAAAAAATAAACCACATGCAACAGTGCAGTACATAAAAGATCCATTTTTGTATTTAAACACAAATTAATTTTATTGCCACTATATTAAATTATATTATAATTGCTATAACCCTTTTCAAATTAAAAGCCTGGTGTCTTAGAACACTGTTGCATTGTTACATTATTAGATAATATTTATTTCCCTGATCAAGCTTTCTTAATGAACACATGCCTCGTGTTACTTTGCTTTTAAATAGGATGCAGCAAGACTAAAAATAAACACTAAATAATAATAATGTATTATTGCTGATTACCTGTCCTTGTTTGCTATTACACAATACATTCAAATATATGTTCTGCAGTCTGGTTATGTGTTCCTGAAAAAAATACATATTTCACTTCAAGTTGACAGTCATTTTTGTTTCTGCAGTCTTTATTATCAATGAAAAATTAAATTCCATAACGTAGAAAGTGGTTCTAAAGGCTCCAAGCAGCCAGACAACGTCTCCACGAATATTAGAGAAACATCTCCCTGATTCTCGGCTTGGCTTTGCCTCCTGCAGAGGTTGAAGGCAATTGGCTGAGTCAAAGCTGGACTGGAGACTCCGCCCCTGAGCTTAACAAGGCTGGCCCCGCGCTGTCAGCCACAGTTAGACGTGTTGCTTGAAGTCCCAGCGGACTGACTTTTACTCCGACAAACACCGAGCGAAACCTGGAGACGACCTGCAGCACAGAGAAAGGGAACAGAGAGCGGATTTTTTTTTTTCCTGCCAAAGAGGCGTGAGCTGTTCGGACGCTGAGAGTCAACCACTGGCAAAGGTAGGGCATGTTTCTGTGGCTGTCACGGTGCGTAAAACAGCCTGGTCAGGGTTCTGCGTAAAAATGCCCACCAGGCTGTGGCACTTAGGGTGATACGGTTTACAAATATGGTGGGTGGAGATGATCTTTTTTCTGAAGTTGCATCACAGTAGAAGCTGTGCACAAGCGTTAAAAGGACTGACTACAAACACCTCTGCCTTTAAAATATTAACATCTGATGTTTGCTTGTTGCAGGTTTCCAGTGTCAAACTCGACTCGATGTCCAAGAGAAGAGAGGGACTTAACTCAGAGGAACGACAAGAAAGCAAAACACTAATCCTGTGCTGTGGATGGACACAGTGAAGCACATCTCATAAAAGGACAGATAATTCAGACTTTTCCGTGTCCACTCCCTGGATTTTCTCTGACTTTACGCGCTTCAGGGAGCCGCAGAGATGGATGTGGCGGCCGATCAGCCCCGCTGGATGCATCACCACGCCGTGCTGAACGGACAGCATCCGGACTCTCACCATCCCGGCCTGGGCCACAACTACATGGAGCCCACGGCGCAGCTGCTGCCTCCGGATGAGGTGGATGTTTTCTTTAATCATCTGGACTCACAGGGAAACCCGTACTACCACAACTCTGCCAGGGCCAGGGTGTCCTACAGCCAAGCGCACGGTAAGACACAGGGTTACATAAATTACACAGAAACTCAGGGGCTGGTCAGCATGAGAAGCAGAAAAAAAAAGTTGTTTTTCACAATGTTAAAACAGTACAAGTGATTCTGGCATTTCATAGTATGTTAAAATTGTTAATTAAAATGCACATTTTTCTATTATATTGTATAAATGCATTGTTGCATTAAACTAGTTTGTTTATATGTATGTGGCTGTTGATTTTAGTGCTTTTGTATTTTATGTTGGACAATTTTTAATATATTTTGAGATGAGATACTTCATTTTTTTAAAGCATATTTAGTTCAGAAAATGCAGATTTAATTTGTCTATTTTAGTGAGATTGTGCTGCTTTATTTGGACGTTTAAATCAGGCCAGTGAATCAACAAGTCTCGGTTATTTTTGCATCCAAACTTGCCATAGAGGGTGGATCAGCAACCTAATAAACTCTGCTGCTCCTCCACAGCTCGTCTAACAGGGAGTCAGGTGTGTCGGCCTCATCTCCTCCACAGTCCGGGGATTTCGTGGCTGGACGGAGGGAAAGCAGCCCTGTCGGCTCACCACCACAACGCCTGGGCCGTGAGTCCCTTCAGCAAGCCCAGCCTGCATCACCCGGGCTCCGCGTCCCCCGGCGCCCTCTCCGCCGTGTATCCGTGCGGCAGCAACTCCAACGCGGCCTCCGCATCCTCGCTGACGCCGCCGTCCCACTCCAGCTCCCACCTGTACACCTTCCCCCCCACACCGCCCAAAGACGTGTCTCCGGACCCGGGGGGCTCGTCCCCGTCCTCCTCCGTCACCAGAATGGACGAGAAGGAATCTATCAAATACCAAGTGTCGCTACCGGAGGGCATGAAGATGGAGGGCTCCAGCCCGCTGAGGAGCAGCCTGGCCTCCATGAGCGCCCAGACTCCATCCACCCACCACCCCATACCCACTTACGCCCCCTACTCTCTCCAAGCGGCCCACGAGTACGGCGGCAGCCTGTTCCACCCGGGCAGCCTGCTGGGCTCCTCGTCCAGCTTCACCCCCAAGAACAAAGGCAAGACACGGTCCTGCACCGGTGAGTCCAGCTCAGATCTGCTGCAGCTTTAAATAAAGGAAATTAAAGGTGAACCCAGTCAGACAGTGTTTGGATATAGACGCAGAATATATTGATCTTATCTTTGCGCTGCAGGAGAAACTACTAACTAAACCAAACCTAAAGTTAACCCTCAGTAACCTAATATATTTCTAAAACGCCCTGTGGCACTTTAGTGGAGACAATATTTGTGTAGGCCTGTTAGTGGTTGTCCTTTTGTGCAGCTTTGTATCGTTTTGCAATGTGTTTTAAATCTTAAATCAATCTATAAATTCCATATTATTGTGATGATATTATTGTAAGAGGATTATTAAACTCATTAATTGTGAACCTACACAATCATTCACAAGCTACCTGTTAAAACTGAAGCAGTGTCTAAATGCCAGATAAAGAAAATGTAAAATTATTACCACCCAACTCTCAATGAAATAATAAACTGATCAAATGAAAGAAAATAATTTAAACAAATAATATTTATTGATAAAACAAAATCTTAATAAGAATCCATGCAGCCTGTCAGAAAGGATGCTCCTCTGTTATTTTATTACCATTTAAATTATAAAACCCATTTAATATGTTCAGAATTACCTGATTAGGAATTATGCGATAATTTATTTTGAGTATATACAATAAATTACATTAAACTCATTTACCCCATTCCATGCCGTGATTTGAGCATCATTAGGCGTTAATATTCTTTCAAATATGACAATTTAGGTAAAAATAACTTATAAACAAAATCCTCCTCGTAATAACAGGGATATGTCCCCCCAGTAAATGATATTAGAGGATGGATCTGCTCTCGACACAGAGCCACTTTGATAATCCTCTTCTGTAAACCGTGACTTCGTAATTATGCCTGAGCTGGCTGCAGCAGAACAGCGAACTGGATCCAGCCCAGAGGTGTGAAAGAAAAGAGCCTCAGGCGTACACAGCCAAAACCTCAGTATTTAGGCTAGTAGTCACTTCTCTGTTACATAAGACATTAATACAGTGTCCTGATTGTTATTTGATTACACACCAGGAGCCTCCCAGCTTCAAGCCTGTTGGTATTATCAGAGGTGTAGTGTGGAGTAACCTAAACTTACTTTCTCTTATGAAACATCTCTACTCTTTCACAGAACACTGATTAGCCGCTGGCAGAAACATGAAGGTTTTATTACATTACCACCTAAATTATTCTATGGTTGTTTGCTTTTAGAGCTATAAATGAGTCAAAGGTTTTTAACTTTGATTTATTTCATAAAAGCCGTAATAAATGGCTCTGCCGAGGGCTTTTTAAGAAAATAAAGTGAGAAAAATGGGTGTGGAATTGATCTTTTAGAAATGCTGAGCGTGAAAGCACAGAGGAAGTTACTACAAGCGTAAACTCTTATCCAACTTTTGGCTGTTTTGTGCCTCTGCTAATGTAAACCGTGAAGGAGTCATTTCATTTTCCGGTGCGCTGCATGCAGACAGTTTCTCCCTCTTTACTCTGACTAACTCTCAGCGGGCACAAAACCTGCTTTAGCTAAAGATGTTTGTTTGTGGGGCTGAAGCTAAAATTACAGACAGAATCCAGTTTATGTGTCCACACACACGTACACATGAAAAGACAATTCTGGCTGTAATTGTTCATATATTACATGACTTGTAATTTTCCCTCAGAGGGCCGTGAGTGTGTGAACTGTGGAGCCACTTCCACGCCTCTGTGGAGACGTGACAGCACCGGACACTATCTGTGCAACGCCTGCGGCCTTTACCACAAGATGAACGGCCAGAACAGACCACTCATCAAACCCAAACGCAGGCTGGTGAGTCCACACTGCTGCTGCCGTGTTTAAGAGAACAACGCCAAGTGTGTGTTCTGTAGGGTAGTAAATAAAAAGAGCGTAAAATGAAGAGGGAGGGGGAGGAGGCACAATTCCAGGAAAGTTATATTTTCCCAATCAGTTTCCAGGAATTGTGTTTCCAGTTCACCTCTTGCTCCTTCAGTTCGGGCTGCTATCCGAGTGGGACTGTCTGCGTTGTTTCTCTTATCATTATTAGAGCTACTTCTGATACTGTCATTGATAGCAGGGCCGGCGTGCCATCCCTCAAAACAACGCTGTGCCTCACTGACACTTTTTTGGCCATAATGCTGCTGTGATATGTGCTGATTTATTTATTTTTTTAATGTGAGGGGCAGAATGTTTAAATAAAGGTCAATTGATTTTGGACAAGTGGGCAGCAGTGTGTTGCTGTCTAGTGAAAACTATGTGTCTCCACTTTGGGTTATTTTCATTTTTTCTACTAAGATTTAGTGTACCAGTGGTTTTACAACATTTTCCTGTTTGTTAGGCAAAAAAATAAAAAATAAAAATTCACAGTCACAGAGCTGACAATGGTTGACATTTTGGAGACTTGTGGTTTTTAAAGGACAGTGGGAAACTAGAGCAGCAGATCAAACAGCTTTTCCCCCACCATGAACTGCTTGAAACATCAGCATTACTACTGAGAAGTAGGTCAGCATTCAACTCCAACTTCACATCACACCCATCCATCCCATGCAGCTGATCACTTTAAAAACGCTCACATCCATTTAGACATTGTTCCCCACCGGGGTGGAGCTGACTTTCTGCAAAGGTGAAATCTAATTTTGAATAAATAACACTAAATTTGCTTGAAATAACTCTAAATGCACCTACATGGTCACTTTGCTGGCACTTTGAACGCATCCCTGTGCAGCTGCTGTTGTGTGCTGCAGCAGGAGGCAGCTGCGAGAAGAAGAGTGTTTACAGAGTCAACACGCATTAAATCAGAGGGAGTCCAATATTAGGACACACTACTGTGGAGCAGGACTTGGAGAAACGGTTTGAAATAGTTTGATTTTCGAGGGAAGTTTAGGAAGGCTAAAAAAAAAAAAAAAAAGCGAATGGCTGGATTTTACCATTTGTTTTAATGAAAGCAGCATAATCGAAGCAGACTGTGCCATGGCGCGACGAAATGTGCGCAACTTCACCCTTGCTGAAAAAAAACACGACGATTTACTAAGAAAAGAGTGCAGTGTTAATACTAATACTTGATATTAGAAGACACTACTGTACGAAGTCACGTAATAGTTTTTAAAAATGTGTTTTATTCACCTGCGTTGATGAAAAGTCAGTTTTTTTTCGACGCGTGCGCTCCAAGGATTAAATCTACTTGACACCGAAATACGAGCAGAAAAACAACAGTCGGTTTCATACAAAATATACTAGCTTTTCTCCCCCCAGCGACATAAATGCATATACGGTCATATATCAGGCCTGGTTTCCGTGCTGCTCGGCCTGGTTCGTGCTGCTCCACCGCGTCGTGCGCTCAGAGGCAGCAGCCCTCCAGTTGTTTCCTATCCGGATATCTGACCGGTCCAGATAAAGCAGCGGGGGCCAGAGGCTGCTTCCTCCTGTGGCCTCCTCACTAACTATAGGCCCACAGCTCACTTTCTAGTGGTCAATCTCTCTGTCCACCACAGAGAATGAGCAGTGCAGTGGATTTAAAAATACAAATATATATTTTTAAAATGGTATGGGAGCTGATGTGTGACAAGAGTATGGCTGGGCACAATTACGCAGCTCTCACGGTAAAAAAAAAAAAAAAAAAGTAAGGAAAAACATGGCAAGTTTCACCCACAGTTAGTGACATTTTGACTGAAAATGATATAGATTATTGTAATCATTTCTTGTAGTTAAAAGCACGCATTAATTATGTTAAATAAGCATTATATGGCACGAGACTCTTGCCATAGAGACTCCGATTTGTCTTCTTAAACTAACCAAAAAATGATCTTAAACAATATTTGTAATGTCACGCCCTGTTTCCCAATCATGTAATGTCTTGTTTGATATTTTCATTTGAAATCTGCCAAAATATTGAGGTTGTCTACTGTAGTCATATACAGTATAGTCATGATTATTTTTAAGCAGGAATTTCATCTGCAACTGTTGCAATTAGTGATTATTCATGGTTTAATGAACAAAAAAAGGCAAAGCTTTATTGCTTCCAGCTACACAAGTTCTGTTTGGTGTTTTTTCACCTCTTCCATGATACTAACTGAACAACTCTGGGCTGCAAGTTGAGAAAATGAGACATCTGAAAATGTCAGTGTGTTCTGGGAACATGTGATGAGCTTTTTGCACGAACCGGCGGATTCAGCGTCAAGCAATCTATAATAACAATCTTTAGTGGCGGAAATGTTGTGAAGCTGTTTAAATCAATAGAAATAGAAAGTTCAGCTAATGTCAGATTATGTATACTGAAAGAAATACCCCCCCAATAAAACTGCTCTAATCAAAGCCCAATCTTTATTTTTCCACAGTCTGCAGCAAGACGAGCAGGCACCTGTTGTGCTAACTGCCAGACGACCACCACTACGCTTTGGAGGCGCAATGCAAATGGAGACCCAGTGTGCAACGCCTGCGGCCTCTACTATAAACTGCACAACGTAAGTATTTGACTGCTGAACCCCAGTCTGGGCCCAGTAGGACCAAGCAGACAGGAAGTGAGCGGGCAGGTTACATTGATTGTTGAGTGATAAGAGAGAGAGAGGAGAGGGCGAATGAGGGTTGTTTTACTCTCAGACACTGTTGCACTCGGTGTTTTCTTTCTTTGTGCTTTATTGTTTCCATGGTAGGCGTAATCCCCTTGAGACTCACAATGGTGGGACTGTTTTGAAGTGGGACTGCCACAAGGCCAGTCTCCTTATGAATAGAATTAAAGCTGGAGGCATCAAAGTTGACTATATGGCTGCTAGGGATGCATATTTGTAAAAAAATTCTACTTATAGCTAAAGCTTTGCACAACTCACTTCTCTGTGACATAGTTGCTGTCTAATTAAACTATTTAAATTAAAACAGTGAACCATGCTGTTGCACTGGATGACGTGTTCCTTCACGACATTGAACATGGGCGCTGCAGTTTTATTTTGCATCATTCTCATATATATATATATATATATATATATACACATACACACATATATATATACACACATATATATACACACAAACCACAGTGTCCAGCTGTTTCAGGAAATCATAAAGCCTTTAAAAAAAATTAAACTCCATGCAAATGACCCGTTTATGGAAGTTCTTAGTTGGAACCTCTGTGGCCGAATGCCTCAGATGGGATAAAGAAAAAAAAAGTAGGACTGGACTGCTTGGTTTGGGACTTTATGGAATAGAATAGAATATATTTGTCATTGTACAACCAAACTGTATGCAAAACTATTCAAGTGCAAAGAGTAAAGAGCATCAGAGGTATATCAGTATATAATTTAATAAATAAAAGAAAAATGCGTATGTCGGCTATATAAAGATGAATCTATTTTCTATTCTTTATTGCCATTTGCAGACAGAATTGAAAGCATAGCTCTTCTTTGAGCACTTAAACTTCACAGATGCATTATTACCTCCGCCAAGGAGGTTATGTGACACCCGGCGTTTGTGTGTCTGTCTGTCTGTTAGCAAGATAACTCAAAAACGCCTGGGCAGATTCACATGAAATTTTGAGGGGATATAGACTATGGTAAGAGGAAGAGCTGATTTAATTTTGGTGGCAATCCGGAAAGGATCCTGGATTCTGGATCACTTTGAATTTTTTTTAGTATGTTTCAGTATGTGGTCCAAAATATGACAAAAACATCATAGGTTAGTATGTCGTCCAACAAATTGGAACAAGGTGTCCAGATAGCTCAACTGGTTAAGAAGGTGATTTGTAAACAGAACTGTGTCAGAGACACAGGTTTGATTTCAGCTCATGATCCTTTACTGCATGGGTTTCCTGTTTTCCTCTCTATCCTTGGCGAAGGTCTGCACTCTCTGAGTGCTTTTCTAGTTTACAAATGGATTTGGTTGCGTTTTTAAAATCTATATCTTTAATTCCTGAGCGCGAAAGAACTGTTCCCCCAAAACTTTAACCACATCCTTCACCTCTCCGTTACGCAGGTGAACCGGCCTCTGACCATGAAGAAGGAAGGAATACAGACACGCAACCGGAAAATGTCCAACAAATCCAAAAAGAGCAAGCGGTGCAGCGACAGCTATGAGGAGTTCTCCAAAAGTCTGCACGACAAGAACTCTCCCTTCAGCGCCGCCTCTTTGGCCGGTCACATGTCCATGGGTCACTTGCCTCCTTTCAGCCACGCCGGACACATGCTCCCCACGCCCACCCCGATACACCCGTCATTCGGCCACCCACACCACTCCAACATGGTGACGGCGATGGGCTGAGAGGACGAGGAGAAATGTTGGCACGGAGCTGCTTCAAGAACCTGAGATGGTCCCATGAAGGGGGATGAGGGTCGAACCGGAGGACAGCGTGTACAGTGTTACAGACATGCAGCTTGTGTGTCTTCATCTTGATTATCTCTCGATTGCATATGCCAACGTTAGGGTGGAGAACAGAGGTATTGTGAGGGGAAAGGACCTTTTGCTCCTTATCTATAGGTACCTATTCCGATGGGGAGAAAGCTTCTGCTTCCTGTCAGCCAGGCACACACATATAAATACGAAAATGTCATTGCACCTCATAGTTTTGTCCCCACTGACAGCCTGACTGACTGCAGTGTGGCTTGATATGTGCTGAGCAGGTTTGTAGTTACTGTGAATATTGTAAATGTGTGAGACAGAAGGGGGTGGTCAAGAGAAAATCTCCTTCACACCTTTAAAATGAAAATATGCTGGATTTTTTGCTCACGGACGATTTTAAAAGGAATTTTCACAAAAGAAACACGCAAACAAAAAAGGTTTATGAATCCTAATTTGACACTGTTTATTATAATTATTGTTATTATAATTATTATTGTTATTCAGATAATTTATTTTCACTATTGTTTTTTTCTTTGACTATATTACCTGAATCATAATATGGATACTGTTATCCCAGTTATGAATATATTTTTAGCTGAAGTGCTTTGTCTGAGGTGGTCGACATTTATACTCTCAAGAAATAAAGAGATCAACTTCATTATCCGATCTGTTCTGCCTATTTAATATCAGATATGTACGTCTGTGAGATGAGGACGGATACAGAAATTTGCATGGCTAAATCTGATGTTGAATCTGAGAGACACCGGAGGCAAATGTATATTTTACCAGCAGCCTTCATGATGGTGCCAAGTCCCCTGAATCTAAATCACAGCTGAAGTAAGTGTGCACTGTTACAATAACAATCTCATGTTACAACAGGTGCTCCGCATCCTTTTCTGTATCCCCGTCCCTCTCTAGAGCATCAGATTAACAGTCAGCCATCTTACCCTCAGAGGTTTCTCCACAGCTGATGCTATTATCTCCAAGTGGAGAACATCTTTACATTCTTCTGCTAATAATCTGTGTCATATTCATCTAGCACGTCTACCATCCTGCCAGAGTTGGAGAGCATATGCTTGCTCTCTGCTACCTGTTAAAAACAAGCTAAAAATCTGGTGCCCATTGCATACTGTTGATAATAAAAATAAAAAATATATAAACCTAGCTATGATGACTGAGGATACTTATTTCACACCTGATACAATTCTATTAATTTAAAATCCAAAATAGATCACATGACTACTTCCATATAAAAGGGGTTATGAACCTGTAGAGAATTATCGACTGGAACGTTCTCCTCAACTCTAAGGAGTGTTTTAATGTCTTTAAGCTCTCTGTTTTGGTTTTACAGCATGCAGCTTTGCTCTTTTGGTTAAACGCTCTTATGTCATTGTTGGCCACAACAGACAGCGGCATGCTGTCAGTGAAAAATATCCGACAAGACCAAAAAATGAAAGAAAAAAAGACAGATATTAACTGTAGCTGTTACACATACTGAAGGATTTAATAGAGAATGGTGGAAACAAAAATCACAGCTAACAGGAGAGTGAATGTCCAGGTGGCCAGAAGCACAGCTCTAAGTGAATGATAAGACCTCTAAAAAGTTTGTTCTATTAACTAATAGTATACTAGTGTTGTATTTATAGCTTTTATTACTGCTTTGCTATGAGACCAATGTCTGACCTGGACACGGCATCTTTTTATGCTTCTGAGAGAAGTATTACACATTATTACATTAGTCAAGGAGGTCAGTGGTGGGGGGCACTGACCTCCTTGACTGTGTAATACTTCTCTCTTTTCAAGGCAGCATTTGCACACAATAGAACAGTTTCAGTGTATTCAAGTTCCTCCTCTAACCTTTGTTGACATGAACCACCACTTTCTAATAAACAGGTTACTTTACTTGGGAAGGAAGATCAGTTCCGTTACCAGAAACGGAGCTGGCTGAGCCGTGAGCAGATGCAGCTGGTTAAGTAACAGTGGGAGCCAGAGTTACTTAACCAGCTGCATCTGCTCATTGGGTAATACACTTATGAAATTGGCTTTTTCTTGATCAATCTGGTACATCAGGCTAACCCAGCAGTGATATAAGACATCACTGCCAACCCTGTTTCTGCCAGTCTGAGAGGTGGTTTGTCTTCAGTTACAAAATCAATCCACAAAACACGACTTTATACCAGCAGGCGACAAACTGGTTACACTGCACTTCTACTGAAGAACAGTGAAGTTCTAGGTAAAGCCATTTAATTTGGAATGAAATCGCACAGGCTTGTTGTTTACTGTAGATAATTCATCACAATGAATGTCATAACAGTTTCAGGAACTAAGCATATAAAACTGTGTTTTTGCATGCTGTAAAAGCTTCAAAATCAGAATTTTAACAAATATTTAAAAATAACAGATTTCTATTATCTGAAGATTTTCTTAGTTGTATAATATTTATTACAGGAGGGATAAAAGTATGAAAACCAGTGGAAGCCTACATGCTAAGCATTTTAAAAAGTGTGGCATTTGCATGAAAAGTAGCATCAGCAGCACGATAAACATGCAAAAACATGCATATTGGAGCATCTCAGCATTGCCTCTGATACAGTTTTGAGCTATGAAATATCTCTGAGTGCAGGAGTTCCTCAGAAAGCTAAAGGGGGTTTCTGGCCTGAGGCACTGAGCCTTGAGACACGGAGTTAAGGGTCAGCTGAAGTGTAGCCTGCAGCCTCCTCTCAAGACTCCCCCAACCTCTAACCCTGGAAGCACTTACCCTGTAATTCTTCCAAGGCCTCTCACAGACTTTTTCACAGTCACCTTAAAAAATGCCATGTCCTCCCCGAAAATATGACAGAGCGAAAACACGAGACTTTCCCCTGTAAAGAGATAAAAACAGCCGAGCAGTAAGAGCCACTTTGTAAAGGTGAACCTCTGGCAGGACCTTTGTGGAGTGAAGGTTGTGGGACTGGGTGGGCATCCTAAATCAGCTCACAAGGGAGATTTATAACTCCCACCTCTGTGCAGTAACATCTCTTTGGAATGCTTGTTTTTCTACCAAATTCAATTACAGGAATTCAAAAACAAGGACAGAAGTGACTTCAGAGGAGTGACTTAGCAGACAGATGGTGATAGAGGAGATGAAAGGGAAGTTTTATCCAGTGCAAAGAACTAATAATGATGAGGCGAAGGGGGCACCGACCAGAAGGGGGAGAAAACAACTCATCCACATTATTTCTGGACCCTTCAGAGCTGAAGTTAAGGCCGTGTTTGTGAGGTGACACCGCTTAACCCTAAACCACCAAGCAACGAGAACATTATACACAAATTTAAAAATTCTACTTTAGTATTCAGGATTATGGAATTTGATTTAAAAGCAGAGTTTTGTCAGAGATTTTGGCAGGAAGCAGATAAATATAATTTAGCATGCAATTAGATTTTCTGTTATAGAAAAAGGAAACCCGTAAAATTGTTTGGCCAATAAATTATGTAAATATTTCAAATTGTCTTTTCAGAATGGTATTTTTATTTAGAATTAAAACAAATTTGAAAAACCCTTTCTTTTTGCAATACGAAGAGCCCAAGATCAGGTGCAGAGTACATGCAGTATAGATTACATGACTGATTGTACGTGATACATGCGTAAGTACAATGAAATTATATTTCAGAAAATTTGCTGTTAGTTGTAAGAGTGTTCTCAGTTGTCGGAGAGCTTGAACTCTTTAAGATGTCAAAAACTAGCTTGATGGTGAACAATAGGAACATTTAGGATTGGTAATGAAAAAACAGTAACAATAAATATGTTCACTATACAGACACTACTGTTTAATAGTCTGGGATCACTTAGAAAAAGTTTTTTTTTTTTCCAGTGAAGATAACATTAAATGAATCAGTGTAGACATTGTTAATGTGGTAAATGACTATTCTAGCTGGAAACAGCTGATTGTTAATAGAATATCTCCATAGGGGTACAGAGGAACATTTCCAGCAACCATCACTCCTGTGTTCTAATGCTACATTGTGCTAGCTAATGGTGTTGAAAGGCTAATTGATGATTAGAAAACCTTTGTGCAATTATGTTAGTACATGGATAAAAGTGTGAGTTTTCATGGAAAACAAGAAATTGTCTGGTTGACCCCAACTTTTTGAAGGGTAGTGTATGTGTAAAATAAATACATCTATATATTTTTTCCTAATGATTATGGGGGGCTAGAACAATCCAACTGTCAATATAAAAATTACACTCAACAATAACCGTACATCATGTAGCATTAGTGCATACATTTTGAATTCTGGTGAATGTAGTGATGCTGCTGGTACTGTTGGAACCATACATACTGTAGTTTGGGATACTGCATCATTCCCACCACAACGTTAAAATCACCTGCCTGATATTGTGTAGATTCCCCTCATGCTGTAAAAACAGCTGTTATTCACCGAGGCATGGACTCCACAGACTTCTGAAGGTGTCCTGTGGTATCAGACACCAAGACATTAAGAGCAGACTCTTTAGGTCTTGGAAATAGTTTCTGTAGAATGGACAGATGTGAGATCAATTTTAGATCTTGAGAATTTGGAAGGCAGATGAACACTTTCAGTTCTTTGTTGTGTTCCTCATACTATTCTTGATGCATTTTTGTAGTGTGAAAGGGCACATTATCCTGGTGAAAGAGGCCACTGTCATGTGGGAATGCTGTTGTCATGAAGTGAGAAGTGTATGTGGTTTGAAAGAATGTTTAGGTAAGTGGTACATATAAAAAGTAACTTCTGCATAAATGCCAGGACCCAAAGTTTCCCAGCAGAACACCGCCCAAAGCATCCCCGTCTCTTTCCTATAATGCATCCTGCTGCCATATCATCCTGACATAAGGTCCACATGTGAAAAACAAAGGCAATTTTAACATCTTTCTGAGGAAAATATAAGCTGCACATTGAAATTGATTAAAATTGAATTGAAATTGAATGCAGCATTTGTCTTTACTACGGTTTTAACTCAACAGCTGCATTGTGTTAATGTAGTATGGTGAATATCACCATCAAAATAATTCAGACTACCTAAAACTAATTTGTCTGCATGCTTGTTCAGGTTCCGTTGGCCTATCACTAGATGGAGTGGATTGTTCATTACTCATAAGTTTGGCAATTTGATCCCCAGCCCCTCCAAGAGCAAAAGTGTCCTTGGCGCTTGTCATATCTAAGTGGGATTCTGAATTAAAAGGTGTTCAGTCATAATCCCACCATTGGCTCTTCCACCAAGCACACACGCCTAATGTCTAAACCTCTCATACTGAGCAGGACTGCTATTGCAACAACGCATCATTAGTAGGTAAAACTAACCTGTTTCATGACAGGTGAGCTCTTTGCATGGCGACTCTGCCACCATTGGTGTGTGAGTGAATGAGAAACACATTGTAAAACCTGAGGTTAAAAAAAGCACTGTGTAAGTGCAGATCAATTACTGAGTAACCACAAGAAAAATAAGCCTTCATTCAGTCATTTCGTCCTCATTAAGTAGTAGAAAAGTGAGATATCTCAGATCTGCTCCAGTGGTGTTCTATTGTAGTCTGGGATGAGCTGCAGTGAGATCTAGGTTTGACACACAAAGGTTTTTTTCTCTGCTTGGGTCTCAAGAGGATTGAAATGCACAAAAAGCAATAAGAGAAAAGAGAACGAGAGGGCTAGCATTATTGATCTTCAAAACCCCAAGGCAGAAATGAATGTGACGACAAAACTTACATATCCACAGACAAACTGACATACTCTCCCTGAGTGAACTGATGTGAATATGGAAATATGTCAGTGTTTTAACTTCCATAAAGGTCGACCCATCCACTGAAAAAAAAAAAAAAAAAAACTTACAGTAGGAGAAATCCCAATGTAGACACTACCAAGCAACATAACTTAAATTCTGTAAGTAAGCAATATACAAAGCTTTGTCCAAAAAGGAACATAGAAAACAGAGAGTGGAAGATTTTAATGTAACAGTAAAGAGGCTAAATTATGACAAAACTCCAACAGTGAAGTTCCATCTAACCACAACGAAACAAGAATGTTCACCACTGCACACACTGTACACACTACACACACACACCACACACACACACACACACTACACACACACACCACACACACACACACACACACACACACAATGTGACTGACTGGGCTCGGCAGAAAGGTAGAACATGCTGACACACGGTGCATTCTCTCTGAAAAGTGGGACACCCTCCAACCACCCGATCCACAACCACTGACAAGTCCCTTTCAAACTGCTTTTCTTCTCCTGTCTGAGGCAGACAAATTCATCCCTCTTGTCTACAAACAATCACCTCTTTTCTTCTGCCTGTTGCGCCAATGAAAGGAGGAGGGAGGGTGCAGAACAGAGGGAGGGAGAAATACATCTGCCTGACAGTGCTACACTGTAGGCACTAAGCTAATGTGCTGTGTGTTAGGGCCCCTGGGACTGGGCGTCTGGGCCCCACTATCTTATAACAAAGTTGACAAAAAGCCCAGGGCTCAGCCCTCAGGAAATCTGAGAGGCGGGGTATCTAGGCCGGGAGGGCAGGAAAGAGAGAAGGAGGGACAAAACATCTCAGGTACGTTGCACCTATGCTGCCCTATGCATGTCTTTCTTGAAACAAACTAGTTTGTACGACGCATCGTAAGACAAAACTATTTGACCCTGTTCCAAACGGGTTGAGATAAATGATAGATGTAAAAGTTAAGTTTCTATTCATATATAGCATAGAATTTAAAAACTGAGTGAGCTTTTCCATCTATTACTGCACAAATATTAGGAGTTAGCCACAAGCATGCAAATTTCAAATTGAGTGCTTTAACAGAAGAGCAGGACATAATGAGATAATGTAATAATTAAAATCTAATTTAAAGAACGGTATTCACTTCAACAACAATAAATGTGGGGAAAAAACATGCTGCAAATAGGGCTTTTGAATTTGTTTTATGTAATCATTTGAGAAAGGCTAGCATCTCCTCACTGGTCCAAACAGGTCTGGTTTTAGTTTCCAGTCTTTCCAGTCAAGCAGAAGTTTCAATAGATGTCTGGTGATCACTGCTTTAGGATACCATGATAACCTAATAATAATATTAATTCAGTTTCAGCTCATTGAATGTAGACTGCAGGTATGAGACTTACATTTCTGGTTCACATTTCCCTCAGCTTTTACCTCCTCGTCCATCATCTCTATGTCACCATTTTGAGTATCTCTTTCATTACGGGAAATAACAGCAACAACTTCTAAGCTCGCAACCTCCATACTGAAAAAAGTTCATACATCTTTGGGTGAATTAGCCAATTCATTGACAATGCTTGCCTCCCTGTTTGCAAATCTTCCACCAAAACAATTGCCCTGTCACTACTAGTGTTTGCAGCAGTGCCATTGCTGTGTCCTGGGCTTAGTCCCTCACAAGACAACTGTGATTGGAATGAAGGAATACAAACAAGCCAGAGCATTGTTTTCCCACTGTTGCAGACTAACTATGAGATGCAGTCCGACCATTCTCCAACACTAACTAGAGCTCTGGAGAAAGAACATAGTTGTGTCGACAACGTTCGAACCAACTAAGCCAATTGGCCATTGCTCTGAAATTTCACACAGAGCAGACTACACCCACCAGGACAGTCTTGAGGTATCAAATCGCCAAATGTGTTAATTTACACTCAACAGCCACAACATTAAAACACCTGGCTAAAAATGTGTTGATCAAACATCTCTGAGAAAGTTGGATCCTTTGGGTGCTGGATCTGGAACAATGTTTAGGTGGCGCATAGAAGTTGAAGTAATATCCAGATGAACACCAGCATCCAAAGTTCTCAGCATTGCATTGTAATGAGATGATTGATGTTATTTACTTCATTTGTCAGTGGTTTTAATGCTGTGGAGGGTCAATGTATAAAAACACATTAGCAATGTAATAGCAAGAAATGGCTCCACCTTTAGCTATAAATCATGTTTTCTTCCTCAGCCAAGAGTAAAAACCTTTTTTCCCCCCAAAATTTCATCATGTAATGGCGGTAGTCATGCAAAAAAAGTCTCCCACAGCTACTTAGCATGGCTGTACTTTTGTATTTCGGCATACTTGTGTGGTGCTTTGAGCTAAATACGACTTGGTCACGATGCTAACATGCTGAGTTAAGCAGGTACACTTTTTGCTGCTTACAAAGTACAGTCAAATAATATTGGAATACCGTTACTTTTGCAGGTTGCTAATGGCTGTCATGATGATTAAAATCAAAAATGTCGATCTCACTATAGCAGGGAATGGGGAAAATATCAAATGCCGCTCAGCCAAATCCAGCATCAGAGAGGAGTTTCAAGAAGAGATTCAACATCTGACAAGCAGTTTGTTAAAGCGGTGCATTGACATTCTCGAGTAACTGACCAATGTGTTGGACAATGACTTTAACGTGGCTAAATCCGAAATGAATGAGACAGAAAAAATGAACCTTGACAACCAATATCAGATAGAGAGTAACACGACTGCCACAGGGAAGTCTGTCTGACATCTCTGAAGTCAGTCAGGATCAACGACTGATCAGAACATCAGCTGGCAGGCAGTCAGATTTTTACTCAAGGACACTTTAAGAGAAAGAAATCTGCTGAAAACTGCACACATGTGGACACACACACCCCAACAGTACCCTGTTTCACATGAGGGTGAGGAGATTTGACAGAGCACATGACTACCTGAAGATCTCTGGGCACGTTCGAGGAATTTAACTGTTTTATTTACTAGTTCTATCACATCATCTGTGAGAGGGGCACTCTCATTGTTCACATGAGTTTACTACAACTTACTACTTACAGTTACCTTCACTTTTACTACAGTGTTTTGAAAAGGGCGAGTCTTTAGTTTGCAGGATCGAGCTGCTTTTCTTTGCCATCAACACGTCACTTCATTCACTTCTGTTCTGCAACTCAAACAAATAACTGTGTCCTATAATGGCCGTGAGCGAGCATGCTTGAGAGAGTGGAGATAATCACTTCTAGGGTTCGACGCTGCAGGCCGAGTGTCTCTGCTGTTAATGTTGCCTCTCAGCTGACCTTCAAATGACCTGCAGAGCATTTGACGGCTCAGAGCAGAGGCCCCTTTGGCTGCGAACCAGTCGCTGGAGAGAAACAAGCACAGAATGAGAGAACAGAACGAAATGAGAAGCACCAAGAGAGCTGTTGCGGTGCAGAACAACAGTAAAACGGACAGAAAGAAGAAGCCATGATGAAAGACGAGCAAGGGAAGCAGCGAGGAGGAGAATGGCAAGTTTGGAAAAGAAGGATGAGAATGCTGAGTGCCAATGTTTGTTTATTTATTTAAATGATCAGGTTGTCTTGAGCGGAGCAGAGCATTAGAGGCTCAGCATTGAATCATCAAGCTCATATGTTGCACCTCCAGCACTTTTACAGCACTCACCTCCTCCAGGCAGATCTCAGCTCTGATATCTCACAGGGTGCAGTGGAGATGACTGCGGTGGGAACTGATTATGAATTAAATATGGAAAACTGGACATACAGGGAGCCACACACAGGATTACACACAAACTCAAAACTTTGATCCCTTTGACTTTGATTGTGTGACACATGCATCTATCTCTTGTTTCTCACATTTCTGTTGCATTTTTTTTTTTATTTGAGTTGATTGCCTTTTTGACGAGTGCACGTCTTATCACCTGCCACATCACGCTGCTTTTCATTTCCTCTCCTTTTTATTGCTTTTCCTCTATCTGTGCGGCGTCTCTTCAACCCTTCTAGCACCATGCTGAGCGCCGGTATGTTATGTGCACCGATTGATTTTTGGGGCAGTTATTCTTTACTCTTTTGACTCTAAAATTCACAAACGGCAATCTCACACTGCTCGACACGAACACCGGCGTTGTGTGTGACGAGGAGATACACTCACAAACACTTTCACACACTTAGGTGGGGCGAAGGACTTAAATCGGGCCAAAAGAAATTGGAGACATGGATGTGCGCGCCGGGTGAAAAAGAGGTAGTGAAGAAGAAAAGAGAGTGACAGACATGGATCTGTCTCACCTGTAGCTTCTGCAGCCTTAAACCCACCTCCCCCCTACAGCCCCCTGTAACCATTTACACACAGCCTCCACCGGCTTTTTCACATCTTTAATTTCACCACTATTGTTGCGCCGGCCACAACACCCCGTTGTATTGTCTTTTATACAGCCCCGATACAATGAAGCTGTTTTGGAGCCATTTTGTGTGCACACAGATCACTGCAGGCTTTTGCTGCTGCTACAACTCAATGGGCTGGTTTCCTTGACAGTTTAACCCCATCAGCCAATCACTTGCACAAGCAAACACACCTACATATACTCATATTTAAGACCAATGATTGACGCTTTAAGCAAATAAAGGAAAGGATTCTGCACTGCAAAAAGTCGGAGTCTTATTTTGTCAAAACAATTCAAAATTTGAAAGTATGTAGAAATTTTGAAACTGCAAAGGAAGATTAGAAGCACAAGTGAATGTTTTTGTGCATGTGCATTTGAAATAAACTGCAATTTAAAAAAAAACTATACATAAGAAAATAATTTGAGAAAATGCAAAAAATCTATTTAAAAATGAAAAAAATTACAAATCTGCCATCACAAAATATCTATAATAAATGAAGTAATGTACCAACAAGAGTATTTGTGAAGGGATGATTTTTGCTTGGTTGCACATCTGACTAAACAGTGGATGTAACGGAGCCAGAATGGCCTTTAGTATTAAACCAGTCATAAATTTGCTCTTATTTCAGTCTAAACTAAGTACTACTGACACAGACTGAAATAAAATTAAAGAAGCCGAGGATTATTATGTTGAAAAGTTGAAATTGTGTTTGAAAAAGGCTGAAATAATTGTGTGTCACTTGCAGAGAGAAAACCAATTGTCCAAAAGGAGCAATTTAATAAGATTTCAAGTATACAGTATATAGAGAGGATCTAATGGATGTTGAATGAAGTGTTATTTATGGTGAAAGGAGGTAAGACCAGGTAAGTGAAGGATTTTAACAAGAAAAACAGAAAAGGAAGAAAATCACACATATATGTAATTAGTATTTTTTATAGAACTGACTCAGTAACAGCATGTATACTGTTTTTTATTTTTGACCTAATACATTTTGACAGAAACCTATCTATTCTCACTTTGTGTTCATCCAAGGTTTTTCTTCAAAGAAAAGGAAGTGTTTGTTTTTGGCTGGTGGAGAGCCAAGAAAGCGCAGAATTTACAGTGGACACGTACACTTTTTGATAACCATAACTAGGTGCTGTGAATGTTTAAAATATCCATAAGAAAAGCATTAGCTGCTGCAAGTGGATATAATTCAAGTGACTATTATATAAAAAATGATGTGAATTACAGTATGTTGTCTGTGGACATTATACAGATAGATTTCATACTAATATTTTACGACTCGCAGAAACACTCTTTGGCATTACATTCATCTCCAAATGGGACTTCTATTGCAACTTGGTGACATAAACATAATTTCAAGGACATAAAAAGGGGGCCCTGCCGGCAAAAAGAGCTACATTTGGATGATATCAGTAAATGAAATATCGGGAAGTTTCCCATTTCTTCCTCAATCTATCAAGCGCTCAGTGCAACTAAAACCTTTTCACATTCCTCTCCATTCAAGGCCTTCTTGGGGTTTGTTCTTCTGACCTGCTGATGAGCGAGGCTGATAGCATCCCGGCGGCCTCCCTCCACGCTGGGCCACCACACGAGCAGCGCAGGGTGGGGGTTTTTCAGGCTGGTTTTAGTACAATGTGTTTACTGTGCCATTGTGAGGGTCCTGGAGCCAATGTAGGCCCAAGCTTAGCCAGTTACATCACTCTGAGCTCAAACACTTTGTCCTTTACAGTTATAAACAATCACATCCAAATACGGAAGATATGCGAGAAAGAAGTCCTTTCACTGTTTTAATACAAGTCTCATAAGTGTGAGCTACATATTCAGTCTGAGATTTTCACACAGTCAGTCTAACCGCACTGGAGTGTAAGGAAATCCATCTGTTGTCTCTAAACCGAACCTTTTGTGGAATAAACATGATCAAACCGCTCGCTTACACCTTGTCATTGTGCTGTTTATTGTCAGTTAAGAAAATACTTCCTTCATGAACCACTGCCCTGGGCCACATATGGGAACAATGCTGCTCAGATCGCTGTGACAACGCAGCCAAGGAGCTCCAGCACAATCGCTGTGGATTGAGTGACGCCGCGAGGTTATTAGTCCATGTTCTGAAACCTCACCCTGCTCAGCTTCTCCACTCCTCTCTACCTATAAATTACACCTTGTACTGTGCTGCGCTCCTGTTACACCTGCATCTCTTAGGTGCCTCAGATACCCTGTAAACCAGAGTTACTGTACCTTTGTTTGTCACAACAGCATATGTATTGCTTTCCGTTTAAAGGATTTATTCCTCTTGAACTCAGTATTAAATGCAAAGCAACAGTGGGAAAATACAGAGATGGAAAACGTTTTTGGACATCCCATACATTTGCATGTATATTGCATTAAGAATCACTCTTGGGTCTGGTAATTTCTTTTAGTACAATCAGAGCCATAATACTAAACAAATCCTAAAAAAAAGCCATTAAAAACTTTAAATTGATTGCTTCTATAAAAATAAGAAATTCTGAGTGTTGTGTCATTTTGGTAGAATTTAAGTTTATTAGTTTAAGATTTTCCCACAAATATTTCCTGATAATATTTGAGATTGTATAAAATTATAAGGGTGTCCTTAAACTTTTTCCCACCACTGTATAAAATGCAGAATTTGTGTTTCTACAGAGTCTTTCATTAGAAGAGCAAGTGATTATGATTGTATGCTTACTGTACTTTCGTCACTAAAATCCATATTTATTTATTTATTTAAGCAGATTTTTAAATGTTGTTAAAAAAAAGGAGGATATTCTACTTAATTCAAAGTATCAATCACTTGCTCCTCTTAAAAGCAAACAGCATAAAAGCACCAATGGTCATCAGTCTTTAAAAGAGCTACTGCTACTTTTCCTTCAATACTTTGACATAATAATGTGTAAAAATACAACAATTTTTAAAGCAGCAATAGTTATTTTTTTGTCCATGTTGGTGGGATTGCTAGCCTAGCCGTGCTAGACCCAGGTCTGAAGACGCAAGGGTCTAGGAACTCTTGACAGGGAGGGAGGCGGGCTAAAAGGTTGTCTTTCAAATCACTCTGCAGCAATTGGGTAGGTATACAAGCAATCAGCGCAATGAATAGGCTGACGGAGTTCCTAGAGCGCCGGAAATCAGAGGATGCGGGAGTTCGGTGAAACGTCTTTCTTCTCAATGAAACACTTCAGTGCCGTCCTTTGTTTATCTTTCATGTTGAATTTTAGCTTCAAATCTTTAAGGGCTGTGGCCAAAGCTGAGTTGAAAGATAACTGTTTATTGTGCGCTGCCATCTTCTTGTCTATCCTTGTTTCTATGGTTGTTTCCGGTTGTTTCTGTCAGAATCGTCGCGCCTCTGTCGTCAGTTACGCCCGCCTTCTGACTCTACACTTCATGGTGATTCGTCGGCCAGTTTTAGGAGAATCCAACCTCGAGGCTTACCGAGGGTAACTAGACCGACCCTGGCAGAGAATTAAATTTGTTGCCGCGGGTTGTCTAGCACGGCTAGGCTATGGGATTGCAGTAAGCCATAAATATAACATACAGAATTGTTGGCCTGTAGTTCTTAAGGGGGACATGTTAAACAATTGCAGCAACATGGAGTAATGTTTGTGTCCACGTAAAAAACACTAAGCCCAATATTCACTCTCATATCAGCTCTGTTTTTGGCCACCATTAACTCCTGAGGGAATAATAGATGCCAAAATGCTCCACTGTGTTGTCACTAGCTGTCACTGAGCTTTTTTTTTTTTGCCTAAAACTGCTTGCTGTTGCAGCTGAAAAACATGATGAGAGTTTGTAAAATGCATCACAGAGCTGAGGAGAACTGCAGTCATGTGATAATTATATATAGTGGAGTCCAAAAGTCTCAGACAACATTGAAAGTCTGGCAGATGTTCATATAAACTGGGAAATCGCAAAGATAAAATCACAATAAGTTCGGACAAGTGTGATAAAGAGGAAATATTTAAGATTCTGCACTATTTCAAGGTTTTAACTACTTTGTACAAAAGGTCAGCTTTCATTTCCACAGAAGCAGCGTTAAAAAAACAAAACAAAACACTTAGTCGACTCATCAGAGGCATATCCAAATAAATCAAGCCTGTTCACCTGCTATAAATATGTCTGTGCCTCAAGTTTTCAGCGGAATATTGCAGAATAAGTAGCACTGAGATAGCAGGAAACATGGAATCAGATCCAAGTGTCAAAAGTCAAATTGTTGTTGTGAGCAATGAGGAGGCTTTCTCCACATCAAATCAGGACTAGAATAAAGGTTTCTAAGGAGGCAGTGCATGGAAATTAAAATCAGGAAGAACCATAGTGAGCTCATCATCATTAATAAATAGAACTCCAATCGGTGAAAGTCCTGTAAAAAGACAAATGTCTAGCAGACCAAAAAAGTCCTATTCACAGATCGACTCAAGAGATTTATGATAGCAACTGAAAGGTGTACATAAGAACACAAACAGGAGAGAAAATGACACCTGACAGCAGTTGATCCACAGAGGAAAACAGACTGGATGGTGGGAATAATCATCTCATCCCAGCCCAAATGAACATTGTCGGGAGACATTCACAAGAAGATCTTTAAAGCTCTGTCACATCATGCTTGGGCAGCATTGACCTACCATGTTCTGTGCAAATTTATGGAGCTAAAGTCACTTCAAAAGAGAGATTGTTTTCAGTATATTGATTTTAAAAAAAGATCTCAAAATCAGTGTTTTTTAGAGATTGATTTTTTCAGTTCAGACCCCTAAAGGCAAAGAGATAGATGACCTTAAAACATGACAGAATATTATTCAATGAATGCTGCTCTTTGGTTTTTGGAGATTCATCTTTTCAAGTAAATGGTATCCTAAATTTCAAATGAATTTCACACTGTCATGTCTGTTCTGGATTTTTAGACTTTGCTATGTCTGTTATGATGAAGGAACGCACTTGTCTCATGCTGTTATGTGATGTTTTGTGGGTATAATAAAATCAATTAGTGTGGTTTTATGTTTAGTCACTAGGATATTCTTGTCCTCTTTAGTCCAACACTGTCAGAGCTTTATATTTGCCATGGCATCTTGATACCCCGTTCAAATCAATGTGAACTGCGTGCTAGCTGGGGCTTTTTTTGGGAGTTACAAACTTTCTAAGATCCAGCTTTGCCACTGTGTCACATTATTACATCACTGTACATGTCTATTCCATGTCTGTTACTGAAGCCCCTTGTAGTCTATTCTGGGCTTTTAAGGACTACATTACAATTAGACTATCCATCTCTCCCACCAACCACTACTGGAAGGCAGTCGAGGTCAATGTTTATCTCATTTTCCCCGCTGTTTAATGTTTTAATATCTGCATGCAGTCTGTGTAAATGCAGTTGCAAATGGCATTTGGTGCTTATGAATGTGGCTCTCTGCGCAGGCGTTCGCAATGGCACTTATAAACATCAGCTACGATATTTAAACATCTAATGCAGTTTATGAATGCCATTGGAAACGGCAGTCTCTATTTGATCTCGTTCAATGAGCTGCAATTTGTAACACTGTTCAAAACATCAACACAGAACATGACACAGATGCATCATTGGCTCTCCAGATACGCCTGCTTTGATTTCACGTCCAGACTGAAACTCTGGTTTTTCTTCTTCAGGTTAGACAGACATGATCTGTTTTTTTTTTTTTTTTAAGGCAGAAACAAAGTTTTAGTTGGGGTTGTTGGTCACAATAATCCTGCTCCCAGCCACTGACATAAGTTCTTGGTGTACTTGACCAGTACAGGATTGGTGCTTCTTTTTTTCTTGTTAGTTCTTTGGCAAACAAAACACCAAACTCAACCCTACAACTACCTCAGTGTAAGAGTATTTGAGGACTTTGTGTGTTCTGTGACATTACATCACCTTTCATTCTCCATTTGGTCCAGTCTTGATCTTTCTTGCACGGCAACTCTATTGTGTGAGTACACAGACTATATCACACACACACACACCTATGGCTGCAGGGTTGCTGAGGGTGTGTGTGTATGTGTGTGTGAATGTATGTGTGTCTCTATGTGTGTGTGTAGCGAACATGGTTCCGCAAATTTCTATAACAGGAAGCCAGGCTGGAGTCAGCCCACACACCAAGGATGCTGGGACAGCAGAGGCCCAACCGTGGGAGAGATGGGAGAGGTAAGAGGAAGTCAGCCTTGGCTCGCTAACTAACACTATTAACTGATACCGACCCGTCAGAGACACAACTAAAACTCTGCAGAGGGCTTTGAATCCACTTGGGTGAAAAAGAGTGAAATGATTGACAGAGGACACACGTCCTCTATTTACACTAAACTCAGCTCCACCTGAGACCACCTCATCTGTCTCTCAGCCCACTAATCCCTTAATGACAACCCACACAGTCAGCAGACGGAAAGAGAAGAACAGCGCTGTGAGGCCGATGAAAGAGTTTAGAGCTTTGAAAAACTTTGCAGCCATCGGGCATCAACAGCTTGGCCTGAGAGACCAGAACAGATCTGGCTGTGGAGGCTGCATAAAACAAACATCGAACCGAACATTCAAGATTGTTTAATATCCATGTTATGTGCATAAATCTCTAGACACGGAGACAAAGGGAGCTTTTACTGGTGTGTGTGTGATGTTTTTGCACAAAGCATGTGTGACTGTTTTGGACTGGTGTGTGTGTATGTGTTGTTCAGATTAATACTCCATTGTGAATGTAGCGGGAGGGCAGCAGAGGATCATGTGACAGAAGTCAGACTGAACCCGGCGCCTACACGCTTTCCAGGGGTCACAGAGGGGTCGTCGTGTGGCTACTGTGCCCACTGTCAAACACACACACACCATAAGTGTGCACAGAGACACTACAGTGCTTCAGCAGTACGGGACATTAAAAGCTACTTAGACACAAATTAAGATACACTGAAAAAAATGTCTCGAAGCTCATTTTCACATGAACAAACGTTCATCATTTTTCATAACAGAGGTCATCCTGTTATCAGGACATGTTTCACCTTTGTTAGTCCCAAAAGTCTTCATCTCTGCCAAAAATTATGTTATTACCTCTTCTCCCATGTTAATGTCTTCTGCTACTACTATGTCAACATGTTGTTCCTCCTTCTCTTCTCCTCCTTTTATTTTGTAACCCAAGATTCCTGTGTTGTGTCCTTTCTGCATATTACGCACTCAGAAAAATAAAGGTGCTTCTTGGAATTAAAAACGGTTTTCTCAGTGATGCCATACATGGGGGGGGGGTCAAAATCTGGCAGCAAAATCTGCTAGAAAAAATGTTCAAATGCAGATAGTAATGATTTACTACTTTTTCAATCTCTTAATTTTAATATGTCTGTAAAATTCAGATGTGTTTGCCTGATATAAACACAGAAAAAGTTTATTAAATAATAGAATTAACTGTTCGAAAAATACAGATTATTACTATTTTTTGGTATTTAATTTAGATACATGTGGGTGGGGCTTTCTGACCATTTTCTGATGTTTTATAGACAAAATGATGAACTTATAATGTAAATCATCTAGGGCTGGACCCGAATATCCCGAATATCCCGAATATCCGAATATTCGTTGCTACGGCACTATCCGGATATTAATTTTGGTATCCGAATATTCGGAGCTCGTCTCTTCCCTGCGCCTTCCGCCCACTTCGGTTCATCCCGCCGTGTTCTTCGGCTCATTTCGGCTCCTCCATTCGTGTTTGTAAACACCACCCGAATGGCCGGGTGGCTGCCGACTCAGACGTCACGCTTCACTTCGTTGCATAAACACAAGACAAGATGCTGAAGACCGGCGTTTGGGAATTCTTCGGTTTAACTAAAGACTAAACGAGGGCAAAATGTGGACCCGGGAGACCAGACGAACGGATCCGATTATTCGGGCGCCCCCCCTTCGGACGTTACGGGGCGGAACGAATATCCAGATATTCGTCTTTAAAAGGGCCCAAATATTCGGAGGCCAGAAACCACTATTCGGGCCAGCCCTAAAATCATCAATAGTTGCAGCTCTAATTTTATTCTATCACTTATATAAAATAGCTGCCCAAATTATGTAAATTACATGAAGAATCATCCCCTAAACAAAGAAGTTCTTCAGTTGCTGATGTTGCTTTTAAGAACCATTGAAGAACCTTTATTTTTCAGAGTAGAGCCATTAGTGACATCAGCCCAGTCCAGACGTAAAGAAAAGGAGATCAGGGGAAACGGACTTTGGGGAGATGATAGAGAACAAGTGAGATGGGAGAAAAACACCGTGTATGAGGCAGAGAGACATTAATAAGATAAAGAAGAGAGTGAGAGAGGAGGTGGATCAGGTTTCGGTATGTTTTCATGTTCTATCCTCCATTACAGTAATGTGTCGAGGCCACTTAACTAATGCATAAAAGTACAGTGATACCCACAATAAACAGCATTACACAATGAATTAGGGCATGAGAGGCAGAGAGGGCCGCTGAAAATTGTGGACTGTGCATACTTAACCCTCACCGCCTCCAAACACACACAGTAAGATGACTAACTTCATTACCCTCCCTTTTCCTCTTAGTGAGCACAGCGAATTGAAACCTAATTACCACACCAGAGCCAAATTAAAAGCTTTTCCTCTCAATGGCTGCAATCCATCTCCTGACAAATGAACAGCGCCACTTCCACTGTGTTAATGCTCGCCTTCTCTCCTCCCCGCATTCAAATATCTTCATTCATGCCACCGCGCTTCCTTTCAAATAACACAGAGGCAATAAGCTTTGATAGCAGCAGCACATTATCTCACTTACACTAATATCAATCACATTTCTAAGACAGAATATTGGGAGTGAAGAAAGAAAAAACAAATCTGCCAGATCATATTTGTTATTCAATAGACTTGGTGTAATCATTTGTAAAACTTCCTTCCAACACCTCAATGAGAGATTACAGCCGTCCATTCTTAAGTCAGCTGTCATGGCTGGTTGCTCATTACAGTATCTCTTCCTCCTTTTATTTTCATCACAAATGGTCTTCTGTCTGGTTGTTCTCAGTCGTATTCAGCTGCATATATCTGGCTCTCAGGCAGCAACTCAGAGTTTTCTATAGATCAACAGCCACAGTCTAAAAGCTAATGGGCGTGTTTGAAAATATTTCTTATTTAGAATTTTCTTCACATTGGTACTATGACAGAAGATTCTGATCAGATACAGAATTGTGTAAATGCCGTAAAACTAAACACTAACTGATGATTGAGTCATTCTTTTGTGTCGTTTTCAGTCACCGTGTGATTTTAGGGATGCAAATGTTGGTCCCGCACTATGCTCGGGAAAAACTTAGTTGGAAATTTTGTTTAGGTAATTATCTATGCAAAACCTTTTACAGGCTCATGTCTTTTTAGGTTACAGCTGACCACTGCTTCAGCTCAGCACATGTATTTGTGTTACGCAAGCAGAGTCAAAAATAGAGATCTCAGGCTGTTGTGAAGAATGGAGTTTTAGTCCGAGGAAGCAGCTTTAACAACACATGGAAAGTAGACTCAGAGACACAGTGAAGAGGAGCTCCGTAGGTTTAACTGGTTGAAACATCCAAATAGAGTCAATAGAAAAGAGTTTTCTGTTCATTATTGTGCTGTAAATAAGCAGTCATGCTTGTTCTTTTCTTTGAGAGAGATGCAGCTTCTCTCCCTATTGCAATAGATTAAAGTGCTTCTTGTATTTCTAAGGTTAATGGCAGCATTTGCACAACACGGGGCCAAATTAAATATCTCAAATATTGGACAGACTTGAATGAAATTTCAATAAGATGTTATGTAAATGTTCCCAAAGAGTCTGGGGACTTTCGGACTTTTCCTGTGTAGAAGTCAAGCTTTTAATCAGTAAATGTCTATAAAAACATTCCACCACCACTGAGTGGATTTTTCCATGTAGTTGTGGAAGAAGTGTTCAGGTCTGTTGCTCAAGGAAAAGTTCCATTACAGCAATAGAGATGTTCACTGACGAGTAAAATTCCTACTTTTAAAATCCTTCTCAATGAAGTAGCAAAGTGCAGTTAAAGTCATAAAGTAAAAGTACTGGTTTGATCCCTCTGAAATATTATTATGTACATCCATCCATCATCTATACGCTGCTTAATCCTCAGTAGGGTCGTAGGGAAGCTGGAGTCAGGGATCTTCTCGCTGTGAGGCGACAGTGCTGGCCATTACATGATTCATGGGAAAACCGAAAATAACTAAATTCTGATAAAGAAATCTGTTTTCAGTTTTTGAGAACTGTTTTTCTGTTGTCTGTTTTTCTCTAATCTTTAATTTTTTCTAAATCATTTAAACATTTACTGAAATGACATGTCAGAATTTGACGAGGGGAAAATAATTGGTGTTTGATGAAACGGCAAACAACTCCGATATCTGAAACGTGACCCCTGCACACTGCTTTTTATAATATATAATAAGTCAATAAAGTAAGAAAGCATTGGTTTAATCTTTGTTTTATATTTAAAAAGCTTGTTATATTCTCTGTTGTATAAAATCATCCTAAAAGCAACTAAAGCTGTCAAGTGAATGCAGAAGAACAGAGAACACAATATTTTTAATAAGTGGAAGTATTAATAATTATACTTTGCCACTTTTGCCAGCACCTCAGCTGAAATTCCTGTTTGCTCTTAGACCCTAAGCCTTTCATGTACTTGTTGAAAGTGTAGACGGCTTTCAACGGAATAAACTGGATGAACAGAGTATTGAGACAAAAATACACAACTCAACTCATTCTGACAACCAAGTTTAACATAATCAGTTATCTGTATGCAACAAATAACCACCACAGACACCCATCACAGCAATGAGACCGACAGAAACCACTGTGGGGCCGTTTACACGAGGACCATCCTAACAGAAAACGCAAAAGTGGCGTCTTGTCATTTCACGTTTAGACGAGCGGTTTTGAAAGAAATCTGCGTATATACGGTGTGTGGAATTCGATTGGATATGCATGCCAGGCAGCTGGGTGGCGCTGTGATAAAACTCTGCCATGTCTACGCGCATGCGTACTGTCTCCCTTTTTGGATCTCCGCCGCGGTAAATGTTCATGAATGGAATCTGTACAGATTCTGTACGTTTGTTGGTACGACTCCTGTAGTGTACATAGAGCTGCCAGAGTTGCTTGAAGGTATGAAGGATGGACATAATCACACATCTTTATTTACGTCCTTGTACCGGCCGGTAAACCAAAGCACGTATGTGACGTAATCGCGTACGCGACGTGGTCAGATCTCGGCAAAGTTTCGCGTTTTGCTGTTTAGACGGAAACGTAACGGCGGAGCGTTTTCTACTTTTCCACTCTGGAGGCCGGTTTCAAATTTTTGCGTTTTCAAGCCCCCAAAACGCCGTCCTCATATAAACGACAGGGTGTTTTGTTGAAATATTTTGCCGTTTTCACCTGCAAGCGTCCTCGTGTAAACGGCCCCTGAATCAGTACACACAGCTCACTGGCATTTCAAAAATAATCCTTTGAAAGGCACAAGAATGTAAAAAAAAAAAAAAAAACTACAGAAGTGGAGGTTACTGTAAGACTTTCAAGATACGCCTGCACTTAATCAGTGTTTTACTGTCTGTCCATTTGTATTTTCACTTGGTAATTAATAATGACATGTATCAGTTGGAGATCAGATGTTTTGGGTTGTAGGAGTGTATTCTTAATCCAATGATGGCCTCTTAACAGATAGAGCAGACTCCCAGACAGCAAGGTTATCAGACTGACTCTCTGCTCGCTGCCACTTAATGGAGATCTCAGCAGATTGCGGCTCACAAATTCACCATTACCGTTACATTCTGCTATCTTTTCTTGTCTCTGGTATTTCTACTTTTTACAGGGAGATTTCTGGTCAGCTTATAGGAAGCGGCTACAGCCACCGATTATTCTGGGAAAAAAAAGCCCACTCCTCACTGAACACTTTCCAGTCAGTCACTTCTCATTGTGCTGCTCAAAGCAAAGATGGTCAATGGAAAGCTGGTTTGCGATGAGATTCCATCTGATTGATTTACAAAGGCCCCAAAACCATTAAAAACAACCAATGCTAATACATGTAAAGTGTACTCTGTTAGATTGTGAATGCCCCATGCTAAAATGTACGGTTATCACATGGAGGGCAAAGTGCTCTTCGTTTAAAAGTCTTTATCACTAGTCAATCATGGCCGAGTGAGTTTGGATTGACAGCGGATCACGAGTGTTCGGTCTGTAGGTACTAATGCCATTATTTTCCTGCTGGTTCCATCTCTATCTGTCCATCCTAATCCAGTTAGGCACAATGAAACAGACTCAGTGGGGCAGCATCCAAAACACATTATGCCCTCGTATACATCACCAAAGTTTTTCCTGTTTCTTTACATAAATGTGCTAAGAGGGCACTGTAAAATTTTAAAGGAAAACCAAGTGTTCCTGCACAGCTTGGGGTTGATTGACACTGAAATCATATCTTCCAGTAACCCTGTGCATCCCATTACTCCTCCTTCCTGCTGAATCCTGCTCCGTTATCTGTACACTCCCCTGGGAGCTGCTTGTAACGGCACTTTGCAGCATCTGTCACGTCGTGAATGAGTGATGGTGGCTGCATTTAAATTACTGTGAGACCTCAAACTGTCCGCAAAAGACTGTTTTGGTAACGTGATGTACCAAACACAATTCACAGTTGTAGTTTCTGATGAACTGAACTATATCATACATAAGAAATAGTTATTATAAATAAACAGCACAAAATAGTGTCAAGCACATGATATCCAACTCTTCTATGTAATCTAGAAAAACAGCATTGAGATGCAGTTTGAGATATACAGCACAGGAAAAAAAGGATGCTCAACCCGTTGTAAGTTAGACAGGTTAAAACGAGAAGGTAAAGATGAAAAACTGCACAACCAGAACAATGAAAAAACAGAGGAAGCATTACATGACTGCCCGTCTTTGTGTTTGCAAATAGGGGAGGTAGTTGTTTTATGCAACTCCATATTTTTGTCATTTGAGTGCTCACTCTGCTCTTTGTTGTGCCAACAAAGCTGCTGAGGTACGGTGGGTAATCTTAGACTGGCTGCTTCTGAGACCGAGTACGGGTTAGGAGAACAGGGAGCACACACGAAGCGATTCAACCCATTTAAACCCGTAAGACGAAGATGTAGCAACCATAAAAAACAAAATGAGAGGTCAGTATTTTCAGAGCAGACGTGAGCACGAACACTCCAAGACAAATTCAGCAGTATGGCACTAAAACAAGCAGTAATAGTTCAGAGCAAATGCATGACGAATACAAGCAGATAAGCTCCATTAAAAGCACAGTCATGTCAGTTATTCAACCATACTGAAGCTGTCCCGTGGAGCTTCTTCTAAACAATCCTACCTCATTGTTCATGTTCTAACTTCTTCCAGAGCTTTCAAACTCGTCACATGAACGCATACAGTTTGCTCATTTGTCACTGGATGGATTTTTTGGCATTTAAGCTAAGTAGCTGTTTTAGTTTCATTCACTTTATTGCACTTCTTCTTTGTCTGTTTAAAGGCAAACAAGAAAATTCATTCTTGATTTGAAAATGCTAGTTTGCAGAAACAATCTCAACTCAAAGTTCACTGGAAAGCTTATTTCACTTCAACTGAACAAACTCTGTAGCTGCTGATGAGGTTATGTTTCCATTTAAAGATAATTCTTTATTACTCCCCATGTCAGGGGAAATTCCCCGTGTTACAGCAGCAGTGCACAGTAATGGTAATAATTATAACAATAACATAAAATATATACAGAGTGAAGGATGAAAAATGAATAGAGTATTACTACACTTTAAATAAGTGACATCAGCAAAAAGTGGCTTGTATTAGGATCCCATCACCTTTGTCAGTGATGCCGTAATGGAGGACATTATTGTTTCTAAATTCAGTAATCACACTACAGTTACTAATCAGTAACAACTTTAATTTCGATGCAATATGGCCGACCGCTAGAATCTGCTTGACTCGAAATTTCAACGAAGCCTTGTTTTTAACACAACCGTTTTCTGTGAAGTGCTCTTTACACCGATTTTCATCAGTTTTGCTATTCTATTACTTTATTATTAAATATCAGATCCTCAAGCAGTTTCTGTCCATTTTCTCTGCTGCAGTCACATTTTCACGCACTGTGGGTTTATTTTTCTGGAATCACTTATACACCATTTGCCTGTGCCCTAAGAATAATAATGGGGGCTCCATATGCTATAGATATTCTACTGTGGATTTCCAATCATACATCTTGTACAAACCAGTTGTTTTTCACATTATGTGCATATGAAGTCTAGAAAGATGTAACATGTTGAACACATCTTCCAACAGCTTGGTGACAACTTGCTCCCATTTACCATTTTTCAGCCATGTTATATTTATTAATTGCTCAAATGTTTTGTTTTTCTGTTGCTCTCAATCTCTTTAATACGGACTTGTCTCTTATCTGCTCTGTGTAAACACAGCCTGCAGTTCAGCTGAACAGTAGCTGAAGTTGTCTCAGGTGACTGTAGGTGCGTGGCTTCTCAATTGTATTTCAACCCATTTTTAGAGGGTTAAAGAGCATAAAAGACATCTGGTGTATACCCTCCTCATCAAAACAGGAATTTCTGTCGATATGTGGGAATATGTACGGTGTAACAATGTATTTAACAGGTGATTACGTGACAATGCATTTTTGGCAATGTTGTGGAGTAACGCAAAAGTAATGAGTAGTTTAATTACTTTTTACAGGGAGTAAATACGTTGAGTAATGCATCACTTTTTAAAAGAGTAATATGCAATACATTATTTTTAGGAACAATGCCAACACTAACCAGTAATCTGAAGCCACAGCAGCTAAACTGAATCCGTCCATCATTAATTCATTATTTTCTCAGAACTTTTCCTGTTGCAATTTATCAAAATATCTTCAGTGAAAAACTGTAGGCAAGAATGTGAAGCATATCACCCTTCTGTTTATAATTGTGAATGTTTTTAGAGCTCAAACAGTGATGGTAGGGAAGAGTAGTGATGAGGAAACTTTGAACAGTGACCAATTAGCCCAAAACTCCAAACCAGTGTCCCAGTCTCCTTCTGTCACTGTGCTTTGCGATAAGCACCGAGTAATCTCTTGCCTTCCTTTCTCCTATTGCACCTTCTCCTTTCAGCCCTCCTTCTCTCAATTTCTACTCATATCTCAATCCTCTCTTTACTCCCTCCATCCTACTCCATCACAGAGACCACACAACTTCAGCTCTGCCACCTTTTAGCTGTCCAGCTTGATCCAGTCCAACCTCGGCTGTAGGTGTCGAGGTAAACAATAAACACTCAAAGAGAGAAGAGTGCTTAGAGGGTGTGTGAATCAGGTCTTTGTACGTGGCTATAGTCAGAGGTGTAAAAGGAGGAGGGATCTCCACGGCTTTGTCCTGGCAACAGGATACGGCCAGGAAGGGAAAAAGAAGAAGGCCTCACTTTAGAAATTTACACTGTCCAGTATGCATGTGCTGTGGCCGTGACAGGATTTAATGACAGAAATCATTTCATTGGCAACTATCGGAGACTCTTTTTGAGGCAGTTTAAGTGGAGGCCAAAGGACAATGCAAAGAGTGAAACTGTAGACTCGGGTTTTGTGTTCATCAACAGAGCACCTCAGATCAGCTGATGCTAAAAGCTCAGAGAACTCTGAACATCCAACAGAGCTCATTTTACACTGTAAAAAATGTTCTTAAAATGGAGATACATTTCTTTTTTTACATTTCAGTTTTTAATTATCTTTTTTGTGAGAAGCATAAGTCTAGTTCCAATAGTTTAACCATTTATAAAGGGATTGAGGAGCACTGAATCAACTCCTGCTCATCTTTTAAAGCTTGTGATCACAAGCTTTTAAATGGAAACTGGTCATATTCTTGAAACGCAGTGATCATTCTGCTCTTTAACGAGTTTAATATGAAATATCTGAGAAATTTGATTATATCGGATATAATCTGATATTTGCAGTTATTTTCAAAACTACCTATTACATCCAGGGGGATCAAGAAATAAAAATGTCTACTTTGTGAGGGTGTATAATTAAATAATCTGCATACAAAGACAGCTTTATCCTCCTCTGCAGAAATTATTCATGTTCATGCCCGCTGTTAGAACATAGTGCACAAAGATCTATCCTGTCTGGAAAATTGATGACAGGGTAAAGCCAATAGAGTTATCCATCTTCAAAAAAAATGACTAAGACTTTTCAGTTCAGTTAAATTTAGTTTTACGAGTTGTGTACAGAAAAACATGTTATGTCACACTTGCACTACCAGTCATAAGTTTGGATGCACTCTCATTCAGTGCTTTTTATTTATCTGTGTTATTTTCTACACTGTAGATTAATACTGAAGATTGACATTTTTTTTAAACAACATAATTCCATATGTATTCTTTTGCAGTTTTGTCTTCAGTATAAATCTACAATGTATCAAATAATTAAATAAAAACCATTAAATGAGAAGGTGTGTCCAAACTTTTGACTGCTAGTGCACATCATCCTACTGTAAGGTCTATAAGGTACCTTATTTAAAATAAGGTAAAGCAGGTTGCAAAATAGGACAAGCTGTAATAAAAAGAATCACATTGTAAACAGTATACTTAAAGGGGAACTTCGTTTTTTTTTCAACCTGGGGTCTGTTTCCATGTGTAATTTCATACATGTGAGCAAGGGCGTCAGTTTGTTTTTAAAAGTGGGGGGGATGGAGACCACAGCCATTGTGAGATGGAAATGCACACCCTGGGTGGCGTGCTGGGTAATTGGGCCCACCGGGGATATCCCTGGTGGGCCGCTTTATTGTTGGGCCGCTCCAGTCATAAAATAAAATAATAATAATAATAATAATAATAATAATGTTTTAAATCATGGGTCTCAAACTCGCGGGCCAACTGCGGCCTGTGGGACGATATTTTGTGGCCCTCTACTTGAGATCCAAGTTTAGCATTGGTGCAGCACGCCTGCTTTTCTCATATGCTTCCGTGTCGTTGGTAAGACAGCACTTTGAGAAAATGTCGAAGAACGGCGGCACAATGCCACAAGCTGGGCTGCTATAGCACTAATTCTCCCGGGCCGAAATTTTGCCCGGGCGAAAATTTAGCATCTGCACGTTTTTTTTTTTAACCTCACGAAGATGTGCTGCATGTCTGTGCAACTCTCGGCCGAGTGCGGATGGTGCGTTCAGGAGCGTCGGAATTTTCTATACTACTGAAAATAACTGGGTTTACAACGGCTTACATGTGAAGAATTTGAATGTGTTGGAGACAAAATGACTCCTGACAAAAAGTGTGTGTGTGTGTGGGGGGGGGGGCACACATCCCCACCGTCCCCCGCTAAACTGACGCCTATGCATGTGAGTGATGGAGAAATGAATTTTCGACATAGCTCCAGTATTTAGGCAGGCAGGCAGCTTAGCAGCTCAGCTAGCAGCTCAGCTAGCAGCTCAGCTAGCGAAAAGTATGGGGCAGCTGCCCCCCCCCCGCGTCAAAGTCCGCCCTAACGTGCTTTTTTCCCCACACTGACCGGCTCAGATAGTCTCAATGAGTGTCCCACAACATACTAGAGATGAGAAGTGAACGAAAACCTCCACATTACCTGGCGATCCCTCTTTGTTGTGGTCTGTATCCAAATCTCAGGACGCTAGAAAGAAAATCTCGTTCTGAAATCGCGCGAGAGCTTGCGCCAAAACACCGGTGCGAGACAAATGAGCATCCCGGGCTGCTAGCTGAGCTGCTAAGCTGCCTGCCTGGCTAAATACTGGAGCTATGTCGAAAATTCATTTCTCCATCACTCACATGAATTAAATTACATATGGAAACAGACCCCAGGTTGAAAAAAACCGAAGTTCCCCTTTAAAAACAGCCTTAGAGAACAGCACACAATTTACAGCAAAAATATTTTCCACATGTGATTAATAAAGGTACTTGACCTTAAGAATTCATTTTTGGTCCAAAAAATATCAAGTTCAGTTTTAAATTTAATACAGAAATAGTTGAAACAACCTACCACAATTATTACCGATATGCTGCTAAGCACAAACAGTAAATGGTGTAGTTGCCATATATGTAGATGTTTATATTTGTATTGGCATCAGGTGTTTGACACCTTTCACTCAGATCACGGGGGGTGTGGTCGAAGGTGTAGTGATTTGAGAGAATGAATGTCATCATATTCACCCGTTTACCGCAGCGACTGCAGGGAGTGAGTAGGGAGGACGTATTTTTTTGTTTCTGAATCTAGCTACAAATTGAACATTGAACATCTTGTATTGCCTTGTTATGCTGGTTTGTTTGCGTTTTCAAATAAATACGACAGTCGGAAACTCAGAAATGGTTATGTTGTTTGTGCAGCGAGTCAGCAGTGCAATGCTCCCTAACTTAGTCTCTCAGTGGCTCATTTTTGGTTTAGAGTCACTAAAAATGGTAATATATATATTTTTTTCATTTCAACTGCAGCTGCTAAATGTGTGTCAACAGACTTTACTACTTGCCATTCTTATATTAATTTTGCAAACTTGCCATTTGGGAGTTTGTTTGTCCGACAAACATTATTCATAGCTTTGTTTGTTTCATTTTTTTTTAAAATTATTGTTGCTGAATTTAACTTGCATCCTCCACTTGAGCTGGACCATTTGCGCTTTCAAGTTCAGCTCATTTTTAACAGTGCACTGCACCTCGTCTCGGTTAACCGCACACGATCTGGAACAAATCCTCACCACACACACACAACACTTAACACTTGACCTCTAACTCGGCGAGCAGCACCACACACTAGGACTCACAGGCTGTTAAAGAGGGATATAAATAGTCAAGAAAGAGAGAATAAGAGCAACGTATATGTAACTCCACTTACTGCCTTTGACATTCAATCAGAGCTCCCTCTCCATTATCACTCTATGGTAATTATGACGGCGATTATCTGCCAAAGATCACACCTTCCTTTGTGTTCTCTGTTCACATCTGCCAACTGTGTGCACATTAGCTTTTTACAGAAGCTCTGAATCAGATCATAACTTGGCATTAGTGTATTAGAGGGGGGAGATGATAGCTTCTTCCGCTCTCTCTTGTCCGCTCATTCGTGCTCTGTCTTTGTCAACCGTCATCCCAACTCCATTCATGAAGCGACGACCTTTCTGCTCTCTGCTGTGTGACAGAGGAGTAACAAGTTGTCAATACAAATGAACCAAGCGAGAAGGGGGGAGAAAAGCAATTACAATCTCCCTTTAATCCCTAGCAGTTCCAAAAGTCAAAGATTTAGCCTGTCTTTGCCCACCTGGCCTCTTCAGTGTGAATGTGTGTGCAGGTCCTAATCAGGATACAGAGAAACAGGGATCAAGTCTCTCTTTCACTGATCAGGATAACATGTCTAATTAATCCAATCTCTCGCTCTTGAATCGCCATTCAAACGGAAGGTGAGAAAGATGAATCTCTGAAAAGCCCTAATTCTTAAAAAAAAAAGAGGGGCATAACACAGAGAGTGATTCAGCTGGTGTGAGACAGAGGTAGTGAGCAGATGTGGAGAGTGACAGGATGGGAGAGGAGAGGTGGAGGTGGAGGGCAGGTCTGGATTAGTTTCTACCTATTTCCCACCTTCAGCTGGAGGAATTAGACAGGGGGGACGGGGAAGAGGGCTGATAGTTTTAACAGTCTGAAAGGAGCCCAGATAAGGAGCAGAGAGAGGCTGGGCATGGAGGGGGATCGAGATGTGAGGGTGAAGTTAATTACCTGAGCAGAGGGCATGGAGGGAGAGGTGATTGGAACGAGGGAGGTGAGATATCTCACATGGCTACCCTCCAAAGTCCCTGATGCATACTGAAACAGATTTAAGGGGGAGGAGTGGGAAGACGGGGCTGTTTAAGTGGCCTCATGGTCCCTCCAAGACCACAGACAACACTGGAATATTAAACAAGAATCAAAGGGAGGCGCTCGTCTTTAGGCCGTTTCCTACAGAGCCGCAGACCTGCAGCAGTAAAAAGCAGGAGGGAATGTTTCAAGTAAAGGTTAAGGCTTGCTGTGAGGTGTTAATGCAAAATAGATGCGCTTCATGGACTCGAATAGAAGTTTTTTTCCTATTTTTATGCTTACAAATATAGAAAATATTCCTGGCTAATTTGTTATGGGCGTAGCAACCTTCATATAAACACTGATCTGTTAAAGAGTGTGGCAGGATAAACAAGAGTTTTACAAAGGCTCAAAGAGGAATGCAGGGATGGGGAGAGTTAAAGGATATGAGAGGAAAAAGGAAAAGCAAAGTCCCATTAATACAGCGAACTTCAGAGCCAAATTACAGAGGCGCCGCAGAGATAGTGATCAGAGCGTGGACGTGCACCCTGGGTCTGTTAACGCAGCACTCAGTGCATTTACATCACTATCATTACTGTTCTTATCATTAACATCATTCAAAGCTACACATGAAGCCCATATAAAAGCTGTAATGGACTGCATTAGCGAGAGGTAAGCTCCTGGTCGGGTCCAAAGCCGTATCACAAAAAGGGGGAATACGAAAAAAAAAAGTCAGCATTTTGGAACTACCATTGCTTTCAAAGGAGGAAGTGGTAGAGTCGAGGCCCTCTGTGATTGGTCCCTGCAGACCAGCCCTGCGGCTCATTCGCTGGCTGGACGGTAATTTTGTTAAGGGCACGGGTTGCTTCCTGTGCTGGCTAAACATATCTGTGTAAATGAGGTTTGGGATGCCTAAGGGGAGCGGGGCCAGGGGAGGAGCGGGGGGCTCAGAGTAATGGAGCCAGTTGAACAGAGCACCACTGGGAGACAGAGGAGAGGGTGGGGGGAGGAGGAGGGAGGACAGGGACATGGAATGAGGAAACGAAGCCGAGGTAATGGAGGTTAAATGAAGTGGAGATAGAGGGAGAAATACAGCTGCATCAAACTTGCATTAGCTCTGATTAACGGGCCTGGTTTGAGTCACTGCTCTAATATTTCCAGACGTCAAACAAAGTTGACCCAGCGAGCGGAGAGCTGTGTTCTCACTGACCTCCTGGGTCACCACCCGCCTAATGTCTCTCACAAAACAGAACAAAAACAAACACACGGCAGTTCTCCACGGCTGAAACTGCTCACACTCCAAGGGCTGCTACGTGTTACTTTAACCTTAAAAGTACTCCATCAAATCCTCAATTACCTTAAGCATTTTAGTTCGGCAAAACACTTTCCAGGTTATTAAATGGAAATATGGCAAACCCTTTGCTCTGTGTGGCTCTAAATGGCCCGAAAATGAGACGGAGGAGGAGTAATTTTGTGACAGACTGGGAATAAGAGACTCTGAGCTCTTGTATGTTTGCTAATAAAGCCTGATCAGATCACATCCTTTGGTCAAAAATGGCAGGGGCAACTCTACCCCATGGTCCACTCCAAATCCAATTACAGCCCAGCAGTGACAGTTAGCAGCCCAGGAGCCAGGTACCTTCCACTCCCCTGTCCCCCGAGGCTGACACACCCCTCCTCTCCATCCCATCCGTCCCTCCCCGGCTCCACCGAGCCCCTTGCAGGCCCATAATTGAATTGGTCGACAGTTAACTGCATTACAGCTGGGCAGTTAGGCACTTGATGTTTCTAAGTTGTTGGGAGTAATTTGCTCCTATTAGCAGCTTTTACTGAGAATAAGAGTCCCTGCGCAAACAATCGACTACGTAGGGTTTCAGTGTCCACGTTATGCACATTTATGTGTATATTCATGTGCAAAAAAAGGGTGTTTGTTTCAGAGGGAGATTCAATTTGAGGAGTCAAATCTAATCAGAGGACACAGAAGTCCTAGAGGACAGCATGTGCTGAAGTGGGTGTCAAAGGGGCCTGGATGGCTCCGGTTCCCCCTGAAGCGATCTGGTAATGGAGACTGAGAGGCTGACGGCTGCTGCACGGTGGAGAGACATGAGATATTTGAATAATGTGCGTACAACTGCGTGCAGGAAAATTAAAATTACAATGCAAATGTGCTCAAAGGATGCTTCAGGGCAATGTTTCAGCACCAGTGTCTGTCAGCACAGTGTAAAAGTGATAGAGTTGTGAAGCGGGAAGAGCCGTTTCAGACGACTCTGGTTCTTGAAATAAAAGTCAGATTGGTGAAAAAATGCCCAACCAGCAAGATTAAAGACAAAGCAAACAAACATAAATGTCATATTTGTAATGCTCACTGTTTATTGGAGTAACTGAAATTGTCTCATTTTTGTTTATCTTATATTTTCATAGATACTTGGTGTGTTCTAGGGCTCTGAGACTATACATAATTTAAAGACGATTTTAACTTAAGAATCATGATTAGAAATAAACTGCAGACAAACCAGTTCAAGCCAAAACCCCAAAGGTTACTAGAAAACATAAAGGCCAGAAAGAGACAACTGTTTCCCCTTTGGAATTTCAATTCTCTAATGAGTATGATGATGTCTAGGAATTGAAGTATGCCAGCTTTGTAAAAACAGACTAGCATAGTTAAAGTTAATTTTGTTACTAAAGAAAAATGCTGGGTGAGAAAAAGGCTGTAGAGTATGCAAGTCAAATTACAGGTGCTATCTGCAAGTGTTCTACTTTTTCTTAAGCCGTTTGTATTTCCTAAAAAAATATATATATATATATATATATATATATATATATATATATATTCTCCCACCTTGAAATTTTTCGAGTTTTAGGCTTTTCTTTTACTATAAAAAAGATTCAATATAACATTTTTACATGGATTAAATGAGAAATAAAGTGATTACATCCCAGGTTCTCGTTTGGTCAGAGACTGGCGATAAAGATTGATGACCATTCACTAGTAGGAATCCTGAACAACCCTTAACTAAGCAAAAATGAGCAATAATGTAAGTGGTGCTGAGGTGTGGCGTCATCGAACTGCCACTCAGTGCAGTTATGCCAGTCATTATGCATAACTTTAAGCCTTAATACAATCTAAACAGGTGAGTTACAGGAAAATTCAACCCCTGTATAATTGAAATGAAGAAGGAAATTAGCTGTAGAGACCAAAGCTGTATTTGTAAACATACTTGTTTCAGCTATAAATGGGTATTTTAATAGGTAGTGTCTACAGATACGGACGGCACTTTCCATTTGCCAGACAGATACAGACCCGTACGCGAGTCTCGCGAGTCAAGAAGCTGCTAACCACTGCAAACTGTTGAAAGGTAAGCAAAGGTTAAGGTTAGGGTTAGTGTTAGGGTCAGGTTTAGGGTCCGTACCTGTAGTACCGATGCTACGGGTCCATAGCTCCAGCATCTACCGGGAGTCACATGACCAGATCTCGCGTATCTGATTGGCAAATGGAAAGTACGGGTCCGTACCTCTAGCAACTACCATTTTAATATGGGGGTCTTTGGGGATTTAGTCACTTTTGGAAGCAGCCTCAAGTGACCATTCATGGAATTTCAGTTTTGGGCAATTGCACACTGGCTTCATCTTTCAGCCCCAGAGGTTGCTGTTAGGGCCAAGCTCACTCACTGACATGGTCCCTGGGATGCTTAATCAAATTGAGTTAGTAATGTTTATATTAACAATAATAAGCTGTGACCTGTTGTGAAGGCAGATCTACAAAAACAAAACAAAAAGCCATTTCTTGTTTTAAACATAGGGCGGCTTACTCCAAAGAGTAAATCTGATCTTTTGTTGCATTTATTGCGTGTGGATAGTAATAATGCTTTATTTAGAAACATGAGGCACATAAACCTGAGAGCTGAGGCAGCTCCAGGTCTCTACAGGAAGCAATAATCTAACTGGCGATAACAATCTGAGTGAAGGGAAGAGGGTGGTGGGAGGATGGGGGATGAGGGAAGCTGACAGCAGAGGGTTTTCTCAGTTTTATCCAGCTCTTCTTGAGGCAGGTTATTTCTCCAGTTTAACCTGGAGAAATACCTGTCTAACTTCACGCTGAGGCAGATTGGATGATGCAGTGCTGGGAACGAGGGGCCCGTTTGTTGTCTGACAGTTCATCTGTAGGAGAATGGGAATATCTGTCCATCTGTGGTGACAATAGGGTCCAAACCCAATCAATCAGACAGAGGAAGAAAATTACAAAGAGGAAAAAAAAAAAAGGAAATGCCTGGACTCTCTCTCTCATGTTAAATCTAGTGTTTTTCTGCCATTTGTCTGACTCCTTTCTCCTCTGCTTACCACGTGCAGAGAGAAAAGAGAAGAACGGTTTCCTGACATTCATTCTTCAGGCTGAGGGGAAACCTGAAAGAGGGGAACCAACCAGCAGAGGCAGAAGAAAAAGGATGTAAATATGGAGTGGGGGCTGGTTTGGTTTGTGTCTGGGTGTCTGTCTCCAAGGAGGACCTCGCCACCTGTCGGAGCCCACATTCCTGTACATTCCTGGGATCCCACGGACAAAGCGTGGTGAGAGGGCCAGGAACTGACCTCGGCTTGGCCTGTCAACAGCAGATCTCTCCGATAGAAATTGCAAAGGTCCATACTCACATATGCATGACACAAGAAGACATAAGAAAAACAGACCAGGTGCATGCATGAGCACACAACATACCAAAAATATATCAGCTTTGATTTCAATTACATTTTTTGAAACTAATCGCGGGTGAATGAGGTGTAGTTGCTTTTGTTCTCAAGTTCAACATTTTGTCAGATTATTCCCATTCTTGCAGGGAATGAGAAAATAAGATTGATACCACTCGCTCTCGAAAATATTCACCTTCTTGGAAGCTTTCCCTTTTTATTGCCTTTCAGTACTGAATCACAGTCAATTTAATTTGACTTTTTTTGACAAGAACTTTCAAAAGAAAGACTCAGTGACAAGGTGGAAACATTTCTACAAAGTTGTGTCAACAGAATATTTCAAAACAAGTGATCTTCCAGATCCAGTTGTCCTTATACCACATTCACTTGAAACACATTCACTGCACTCAGATCTCCATATCAACAGTTGTGGCTCCGAGTACTAACTGGTTACTGTGTGTTGAGTTAGGCGAGTCAGTTTAATGTTTGAACAGTTTTATTTATTTAACATTATATATTGAATCTAACTGACATGAGTTATTGTCATCTCATTTGCAAATTGTCAAAAAAAAAAAAAAGCCCAATTATATTGACTGACATTGGAAATCTAACCGAACTCTGTCTTAAGTTGGATAACATGTCACTGCTGTACTTTAGTGTTGAACAGCTAAAACAAAGGAGATACAGTGTGTTAGTTGGTGAGTTTTAGGCGTTTTGCTATGAGCAGATTTTGTTGGTTCTGAAAAGAACTAGAAAGTTTTCACCTGTGTCTGTTCTTTATGCTAAACTAATCCACATGTTTATTGTACAGACATGAAACCATTAGTCTTTTCATTTCATGCAAAAAAGTTGTATTTCTGCTTTACAATATGTAGACTTTTGCTTTCTAAATGAAAACCATTATTTTTTCGTGCTTTTTTCTGTATGAGCAAACTTCCATTATGTAATGTATATTTTTCGAGTTGTAAAATATTTAAATAATTTTCTTCATATTTTTAGTTTAAGTGACCTTCAAGAAAAATGTCCAACTATTTTACATGTAAAGATTTTTTGCTGTTCTTGTTTTACATGACAATAAATTAAATATCTTTGGGCTGTAGGAAATCATGAAGCATACTTGTACCTGCTACCTGATGTTTCATGAACCAAACCAATAACTGGGAAAATAAGCTTTAGAATCAAAAACAAGACTGTTTTAAAGTTTGTACCCCAACGTTTACAGCAGCTCCATATAAAGTTCTTGATAGATTTATCAATCCACTGGTGAATGTCACAAGTGAGCAGTGTTGGAGTTTTTCCCCCCCCATGCAGTATAATATATTAAAATCAGAATAGCAGGAAGCTAAAAGCCACAACAGGCTGCAGCTACACACAGATGGAGAATATCCTGAGGCTATCTATCATATAGCTGTCTGTCCACCTCGGGTTCATACCGCTATGAGCTCTGAGCAGTGTAGCATTTCAGCTGTTAACAGAGTTGAGGGACAGCAGTGAGAGGTGGGGCTGGGAGTGTGGAGGGTGCAGCAGCTCATGAATGGAGCTCATTCTCCCCGAGACGACTTCAAACAGGCCCGCATCAATCAGCCAGGTGGAGCACCGGTGGCTGAGCTGTGCCCGCCGGCCGTCAGCCCGGGGGTTTCAGATGCACCAAGCATGCCCTCTCACAAGACACTGACTGACACACTGACCAGGAGTGAGCTGCCTGAACCTCAGTCACACACAAACATAGCAGAGGCTGCAGCATACATACACACACATCCACCCAAAGCCTCTGGTCCTCTGCAACTCTGACAAAAAAAAAAAAACACCAGCTGTGAAGTGCCAAGGAAGGCTCAGTGTCATCTCTGCTGCAAGGCACTCACAAATCTATTGTGTTGACTTTGTCTCCCCATGCAGGTTTTCAGCGAAGCTACTGCCAGATGCTAATGCTCAGATTGAACTATGCCAGAAAGATATCTTTCTTGGAGGCCTGTGAGAACACTGTACTCCTGCATGCTAAATATACTGTACCTCCACATTCTTACATTTTAAACTTCCAACAGTCTGTCACAGAGAGACAAACAATCACACTCGCACTCTACACACTGTAGCGCACCTGGAGAAAACCCACACATGCACAGGGAGAGTATGCAAACTCCACACAGAAAGATCCCAGAATTTCACCATCAATAGTTTGTTCAGGTAACTGTTCTATGGAAAACAGAATAAATTAAATCATTAGTGTGGTGCTAGATTCTACTCACGTGTTCCAACAAGTAGCTGTTCTGCATGTCATCTTCTCTTTCCCAACATTTTCTCTCTTCCCATTAGCTACATTTAATGAAAGTAAAAATGTATCTAAAAAAGAAAATACAATGGCATTAGCTGCACCTACTGCTGTAACTGGCGATTATTGGCATAGTTTATTGATATGTTGATAATTTACTTTATTAGTTAATTAGGAGTTTGGTCTAGAAAATGTCAGAAAATGGTGAAAATTGTTTTAGCAGTGTTCACTAAACATGATGTCCCCAATTGTCTTGTTTTGTCCACAACCCAAAGCTATTCAGATGACTGTGGGAAGTTCAATACAAAGAAAAAATATTCAATTTAAAAAGCTGCAACCATAGAAATTTGACTTAAATACTTAAAGCGATCTGTCAACTACCAAAATAGTTTGAAGTATTTCATGACTAATCAACTGAATTAATTTTTACTCATACAGAATAAGTTTGATGCTTTAGTCATAATATTACTTTTTACAAATATAGTCGAGTGTTTGCTTTACAATACCAGCAGATGGATGGATAGCTACTTACCTTCCTCATCGATTGTAAAAACAAAACAAGCTCTTAGGTCATCATTTATTTGTATATATATGTCAATGATCATGATCAGTTGTTTATGTGTATGTTCAATTTCAGGAAAAGGAAATGTTTTTAGTGATGGACAGGTGTTGGTTATACAATTAAGGTCAGAAACAGTGACTTGAGGCCCTCATGAAGGTTTGGTTCCAGCCCTAAGAGGCTTATTTCTCTGTAAGGAATATGGACTTAGAGGATCTAATATAAGTGGGAAGGCCCAAGGTCTATTTAGAGGGATGTCTTTTCATCATTTGGAAAGCAGGATTCAGTGTTTCTTAAAGGTATGGAGGCTTAATGCGGGTTAAACTTGGGCAAACAGTTTTGCATTAATTTTCATATGATAAATGTATTTTCATTCCATTTTCCCTTGAACAGTGAAAGATGCTGGACAGATTCCACCCACTGCAATCGTATAAACAACCAACATTTCTGCCAAGTTTTTGTCTTAGTCATGGCAGTTTTCCATGTCACTGCCTCCTACCTTACAACAGGTACTGACGCTTCCTACTTCCTGGAAAAAAAAAAAAAAAAAAGCCACAACTTCCTAAGCCTCCAGGCTTTAACCAGTCAATAGCAGATAGCAGAACAAACAAATGTCCAAGCAGAAACAGTCACGACAGTCAGACAGACATTGTACTGTATGCTGAGAGCTCAGGAAGTGCATCCTGCAGATCAGCTCAGGCTGGCAGCTCCTCTGAGGTGAAGCTGGCACGTCGGCAGTGGGCTCGTCTTTGTGTTTGTGCTGCAATTATGCGCTCTCTCTCATCCACCATGCTCACCCTGTGACCTCTGGGTGAGGGTCAACATGCAAGACGCCCCTTCAAACGTACACAATGGACCTCCATTCACAAGCCAGGGGTGGATGGAGAGAAGGAGGAGAGGAAGAAAAGGATGGTTCTCTCAGACATCAGACCTCGTATCTCTCCATCTCTCCATCATTTCCCCTCATCTGTCTGAGCAGAGCAGGCCGAGCAGGCTCTGCCCACATCCTCCTACAGCTACGAGACCCCCTGTCTGCCGCCTTTCTCTAAAACAAACCCACTCAGCCCACATCCCTCTGCTCTACAAGACCAGGTTGTTCACTCTGAGTGAACCTCTGCCAAAGAACACTGGGAACAGCCTGCAACACAGAGCACTGAGAACACGGCGCAACACAAAAACATGCCATCCATCTTTTCCTGAATACCAGCTGATTCTAAAGCATCCGTGTATCACCTGCTGCCTGGTGGGAATTAAGCCTCATGCCACCATCGCAGTCGGAGTTGGGGCTGGCGGAGGGGTGGGGGAGAAGAGGGTGGACCCTCGGGGTGGAGGGGGGTGAGAGCAGGGTAGTGGAGGATGGCAGTAGAGGGTGGTGGTGGTGGTGGGTGTACAGGCCTGGTGATGATGGGTGGGCGGGGAGGCAGCGAGGATTTAAATGGAGATTGACGCCCCAGGGGTAACCTGGCAACAGGCAGGAGCTGCTGTCAGATTAGGATCTGAAAGAGAGAGATAACCACTTTACTGCCCCCTGGACTGAGGAGAGCTGGAGGGCTGCAGTGTGTGTGTGTTTAACCCACAGTGTTAAACACACACACAGGAGGCAGCTGCAGAGCCATTTCTAAAGACCTGGTTAAAATGCCACACAGCAAAGAAAATCCATCCATAATTGACTGCATCACCTCAATCTCCAAAACATATTATATGACAGACGCAGACACACAATATAAACACACAGAAATATCTAATGCACAAGAACAAACAAAAGAAACTATCATCTGAGGACGTGTGAGTATTTTTCTAACTTGCTTGGTTTAAAATAAACATAAGAACAATGACACAAAAACAAACTGTAGCATTTTAATATCACGATAGACAATAGACCACCAGCAACTTTCATTTACATGACAATAGTGTGTCTGCATGGTTCCTAACGTCCCAACAACAGCAAAGACAAACAGCAACCTCTTTACATCGCGCGACGGGGCAAAGGTCATGCATGAAAAGACCCGGTGAACAAAAACTAGCTTTTGAATAGGGACAAGCAACTGCGCAAAATTAGATTCAGCTGTATTATAAAAGAAAACAATTGTTCCAGCCTTGAATTTCTTGTTTGTTGGACCAACAGACTGACATCCACAGAGCCAATCCGTCTGTCAGTCCATCGTTTTGGTCTATTCTAAATGTTGAAACAAGTGAGGAGATTTTCCAAGTTACACACAAACAATCATGGTCACCAGAGGATAAAACAGTGATTTTGGTGATCTTTGAAGCATCCACTCACACTGCCGACAGCTTGTCCTTTGTGAGTGTGTGTGGGTTTATTTGTATTTTTTATGAAGTTTCTGATAATGTCACATGGATTTGTAGTAAATGTGGTACAGATATGTGGTGCCCGGACCCTCTGATGCTTTCTGCAGCGCTACGATGAGGTTAATGTTTCAGTTTGTCACCGTTTTACCCAAATTCTAACAAAACTAATGACATCCCCTTAACATCAGCTGCACTTTGTATTTAGTGCTGATGAGGATTAGCAAAATTTGAATTCAAACACACTAAATTAAGATGTCAACTTTGCCCTCTTAACATATGAACCACTTTGATTTTAGATTCGAGTTAGCAATAAAATGCGACCAAGTAGATTGTAATCTTGTGTGCAACTTTTTAGCTTAAAAAACAAAACAGATTTATAGGAAGACTGAACCAATAGAAAGACAAATACATTAACACAGGCTGACAAACTGATCAGATGGAGGATTGATGAACGCAGCAAGCTGCCTCAAAACAAACTTGCATCGATGTCCAATACCCTGATAAGCTCCTCCAGTTAATCAATCGAGTGTGTGCCACTATTTCTTTTTAAAAGCAATAATCAATAAATTCTCTTCTTGATCTGTAGGGCAAACAGCAGTGGGATAATTGTAAATAATGACTATGAAGGAAAGCTGCAGACACATGGAGACACCAGTGCAGAGCCCATAAAACACACAGACCCACACACTCCAAAGCTGAGGACAGTTTCAAAGACGCAGAGAAGCCCACTTGGGGCCTGCTGGCTGACGGATTGAGAGGGATTTGTTGGATGGCACGCGACCGTGTCAAGGCGGCGCCTCCACCTCCTGTCAGCTGTGTTTGTGCAGCGACGGAGGGAGGAGGCGGCTCTACACAGGATGACATTCGCTACATAAAAGAGCCAGAAAGGAAAAAAACAGAGCATGTAAATCTCCTCGACATGGAAGAGGGCTAGAGAAAGAGAAGAGAGGGGGCACGGAGGAAAGTTGAAACAATCACTTTTTCTTTTGTGCAGGTGTTTTTGTGTTTGCACGTGTGTTAAAAAAAAAAAAGAAGAAGAAAAGGGAAGCCTGGCTGTGTGAAGAGTGAATGACACAGACAGACTTAATGGCATTAACCAAATAAGTCGAGTTCAGATCTGCTTTCTCTTTTGGTTACAGTTTTGGATGATTTGCATTTGCCCTTTAGCGACTGCAAACCTCAAATGTGTGTGAAGGGAAGAGAGAAAAGCACAAATGCATTTTTTGGTGGACTTTAATTCAGAAAAGTTATATTAAGGCGTTGATTATTTATATGTAATCTACAAGTGCTGCAAATGTACCAATAAAAGGTTTCCATTTATTTTTTATGTTCCAGCATTCACCACATGACAGCTTAGTTTACTGACATTTACATTTGTAATACTAGAGCCACATTCTGTCCTGTAACAACTATTTGATAATATAAAGCTGGAATTAACGCCGCCTTCATAAAAATGTCACATGAGCGCACAAAGAGTAACAAAGATCTTTATTAGAACCAAAAAGTAAATCAAGCCAGCAAAGGATGGTCAGTACGGAGAGTGTTTTATAGTGCTGCTATAAAATCTAATTTATGCTTTGCCTATAAACCTAATCCTCCATCAGAGCCATGAGTGTGGTCCGAGAGTCTTTAAAGCACATTTAAAAGTAGTTGCTGACAGTTTTATTTGAATTTGCTTCTCTGTAGGATGTTGCTCTTGAGGATTCATTTAAAAAAAGTATTTATGTGTTGAAATCTGTTATATAAACCCTGTAATTCCATCTAGAAAATAAAAACAAAAAGGTCAAACAATAAGTCAGGTCTTGCTGACATTTAAAAAAAAACTGTAAACACCTCTTAATTGAATAATAGGTTCTTACGTTCTGAAATTATTCTGGTTTTATAATATGTAGTCTTGATTGTACACATGCGCAGTACAATGCAAAAAGCCTGTACTTATGTGTGGATCATATGTAAATAATGAACTCTTTTTGCAACAATCAATGACGTAAACTTACAGGCAAAGACGACAGCTGTGTAAATTTACTGGCCTACAGCTCATTCATTATAGCAGATGTACAGCTGCTGTGACCAGATTTGCATTAAAAATTATCTGTAAATAGCAGCTCTTCATATAGCCACCATTTTTGTTTCAGTTTGACTCTTTGTGCAGAAAAAAAAAATACCGGCACAAAAACTGCAATGCAAAACACTTTAAAGGCAAAAGCCAACATGATTTTAAAAAAAAAAAAAAATCAAAAAAAGAAGCTTTCCTGAAGTAGCCCTTAAGACATTTCTCTGGTTTCATTAACTGTGCTTTTCATATAAAACAATTTATCTTAACATGAACAGTGAGGATAAGTTGAAAAGTGATTAAAGTCAAAACACACATTTATAGATCACAAAACAGCTGAAAGTAAGGAGACAGTTGCACTAACAATATGCTGTAATCTTTGTGTGCCATCACAAGAAAAAGAAAGACTCTCACAACTACAGTAACTAACAGGTAGTATTCAGCTGATGTGACCATCAATAGTCCACAGAGCAGCGATGGTAAAGATGAGGGGATAGAAGAAAAAGAGCCCCCTCTGGTTCTCATTTCCAGTCTGTGGACATTACCGCTTCATTAGCAGGCAGCATGTGCTAAATATTATTGTGACTCTGATGGCTATCACACTGCTATGTAATGAGATACAGGCCCTGTGAACACTCATATCTTAGACGTTTTCTCTTCCCCTCCGACACCTCCTGACCCTGCTTTTACCTCTGAGCAAGTGTGCATGCTAATGCCTCTGCACGTACAGTACACTTGTACAGGGCTTCGCAAACACCAGAGAAGCAGAAAGAAGAAGGAAAAAATGAGTAGAAAGGGTGGAGTGGGAGCGATAGACATCCCTAAACTCTAATCCATATCATAGTCTACTACGTCTCCCTCCCTGTGATACCCAGATCTCATTTCAGTTTCAGGAGTTTAGGACCTCACTCTTCACTCTCATATCTCCCTCTGGCCGATTTAGAGAATTATTCAAATGAAGGAGAAACTTTGTCCGATAAAGACCCTCAGATGTTCTTTTAAGGACCTTTGAAGGTTGCAGATGGAAAAGGGGATTCCTCTGGAGTCGCTCCCTCATTAAGAATGATAATTGAGATCTGGATGTGTTTGATATACTGTACACCATTAAACTAAAGGTCTGAGCTGGTTACTGAGGGAGAGAACGGTCGAGTTCAGGGCAAAGGAAATGTTCCACTGTGGAAAACCTCAGGAGTGTTTTAGTTGAATTCAACTCGGCTCAACGTTTACTGCCATCATACACAGCTAGACAAAATAGGTTAGCAGTGTTTAATACTACTGTGATGATGGAAGAAGCAGTTATTTACTTGAGTAATGCAAATAATACTACAAAATATTATGCTACAAAGAAAAAGTGGGACAAATTGTACAGAATGGCCTGTCAGTGCTATATTTAATATCAATAATATGCATTTTATGTATATTTACATATTTATAAGCGGCAGGGTTTTTGTAAATGAAATGACATATCAAGATTTTTAAAGTTGTGCTTCAGTAAATGTACTTTACATGACCACTGGTTTAATCTTAAACGCATTGTATGAGGCTTAAAAGAGTGGGAAAAAAAAACAATTTTATCCCTCACTTTCTTTACTTGCTTCATCCAAATATTAATGAGAAAATTGTGACTACATGACACATTTACTTTGAAATTAAATTCTGTATGAAACACAGTACACACAACTGCAGTAAAACAATTGAAAGCTTAAGATTTTTGGACTTTTTATATATACATACACTTTAAGATTTTCAGAAGGATATTTTAGTCCTCTCACTCAATTGTGAGTGAACAAGAAAAAACAGAGTAAACAGGATCACTGATAATTAATCAAATTAAGATGAACAAAACTGAGTCTGTTTTTTCTGCATGCACAGGACCCCCTAGAACAAATTTGTTTCAGCCTCTCTTTCTACACCCTTTCTTTTCAATGGAGAAAAAGAAAAAACATCAAAGCATATAAAAAATATATATAGACACTAATGTCACTATATTCATTCATGTAACCCTCCCAAATCACTGGGGATCACCAATCCTAATTACTCCCAGAGGAACAAGTTTAGCAGAGAAATATCCGGAACATCTGAAGTCAGCTTTCAGCAGTGACAAGTTTCACAGAAAAGACAGAGAATCATTCTAAGAAATTATTGTGACATAGACATGGATTCAGAGCAGAAAATAATGATTTCCAGTCCTTAAATGTGTGTTCTGTTTGGCCTTATATAACAGGGCAAATAAATCAATCAAAGCAACTGTGACAAGATGGAAACTGGATATTTCAAGCTGTTGTTATCAAAGAAAGCTAATTTAATTTATTAATACTCATATCAGCTGAGGATCAGTATGTACTTTCATTGCAGCCACAAAACCCGGGGAGTGATGTGGAAAACTAAATAAAACTTGTCTGTGGATGCACAGTACCAGAAACCTACTTTGTCCTTTTCATTAAAAAAAGAAACAAACAAGCAAATTGTCATTACAAACCGTTAAAACTAAGTGGGTCTGCTTATGGACGGACGAGGTGGGAGCAGGACGAGGGTCAGGATATAATGCTCAGTACTGTCGGTGTGTTGGGGCTGAACTCTGGTATCAGTGTGTTATCAGGCTATTTATGCTCCATTGCAGTGAGGCGTTATGACCTCCCAATCAGAGCTGGGCCCAGAGATAAAGGCCAATCAGAGCTCAGAGCGCTGATAAAAGCCAATCAGAGAGGTATAAAGTGATAAGAAAGCAGACCTGGCCCTGCAGGTGATGAGCCCAGGCCTCAGAGCCACGCAAACCACATGCAAACGCACACACAGTCTCACACGGCACACTTTCTCTGCAGGTGTAGTTTGTTTTAAATTTATCCAAGCCTTGCCCTTATTTTTGCTCCATAACATATAAAAGCTGTGCATATAAACACTGATATTGCATTAAAGTACTTTTTCACAAGGCTTCACATTTACAATAACATTTGAATCAACTGTTTTTGGAGATTGGAATTAATCTTTTTACTCTGATTTTGATTCATAGTCATTCCTACTCAAGTCTTTAAAATATAATACACCCGTTATTAAAGTAAATTACCAATTTACAGATTTTATCAAAGCTAGTGTATAAATCTTACAGTGTGGTTAAAGGTCACATGCCGCCACATCTTGGTTTGTGTAACTTTAAAAAGGCATGTAACTGCCTGCTATAAAATTCCAATAAATTTTAATGTTCTCATTTGTGAGGCAGAGTGGTGACAAAACCCAGCTATCGTGACTTTGCTGCTGAGTTCCCATTCTATGTGCCTCTTGTCTGTAAAACATCACAGCAAATGTTTTCGTTGGAAGGCGGCGGGAGTAGAATGTATTCAAAGTGCCGTATGTGAAATGTTGCTCCGTCAATCTGCTATAATAGAAACCTGACTAAGCTGCATTTAAAAGAACAAAGAAGCGTCAAGCAGAATTAAACATTAGAAAGGCAAATTGCAGTTCGGTTTGTCACTGTGTGTTGACAAAAAAACTAAAACGTGTAGCTTAAGCACAGACCTGACAAAGTTCAGTGAGTGTTTTTACAGGAAATATGTGATTTTCTTTTCAAGTATCCGAAGTGAAAGGGTTGAAGGGTGACAAACAGGGCAGAGGAGAACATTGGAAAGACCTTCAAAAATCTCAAAGGAAAATGAAAGCTGGGCCAGAAAGAGATCAGAGGCTGCAATTACAGCAGTGTGCTGCAGCGATGGAGGCGATAGCATGCACTCTAGACGAACAGAAAGCTGGCACTCTGAACCTCAGCTCACCCCACCGTCATCCACCTTGAGCCCAAAGTAGCCGAGCAGAAGTCCTGGACTTCTTTCAGAGGGGTCTCCCCGAGGTCAGACAGAGGTCACATACAGGAAGGAGTTGGGAAGTGCACAATGCAATCAGAACTTCTCATCTACTGCTAAGTCTGCTCCATGCTTGTATGTTTTTGTCGTTTACATTTTATTTGATTTTCGTTTTTCTTTTCTTTTTTTCGTGGTTGAGAATTTTCCTGCTCTGTAAGTCTCCCTAGCAGAAAGAAAACTTTGCAGTATGACGACTACATCTGGGTTGCTTTACAACGCCATCAAAGAAAGCGGATTTTTAAAAAAATAAAATAAGCAACACTCCTCTGTACAATATAAAACCTGCTCTGATTAATGGATCTCTAAAAATTCTAAAATTTTACAACTGGAGATTTTGTTAAATAAAATTCTGCTCAGTGTTGCTCTTTTGAGTCTGATAAATATATTTTAAATCTTGCCGTTTACTATGACAAAAAAAAAAGAAAATTCTGGAAGAAAAAGAAAGTGAAAGTTCAGCAGCAGGAGTGTCAAAGAATAACCCTGACCCACAGAGAAACGTGAAATACTTTAACATTCACAGTATCTGTAAAGTGCAAGAGCAAATCAGTATTTATAAAAAATAGTGATTTTTGATGTGGATATTATGTACAGTTTTTTATTTTATTTTACAGTCAATATGCAAGTCAGTATGTTTTCTGTAATTTTACTAATTATTATGTGCAATATAAAACAAATAATATCTGTAACATAACCGTAAAAGATTGGATTTACCTTTTTTGAATCTCTAATACATTGAATTTCCCTTTCAGATAATGGAAAAATCTGTAAAATAATGCTATTTTTGTTGAAAAAAAAAAAGAGAGAAATTTTAAAGCTGAATGTATATTTAAAAAAAAGCCAAAACTTTTACTGGTCATTATTTGTAATTTAGCAAAACAGGAAAATTGTTCAAAAAAATGTGTTAAAAACTGCATGTATGTGCAGCATGTATGCCAGTCTGTTCCTTTACTGTCTGTATTAGTACATTTGTTCCATTACATCTCAGCAATGACACTGTCAATAAGCTGAATTGCATAAAACCAGCTACAGGAAGGTGAATCATGTCGACTCCACCCATCATCATGTGACAAACTAAACATGGATGCACAAAACACCATTAGTGGTCAGGAGCTCCACAGGCTATTTGAAATGCATACCAGTCCTTAATCACAGCACACGCAGCATATGCAGCATGCCTGCACGTGCACACACATGCAAACACACATCCACGTGCACGCAGTCGCAACTCACCTCCTTCTCACCCCTCTTCCCTGGGTGGGAGTCCATTTCCGTCTCTCGATACATAAATAAATAACAGGGTATGTAGTGCCCCAGGACTGGGACGGACGAGACAGTGTTAAAGCGAGAGAGAAAGAAAAGAACAGTCATGGACAGACAGTGGAGAACCAAGGGGGAGGAGGGGGAGGAAGAGGGGGGTTGTAATTGTTTCCCAGCTCAGGGAAGTTCAGTCCCGATGCGACCCGGCCGTCTCTCCCCGCGGAGCCCACCTCCCCTTTCTCCCAGACACGAGATGGAGGCCTCAATCAAACATATGAGCCACAGAACATGACCTGACAAGTTCAGCAGGAAAAGAGGGGAGGAGGAGAGAGTTGGTGTGAATTGATTGAATTGCACTCGGCCAAAAACACCATGTGTGGGGCTGAAAGCGTAGGGACTGACAGGCCGCGGTTCATAACAACGGTTACACACTGATTAAGAGTGCTTGTTAAGCATTAAAGCTGCATCATTATAGTTTCTGATCCAATATTCATATCTGTTTGTGCGTCCTGGATAGAAATAGAGAATTAAAGGGGACAAATAAGGTTAATTGAGTTTGTTTTGTTTGGTGCCAATCTAATGACGGGTGGGGAAAATAAAGTTATGCCTGTTGGCGACAGAAGGAGTGGGACACAAGTGAAGGAGATTTCAAGCAAATACATCTGCATTTGTTTTCTAGGGATCATATACCCCTTCGCTTTCCCTCATCTCATCCCTCACTTTCCCAAAGAGGAGAATAATAGCTCAAAGCACCAAAAATAATTAAGCCTCCAAATTTATTCATCTAATTTAAAATGGCCGTCTGCACGGGAACATTGTACATGGTAGGAAGGGGTTTTCCTGCGTTAATTCTAGCTGTAAGTGTTTACTGTCGTATCTCTCACAGTCCTATCAGTGTGGGCAACAGAAACAAACTTCACCTGCCAATCATAAGCAGCCCGCAAGCTACGTTAATTAAACATCAACGATGGTGGAGAAAACAACATTTGCGTCAACACAAGGACTGCACAGTAGTAGATTTTAAAAACTAAATTTCTGTTAAAAACCAAGCACATACATATATACAGAATTCTTAACTGACAACATATCGGGTCGACAGTTGTACTTATTTTTCAGCAGTGGCATCACCAGCCCACTTCACCGGTCTCCAGAGTTTAGCTTTTGATACTGACTGATAATGTTGTCATATTTGACTGATGCAGTATCTGTGTGGGTGGACACTAAAAATACAGTTTATACAGTCACACAAACAATGGAGGAGACTTTAGAAATTGTTTCACAGAGCCAGTAGTGATTTGAGGGAATCCCAAACTTAGCATCATGACTCAACAACAAGTTAAACAAAGTCTAGATTGAACAAAAAGATTGACATTGTTACAGTAACCTCACCTGCTGGTTTGTGGACACCATTTTCTTTACTTGTGAGTTTTGCATTCTGGCAATCAGCACGTTGGAGTTATTTTTTGAGAAGTGACAAGGTTTGGCTCTGACTGAGACTGACTTATCCATACAATAGTGACATGTCAATCACAGAACACTCCCTGCTTGGTCTGTTTTACTCTAAATGAGAGGTAAAGTTACAAAAACGAACCAAACGCTGTACTGAATCAATCTTGAATCTAGCGATTAAAATAATCCACAGATTAAGAAAATGTTTGCTGAAGTAACAAATTAAAAGCCAAATTGGATCCTTTCGTCATATTTTTATACCATCTGACTTCTGTTTGAAACCAGAGTCTCAAAGGTTTTGGATTATCGGAATCTGATCTTAAATAACCTCTTATTTAAGTTTCTATCTGATCTTCAAGCCACAGGGTGGACATTTCCATCACAGCATTTGACAGACATCCAAAGGTTCCACTCAGTCACCTTGTGATTTTTGATGCAGCATGTCATAGCTTTGTAAACAAAAATGTTGACAGATTTTTCAGCAAGCCTATGGGATTGACAATCACTGATTTAAGGACCCTTCATGATTGTTTGTTTTTTTACCGTAAGTTGTCCATGTTTTTTTTTTCTTCCAGTGCTAGGAAACAAACTATCAAGGAAATAAATCAAACAGAAGATATTGGTGTATATGTGTATGTTTCGTGTAGACTTCAATATTGAGGCTTCCATTCTCCTCAACATGCATCACACAGTCCAAAAAAAACGCAGCTAGTTACCCTTTATATCTTTCCTAGTGAACTTGATGTTGCTGTCCACCGAGCAGACGTGCTCTGTTAAGGCTTCCACTTCTTGGGCTTTGATTTTTACCCAGGTGTCATCCACATATCTGAACTAGTGGATTTGTTCCCTTAAACAAGCTCAGAGTTCTAGTTTCCATGCCCTCCAGAGGTTGGCCACAATGGATGAAACCGAAGACCCTATGGTGCAGTCATGCTTCTGTCTGTAGAAACCTCTGCTTGACCATCACCTACTTCAAATTTAACAGGAGTCCAGCAGGGTGCATATCTAGCTGAGGGGGAGGTTGGCTCTGCCCTAGAGACCTGTCTTGCAGGAGGAGTTTTCTGACAGTTTCCAGTGTCTTAGATGTGGGAATGCACTTGAAGAGTGATGTGACATCAAATGAAAATGTGGTTTCATCCTGGGCCAGTTTCACTCTCTGAACCTTCCTGGCAAAATCTGTGAAGTTCTGGATGTGATGAGCTGCGTTTTCTACCAGCGGTGCTACAATTATAGCTAGGTGTTTAGCAAAGTTGTATGGGACAGGAGTTGATGATGCTGATGAAGGGTCCCTCCTTGTGTATTTTTGGTAGGCCATACATGCATGGTAAGATGCACGGTATGATTTCTCCAGGACAAAGTTTGTAGAAAGATGGGCGGTTAATGGCTTCTTCTTTTTCCAGTTGTTGAAGGCAGCCTATGACCTTCCTTTTGTGTGATATCTTCTTACTCACAGCTAAACATCAGTTTACAAACTCTACTCAAACACTGTAAGACCAGATTGTGATGCACAAGTGTCAAGTTTCTGGAGAAAAACACAGAAACCCCCAGCATGCAATAGTATTGGCTCCTTCCATTTGTTACATTTGAACCCAGGAAGTCTGAATCTGTGTATTTGCTCTTCAGTACTCCTTACGGATATGCACAGAAAAGGTGCTGACCGTATATTTCCTTAAGTGTGTCTCTCTCATAGCAAAGACAAAAAGAACGACAACCTAAAGCAGAAAAACATGAAGGGCTCTATAATTGATTAACAATCCCATGTAGGCTTGCTGAAAAATCTGACAACATTAATGTTTTACAACAATATGACATGCTGCATTAAAAATCACAAGGTGACTGAGTGGCACCTTTGAATGTCAGGCAAATGCTAAGATGGAAATGTCCACCCAGTGGCTTGAAGATCAGATTCCGATTATCTAAAACTTTATTTTTCGTTTGTTAGATTTTTTTTTTTTACAACAAAAAAAATGAATGATACAGTTTATACTTTTACTCAAGTCATATTCAAATATCAGTCTAATTGTAGACTAGCACTGGAAAAAAACATTTTTAGAAGTTTCGCTGTTCATCATGTAACACATTGCATTGTAAAATATGAAAATACTATATATTCAATAACAGAAATACATTGGCCCCTCAGGGCAAAGCTGGCACAAGAAGGAAAATGCATTCCAAAAATAGAAATAAATTAAATACACTGACTTCACAGGCAAGTAAAGAGCAGTTAGGCCTGGTGCACATGCAAAATCATCAGCAATATCACTCCCTCTAGTGTCCTGGATCACCTCCACTGTAGTAATTTGGACCTTGTTTAGTAATTTAAATGTGTTCTGACATTGAAGTAGGTGTTTGTGCTTTTGTATTTATAGCATTTTTGTACTGACAGTGTTTCCCTTAATATTTTTACCATTTCTTGTACACACTTTATCCTTAAAGGCTGCAATAAAATCTCTCCCATTTTTACAGTTGGGAAGTGTGTGTTGGATCATTTGAGGTTATTCTGTGGATCAACCAGTTAAACCAGTTCCTACAGTCAAGAGCCAGTAGATAAGATACAATACAGATAAGCATTGATAACCTACACATGATCCATTTGCTTGCATTTGCATGAGGCCTGTTTTCATACTGGAACATCCAGAACACATGAAGCCTCCATTGTTCACAACCGATGCATTAAAGCACTGCAGCTCAGGTGAAAACATGCGCTGCTGCTGTTAGAAGTGAAATCCAACATTCTCTATAAGCTGTTAGAAGAAATAACTTGGCCACAGAGAAGCATTAAGTGACAGAGTGCACCAGCTTCATCTAAAACTGGGCCATATAAACATTTTTTTGGTCTCCAAAGATTCTAGAAAATCCATTGCAGCAGTCATCTACAAATCTCCAGCATCAGTGGGATACTGGGGTTTGAATGTAATTACTCTATGGCCACTTAGTTCAGGCTGTCACTGCTAAGGTCACATGAATAAGCCTCCATATTTGTCTCTAATCGAGCCACTAATCTGAAAGATCTAAGAGCCTGAATCAATCCTCCATTCTGCCTCTATTGATCTCATCTCCTCTGTCTACCAGTTTCACTCCCGCTTTTTTCCGTCTCCTCCCCGCCATGCTCTTTGCAGTAATGGATACTGAAGATGTCAGGCAGATTTAACATTTATTGCTTATTTAAATCGGCCTCTGACCCGCACACAATACCCTCCACCACATCTCTGTAGACATGCCAAAAAAAAAGAGGAAGCAGTGCGTCTCAGTGGGCGTAGTTAACGCTCAGGGCCTGTCACTCTTATTGTTGCGGCAGCCATGAAATGATCAAGCTCGGCTAATGGCTGCCTTATCTCTGCAGCAGGCTTCATAATGGCTGTTCAAAGGCTGCTTCTCCAGGTGGGAGTTATGTCATTAGGCCTCGATATTACACATAAGACAAACCACAATAACCATGTGGACTGAGCTGAGATACTGAAAGGGTTTCAGAGCCTCGAGGCCTGGATCAAAGTAGTAGAAAACCTGATTGTAAACGTCTGCATGTGTCTGTCTCTCCTGTGTTAGCAATTATGTGCATGCCTATTTATGAGTGTACAGTCAGCTACGCCGCTTCATGCCTTGCCTGCAGTGTTTTCACAAGCAGCAGAACTGAGTGAAATGACCTCTTTTCGCAACATGTTATAATTAATGAAATTGTTGGGCTTCGATCATATTATACAAAAGAAACAAATGTAAAAACCCTGAGGGGGGAACCATCCATAGTGCACAAAGGCAGACAAAGCAGAAGGACATTGAACTAAGGGCCACAACTTCATGTCATTTATTATTATATCTATTAGAAATATGATAGATATGCGATTAGAATTATCAAACTATGCTTGTAGATAGTAAGCGGTCTTGTAAAATTTGCATTCCTTTGAAATTTAATTGTATTTTCAATTATGTTTTGAGGAAAATATGTTCTCTGACAGATTACATTTGCTGTGATAAATCAAAGACGTTTAACGTCAATATAACTTTGCCATTTATTGTATTGCTTTTCAGCTGCCACTTCTTTTCAGCGAACCGATCATGCATTAGATGGGGAGAAATTCATCACCTTGGCAGTGTTTCCCCTCCTATATGACCGATGAGGCCGCCTCGCTGGTATAGGCCACCGCCTCACTACAATTTTGCCGAAATTGCCGCCTCACTGGTCCGCGCCCAAAAAAAAAATCCCAAAAAAACGGAAAGCACCAAGCCACCGGAGCTGTCATTTTTAACTCTGCGGGTCCGCCGGCTGCTCTCCCCCGGTCTCCCCCGCTAGCTGGTCGGCTAACACCTGCCGCCGCTCGTATGCCCGGGACAAACCGCTGCTACGCTATGAAACTATGGTTTTGTGACAGCAAATAGAGTATGAGGACACAGAGCAGGCTACATTTGAAAATAAAAAATTGCTCAACCAGTGGAAATATCATTTATATGCCATTCAGCAGGTCCAGACTGAAACATGACACTTTAACGATAAAAATATGGAAATTTGTACAGACATTCACAATCCCCAGAGGATGAACACCAAAGTCATGAGTTCCTTTAAATCATTCATGTGTCTTTAAGTGAAATGTCTCGACAACTATTGGATGGATTCTGATGACATTTACAAATAGTTGTACACCATCACTGTCTAAAGGTGACTTTTAATGAAGTACAAAAATTATTCTGAAATGTTAACATGCTACTGTGAGATGCAGCTTGTGGAACATTTTTCTCCTTCGGCAGATGTTGCAGCTTTCCTGTTGTGTATATATTAGAAAATGAATAGAGATCTTAAACATCATGAAAATGTAAAGTAACCTCATGTAATTTTCACATATAAGCTTTTTTCCCCACAAAGGAAGTTTGCTTTATTATAGGTCTGCAAATCAACCTAATCGAGACAAAATGCTATTAAAATATGTGAAGATAGAGTTGAGGCAAGAATGCACTGAAAGACAAACAGAGCAACAAAGCTGAAAATGGTTTTGCTTCATTGGGACAAAGGGGAAAAAAAAGAAAATGAATGAGGGAACTAAGATGTGTCTTCCATAAGTCAAAACTACAACCAGATGAGTGAGCCACTCTGTCAGCTAACCCTTTCCATATGAAATCATTCTGCAGTCTGAGTTCAGAGGTTTCAAATCAACCGCACATTTCGTTAAACAAACACTGCGATTATGGAGATTAATACACAGAGAGATGTAGGACGATCAGACCAGACAACTACGATGATGGTTATGGTGAGTTTGGTATTTACATGAACTCTGGGGAATCCATGTCACTGCTGCAAAAACATACACAGCAAAACAAAGCACACAGAGTCACCAGACTAAATAGAAATGTGTCAGCTGTTAATCCCCAAAATGGAGGATGAGGGAAAGTTCCAGTGTTTCATTGCTGGTGTTTACAGAAAACAATCCGTAACCAGATCTGTCTACAGTCAGTTTGTATTCCTCACTTTAGAAACTTCAGATGGGGGTTTGTTAGTTTAAGTGACAGTTCAGGCTGTTTGAAGCTTCATGGTAAAAGTTTGCTTCTTTCATCTTCTTTCTACTGTAGCATTTGATTTTACTGTGATACTGAATATCACCCCCTGCTGAGCTTCAAAACTATGACTACTTTTCATTAATAATTAATTTAATATTTAAAATAAAAGCTCAGATCATCAAAATTCTTCTGAGCTCAAGGTGACAGTTTTTTTGTCTAATATCATTGGACTTTTTACTTGATAAATTATGTTTCAGAATTATAAAAATGTTTGGAATTATATTGAATAATTACATGACTAAGTGTGCACACTGTCTTTGATCAACTGAACAAGTTCAGGTTCACAACAGCACAAAAACTTGTGATTAACTTCTTTGCATCAGAGGAAAATCTAAAACAACCGGGCTTTACCGCAGATTTGTTTTGGTGCTTCTGTGCAGCTCATCTGTGTCTACACCAGGCCTCCTCTCTTCATCACTCATCACTGCTGGGTGATACTTCACCTCCTCACTGTCTGGATCACAACTCGAATCAAAGCTGTGTTCAGTGCACCGATCCCAGCCTTGTGCCGGCTTACAAAACAACACCTTATCCGTAACTTCAGCCACATCTCTCAGTCCTGTGCTATCGTCTATATCTGCCTAAAACCAGCCCGTACATGCATGTGTGGGGCTTATTTTAAAGAATACAAAACATAATGGCAAGAAAGTGCTGGAAGGTGGAAAACTACAGCAGAAAGGAGAAGGTCACAAACAGAGTCAATAGCGTGCACACGTAACTTTGCTGCACTGCCTGTCTGTGAAAAGAAGAGATCCAGTTACACGCTTTAACTACTGTCTGGGCAAATCGGAAGCATTTAAGACACCCAACCCCCTCCCAGATACTGCTGATGAAATAATAAAACCGTGATAATCGAAGCAGCGTTTCCATTTATGAAATTTAACTCACAGGCCGGGCTGCCATCGAGGCCGTCTATCCCGTCCCCCAAATCATTCCCAAACAGCCTGCCTGACTTCTGCACCCCATGCCAAATGCAGACAAGGAAAAGGGGAAGGAGAAAAATAAATAAATCCTCAATTTTAATGGCTCATTTCCATGGGAAACTACCCTTAAGCCTTGGGCCTGACATCGGTGAAGAGACAACTTTCAACCCCCGTCCTCCATTAAATCTCCTCATCCACTCAGTCTGAGCAGGAAAAAGAGTGAGGAGTATGTCTAATCTGATTTTATTCAGTTTCTCTCCAGAGAGCAGACGGTCGGACCTGGTAGTGGCAGAGCAGGTGAAACTACCGGCCCGAACACGCTGAATATATGATTAGTGGCTTTCTCGTGTTTGCTTGTTTGTCTGGGCACATCTACTAGGAGATACACAGACTAAATTCCTTGACATTAAAAAGCTTTCAGATAAGCAGTGACAGATGATGCAATGCTGGCTAAAAATAGTATTTTTCAAACTTTCAAATCTCTGCAGAAGTCAAAACTCAATTTCTAACTTTTGGCCATATAAATTACATTGAATTTGACATAGTTAAAGTTAGCTTCTTTTTCTTTTAACTGAGCGTAATTGCATATCAATTTTAAAACAAGAAACGGATTAGAAAGGAGAAAAGAAAACAATGCTCAAAATTAATAAATGTTTGCCATGTTTGCTTATTTGCCAAACATTAGTCCATTGAACACTACATCTTATATTTAGGAAATCATTAAAAAATTAAGACAAAAAAACACAATATGGATTTTTTTTGTTCAAAAGCATAATTGAGGGAATTACTCTTGAATCCCAAATGACATGCTTAAATAATCCAGAATTTTTTCCAATTTATGTGAAGTTTACATAAGGTTATCAGAAATATGCAGAAGCTGCTGGGAATCACTGCCAATGTCACTAACAAGGTAAAAGTGTTACTTTATGGCAGTGAATGACTTGGAGAACATATTGCTTGTTAAATTAATAAACACACACCTTGTTTTTTATTCCTGGTCGAATAATTGACTACTTTTTGACATTCTTGTTACTGTTGTGGTGGACTGAGGAAGCACGTGGACGTAGACCAAACTTTCAGCGTACAGAAAGTTGTGCTAGCAGTGAACAGTCCAGATGTGCCATCTTGTGTGCCGTGAGCTTAAAACTGTTTGAAATTTAGCCAACACTTGAAGCTAAAGCAGTGATTTGAAGCACTCACCTAGAAGTTGCTGTCTTTGACCAACAAACAAAATAGGAAACTAGGCCTTAACTCCTGACTATGAGTTCCAAGACCAAACCACTGGAAACAATTGGAGGGGGGGGGGGGGGGGGGGGGGGTATTCTCAGAAATTATAATATTTCCTTTAGTTATTTAGCTTTTACTTTGTCTGTGAATTATTTGTCCTAATTGTATATCTAAACACTTGTTCTTTGTACTCAGTTAATGGTTTGATGTTAGTTTTGTGTAAATATTAAACACTTTACATCATTTTGTTCCTACCTCTAATGGTATTTCCTAACTGCTTACCTGAAGCAGGGATACTACATAAGATATCAGTAAATACTCATAAAATCACTTAAAGTGTAACTTTAATTGATGATTAATCAACATTACATGATCATTTTTGTCCCAGTGTTTCACATTAACTTCTGTGTGCTGCTGCATCCAGACTAATATATCCCAGTGAGTAACAACACAACAAACAGGCTATTTGATGCTTTAAGACGCAGATGTTGAATCAGATGAAAGAAGGAGATATTTTACTCTGCATTGTCAGTCACTGTCTCCCTTGAATGGTCTCCGTTGTCTCCACACCACTGTGTGCGTTTGTGAAATGATGTTATGTACACACACCTGATGATTAATATGCAGCGATGAAGCAGTGAAAAGAAAGACGGGGGATAAAAGAGAAACAGAGGCGGAGAAAGGCCTGATGGGAATCTTTTTGGGGGACAGTAAATACTGCATGAATTAACCTATCAGAGCTCTGACAAGATGAGACGTGAGCAGAGAACCAATGAAGAAAGAGTGAGAGTAGATGGTTTACGGTGCTGAGAAAAAGTTTGAGTGTTTAGATTCACATTGATCATGCGGTATAATCAGAGAAGCGTCTGACTGGTCCCAAAAGATTTCTGCAGTATGATGCCAAACGTAAAGCCAGAGCCATAAAGATTACATGAAGAAACTAAGATGAGTTCTCCACAATGCTTGAAACAACCAACCTCCAAATACTGCGAAAAATCTGCAAAGCTGTCAGAACTGGTGCCGTAAAAAGGCAAGTATTGATTGGATTCAGCATAGCAGATGTTTCACAAGTCAGAGGTGTGTTGTATAGTTTTGCAAAACGCTTATGTATGCATGTGTGTATAAGTGCGTATAGTGCATACTCAACGTCAATCAAGCCGGTTTCTAATTAAGAGTTGCTGTGCAAGGGTAACGATAGTTGCTAGGGAAGGAAATCTCTATCAGCCTCCCATTTTCATATGAATGAGCTCATTTAATTAAACCGAACAGCTAATGAGAGCCTATATCAAAATAATAGAATGTTTTACCAGCAATGTAAGAAGTGAACAAAAAAAATCCCCACAAGGATGACATATAGGACAGAAAAAAAAAGCTGAAGTGAGAGACAAACAGAGTGAAAGGCAGGAAGATTAACTGGTTCTGAGCAGGAAACAGATATCTGTTGTCTTTGAACCTGTAATGTTATTTCAGCGCTGACAGAAGTTCAAAGAATCTGGAAGCCGAGATTGAGTTAGACTTTGGTGCACAAAAGAAACGAGGAGAGAGAAAGAGGGAGAATAAATGTCGACTTGCATGTTGTCTGTTATGTGTGTGTGTGTGAGAGAGAAAGAGGCAGGGAGGGAGATCTCAGATGAAAAGCTGGAGAGAAAAAAAACTCTCTTCCATTGTTGGGTGTGTGCGTGTGTTGGTGTGCGCTCATCACGCGTGCGCACGTACTTGTGTGTCGACTATAATTTCTCCATTTGAAGGTTAATTAACGCTTGGAGTGAAAGCTACAGGACTGCAAATCAAAGACAGTAAACAGTCTTCCAGCCGCCTCGGGGGATTATTAGAAAAATAAATGAAAGCTGCATAAAACAATTAAAATATTTGAAATGTGAACTTTGAGAAGCAGTTTTCCCTCCGCTTTCCATTGATAACACTGAAATGATCAAGGACGAGTGAAAAAAACTTAGAGCACAAGTATGTGAGGACAAAACAACACTAAATATGGAGGCTTTAGCTGCAATGCATTAACAGGCACAACAACATCATGTTTAAAGAAATGTATAATATGTATATATAGGTGTTTTCAGTTGGCTGATGCTGTACAATATCCTTTGTAACAGCAACAAAAAAGATGAATTAAATTTCAAACAAAGCAAATAATATTGACTTACAATATATTACTCATTAAAGGAGAGTTTTTTGCTGTTTTAAAATGAGATAATTGCAAAGGGTGGTGGCAAAAAAACAGAGAAAGGTCACAAAACTGCAACCTGAGCTCCTTGAAAGAGACAGAAGAGGTAGGAAAGTTTGTGCATGTGATGTTTGTAGTTGGGAGGGCTATATGTATTTGATTTGGGGCTGCGCCGTGTACATGTCAACACCCTCAATCTGGCAGACCAGAGGGATATGAGCTAATTAAGGAGGAAGACAACCGAAGGGGCATAACAGAGGGAAGAAATCAAATTAAAGGCAGGAGAGGATTAGTGAGAGAGGCAAAGTACTTTCTACTTTTTCTGGAGTTTAGCAAAAACATTTGGAACTACGGAGGATGAGACAAACTGGGATGGAAGACGAGGAATAAAGACATCTGAAGAGAGTATTTGCTGAAATTGATTTAAGGAGGTATTTCAGACCATATTTGCATCAAATGATCCCCCGGCCTGTTTTTTATATGTTCCATTTGTGTTGCTGTCTGTTTTTTCTTGTCATTTTCTCTCTGTCTGTCTTTCTGTCTCCATTCTGTGCTCTCAGAGGAGCTGTCCCTGTCCCAGCCCCAGAGCTGCTATCTGATTGGCAGCGAGCCACTGTTTTCATAAACACAGTTTTTGGAGGGCCAGCATACATACATAAACAGCAGCACCACAGGCTGCAGTGTCAGATCTCTTCTAAACCTCCGTCACTCACTCTGCTCTTCTAAAAGCCCCATCAGCCAGTGTTTGGACCAGGCTGACAGTGCCGGGCTTTCAGACGGGTCCCAGACAGAACCAGAGCCATGTTTGGGTCACCCTGCAGATACGAAGCCCCCCAGCTCATCAGAACCCCACTGTCAGTCCAGGATTAACTCTGTATACACACATTACAGCACACACAATGTCGGCCTCAGGGCACAATAAATAATCTTTAATCTGATAACTTTGTGTTTGCTTTTAAAAAAAGAAATCCATTTAGAGGGTTTTTTGTGTGGGTTTAAAATGATCAGCTAGCGCATTACTCTAAGGACAACCTCTAAATCTGTAAACTGTTTTTCACTGATACTTAAAGAACCATTTGTGGTCTCCTAAGGCTGAGATCCTGAGGTTCTTAAGTGTGCTTTTGGTTTTCAGTTGCACCACAATCCCACTCCATGCCAGTGCAGCAGCAGTCCCATTCAAACACGACTGCTGCTGAAAGTCACTCTCAGCTCTTTCTTTACTTTTATGGGTATATTTTCACATGAAGATGAGACAGGTTGACACATACACCGTACTGCCCTAAAAGGAATTAGGTCCACAGAGAATAGACTGTGTTGTGCATGTTAACTTAGCCTCCAAGCACTCAGGCTGTAATAACTGATGTTGAGGTAGACAGGCAGTCCATGTCTCTACTTTAAAAATTTTCATCCTCCATCCATTATCTATACACCGCTTAATCCTCATTAGGGTTGTGGGTGAGCTGGAGCCTATCCTAGTCTACGAAGGCAGAGGACGCCCTGGACAGGTCACCAGTCTATCACAGGGCTACACATAGAGACAAACAATCACACTCACATTCACACTTACACACAACTTAGAATCACCAATTAACCTCAGCATGTTTTTGGACTGTGGGATCGAGCTGGTGTACCGAGAGAAAACCATGCTGCACAGGGAGAAAATGCTATTTCTACTAAGAAAGATCTCAGGCCAGGACGTGAACCAAGGCTCTTCCAGCAGCTAGGCGACAGTGCTAACCATCAATCCAGTGTACAGCCTAGTTTTCAGATTTATACTGTAAAAAAAAACAATAAAAAAAATCTGTAATGCAACAGCAGAAATCTGACATAAATCCATTCATCCATTATCTATAAACTGTTTAATCCACATTAGGGTCATGGGGGGCTGGAGTCTATCTCAGTAAACTAACAGAGTGAAGGGAGGGGACACCCTGGACAGGTTGCCAGTCTATCACAGGGCTACACATAGAGACAAACAATCACACTCACATTCACACCTATGGATAATTTAGAGTTACCGGTTAACTTCAGCCTGTTTTTGGACTGTGGGAAGAAGCTGGAATGCCTGGAGAACATGCAATCTCCACTAAGAAAGGTCACAGGCCCAGGTCAGGACATGAACCAGGAATCTTCCAGCTGCAAGGCGACATTGCTACCCACCGATCCAGTGCGCAGCCTAGTTTCCAGACTTACACTGTAAAAACAAATAATTTAAAAAAAAAATCAGCAAAGCAACAGTAAAAATCTGACATAAATATTATGTTTAAAAATTGTGGAATATTGTGATGTTTGAAATCTGTCAAAACAGTGAAAACAAAGGCAAATATCTGTAAAATAATGATATTTTTGCCCATTTAAATACAGTTCAAATTGCATTTTGATGTGGATGTTATTTCTTTTCAGTCTTTTTAAAAAACATTTTTTAGGGTTAGCATGAAAACAGCCACGCAGAAAGGCCCTGGCACGGATGCAGAACCTTCTAGCTTTGACGTGACTGCGATCCACTGCACCACCATACTGCCCAATAAAAATCTGTGAACTTGATAGAAGGTGGGCGACCAAAGGCAGATGTTTTCTGCTGGTGTTATCACTGTTGCACATTTTCAGATAAGGACAGGTTTGCGTTTCAAATGTGATTAACATGTGACAGAACTTAACTAAACAGTGAGAGAAACTGAAACTTGAGACTAAACTAAGTCCACAAACCTTGGTCTCCTTGGTAAGAATCCAGTGACTTCCTTTCCTGCTGTCCTCTAACCTCTTAATGAGTCTGCTTTTAACAGGAAATACTCCTGTAGGTCTGTCAGCATCTAATATCACAGATTGAATCTATATCATTTTCTGTGTAAAATGGCAGTTTTTGATGCCCTGGAAATGAAAAGGTTCGTTTCCATGCAGTATTTTGCAGGTCAGATCATTATTGATTCACACTCTCTGCTCTCATCAGTTCTGTTTCCAGACGAAGCCAACAAAAAGCTCCAAAAACCAACGTTTCCTTCAGGAGTTGGTAGAGACCAAAAGCAGAGCTAAAAGGAGAAAGAAGATTTGACTTCCGATCACAAGGTGGCCAGAAAGAGACCTTAAACTGAATGCTGTATGCTAATGTCATGTTCAGAACACTTGTGTTTTTATTCACTTTTGTTGAGTGAAGAATGAGGTTGCTTTAACCTACAACCATATGCTCGTGTTCAGCTCTTCTCTCAAACTTTCATCATGCATACAACCATTTAAAGATGTTTGCTGCAGAAAAGAAAAGCACATTTTTCATCCGTTAACTCATTTTATTTTTTATCTGGGAGGATTCACAACTCCAAGACTCACAAAAGTCTTTTGTTCAAATTATGCAAATCTGTTCCCTGATCACATATTTTTATGTTAGACCAATTAACATCAACACGACACTGTTTACTCTAATAAACAAACTTATGAGTCCAACATAATTTAGACTCAGTGGATTCAGAGATCTAGCTATATAAATTGAACGGCACATGAGGCGTGAGTTAGGACTGGTTTGTTCTGTTTAGGGCGATCATGTTTAGTGACTAATCTAAACACAACATCTACCTCTCGTTTTCAGCTGGCCACATGGACTCCCCAACGCTCCCTCAAGACATTTCATTAGATTGTTAAACAAGCATGAAGATCCAAGAATAGTTGACATCTCTTTGACATCTTTTACAAGGTTATCCAGAGTGTAAGTGACTTTTCACATGACCCTACACATCACATGACCCTGCCAGCAGCAATTTCGCTGCTGGACCCCCAGCTTTAAACCCTCCTCCCTGCAGCCCAGAGTCCTCTTAGCAGTAACAGAATGCTAGAAAGGGAACAGCTTCAGGCCTTTCCTTCAAATTCATTACTGTGTTATTTTAACAAAATTATTGGAGACATTTTTGTACCTACACAGGATCTCAAACTAAAATCCTGTCATTTAGCAGCAGTTGAGGCTGCACACAGAGCAGATGGCATCAGTGGAGAGCATTATATTGAGTTAGTGCAACAAAAAAAATCAGCTTAGAATCCTACTGTTCTGCAGGGAATGTAAACGTTTTTTGGAAAGATGTTTTGATCCATTTAAATAAAGTGAGGTGATGGTAAATTGTATGCCTCATAGTGTGTTGGCATAGCCTAGCCGCACTAGACCCAGGTCTGAAGACACAAGGGTCTAGGAACTCTCGACAATGAGGGAGGCGGGCTAAAAGGTTGTCTTTCAAATCACTCTGCAGCAATTGGGTAGGTATACAACCAATCAGCGCAACGAATAGGCTGACGTAGTTCGTAGAGCTCTGGAAATCAGAGGATGCGGGAGTTCGGTGAAGCCTTATTTATACAGTCAATGGGTGAAGCTCAAGTATATTACAGACATGTTAGCAGAAAAATTATTCAGAGTCGGTGTTAATGGAGCTCAACGACTGTTGTCGTTTTTGTTGTCGACCCTGGCAGAGAATTAAATTCGTTGCTGTGGGTTGTCTAGCGCGGCTAGGCTAGTTGTTTCCGGTTGTTTCTGTCAGAATCGTCGCGCCTCTGTCGTCACTTAGTTACGCCCACCTTCTGACTCTACACTTCATGGTGATTCGTCTGGCCAGTTTTAGGAGCATCCAACCTCGAGCCTTATGGAGGGTAACTAGACCCACCCTGGCAGAGAATTAAATTCGTTGCCGTGGGTTGTCTAGCGCGGCTAGGCTAGTGTTGGCAGGGATGTATCGAGCATTTCTGCTCTCTCCTTACTTAAATATTTATCTTCATTTTATCTGCTGATATTTGCAGTAGAGCCAACTGACAAAAAGTGTTTGATGCTGACATTGAAACTGAAAGTTAAGATTTAAAATATAAGATATTGACTTGCTAGTAGATTGCAGTTCTTACATAATGTAAGTAAACAGTTGTGATAAAGAACCCTTTAATTATTTTAAAATAAAGTGCACTAATGTGGACAACACACTGAAAAACAAAGGCAAACGTGAAAGCTCCTGTAGTCCCTTAAATGTCCACTTGAGGGTGGCTTCAAAAGAAAATCAATCCTCATAGATAAACATGTTAAAATTCCTACATTACAGCTGAAATAAACATGTTTAGAGCCTGTTACAAAAAATGATTTTGGTCTCTATAGCTAAATTCCCTGTTATTGACAGCTGTACGCAGGGTGAATTTTTTATTCAACTCATTTGTTTATATTGCATTGAAGGTTAAAGTTTTGCATAATTAAGGCCGTGGCTGCCTCAGTATCACTCATGTTTCACCTCTTTGCCAAACTTTGGTTAGACACTATGAAGATGTCGATGGTCAGAGTCTTCTCACACTGAACTTCAGTGCTGCTGTTTGTAAAATAGACGACATCATGGAGACTTTTGTCCATCCTTATGCACAATCCATGGTTTGAACATACAGCAATGATGTCTTGTTAACCAACATTTACAGTTTATCAGACTGGTTCTACTTCTGCAACAGCTGAAACAATTATTTGATCAATGATGATCATGATTCATTATTTTTATAACTGATTCATGATTAATTATTTCAACAAAAATCCTAAACATTACGTAAGTCCAGCCTCTTACTTTGATAAGTTTTGGGGGTTTGACTGTTGGTCAGAGAAAAAAAAAAACAAGCTATTTGAAGATGTCATCTGGGCTTTAGGAAATTTCTAACAGGCATTTTTCATCAGTCAATTAAAAAGGAAGTAATTGGTAGATCATTTGATAATGAAAACTGTTTAGTCACAGCCCCACAAAATACACTGGCAGTGATATTTAAATGTATAGCATATGAAGGTGAAAAAGATAAAGAAGCAGCACAGTGCAAACTTATGGATTTCTTTATGGGCTGAAGTGCTGCAGCAGTTCCAGTTATTTTTCCTGCCGTATGGGATTAAGAACTTCCAGTGAACTACAGATAGAAAAGCAATGTGCAAATGTGATGACAAAGTGGAGGATGATTAATGGAAAGAGCCTGTGGGAGAAAAAAAAAGTTTGACAAAGTGACTGCTGTGTCCTCCATCCTCTTCATCATCACTGCTTCACCTCAATCTGTGAGTCACCGCTGCAGGTGTTTCTCTTCCCCCACTGCTCTCTGTGGGTGACGGTGAATGACAGACAGCAGGACATCGACAGGCGCACAGAAAACAGGCTGGCGTTTTTCAAGGTGATGCTGCAGGTGACCTCTGACCTGGACGGCTGGACTCTGCTGAGCTCAGCTGTAATGATCGGCGGTCATTCTTCAGCCATCAGCTGCTGCCTTTCACTGACCGTCCCTCCATCCTGAGGTGATGGGAGGATGACAGCGGTGCTAAAAACAGATCGTTGCGTGTGTCTGTGTGTGCCAGCGTATGAAAACTGTTTATCATTACGTTGCTTTATCGAGGTGCCAGCACTAATTTGCATGTTTTTTCTGTCTGTGTAAATGAGACAGGAAGAGATATGCAAACAACTCAGTGATGATGCGAGAACAATGGTGGTTTTAAAGGCTTTTCTTTCATTATGGTGGACTACTTACGCCTTAGAACAGTTTGTGGACAGATCAGCTAATGGACCCCTTTAATATGCAAAAGAAATGAAGAATGGGGTTTAATAGCTGATTGCATGAATTTGAGTCTTTTCCAACACTAGCAGCACGCTTAAAGACTCCAATCACGAGTAATCTAAAACTGTGATACCAGATAAAACCTTCTGTGGTAACAAGCAAATATCACAACTGGTTAATCTGAACCCTAAGCAAAGAAGCTTGTCCACATCAACAAAATCTTTTATTTTTGCAAAGTATGTGGGCTAAAATTTCCAAATAGATTAATTAAAAATGTTTAGGCAGAAGAGAAGTTAGGGTGGAATTAAAAATGTTAATTATGATGACACAAACACAACAGCTTTATCGCTATCTGATGCAGGCGTAAGTGATCCCAAAACAACCAGAATCACAAAGATGCTCACTGATCTGCCTTTTGTTATCAATATTATATAATCCTCACCGCATTGACAAAAGCACTTTGCTATCAGACACCAGTCACTCCAGTTTGGATTGAAAAGGAGTAAACAATGAATTACGGCACCAACAGTGTCGTTCTTTCTCATCTTTAAGGTTTTATTCATGCAAGACATGTTCTTAATAGCAAGGTTTTAACATTCCTCTACAGTTATAAAGTAGCTTTTTACTTCTACTGGTAGATGAAAGCTCATATACACTGTAAAACAACAGTAATAAAAAAAAGTAATATTCTGACAGTTGGAGTGGCAAATAAAGACTTTTCCATAATTAACAGACATTTTCATTTGTAGAATGTTTGTGTTTATTTGGAGAATTATATTAATGTACGCTCTCCCTTTTTCTTTTCTTTTTTCTTTTTCTTCCCAGTCAGTTGTGCAGAATTTAGCATGTACAGAGGTTCGGGGTGGTGGCTTAGGCTTTTTTTTTTGTTCTTTTATTTTTATTTTTTTTGTTTCTGTTTTGTTTTTGTTTTGTTTATTTCTTTGGAAAATATTATGCCACTCTTGTTATGACTGTATTTTGTAAAATGGGATAAAGCTTTAATTAAAAAGAAAAAAAATAAAATAATAATTAACAGACATTTTCTAGCCTCGGTTTTGTGGTATTTTTTGCTTTTTCATGTTTAATGAGGGACATCTGAAATCATACATTTAAAAATAAAAAATGCTAATAGATAACTTACACCGATGAAAACCACACAGGTTTTCACAACAAAAACATGAAATGTGTTTTAATATTTTTGTTGCGAAAACTTAAATGTAAAATTATAGAAAGGTGTACAAAAATGTATTTTTATGCAACAAATATTTTTAAAAGGAAATTTTATGGTTATTTACAGTTGGAGATTTTTCTGTTGTTCTACATTAATCATGTAAATTCGTGGTCATTTATTTTGTAATTTTAGTATTTTTGTGTAGTTTAGAAATACAGGAAAAATCTTCGAAAGAAATCATTTTGCTAGTGTGTGTGTTTTTGTTAATTAAACTCTGTGATTTTGCTTGAATATTTCACTTTATTCTCATTACAGAAGGAAATGTGTTTAATTTACCACATTCTATAATCATAACAGCGATATTTCTCATTAAAAACCGCTTTACTGTTCATGTATGTTTATCTTTCAGTTACCAGGATTAGCAGTTTGTTGTCATCTGACTAGTTCCGAGACTGTTCAAACTGTTAAAGGAAATGTGAAAGCAAATGTAACTATATAATTTGTATCGGTGTAACATGCAGGCTCACATTCATGCCCATAATTTAGAAAGGCATATGTCAAGAACAAAACACCTAGAAAGACTTACACAGCTGATGGGGGGACTGGAGATAAGCGGCACCGGAAATGGAAAAGTCGATTGAAAGAGGCTGCGGAGGTATTAATTAAACAATGCCCATTTTAATCATAGCTAATTATATTTGCACGCGAGGGCTGAGAGGATTGAGGGGGCTGAGGGTGATTGTATCTGTGTCTGTGCTCATTAGTACGGTGGAGCTGTCTGATGGCAAAGTACAGCCTCAAATGAAAAGCAATAAATATCACCTTTGTCAGAGGTGATACTGTTAAAACGCTGACTGTGGACGGGTTTTATAGACATGACCAGCACTTGATTGGAGCTGCTTGGATAAAGACAGAGAAATGAGAAAAAAAGTACATCTGGAGCTTGGAAAATAGGCTATCAAAGAAAAAGAAAGTAAAATACTAGCCAGTAGTGTATTTGGGCAGAACAGAGCATGTTAGCAGCCTAACCACCTCCCCACTGGTTACATTGTTAATTAATGTTCCATCCATTTATCACTCAAATAGCTGCTAATTAGTCTTTTCAAGCTCCTCTGCCTTGAACCACTTTCCTCCTACCCTCCTCCTCAGCCTTGTCAATAAGCCACCTCTCTCCTCCCTCTGTTTCTTTCTCTTACGAGGCTTATCTGCGCTCATCAGCGACTGGTTCCCATCTATAAACATCCAGGAGCTCAGACGCTGACCCTCGACTCCCGCATGACCTGGAGGTCACCAGCAAAAAAAAAAGGACAGGGGTATTGAAGGGAAAATCACCCTGCCTGTGTCTTATCTCTTGGTGAGGTAGAGCCTGGTTATAAAAGGCGAAAAATACAAAAAGGATCCAACATACAGGCCAAAATGTTGCTGCTGTCTTAAGGTGTGATCATTCTCAAGTGTCCGGAGGTGAGAACAGGCTCCCAGCTGCCGTCCCAGAGCCTCCCTGTCTGATGTCTGTCCTGCCTCTAAAAGCAGATTATTCAGGCCTCCTCACCTAAGCTCATAAGAGACCAAAGTGTCTCCCACTCTCTCTTTCTCACACAACAGGATTATTATGCATGTTAAAATATCGTGGGGGGAAAAGCAGTGCACCCACACTCCCGTGTTTGTATTAATGGAACATGAGGGGATTTTTATCGAGGCTAGAAGGATTAAAGTAATCATCTTCCATTAAAGCAAAATGCATATTCTTTTATCAATTATGTTGTGATGCAAGACATCTCAATGGTTTAATCTAATTCACTGTATGTTTTTGCTTTTTATTCCAAGCCTGCATGTAACGATATGAATCTGGCAAACATGAGCACTAGTAGTAAGATTTAAAATGCTCTCATATCCAAGTGATTTTATTACAGCACTGACACAAATACGCACACTGTCATGGTCCAACTGTGTAATTATAACATTAAGGGAAATGTTTAGAACCTTCAAAGATAATTTCCATTACTGTCTCATGATGAGGCCGGTAATAAACAGAGAAGGAGGGTTTTCAATAAAAACTAGAATGGACAGAGAATGAAAGAGGGGGAGGAGCAAGAAAGAGAAAGTGGAGAGACGCAGGAGCAAAAAGCGACATTTTTTTTCTCTCCCGTCTGGTTTTCTATAAGAGGAACGAGAGGAGATAAGACTAAAAGGACTGTCACTCAGAGGAACAATCCCTCCAGTGTCCCCTCTCGCTCGTGCTGCTCCTCCCTTCTCCCTCCCTCTCTCTCCAATTTCCACAGATTCCTGCTGAGATAGAGTCGCTGTTCACAGGGACAGTTTGCTGACATCATCCGCTACATACTGAGTGTCCCGCACTCTCACTGCACCGCCCAGCAACACTTCTGTGACACGATTGACTCACATATACACAAAGAGAGATGTGATCATTTCTACCCTGCACAGTTCTCAATATCAGGCCAATTAGTAGCAAAATCCATCACCCACATACACACATGCTTTTCACACTGTTTCATTTTTCTGCTCATAGAAAGATTGGAAATTCACATGAGAAAAGAATTTAAAGCAAACACAGTATAATTTTGTTTAAACGTTTGAATACTGATAATACTGAAAATGCTAAACACACAGATGCAAACACTTGAGCATGATTTGTTCATTGCTTTTTCAAGTCAGATAGCAAGTTAGTTTGATTGATTTAATTATTGTAATTATAATGGTGCACTTGGGGCTACAAATTCAGAAAAATGTTACCATTTCAGTAGAATATAACTTTGAATAGAAAATGGTTTGGCACTAAAAGGCAATTCAGTGCCAGGTTCACAACATCTTTTGCATTTTAGTAACAGCCGAGACCGCATGTGTATTGACAATTACACTCATCTGCCACTTTATTAGATAAACCTGTGAAGTCTATAGCAATTCAAAAATAAATTCGACTTATGCAAAGCTTCTGCCTTTTCACTTTTTGTTCATGCTGTTCTTTACATTCATGAACATTATTGCTATCATGATGTTTAAAGTGTTAATATTTTGTCTCCTCCAATAAAGTACACAAACAAAATATAAGCAGCACTTCCATTTGTACTGCAATCCAGTACAGCACTACCATCCGCAATGATGTCAGTAATAAACAAAGGAAACAGAAAATGTAGAAACTTCAATAAATTGTACAGCTTTATGACAGGGGTGCTGTTTTGGATTGTTTCATACTTCACATGTGTGCCTAATAAAGTGGGCAGTGACTGTATGAGGTAGTGATTATTATGCTGTACAGTAGATTGCAGCAGAAGAAACCAACCACAGAGGGTTTCTATGACTTTCTGTCAGTACGCATTCAGTTTTTCATTCTGCTCATCGTGCATGCTTGTACAGTAGCGGCTAAGAGGTAAGTTCTGCTTTACTTGCGAATGTAGTTTTTAGACAATTATTTATATATATGCATCAACAACACTACAAATGAACCAATCAGAGCAGGAGTTTCAGCAAGAGTTTGCTTTATTCGTCTTCATTCTGACATCAATTCAAATCAAGCTAACAAGCTGCCAGTAATCACTGATCAACTGCCATTAAAAAGGGAAATGAGTCCAAACTGAAAAATGCTGAAATACAGAAAAATTACTGTGAGGTCACAAAGAAGGACCTGATGATTTTAACCCCATTAGTGAAACACAGAGACACTGAAGCAGTAAGAGCAGATGTTTGAGCTCAGCGTTTTTAAAATGCTAGTTAGTGTGTTTATACCAATTACAGCTCAGCTGAATCCGAAACATAAAAAGAAAAGTTTGTTGCTAGGCAGAGAAATCGATTCGTTTTTTTTTTTTCAGGAGAACACAAGTACTGATTTTTTTTTTTTCAAAAAGACAAATCAAACATATCAGGAAGAGCAGAGCAGCTTTCACCCTTGTGATGGAGCAAACGGGATTAGGTCCAGCTCCTTAAGGGGAGATAAAAACAATCACTGTTTCACATGCGTTCAGCATTCCACAGTCATTGCATTTCAGCAGACTGTCTCCATCCCAAGAAAATGCCAATGAAGGTTAACACAGCCCTGATACACATGCAGCTATTCACCTCACCTCTACAGACCTCTGGAGCTGCCCTCTCTCTGCCGCCTGCACTGCGACATAATGTCAGCCTAAAGTGTGCTCAGCCAAGGTCAAGACTGAACCATCTTTTTATGGGGATCAAAGACATATCGCTTGAAATGCAAGTGAATGCTAACAGGCTGAGAATCTACTTTGGGCTCCTCTTCATTTGCACCTTTGCTTCCACTCTTCCCTTTCTTCTTCGAGGCGGAGGATAACAACTGCTTGGTTTCAGGACGAAGGCCCTCTGAAACATCAAAGAGAAAGTCAAGCAAAGACGCTGATTATGTATCATTCAAAAAACAAGACACTTGCCAGAGATTAAACCTCTTATGCACAAAATCTAAACCATACTGTCCTACACTTTCGACAGTACTTAGATCAACTTAATCACCTCAGTGCTGGTGAATCTGGTGCCTAACATGGATCTTTTCTGCCCTGTTATTTGTGCAGTAGGAGCTTGATCAGTGCTGGAGCCTGTTCAGTGTGCTGACCTCAAGATCAACTGATGCCTTCGTCCTCTTTAGGCAGCTTTCAGTTGCTGCTGGAGTCTGCTGGTCACCACTTTGTACAGTTCTGTATTGTGTCTCATCTATCTGTTTAGACTCACCCTCATCACGTTTCCCTCTCTTGGGTCTTGTTCTCAGTTATGCTATTCGGTTTTCTGTGTTCGATGTTGCTCATGCATAAACTACAAGTTCTTCTTCTCCATCATATCTGCCTTCTTGTCCTTGTGCATGTGCACTTGGGGGATAGAAGCTGGCTGCTTGTTTGCTTGCAGTTTTGCACACAAAAGGTAAGAAATGCTCTGGGTTCACTGCTTTACATGCCGGCTGTTTGACCTCACGTAAAACGGTGCCAGCATTCTTCTTGTTATCGCGGTACCATCGTTGTATCGTTGTGTGAGGGTTGTTATGGTTGCAGCAGGGCCAGAAATGTCTTCTTGTTATCTAGGATCAGCTGAAAACGTCCGTGTGCCAACACAAAAACACCCTCACACCCAATCATATGATCTCAGTTCAAGAGACACTTTTTTTCAGGATAGCTGTTGAACTTCTTTTACACAATTTGATTTCTCTGTATTTTTCGGTACACAATAAAACAAAACATACATGTAGTATTAAAATACTACAGAGACTTGAAGAGTAAGGGGGATATCACTGACGGCGACACCTAAGAATCGAATTAGATTCATGTGAAATATTACAGATTGCAGTTATTAGACAAGGTCAAAAATTAACACCCAGCAAGGAACAAATATGGCCAAAACAATCACTTTACTTTCTTTTTACAGTCCTTGTGGAGGCACATTTAATTCAAAATCTGTGTCTGCCACTGGAAAAGTATTAATGATCAGTAATACTTCATCAGAGCAGGCCAACCGAGAGTATGAGATGCGTAGAAAAATCCTTATTTATCTAATTCTGTCTAACTCTGTAAAAGTTTATTTTTGTCCTAATTCTTTAGAGCAAAGTGGCATTTCAAAACAAAGCCATCCAAAGTTTTTTTTGGTTTTGATGGCATTCAGATCTGGTTTTGCTCTCACACAGAGCTTGGTGCTGCTGATTAGTGGCAGTAGTTTGAAGACACTGCAGAGTCTATGCTGCCAACAGAGCACCTTTGTTTTGGTCATCATCATTTCTGTAGCAGAAATATATTCATATAACTGACGTTGCCTTATTTTTTTCAACCAAGCCTTCCTTTTCAGTGTTTCCCTGTGTTCCTAGCTCATTTTGCTGTGCAAACATGGAGCCTTCGGTGTCTTCTAAAGTAGTTCAGAAAAATAACTTAGTGTTTCCAAGAATTATTAAACCAGAGTACAATGCTCCCTTGTAGATTAGTCAGGGAAATTCAACATTTTTATGTGAACAATGCAACTTTTCTCTTCATAAGAAGCAGCAAAAATGTGCATCATGATGTATTTGAATCAATTTTGCCTAGAAAAGGACAAGAAGAACTACTGGCGACAAGTATCCTGCATTACTCATCATCGTTATTTATCAGTAGCTATGTGAGGAAGAAAAGCTTGTCTACACTCACTAAGGGCTTTCAGTTTTGCACAATCTTACATGCAGATTTCGGAGTTGCAACATGTACAAAGTTGCCATAAAACAAAACTTAAGCGTAAAGACGCCTGCACAGACACACCTTAACCGATCACAGCGTTCTCACTGAGACGCCTCTGAATGTCTACTTTATGTTCATGCGTGAAGGTTTCTGCGTCAGTATATCTGAGACGTTTGAGTATGCAGGAGTGAGGCAGCGAAGAGGATGTAGGTGAGGTTCTCTTTCTAAATGTTTTTGTTTTCTCTTCCCTCCCGGTGTGGAGTCGTGCGTTTTAAGCAACAGAAGGTAAAATAAACACTGATCAGACTTCCCCCGGAACACAGGCGATCCCCAGAGGAATCCTGGGAATGCAGCTCGGGATGTCAGGCCCACCGCTCTGACCACATCCTGAAAGCTGTCCGCTGAGCCCCAAAATTCAAGGGAATACAGAAAAAAAATGTTCTGGTTTTGTGTATTGATGATGAAGGAGACTCATCTAATGTCAAACTGAGCAGCTTTGTTGAAAGCTGCAGTGAGTTTGTTGTGTGTGTTCTTCATTTAATGGCACCAGTGGTTTAAGTGACAGAAACAGTTCAATCACTTCAATAAATCCTTACCTTGTACACGAATTTTAAACTTCCCACTCTGTCCAAACCCACCCTCGATAACGCCGGTCTCGCCTGTCGACAGTGTGACCTTCAACCCCACAAACAGCTGGAGGTTGGTCTCCTTCTTGAACAGGCTGCGGCCGATCACACTGTAATCATCGGTCACCTGAGCACAAGAGAATCAGAAGAAGGCCCTTATGAGCTGCAGCATTTATGACAAACAGGATGTGACAAACCTCATTAGCTGGACAAACGGTGTGCAAGAGTATGTTCTGGTTCTGACTGCAAATTTCAGCATTTTCCTTTTGATGTGCAGCTCTTGTGGGCCGCCATGATTTCATTCTGCCATCGTGACGGTTGAGGAAGAAGAGCTGGTCTTCTGTCCCGTGCCGCCCTCATCAATCCCACCATTCACCATGAGCCACATTCTTTGAAGCTCGCCGCCTAGCTGTCTCTTACTCTCTCTTTCATCGTCCTGCATTTTTTACGGCATATTTGTTTGTATTTCTTGCTTATCACCCATCACTAAGTCGATCTAACCCGCTACTAATCTGATAACAGGAGGGCACCGCTCTGTCTCCAACTCAGCCCTGCCACCAGCTCTTCCTCTCTCCTCGGCCTAAACCCTTATTCATTCTTGAACATTTGACCCTGACGTCCCTCAAGCGTGACTGATGCGCTGATTAAAAAAAAAAAAAAAAAAAAACACAGTTGCTGTACACGTCTGACGGACTGTATGAATTGTGACTGGAGGAGCAAGTCATATCTCAACAATGCCAGTAATGTGTTCTTTTGCAAAAGGGAATTCTTTAGTCTTGAAGCAGAACTGCTTCTTTCTGAGAAATATATGAACGACAAATGTAACGTCACATGACCACGATCTGACCTCGAACATGCACTGCTCTACTCCTGAGCAAGTGAGTGAAGCTGTCAACAGCCTGAGGTGCTAAAGCAGGAAACTAGTTCCCACACTTGACCCCTGACCTGAATGTGACCCTGAACGAGGGTCCACACTGAGAAACAACTGTAACACAGACAGAACGACAAGAGGCATCATCATCAACACCTCCAGAGTACACACATGGAAATAGAGCTGGGACGAGATGAAGGGAGCTGACTTTTTTTAAAATAGTCAAACTAATGCTAAGTTATATCAACTAGAGAACAGAATTAGAGAAGACGAGATACAGATCAGCATAAAGTGGAGCTCAGGAATTAGTACGGAATGTAACAGCAAGCACACGACAACAAAAATCAAGAGAGAGAGGGGAAGAAAAAGAGAGGGAAAGATGCTCAGACTGAGGAAGGTGAGAGGACAGTTTGCTAAACTCAGTCATGTGGATATTCCTGTGTCACTCAGGTGTGTCCAAACAGCGCCAGCCTCGGACAGCTAGACGGGACAAGTGGCGTCAGGCGGCCACCCACGCGCACCTCTGTCACAGCACATGCTAAGGCATGCGTACCCACCCATGCCTCAAACCCTGCTCAGGGCTGCATATGCATGCTTGTTTGCGTGTACGTGTCTGTTTATGAATATACAATAGGGGCTCTGTCTGAGAGGCACGCTCCAGTGCCACCAGCAATGAGAAATATCCAAGAACCGGAGCCAGAAGAAGGCGTACAAGGTGATCAAGAGGGCAGAGAAGTAAGGACAGCACTCAAGAGTAAGCCTAAAGGTCATGGAACAAATCATTTTAATTAACAGACAAACTGTTCATCATCCACTCACCCTCTCCACCTGTCCTTCCTTGTGTTTGGTCTTGTAGATGCGCAGCTGAGGCAAGGCGGTCTCAACGTAGTTTTTATCTTCAAACCCCTGCAGCAGACGGCCCTGGAAGGCCAGTCGGCATGTGTTGGCGTGGATGTCTGTGTCTAGCTTGGAGCCAATTACCAGACAGAGTGAAGGACATGTGACTGGCCGATCAAACTCCAATAAGGCCCACTGCTCTGGGTCCGGCCCTGAGCTCCCCTCTCCCTGTCCAGCAACATATTCATCCTGGTGGAAGTACTCCCGGTCGAACGTGAAGGGCGTTTCCAGTGAGCAGGGCTCTGATGGAGGAGGTTTAGAGTCTGAAGGGGGCTCTGAAGCACTGACGGGTGGCAGCCCAAAGAAGGTCACCTTTGCCATGACAGTCTCGTGACCCACTGTGATGTGGAACTTGGCACGGGTGGCAAGAGAGCCCTTGAAGTAGCTTATCTTCCTCACAGAGATGACGGCCGCAAAGAGGGTGCGCAAGGACCCGGGAGTGCAAACCACACCACGCTCCAACAGTTTAGGGTCGAACTGTGTCACACACACACCCACACGATCCCCCTGCATGGCCCCAGACACTGGCTTCCGAAACATCTGCACCGACTTTATCTTCTTGGTCACCTGAAGTCAGAGCACATATAGATAGAATACATAACAAATCTGAAAACAAAAACACATTTAAACATAAACCTAGAAATAGATTGATTATCAGACTGCTTGTACAGTTGGCTTTAGAATTTAGAAACTTAAAAAGAGAAAGCATATTAGGATCCGTGCAACTTCAGTTCACAGCTCGCTTTTTTTTTTTTCACAAAACAGGAAATTTAAGTCAGTAATGTAAAAATGGTACTCCTAACATTTCCAGTTAATTACTCAGGATCAAGGTTGCTTTTACAATTAAAATCTGGAAACTAAACAAGGAATATGGCAAGACTGTAAATAAACATCAATTATTGGATACTCTGCAGTACAGGCATATTTATATCACACTAAAAGGACCCACAAAAGGAAGTTTTTGTCAATAAAATATGCACATATGTAAGTAAACAGCTCATTAAAGATGCACAACCTGCAGTGTAAGCACTTCTTTCTTTAAAAGATAACAGAGCTATTAGTCAGTACAAATGCACGGCTAAAGACTGTTAATGACCAAACGCGGATGCCAAAAGTACGAACTATTTAATGTTAATTTGTTGACAAAATTTGTATTTGAATATATATCTGAATAATATAAAGCACTGATAATTTTTTTTTTAAGCAGGTGCTTTGTTTTATTATATTAAACTATACATCTCCAAATAAATCTCACATGTACAGATGGACAGCTGAAAGATCTATCTAGGGTATATGCAAATACCATACCAAACTCTTAACCTGTTACCTAACTATCTCTGGGGCTTTTCTGCTTGTTTTTATTGACCAAATCAGCAGCAGTCTAACAGATTCAAGCTCCACAGCAAGCAACTGTCAATTTAGCCATATGCTGCCACCAAGAGGTGAAGACGATAACTGCAGACAAACCCGCTGAGCCTGGCTGAATGTTTGCATCTGGTCTAAATTACTCAACTCCTGCTCTGCCAGTCCACTCCCAGTCCCCTCATCCTTCCCTCACATTAAACTGACACATCCTCTGAACCCAGTCGGCCATCCGTCCCTCTGTCTGCCCACAGCCAACTCAACTTCTGAACTTCCGAACCTCTGTGGTTTCTACAAATGCATTTCCATGACTCGGGAATGTTACTTGCTGGTAAATATCAGAGTTTCCAAACTCATGCCCGTTTTTCTGGAACATACCTTAAGCGCTGGGATTTCCACGGTGTCATTAATGGCAAGCGACCCCTGCAGGACGGTCCCGGTCATGACTGTTCCCTGACCGCGGATGGAGAAGCAGTGGTCCACAGCCATTAGAAGGTCCCCTCCTGGGTCTCTCAGAGGGAGGTATGTCTGTTTTTTCAAAAGCTGAGGGGAAAAGAAAAACACATAAATATTCCCTCACAAAACAACAACTGGTGTCATAACACTGCTCAATAACGTGTGTGGCTCCTGAGGTACACAAACATGAGGATAAACCTGCACCAAGTAATTATTTAGATTCATATCCAGTCGGTCTGCACAATCACTTCCTCTTAAAATACTGTCTCTTGTGTCGTGATCTGACCTTGATGAGTCATGAGTCAAACTACTGTTCTTCAAATCCTATGAAAATGCAGATAACCTCATTAGGTTTTGCAGCGTCTGGCCAGTAAAACAGCTAATCCAATATTAGCTTATTGCAGTCGATCTGAACCAATCAGTTCCAACAACATGTTGGAAGCAACGTGTTCATTACATAGTTTGTCCTTTAAAGGCTCACCGACTTGTTTATTTTCAACTGTAAAACATTGTTCTTAATACGTACCTTAGTCACTACAAGCTTAAAGATAAATTAGTAGAATCCTAATCAAAACTATTTGTTTTTTAAGACATTTTCTGCAATGATTAGGGTATTTGCCTTAAGTGTTTACAGACAACAAGTGACATCAAATGTCTTCAAACTTCTTAAGCAAGTATTCCTTCTTAATAATTCAACTCAGTACATGCCAGAAGATAAATTACTTCTTTTAGCAGATCAGACAAGTAATAATAGGCGCAACTAATATCCAAGTGGTCAGGGCTTATTAGCTTATCAGCAGATCCTCTACTATTCATTCCCCTTAATTTACCATTGTAAGAATGATATCAACTGACTTCCTGCACTTGTTTATTTATTAGAAGCAGTTGGACCTTTATCAGTAAAAATAGTTGGCGATTATTCTCTTTTCAGACGTTACCTCTATTAACTGTGGCACCCCCTGTGGCTCCTCTGTGACAGCAGCCTCCGGGCCTCCAGGCTTCGCGGCCACAGCAATCACGGGACATTCTTTAAATCTGGCCACCAGAAGAATAGTCATGCTAGAATTACTTCATGCTTTGATGTGGAAGTACTGATATAACTAACCACAACCAAAAAACCTTTGAAGACAAATACAAGTGGGCCTGACGGACTGATGCCGGAGTAATGAGTAATGAAAGACTGATTCTGACAAAACATCTAGCTTTAGATTTACTTCTACCTCTACACATATCCCAGTGAATTATTTCGCTCAACAATGCCGACCTGGTGTTTTCCAGTGTTTTGTGCAGTCTTTTGGTCATTTTCTCAATGGCACTTTGTCTTTTGTTCGGTGGCAGCAAGTCGATCTTATTCAGGACGACGACCATACGAGGGCAGGTCAGCTCTCCGATCAGCAGACACTCTGCAGTCTGTGTCTGCACCCCTTTCACCACATCCACCACCAGCATCATCAGGTCAATGATTTGGGCACCTACAGAGGGCAGATATTATGGAACTGAAAGAAAAGCAGCAAACTGTAGCAGAGCGAATGAGTACTTTGCTGTTAAAGACATTCCAGCTTCCCTGCTCAATAAAAAGGTCTACATCTAGGAAAAAATATAGAAAATATGAGTCGAGCATATGAAGCCGACAACAGCAACACAAACAGGAATGGACACAGACGCCCAAAAATAATAGAAGAATAAGAAGAGAAATTAGGTGAGGGGTGCACCAAGGCAAAGAGAGAGCAAAAGGCTTGAGGGTTGAAACTAGAGCCGCAGCTCACTTGGTCGTCTTTCCTTTCCCTCCTTTCTTTTCCTGACTTTGGCAGTCTCTCTTTCCTGTGCTCCCCTCTTTTCTCTCCTTCTATTTGGCTCCCTCTCTTTCCTGTGCTCTCCCCACTTGGGACTGGAGGGGAAGTTTAATACATACCGTAAATCTACACACTTCTCTTCCTCCCTAATCTACAGCATGTGCCATCCCAGTGGCTCGAAGGTTTAATTTATTGTGTTGCTTACACGACACAGCTGCATTCAGCGTTCGAAGGGCCTAAAAAGCGACTCTGTTACATCTACAACACGTGAAGTTTGCGTTCAACACTGCAAGTCAAAAAGTGAATTTTAATCATTTTAATGAGAAAAGAAGCATCACAGATAGAGTCCCTCTGAATAAATGTCCTGATTATTTGCACTGAACTGCACCACGACGTCAGCTGTTTCTCTCAATGCCCCCAACCATCCAAGTTAACATGTTACCAGAAACCAGGTTTTTTGAAGTGAGAAGGCGCCCCCTGCTGGATGGGTAACATTTGCGTTCCATTACAGTGAGGAAGCAGGATGCCACTGGTGCAGTAACTGCGGCATTACATCTTTGTTAAGCTCCATGTTCTATTGTGATCGACATACAGGTGTGAACATTGCAGCAAACAGAGTTCATCTTGTTTGTGGTACCCACTGTATCAGCAGTATCGGTGTTTGCACTAATTATGAGCATTACATAGTTATTTCCTTCTATTTTTGTGATTTTACTGTTATATCTAAGTTGTATAGAGTGAAAAGAATGGAGCTGATATTGAACCTGTATGAAGCTCATATAAAGACTGAGACCAAAAGTCAGAAGATGTCTTGAAATCGAATTTATCCAATTTCCAGTTCATCTTATATTTGCATGATGGTGTGTCTGTAAACAAGGTCAAGAATGCATGCATTTTATTTTTATACTATTTTACTCACCACTTCAATCAAATAAGTGTAGAAATGAGTGTATTTTTCACACTAAGCAGTAGGATATAATTTGATCTTATTGCACTGAAGACTTTGAAACATGTCACAACACAAATGTAATTCATAAAATTAAAAATGAATGAATTTCATTTAGCGTCTTCAGTTTCTGGGGGCAGGTATAGTTCATGCTGGCTCACTGTCATGACTTACTGGGACACTTGAATAGAATACAGCCAGGGTTAATGTTAGTGACAGCTTCACTTTTCTCCCGCCATGAGAAGTCAGAAAGCCTCTGGTAAAAGCAAATGCAGTCTAAACAAAAGCCCAGTGACAAACTCTTTTACCATGGGTGTTATCATAGACACCAGGATAATCAGAAGTGTTTCTAACATAAAGTCTGAGTGATATAAATGGGGTTAACACAAAAGTCACAAACACCCATCAGTTGAAGATGAATCAATACTTTTAGAAAACTGTTCACTCAAAACTGAGCAGTGGAGTCTGGTGGGATGGTGTGTGGACGCAAGTTTCAACTTAGTTTAATTGTGGAGACATAATAGTTGCATAACTCTGTTTACACGGCACTTTTCTAAACAGAGATACAATACGCTTAACAGTAAAAACCAACTGAGTAAACAGTACAAGTTGTGAAGTAATAGTTAAGGCAACGGTATGGCTTATTATTGTCATCTATATCTACATTCACAGTAATGTGCTCAATGTGTCCTAAAGTCCTTCGAGCTTCTAAAAAAGCAATGACATTTTGGATCTTGAAGACGTTTAATTTCTTATTCAAGAGGTTTCTTCAGTTGATGCAGAGTCCTAGATCTACAGCAGCAAGAGAAAATATGTGAACCTTTTGGAATTTCATGGTTTTCTGTATTAATTTGTCAGAAAATGTGATATGAGCTTCATATAAGTCAAGAATATTGACAAATACAATGTGCCTAAAATAATAACCCACAAAAAATCTGATCTTTCGTGTCTTTATTGGGAACAACCATAAATACCTCATAGTGCTAGTGGAAAATGTATGTGAATCCTTGAGTTAATGGCCTCAAAAAAGCTAATGAGAGTCAAGCATTAGCATACCTGGAGTCGTTTTAAGAAAATGAGTTAATAGGTGTGGAATAGAGCTACTTTGATGGATAAAAACACTCAAACTTTATAAGTTTGCTCCACACAAGAATAATACAGTTATCTGAGCCATGCCTCGCCAAAGACCAACCAGTTATTAATTCCAAGGGTTCACTTACTTTTTCCACTACCATTTCAAATGTTGAAAAAGTATGTTCAATAAAGACATGAAAGATCAGAAATCGTGTGTTATTATTTTAGGCACATTATATTTGTCAATACTCTCAAATCACATTTTATGACACATGAATGCAGGAAACCATGAAAGTCCAAAAGGTTCACATAGTTTTTCTTGCCACTGTACATCATCATTCACGCAGCCATGGCTAATGGTCCAGCAATGACCAAAGGCTTGTATGCCTCGAGGTGTGAGTGATTGTGAAACTGCCAGGATGGGAACTCAAGATGTTAATGGTGATGACATTTTCTGTGGAGGGATATTGATAATTGGTCTAGTTCAGTTTTACACAGATGGGCTCCTTCACTACTCTTTAAAACCATCTGTCTTCTGTGTCCAGAATGTGAACACTGCTGTCCTCAAAGGAGTGCCTCTTATCTTTTAGATGCAGGTGGACTGCTGAGTCTTGTCTTAAGGAGCTGGCTGTGCTATGTTGAGCCATATGCTTGTGGAGTGGTTATTTAGTCTCCCTTATATATAGGTCTGTGCACTCATCATTGACTTGGACTGCAGTTACAATGTTACTAATCTTATTTTTGATTGTTTTATCTTCGGAGGAATCGTATTTTGTTGTGACTGGAAAAATCTTTCTGTTTCTTAGACACACCAGCTACATAACATAACATGTAGTTCTGTCTGTTCCTTTCTTCTTCTGTGTTTGATGTGCTGCTTTTTCCAGATCGATGTGCCATTCACACCTCCAGTTATATGAGTCTTTGATAGTTACTGAGAAACTAGTCGTGGGTTTGTGGATTACAATATATATATATATATATATATATATATATATATATATATATATATAGGACTCTACATCAGTCGGTTAAAACTAAATGAAGCCTCTTGGATGACAGGTGAAACGTTATCAATAACCAAAATGAGAAGCCCAGTTGCTACTCAGTTGCTCTTAGGATTTCCATGACCGCAGCATGGATGAAGGAGAACATAAACAGACGTGTCCTAATAATACTCTGTGGGGTGTCCTACACCACTTTCTCAACATCAGAGCTCACCTCCAATGATAGTCCGAATCAGTGAAGCGTGCCCCGGACAATCCACCAGGGTGAACTGAAGGCTGTCATACGGCTGCTGGCCTCCGTTGTCCCGCAAGTGATCCGGAAGATCCACCGTGAAGGAGGAGAAGCCCAGATCCAGCGTGATGCCTCTCTCCCGGGACTGAGGGTTCTTGTCGAAGGCAGCCGTGGACGCGGTGCTGCTCAGCGCCCTGGCCAGCGACGTCTTCCCGCTGTCGACATGTCCGAGCACCCCGATGTTGAAATTTAACGTTTTAGTGCGGCTGTCAGCAGACTCCGACATTTTGTCAACTAACTGATGAAATGTTTACTGACGTGTGGTTTCTTCTTCACTCAGAGCTGGACCTTGTACTCAGCTCCAACGGAAACATTAGGCAGAGTTTTTTGCTTTCCACAAACTTTCCACTTGTTGTCAGTCGTTAGTCAAAACCGAATATACCCCAAGCAACAAAAATCGTACTAGTTGGTGTTTTCCAGTATTGCTAGCTCTAAACAGGACTTTACTTCTCGTGTAAACAGTTGAGAGAAACGTCTTCCTTCGTGTCAGCGCACTCCATCCTCAGAACAACATGGTAAAGCGGAACGTTTTTTTTTGTAGCTACCATATGTCAAACAGCGGGAAACTGACCTTCTAAAGGGCGCTGTAATTTCAATTTACTTGCAAAATATCGATAGAAACCCCTCCAATATGTTAGTCTTACGTCTATTTGATACTTTTATCCACACATTCACAAGTTTCTAGCAGTTTCTACTACGACAAAACAAGTAGAACACAACCGGAAATAAAACCTCTGGAAGGCGGGGCCAGAGCTGGTAAAATGATTGACATGATCATAAGACAATGAATGCTTCATATGATTTGACACGGTCCAATAGTTTTCCAGAACAGTCCAAATAGGCGGTGCTTCAGGGTATAATTTCCGCTCATGTTCCCTAGTTACCCACATGGAAACCAGTTTCCCTGTGTTTTGAGTTTCGGCGCCGATTGCGGCGGTAAGGAAAGATAAGAGGCACAGGAGACATTTTATCCGTCTTCAGCGCGTCTCGCAGTCTTTTCATTATATTTTTGCACAAACAACACAACTATGAAAATCGAGGAGGTAAAAAGCACCACAAAAACCCAGCGTATCGCTTCTCATAGTCACGTCAAAGGACTCGGGCTAGACGAGGCCGGGAATGCTAAACAGACAGCATGTGGACTGGTCGGCCAGGAGGCTGCAAGAGAGGTAATGTTCAAGATTCACTGCAATTACATTGTTGTTGTTTTTCTTTGGGGGAGTGACTTAAAGAGGTGTGGATGTTTTTAGACGAAGATGATCTGGTGTATTGCATGTGATATAGTGCACCATAAGCTAATCCGGTTAGCACTGAGGTGTCGCTGTTTCACTGTCATGTCAGATGTAGGCTAAGGAGAAAGTTTAGCACTGAATGGAGGTCACGTTTATTCATGTTCTTCTTTTAACCTGTAATATCGAAGGTCTGATGTCTACATTTTTACCCATTATCATCAAGTGTTGAACAGGAAGGGGTTAAACGAAACACTATTAATACATGTAGAGAAAAATGAATCTGGTGTTAGACACAGGTGAAAACACTAATTATGTTAGTGAAATGTGGGTATATTTTTTCAGTAACTACTGCATGTCCTTTGTTTATTATCGAGTTTATCAGGACATACTGAAACAAACTTTATTATATTTACAAACTTAGTGACAAAATACCAGCTTCAAAATTACAGAAGATGCTAAGTTTACTGTCTTAAATGTTGTAGGGATAAAATATTTCCAGTGCACCCTGTTCACAACTGCAAAATATCTTGTTTTATTTGCACAATGTTTCAGACAGTCGAAATTGTAGGAGCTAATGGCATATCATGTGAAATTAGAACTGTAATAATTTAACTGTAAACCCTTAAACTATATGTAAATGATGGGAAATGCGGTTTTCAGTGCACTGGCTGTTCTTTGAATTGATTTTAATTGTGTGATCAGCCAGGTTAGTTGCAACCGCGACAAAGAAGTCTATCTTTGTAGCAGCAGAGGGACTCTAGCCACAGCATAATGTGTGCTTTACAGCAGTCCAAAATATTGAGGAGATATGTTAAATATGACAGAAGGCCTCCATGTACACCTGTCTTATGGGACGTGTGTGTAGAAGAAGGACCAGTGTATCCCAGATTTTAAAAAGACTCCTGCACAAAACGATAAGGGCATCTCTTTGTATGAATGAAAACACTGGTCTGATGAAAATGTAGCACCAAAATGATGGTAATACCTGTAATTGTGCAAGTAAGACAGTATGCTGAAGTACTTTTGCAACTTTTAGCTATATTAACAACTCCCTCCTGGGTTACGGCTTTCAGAGCTACCACTGCATTTAAGTCTTGCTGACGTTTTACCAGTGAAGGCTGTGAACTGTATAACAGGACATTTCTCTCTCTCCAGGCTTGTGGCATCATTGTTGAGCTGATCCGTTCCAAAAAAATGGCAGGAAGGGCAGTTTTACTGGCAGGGCCACCCGGAACAGGAAAGGTAAGTGTGCAGTGTTCTTGACTAGCAAACCTTCTTATAGTTTTGTTATCGCAGCAGATTGTCACTCCTACCTCCCCACCTACAGACTGCGCTCGCCTTGGCCGTAGCACAGGAGTTGGGAAACAAGGTGCCTTTCTGCCCCATGGTTGGCAGTGAAGTCTACTCATCTGAGATCAAAAAAACAGAAGTATTGATGGAAAATTTCAGGAGGGCCATTGGTGAGTGTAACGCAAATGGTTACTACTAACTCAGACTTTTTTTTTTTTTTTGAAGTCCCCAGGAATTCACTGAGACTGAGGTTGTTGTTCTTTGGAAAGTTTTGACCTGCTGTATATTTAGTTTATAGCAATGAAAATAAGTAAATAAAGAATTCACTCAACACAAGTACAATTTCTTAAAGCTGCCAGTTGTTTTATAACCAAAGTAGCACTAGAGTGAAAGGTAGAGCAAAGTAAAAATACAGATATAGAAGCAGAATTTCAGCTCAATAGACAGTGTCTGTCTATTGAGCCCTTTTATTTACTAATCAATGGTGCCACAAAACTGCTACCATCTGAAACGCTTTCTCTGACCAACAAAAATCTATTTCATTCACTTCTTTTGTATTGCATTGGCACCATACTTAAAATCAAATCTGTCAGCAAAATTAGATCCTGCTTGGGCTAAGGGAGATTGCTGATGATGGCTGGATTAGTTAAAGGTGCTGAGAGAAATAAGCTTTCTCCAGTTATTTTTCTGTTTTTTCTACTTGTTGCATTTTTTTTTGCTGTAAAAGGACATATTTTCAATAGTTCTTGAGTAAAGAGTCCTTGGAGAGGAATACTAAGGTGTCCTGCACACGCATTTGTCATGAGCTGAAAGGCAACACTCGAAAGGGGATTTATGAGGATGGTGAGAGGATAGTGAGAAGGAAGAAAGGATGGCGAGGGGAAGGGGTTTTTCTTACTGCTGACGGTACCTGTCGAGTGGGGAGGAAATGGAGCTTCGGTGGAGGGAGAGGTGGTCATCAGCACGTTCGCTCCACCCCCAGAACAGGATCTGCAGGGGGAGTGGGTTTCATCTGACGCTTGTCATCACTTTGTCAATACCAGCATTGTGACAGACTGTCCCCGCCTCAAGCATTACTCTCTGACCCTCAGCACTGAGGATCAGGCACCTGTGTGCTGCCCATACTTGAGGCCACGGGCTGCCTGAAAGAGTAACAAGAGTGTGATCATGTTACACTGAATGATGCCCAGGCATTTCATGGGCACGCACGCGTTCTTTCCCGTAATAAAATACAGCGTTCAGTAGTCTGAAGGATGTGGCGGCTTAGCTGATACAGGAATATAAAGGCCCGATTGAGTTCTCACTCTGTACTGTGTGTGTCTAACTGTAATGCCGCCCACATTCAGGTCTGCGCATCAAAGAAACAAAGGAGGTGTATGAAGGAGAGGTGACAGAGCTGACCCCCTGTGAGACTGAGAATCCCATGGGTGGCTATGGAAAAACCATTAGCCACGTCATCATCGGTCTGAAGACAGGCAAAGGCACAAAGCAGCTCAAGGTCAGATCAGGAGCTGTAATTTTTGCTTTGATCCTCTTATTTGTTGCTCCCCTGTTATTGATTTTAGAGAAGATTGAGCTGTGTTTTATGTATGAAAAATGTGGTAATTGTTATAAGAAAACAAAACATGTTGATTAATAAATGATACATTGTTAAAATGACTTTGCAATGGTTAAAGTATTTCCTAAGGCATGTCTCTCAAATGCAGTTTGTGTCATAATTTCTTTGTCAGCATCTTCCAGCGCTATTCAAAGTATAATCTCTTTCTTTGGTAAAACGTTCACCTAAAAAGTTATATCCTGGCAAACTATTTTGATTACGTCTGCCTCAACTTTTCTGCCACTTGTTTGGTCCGTATATCCAATCTCATGAGTGTGCAGTATTTGATTTCTGTTTTTATTTATATGTTAATGTGTTTTAAAATGTCACTGACCACTTACTCTGATGGTTTTAGATGTTAGATTTATGCTTCCTGGGAACACTAATGCACAGATTTTGACTCTTGTGTTTCCACAGCTGGATCCCAGTATTTATGAGAGTCTTCAGAAAGAGCGTGTGGAAGTGGGCGATGTCATTTACATTGAAGCCAACAGTGGCGCTGTCAAGGTAAACCATGTTACTTACATGTGTTACGGTTGTTGCAAATATTACTTAAAGAGAAAAAGGTTTCAATATTAGACTTCAACCATCTAAACCCTCAAACCCTGGTAACATCTGGGTGCACTTGGAAAAATCCTGTACATGTTGATTCCATTTTTTCAATATTAAAAAAAAAATAAATAAATAAAAAAAATAAACTTTCCCCCCCTATTTTTATGATTTATGGCACTATAACTGCACTAAAGGCATGTTTGAGTCCCTCGTATCTCTGGCCATGGTTGTGCTGTTTCCACAGTGGTGCAGAACTTTATATTGCAGTTTGAAATGAGCAAAACTGAGGGGAGCAAAAGAGCTCAGACACTGCTGTAGGTTTGGATGCTTAATTAAAAGGATGATGTTTAAACTCATGAATAAAATGATTAAATATAAATGTTATAACCAAGGCATTCTTGCTGAGGCCAAAGTTGAGTGTTCTTGCCTCTGAGTGCTTTCATCTCTCTCAGCCCTGCTGCATTTCTGCTGTACTCTGGAATGAGCCTCTCTCATTCCTGCAGCTCTTCATGCTGCCTCTATCTCCCCATCTCCCACAATGCCTCTTTTCCACCGGCGGGGCTTGTGGCCTGTGTTGACAGGCTGCGATGACGGCTCCTTTAATCGGTGCAGGTGGGCCGGGGGCGCAGGCCGGCACTAGTCAGAGGGCAAAGGAGAAGGGCTGGGTGACACATTTGTTACTGTTGACAGCAATCTCATGACTTGCCTTCTCCAGCTCTTTCATCCCTCGGCCACATGCCCTCCTCCCTGCGATGAGCTGGCACCGGGTTCAATCATACACCTGCTCGCCCTCCTCCTGCTGTCTTTCGTTTCACTGTTGACCAGAGCAATGTGAGACATTCATTGTTGTTTTTTTTCTCAGTGTATTTGTCATATTATTGTGTCTTTGCAGAGACAAGGTCGCTGTGACACCTTTGCAACAGAGTTTGACCTGGAGGCAGAGGAGTATGTTCCACTGCCCAAAGGTGACGTCCACAAAAAGAAAGAAATAGTCCAAGATGTTACACTGCACGACCTGGATGTCGCAAACGCCCGACCGCAGGTACGTAACTGCACTGCAAATGCATCTGTTCCCTTCCACTAAACATTTCCACTCTTTAATAATCTCTCATTTCATCTCAGGGAGGCCAGGACATTCTCTCCATGATGGGACAGCTGATGAAGCCCAAAAAGACAGAAATCACAGGTAAAGAAAACCTCACAACTGCCTGAATCCAAACACCACAAACTGCCGTCACGCATTGACTCGTGTTGGTTTCGTTTTCTCGTTCCAGATAAGCTGCGTGCTGAGATCAACAAGGTGGTGAACCGCTACATAGACCAAGGTGTAGCTGAGCTCGTGCCTGGCGTGCTGTTTGTGGACGAGGTGCACATGCTGGACATCGAATGCTTCACGTACCTCCACCGAGCACTGGAGAGCACCATCGCCCCCATCGTTGTGTTCGCTTCTAACAGAGGAAACTGCTTGATTAGGTGAGAGACGTAGAAAGCATGTCACGTGGAGCAACTCTGTCTTCAAAGGTAAATAGAACAGAGTAGTTTTCTTGCTGAGATTTGTAGTTTTAACAGCTCATTGTGATTTACCAGGGGGACAGAAGACATCAGCTCTCCACACGGGATTCCTCTGGACTTGTTGGACAGAGTCATGATAATTCGCACCATGTTGTACACGCCGCAGGAGTTGAAGCAGGTGAGCCACACTACCAAAATAACAGCATTTCTGTAGGACGATCTTGTCTGCGTATCCGCCACTAACAAGGCTGTGGTTTGTAGATCATCAAGATCCGAGCTCAGACTGAGGGGATCAGCATCAGCGAGGAGGCTCTCACACACCTGGCAGAGATTGGCACCAAGACCACCCTCAGGTACACGCAGGCATTCAGAGCGTTGATAAACAGAGTAGAGCAGCCTCACGTTGAGGGTCCACGGTGGTCATGGAGCAAGAATGATCAAGAAAAACACAGATGCCATTTAGAGTAGAGAAAAACAGTGACCTTAAAATTCAGTTGCTCGCATTGCTGTTAAGTAAGTTTTGCTCTTAAAATGTACATGCTGGATATTAAATGTGTTAGTTTAGCTTTAGAACAATTAATAAGCCTCATACGCACCATAGTACTTATAAAAGATAAGGCATTTTAAGGGATGAACGTAGCCCAGAATTTTCCTAATGCCGGAGCAATATTGATGTAGTAATGTAATACTTTATGTAGAAAAATACGTCAGCTGCAACTCCTCATGTACCTCTCCATCATAAATTTTATGGCTAATATTTCCCGTTTCCTCTCAGGTATGCCGTACAGCTGCTGACACCTGCCAGCCTGCTGGGCCGAGTTCAGGGAAAAGAGACGGTGGAGAGAGAGCAGGTAGAGGAGATCAACGAGCTGTTCTACGACGCCAAGTCCTCAGCTAAAATCCTCCAAGATCAGCACCACAAGTTTATGAAATAAAGCCGTTTTCCACCTTTTCTCTGCGCAGCTCACAGGGCCGATGTTTATTCCTCCGTCTTTGTTTCTTCTCATTTTTCCATCTCTACCATGGTTCAGTCTAGTGTCCCTGTGTCTGCCTCGTTACTGTAGTAGCTGTGTTCTAATAAATTTGAAGTTTTATTCATTCTGTTTGAAGATAATTTTTGAATAAAAAGAAAAACACAAATTGCCTCAGCTTTGTGTAATATTGTTTCAATTGGTGTATCACATTTTTAATGTCACTTATTGAGAGTTCTTCCTGTGGGAAAAAAAAAAGAATGAATGGCAGAAATTGCATTTTTCCCCAGACTTTATTTAAATGTGTAGTTTTCAAATTGGACATAGTCTAGGCACAACAGTGAGTTGTGTAAAGCTCTTTTGTAGCTGTGCATTTTGCTTTTATTACATCCTCTCTAAAACTCAGTAAATGCTGATATAACATGAATTAACAAAAACATCAATTTTAAGTTAATCAATTATTGCTTAGATGTTTAAGCATGTTATTTAGCAGTTCATTATACAGATAAGAACATACCTGAACTATAAATTGAACTGTCAGATTTCTTTTTAAATGATTTATGCATTTCTAATTCGAGCACTACTGAGTCAACTTCTGGCCATACTGCTGTTTACAAAGAGGTGCAGGATTTTCATATTGCAGTGACATATGAGCCCACAGTATAAAGACCAGAGCAAAATATGCACAGTAAAATAAAACAAAAATAGGATTTGCATGAACTGAAGTACAGCAGATCTGATCAAAAGCCCTGAACATGGACCAGTTGCCCTCCAGTCAGGATGTCAGTCAGGATGTTTCCTTTTTACTTTGGAGTTGATCTTTTGCTGAGAACAGTCTCTGCTCCTGACCTTGCTCTGCTGAACACCGAGGGAGCAGTTTTACCCATTTTTTCTGTGAAGAAAAAGGAATCAACAATCAGCATATTTCACTGAGTGAAGGACTAAGAAGGGTTACATAAGACTGTTGATGTTCACTTTATAAGTACACAAACTTCACCCCACTGAGCCAAAGAGAGGGAGTTCTGTTTGACAGGAATCTCCCATCATTACAAGCCTTCTTCCTTCTCTGTATATGGAGTGGAAACTTGAGCATCATGGGAAACGCCCCTCACACAAACTCCAGCCATAATGTGATCTCAGCTTTACCAGACACAGAAACTAAAGGACTGTTTCCTTTCACTCTCATCCAGTGTCAAATCACTTTCTATGTGTGTTTATGTGTCCTCACCGCACTCCTCCATGACTTCAAATGTCTTGCTCTTCGCAGGCCCAGTAAAACCCAGTCTGTTCCTGGTTTCAGTCACGTCTTCTTCTCTCACTTCAGGACGCTGCATCGGTTCATCTCCCTGAGCAGGCTGAAGGACAGTAAAAGAAGAAAATTAAAGAGATTCATGCCACAATTCCTTTCAACAGTGTCAAATATTAAGTCTTGCTTTGAAAACTGAAACAAACGGTCTTACCTGGGACATGATTGTCGAGTCGCTGAAGATAAGAAATTCTCCTCTTTCTGTCAGCTGTCTCTTGTTTTGCTGCAGGTCCAGCCCAACACACACTCATGTATACACACAACCCAGCAGTGGTTCTCCGGTGGACCATAAATCTGCTCTTAACACTAATAAATGACGTAATGAGAGAACCGACTCCTCCTCTTTTCTGTCTCTCTGCCTCTGGTTGTTCTCACGATCTGCTCTTCTCTGCTTTCAGTTGAAAATGATGAGATCACTGCTGAAACTTGTGGCATTACATTTCATCATACAAATCCCAGAACAACATGAATATCTGTTCGGGTAGTTCTCCTCGTCACTACTGCAGTCAAACCACCAGCTTCTAACACCAATGAATACAAGCAAGCCAAGCAAATTGGACTCAAAGTTCAGAAGTAATGAGTCAAAAGATAAGTACTTGTATGTCTTAAGATATTCCCCCCAGCTGGCAAAGTCTACATCATTTGTGATTCGTGCAAATATATGTTACAAAGAAACCGAGAAGAGAATAAACAAGCATTGCACAGCTGTAAAAGAATGCCACTCCCTCCCCTTCCTGCTCATTTTCTATAATTACAGCATTATTCAGTCCTTAGGGACCTTAAATTTAGTGGTAGTTAGTATAGAGGGCAGATCAACAAATCACTACAAAGTGTTTCCTAGCAACATTATCACTGACGATCAAAAAAATAATAAATAAGTTCACTCAACTCAAACCTTCTTAGCTGTAATGAAGTTAAAAAAAAATTAAATCCATATCTCTGGTGCCAGCCTGTACACTAGGAAATCAGTATTTCTCACAGTATAAACTCATTAAGTATAAACTTATTCTCACGGCTTGCAAGTCTATAGGCCAGTAGTTTCTTTTGAAAACTGTCTCTTGGAACATATCGTTTTCAACATATAGCATAGACCACAGCATGCCACTGCTGTAACATTAATTTGTCAAAGGACAGTTTGCTAATACTGCTGGTCCTCAACTGATCTAATTGAATATAGGGTATAAGATTTGGCAAACATTGTGTTTCAGTCAGAGATTACTGTAGTTCAGCAAATATTCAGAATGACAATGCCAATTTTTCCAAAATTGAATTTGACAATTTATCAACCTTGGGGAGGCAAAGATTGCCACAGTGCTGCTTACAGTTTATTAAATGTACTTTAGAGCAGCTCCAAAAATGGTTCTCCCTGTCTAAACCTAACCAACCCAACCAACAAAAGCAAGAACTGAAAGCCATGTGAGCTGAGCAGGGCTGTTCATGGCATCAACTTCCTTGTCTGAATCTGAATGCAGCACACTATTGAATGATGCACATCAGAAGAGGGTATATGCAATACCAACTGAAACATAAACAGGTACCCACATACACTATAATGCCAGATGTATTCACTCACCTACCTTAACTTGCATATGCCCATAAGTGACATCCCATTCCTAATCCATGGGGTTCAATATGACGTCGGTCCACCCTTTGCAGCTAGAACAGCTTCAACTCTTCTGGGAAGGCCGTCCACAAGGTTTAGGAGTGTGTTTATGGGAATGTTTGACCATTCTTCCAGAAGCGCATTTGTGAGGTCACACAATGATGTTCTTTCACAAATGTTTGTAAAAATCGGTCTACATGCCTAGGTGCTTGATTTGATACACCTGTGATCATGGAAGTGATTGGAACACCTGATTCTGATTATTTGGATGGGTGAGAGAACACCTTTGGCAATATAATGTGTATCCTGCACTACACCACTTGATGATTAACTATAACTGTAGATTCACACTTTACTGCAATGCACTCCTAAAAACAGCTGAAGTAACAGCTTGAAGCTTGCAAAAAAGTAAAAACCATACAAAAAAGGAGGGGTTTTGGCCATCTGACATTCATAAATAGGAATTAAGTTGTCTTTTTATTTATATAAAAAAAAAGGCCAGTAACAAATTTAACAGTCCTCTTAAAAATACATTCATCTTTTTCACCCACAATTAAATTCTCAAACAGTCATGACATTTCTTCATTGTTGTATGTACAACACAGGAATGTTACAGTAAAACTAAAAACACTGAGACACACACATGTGAGGTCTCTTCAAAATAAGTTGTTCCCCTGCTTTCACACAACCTGTAACTCTCAAACAGCGGCGTCGCTGTTTGTAACGGAACAGATATTTTCTTCTGTTCAGGTGCAAAAATGTTCTGCCCAATTTAAGTCTGTTTCTTTCTGTATCGCGGCAGCAGCTGAGTTCTCACAAACTCAATAAGTTGGGTCTCTGTGAGGAGAACAGCTACAAGCACACCAAGCAGACACACTGCTCCCACACCGATATGGACCAGCCTCGGCAACCAGCCGCTGTCACAGCAGAAAACAGCCTAAAATCAGAGAACACAGAAGCTCAAGTTAGGGCCACATATTCTTAAAGATCCAAAACAGGAAAACAGTAGTATATTATATTGACTAAAGCTGCTATTTAACAGTTAACACTTAGATAAAATCTGGTTCTTTGGTACCTCAGAAATTGTTGTGACAATGGCACTGACAGCCAGTGCCAGTAGGAGGAGTGGGGAAGGCAACAGGCCTCGCAGAGGTTTCCACTGACTGAACTGGAAGTAACGGTGTATGTAAAGCAGGCTGTGGAAGATGCGGAGGCCCATGTTAAGGCAGTTCGCCAGTATGAAGCCGACACCACCAGCCCACCATGTCAGCATGTATGACAGGAAGAGGAAGGACACAGACAGAGCCAGCATGACCAGGTTATACCTGAGGACAACACAGAGGCACAGCGTTAATGGACAGTTCACATACAATGTAATAACTGTATCTGTAGCAGTGTGCGTGTCTACATTCTCACTTGTCAACTTCTTCTTGGCTCATGGCAGCAAACACAAAGCACTCTGTAACACCATTTACAGCAAGCAGGAGGACGTAGCAGCTGTAGCATCGCAACAAACTGGGTCCTTCAGCAGAATTAAGAACAAAGCACAAAACATAAAGCACCTCAAAAAAATACTCATTGATTGTTCTGTTTTTTATGTTGGTGTCTCTTGCTGTGACTGGATAGCAGCTCACATACCTGCCCCACTACTCAGCAGAGAGCCGCCATAAATATCCAGAGCCAAGTGAGAGTAAGCATAGCCAAACACTGTGATAATCAGACCAATCACCAGCACCAGTTTCAGCAGGCGCTCCAGCACTTCGGCTGCAATAGCAACTTCTTCCTGTAAGCAAAACCCACAAGAGGTAAAATCAACATTGATCACTGCCTAGCTATTCACACAGACATGTTTGTGTATATTTTCACAGCTCAGACCTGTTTCTGACTTTTGACATCACGTCCTCTCTCCAACACTTTGGCAAAAAAGATGTAGAAGCTTTCCTCAATTGGCAAGAAGATGAAGCGTGCCACCATGGAGCCCAGATTATTCACAATATCATAAACACCCTGGTCTCCAAAGCTGAGGACGTTCAAGAAGGTCATGACGTAACGCTCGCCTTCTGTCAGGATCTGCTTCAAGAAGGACTGCTTGAAGAAGCTCCATGTCAGCCGGGCTAACGTCCAATCGATTAGCGGCTTTAAAAAGAGTAAATGGAATATCAGCTCTAAATCTACAATTGAAAAAGTTTAAACTCCTAGTAGCATGTTGTGAACATAAGCAATAACTAAAGCATAATAATATGATAGGCCTACTACCTCTCCATCCTCTTTGCAGGGCAGCAGATCTCGAACATGCTGAAGGGGGAAATTCTTCTTGGCTGCCTCTTTTGACCCCAAGAAACGAACAAAGTAAACAGCGTAGCATAACACCAGGAATCCTGTGTACACCAACTAAGAAAAGACCACATAGAGCTTAAAATCAATAAAAGTTAAAAGATGTATTAACAGTGATAATGTGGAAAACTGCAGCAGATGTCTTACATGAGCACCTGAGAAGATATAAAGACCCCATTCACGGGCAAACACCACCAGCACCACAGTTACACTGCACTTAGCAATCATTGCTAAGCTCTCAGCCACCACTTTCAGCCGAACAAACATGTGAGCTTGAGCCAAGACCCAAAGAGGCTCAGCTAGGAGCTCCTGTACTCCTGCTAAGGCAAAAAACACCACAGCAGGACCGTAGTAAGGGACAGTCTCAGCATCTGGGACCTCCAGGAGCCACAACCACACACAGGCCAGTAGGGCTGCCCATAAGACACCAAGTGGCACTCTGAAACATGAGGGGGAAAAAAATTAGATTTGGGCAGCACAGCTGAAAGCATACTATCAAAAAGCTAATTCTGTCTACTCACGTCAGCCATAGTAGGTTAATAACTGGTCTCCAGCTTTGGTTTGTCCCTGATTCCCCACTCAAACAAGCTCTCCGGAAAGCCTCTCTGGATAAAAACACTAATGTGGAATAGAGCAGTGTAAGCCTGCACGATAAAGACAGAAAAAAAACAAACACGTTACAGAATCTGGTGCAGTGAAATCTAGTAGCATTGTGCTATTTCATGGCTTTTGACATTCTCACAGCCCTCTGCCCTCTTTACCTGACGTTGACGACCCCAATTAGCTCTCTGGACACAAACCGCAGAGTGAAAGCATTCAGTAAGAAAGTGAGAACACGGAACATCACCTAGACATAAAAAACAGCACAAAACAACATTAACATTTAAGACATCTGCAGTGTTTTGCTATATATGGCTCAGTTATGTGTTTATTTACCTGAAGCAACACATTATACGATGCTAAAGTGGACGCATTCTTCAGTATATCCTGAGAGCTCATTTTGATTTCTTCTGACTCGTTACAAACTTCTGTCAAATGTGAAGTCGACAAAATATCCGCTGCTTTCTATGAAGAATAATCATTATACAGTCATATTGTGAAAATTGTGACTTTGACTGTCTGAAAACCGATAACAATACTCCTTTTCCTAATGAGCGAGGGTGAACTGACAAATGTTGGGCAGCAGAAGAGGGCTGGAAGCCGGAGAACATAAGTACTTCCGTACACATTGTACGTAGGCGACGTTACGTGGCGACGTCAGAGAATGTTTATTCAGCGTAGTGCCGCTAGAGGGCGTAATCTTCCTGCTGAAAATGCCTGAGAGCTGATTGGTTCATAGGCAACTGGTACATCTGTACAGAGAATCTCCATTTGATCAAAGGATAAAAATGTGTAGCACATTGATTCTAGCAGGTGAATTTTACTTCCATAAAATAACACAAACAAAACACAATTTATTCTTAAAACTGTTTTCAAAATATATAAAAGCGCTTTTATATCAAGGAACATTAATCATACTAACATTTTTGCCATTTTTCCAAAAACAGTACTTGAATGATGTTTACTGGTTTGTAAAAGCAGTTGAGTCTATGGCAGTGAGCATGTCTGTTATCTAAATGAGCAACTTTTTTTCTCTGTTCAACAAGTGCAAAAATCTCATCTGTACGTGCCCAATATTGTCTGTAGATTTTTTGATTTGGTTCACTTATGAAACCACAAACCAAAAGTAGTAATATTTGTTCCTAGAGTGTTTCAAGTCAGGTCGAAAAGAAAACACGACAAAGCTTAAACCTTTCTTTGGCTGTTGACTTCATTTGACCAAATTTACAACAGTCAAAATGGACAAAGACATGAGACAAACACATATTCAACCTGAAATATGGGTAAAATTGTCATTCGATAATTGGTTGAACAAGGTTTCAAATCTACTACATGATAAAAAGGGTGAAAGCTGCTACAGTCAGTGGTCAAGTTCCATATCCCCAACACGATCCAAGGAACACACATCTCCTGAACACAGAGGATAGAAGTACAAAAGTGTCAGAACAAATATTATACATGACAAACCTGGGGATGCTGGAAAAATCAATTACTTCAACATGTCAGAGGGCAAACATCATGTCAGAATTAAAAAAAACAAAATTCAAAATTTGTTTATTGTTACATGGATAAAAAGCTCAAAAGCAAAGCCATAAATATCTGTCAAAAGGAACCATGACAAGTTCACTTCTTAACTGATGCCTAAACACTCCACTGAATATGTGCATTTGCCTCATGTCTCTGTTCACTTTGACTCTGATGAAAACACGATAATCTGTTTGCGCTATAAAGGTTGTTAGTTAAGCATTGTGATCCTGTCCTCGTTTCTACTCTGGGAGTCTGGTGTCAACTGTCGCAGATGCATTTTGTTGGGAAAATTTGTAGAGAACCCTGGTTCTATTATATATTGCAGAATTTAGTAACAGCTACAAAACTGGAAGGCCAAAGTGAACGACACTGAGGTCTACTACATCTCTTTATTCTTATCAACAGACCAAAGTTTTGCAAATCTCCAGCAATATTCAATTTATCAAAACTGTAATTTAGAGAGTCAATAACAGCCTTTTAACAATGCGTCCGTCGACGCTGATGTCATTGGGTGTGTTGTGGAAATTATTAATTGCAACTGTATCAGGTTTAGTGTAACAGAAATGAAGCACAACAGATGCTGCTTCAGTATTAGTCATAGTACTATTAGGCAGCCTCTTCAATCAGTGTGTCACACTTGGCAAACTTTGAAAGATAGTGCCATTTGCTTTTTGGTTTGTAACAGACATAATCTTGTCACAGTCCAGTGACCTTCCAGGGTGAAAGGAGTTGGAATGTGAATTATATCACTACAGATTAAACTCAGAATGAATATCCAAAACAGCATTTAACCCTTCTAGAGTTTAAAAAGAAGCACAGCCTTGGGAGTTGATGGTTTTTTAATCAGATGTAAAATATGGAGACAGTAAAAAAAGTACATCCTCAGCGAACCAATATACATGTTACAGCAATATACATATACATTGTCTATATACAGCAGCTCAGTGACTTTCCACTCACTGATTACACTCATGTAACATTAATAACCTTTTTGTATCCATGGCTGCATACAGTCTGCCTCCATCCACAGACAGGACCGCTCAACACAGCTGAGAACAGCTGCAGCTGTTTACATTTGATCTTTACATGGCACGTTTCGCTCATCCACACAACCATAAGTTCCTCTTATACTTACAGCTCTTCTGAATTATCAACTCAAAGGCAAGAATTTAGATGTTTTAAAAACAAATTAACATTAATTATTAAGCTATATTTTTAAAAGATGAATAGGTTTTGGTTGTTCTGAGATTTCTAAACATGCAGCCACGTCATTCACACAGTCTACATCTGAAGTACACAGTACAGTATCTCCCCTCTTCATAATTTTCTATCCTCAGTTGGACTGAACTGAATGTAAAAGGGACACAAAATGGCTGCAAATGGTAGCAGTGATGTCAAGTGGAATGTAAGGATTTTTAACCTCCCACCCTTATATTATTACTCATACAGGCTTACACAGCCTAGACAAATAATAAGCATGCACACAAACACAGTAACATCAATATATACAGTACAAGACCCTGGTTCTAATTCTATAAGTACCCACAGACAAGAGTTTGTGCTTAAATTAAGGTTACAGAAATACTGACAGTGGAACAGCTCACTTATCTGCAAGTGAACTGTCCCATTAGCAGCAGAAAAGTAGCCCGAGTCAGACTGGCATTACAACAATCACTTTTCTAAAAGGTGCTCCATTTTGGGGTTTATGAATGAAAAACCAGCGAATGCCGACTGGTCCATGGAATCTATGAAGTTCTTATCGCTGTAGGATAGACGAGGCTTCTCGCTGAGGAACTCCCGATCGAAGTTGCTGCAGTCGTTTGATGCTTTCTGTAAATGATGCAGAGAAACATCAGCACAATACATAAATCAGACACTCATCACATATTACAGTATTCCTCAGTGATGTGTGGGGCGTACCACTTTGGGTTTGAAGGGAGGTTCAACCTCTCTCCTCTCCAAGGCCTGCCAGTTAATGGTCTTGAAGAAGGGGTGTAACCGGATGTTACCCACAATTCCTAGCCTGCGAGTGGGGTCCCTTTCAAACAACTGGGGAACAACAAAGAATAAAAGAAAAGCAAAGTCAGAAAGGTTAAGGTATATCTTACATTGAAGTGGCCTCAAAAAGCTTTATAAAGACTGTCAAAGAAATTTCACTTCAAAGTTTGCTGCAGTGGGTTGTTTATTGTTGCACAGTTGCAAAAAGCAAATGTGCTTGAAATAAGGGTAAGATGTATGAATCTACAGAAGTTTTCCTATGTTTTATAATATATGCCCACACTCAACCAATTAGTCTAACAGCTGTGGTGAAAGTTTGCATGTTTGAGCCAGCAAACTTTCCAGTCCATCTACACAAGAGAATGGAACAAACTGACATTTTCCTCCATGGCATATTCCATTGGCACTCTGTGGATTTAGGTCAGAGCTTTAAGAGGGTCGTTCTATGAGTTTAATTTTGTCCTGGCCAAAAATTCTTTCAACAGGCTGGTGTTACGCTTAAATCGTCCTCCTTCTGTCACTTTGTTTTTTTGACATCTGTTGAGTTTGCCACCAAAACTCCTCCATAAACTTTAGAGTTCGTAGTTCTATCAATAAATTCAAGTTCATTGACAGCACAAAAAAAGAGCCCCAGATGTTGACTTTCCATGTCTCACTGTATTCTTATCGTAGTCCTGTTGGAGTTCTTCCCCTGGTTTCCTCCACTAAAATGTTCCACAATCAGATCCATGAAGGCTGAATTTAGACTCATTGAATTTAACACACATCTCTAAAACTCTTAAACTGCTGTCTTTCTGCACGTTAATCAGAGCTGACTTATTCTTTGAGCTTATGAAAGGTTTCTGCCTGATCACTCTTCACTTGTACCACAGTTGTTGATCCTATTTGAATAGTCTGTGAATTAAGTTGTATCTGGTATTTACTAAACATCTCTGAAGTGATCCTTGATGCTCTTTCTAGCCTTTTCTTCTTGTTTTCAGCCACAGGTTGTGCATTTTAGAACCTCCTGACAATACAGCTAAACGTGGAGGAGAGAAGTTTGTGACTGAGAATGTGGCTCTTTCTGTGCAAACAATGCTTGAGCCTTTCTGAGTATTTTCATTTTTGGAGATGCTTTTAACTAACCAGTTCCAAGTAACAACGGACATGTTCCAGAAACTGGTCCAACATTTTGCTGCCATTTGGAGGGATATTTTCATGCTTTGTCCTGGTTCATTTATTTAAGTTAAAAATATTAGTTCAGAGTTGTGCCAAAAGTGTTTTTCTGTGGATCAGAATCTAGTTTAACATCCTATGGTGTACCCTTATGAAGCTCATGGAAGTCTACTGATAGTTTAACATTCCTTAATATTGTCTAGGCTAGCTCTGTTTTGTTTCAACGGTATGGTACAGACCCGCTCAAGGAGGTCTTTGGCCTCTTTGTTGATCCAGCGAGGATAGTAGGGAGTGTCCATGCGGATGGACTCAAACAACTCGTCTTCATCATCTCCATGAAAGGGCGACTGCCCAACCAGCATCTCATACAGCAACACGCCAAATGACCACCAGTCAACTGAGAACGAGTATTTCTGTCCCAGTAGGATCTGTTGAAACACACAATTATAAATTAGAGATACAGCAGACAGACACTAAAACTTGTTTGTAATAATGGAATATTTTGGAACACTGTACCTCTGGAGCGATGTAGTCGGGAGTACCACAGAAAGTTGTGGCACGATTCTCTCCAAACACACTTTCTTTGCACATGCCAAAGTCAGCAATCTTTATGTGCCCCTCATGATCCAGCATCACATTGTCTAACTTGAGATCTCTGGAAACAAAACAGTTGGGAGAGAATTGGAAATAAATGTGAGATTTTTGAAGATAACAGACACAATCAACAGTTAAAAGAAAACTTTTAATCTTCATCTTTAGAACACTAGTCAAGAAAGAACTGCTTCTGAAATGTTTCTAAGGACCATACTAATCGTAATGATAGAATTTAAATACTGCAGAAATCTGTAACTTGCTTGCAAAAATTAATCTAAGTGAGTATTAATCCACTGTTTATGTATTCATTTACTGTGTTAGTTCACTAGATTATTTTAGAAGCTATATTATTCTTACATGGTCAAGAAATTCCAAGCAGTTACACTATTCCTCATATTTTTGAGTCACTGTTCATACCCAATAAGATGAACAAATTCACATTTTCTTCTTCACGATATCCATGCTTCATTGTTTTTAGTCTTTTTATCATTTTTGGCTTGCACCCACAGTGACAGTTTTCTAAACAGTCCTTGCTCACAACTGCATTGCCACAGAATGATAAAACTTTCAGAAAAAAAAAATGCGTCAAAATGTGTGGGATTATCTCACCAAGCAAGTTTAGAGTTCATTTTCATATTGCACTTGCGACTAAACCAAAATCATTAGCTTAGGAAAAATGGCCAGCTCATGTGGAGAAATGAATACTTTTAAGTGTATAAGCTACACATTCAGCTCTGACCTGTAGATGATCCCTTTGGAATGTAAGAACTGAAGACCACAAATGATCTCGGCTGAGTAGTACCTGGGAAGACAAAGATGGCAGAGACAGACAGATATCAGCTACTCATCTCTGATGGAAAGCTACAGGCCTGCACTGTCGCCATCTCACTGCACAGCTGGCAGCTGAACACTGGTGTCACTGCAGACTCATTTCAGTGTAGACGTGAATTATTGATTAGGACATTTGTATGGAGTAGGAGACAGGTGAATAACACTCTCATGATGTGAAACCCAAGAGCTGCTTGGAGCCGAAAGATTAGCCTATCACTGACCTGCTTCTCTTGTCATCTGTGTCAGGTGAAACGATTGAGTCCTGAGAGCAGACAGAGAAGCCGTCGTTCTAACCCAGTTCCTGCTTATTCACTGTAAATGACCCGCTGATAAGGACTGAAAAGGCTATCAGCTTTTATCTACTCAATATTATGCACTTAACAGCAGTATAAATATACCAGCTCTCATAGTACAAACTAGAATGTGCTCTCCTATGTATAAGTATATACAAAACTGCACAATGAACAACACTATAATTGCAAGACAGATTGTAAAATGAAGTCTGGATTGTGTATAAGTGGTGGAAGTACGTTGGGCTCTGCTGCGTGAAGAATTTTGAAATGATGGACTTGACTCTCTTCGATAGGTCAACGGGTTAGCAGTAGCTACTGGGAAAAAAAGTCCTTTGTGTTGGTAAAGAGGTCGCTTGAAACTCTGCAGTTCAGTCGCTGCCTAAGGAAAAATATTACACAACCAAATCCAGGAGACACATTCTATTCGGCTGTGACAAGATTATGAAGTTTAAACTTGGGATATGATGAGAACTGTTTCTGCAAAACTGAGCTGATGCCAAATATCTGAAAACGAGATAGTACTTAGTTTTGCGTCACATAGAAGGCACTGTTAATCTTATAGTTCCTGGAGATACTGGAGTCTCAAGTGAAGTGTAACAACAGGTCTGCTGCAACTTGTTAAAAAACACCCCAGTATGTGATGTGGCATATCAGATACAACCAAAGGCAGGATGCAAGAGGTCTCACAGAGCATTTAAAACAAAAGGAAGAAACACTTCAGACTTATCTTAGCAGCTCAGACACAGACATCCGGATCTGTACATATTATTTACAGTGAGTGTGTGTGAGTCGTAAACTCTACATTAACAACTTCCTGTCAAAATGTTTACAATGTTATTGTTTGCAAATTGGTACAGTTGCATCTGCTGTAGCAAAGCTCCACTCACAATGTTGACAGATACTATCTTGTTTAGGCTAGCTCATAACGAGAGCCTGGAGGTGCTCATAAAATTAGAACACTGATGTCATTACCATGACGTCCGTCAAAGTAAAACATTGTGTGGGTATGTCAGAAACAGACTGTGCATATGTTGAAACTGAAGAATTTGTTTTGAAAAACATCCATTTGAGTGATTTTTATTATTATTGGTACAGAGTTTGGTGTAGAATTAGAGTACTTCTGTAGTTTGACTCCGACTACCAAATTTGAGGTATCATGACATCCCTAATTGAAATGCAGACACATAAATGAATGCGTTGTAAGCTGATGAAACGGCACACTCTCTGTGTTTCGCTCACTGAGGATAAAATATCAAGGATGAATACGGCCTCTGAGTGAGGAGGATTTGAGTGGATGCCAACACAGGATCAGGTGTCTGTGTTTGCGGAGTAGAGAATTAACTCCTGTCATTTCACGGGTCCAAGAAGCAGCCACTGGTTTAACTACAGGAGCTGTAACAGCACAGTAAGATCAGTCACTGAGCACACCAGTTGTTGTAAAACCAGAAAGCAGTATGCAAAGCACTGTGCTGGTTTACAAGTGAGAATATGGTAAAGGCATTCAAGCATGACAACATAAAACTAGCTTTCACAACATTACATGGCTCTCAAACCAACTGTTAGTTTCATTTTACTTTTCTGCTAACTGTACCCAAACCAAACTGATTACCCTACACTTGCAAAGTCAATTTGTGCTCTAGAACTGGAAAAAAAGAATCCCTCTAAGTCCCTCCACATAATACAAAGTACATTCAGCTTATTGCTGTCTTTTTCAAAGAAAGACTTTCTTATATTTGAAAAGTAAATGATTTTCTATTTTTGATCAGTTAAAAAAAATCCACACATTTTGTCCGTTTGAAAAATCACATAAAATAAACATTGCTCTTTTATTTGTTTTCTTGAATCTTCATCGGTGTGTCCAATAGCATCTACCATCTAACAAATCTTAGCAGGTTTGTAAATGTGCGACTTTTTCAAACTTTAGCTGGCAGCAGAGGTGCTAACAACTTTTGGACTTTGTAACACTTTATTTCACCAGCTTGCCATTGTTTTTCTCTGGAGGGATTCCCATAGTGTGAGGAGAGGTGGGTGGGTGGTAGTAACTGATACCTCCCCATACACAACAGTACACAGACACTAAGAGCTGTTCATTCCTTACAAGGCCTGTCTGCTCATGTACAGCAGCTGATGCCAGCCCTGCCTTAGTCTATAGGACTTCAGTATATAAAAAAAAAGAAAAAAAAAGCAAAGTGAGGGTGGGACAAAAAGACAGTAATTGCACACTGTTCTTCACAAGTATCTGCTTTCCATAAGCCCATTGATCTTGTATATATGTGTCTGTGAGCAACTGTATAGGCATGATAGCATTCAGGAATAACAGCAGGTAGTCTGTTTCCACTGAGTACGTATGTTGTTGTGGTTGTGTGACCAGTGGGACTCACATGGCCCTGTAGAGCTCAAAGCGACCTTTCTCCTGAATATGAAACATCAGGTCACCTCCATTCAGATACTCCATCACAAAGAACAGATGCTCCTGTGGACAAGTTTTACTTTTAGTATTGAGAAGATCCTTTCAAGTAGCAATAAAAAGAAAATGTGGTTAATAGATACACAGACAGTTCTGTTTGTCATTGAAAGAAAAAGCATACAACAAAAGTAAGACTGCAACTCTGTTCGGTACAGCAACAAAACACACACACACACACACACACACACACACACACACACACACACACACACACACACACACACACACACACACACACACACACACACACACACACACACACACACACACACACACACACACACACACACACACACACACACACACACACACACACAAATGCATCCTAAAACATATATACCAATGGCAATGACTGGATTACCTTTGTCTGGAAGGTGGAGTAAAGGTGTGTGAGGAAGGGGTTTTCCCAGGCTAAAGCCAAGACTCTCTTCTCTACCATAGTGCACTCCACATCGTCATCCATCAGCACCACATCTTTCTTCAGAGCCTTCACTGCAAAATACTCCCCACGTCCCTTCAGCTCTGCCAGGAGAACCTACAGAAGAGAAAAGAATGTATGCTGACTAAGTTCTACATTTTAGCTACAGCTCACTGCAGTTTTAATTTTGTCAACAAAAACTAGAACACAACATATTCATGACAACCTATTTTTCAATCGGAAAATGGAATCAAAACTGAATATAAAGTAACACTTCAAGACAAACTCTGATGAAATGTGTTATCCTTTTCATCAACAAATAGAAATAAAACAATAACACTTCAGACCAACAAATGGACAAACAAACCAATTATTTTTTAATGCAAAGTGATAATTAATGAGCTGCAACATGCATGAAATCAGATGCCATGACACATTTGTCTTATTCAGTAGATTTATCAGTTTGATCTATTGTATTGTCATTAATTAAGGTTAGTCAGATCCCTTTCATGTTGCAGTCACAAGAGCTGAGTAAGTTCCTGCATTAATGACGCTCTTCCATCTAAAGTTTCCTCCAGATGTTCACTAAAGAAGTAATGTTTGGTAACAGTATTAATGTTTTCCAACCAATCAGATTCTTTTCCCAAGCTAAACTCAGACAGTAAACAGGACTTCAGGGAACAAATTGAGTGAATCATCTACTGAATGAGTGGCTGCTCTTCAGCTGAGAGAGCATGTAGTTGTGGTAATGCTCAGTGAGCAGGGCGAACAGCAAGAGAGCGGTCACAGGTTGAAAATGATAACTGGATTTGCTGAAGAGAATCCGTCTGTTGGATCACCGCAGAGCAGAGGGACGTGGCTTTTTCATTTAACGTCACCATAGATGTGAATAACACGTGCAACCATGGTAACCGTACACAACAATGGCGACAGCTGTAGCTTCAAAGTGCTTCGGTGATATAGAATGTATAGAATTTAAAAAGTTAAAAATTTTAGTGACAAAAGTTGGACTAAATGTTTTTAGTTTTCAGTCACTGAAATGAATCAAAATCAAAAGACTAAACTTGGACTAAAACTAATATACACTTACATATACAGGATTCAAAATTAACACTGATTCACTGCTTGATTTAAGACAAGCAACCTGTTGAGCTGTTTCTACAGGAGGCCTTTGGTTTTTATTTTTTATGACAGTTGATGAGTGTTGACAGGAGTGTTGCTGGTTCACTTGTGATATCCTCTCACTCTCCCACTGGAGGTTTATAGACAGCATTCTCAGTTTAGTTCACACTGATGTGTTTGCTGTGTACCTTGCCAAAGCTGCCTTTTCCTAAGACCTTGTGGAAGACGAAGTTGTCCACATTGATTCGAGTCAGATGGGTAATACGAGACTGTGGCCGTGGGCTGCAGTCCTCCCATAGTCTGCCATAGGGAGACCCATCTATAAACAAACGTGAATTACTTATTCACATCATTCTCTCACAATTTTGCACAGTATCCTGCAAGTACTGTTATCAGTATAAAGCCTATACTGATAATATGAATGCTTTTAAATTAAATGAACATGAAGAAAAATGCTCACTGACCACTGATGTCAAGTCCAGCAATCTTGCTAACTTCATCATAGATTCCAATATCAGGCAGATTAGGCATGTTTGGATCTGAACGTCGAGTGGATGATTTCTGATAAAAACAAAACAAAACAGAAAGAAACAGAAAAAATATGCATGAGACAGCCAGACAAATAGTTTTCCAGCTATGATCACCCATCTAGCTGTGGTACATCCAGGGCAAACCCATTTTATTTGATTTTAATCTCCGAAACAGCACTGTGAGAAAAACTAAACTACCCAGACTGTCTCTTGAACCAGAACCCTGTAAAGAAACAACAAGAGAAGTGGAAGTTAAAACAACAAACCAATCCTTAAACACACCAGGACAAGCAGCTCAGGTTCACATGAAGGTCAGGTGTCACACTGAAAAATCTGTTACACACACCGGTAATTGGGAGTTTCACATTCAAGTGAAACTCAATTTGACGGTTACATCTTTCGGGCACTCCACTGGCAATAACCAACATGTTATCACAGGACTATGATGTGTCATGTGACGCTTTGTCTGGGTCAGGATTGGTCTTACACAAATGATAGAAACAGGCTCTGATAAGGGCTGAATTAAAGAGAATAATGGGGTCAAGGTTACAACTACAATAGGGGATCACTGGAATTCAAAGTAAAGCTGCACACAAGACAGTGAATAATAATATAAATTTTTCAATAGTTTCTGTTTTTTTATGTTCTTTTAGCAGATTGTATGATTCAGACACAAAGCTGTAATAATATCTAGCATACCATAAAAAATGTTTCATCATTAAGTAGATGAAACTATTCTGAGACTTCAGCTATTTTTTGTCACAAGATAGTTCAGTAACACCTACTTGGCCAACAGTCAAATAAGTGTTACTAAACTTTTTTCAAACTCGGCTCCAGACAAAGGACTTCTGAAGATAAAACGATGCAATTTTGTACACAAATGTGTGAGAGAATACTTTAAAAAATCTTATTGGATGAGCAGGACATCAAAATATATTAGGTAGTTCATGATCCAGTTCTTTTATTATTATTAAAATTTATATCAGTCACCTCTTGGTTAATTAACAGTTAATTTAATCAAGTATCTGAAATGTCTTAAAAGTCGTGTTGTGATTTAGGGTATGGTAAATGAGTCTGACTTGTCATACTAATGTCTAAATGAACTTTGACCTATATACCTGAAAACACTTTATTTGAACAAGTTTTTAATAACTTGTGACCGTCTTCATGAACTCACCTGACTGACTTGTGTCAGAGCTTCAGCTAGTAGTTTCTGGTTGATACCACAAAGGTTGGCTACTTTATCCTGACACTTGTGATGGACATTCATGGCACAGTCTGCAAACAGAATAAAACAAGTCTGTTACACATGAAAGCAGGCGTACACTCCAGTAACCACCCAGTCAATCATATGTGCTGCTCTGCACCTTCACACTTGAGGCCTTGTTTGACCAGACCCCACAGCAGGCTTCCACAGTGGTCGCAGAAGGTGGGACTCATGTAGTTGTAGGTCTTGAAACGGTGCGGCATGTCAATTTTAAAGCGCTCCTTCTGGAACTGTGTGGACAAATGGCATTCATTATCTTTGTGGTGGGGAAAAAACAAATTTAATTAGCAGCCTCTAACATCTCTGCACAACTGCCTCATCTTCAATCTTTTTTTTTTTTTTTTTTGCTTTGTCTTCTACTATTCTGTTTGAGGTTAATCTGTCAGAATTCACCACAGTGATGAGTAAAAAATATCCTGGTTTCTTCTTTAGGCTGTCTGATTTAAAATGCTTCTCTGACACCACACTCCATCTGTTATTCACCTACTGTGTGGGTGAGTGCATGATCATCCACATGCCTCTGTAATCTAGGTCAGTTGAGCTTTGACCAGCTTTCTCCACTAACCATCGTTAAGGAGAGCTTTATTGGAAGTGGTATCTGGTACCTTTGTATTAAATACTGACGCAGCATCACAAGTAAATTTGGTGCAATGTGCACCATTGCTGATAATGTAAAGGATGGATACAGCAAAGCAGCCAAAATCTGAGTGAAATAAGCTCAGAACAAACTGACTACTACACACTAATCTGTAGACATACGGACGACACGTACAGTGCATGGTGTACTGCAGAAATGTGTGATACGTACCACAGTATCCCGACTGTTGGCAGCAGTACCAGTACATCTGCCAATGATTTTATCTATGCATTTCTTGTGGATGGCAGCATTGCATTCTGAGAAAAAAAAACAAAGATAAAACAGAGTTGTATACTTTCAGTATACTAATGTCTGAGCATCTCTTGCACAAACGATGGTAACAAAACGGTTAAAATATATTTTTATTATATTTTTTAATGATCAAGTACATATATTCTATATATACCATCTATGGATTGGGCTGTTCATTCAGTGGTTTCTAAAAATGATTGTACACTTACGTCTGCATTTATAGCCTTGCTTGTTGAGTCCCCTGTGGGAGAAAAAGAGACAGAAAGGAGTTCATTTGTACCATTCTTTGATCATGTGCATGGTTTGCTTATTAATCACATGCTTGTGATTAAGAACAGATGAAGTACAGATAGCTGATTTGTGCATCATCGTGCACCAACACTATCGGACCAAGTGACATATAGTCTCAGCAGAACCTAACTCACTGTGACAGAAATCTGTCTACTCAGAGTGCTATACAGGGCCAAATGTTAGAGTTTCTTAACGCTATATTTGTAATCTAAGAGCGTCATTCTGTCTGGAGTTTTAGTTTATCTGATCAGTGATCTCTGAGATTCACTTTAGGTGTGTTCGTAGGAAGCGTAAACTGTACTGACCAGACAAATTCTCTGCACACAGAGCAGAAAGTAGGCTGTCTGAAGAACGTGGCGATGAACTCGTGGTTCTTGATGAAATGGATCTTGGCCTGCTTGATGGCCCCTCGTCTACGGTTCAGAGTGGGAGCCTCTTCCTCCTTTGCAGCTTGCTTACTCTCTTTCAAAGACAGACAAGAAACAGAGATCAGTTATTGCACAACACTGCAATGAAAAAACAAAAGTTGCTTTGTGTTAGTTGCAAATTAATTGCTTGAATGACAATCTCCGGACACCCATAGGAATTGCTCATGTGAATGATCAGATTAATTTAAAGAGGGAAAACAGTGATATGTGGCTGGCTAGTCTGGCTATACATAAACATTGTGGGGGGGACTTTCTCTTCCCATATATTTGAAGAAGGGATATAAGGTTTTAAATTTGAGAAATCAACGACAACAAAAGAAAGAGCTGACAACAGAAGAAAGAAGAAAAAGATTAAATTGTATTTCTTCTCACCTGTATCCACACCCTCCAGAAAATATTGCACTGCCATCATTACTTTCCCAGATGGATGAAGATCCACCTGAACATAAAACACATACATAGTTAAAAATAATGCTGGGGTATTGCTCTGCAGGGGATAGAGGACAATCTGTGATGTCCTACCCAGAACTCAGCACGGCCATTTGCTTTCTTGCAGCGCTCAGCCAGGACAGACACACCGACAGTGACCTCAGCCAGTGGCTCCTCCGCTGTCTTCATCAGCAGTATCTCAAGCACACGACCTTCATAGATGTGCGCGTCAAAACTGGCTTTCCAGGCCGGGTACATGGTAGGTTTCCGCTGAACCAAGGTCTTACCTCGTTCTAAGAGGAAGGTGAGCAGAGGGAGGAAGGACAAAAATAATATTTGGTGTATATAAGCACAGGAAGTAAGTAGGCGTGATAACTTTCTTTACAGAAATGACAACTTCTGTAAAAGACATGGGAATGCACATTTTCAAAGATTCCCTCACCAGTTGACAAGGCTTCCTTCATCTTGATTGCACAAAAGGGCGGGTCGGCCAGAGGAGGCAGGACGCCCAAGTCGTATGCGTTGAAGGCGATCCTCAAAAAGGAGCCATGGTGACGAGTACCAGGGTGACCTGTTTATGGAAAAAAAAAGAATAGTAATACCCTTGTGAAAATTATCTTTTAAACCACGGCCGTTACACATGCAGTTACATCCATCACATCCACTGCGTACAATCCCATAGTTTCATACTCTCATGCTGCAATATTCCTCGCTCACTGCTGAGCACATGTACATTGTGAAAGCAAACAATATTAGAAAAAGAAGATAAGATGTTGCCCCTTCCACTGGTGTCTGACAGACACATTCAAACACATTCCTTTTTCTGTCACCCTGTCAGACACCTGTATCGACATGCAAAAACAATAGATAGCTGTGTCAGCAAGGAGAGCGCAAATTCTGCTGACCACGGTGAAACTAACAGAAATTAGAGAAATTTGTCCCATGACTTAATCTTGTACTTAGTCACCTCACTTTGAGACATTTTAACTCAGTCACACATAGCAAGAGACTACGACAGGTATTTTGTTGTATCTGACTCCAAAATGTTTGTTGGAAGCAAACTAAAAATATGATTAACATATAATATAACACTATATGACCTGTATATTGTACTGCATATACAGACAAAATTACCAGTTTGCGAATTTTAAATATTACAAAAGATATTTGTCACTTTTTTATTGTTCGACCCACAGATGAGATAACTGATAACAATGATACATTAAAGGACGGTCTCTTTAACACACAAAGGACATCTCTGGTGCATTAGAGGTGAAATATACACTGATAATGACAAACTGGCAGAAAATCAATAGAACTCTTTGTGCTGCACACAAGTTACTGCATGCATGAATTACTGGTTGCATAAGCTTACATTGCTACAGACAGAGCCACAATTTATTTTTCTCTAACCACTGATACTCTACTAGTTTCTGAATGTGAAATGCAAAATATGATTTCTGTTAATGTGGCCACACATTTCAGTCATGGCCATGGTATCTAACAGTTCTATCCTGATAATTTTACACCCCTACATATTACTTGTGGCAACATTGTCAAATGTACTACAATCATAACTGTTTGTCTGCTGATTATTTAGGTCCCTGTCACCATGCCTTTCTTTAGAGTGTAGTTTCTGAGAGGCTGCAGCTGCAACAGTGGAGGTGTTTTCTTGTACTACAAAGGCAGAGCGAGCCTGAACGTGTCGCTAATCCAAATACAAGCATGCTGTGCTCCACAGTAGGCCTAGCTGGTATTCACAATCCTTAAAACCATAGCCGCCCACATTGAGACGAGAAAAGTAAGACAGAAAAACGCACAGGCAAGAAGAAAGTGTGCACTAAAAGGGGAGAATGACTAACAACCATGTTCACTCACCCACTGCTGCTGTGATGTCAGAGTTTTGGGAGATAATCAATAGCAAACACACTCTGTGATTGAGGGCGGTAGTGATTGATTACCTAGCAAACTGTTCATGTGCAGTTTCGATCTGTCCCATCTGGTAAATTCACTAGTTATGCATCACCACACTGTAACTTGCAAATTTCTGCCAGACTTCCCATTTAGCTACTTTGCTTTTTATAGTCTACTTCCTGATAACTGAATTCATGAACAACACAAAACTGTGTTTGTTAGCAGGAGCAGCAAATACTGTTACTATTACAACACTAAGGACATTATTACATTATCATACCCAAATCTGGGCTTACACGTCTTGCTTTCACTGTAAAAACTGTGTTTTGGCATGCATGCTTGCATATCAACACCAAATCCTAAATGAAGAGATGAGAACAAGATAAGTAAAGCACGGATATTGGATGCATGTTTGTCTGTATACCAACATTACTATTGGAAATAACGAAATAACACATGATTGAGAAAGAGAGAAGGGCGAGGAGCAACTGTGACAGGAAAAGTGGGAAAAGTCAAATGCAGAAAAAGAGACAAAGCTTGCATAGTAACTTTCTGTGTGGATGTAGTCACCGCTTTAATTATTTATTTTTTTTGGACTACTCCTTATCAGAGTGTAGTTTATTGTCGGCAATAAACTACAGTCTTATTGCTGGTAATGGCTGATAACATGCCCTCACAAATACCTCTCACACACGTGCTGAAGATGTGAGGCAATGCTGTCATCAGTCCATAGATCTGATTTTTTTTTTTTAATTTTATGAAACAATTCAGCCTTCAAAGGATGTGGTTGAGTTTCAGTTAGCAGATGTCACCTCACGTCTGACTCACACTGCAGCCAGATTGTCTTCATGATAAATAAGTGATTATTTTTGTATGTTTGTTTGTTCGTTCGTTTTCAATCATTACTTCACTCCTCCGTTTTTGTTGTCAGTACTTGCTTAAATTCCTCCTCACGTTTGGACTCACAGCGTCTAATGTGAGATTTTGTGACTGAATTATAACTCCACTTTGCCGCCATCGCCGCACATATACAGTTGATATCCAGTGTATTTAGCCGGGGTTAGATATTTTGACTAGCCTCATGAGGCCAAATGAAATACAGTCCTGGCATCTCACCTGTCAATATCTGGTCGCCTGTGTTTTTTCCACAGCTGACCTTGTTTTGCCATCAACTCTGACAGCTCACAGATTTCGTCTCAACATTAAAAAAAAAAAAACAGGTTCGACACTAGCTGCTCGAAAAAGTTGTTCCGAGATTTTAATGAGAACAACTAGGTAATAAAATGTGCCTTTACTGCCTCTTTAATAGCCCCGGGCAGCGCGTTAGTGCGGTACATTTTTAGCTAAACTGTGAGGAATTAGCTAACTTTAGCCCAGCGGTTAGGGGTTGTTTCCATCAGATGACAGAAGAAGAAGAAGAAAGATGAAAAGAAGAAATGTACGAATTAAGTCTCTGTGCAACTTTATATAAACTCAAAGCGTTAAAGACTCAGAAGAAGAAGAATGGCAGCCTCACCTCGTCTTGCAAACTCGACGCTGGCTGTTTTTTTTTCCTTCACCGTAACACGACGAAAGTTTCTCTTTTCTCTTCCTCTCGTTTTTTCGCTCTGTGATTCCGTCGATTGAGGAAGTGTGGAGCGCGCTCGCAGAGGCTTTCTCGGCGAGCTGTGACGTTTACCTGGTATGCGCGCACACACACACACACACACACACACACACACACACACACACACACACACACACACACACACACACACACACACACACACACACACACACACACACACTCCAGTAGTTGCCGTGCAGTTGCACCCAACCCAGTTGCCCTAATTTAAATAAAGGTCATGCCAGTTATCATAATGCATTTTTCCACATGGGCACTACATTTCACACAGTCAGAGACACACACAGACACAAACATGTATGCGTCTATTTCAAAAACACGTCATTTCCCACTTAACCCCCCCCGTGTGATGCTTTGTTTTCACCACTGCAGACCTGTTGATCACCTGAACTGGAGCAAAAAAAAAAAAAAAAAAGATCAAACCTGTCCAGGCATCTATAGCTGTACATAAAGATCTGCATTGCTGGTGAGTGCGCCCTAGATTACAGCCCAGTACGTGGGGGAAGCTTTTTTTTCCCATGTGAAGTGTTTGTGTGGCAGGGGGTGGGGTCACGTGGCTGGGACTGTAGGCTGCGGGGGCAGTTTTGAGGTCTGAGCTAGGTTTTTGCTGGTGAGGAGGTGGCAGATTTGGCTCCTGCAGCCAAAAAGGATCTTTTCTTGTTCTTCTAAACTAGCACAGTCACTTTGAATTATCCATATTCTTTATTTGTTTCATGCCGGCATCCGTCACCCCTCTCCCCCTCACACTCACACACACACACACACACACACACACACACACACACACACACACACACACACACACACACACACACACACACAAACAAACATCCAAATATATATGTGTGCACTAATGAGCAAAGGAAAAAGCTGATAGATGCCAAGTGAGCTTTTCTCATCTGATTATGCTTAAGAAATATTGGCCTAAGACTTAAATGAGGGCTGCAGCAGAGGAATTGCTCCAGGGTGAGTCATAATTAAATGTTTGTATGAAGCTGTACCTGCTGCTGTAGGTGAACGCAAAATGAAACCTGGCAGGAACAGGCTGACAGGGCACAGGTGTGTCAGTGTTCCCCTCGCTCCTCGGAGGACTTACATAACTGGCACACTGACTCACGGCAGACACAGGAAGTCTACAGCGGAGACTAGGTGTGTGAGCACCAAAGACTGGCTCTGACAGATGCACCTTCAAAGCTCAAGGAACCCTCTCCTTCACTTCTTCGTCAAGCAAACACACTCATGCATCCACACATACCCACTGTCAACATCCACCCGTGGGATGCATTGAGGCTGGAGAGCAGGCGGATGTTAAATCGAGCTTGCAGTGACTGAGGAGAGCCTGATGATCCACATAGAAACCCCCCCCCCCCATGCATGGAGATGATACATATGGCTGTATGTGGGCGTTGAGAGGGATGCTGAGTTTTTCTCTTGGGTTTTAAGAGGTTATGATTTCAATGTTTATGAATTTATTAGGCTCTGGACCATGTAAAAGACGTCAGAGGACTAATCTCTGCTTGTGGGAGTACACTCAGAAAAATAACTTTTCAATGAACAACGGGAAAAAAAAATCATGGAAAGTATTTCCACTTGATTTTATTACTTTCTTTTGGGATTAAGCGGTTCTGCTGGTCAAAGTTAATGTACTTGTGTTGACTAAGTATTCTTTGCCAGGGTTTGAACCAACCTAATTTAACTGGGTTGGGCAGACTAAAATTACGTTAGTAACTATAATTGATCCAACCCAAGGAAATGAAGGCGGTTCAACAGAGCAGCTTAATGCTGAAAGAAATCCATACAATTGCATAATACTTTCCATGATTTAAGGCAGACTTGTTCCCAACTTTTTATTTTTTCTAACAAAACTGGATAATTTGTAAATGATTTTTATCACTTTAACAAACCAATCTGAGAATAAAAAAAACAATGGCTGGCAGAGTTGCTTGGCGGTTTTATGAGCGGCTAAGAGCATATGAGCATAATCTGTGATTAAGGGTCGTCTTGCTTTTGGGATCAGAAATCAGTGTGGCTGGGAAGCGCTGATATCATTTAGTGTTCCTACTCAAAGAGAGAAAAAGTTCACAAAGACAACAACAAAAAAAAGCATTCCTCCAATTTGTGCTTCTTCTTTTTTTTTTTACTATCTAGATCACAGAACCACTGATTAAACAGTGAAGCCACAAGCTATAAAACTGGCAGATGAAGAATACCATTGGTGGAACTTCTTATATGTCTGGCACTTGCAAGTTCTCTGGAAAAATAAGTGTGATGCATCAAATCTGTGCAAAATGGCAGAAGGATGAGGGTGTATGTGTGTAACAAAGCATGCCGAGTAAAACTGAGATATTAATTTCATGACAAAAAAGAAAAAGCAAGCAAGATGCCCAGAAGTGTCACATTGCCACATTTTAAGGGAACTAAGAAGTAATATGGAAATATTAAGCAAAGATACAATATTTCGCCAACAGTTGATCTATAAATTTCTGTCAATTATGCTGCTACAGCAAAGATAGACAGTTAATCCACAGATTCATCAAAAAAATTATTTTAAACACAATAGTTGGACATATTATGAAGTATGTCGGCTTTTCTTTTTTTTCTCCAGAGAGCGGCTACAAACAACGTAGCTCATTATTTAGGAAATTCATGGTACGTTGTTGACTCTGTATGAAAACAAAGTGTAAAAACAACACTTGGTAATTTTAATGGGGGTTATGTGCTGGACTGTCTCGGACTGGAGCAGTGACTTTCTGAAGTCTCTGCCGGTTGCCTGGCAACAGCTCCCGGCCAAGAAATTACATAAACCCCCATAATACCACAACTTGGTTTCACACTTTGGTTTTTGTACGAATTAAACGAGCTACTCATTAGCGAGCTTTATAGGTAGTGGAAGGCATCATTTATTAGCTGTGGATTGAGCCAGCCTGCTTCCCAGTGCTTACACCTTTCTTTGCTAAGCTAACAAGCTGCTAGCCTTGCTTTCATATGAAGTGGAGAGACCAGAAAGTGGTGTGAAGCTTCTCAGTTATTTCTCAACAAGAAGGCTATAAAGTATATTTACCAAAATGCACAACAATTTAAAAATTTAAACTATTTTAATATTTAAAAACAACAACCGCCTGAGATGTGTTGGCACAAGACTCCACACAGATTTTATATTCGTTAGTGGCGGCTGCCGGCCCTGCTGACGTGTGTTTATACCATTTCTCTCTGCAGATAAATGCTGATGACAGAAAAGTCACAAGAGAGTGGAAAGCACATTCAGAATCATTGTTTAGGCAACAGCGATAATAAATGTTCAGTCTTAGGTGCAGAGCGTGCTGAAGGCTGCGTGTTTTTCTCTGTTTGTCCTGTTGAGGGAGAGTGGGCTATTTAAAGCTTAGGGGAGGTGGAATAGGTGTAACATTGACTTGGCAGTGTAGGCTGCAAAGAGTTTGCAAAGTGGGACATAAAAGTGCGTCCCTCTAGTCTTCAAGCCTCTCTACATCTTTTTTTTCCCTCTGCCTCTCCCCATCGCTGAAGGATGCCGAGAAATATAAGACGAGGTGCAAACCCAGAAATGTCACGCCAATGTCAAGTAGTTAGAGCTGTTTCTTATAGTTTTTTAATAAATATCCTGCTGTTGCATAATAAATTCTTTCTCTTTCCCCTGAGGATATGCTGCCTACGCAGCACTATGAAAGAGAAGAAGCCATGCTGCTGCTCACGACATCAACACAAACACTGCATTGCCTTCTCAGATGAAGACTGAGGGCCGGAGTGTGACAGTTTGTCACAAAATTAAGCCGTGTTCACACTACTGCATCATCAGAGCGCCATGGGTGCAAAACCACAGATGAGGAAGTTCAGCTCAGAACATATTTCAGCCTTTTTGGCGTTAGTTGTTAATGATTCCTGAGGCTGAGCATATGTAACAGAGCTGAACGTATTTGACCTTATTGAGCAGGCATTGTGTATGATTGATTATTTGCTTCTCTCTGCATCTCTCCTGCCTGTGGCAAAATGGAAGTAAGGTCTGATTATGACACTGCTCTGTCCCATTGTAAATATAAAAAAGTCTTCCATCATTAGGTTAGCAGAAAGCCTTCATATGTTTTTTACTATGGACACAGAATTATTAAAAATGAAACTTGACATTTCAGTTTCAGTTGTACACCGATCAGCCTCAACATTAAAACCACTTGTCTAACATTGTGTAGGTCTGCCTTGTGTTGCCAAAACAGCCCTGACCGGAGGTGGTATTTTGTAGATACATGGAGACTTATGGAGGTGTGTTCCTTCAAACCATTCCTGAGCACTTTTTGAAGTGTAGAGGAGTGCATTGTTGTGCGTGACACAAGGTTTCCCAGCAAAACATTGCATTGTAACAAGATGATCAGTGTCACACACCTCATATGTAAATGGTCTAAATGTTGTGGCTGATTCTTCATTTAGCAGACGTCAGTGATTTTTTGTTTTTACAATATTCATGAAGTATGATTAAAAAAAACAAACATGAAGGTCCTGCTTTGCACATGGAAGCTGATAGAAAAACTCATACATCCATATAAACTTATTTTAGTGGCTGGTTTACTCCTGACATTTGGAAACTACTCAGTTTTAGTTATATGACTTACTTTTGACTGTATTTACAAATTGTGCTGACGCAGAGACAGTAAAGATAACTTTTTCCTTTACAGGGATTCAGTGACAGGGAACAGGTGCACTAAGTGTGAGATGACAAATACTTAGAAAAAGTGTTCGCAAGTAGTGAGTGTATTCTGTTTTAACCATTAGCAACACGGGCCAAGAAAACCCAAATAGATTTGTGATGAAAGCACGAGAGGAGGGAGAACAGAACTGGGGCTAAAGAGGGAGAACAGAGTGATGAATGATCTGTCCTCTATATAGGACGAGGTGTCTGCAACTTTTCAGGAGCCCCAGAAAGCAAACTTTCTGCCTGATATAATTCTGGGTCAGGAAGCCTCAGGGGGAGATGAGAAGCAGAGCAGGCCTGGCCTTTCTTTGGCCGCACAGCTGACTGGTCTGTGTATCACTCCGTCCCTGGTGTCTTCCCGAGCAGATCGGAGTATGATCTGAAACATTCGTCATTTGTCGGTTTCATCAGATCAGGCCTCACATGATTCACGTGTCAGCCCACACACACTATTTTCATATAGATGCTACAAGTGAATTGCAAAGAGTACGGCAAAAATAGTGGTCTTCCATTTTTAATGTATGTGCTGAGACCAATCTGCAAGGAAGCATTTAATGTTTAGTCCACCTGCCATCTAGAGGACATGAGAAGAAAAAGAGAAAACACAGACACAGAGTGTTTCCATCATTATAATCTCTTTTACGTCTTTTAAAGTTCCAGTGTTGTAAATAAACTAAATAAATCATTAAGTACAGTACAAACTCCAAGACACAGATTAAGTAGATCAGTGCAATCAATGATTCATGTTTCATTCTATGTCAACATAGCTCTGCACAGTGGATAAGGAGTCTTTATACAAATTCTAAATTACATTATATTTATTATAGGAATTCAAAATAATAAACACATTCCTGTCCACATTTTTAAACTCTTTGCTTGATATACACTCATATTCATGTTCAGTTCAAAAAGCACAATAACTACTGATTCACTGGCAAAATCATTTCCTACAATACAGGACATGGCACTATTACATGTATAAAATTGCTCACTCTTTGATACAGCCTGCGCTTCAAAGTATTAGTCATGGAGATGCTTCAAATCCAGTGCAAGAACACATGATGAATGAAGGCGTAACCAATTCATTTTTAACTAAAGATGAGGCTATTCCGCATTTAGTCATCTCTCAGTGGGGCTGAAATGTGTTACTATTTTTTCAGCCTCCGTGTAAATTACAGTAAATTATGTGTGCAAGTGTAGCTTTGTTCAGTTATTTTTTTAAATGGCTTATTTATGCTCTCTTAAAATATTTGACATCTCCAAAATAAAACTTCAATTATAGAATTTTGTTCTTTTCCAGACTGTAATAATAATCCACAATGTTTCACGTGATTTGGAGGAGTGATGCTGATCAACTGCTGGGGGAAACTACAGGTGGCATCAATGTACTGTTCCACTCTGGCAGGTATCTGGGCCAACACTTCTCGTGGCTCTCAGTATCACACCTGCTTCAGCAGCAGGCAGGGGACACTGGAGGTTGAAGAAGTAGGTAAATGTGTCCCCTCTCAAAGAACAAAGTGTCTTCTATTCTCTTGTCTTTCTAGCAAGGCCAGTTCCACACTTGCAGACATGATAAGGTGGTGTCTGTTCCCAATCTTTCCTTTTTGGTTTCACAATCAGTCATTTTTAAGGACGCCAGTTTGGAGCAGGAGAAAGGCAGCAGACTTCTATTTTAGAAACCCTCCAGTGTGGCAGGCTCTATAAAACTGTGGCTTCCTCCATGGCGTCTACCCACCTGTACAAGGAGCAGATATTAGAATAGGGAAAAAACTGCATAAACGGTAGCTTTGCTAAATGACTTTGCCTAAAAACTACCATTTCATTGCCTGTCAGGAGGACAGATGGCTACACTAAAGGAGCTAGGTTTACAGTTTTTCCATAAATTTTAAAAATGACTGTATTTTGTACTGAAGATGTAACATTTCTATTTCTGTAAAAACAGCCTCCAGAGAAAGAGCTGAAACCCCAAATCTGGTGATGCTCATGTTTCTACGTCAGTTTAAGTGGTCATCTAGGGGTGAAATAAAACTCTGACTAATGTGAAAATTATAAACTTAAACGGGAATTTAAAAAAAAAATCCCAGACAGCAACAATTTATGAATAGCAACCGATCACTCAGTTATTTACTCTGGCAAAGACCTACAGTGTGTAAGTCTTTATAAGTTTTTCCCTTTCATTGCTTTTCAATATTGAATCACGGTTTTTGTGGCTAGCATTTTGGGGAAAAAAAGACTTTTTCATGTTAAAGTGAAAACAGATTTCTAGATTACATTCAGTAATGGAAAAAAATTATAAATATAAAAAGGCAAAATAAGTGATTGTGTAAGTATTCATCCCCTTCCAGTATATAGTAGGTGTACATTTGGCTGCTATTACAGAGCGGCTCAATAAGTCTAATTTTATCCCCATTCTTCCTTGTAAAACTGCTCAAGCTGTCACGTCATGGGGATTGTGAGTGAACAGCCCTTTATAAGTGTGCCCACATTTCTCAATTGGACTGAGGTCTGGATTCTACTGGGCACCACTCCAGAACATTCACCTTGTTGTCTGAAGACCATTTCTGTGTAGCTTTGTCTGTATGCTTCAGGCCACTGCCTCGCTGGAAAACAAATCTTGTGCCAGGACACGGTCTCTTGCAAAGTGCATCAGGATCTCCCCATATGCATTCATTTCCCCTCTGCTTTTACAAGCCTTTCAGGGCCTGCTGCTGAGAAGCATCCCTATATTATGATGATGTTGCCGCCACCGTGCTTCACAGTGGAGATGGTGTTTTTGTGATGATGTGCAGGGTTTGGTGTCTGTCAAACATAGCATCTAGTCTGATGTCAAAAAGCTCAGTTTTGTTATGATCAGATGGTGTCTTTCTACTAAATCTCTTCAGACACATTCACTGCACTCAGATAATCTCCACTTCATTAACTGTGTGACTTCAAGCACAAACTGGTTGCACCTGCATTGAATTAGGGGATTTATACAATCATTTATTTTGCATTTTATAGTTTTTTTTAACTGACATTACTTTGTAGAAATACATTTTGATTTTTATTTGAAAATGATGTTTTTCTGTAAATTCTCATCATAAAAGTAAAAATTAATTGACCACGATTCAGTGTCGAAAAGCAGTAACACAGGAAAACTTCCAAGATAGCTGACTTTTTATAGGCATTTATAGGTGAGCCTGGAGCAGCACCCATAGACTGAAGTAGCAGTCCTTGTGTTAGCACAATGTTTCAACCTGCAGGATGACAAACAGTTTTGTTCCCTTTAAAAATGTATAATCAGCTGTCATGTAATCATGTGTCTTACCTCTGGGCTGTGTAGTTATCCTCAGCTTTAAAAGTGTAATACAAAGTGTTTTTGTGGTAAAGCTGGAAGACGCTGGCCTCCTCGTCTCTCTCCGGCCTGTCTGGAAGCTTCACTGTGAAACCCAACAGAGGTAAACTCTCTGATGCTACCTTCTCCTGCAGACAGAGATTTCATCAGGGGAAACGAACTGATTTTAGCACACGGCACTTAAAGTTATTTTTATTCAGCAGATGACTGTAACTGTGAATGTGTGCTGCTCAGGTTAAAGGGGAGTGCATGTTTCCCCTCACCTCTTGTGCTCGGTAGGTGTAAAGCACCTTGTCTTTCAGAAGGAACCACAGTTTCTTCCAGTTCCTTTTGCTCTTCTTGCTGCGCTGCAGACTGCCACTAATGGAGCCTTCCTCTGACACTGTCACCTGCAAAGCAATAGCAATGTTACAAACCAAAAAAACACATGGCTAAGCTGTCTTCAACACAAACTACACATCAATCTTCACAGTACTAGGACTGTAAAAATAAAAACAAAGGCACATTTTGTAAACGTACGTTGTTGAAGGAGAGGGTGCCTTTCCGATGTCTCCAAATATTTGGAGGATGAATGTTTTGGAACACAGTAGAGAGAGGACGACTGGAGCGGCTCACCCGAGGGCTACCCTTGGCTGACAGTGCAGACACATCTCCTCCTGCAAAACAAACAACTTCCTTTCACCTACAGTGAAGCACAGGTACAAGACAATAACCTACAGTGACAAACTCTGGAACATGACTGGTTGACTACAGCCTTGCAGCAGAGGCAGCTTTGTTATGATTCTGTGGATATGCAGGAGTGACAATGAGAGCTACACATTAAAAATAACGATAATAATGTGGTGTTTACTAGGGATCAACAATGAATTGTTTTCAAATCAAAATCACAATTTGAAGCAGTTAGCAAACTGCAAAGGCTGCAATCAGGATTTTATACAGCATGTTACACTCAGGGTTGTAATTCATATCTACAACCTATCACACAGTAATGAACTAATGCAAATCACAATGTCTGTATGACATTTTTCCATGGATTGAAATCAAATATACATATTTTTGCTCTGGTTATTTTAATACCTGACACATTATGAGAGCCAATCCCTACCATCTGATCTGACCTACAAGCCTCACTGCAGGGTGTCGTAACCATAACGATGACAAGGTGTTCAGTTGCATGATCTTCAATTATAACTGTAGCAGCTGAGTGCAGTGCAGTCAACACCAGTTCATTTCTTCAGTCACATTACCTGCTCCACTCCCAGGTTACACCTAACATCCTATAGTACAAACTACCTGTAGTCATGTCTCCCGTAAATTATTTTGCGACAGAGCTATCTTTGGTCTGGGGTCTGTTTTCAGCAGCACAGATGCTACTAAATGATTACAGAAATATTACAGGAATATTGTTGGATTCTCCCATTGCTCTTCTGAGACTACACATTACTATTATTTCTATTTTTCCTATACTATTCTTCGTCTATTTTTGTGTTCTGTGTTTTAATTTCATTACTTTATTGTGTTTTCCTTCAGATTTGTCTTTTAGTCATTGAGTTTTATGGTCTGTCAGTGTAACTGTACAGCGTTTGTTCAACTTATATCGCTTCATAAGTAAATTTGACATCAGCCTTAATAATTTATAGCCTGGGTGGAGAGAGGCATGCGATAGATGAAGGTTACTTTATAGTTAAGAATTGTAGATTATTAACAATCAGAGTATCAACAGACCAGCACCCTCCAGTGTGTGTGTGTGTGTGTGTATATTCAATGTTTCCATAAATCATCTATGACTAAGTCAGCATGCTGATTAGTCATTTTTTGACCTGACCCACTTTAACCGGTGATATTTTCTATTACAGTCACCAGAATCCACCCAATCCTGCCTGAACCTGCCCAACCTTGCCGGTTATGTGTCGATCCTCTCATCACTACTACGTTGTGGTGCAATTCCCACTAATATAATGATGAGCACTAAAAAATAAGTCACAGATAGACTGGCAGTGAGTTTAATGTCTTCAGTTTTCTCACCTCTCTTCTTCAACTCGCTGTAACAGTGATCACACACTTTAGCCATGCGGTCTTTCATGTATTTCAGTGGATATCTGTTCCTGGAGCAGCTCCGACAAACAATCTGCGTCAAACAGCGTAAAAGAAACATATACATTAAGTAAGCTCTGAAAATATTCAGTGCATTTGGCACACTAAACGCTCTGGTGAAAGGCGCAGTCTGTTAAAGCACTGTGTTTTGTTTGTGACTCACTCTTCCGCAGCCATGACAGTGGTGTCTGCGAAGAGTCAGGCTGAAATCTGAGGTGCAGTTCATGCACATCATCACTTGTGAGACGGGAACAAGAGTGGGAGCTTTTTCTCCAAGAGACAGCCGGAGACCATCTCTGGCCTAGGACACACACACACACGCACACACACACACACGCACGCACACACACATGCACACGCAGGCCATAAGGTGTGATGTAAGTATCATTCTGGTTGGTGCGCGTAATCATGATGGAAAAAAAATGTTCGCAGATGATTCAAAAGGAATCATCTGTTATGAGGCAGGATTTGCTCACCTCTCCTGAGCAGCTGAATGCTGAAGAGCCTCTTGTATGTTCAGTCACAGCACGATTAAGAGTGTAAAACCAGTCCTCTCTTTCAAGGAAGGAACTACAAAAACACACACAAACTCACTACATCTCTTCTGAGCCAGTTCAGAGGTTTCCAAGACAAAATGTGCAGAACATCAGCTACAGCAGTAAACACGCATGAAGTTTTTGGTTATGAAGGTTTTAGAGTTCTGTTATGGTGAAGTATTTTCTTTTGTGACTGCCATTATTAGATAATATCCATCATTTTAAGAGAACACGGTACAGTGTGACCCACCTTGCAGACAAAGTGATGGAGATGTCTGTTGCCTCCATCTTCAGTACGTTTTGGGCATTTTCTATAATGGGTTTAGTGACCTGGACAATCAATCACGAAAATCATAAATGAGAGATCAGATAGAAAGACAGAAAATCCCATGGCTGTTTCATGTGTATGTGGTAGAAAAACTTTAAAATGCAGGTCAACTCTTTGAGGTTTTGAAGAAAGAAAATGTTTGATGAAATATGAAAGAGATCAGAACATTATGTGGCTTGATGAAAGAGTCCGACCTTCATCCCAGTGAGTGGCAAAGTGTTCTTCAGTCGATATTTCCCATCCTGCTGAGGGTAGGTGTACAGCAGCACATCATTCATCTGAGAACACACAAATATAACACTAAATATGGAGCACAGATGAGTCTGACATGAATACAGAGGACATTCTGTATCCTTATAAAAGGATCAAACAAACAAGAGAACATAATCAGCTGATCTGACTTCATTCATGTTGTGTATGTGCAGCAGTTCTCCAGGAGGTGTCACTCTTGGTTAAAACAAAACTCTGTTTCTATCAGTTTACAATTCCACTGGAAAATTTACACTGAACATCTTACTTTCAGAAGAATACCGAACAATTTGAGTTACACAGTAGAAATAATTGCAAGCTGCTCTGTGCTATACTCACACAGTTCCCCTCTCAAAGAAACCAGTTACCCATCACCACCACCATTTCTACTTTAAATGGTGGGCAGAAACTTAAAATCCTCCTCCATACAAAATGCGTTCAGTGTTAATGAATTTGGATGTTTAACAAATTGATGTACTGTATGAATGTGCAAACTTTGACAATAGAAGATTGTTTTCAGATTCACCTACTGAAGGTGGCAAGTTTTGATTTTCAACTTCAGTAAATTAATATCCTCAGAGTCTTACGGATACACTTCAAAGGAATACCCAGCCATGACAGCATTGTGAGCTTCAGCAACAAAAGACTGCTGACAACGCAAGACCCCACAGACATGTCTGTAATTCTTTTATCCACATGCACTTACATGTGTGTGGACAGCTGAGACATGCACCAAAAAGAGACTCTTGTAAGGCCAGCGTGGCCGCAGAGGAGTGTAACAATACACTAGGAGACATCCTCTGTCCTGCACTTAAACTTTTGGAATTACAGATATTTAAATATTCACAGAAATAGATTTTTTCAATGATGGAAAACAGGAATAAATGTAGTGAGTAACTGAGAGAATTCATAACAGACAAATATAATTATTTCAAGAACAGTATTAAATATGTATGTGTATCAAAGGTGCCGTACAGTCAAAATCCATTTGTATACTGTTTTGTGCAGCCTAAAAACTTGTACATGTAAGACAAAAGCTGTGAGAATATGAAGATGCTTATTTCTGCCACTGATTGTATACACATAGGTCAGAGGACCGTGGAAACTGTAATGCAGAGCCACAATCAGAAAAGGTGGAAACTGTAAGAATGGCTTGTAACCAATAGGAAAAAGAGCAGAAGGGTCACTGTGTTTTTATGTCACCTGTTGTGCTGAAGTGCAACCCAAAACTGAGCCGCTGTTTACGTCTGTTTGCGTCTCTCCTGCTCTCTGTGCAAACATAGACTGCTAAATTCCTAATAAATTCGTTCCAATTTAAATATTTTTCTGCTTCTGTTGTCAGCTTATTAAGACGACGTGTTAACCAGCAGCCACGTCAGAGACACGTAGCACTACAGACACTGGAACAGCCCCTTTAGAACAGCCCTAAAACCAGGGTTCTGCAATGATGGCAAAATGAACCATCTCTGTTGTGTTCTGATCTGAAAAATTTAAGACGCATTCTAAGGATGAGAGACTTTCATTACTTTGCTGAAAAGAGGCACAATATAGGACCTTTAAATCACGTGTGAAGGGGATCCATGGATTTAAAACCTTTAATCTTTATGATATAACATAAGTGGGACTCTTCAATAAATAGATATCAAACTTGATGTAAAACTGCGCCATTAAACTCTGCATTATTTTTCCAACACATCATTTTACTCTCTGTCCCTGTGTGTTTTAGTACCTTCTTTTAGCAAACTGCCAGCTCCTGTAGACTTGTTTTATTATGTTCTCTCTGGCATTAATAACAGCCAATAACACGTGATCATCATTTGGGTGGATAAACCGGTAGAACAAAAGTTACGCAGCATTGACTGTCAGGAAGAAGAGGCATTTACGAGCTTTTTTTTAGTGTCGAGCCCAGACCACAAATTTCAAAAACTCCACAGGAGGGAAAGCAATGCAGTTTGATGATGCTCTATGGATAATTTGCGAAGGCGTTTCATTTTCTAATCTCTCTTGATTACAATATTTTTGAGCTATCTCTGTGTAATGATTTTACAAAATGAATGTTTAGTGCCGCCTGTAATTTATTCTTTTTCATCTGTGTCTTTCAGGAAATAAATCTTGTGGTTTTGAACCATCTCTGACAGGGAGTGAAGAATAACCAAACTGATGTCATTACATAGTTTTACATACAACTTAATGAGTAAAATCCTTGTCCCCTTCCTCCTCATGTGTCAATTAACTCCCACATCTCTCACACCATGTTCATGTCTCTACGTTAAAGGAGCTTCAGACATATTAGATTTAGATTTATAATATTTAACTGACACAATTTGCATTGTAAAAGTGCTACGTGGATCTTTCAGTTCAAAAGGAGCTCATGTTGACCTTCCCTGTGCTGTCAGTAAAGAACTGGCTCAGGAAGTCAGCATTCAGAAACATCCTGCCAGGAAGCCCTGCTCTTAATAGCGCAGTCTGGACATAGAAATAGGCCAGACAGAGAATTCCTGACTGTATATTTTAGACTGATTTATTATAGGCCATGGAAGAAAATTATGATTAAGCAATCAATAATGTAAAGACATTAAAAATAATAAGACACTGGCACATGCGTCTGTGTACCACGAACTGAAAACACAAAGCAGCATTTACCAAAAACAGATGGCGGGGCTGTCGACTCTTTCTGCTGACCTTCATCAGCGTGCCCTCCTTCACGAAAACCTGAGGAGGAAATAAAACAGGATTAAATCAAATTGATCCATAGAGGGCATCTGCAGCAATTAATGATATTTTTGACCAGGCTGGCTGGGGATTCCCAGCTCAATGACTGTGTAAAGGGCAACACAGGGGTGGTGCAGGGCAAACAGGGTGGGTTGGCAAGACTCAGGCAGAAACAATGCTGTTATCAGAGTCCTACCCTGCCAGGCTGAAGCAGGTCCCGCTGGCCGCGTACACTGTACTCTATGTTGACCAGACGCAACAAGTTCTCCTGAGACACAAAAGTAGGGAGTCAGGATGAAAGAGCATTGCCATCATTTTCCTGTCAGTGCCAAATTCTTTTTTATTTTGATAGGCTCCTTTTATTGTTAGGCATGCAGCAGTTATCACTTGAATCAGACAGACATAACATGTATTGTTTACTGTAGAAGGCTGTGCAGAAATGTCACTTCTTGGTACGTGAGTCTAACTAGAAATATGCTAGTTTCTACTAAAGAAAGTGTACAGAAAATGTTGCTCTAAGTGTGTATATTGGAGCAGTGGTGCGTCGAGCTAGGCTAAATGCTAAACAACTTCAACATGCTAACAATGTCACAATGACAATGTTAGCATGTTAATGTCTAGCAGATATGCTTACCATGTTAGTTATGCTATTAAGCAAACAAAGCATTGTACAGAAAGTCCATTTGGGGTTGGTTAGTTTAATTCTATTTTGGATCATAAACCAAAACAAACAAGCCATAGATTCAAAATTCTGAAGTTTAAAACGTGTATTCCAAATTTCATGTCACTATCTAATGTTGTTGAACCATTAACAAATATATGAAACAACAAATGTCAGCCTCATGACAACACTAGATGCAAAGATCATTAAAGTCCCAAGGATATATTATCTAAAACATGACTGTCTAAAGTACCAAATTTCAGGTTAATTCATCCGACAGATCTTTTTCACATGATACGGTAGGTAAACCCAGGTGTTACTCATGATGTTAATGAAGGTTTGTGCTCAATTAATATGACTGGAAACACCTGTGTGCACGTATGATTTTATGTCAAAATGGCTCCTGTGAAAAAGATTTCTAGTTGTATCTAGTATGGCTGTTGAAATATTTCAGTCAACATCGCCACCCTTAAAATTCATACATTATAAAATCTCCGTAGGTTTAATACCTACACCAAAACATTTTTGAAACCAATTATATGACTGGACAAAGAACATCAGTGTGTTGTAAATATTAAACATGTCAGTGGACGCCACACACAACCACACAACAGTAACTTGTCAGTCACAAGGTATCCATGTCTTACATACAATCTATGGCCGTACAATGACCTCCTAAATGTACTGTACAGCTAAATATGCTGCATATTTATATTCTAACATTAAATATTGGATCAATTTTATTGTTGGGGTTAAAGTGTGCTTTTAGTTAAATAAATTCTGTAGTCACACTACATTTGAAAGAAAGCAGTTAACTCCCCAACTTGAATAGACAAATCAGCTTACATTGTTGACTGCTCTTGCATTAATTTCTCAGATATGTGTTTTAATGTGTGTGATCTGAATGAGATATGATTCTGGATTCTGGCAAATGTCTGTTTGTTGGGTTCAAGAGTTACATGTGAGACTTACCCCATGTTTTAAGCTGTCATTTACTTGGTCCGCGATGTCGGACACGATGGCTACAGCAGCTGAATAAAGCAGGAAAATAGCAGAGGGATCAGAAAAGGCATTTCTATATATCAAGACGTGACTATACACACAACATCTAAAGATATGTATCTTTATTTCTAGTCTACAAAGTCAGGAGTCTGGACGTGTCCACATACTTGGACTGAGGTGGCTCCCTTATCAGAGATACAGCAAGAGATAGTGTTGCTGCAACTTGCCTGCTCATGAATTACACATTACAGTTTTGAGACAGAAGAGAGCTGGAACTACTGTCTGGTGGGTTTCCACCACAAACAAAGAAATCTAAATTGGCTCTCTCATGGCTATGTCTTCATGCCAAATGAGTACAAATAAATTCTCAGTGAACACACAGAGCCACATACAGAGGCCAGTAAGAGTCTCCTGTGGCTGAGAGTGAGAGTGGACAGGGCAGCCTCTGTCTGCACTCATGTTTGTCCCTGCAACATGTTTACTGTACCTTGGGTGTCTTCATATTCCTGGGAATCAGGGGAGAGGTTGTTCAGATAATCTGTAAGAGGAGTGAAAGAAATCCATGTCTCCAGTGAGTAACATATACAATCATGCTCGGTTAAATAAATTATTTATTCAGGAAGGAAGATCTTTGTTCTTATTTAATGAAACCTTGACTCACCGGTGAGGAGCATGCGATATTGAGCAACACGCACGATGACCTGCAGGAGCTGGTGTTTAACAGAAACCTTTTCCCCGGCCAGACTCTGCTCCTGAGACCAATCAGACAAATACAAACTTAACATTTTCTATGAATCATTGCTGCCCTTTAGAGCCACATTTACTGGAGAAATTCACATGACCTTTAGCCAAACAATATGTTAGATTAATTGAAACAGTCGAGCGTTCTCAAACACTTTGACAAGATAATAAAAGTTGCACTGACAAGGAAATTATACAGCAACAGTGGACCTTTGAGCAAGACATATTTTTAAATGCGAACAAGGGCCAATAACCCAGACTGCCAGTCAGCACAGCAGTGTGTGTTTTTCTACTCATATTAATCATGGTTTGGGAACCTGCCTTTCTTTTACGAGCAAAAAGCAATTCCCTATATTATAGATATTTAAATTTTAGTTCGAAAACTTGGCATACGGTAAAGGTAAGGGTTAGCCAGGTGTTATATTTAGAGTAAGACTCCAGAAAGTAAATGTAATTCATTATCATGTCCCTTGAAGTGATGGAAACAGAATGGCTTGTGTGTCTATACTTCTGTCTGTCTATTCTACTGGTCATATATCTTTGTGAGGACCAATTTGAGTTAATGTGCAACAATGCACACAACTCTCTTTTTGGAGATGCTATTTGATACTGCAGGTATTTCATTCACTCAGAGGAAAACTTTTACAGTACAAACAGCTAGAAGCAACAATCTCAACAGCAAACAGCTCCTGTTAATGTTATGTCAAAAACACATCTTACTTTTTTTATTTGTGAGGCTCATTAATCCGTCCTCATCTCAGTACGGTTTTAATTTTATGAACATTGCAGTTTGAAATAGATGTGGAAATGTAGAACAAAGTGAATGAGAAAGGTATTTTTAATTTTGGCAAGAAAACTGTTTCTTTCTGCTTTCTGTGATGCTGTTTTGCCAATATTGGTGCTGAAATGTGAAAAAGGTGTTCCACAAGTCCAAGTGGTACGTGCCATTTGGTAATTTGACAACACGAGGTTCAGACTTGTGCCTTGTTGAAAGTGACACAGAAATGTCACCAGGTGCAACCTAGTAAGATTGCCAGCACAACAGAAACGCAGGCAGAGTGCTCATTCAGACATGAAGCCTAGAAGTTTAGTTGCTGTTACATGAATGGAATGGAGTGTCTGTCTGAAAAGGGTTTTTGACAGATAAGATCCACCTAAACAGTTACAGACTAAGCACACTTTCCCTGGCACTAACTCCTCAATGTCCTCAATACAAATTGCTACTCTGTAATAACTACTCAGGAACAGTTTGAGGAACATGACAAAGAGGTCATTGCCTCAACCTAACCTGCAAACTCAACAGATCCCAGTCCAATCATGCATCCACAAGATGCTCCAGAATATACCCAAAACATGGTGACCCCACCCCACAGATCACAGGACCCAAAAGATCTGCTGCCAATTTCCTAGAGCCAGACACCACAGAACAATTCAGAGGTCTTGTCTAGTCTATGAACTGACGGATCAGGGCTGTTTTTGTGGCATGATGATGATCTACACAGTATTAGGCAAGTAGTCATAATGTTGGGGCTTGCTTTAGGTTTTGGGGATCCTTAATAGTATTTTGAAGACACTGGTCAGAGTTTGACAAACGCGTCTAATTCAATAGTGTGGGGAAACTATTCTGTCAGCAGTCTCGCATCTAAAAGGTAGACAAAAAAGCTTACTGCACTGGCATCAATATACAAAGTGCTTAAGAGAATCTGAGGACTTTTAAACAGTGATGCTCCTAAATCAGAAGTAAAAAAAACTGCCCATCTCTGCAAAGAATTCCTGCCAACTCCTGTCCTCAGTGGTCTATAAAACGGAGGAAAAATATTGAAAATTCTTCCGTCGATAAATGAAACGAATGCACACAGTGCCACTGGATATTCATCTATAATCCAGCTATACCATTACAAAAGGTTGTAATACTCTGTGCCACCAACCCCCGAGGAGATAAAAAAAAAACTGCAGCCTTAACACTGAACCGTGGAAGACACTCAACGCAGCAGCTGACTAGAATATTTGACTGTAAATGAAACTGTCGACATTGAAGTGATATTACTTTTTTTTGTTTTTTTGCTGAGGATCATTATAGCCTTTATTGTATGTTTTACGCTTTAAACTTATTTTATTGGCTTCTCCAGCAACATCTCTTGCTGACTGGTTAGAAAAACAGTCTTGTGTCTGCTCTGTTAATTGAGGCTAATTATAACTCCTCACTAAAGGGCATCTGTTTGACGATGTTGTTGAGCCCAAAAAAGCTGTTGGGAAATGCAACCTACATCAATTTTAAGAGACATTTGGTGTTTAAATTGTTGTTCTGAAGGCTCACGGCAAATGTATTAGTTCTTAGCATCTATATTTTTCCTTTGGGTGACATGGAAGTTTCTTTTTTAATCGCCACAAGCAACGTAGCAGCTGCTTTAAATTAAACTATTACTTTTATCTACTTAGCTTCCTGACTTTTGCTTACATCTTTCACAGGTTTACTGTTCTCTGTCTCTCTTACACTTAATGCACCCAACTGTTTTTTGTTATGGTATTTATATATTAGAATTCTGTTTTGAATGACCTTTCTCATCTGTGCAGTCCTGGATGATCTTAGTCAATTTCAGATCAGTCCAGTTGGCAACCGTCTAGCTTAAGATATAATCTGCCAAACATGCACAGCAAACAGAAGCAAAAGCTCTTTTGTTCCTGATGTTATTGGCCTTTTACATAACTCAATGTCATTTTATGTTGTATTTATTTTCTGTTTATTATTGTTTGGATTATGTGGTTACTGCTGATGGTATAATGATTTGCCCCTCAGGGATAATAAAGACATCCTTGAGCCTAGAATAGGTTCACTACATGATAAAAACACATCCAAATGTAGGACCAGAGAAAATAAGGAAGCTTAGTGGTCGAAAAATGCATTCATGGCAGTGTGCTCTCCTTCAAGCACATCTTTCTGATGTGGCATTCATTCATATCAGATTATTTTTAATTTTCATGCACTATTCTATTAGGAGAAAGGTGGAGTTACCTTCTGCAACAAAGCTGTACAGAGTGTTTTGTGTTTTCCACGTTTTAAGTTAGAAAAGCACTGCAGGTCTGACCTCAAACTGTTGAACGATGGCAGCAAAGGCAGACGAAGTTCGGCAGCTGTCCTCCAGTAAACTCATGCTTCGGTCATAGTGTCCGATGTAAGTGGTAAAAACCAGGAACTCTGCCTTCCTAGACAGGAATATGTCTGCAATCCTCTGTCTCTCCCCCCTGAATGAAGAAATAGAAGCAGGAGTATGAAGAGGAAGCAGTATGTCTAAGATACCAGAATTCTTTTTGAACAGTATTATGGAGGAACAAGAATGAGTATTGTAGGAAATTATGTGTTTGCATGGTTGTGCATCAGTATTTCCTATTTAACAACACTAGATTATGTGCCACGTCTCACCAGTGTCGGATTCGATTCTCCAGCTCAGCCAGTATCGTGCGATGCAGGCTGTAAACATCTGGCAGCTCATTGAGAATCTCTCGAAGTCTCTCATCATCCAACACAGGCTCCCCCTCATCCCCGACCGTCGACCCCACTGCCTCCCGAAAGTCCTGGCAAACAAAGGAGTATAGAGGAAGGGATGTTATTTTATAGTTCAGGTTACAGTGCTGATGAGTGTTCAGCCTCATTTTCTTCTTTTATTGCTTTTCAACATTAAATCGCTATCAATTTAATTAGGCTTTTTGGACAAGAATTTACAAAAAAAGACTATTTCATGTAACGAATGTCTACAAAGTAATGCCAACTACTTAAAAATCTAAAATGTAAAATAAGTGAATGTGTGAGTAGTCACCACCTGTGTTTATGATTATGTGCAGTGTTTCATTTCCACAAAGCAAAGTGTTTAGCCTGATGGGAAAAAAAGCTTAATTTTGGTCTCAACAGGCTAAAGAGCCTTCTTTCAGATGACCCCAGAGTCTTCTACATACTTTATGGCAAACTCTAGCAAAGATTCAATATAAACTTTATTGAACAGTGGCTTTCCTCTTTGCCCCTCTCCCATTTCTTAATAATGGATTTAACTGTAATCCAAGGGGTATTTGGTGACTTCGAATTCTTGTATCCATCCCCTAACTCGTGTTTTTAATTTTTATTTTTTTACGGAGTTGCTTGGAGTGTAAAATCAACTGATTTTCCATCAATTGACATTGCTTTGTCGAAATCTGTTTTCACATTGACATGAGCAACTCTTTCTTGCACTCTACATCTTTTTTTTTAAAAAGCTTGCAGTTTCTCCAAAGTCTGCATTTTTCTCCCTGTCTTCATTCCATTTCTCCGCCATAGGATAACTGATATTATCTGGCGGCGGGGTGCACAGGAGCTATTATATCAGAGAATCTCATCATCTCTTGGAGCACTGCAGCATCAGTGGTTTAAGTCACTGTTTTAATCCCTACACAACAGGAAGCAGAATGAGAGAGGAGGATTTGCTCCATCCTTATTACCACCACTGAGAGGCACCTGAGCAAGGTATTTAACTCCAGACTGCTTCAGTGGAGTTACACAGATCACACTGTGTTTGCATTATACAACTTTAGATTGTTATTGTAAATAAAAATGGAGAAAACAATCTTGTAAACAAGCATTTACAGTCAGTGCAGGCAGCCATGGAAACAGGAACATCCCTAACTCTGTTTTTTAAAAAACATTTTTTTAACTCAGTCTATACTGTCCTACACAATAAATGCAAACATGTCAAACCATAACATATGAATTGCATTTATTTTATATGTAACTCAGATCCACAAGGCTCAAACAGCCAACTGTAATACAATGTAGAAACTAATGTAATTGCCACCTCTGCTGTGTATCTGGACACACACATGAGATGTATATTGGATTAGTCAATTAAAAGGGGATACAGATAAGTCACTTACTTCCTGGAGCAGCTTCAGGGCCTTTACATGTCTGTGGACACAAGAGTAAGCATACAATTTAGCAGGATAGCGGTGGGAAACTGAGTATGTGTGGTAGATAGGTATGTTTGAAAAGAAAAACATATTTCTAACTTACAATCTCTCCATGTCTACCAGTTCTTTCACGATGTAAAAAGCTCTGGATCGACCGTCAGGCTGTAAACAATCATAATATTTACTTGTAATAAGCCCAGCGTAAGGAGAAACTGAAGTATTTTGGCACGGGTTCAACAAATATTGCTGGCTCCACTCTGCACATCATCTCTAAGCAGCAATCAAATTCTAAATAATGAGCAGTAGCCCATTAACTTCCATTAACCTGCATTGAAATCCCAGCTTGTGAGGGCAATTTTGCTGTTGCCCAAGGTGAAAAACAGTTCACTTTGTTTTACTCTGCTCTGTTCTTCTATTATCATCTTAATTTCTACTTACTGGAAAATGTGACACCTACTCTGTGCAAATTATGGTATAATATAAAGCTAATTAAATTACATTTTAATGGACAGTGGATTTTAAAAATGAGAGTGAACAAGAGACAGACATTAAAGAATGAGGAATAACAGTTGGCCTTTTGTACAGGAACTGTGACATTTCAGGTTGCAATTCGGCCATTCTAACACTTTAACTTTTCTAAACGTAAATACTTACATCTCTAGTCGAATTCAACATACATTTGTGAGAACTAACCTGTCTGTCGTAATTGTTGTCCGTCCCTCCATCTTCCTCCTCAGAGGTGCGTCCTAGGTCTTCCTCACCCACCATCTCTCTTCCACCATCACCCACTGAACCTGTTCGCGGACCAACAGCCATCGAACACACGTTGTAGGCTTCTGTGTAGGCACTGTGGGAAGAATAAACAGCAGCAAAATGTAACATGGTGTGCAGACAGGCTAAGCAATATGTGTATCCAAACATGTATGCAGAATCACATTAAGAAACAGTATGGCAATATGACAACTTGGAAGTCTTCAAACGCTTCAGTCAACTCTAAAAAAACGCTGACACATTACTAAATGAGTGCATGAACAGGTGAAAATATTAGTGTGACGGGTCAAGCAGGACACAATTGACTCTATTAAGCTGCCCTGGTGGTATTTTTGCATAATTCATGCATTGGAATTATTCAGTACAATCTCCTGTCAGCCAAAGTCAAGTTAAAAAATGTAATGTGGTGACCAGTTAAAATGAAGCTGTGACTGCTTATGGTCCCCCAAGACAGCCTCCAAGCTTAGTGTGGACATGGTATGTTGGACTATCCATCTAGCAGTGTATCTGTTAATTATGAAAACTAAAGAAGGCAGCTGTTTAGCTTACCTTAGACTTGTTACAGGAAGAAACAACTAGCTTAGCTCAGTCCAAAGGAAACTGAATCTGTCTGCCAGCACAGCTAGAGCTCAACAACTAAATCTAGGGTAGGCCAAATTCCTCAAGTAACCTACCTTTCAGCATATTGTAATTCAAGTGATTTTAGAATAAACTACATATTTCCTAGGAAAATTTCACACACGACTGGATATTTCAGCCACTCAAGAACAGATGGTATAAAGAGCAACATAGTGTCAAACTGATACAATGGGATGAAGACAAAACTTTCACTAAAGAGAGCATAGTTTGAATCCTATGTTCATGTATATTTGTTGAAGAAAGCCTACAAGACTGACCAACTCAAAGGCTGAGATTCTGGTTTTCGGCAGGAAAACCAGTGGATTGCTCCCTCTGACCAACTGAAGCAGCGTAGTAGTAATGTGGTGATTGTACTGGATCATCACACTGAGGAGTGAAGCATTCGACTTACCAGGCGGTTGAACCTCCAACCCTCAGCTATGGCCATGATAGTAGTAAAGATTCTTAGGAACTTCTAAAGAAGTTTTCAGTATTTGAAAAATCATTTTCTTCTGTAATATATATTATCTATGTTGGATCATATTTTTCATGAGATCCTTTGGTAATCTCTCAGATAAGAGGTTGGGAACCAGTGGTTTAGTCTGTAAACTGACCTTTTCTCCTCAATTTCCCACAGCAGTTTTATAATATGATCTATATTCTATCTTCGCACCTTCATTCATGAGAGAGTAAATCAGACATATTTCATTGAAGCAATTATGCCACCTCTGCAGTCCTTTACGGTCCTGCACTTTGAAATATCACTATAATAAACATATTCAGTGTTAGAAGCGAATGTGAATAGATAAAACATTGCAGGTCTGCAGAAAGCCAATAAAATGATCCTGAAAGGCCTGAGGAGACAACTGTACCCGACCAGGGACGCATGTTGGTATTTTATGCTACGAGATTGTCTTCTGCAGGGAACCAGAATGAATATGCTAATGGCTGCAGCTCAGTGGGGAAGGTAAGTTATGCAAATAAAAACACGTCCTGAAGTTGCACTGATGAGGCTGTAGTCCTCCATGTGACCAATTGCCTCACCATGTTTCACTCCAAGCACCAGTGGATTTAGCCCCACTGAGATGTAAATTAGCTACATATGAAGAACATATGTGAGCAGTTCAGGACACATTAGAGCTGCATGGCCCATTACTGCTTACTGGATCAAACTCTGACAGAGATACCAGGGTGCCTGAACCACACAACTCCATGAACAGTTTCTATATTGGGCTTTGAGTTTGCTACCAAAGAAAGCGTCTCTGTCACTTCTCATTCGTATGAAGGCTGAAGGCAAAATCTATGGAGATAAATTACAGACGGAGATTAAAAAAACATTACTTCTATTTTTTCCTTGGGTTAAGTTTTCAGTAAAATGTGGATGTGATAAAGACACGACAATCTGCAAACTATCTGCTAATATGGCTGCTTCAGGCTACTGTAAAATTAACAGCCTCAACCGCTGGCTCTGCTGTCCGTCCCGATATCACTTTGCTGTGATTACACTCATTAGAGGCTGAGACACATTGCAGAGAATCATATACCATATTCATATTTATCATTCATATCCATAAGGCTGTTTTTGTTTAGCATTGACACTGAATGTTGAAGGAATTATCTGATTAGTAGACTGAAAGATAATCAACTATTTTGAGAACATTTGGTCAAATCATTTAGGTGTTACGCTCAAGCCATAACGACTTATGAAAAATATAATAAAATAAAAATACTGTGAGAAAAAGATATAGAAATATCTGAACATTGTAAGATTTAAAAATGGTAAAACAGTAAAAAAAATAAATAATGGGAAACATCTCTAAAATAGTGATATTTTAGGGTGCTGAAATACAATAAGAGTTTGATTTTATGGTCACACCTTGTAAAGGAGTAAATTATTGTTTGTAAAAATACATATTTTTTGAGGCGGGGATTCTGTACAGTTTTGGCTTGTTTATTTGTACAGTCAACATGTAAATACACACTTTTTGTGACTTTACTAGATGTTCCCTGTCATTTTACAAAATGGGTAAAATCTGGAAAATAAGCACAGAAAAAGTCAAGCATCCTTTCCTTAAAAACAATAATAATTCATAGTGATTTTAAATATACTAAAACAGTTTCATTTTAGGGTCAAACACTGTAAAAATACGAGTTACCGTTTGATGTGGATGCTATTTCCAGGCAGATGTGTAGTACATCAAAGGATTTATTAACTGTCTCTGTTTCTAATCCCCCCTGCAGGTAACATGGAGGAAGCAGCTTCTTCAACAGGAAGCAAGAAAATAATCCAATGAAAAAGGTTTGTATTTAGAAAAGACTAACAAAAAAGGAGACACGATATCTATATGTTTTTAAGGCAAAATGGCCAACTGTTTGCCCAAATCTAAGTAATTACTACCAGTACAATCATACAGCATGTCTATGTGACCTTTTTAACTTTGTGCAGGTTGATATTGATTATTGTCCCTGTTTTTTGTTTTTAATGAAATATGTATTGACTGCTTCTCTGAAAAATACACCAGTGTGCATTGGAAATAACCTTCTGTATCTACAAAGACAAAATAATCAATTTCTTTGAGGAAAAAAATCAGAGGATGAAGTCATCATGTTGCTCACTTAAACCTGATGATCTGAAGCACCAGCAGAATGGAGTGCTGGTAAAGACAAAAATGTTTTGTATTATATATACTTTGATGTATTTTACCTATATATGAATTTGTAGTTTGAGGATATACAAGAAAATATTTATTCTCACCAGAATCAGTATTTTAGAGTCCTAGTTGGACGGTTTAGCTTGCACATACAGTGTAACACACATGGTGAACGTGAGGACAGAGAAGCTCTGTGGTGAACAACTGATGACTACTGAACACAGTGAGATTGTATCTGTTGTTCCTGACTGGCTGGAGATGAGCAATGACTCCAAAATCCTCTGACTATTAATCATGTTGAGCAGCCTGTATGATATGGGTCCAGCCAGCAGGAATGCAGGGGGGATGGGTTAATGTCAGCCCAGCATGGCTGATCATACCAACAAGCACCACAGCGGGGACACGAGAGGCTCTACCCTCAACAGCAGCTCAGGAGGAGCCTGTTCCTGCACCTAAACAGATGATTTATGAATGAGACCAGCTTGTTTTCACTGAGATCTGAAGAGACCACCCCTACGCCTGCATTTCTTCCTCTCCCACCCAACATGCCCCAACAACACACGGACACATCGCAGCTGGAGTTTATTAAATCTCACCGCAAGGCAAGAGGGAAGCTTCCTCTGTACCACTGACCACCACATCCATGTCCGCTGCGATCACAGCATCAAGGGACTCTACATAATAAATAGTTGTGAATCCTTCTCCCTAGGGACATTGTTAAACATACACAGTGGCCGAGATGTAATAAAAAAGGCTTGTGCTCAGTGCAAAAGGTGGCAAGACTCACTAATGATATGTCCAACACCATCAATCTTCATAAATACATACTTACACACAGACATGAGTGTTATTGGCCTTGGTAGCAGTGTGACTCTCTTCGCTCTATGTAGGCCAGTCATTTGCTTTGTTTTTTGATAAAAAAAAAAATCTAAACAATTTACATCAAATTGAATATGAAGATACACAGATCCCAGATGATGAAATCTTGTGATTTTGTTTTTGTTTTTTTTCTGGTACCATCATCAGAACAAAATTATACTTTTTCAGTGATACCTCAGCTGCTGACAACATGGTAATGTCCTACTACATTTGGTCAGATATATATGTAAGCTAGCTTTTCCAGCCACATTCGTCCACAATCCTCTGTCAGTTACATCATATATTCACGATGTCTTGCGCAAGTATAAACAAGATTGTGCAGAGACAGATGACATCTGATTTTGTAAGACTGTGAAAGGTCAAAACTTAAGTTGCAATATTATGAAAAAGTTGTATGCCTACTGCATGACTTTGTAAGGGCAGCTGCAGTACGAACTATGCGATTTGGAACTCAGCCCTACTCTTGTTCACTTACCTTTCTGTTTCCTGTTCAGGTGGCTGAGTTTTCTTTTCAAATCCAGGAAGGCTGCTCATGTCCACATAACCATCCGTCTCATTGGCAGAGGACAGCGCCCGACTGGGACGGTCAAAGAAGCCTGTGAACGGTGCCTGCCGAACAGGCCTCCGCTGTGGCACCTGAAGGTTCTCGTAGTCTGAGCTGATGGGAGGAACATTCTCATAATCGGAGGTATCTGTGTTGGGGAAGGAGATGGAGCGAGGTTTGGTCAGGGGGAGAGGCGTGAAAGGCACACGAGAGCGATCCTCGAATGACTCCACTCGGACGACGCTGCGATTGAGGAAGGCCACGGCGTTCCCTTTCCTTTTGCTCTCCTTATACAACAGGAAGGGGGAGGCTGGATCAGGTGAACTTTGAGGTTTGCTGGCTGAGCGTGAGTTGAGCTGTGGTGAACTACTGATGCTGTGTCGATCTAAGTCCAGCAGTCTGCTGGGTGTGTGGTGGCTGGACTCTGCTGGAGATTTAGAGGAGGATGGGTTCACATCTACCACCTGCTTGTTTTCTGATTTCCACTTAAACTTAAGCATCAGGAAGCGCTTGATGGAGGATTTCTTTTTCCTGTTTTTCTCTGACAAGTCTCCTTCAATGAGAAGTGAGGGTGAACTCTTTGTAATGGGCCTCTGGGTGATGTAGGCAAGTTCAAATGGAGGAGGGATATCCATCACAGAAGTAGGGGTGGACACAGCACTGGACGACAGAGGCGAGCACCTGGAGAAGCTTTCGGACGAACAGAAGGCACCTCTCTGTCTGGGAGATCCTTCCCTGTAGACACCCAGAGGCATGTCATGTCCCTCCATGGAGAGGGATCGAGGATACAGGGACAAATAGTGAGGTTTGGAGGTTTTGGAGTAGCTCTTGTGTCGTGCTGAGTTTAACATGGGGCTGCTGCTCAGTGTAGGTTGTCCAAATCCACTCATGTAGGGCTTCTGAATGAACTGCACTCCCAAATCCTCCACATGATTCGTATTCCGCTGTGACACAGAGCTGGATCTGATCCCAGTGGTTCTCTTGTCGAAAGGAAGGACAACATCAGCCTCCAAACTGGGACCTGGCTCCTCATAAACATGCTCATCGCTGATGTCCTGCTCTGTATCAGTGGTGTCATCCAGAAATGGCACAATGTGACCCTCCAGGTCGTCCTCGTCTCTGAAGACGTCAGAGTCATTTGGGGACAGCAGCTGGCTGTCTGATATAGAGGAGGTCAGGGAAGTGTCGGTGTCCGTTGGCACTGAGATAGAGACCAGCCTGAACCTCGGCTGACAGTCCAAGTGATTCAACACATCTTCCACTGTGTGACTGTTGAGTTCTTCAGTTTTTGCAGACGTCCTTTTCTGACACGTCCTTACCTTGTTCTCATCACCATCACCAATACCTTCAAAATCCATAGAGGCCACACATTGACCATTTTCTGCTGTTTCCTTATAGCTCCAAGATGATCCTCCACTGCAGTTTATAGAAGAAGTCTGCTTGAGTCCACTCTCCAGGAGTCCATAAGCTTTGTCACTCCTTGGCATCAACTCTCTGTTAATAATGTCCTCTGAAGAGATGTAAAAAGGCTCATGAGCTGGATCACATACTAAATTAGCATGTTTCTTAATGGCATCACAGACCTTTTTCTGGTCTTCAGGAACAACATCACTAAAACAAATGTTCTGCAGGTTTTCATCCCTTTCCTTCATCTTATGGCCACAACTCAACTTCAGGATGTTACAAGTGAAACCACAGTCAGAGGCAGATTCTTTCTCTTCATCTTCTGTTAGAAAAACATGTTGGGTATCAGTGTTTTCTTTAACGAGGAGACCCGACTCATCTGTGAGAGACTCTGTTAAATCACCTGCTGTACTTCCGTCGTCACTGGTTGGGGTGTTTTCCTGCTTCTCCTCCATGTCTTGTTTTTCAGGAGAACAGCAGCCTGCATCCTCATCAATGCTGTTGACAGAGAAGTCTCCCACTGAGAGGCCATCTGTGTCAGCCAGCGCCTCGCCTGCATCACAACCTTCAGCATCCGTGTGCTCCGTCATGTCAGTGTCGATCATCTCCACCACCTCCTCAGAGTCACCTGTGAGCCTCGTATCGCTCACCCAAACTATTTCCAGAGAGTCGGCGTCCTCAGTTCGAGCGCCATCAGTTAATCTCCAGTCTCCATCCAGCTTCTGCATCACATCTTCTTTCTCCTCCTCTGTCCCCTCTCTGTCCTCCGACCCCTGTGACACCGTCTGTAAATCGGCTTGTGATGATTTGAGGATGTAGGCGTTAAATGCGTCTATAATCACTTTGTCTGGACCGTTCTCTGTCTCCTGCTCTTCATCGACCTCACCATCTGAAGTCGGTGAGCTGCCATCACTGCAGCCTCCCTGGTTGCCATTAAGCTGCAGTATGACTTTAGGTTTTGGGGCTATAGAAGGTTTAGGACCCCTGGCTGCAGACATTAGAGGAGGGGGCCGCTTCAGGCTGGTGTGACAAACAGATCTTGGCTTTGGAGCAACAGAAGGCTTGGTGCAGTCTGAAAGAACAACAGGAAGAGGAAACTGTAAGATTATGCACTTTAAAATAGCTTACAGGTCATTTGTATTGTGTCCCTGTGACCTAAAAATGCTCAAAGATTCACAAATAATACAACCGTAATGGCATGTGTCACATTTAGATATCTGCAAGGTCACAGTTTGACCATTGTCTTCACAATCACTCTTAAAGCACAAACATTCAACCCATAGTACAAACCAGTGCAAGTTAGCTGGGCGCTTAAGCATCACAAAAATACTGTACAGCTGTTCAAACTGCAATAATTTGCTGGCATAAAGATAAAATAAAGGGCTTTAATAGAGAAATGTGCACTTTAACACCCTTTGAGAAAGAATACAGAAAAGTCTAAGGGATTTCCCTGACTCACTTCCTGCCATTCAAAGGAGAGAAACCCCTGTCAGGCTGCCTTACTGCTTTAAGAAGAATACTTTATACACAGTAAGGGACAATTTTGTAACTCGTGTATATTCAAACAAATTAACCTGTGGACAAAATATGACAACTTACAGAAAATGAATTGAAATGAGACAATTAAGATTATCTAAACATAAAACTACAACACTTACAGTTACTATTTGATAAAAGGGAGCTTGGGTTGGCTGAGGATTCAAGAGGCTTATTAGAGTTTTCACTCCCAAAACGAGCTTCATTCCTTCTAAATCATCCTCCTGTTCTATCAGCAGTATATCAAGCGTATGACTTACCAACACTGCTCTGCCCTCTCATATGAATAAAAGCGGCGTTAAGAACACTTTATATTTGCTTCACATCCTGTTGCTGTCGCTGGATTCAGGGACGCGAAGAAAAGGAGCAGAAATATCAAAAGATGTGACTAAAATTACAACTTAAAATGAAAAAAAACAACAACAACAACAAGCGGCCACTAAAGAACGAATACAAACTGAGGTAAGTAACATGATCAGTTACTTTAAGATCAAAAATCTCACCTGTGTTCATCTTTGCGCATCGAGCATCTCCAACATCTCAGCCGACAATGCAGGACACTTTGCGAAAACATGTAAAAATGGATCCGGCGGTGAATTGAGTTGAATTGTCCAAACAGAGGGAGAGACTGATCCAGCTCAGAGAGTCCTCCTCTCAGAGGGAAACGCTGCTCAGCTGATCGCGGTGCGTCCTACAGCGCACAGGACGCGACTGGAAACCAAACGGAGAGACCTCGATCCACTTCCAGCCTGCAAGATCCTGAACAGCAGCAGCTTCACTCAAGTGTTCAAAACGTTAACATCCCGCCTGCACAGAAACACACCGGGCTGATCAGTATTTCAGTCCGGTTGTTGCAGAGTTATAAGGAAATGTGAAAACGGCGGGGATGTGATTTAGATTTTGGATGAGATTAAAGCGACGCAGTTACTACAAACGACCACCACCTTGAACTGCATAAACACCAGTTAATACGAACTTTACACATCATGAAAATAGACCAACATGATGAAAATAGCAGCATTTTCTTCTTTACAAAACTTTTTACGTTGAAACCAATGACATTTTTACAGGTTAATAAATGATTCACAGATTAAAACAGGAGCAATAGTTAGGCTGTTGTTGTGTTTTACTACCCACATATAAAATTTAAGATTTGGCAGGTTAAAATTAATCTTTATTTAAAGGCATTATGGAGGATGTTTTTTTGTTTAATTTGTCTGATTCACATAAAATGAATATACTGACCTTTAGTGGACTTGTATGTATGGTCTCTAAAAGAATAATAATTAAAAAAAAACTGTGGACATGGCAGGACCTGAAAAACATCAGCCAATCAACGCGCTCGGACCGAGGCGTTTGGTTTGCTCCCTTTCCTGTCAATCAAAAATCTTCCGGCTCAGGCCAAGTTATGTAGATTAGGTACGCCTTGGACTTGCGTGTTTTCTGTATGTGTTGCTTTGGTATAGCTTCGTAGTTAGCTGGCGACTTGTTTTGCTCATCTTTTTTTACATAATGGCAGATAAAGATCCAGGGGGACCCAGCCGTAAAAGACTACGTCAGCCTATTCATTGCGTTGATTGGTTGTATACCTACCCAATTGCTGCAGAGGGATTTGATAGACAACCTTTTAGCCCGCCTCCCTCCCTGTCGAGCTTCCCTAGACCCTTGTGCCGTCAGAAACATGGGTGTAGCATGGCTAGGCTAGCATGAAATCCTCTTTAGTCACAAATTAGTTAATCATCACTTCACTATGTGGTCTGTACCCTTATTAAAAAGTGTTGCTACAGTGTTTATCAGTCATAACACATTATTTTATTATTTGTAAATAGATTGTTTAATAGAGTTGTATAAGCCTTTTGAGTTTCCACATTGTGTCGGTCCCTTTGGCTACTTTCCGTTTGCCAAAAATACAAAGCATAAGCAAATAAATGTCGGTAATTCATTAATTGCCTGCTTTCTAATGAGCCACTCTGCCCATTAAAGGCATTAGAGGAGATTTAATTTCCTACGACTTTGAACGTAGCATGCGCATGCGCACATACAACCTCTCCCTCACCCCCCCTCTAGCCTCCCCCCTCTTAACATTTGCGAAGAAACGCCCCCCCTCCAGAAACTCGTAATTTCATGCATGAATAAAATCAGAATACATCATGAATTCCTTCAGATTATCAGGTTACTATTAGCCTAGCCGCGCTAGACAACCCACGGCAACGAATTTAATTCTCTGCCAGGGTGGGTCTAGTTACCCTCCATAAGGCTCGAGGCTGGATTCTCCTAAAACTGGCCGGACCAATCACCATGAAGTGTAGAGTCAGAAGGCGGGCGTAACGAAGTGATGACAGAGGCGCGATGATTCTGACAGAAACAACCGGCGCACAATAAACAGTTATCTTTCGACTCGGCTTTGGCCACAGCCCTTAAAGATTTGAAGCTACAATTCAACTTGAAAGATAAACAAAGGACGGCACTTAAGTGTTTCATTGAGAAGAAAGACGTATTTGGATTTATGCCGACGGGATATGGCAAATCCTTAACATACCAGTTGGCTCCGCGGCTCCGCTGGTTGGGAAGCTAATGGGACTTAGCCACAATCCGTCGGTGCTCTCGAAACTACGTCAGCCTATTCGTTGCGTTGATTGGTTGTATACCTACCCAATTGCTGCAGAGGGATTTGATAGACAACCTTTTAGCCCGCCTCCCTCCCTGTCGAGCTTCCCTAGACCCTTGTGCTGTCAGAAACATGGGTGTAGCATGGCTAGGCTAGGTTACTATTACTTATGGGATGAATTCACACTTGTAGAAATGTTACTTCTTACAATAACTGATATGTGGTCAAACTAGCTAAAATTCAGATACATACAAGTTGATTTTCAAAAGTGTATTTAAGTTTATTGTCTAAATGTTTGCATCCGAAAATCATATACATTTTTTAAAAAGGTACTCTTGTGCTTCTAGAGCAGGGGTGTCAAACTCAGTTCCTGGAGGGCCACTATCCTGCATGTTTTAGATGTTTCCCTCTTCCAACACACCTGATTCAAATGATCAGCTTATCATCAAGCTCAGCAGAAGCCTGATAACGAGCCTGATCATTTGAATCAGGTGTGTTGGAAGAGGGAAGCATCTAAAACATGCAGGATAGTGGCCCTCCAGGAACGGATCTTGACACCCCTGTTCTAGAGACTCACAGCAGCTATACTCTGGGTTTGAAATAAAGTTTTATGTAAGTGAAAATCAGCTAATATTGATTCATGTATGAAGTAATGGTTTATTAACCTTCCTTATCTGATAATATGTTAAGTGTGAGATAATAACTTTTAGAGATAGTTAATGGTAACCCAACAGGACTCATCCTACACTTAGTGAACGCATAATGATTTGTACATTTGTTGTAAAGTCTCACCAGCATGGAGTTTAGTTAATTTTTTAAGTTGCGATTCTGTGACAACAATACAGCACATTCTGAGATCCCAGTTGGGTGATATTATAAGGATATGTAGACATATTTCTTACTAACACAACCTGTATTTGTGATCTTAAATCAGTCTGATGCATTGATAAACCAGCCTTGTTTCCCTCCACGCCCATCAGTCCGTCTGATTGCTGTACAGCAGGCCCGTTTTTCCTTTTTTTTTTTCAAAACAGGAAGCTGCTATCCCTGTTTCCTGCACAGCCCAGCTTCACATCCTCAGCAGCTCATGGACATCATTTAACCCCTCACTGCATTAACTGTGACTCACCGGCGTGTGGTGAAGTAAGGGAGGCTATTTTTACTCCAGAACTGTGGTCAGCTGGTGAGGATTTATTACACAAAAAAAATATGTGAACTGTGTGTCACAGCAACAAACAGCAGCGTTAGGAAGGGGAGCGGTCCTGTGGGGAATCAGAGCCACAGCAGGGGAGAAAAAAAAGGGCTGTTTTGTTTCAGATCACAAAACATGAGTGTGACTGATGTTACCCCAGAGCTACATTACTATATATTACTCTAAGAGAGGTTACAGAGGATAATAGTTCACTATTCACACTTAAAGAATCATCATAATTTGGCATAACATCTGCCAGCTGTAGAGTCGTGCAACTGGAATGATCAAGTTGTTATGAAATGTAACGTATACATCACAGTCACTGCATCCTTCTTTGGACAGAGGCCTCCATGTAGCGGAAAAATTTACATACTTATAATTCAGACACTTAAATAAATGAAGGAGGTTTTCTGTTAAGACACATCAGTACAACACATTGATGAAGAGCCTCTTTACTTTCTATATTCTTCTGCCATACAATTAAAGCTCAAAAATCAATCCCACACAACAACAAGCATCTTACACGCATTAGACTGCAGACTCTGAGATATGACTGCAAGCAGATCATCTGCAATGTGCTGACTGATGCATTAGTAAACAGTTCAATGCAAAACCTGAGAAAAGGAACTCAGTCAACTGAATCAAAGGCACCACAAACGTGCTGCTCTCGCCAAGACTATAAATAGAATTGCCACTAAGAGAGTAACCAGCTCATTGAGAAACATTATGTGGCTGCATGTTTGACCCCATTTTTTTGCCGGTGCAATTATTGTGTTTTCAAAATGAGTCAATAAAGGGGAGGAGGGTGAGTCACATGGTCTGTAGCACCAAACAGTGCTGACAGAGAAAAACAGCTGATATGAAAACATGTTTTAGGATGTGCAGGTGTCCTCATTGGGTAATGCTGATGATATGTTACGGATATCAGCGGTCTGTGGCAGTTTCCTAAAACAGCCAGGCTATGCAACTTTTAACAAAATCATTTCAACTAAAAAAATTGTGAGTTTAGGGACAATTTTTTGTGTACCATTGTCAATCACAAATGCCAGTGTTACACTTTCCACATCTGCAAGTGTTCACCTGGGTCCCACAACTTAATTTTCATCATCTCCCCAAGTTTACGAGAGTCCCGTCACAGGCGTCCCCCATGCAGCTCTAAATATGTCTGCACAGTGACTGAGTTACACAGGCGGCAGTGTATGCATGCTCTGCAGTGGAGTCAGTGCGTAGAATATTCAGACTACTGTGCATGTACAAAACACATCCTCTGAGTGGACTAGAAAGTAGCACAATAGCAACAACTACATGTATGTTCTGTCTATGAGCCTGCAGCAGAGTATTACCAAAGAGTATTGAGGAAGCAACTAAGAGAAAAGCAGCCAAGTTGAACTTCTCAGAGATGCGCTCCATTCTGTTAACCTGACTGCATCTGAGCATGTCGTCTTCATGTATGAATGAGAATCCTGCTCAGTTGTTTTTTGTAAAAGTTGTAACAACAATCTTACTAAGTCAGCCCTAGTTTACCTTTCATTATCACTTTCAATACAGCACAAGTCTGAACTACATGCTGTCACATCACATCATGGGCATGGAAAACTTGACTGGTGTGAGGCAGTTTAGGGAAGGCTTATGTTACACTATTTCAGCACCAATATTAGTGCAGAAAAGACACAGTTTGTGCACCAAAATCAAAAAAGCACTTTCTACAATTTCACATCCATCACAAACTAAGATGTCCATTCAAAATAAAAACTAAATGAGATAACAGATGACAACATCTGTACATCAGTTTTAATGAATAACCTCGCCAAACAATGTTCTGATCATTCTTATATAGAGTGGCCAAGTAATACTTATTTAACCCTCCTATTGTCTTTATTTATGGGCACCGAAAAATATTGTTGCCTTGTGTGAAATTGCAAAAAGAGGCCCCCGCACACTGTCCAACTTGCAATATATCCTTTATTGTGACATTTCGGTACTAGACCTTCATCAGACAATGATGAAGGTCTAGTACCGAAACGTCACAATAAAGGATATATTGCAAGTTGGACAGTGTGCGGGGGCCTCTTTTTGCAACTTTATGGTCTTTTTTCCTCTACGCACCTGTTTTTTGATAGATGTGCGAAGTGTTTACCTTGCCTTGTGTGAAAAAAAATCCAAAAATTCTGCAAAAAAAATTCCCCAAAAACCTTCAGGAAGAAAATTCCAATAATTCCTTAAAAGTTTTTCTTAAAAGCTTAATTTAAAAAAAACTAAAAAAAAAATCTCCCACATTTGGCAAGAAAGTTCTTGTAAATATTTTCAAAAAATTAGCAAAATCTTCCAAAAAACCCTAAAAATATCTAAAATGATTACACATCTATCAACAAAACTTCTAATATTTTCTTTAAAAATATTCATAAAAAATCAAACAAAATCATGGGAAATTTGCTGGATTTTGGTTGATTTTTTTGTGAATGTTCTTAAGAAACATTTTTTCCCACCAACAAATGTTGAAAATGTGGACATCAGAAGTTTCACTGTGAAAATACTTTTAAAAAAAATGTTTTCATCATATTTTCAAACTGCAAAACGGCTCAATTTGACCCACAGGACAACACGAGGGTTAATCTCAATACTAATCTTCGTGTCGTACTGTTGTGTGTAGCAAATATCGCGACTGTACTGCTGTAGGTATTTCTTCATTAAGCCCTGAGAAACATTATCAGAAAAGTGGCCTATGACTGGAGAACAGAATGCCGTCACTTTAATACACTGATGAAGCCAACAATGTTGCATTCCCTGGTCTCTAATGAGCTTTATTGAAATTCGTGAGCATTCAGTTCAACACAATGGCACCAGCAGGAGAGGAAGTCTGAGAAGCTGTTCAAAACTAGCTCAAATAACGATTTATCGCAACAGGATGGTGTATTTGGGATCCACTCACAAAAACCAACGACTCTACTGGTCCCTCATGGTTCAGTGATGTGTTTTAGTTAAAGAATAAGAAATATCTGGTTTTTGATAGGTTCGGTTTATTGTCAGTTCGGGATTTTTGTGTTGGATTTGTTCACAACAAGAAACAATGTCTCCAGACGTACCCTTTACAGTTTTAGACAAATCCTCATAATGTAGCTCTTGTGTAGTTTCAGAAGCATTTGAGCGGATTCTGCTACACTTCAACATAACAGTTAGTGTCTGTCTTGAAATAAGAATGAATGTGTGTATTTATCGATTAAGAGTTTACACCCCAATCAAGATACAGATGTAGATCCAGGTCATACATACATACACTGTCGTACATCGGTTAGACAAACAGTTTGTACAGTATGAACTCTGAGGTCCATCTCTGTGTCTCCTGTTTGCGTCAGGCGAGGAAAGTGTGCATCTGCTCCTCTCTCCTGCTCTGAGGTGAAACAATAAGAGTGGGGCTTAAAAAAGGAACTTCATCTTGATATACTCCTTCCTGTGACTGTTTTCAAGTCTTTCAGCAAAACTAGAGCGCAGAGGGTGTAGTCACCAAACCTAAAGGATAATTCCAGTTATTTTCAACCTGGGCCTCATTGTTCGGCTTTTTGACATCATCAAGTTTGGGAATAAAAGTCATTTTGTGTCTGTAGCTGACTGAAAATACAGCGACTTCATTTACTGACTCACTCTTTGTCTCATTTCCATGTTTTATTTACAGACAATGATTACTGAGGAGTTCATTATTCAGAAGTTATTTATTTTTAATGGATGTTTTTTTGCATTGCGGTTATAAAACAGCTCAGTAATTAGTCCAACTTCTATTAGACACAACTTTTGATTAAATAAGGACAAATTCAAATAAGAAAGACACCAACTGGCTATTACTTTTCACACCAATTCCAAGTTTTAAAAACTCCACAAACAAAGAAATAACCTTATTTTTGTAAGTCCACTCGCAAAACACACCCAGGAAATATAGAGATGCACATTCAGGATGTTTGCTTGAAAAGTATTGTTGCCTGTTCTGTGTTTGTCGACACTGAATCCTCTAAACTGTCAAGTTTTTGAGCCAGTAGGATGCAGCAGCGAACTCTCGTGTCATGACGGTCTAATTTTAGTTCCCTTTGCATCACAGTGAGGAAGAAAACACAGCTGGAGGGTTGTTTTTGTTCTTCTGTGAGAACTTTCGCACAATAGTGTACAAGAAGTGTACAATAGGAATAGTTATTACAAAAGAAAGCTGCAAAAATAAGATTGTTGGAGTGAAGAAAAGTTGGTAAAAGTATCTCTGTCAGTATCATGTGTTTGTAGATATTTTTCTTGTCTTAATAGTTCAAAGTTGTGCTTTACAGTTATTTACCGACATTAGAACGAACAACAGCAGTAAGATTTGACTTACAGTACAATAAACAATAGATAAGTCATTTGGGCAGTACGGAAATGTTTTTAACAGACGGTGAGGCAACAGTGTCTCTTATGATTCAGTTCTGATTTCCAATGTTTTAATACATTAACATACCTGTGCGTTCAGTAATAGCATGCTGGTTTTTAGCAACATCTGTGCTGAAAGAACTAAGCAGAAAAGTGCCCATTAAAATGATATTTATTCACTGGTTTTTGTTTTAAGAAAATGAAAAGCTGCAGTGATGGTATTTAACTGAAACCAAACAAGAGTCCATTCTGTTCCTGGGAATTCATGGGAAACAATAAGTCTACAAACCGTGTTTATCTGAGTGAAAACTGCACTAGATAAACCTGAGCTGACCCGCCATCCTGACTGTTATGTGTGTCACCAAAAGCATGTCAGTGTGTGTGTGTGTGTGTGTGTGTGTGTGTGTGTGTGTGTGTGTGTGTGTGTGTGTGTGTGTGTGTGTGTGTGTGTGTGTGTTTGCATGCAGTGGTTTAACTTTTCAGGTGGCGATGAATGTAAACTTACAGCAGCTCAGTAAAAGCATTAAGATTCAAATTTTCTGCAGATCTGCGACTAGAATTCAGCTGAACTTTGTAATCTGGGGAACAACCAGGAGGAACGCACACTTTTTAAAGTTCAATGTTTCCCAATAACAGATTTTCTGTTTGACGAAATCCGTCTAATACCGTTTGGATCGTGGAGCGATACGAGTAACAGCAACTTTAAAATACATACCACAAACTGAATACTGTGCAGCATTACATGGAAAACTTTGTATATTGACACTGCATTACATATATAATGTAATACAGTGACTGGAACTTCCCTTTTTCTCCACTTATCTCCACATAGGCAAAGAAAGTTACCAGTTTTCTAACACATACAGCAGTGAGGGAATTATCTCGCACCAACAAACATGTCAAGGTGTTCAGTTAGTGAACAGTTAATTGTCATAGTCAAAGTGTTGGACACAAGAGAAGTGGGTAGGTGTAGTGACCGAAACGACTTTAAGTTCAGATTGTGACCGTCAGACAGCTGGGCTGAAGCTTCAATGAAATGTCGAGTCTTAAGGGATACTGCTCTTGTTTGGCCTGCAGTGCAAAATCTTCATTTTCCTCTTCAAACAGGAAAATATCACTCAAGCACTCGCTTTGTGCTTAGCATTTGCCTTACCATCATTTGCTTTTTTAATAGACTGTATCCAAATGCCAATTTATTCTTTTTTTTTTTCCAAATCTGGAGCATCAGAAACTTCTCTTGGACCCTACTTCCTGCTATGTCACTATGGTTACTCCCTATTGTAGCTCTAGTGAGCCAATCATTGGCGCCAAATGCAACCGATGTGCCAGCACAGGAACAGCATCACAGACACCAGATTTAAAATTCTAGTATTATGCAAAATACAGAAAGGTTTACCTGGCACTGAGAAACTTCAGTATTATCAGCTTATTTTGGAAGGGCTTTAATGCAGCAGGTGTCCATGTTTAAGTGTTGCACTGCAGCAGTGTGGACTATTTAGTGACACCTAGTGGTAAAGCTGCAGACTTCAAACAACTGTTTAACCCTTGCTTTAAAAGCGCCAGTGTTTTGTCCATTTTGGTCTACCATAGAAACATAGAAGTGTGACCCTCTGTAGCTATAATCATAGACATAATAAAGAGTTGACGCCGCTCGGGGTGCTGCGCAGCGAGAAATACGGCCGCCATCTTGGTCCGGTCACCCGCTCCACTCAGCGCTGTTTGACAGCGCATTTAATCCATCTTAACTCTGAATATTAAACTGATTTTCACGCGTTTTTTATTTTTATTTTTTTGCTGCAAACATCATACATGTAGCTATGATACAGGACAAATGGTTCGGCGTATTTTAATATTCACAGCGGGATTAACAGTAATAGAATATTCTGATATTAAGCTCGACTGTAGACAGGTATTTTGCAAACACTGTAAACACACACACACTAATCTATGTTAGAGAAGCAGATAATGGCAGTAAAGTCAATTATTCTAAAAATCTGAAGAGACAATATATGATTATGCTACATATATAAACAAAATACTGACTAATGCACACTGCCATTATCTGCTTCTCTCCGTAAAAGGAGAAGTAAAAAACACAAGTGATACACGAGGAAATGAGATTTCAAAATAAACAGGAAATAAACAAATCAAAACCAAAGACTATGACATTTATACTCCAATGAAGAAATAATTCTTAATATTAAATTCCATTTCTGCTGATAGATAAACACAAATTAAAAATACTGGACTTTTAAAGAGTCTGTTGCTAATTTCTTGGTGCTTTATACCATGTACCAAATGGCCAGACTATTTTTGATCGGGAGCAGTAACGTCCTGGAATTTCTGATGTTTGGCAAAGACATAACCACATACATTCCCAATGCATGTCTTTTTTCCCACTTGAGTTTCATACAGATTATTATGAGATAAAAACAGGTTAAATAGTGAGCTTTAGAGGTGCTGGTAGGTGGTGTGTGTTACTGCTGGCAAGAACCTGACTATTTGTTTCCCCTTGTGTCCAGTCTTTGTGTGAAGCTAACTGACTGCTGGCTGTAGATTTCCATTCATCACATGGACATGAAAGTCTCATCAGTACTCTAATAAACTAGTCAAACAAGCCAAAAAGTGTATTTCCCAAAATGTTGAGCGTTTTCTTTGAGGTTGCATATAAACTTGACAACTGTTTAGTTAAAGATAAATAATAAATATGCATCCTACTGTGTGTTTGCGGTTGCTTTTGATCATGTTGCTGTTGGAGGTGGAACTGCTGTGCGTTCTAATTAAGCGGTTTACTTTGGTTTGGAAAACGGCCGTTTAAGTTTCATTAATAATGAAGAGAAAAGCAGAGTGTGTTTTTTAGAAACCACATTAATCTTCGACTGAAGGACACATTGAGATGCAAGTAGCCCCTTAACAGCTCCTGGATCTAACAATCAATACCGGCCACGGGATTCTGGGGTGAGCAAGTGACATCTTAGCAGCCAAGAAACACTGCCTCCTCCCTTTACAGCATCTAATTTAGGCAGAGTCACTGACTGTTGCATATCACCATCAAATTCACCACAACGGCTTGACATTTTAAAGGTTTTACCTGTTATTCACGTGAAACCTCTGGCTCACAAAAGGGTCAGAAGAATTTGTTAATGATGCTGTTGTTTATGCAGCACTCACTGGACTGTAGCATCCAGCTTAATTTGGACTTTATCCATATAGAACGCTATGATTTGAAATAGAAATATAACCAAGAGAACCACTGATATTTCACTTCAAAACAAATAAGCTTCGTTTTTCCACTCTAAATGTTTTGAACTCACATCAGTGCCTCTTATCATTTAGCTGCTAGGACCACTTCATCTGGCCTGCTGGTATCCATACAAGACTGGGAACTGAAAGTCAGACTAGAGAAACAACTGGAACTGCTGCGACAACACTAGGACGAGACATGGTGCTGATTTCAGAAGTCTTCAGGCAAATTATCCTCTGAGACCTCACTGTTCTCTAGTAAAACGTACTGAGGAGGCTAGTGGAGGAATACATATAAAAAGCAATGTATGGTCAAAGAGATGCAAGCACACCTCAGTGTAATGCCGAGGGTTTTCAGACCCTCTGCAGGGCTACAACTTGCTGGGTATCACAGATAATATTGTGTGTCTGCAGTTCAAGGATCTGCACTTGTAGGACCACAGTTCTATGACCCTTTATTTTCACAGCAACCCCACCAACTTTAGCGATCTCCCTACAACTTGGGTGATTGCTTAAGTGTGCCCAAATTCCACTCAAAATTATACTTTCTGTCCAAGTATTTATAGTTTTACAGGTAAATCCAACCAAATAGCACTTTCTAAGTATCAAGTTGTGGTTTTTGAAGGTTGAATCAACCCTAAATATTACTTTCTCTTTTGCAATTTGTGTAATTGGCACAAATAGGCTTCAAGTCGATTGAGAAAATACATAAGTAAACACCAAATGCCACTACCTGTGTGACCTGTGGATACAGTGTTTTAATGTTCAGTGATGTCTTATAACAGAGATGCATTACACCATTTAATCCACCTGAAATGCAATAACAAATAGCTTCTAGTCCCACCTAGAAAGACACAGCAGATGCTTAAGAATAGTGTGAAAGGAAACGTGGACACCACCGTGTTCTGAAAGACTGAATCAAAGAGACATTGTTGATTTATAGATTACAAGAAACATGCATAATGTATTTAAGCCAATGTGAGCAAAAAGAATAAGCCTTGATAAATTATCAGGGCTTTAAAAAGCAGTCATGCTGCTAAATAAACTGTGTAACCAGAGCTCTGAAGTGTAATGCAAACACAAATGTCAAACGCTACTTGTAGAACTATTCGCTGCATGTGTTTGCTGCAGGTAGAGAGCACGCTGGGTGGTTTAGAGCAGGCAGAGAATGAGTGGACTGCCAATGAGTCTGCGGTCCCTTTCCTTCCTTTTCACTCCCTTTTTCCCCTTTCACACGAAGAAAATTTATGAGGCCATTACGAGTGTGCATGCAGTGTCAACACTGGCCGGCTAATATCTTTATCCAGCATCGTGAGGAGCAGGGGGTGGGGTGGCGACACGTACACTGCCCAGGAGACAAACTGCCGTCCAGCTCACAGCTCAGCTGAACACAAACGTATACACTGAAGACATTTAACACACCTCAGCTTCTCAAACACATTAGCTTGCTTCTTTCAGGCAGCAACTTAAGCAATGAGTTCAGCCCAAGGCTTTTCTAGCTGTTAAAAAATCTGTTCATCATGGGAGGAAACCTAAACCTGCTCACCAACAGAATTAAATCTGATGCAGCAAACCTTAGAAGACACAAATATTTATTAATATATTAAGGCTTCTTGTTAGGTAGATTTTTTTATCATATAGATCCTGATGAAAACCAAAGTTTTGCTGCTTTTAATCATATCTATATAGTACTCTTATGTAGGCTGGAATTTCTTACTGTCAACAAATTCTAAAAAGAAAAAATAGTGCATTTGTCCATCTCTTCATTCCGACTCTCCTACACCATGTGAGGCTCTCAGTTTCAAACGCTGAAGACATACAGAAGGGTGATGAATTCAAGAAAAAATCTGAATAAATGACTGGTGAATACAATGAATGCAGATGCTTCCACATATAAAAACAAAAATACAGAACAGGCTCAGTTGATTCTAATTTTGCTGTAAGATGAGAAGAGGAAAACACCTGATTGACTTTAAAAGAGGGTTCACTGCTGAGGTACAGATGGCAGGAGCTTCAGGCACAAAGACTGCTCTACTGGTTAGAGATGAAAGTGACGTCTGCATTTAGATCTACTTAAAAGTCATAATTTAACAGGGTTGGAAATGGTAGTTAACACATCTGATGACCAGGATGCTCGTGCATTAGTCCAAAAGCAACTCTTTCTGAGGTGACTGACAATGTCAAAGCAGGACATGACCAGACTGTCAGGAAGAACAGTGTCAACAATTACACAGAGAGGATTGTTATAGCAGGGTTGCAAACATGACTACATTGCACAGACGAATACACCCATTGGAGTTTAGTGGCTCAAAAACCACAAGCAACGGCTTACAGAAAAAGATACAGACCAAAGTGATGTGGTCAGATCAGTCATTCTTCATCATATTGTCAATAAGTGAATCCAGTGGCTCTGTGCTGCTGTGAGGCGCATTTTACAGGCATGGTTCGGGTCTATTTGTCCTCTAAGGGGCCGTTTACACGAGGACGCTTGCAGGTAAAAAACGTCAAAATATTTCAACAAAACACCCTACCGTTTATACGAGGACGGCGTTTTGGGGGCTTAAAAACGCAAAAATTTGAAACCGGCCTCCAGAGTGGAAAAGTAGAAAACGCTCCGCCGTTACGTTTCCGTCTAAACAGCAAAACGCAAAACTTTGCCGAGATCTGACCACGTCGCGTACGCGATTACGTCACATACGTGCGCCGGTGCTTTGGTTTGCTGGCCGGTACAAGGAAGTAAACAAAGATGTGTGATTATTTCCATCCTTCGTACCTTCAAGCAACTCCGGCAGCTCTATGTACACTACAGGAGTCGTACCAACAAACGTACAGAATCTGTACAGATTCCATTCATGAACATTTACCGCGGCTGCGATCCGAAAAGGGAGATAGTACGCATGCGTGTAGACATGGCTGAGTTTTATCACAGCGCCACCCAGCTGCCTGGCATGCATATCCAATCGAATTCCACACACTATAGAGTCACCGTATATACGCAGATTTCCTTCAAAACCACTCGTCTAAACGTGAAATGACAGGACGCCACTTTTGCGTTTTCTGTTAAGATGGTCCTCGTGTAAACGGCCCCTAAGAGGCAAGAGTCACCGCAAATTAAAACAGAATTGTTTTAAGTCATCACCTTTAGATTATGATGCAACATTTCTGTCCTGATGGGAATACCTTCATCCATGTGGCACGAGGGATCTCTAAATAGTTTGATGAGAGCAAAACGTACACGAATCATCTGCAGAGACCTTCACATTCACCAGATCTCAGTGCAATTGAATATCTTTTGGAGATTTTTTTCCCCATTATCAAAACATCAAATGAGGGAATTTCTTTTGAAAGAATCGTGTTCCTCCATCCAGCAGAGTCCAACAATTAATGCCAAGATGCATTAAAGATGATTTAGCAGCGTGTGATTTTTAGCTTTTCTTTTATTTGTCCACCATCTGTACATCTCCAATAGTCACAAATAAATGCTGTGTTCCTTTACAGCTACAATTTCTTAAACAGCTGGGCACTTTGAATATTACCAAACATCATTTTAGCTGGAATAAATAGTACATATGCTGGGTGCTACGTTCAGCTGCAGATTTAGAGCCATTTGGTGACAAAGTGATTATTCAGGAAAACAAAAAAACACAAATTAAACTACAGTAGGAAACACGTCAGTACATTTACTCAGGTACCTTCAGTAAAAAAGTGGTGGTCCTCTCATTTCAGTTTTCTACAACTTTGTACTGTTTTTCTGTGATGATTACTTTTACATTTGAAACTGACATTTTTCAGATAATATACACCAAATGCATTACTTGTAAGTATTTTACCTTCATATATTGACACTTTTAGGTGAGTAGGAGATCTAAATACTGCCCATATTACTGTCAATCATTGCAACCATGTGGCTCATATATTGTTAATTTGGTTAAATTTTACACGAAAAAAACAGAGATTGTTTTGGCTCTTGAACTGAAAAATTTAGAGGTAATACCTGCCTCAGTGTTAACAATACGTGGTCAATAGAGAGGAAATCTGTTATTTACAACATAAATTCAGCTGCCCCAAGTTGTGAGTTGAACCAAAGCCAAACGCTGTCATTACAGACTCCGCAGGCCTTTGTCCCTCTTTCTCTGATCCATCTGCCGCTGGCGACACATTACAGCAGGTCTGCCATCAAGCTCGCCGGCACCAGTCTGTTTTACATGTGGCTGTTTGACACGACGCAGCAGGAGCGGCATTATGGCCCCGTGGCAAGAGGGACTCAATAGCCGTGGCAGCATTAGCTCTCATTATGCTCACCAACTCATTACAGCTCACCGTGGGGTGATGCTGACAGAGCGACCCGGGCCTCCATCTGAAGCTCATCCTCTCACAGTGTGGAGGTGGCGAAACACAGCAGCGCAACACTAGTCACTGATGAACCATTAAAGAAGCCTTCAGCAGCAGAACAGTGCTCTTGTTGAGCAGTGTGGGACGTCCAGGCAATAATGCGTTTTAATTGTCTGCCCTGTGGACTTTGCTCTGTTTTGAAAAGGCTGTCAAGTTAGTCCAGGTGATGTTTTTTTGTCACATTTTTTCATCCGTGTCTCTCACATTTTGGCGTCTGAATTATAACAAACTAAATCTGCAAAGACCAAATTTTGTTTAGTTGGAACCAATAGGTAACACTGTTATTGATTTTCATTAAGTTGTAGTGCAACATGGGTTTAACAAGCAGCTGTTTAAGTAAGTAGTGACTGCATTAGAAACTGTAAAAGTAGTAACAGTAGAAAAACAAAGGGATGGATTCAGAAGCTTGTGCTGCCCGCTGTGTCCTCTTCGTATCATTTCACTTCCTGTCTGGCTTTTCAATTAGTTGTGTCATTTCTACGAGGACTCTGACAACAAATAACAAGTTAAACTCCTGCAGAGCTCTCCAGCTGAGATAAGCACACAGAAGAACACCTAAGATCCCAAAGCAGGAACCCTGAAAGGAAATGAAACCAACCATCTGTCCTTCTCAGGTGGTACAGTACAGACGGTGAAATTAATTTAGAGGCATAAACCTGCTTACGTATCAGAAAACGAAATGTAATAAGCTCTAATGAATGCTAGATTTTCCACTCGTCTCTTTCAGCCGCTCAAAAAAGCCCCCCTATTGTTTTACGACTCCATAGAAAAACTCATCTCCAAGTTGTTTTACTACTTATCTTTGCATTTTGCTTCTGACGTTTGTTCTTTTAGTTCCTTTATCTTGCATTCTTTCTGTGTGTTTTTAAGACTTTAAGATAATCTGCAAGTCAACATTTCCCGGTTAAACACAAAAACAAATCCCTAGTCCTGAACAAATTCTTGTAAAACTCAGTGAGTTTAAACTTCTCATTATGCTGTAGTAGTTCTGTAGTTCTGTTTGAGAGCTCAGTGTGCTCGATTTTACTGATAATGACTTAATTGCCTATTATCCTTAATTGAACTAGTATTTCTTTTATTCTCTTCACTTGTTTTTATGTCGATGTTGGTAATTTAAACCTTAAATTCATGTCTCTTTAGGTTATTTTTGTCTCAGTAGTTGCAATCTAAACCTGCTTCACTGGGAGACGGTTTGGTTTCATGCCAAACCTTCCTTCAGCTCAGTGAACTTACAGTTGTAGCATCTGTTCTAGGATTGACAATTTATGAGTTTGAGATTCCAGGAAGTTTCTGCCTCCTGGCCAAGAAATAGTCAGATATAAAACCAGCATCAGATTTCATTCAGATAAAGCAAACATTAAGTGAATCTGTTAAATAAAAGCTGGATTTCTAAAAGGCTTTTTGATGATGCAGCTTTGTAGTCTTGCTGTTGTAGTGCAGATGATTAAACGTGCTTTTTAAAATGTTTTCTTTATTAGATATATTATTGGGATTTTTCTGCACACATACTGAAAAAATAACATTAGTAGCCTAAAGAAACAATTCAAGGTCCCCTGAGACTATAAGGAACAAAGTCGGTCTATCTTAACACCCCTGGAACACCTCAGATGAAGGATTTATTTGAACTCATCGTGTCAGAGGTTTAATTTTGCTAGTAGAAGGCATAAACATGACAGCTCCTCAGCCTGGCCATTCCTTGTTTGCGTTTTATCTCAGTTTAACCGCATTAACAACGGGCCAGACCTGCCCCTCCCGCCTCTCTGGATCAGGGACCTGCAGCCATAAAGACAACACTGATTATCTCCTCAGGTCTGGAGGACACAAGACAGCATCACCGAGATCATCTTCAACTTATAACCCTCAGCACAACGCAGCTTTATCACGGCACAGAAACTATTATTATTACGCATATCAACAGTAAAGTGGCCAATGTTGTGTGTGAAATTTCTCAACAGTGCGTGAGTGACAGCTGGTTTAACAGCTAGCATTTTGCAAAAATATCAAAGTAAGCTATCAGGAAAATCGCAAGACATTAGGTCTGAGGCAGCTTCCGCATACTGAAGGTCATTTATTTTCTATTATGAAAACAGCAGGTTGCCATTTTGCTCTGCCACAGCAGAATTAAACTGCCACGTTGAAATGCAGAATTCATTTCTCAGTGCAGCAGATCCCTGAGAGGAGGGCGGATCTGTCAGCGCAACACACCTCCTGTCAATAATAAGAGATTAGACCCATCAAAGTGGTGAATCAGCGGGTCAAATTAAAGCTGGAAAGATGCACATTTTTCTCCAGTCTGATGTAAATGTGGACAAAACAAGCATCAGGTTGCTTCTCACTGGTCTCAGTTTAAGGTGTAAGATCAGCACAGTGGCTGGAAGTAAAAAAGCTGCAGCTACTGTTTGTTTTATTAAAGACTATTGCCTTCGTGTCGTATTATCTTATTAGATTTTACAGCCATACAAAGCTGCAGTGTTTTGAGCTACATGGAAACATGCAGATATTTAGGATTTATGATTCCACATTCACCAGCGGGTTCTTGCTGTGTTTCCACATCTGCTGCTGGTTGTACCTTTGTTACAGTATGTACAGTCTAAAATTTTATCCAAGTATGCTTCATTTAATTTGGGCACAATATTGGTAAAATAGCTGTTTGGTTCAAAGAACAACAGAGAGATGACAGGACGTGTTTGTTTTAGTAAACATTATTAATCTACTATTGTTATTGTTACCAATATTTTCTTTATATACAGTCTATGATTTGAGCACAGTGATACTTCTACTATCATTAGCATGCTAACATAGCTAAATGCTATTATTAGCATGCTAACATGTTCACAATAACATCAACTGAGGTTGATTAAATCTTATTATTTTGCCGAAATTTGGTCATAAATCAAAGTACTGGACAAAATAAAACTTTGACTTGATGATAGATGAGACAATCTGTTAAGAGATGTTTTACTAAAAGTCACAAATACCAACTTTACTGTGGCTCTGGATGAAAAATAAGACATCTCTAAAGTCATACGATTCATCCTCATGTAAACAGGAGCATCTCAAGTCCACTGCGTTTTGTCTAGTAACTTAAGATATTTGAACTGGCGGTATGATCTACTTCTACACAGAAAAAAGTCAACTAATACCATTGTTGATTTGGGTGCTTTAACCTTCTTTTTTCCCCCCCTCCTGGTATTGCAGGTAAAAAAAAGTTATCATACACATCATATACTGACTGTACACAATTCTGTTAATGTGAAGAGCAGGGAAACAGCATTTTAATAAACAAACATACACTAAACAATGTCTAAAATGTAACTGTACAGGTTTAATCAGCTGTAGAGGAAAAGAAAACTACTCCTGGCACATTTTCCAGAACACATTTCTGGGAAATCCTGTAAAAAATAAATTACTTTCTTTTTTGCTTGCTTGCTTTTAGCTGTTAAGTAAGCAGAAGAAAATCACTTTAATTTGATACATACCGTAATCATTAAACTGGTTTGACATGGATATAAGTAGGGAACAACATAAAAAGGCAGAATTTATTATATCATACTATCCTTCCTTTGTGTTGTACTGTATTTTAAATATACACTCTGGTCACTTTATAGGAAGAGCTGTCTACTCTAAAACAATGTAATCCATTTGTTTTGCCAGAAAATGATTAAATGTCCAGTGTTTATAATGAGAAAGGCAATTTAAGACTGAGCCTACAGTCTTCTAAAAGGGTTCTTCCACTTTCTCTCTCATGAATCTGTTTCAGCAGGTCAACATTTATTACACAGTGGCTCTGATCTGTTTTTGAGACAACTTTTTTTGTCTCTGAACACAGAAATCCGTAGCGAAGAAGGAGACAATGCTGAAGCTTGTATTTCTCACTGCACTGGACACATCTGACTTGATCGACCACAGTAACAAAGAGGGGAAAAAACACGATGTTTAAGGTCATGGGAGGGTCGACAATCCGCCACACCAGGAAGATACTTGGCTGAAGAGATCTGTAAAACACACAGAGCGCCAAACTACCTATTCTCCTGCTGAGAGAGGAAACAAGTGAGCCAGAAATCAGGGCAGATATCAAACTGAGAGGCTAATGGGGTGATGTGCTGTCTGATCTGTGGTCAAGATGTAGTTCCACCTCTTATTAATCAAACTACTGGCAACTCCTCAGAGTAGTTCCCCTCTTGTTTCCTGAGTGTTTCAACATGTCTGTGTTACATTTCAACACATGTGGTTGGAATTAATCCATTTTCTGTATCTGCTTTATCTTGATACTGCCGTCCATAATTTAAGATTGTACTCGCTTTATTATGCAATTGTTGTAGGAAGCTATTTTTCGTTTAGTTTAGTCATTAAAACCTGGAATGTTCCTCATTCTGAATCCATTTACATAATTAAAGTTGGTTTCGAACTCAATTTACAGTGATGTAATGCTGGAGATGGGTTATTTAGGCGCCAGTGCAGGAGTTGGAGAAGTTATTAAATCATCCACTACTGTTATAAATTCTCTCCACAGATCACACAGTGCTCTTTCACATATTCTCTCTGGCAGTTTGGTAATATATTATCCAGGACGCAGAGTTTGTAGGCGTGTAGTTCAGAATAAATGTGTTCCTCAATGGCATGAATTAACGTAAGTTTTTTTAAAATGAGAAATATGTCAGATCCCACTCTAAATATACTGACAAGCATGTGATAAGAACACTCTTCATACTTCTCTCTTATCTGAAGTAGGTAACTGAAATTGTTTTAGTGTGTGACTCATACACAGAGACTGGATATTCCATGGGTTTGTTACAATAAAAATCTGTGCTGGAGGATAGAAGTGATGATGCAGAATGTTTCTTCATCTGTTGCCTTTCTTGAGCCCTTATATCGAGTTCCATTTTAGCAAATAATTGCAGGTCTCACATGTCCCCAGAATGTGTGTTTGAAGATTCAGTTTAATAGACCACACAGATTGTTCACAAGATGCTTATATTAGCCTTGGTTTTAGCCTTATTTCAGAGTGTGCAGCTTTAACTACTGCTGAGCTGCTGCTGTCTATGACCCCTTCAGGAGGAGTGCTGCAGGGACACCTTCAAAAAGTCCATCTTCACGCTGAGGCCAAAGTACGAAACCTTCACAGACTTAATGTCCCAGATGCAGTGTTAGAGCATGGGAGTTTGTGTGGGCTTTAAATGGCATAAAAAGGAGGAACGGGACACTAGTGAGACAGAACATGTTGCTTGGAAGCAAATCATCACAGAAGTTCAGACTCGGGCTTCATTCAATTTTATCAGCTGCTCAGTTGATCACTCCGTGTTTGTGACATTAGAGTGTTCACACATTTGAGCAAACTACCAAAGTCAGGAGAGCCGTGAACAGCTGTAAATCCTTTGCGGATGTTTGACTGAAAATATAAACAACTCTACAAACATGCAATAAATAACTCAGCCAGATGCCGTCACTTACGGATAAACTTCCCAGCAGATTGCTTCCCGACAGCACCCACGCTTGGTTTGTCTACAACGCTTACCAGTTTTCTCTGTGGATTATGGGCAGGTTGCTCGGATAAATATTCAGATATGCGCACATAATAGCAACAAAAAGTCCACATCAGAGCATTCACATGCTTTGTTATTGGACAGCAAGACAGTCCTAAACCCTCACAGACCGACTAAACCTTCCTCACTCTGCAGTGACACTCACAGCAGAATGAAGTCAAATTCATTATGACTAAAGCAGCAAGCTTCAGGATCAACATCCCTCTCTGTGGCACAGACATGTGGAGAAAATAAAACTTACTCTGCAGCTTCACTGTTAGCATTTCTGTTTGTTGTAAACATCTTTTTAACTCTGCCAAGTTGTTTGGTTTCTGCAACATTCCCGGCAAATAAACAACACTTTACAAATAAATTGTCTCATTTACCATTTCCTAGATTAGACTATGGTATATACAGTGAGACCTTTAATTTCACTGAGCAGTTCACAAGTAAACACACAAATGGTCACATGGTACTTAGATCTTTACAGTCTTCCATGATGATCACATTTTGCCGTTGCACATTGTCAGTAAATCAGCGTCGATGCAGACTCACAGTCGAGGAGTTTTATGATCCTTATTCCACTCTCTGTTAGCTGGTTTTGCGGTGACATCACAGCAGGGTGCAAAGCCCAACAGCTCCTTCAGAGACACTTTCTGATCTATGGAGAAAAGACAGAAGCAAGGAGCTGGCCTTTTCTCACTATTTTGTGGGTCTTTTGACACACTGGGAACATGTATTGGGTTCAAAAGATAATGAAAAAAATGATTTTGCATAAAATTCCTAGTTTAATGGCAACGCAGATTCACGTTAAATTTGTTTTACAATGTGTAATCTTTAAAGCATTTGAACTGTAAATCAAACATTTGAGTTTAAAGACTTCTTAGTTTCAGCTTCTGTTGATTTTTTTTGTCTCTCGTGTGTAATAAACTGAATATCTCTGAGTTTTGGCCTACTGGGGGACCAATTAGAATTTAGTGACAAAACAAATGAGTTTGAGCGATTAATTGAGCTGGGGCTGCAATTTCTTCATGAGCATGAAGCTGCTAGAGAGGCCTGTAGGTCACGTCCTTCAGACATAAGGGGACATGCTTGTGTGGTACAGGCAGCAAAAAACCCACCGTTTTTTTTCCCAGTGCACAGGAAATACCAAAATGACCATTCCCACTAAAACCATGACTTGTATTGTAAAGGCAGTATCTGTCACAAATAACCACAGTCTTTCTTCAGTACATTGTTCAGACCTACATTTAAGCGAGAAATTGATTTGTATACTCACCAATAATTGCAGCTCTACGATAAACAGTTCAGATCAATCACTGCAGTGCACAACCAGGCTTGTCCTTTGCAGAGATTTTAACAGAGAAGGTGTGTGGTGCCACCTGGTGGATTTTGTTTTTACTGCAAGTCAATATTCAGACTTCAACAACCTTCCACACCCTCACTGTCATTACACAAGTCTTTGTGTGTCATTTAACAACTGAAACAATCTTCTAATGCTCAAACAAAAAGAAGTAAGAGAGATCTCCAATTAAATCTAATGTTTATTGATCTCAAAGAGTGAAGACATTGGGTTCTGTTGTTTTCAACAACAAAAAAAGGGGAACAACAGCCTTTACATTCCCAATAAGAGCTAATTACACAGCAAACAGTATTTGAAAGATCAGGTAGTGTTCCTGTAGAAGGACAGCATGTCGTCCAGATTCTGAGGGTCCTGGGGGGGCTGCTGGCTCTGGTCTGCAGGCTGAGGTGGATACTGGGGAGGATACTGGTTTGGGTACTGAGGGGGAAATGGAGGAAAATGGTGAGGTGCACCTGCAAACTGAGGAGGTGGGAATGGAGGGTAAAACATAGGAGGGGGATACTGTGGGTGGAAGGGGGGAGTTGAAAGTGATGGGCTGTCTGAGGGTTTCGGCTGTGAAGACGTCGCAGGACTTTGCTGAGGTTGAGGAGGTGAAGAAGCAGTTTTAGGCTGAGGTTCTGGTTCTGCTTTGCTCTCTGAAATTCCTCCCAGGCCTGACATCCACTTAAAGGACATGCTGGATTTATTCTCCTGAATTTTAGTCTTTGGTTTTGGTCTCTTTTCTTCAGAAAAGTATGCAGAGGGAGGTGCAAATTCTGAATCTCGCTCGTCCCGACGGCGAGTTTTCCACTCGCTAAACATGAACTCTGAGGAGAAAAAAAGGTTTTCAGAATTTTAAATTTCCATCATGCATGAAAAGCGCTCAACTCTGATCTTTAAAAGCCTATCTGCAAGTGATTAAGATCCTGGAGCACAACTCATCACCTGCAAATTTATTATTGAACTGTATGGATGGATGATTTAACTAGGTGGAGAAAATTAACGCAGAAATAGTCAAGTTAGCACCCAAAGGAACAGAATTTCAAATGAATTTCCAGAAAATTGGCACGAAATAAAGCTAACTAAAGTGCTCTTGTGTTCACCATTGTTATGCAAATATCAAAATCCGGTTGCATCGAGATAAACAGCTGCTGGCAGTGACTGTCCAGTAAGAGAAAGAGACTGAAATAGGCTGAGGCAGTTAAATGAGCACCAGTGAAAGCTTAAACAGAAGAAAACAAATCAGGAAATGATATTTATAATTTCACAAAATCCTGTTAATGTGTAAAAATACAGATTCGTACACAACTACAACTCGTGGACTATGCGGAGATGTATCAATCAGACACAAGAGTAAACTTCCTTTTGAATATTAAACTTTACCTTTGCCTCTGTCCCATTCTCTGACATGGGGAACACCCGGTTTGGTGTCTTTCCTCTCTTGGATCTCCACAACCACCTTCTTCAGAGTGCTGACCTCTGGGGACTCCTCTGGCAGAGGCCCTAATGTTTCATCTTCCTCCTCCACTGCTAAGACAAACAATTCACAACAATCCCTCTATAACATGCATAGGATTGATGGACTGCAGCATGCAAACAGATTTCTCACACAAACAGCTCTACCTACAAGCTATTATACAGTAGAATAACTGTTCATTTCAGCAACTGATTTGAAGTGGGTGTAGATTTTCACCTTCATTCTCCTCCTCTTCTCTCTCCTCTTCCTCGGTGCCATCCAGCTTGGCCTTCTTCATCTTCCTCTGCCTCACCTTGGCCAGTCGAGCCTGCAGGACGGCTTGTCTCTTCTCCTTCAGTCGCTCCCTCTTAGTGCGTTGATCTGTTGTCTGAAGGGCAGGACAGACGTAAAAGAGGCATTTAGCATCTGTTCAGATTCAAAACGGATTTACTTTACTAGATGAAAAAAAGCGCAAAAGGACTTAAAGTGTGTGTAAAATTTGAGTAATGATCGCTCCAAATACTTGTTCATAATCTTGGATCCAAAGAACATGTCTGCTGTCTGTCCATAACGTGTGAACAGAGAAGTATTCATGCTTTCTGCTACACATACTTGAATAATTTACACAGTGAAATAAAAGAAACTGGGATGCAAAACTGAATCCAAGACTACTGTAAATTAGACGGTAAATGATCACTTCTCTAACTTTCTTGATGCAGACAATATTTTTGGAGCTTCTCCTGTCTTTGTACCCTCATGCATGTTATGTGGTTAATAGCATTATCTACATATTGGATGTTGTGTTGCCGTGGCTGAAACTGTCATTTATTGATCAAGAGCTCACCTGGTCTCTGAGCATATCCAGGGTTTCTCTTTGCTTCCTGCGCTGATCCTGATCCTGAGAGAAGGCATAGTAGCCGACACCAAGCTCCCGAGCCTCTGAGATGAAGCAGAAAAATGATTTGTTTCAAGGAGCTATACCACAACATCTGAAAACCAAGCGTCTTGGCGTAGTTCCTAATGCGTGCACAGAAGTTTTGCTCATAAAGCTAACCTTGTCCTCTTATATCTTCATAGTGGATTGGGCCAACAGGCCTCTTCATAGCTTCCTCCTCCTCCCTCTCCCACTCCTGTCTCTGCAGCTCTCGACGCATGTCCTCTGAGAGCAAGTCCTTGTCAGACCTGCAGGGAACAGTCATATTTAACACAGTTGTAGTTCCCAGTGATACATTTAACATCCCATTTCTACTGTGAAAAACATTGCCTGCAAATAATTACCCTTTTCCTTTAAAGTCTTGGTCCATTTTCTTAAAATCTGGTAGATCTTTCTTCATGCATCTTCGAGATCGTCCCAAAGAATCCACAAAGTCCACCCTAGAGAGAAAGAACAGATTTTAAACTAAATCAGAACTAGAATTAATGTATACACTTTTATAAGTAGTATTTGTTATGTTGTCATTATGGCGACTGTATTGGAGGTTGGTTGGTATGGTATTAGTACTAGTTTAACATTAATCACTGGCATTTATCAGCATATTTTAATTCACAAAGACGACATATTTAAGTGTAGACAAACTGACTAAATATTTTTAAAGTTAACCCGTGAAACAAATCAGACATTACCATTCCTCATCGGGGTTCTGAGGAGGCGGGATTGGTGACGAGCTGCCTCTTTCCTCATCATCTTTCTCCGTCTCCCTTTGTGCAAAAGTCTCTTTATTTTTGTCAATAATCTTCTGGGTGAAATCCACAAGAAACAGTCCCTCCGTCTCTTCATCTGATGGATTACAAGACCAGTTAAATACAAAGTAAATACACTTCCTCGTACAGATAAATATCAGGCAGGTTTTATTCTTCTTAACTTCACCACTAACCTGGAAAGTCTCCTTTTGTCATCTGTTCATAAAGTCTGGCCTTCTCCTCCAACTTGCGCCTGTTTTGAGAAGAGACATGAGGAGTTAGAGGTTTTGGCCACTTGTGTGTTACAACAGCAGATTATCTCTATAACTGAACCCACCTGGATGCATCAAGGCTGTTCTGCTCTTCAGCCAGCTGCTCTGCATCTTTCTCAGCTCTTGCTGAAACACCAGCATTTTGTTTACTCCAGATATTAGGTTTCTACACAGGAACATAAAGAGAAAGTTAGAGACCTCAATCGATGTTTAAACAAGCTGGTAAAAAAAAGTAAAAACAAGCACAGTCCTAAAATCAGTCATACTGTACCTTAACTGTGGATTTTGTTTTAAATCCAGCACCAGTAGTTTCTTGCCCAAGTTTCTGCTGTTTAAACTGCTCCTGTTTCCTGTAGAGTTCAGCTTTAAGATCCACTAGCTGAAAGAAACAAAACATTAAGGAAATATGTGTTAAGGATTTGTTATTTGGCAGGTGTGTGTTAACTCGGTGTGTGTTAACTATACTGAATGTAAAGCAATACTTCTCTTCTGGATCTAGGACAATGTTTCAGCCATCAGGGTTTATATTGTGGACATACAGTAAAATCAATGAGTGTAACAGGTTAAAGATAAACATAGCTAATAGTATATTTGTGTAGGTACATAGAGCCTATATTGAATACCCTTTAATTGCCTCTTCGTGAAAAAATCTGTTGAATTGGGAAATTGAGTAATGAACAGTTTTAATGTGATATCTATGCAACCCAGTTGTTAGCAACCAATAGCCTGACTGAAAGTTAGCTAAAGCTAGCGGATTTTATCTTTTAAACAAACGTCTCACCACCACAATGACCATCAGGTAAATGTTTGTAAAGCTGCTCTTCAATACAACTCACCGATGAAGCAGTCACCGCGAAAGGTTTCTTCTTTTTATCCATGGTTATCAAATGCTTACTTCACCATATCGTTCATACTGCTGCTGTAACCGAGTTTAACAACTTCTTCGTTGGTTTTTCTTCTTCTTCCTTTTGTTTAATGGCAGTTTTCTTCGTTGGTGTTTCTCTCGCTGCCACATTATCTATTTACCGCCACCTACTGGTGCCTTCCTCAAATTCCCACAATCTGGCAATCTGACTGACACCATCTTTTTTTCCTTTCTTTCTTTTTTTTTTTTTAAATATCAGTCCTGTTGGAAGTCTTCTGGCTCATTTCGGTCTCATTTGCAGTTTTGAGTGGAAAAATAACTGAACTGAGTCTATGTCTTTGTCTATGTGAAGGAAAACACATATTGTATACACAATTAGTCATTAAAAACTGTGCAACATCCTGTTCACAGTTTCCCTGCTTTTTTGTGATCATGTGCAAAAAAAAAAAAAAAAAAAAAGAAAGAAAGAAAAGAAATGCTTTGTAATACTGATCCGGAATTTTTATGGTGGATCAGCCTCTGCATGGCTCATTTCTCCTCAATCTACCACTTCTTCCTCTGTTTTACCCAATGTATAGTTGTTGATATGGTAGGTCCTCTCATCTGCTACACAGAAATAATAATACTCAGTAGAGGTGCAGTTCCTAACAGGAGTTTAAAGTCGATGTTACATCAAGAGCTTTGACCTTCAACGTTGAGCAATATTTAGAAATTAAAACATTCCACTATACACTTGGACCAGTATTAGATTACGAAACATCATCTCAAAGATAAGCAGAGCAACACATAAGCTTTTACATATCAATAATTATTGATTAGAAAATTGAAAATCTAATTTGAAACATCTTCATTTTAACTGATGCCAAGAATTCAAACCATTGATTTCATGAGGGTCTGTATTTGCTATACCATCAGCTGAAGCATTTTGAGATTTTGCTGAAACATTATAAATAAAATGTATTGTTAATATGTTAGTGTTTGAAGAGAATGAAACGCCATATAAAGAACTGAGTACAAAGGTCTGTTCAGAACATAAGCTAAGGCTGTATGGATTTGAATTTATAATAAACCTACAATAGAAATGCTGTCACTTACAGCACACATTCTAATCTCATAAAAACATAAACAGCTAATTTGAGAATTAGTCAGAATGCTGTGCTTTTTGTTCAAGTGGCTCATTCAGCGAAAACTATTTAAAGACTTATGCTTTCGAAAAATGGCTGCGGAACATGTTGAAAGTTTTTTTTTAATCAAATATAGATTTGCTGGTTCAGTTATACATGTCAAATTCTTTGGGTTGGTTTATTTCGGACATATTTAAAGGTACATTCTCTACTGCTACACATTTGGACTCTTTAATATCAACTTAATACTACATGCTTGTTGATATAAAGTTTGTTTCCTCTGAGTAAACACATTTAGAGATTAGTTCCATGTTCCGTTTTTTGCTTGTCTGGGAGTCCAGTCTTGTAATGTTGCTATGCACGCTCACAATATTTATCAATATCCCTGCGACTGCGATACCCCGCTAAATAGATAAGATGATCTGTAGGCCTGATATTTGTTCACAACAGAGAAATGCCCACTTTCTTATCAATTTAAACATTTGAACAGCCCTGTGCTACCAAGATATGACAGCAAAAATACCTGTTATCATATTTGATGTGTCTTTAAACCAACATGGGCAGCTATATAAAGGTATGAAGCCAGAGTTTCCCAAACAAAGCAGGTTATTTTGAGGCATATTGAACAAAGTCAGTGTCAGATGAGGTTTTTAATCATTTAACTCTGCTGGGTTTCTTTGTCACATTGTGTGCAGCTGGTCTGGAAGTGCGGGTTTTTAATTGTTCCACCATGTTTATGAAAAGCAACACCTGCATGCTGGTTTTCCTACTGTGTTGTTTGACCTTGTGGAGCAAGTCAGCGAGTGCAGGCTCCAGCTTTCTGAGCCCTTCACAAAAACCCCAGGTAAGATACTTTCTACCTGATAGTCCTCAAACAAAACACATCATGCAAAGCACAGAAGGAAACCAAGCTGAGTCTGAGTTAGTTTGTTGTGTGGTTGCTATGTTTCTTCAATTGTGATCCTTTTGCTTGTAATACTGAAGCAGATAAACATCAACATTTAATTGTTCATTTGTTTTGAACCATGTCCATCTAAACTCATTCCATCCTGATGGGTCCCATTTTGGATTTGCTAAGCTATGCTACTTAAAATTGCTTTAACAACCAATAATTGAACAAATACTTTCTCTTTTATCACATCTTTATGTAATTAAGTTATCTTTTATGGTACCTGAGTTTGATTCTTGAAGTATTCTTGTCAGTCTGTGGGATTTTTTTTCTCCTGTTACGACATTGAAACTTAAAAATCCCCCAGATGGAACAAAAAATTGAATTCCAAATGGCGAAATACTACCTTGAACTTCAAACAGTTACTGCATTGCATACTATAGTTAATCAAAACCTGTGATTTAGATTATTTCCTTGACTTTAAAGTGAGCCTGACTTGGTTGCAGTTGTGAAAAGTATCTTGTTTTGAATGTCAGAACCGGGGAAAGTTGCCCAGAGTCGGTCGGCAGGTCATGGAGGAGAACATTCCACCCACTGACGACAAGCATCTCACAGTGAGTGGAAAAAATGTTCTCGACACAAAGCCCACCACACAAAAACTCATCACTGTAACCCAATGGTCTTTCTCTCCTTGGAGTAGGTCCCCTTTCAAATTGGTGTCACCATCAGTGAAGATGACTTGGATGAGTACCGGGTCATACTGCAGGAGATCGTGCAGCATCTGCTGGGAAGCTCAGAGACTTCAGGTTGGTCAACTTCTTCTGTTTTACACAATTAAAATATGTTTACCTTTTGCCAGTTTGTATCGTAGTAATAAGCTTTCACATATTGTTTTCTTTTTATTTCAGGGTGGTTGCCAGTGCCTTAAAGATCTTGGACATGAATGTCAATCATACTGTCTCCATGCCCTTAAATGTCAGCTTTATTAGACAGTGATCATTAAAATACAAGTGAAAATATGTGGCAGTGGCCTGTAGAGTTGCTGGTTTTATTTCTTAAAAAGCTTCATGTGTTTTTTTTAGTTCAAGGCTCAGATGTTATTTAAATAACTGACATTCAAGGTCACAGAATGTCCTTATATAAAGCTTCAGTTAAATTTGTCAAACCACTAATTCATGTTAATTTTCATGCTGGCATGTGTACAGCTGTAGTGAAATAAATGTCCCTCGAACATTCATCATTGAGTCTGAAGCTATTTTTAAAGCTCCTGTGTGAGCAGATTAGTGACTTATATCCAAACCTGTGTGATGATCTAATGTTATTCAACATTAGAACCAACCAGTGCACACCAGTATAGACAATACCGTTCAATAAATAATCAGTTAACCTTTTTCTCATCACTCATGGAGAAAAATATCAAGGAACTACGAAGAGATGTTTAGGGATATGCTCTCTTCTCTTCAATGTGGGGATAAAAATGTGACTTTTTGGTTTTATGGTTGTGACACCTCTATAAAAAATAACCACTAAGCGTCAGCCATTTATCGCTTAAATGAATTACATGTTTGTGAGAAATGGTAGAGTCATGGTGTAACTATGTCCTGAGGGTCTGTACCTTTGCAAATACAACCACAGGCCTGAATGTTGTTTTATTCACTTTAAGAAACACAGAATCACTAACTTAGAAAATCAAGGCTGGAAAACATCCTGCCCAAACCTCAGTAACTAGGTCACACACACAGAAAAGCACACACTGCGTGATGCTCCTTTCTGTCCTTCAGTCCACATTAAAGCCTTTATTATTGAGGACAGATAAAGAGCCACGAACTTAAGAGTGCTCTGACCTACATTCCGAAAAGGATAGAATACAAGGTTTCATTGAGAAACTGGCAAAATGTGAAATCCATGCATTTTAACCCATACCTCTCGTTAAACCTTATATACAAGACATGCATCTACCATGAATGCAGTCCCTAGGTGGCCTCCTCCAACCACCAGAGAATGTCATACGGCTAATCGGTCTCAAAATAAAAAGCACTCAAGCCAAATGTGTGACGAACAAGGTACTACTAAAGCAAGCCTAACAGACTCGTCTTACAGCTTTGCTCGAACACCAAACATGTTTGCTTCATCATATCAGAGTCCAAATTTACATCTTCATGCTCTCTTTCAGCAGCACTTGTGTTTGTATTAAGGGGCAGTTCAACAAAACATATATGAAGAACACAGAACAACAAGTGAAGGCTTTTAAAATGGCCCCAGGACATCAAACCAAACTAAACACAGCAAAAATCACACAAACATCCAAACAAGTAAAAAAAAAAAAGGTAATGTCAATTATTGAAACGTGAAATTAATTTGCATGAACAATGATACGAAATATGATCTATTTGACAGAAGGCGTTTTCAGTCTTTGCATTCTTTGAAGATCGATTTTTGAGTCTCTCAGGTTGTTTAAGCAGCATTACGCCTTCACACTCTACTGCTGATCACGAACAGAACAGCCTGACTCTGTTTACCTGTCTCACTAGTTTTACGTACTCTGAAGATCATATACCGTACAGCTGAGTGGTGTTGTTTCGGATGGTGTCCAGGACCGTGGCCATGTCTTCCCCCTTCAGCAGACTGAGCTCCTGCAGTGTGTGGATGCCCATTCCAGGATGTGAAAACCGGCAGACACCTTTACTCACCTGTCCAGAGTGAGACGAGCAGAGCAATGGTTAACAGTAGCTTGTAGGCAGCACCTCCAACAGAACAAGACAGAGATGAACACAAATGTCTGATTAATACACCACATTAATGATGTTTTCGGGTGTGATTTTTTTCAGATATATTTTAGACCAAGTCACTAAAAATGCATTCACTACACTGCTTCTTTTAACGTTGCAGTTTGCAGTTCTGAAGACACACTGCTGATATTTAACTGGTTCACATATTAAGATTAAGATTAGCTCTTTCCCACATGCAAGCACAAACGAGCATCCACAGGAAACCGTGCACTGGACACACTGGAGTCGTGTTTTGGTGCAGAGCCAAGATTGCGTGAGGAAATACTTAATACGACTAAAAATGCATTGGATTAGAATTGCATGCTCCGCCTATAAGGCAATTAGTGGCATCTTAAGGCAAAAGAGAAAACTCAAGGATTCATTTGTCATTGAGATTAGCAACCCCAATTATTTTAAAGAAAATGATGGCATAAAAATACAACAGTATGCAAGAGGTTCTTCAGATCAATCTTAAAATACCACCCTTTTTACAGCTGAATACTTGATCAGTTTGAAATTGAAAATGTAATATGAAACAATGTGATTAGCCTTTCACAAAAGCTATAATTTAGGATATATGAGGTATGGCTATAAACCCTGAGACCAATGCTGTAATTCCATTTTATGTAATTTGAGCAACCAGACATTGCCAGTGGTTGTTTATGGTTGGCAAGTGATACAAAGTGGTGCTCGTTGCAGTTTGGCTCATTATTTTCTCTTTGTTCATTCAATTAATCCCTAAAAATTCATCTCTATGCATCAAAATATGAACGTTTTTTCCATGAAAATAATCCCTTCCTGTGATGAATGACTTAAATGTTACTATGCTGTTGTTTCCTTCAGAGTATGGGGATCTATATGATCCCTGCCTCTCTCTCTCAACACAAGGCAGCTCAAGCTCATGAGCTTTACTATGACTCTGTTCAAACACTGTAAAACTGCTCAGCATTACACAATGGCAAGAGGTGATATTAGAATAATTTAGGTGTAAAAGCTGGCAAGAAGTTTCCACATAATTACTGACATTAGAGCAGTGTTGTTGATTTTCACACCTGTCTTGGCAGGAAATACGGTGCGTCTGTCTCCAACACAATGCGATTCAGAGGAATCTGGCGGACAGCATTCCGGGCCTTGGTGGCGCTGGAATAGGTGATGACGGCTGTGAAGCCCACATACAGGTTGGGGAACTCTGTCAGGAAGGGCTCAATCACTGGATAGCTGTTTGTGAAACAGTGCCTGGAAACCACACAAGTAACCAATAAACGAGGCTCACAGATGAAGTGGTACAGGTTTCTAAAGTTATAAGCCTCAATGTTTCAGTCCTAAGTGGTGTGGTGGAAGTTTGCAAAAACACAGCTGCAGACAAAAATGAGTAAAATGGCTGATAGCCTGTCAGCACGAACCGTAGTGACAAATGCACCTTCTACATCATATTTTTAGTGGGAGTTATTTCCCATAAAGCAAAGAGTGACGTTGCAGTCATGTGACATTTCCATTCATCTTCACCATCTTCAACTCAAACTACTACAAAGAGAGATGATTATTAAATTAAATGATTAATACAGTAAAGTTTCAACCATATAGTATCAAAACTTATGAAAATCTTTACAAGATCCTCATAAATTTTGAGAATTTTATGAGAATCTTTAGAATTTCACACTGAAAAGGCGATAAACAAAATGCAAAATGAATAATTACTAATGGAAACGTGCAGAATGAGAAAAATAAGTCACAGCAATTTTAGTCAACACACACCTGTGAATTTTATATTCCCTGGGAACACACTTCTTCATGATTGTCAGCAGGTCATCGTCCGCATCCCTACAGTGGATCACCAGAGGCTTCTGCATAGCCACAGCCAAACGCAGCTGACGCTCAAACACCTTGACATAGCAGCAAAGAAACAAAACAAGCATTGTGACATTTTTCACTCACAATACACAAAATATTTATCTAAACATTTATCAGATTACAAAGTCATATTTAAATCAGACCATGTCAAATCAGACCGTACCTCTTTTTGCTTGGAGGGTTCAGTGGAGTTTTTGTGAGAGTAGTCCAGCCCCATCTCACCAAATGCCACAGCTTTGGGATGCCTCATTGCTGTCAGTATATTTTGTTCTTGAATGCTTGAATAGTTTCTGGCAAAGTGGGGGTGGCACCCAAACGCCCCCCATACCATGTCCTCAGCAAGCAGACGTTCCCACAGGGCCTCCTTCACCATGACCTCGGGGTTGCAGAAGTCCGTAATACAGCCTTGAAACTGTGGAGGGAAGCTGTTCCGATAAAACCGTTTAAAGCTGCTGAATGTCCCACAAAAGCCAAGTTTCCCATAGAGCATGTCGAGATGGCAGTGTGTGTCTATGAAACCGGCTTGACTGTCCTGGTGGGGGTAACTAGTCCACAAAGGATTTTCCCCCAAGGACAATCTTCTTTTAGGACCCCAGCGGCGAGCAAAGGAGTTGTAGGGGTAATGCAGAGAAAAGCCACCTTCTGACTGTCTGCGTGAGGTTGCAGAGGGCAAGTAGGGACTTGATAGTCTTCTGTTTGAGTTTTGAGGCAAAGCAAAGGGATCTGATAACCAGGGCATAGTGCTGGGTGAGGACAAATTCTCAGTCTTAACCCTGGACGTCTCTGAAGAGCCCATGTCAGGAAGGTGAGGCTGTTTGAATGAGAAATAAACTGTCCTCTGTGGGGATGTGGAAGGTGTCAATTTGTCTTTAACCCCTGCTTGGATGGCCCCAGTGGTTTCAGGTGAAGTTGCAGCTCCCTGGTGTCCCTGGTTGCCCTGTTGAGTTGTGGAATAAGACAAAGTGTGTGAAATATACTCCAGCCCAGGGAGGGATGAGTCACAGTCCTCAGCTTTCAGTTCATTTTCTTGAGCAAGTATCTTGTCTAGGGATGTTGTGTCTATAAATGCAGGGTTCTTGACAACAGATTTCTTGGGTGAATCCTCTCCTTTTAGCACACAGATCTGAAAAATATTAACATATGAACAAATATCTATATTCCAATAGCTTGTATTCCTCGGAGGTTTGATAACAATTCTACAGTCTTCGCAATTTTAGAACAATTTCTTATGTAAAAACATTACAGTTACTTATAAAGAGTAAAAATAAATCAGTTAAACTAATACAGAACTCAAACATTTTAAGATGTATATATATAAATGTATATATATATATATATATATATATATATGAACAAAACTAAAACTAAAGATATGTCCTTTGATAATAGCTGACTTACCCTTACATCCGTCTTGAGCTCTGAGCTGTCATCGTGGATGTGTGTGTCCTCAGTAACCTGAATGGGGGACTGATGATAGTCTCTGACAGGGTCATTGTCCTCAAATTCCCTATCAGGTCTGATTGAGAAGCAGGAAATATCCACATTTTTTCTTTCAAGTTGTATTGGACTGGGCACTTCATTTGGTACTGATGAAGATACAAGTGACAAGGACCTGCTGGGGGAGTCAGTCCTGGGGCTGTTTGCCGAGCTGCTCCTTGCCCTTGTGCTGTCAATAGCTGCAATGAACGCCTTCCTGCAGATAGCCTTTGAGGCCTCCTCAGGTGTCCTCTTTGTCTTTTTCAGCGTGACAGCTTGAGATGAAGGTGGTGATGAATCCTGACTCTTTATGGATTCCAGCTGTTTGGGTGAGTTATTCCTTGGTTCGTCCTGTGCCAAAACAGATTCATTTAAAACTTCTTTATTAGAAATAAACCACTCAGTTAAAAACTCCAGCTAAACACACATTGAATGTGCTATTAAACAACAAGTATGTCACAATTCACAGCAAAAACGTACTTTTAAAGTTGTACATGTTTTAAATTTACTCTTGGAAAGCTTCCTAAGCTTGACTTTGCCCACAGAGGGCACACTTCCATCAATTACCTCCAATTTTCTCTTGGGACTGTCCAGACTCAGTTCTCCAAGTCCTTTGGATGCTGGAGAATCACTGAAGGGCAAAGACTCTGAATCTTCATTCTGCGCTATATTCTGGCGAGAGGGTGTGTCTGACTCAGTATTTCTGTCCTGAAGATGTGTGAGTGAGCGGACACCACTTTGGAGCCACTTAAACTTCAGCTTCCCTCTGCTGCCGTCCATGTCTGAGATCCTATTCCTACATGCAATTAGAAAAGGAATTATCTGATCTGTGTGAGCATCAAGCCAGTCCTCTGTGGAACCAGACAAGAAATGCAATTTTCATGAACTGCACTTTTTTCTAGAGATCACATTTGGACACAAGAGTGACAGTACAATTGCTGTCATGACAACTAAACAGTGGAATTCACAATACCACATTGCTAACTCTGTATTTTTTTAAATAAAACATCAGTTATAAAAAACCTTTTCAAACTGGCTTTATCTGAATTTTACGACTTAAATGTTAAGGATTTACTTTTACTGCATGATATTGTTCCTTGTGTCCGTCAAAGTAATTGGAAATTGGTTAGAAAATGTTACAAATCTAAGTTAAAATCATTTTTATATTCATAACAGTGTAACATTTCTTTTTTTAATTTTGAAGAACAAGTCTTTATTTTCAGCGAGGTAGCACCAGTGCTGGGTTGGCAATTAAGCAAAGCACATGAATGACCCACAGCCCATGTTTTTCAGTTTGGATTAATTGCAACTTTGTGTTGCAATGTGGGGATTTGTATGTCACAAGGTGTGCTTTGCTTTAATACCCGACCTTGAGACCCTGTCATAAGAGGAACCCTATTGAAAATGTAGTCTTCACATTATATCATCTCAAACTTTGCGTACAATGTGCACATTCTTACAACAGATAATAATGTTTACTGGCCTTGGGTATTCTACCTCTACAACAAAGTACTGCAGGATATGCATACTGCTGCTGAACAACGTAGCAGTACTACACACAAAAAACACTTTAACTTGCCAGACATATACTTCAGATATTAATGATTTCATTATTTTAGTTGAAACTCAAGGGCATATCACTGCTGATTCTCATATCTAATGATATTATACTATGTAAAGAGTCTTTTTTTCTCTTTTTTCTTTCTGATGTTTCATATCTCCCAGTGATATGTGGAGTTTCTTCATTGGTGGCGTAGTCAGAGCCACTCCCTATTTAAGGTGTTTTTGGATTTTGCACCAAACTATTTGCCTGATGAATGTCTAATACCGAAACGTGGCTTTAATAAGTTTCTGTTTGCAAGTTGGACAGCATGCAGGATTCCAGTTTTTGAATTCTTTGAGTTGAAAAACTATTTTTGTACATATTACATTATTAACTGTGGGTCTACTATATCATGTCTATACAATATGGTGCACTATAAAGCCCAGTGCTACAGCCACCAATAGGTTTGTTACTTAGTCTCTGCATTAAGCTACAACCAGAATACACAATAAAGATGTACACAGTATGAACAGGTTAAAGGTTCCACAGGTTAAAGTGCCAAGTATTCAGTGTGAGCTCCCTTTGCAGCTTTGCATGTCTTAAACTCATTTGGGCAGACAATATGGCATTTACTGAATTAACTCTCTGGTGTAGTAACCCAAGTCTCACGACATAACATGCCAAAAGTTTACACAATCTGAAAGGCACAAAATCATAATTTTGTACCAGCAAGATCACTCTCAAAGTCTAGGGCAGAGGTTGTTCAGCATCTTTCATTTTAATCTAGATGCCAAGTTGATCCTTTTACAGTCTGGAGAAGTTTTATCAGGAATAGCCACTGTTAAAAGGAAGCAGCAAAAAAAAAAAAAGTCTCTTAGATGGGAAACACAACACAAAGGTTGAAATATATTAAACCTCACAAAGAGTAAAGTGAAAATCAGTGGAAAAGAGTACTGCAGAGGGACGACTCAGGTTTGAAATGTTCTGGTCCAATTGTAAGCAATATCTGAGAAGAAGGGCTTCATTTAAACACGGTGGAGGGTCTGTCTTGGTTTGGTCTAGTATTTCTGCCAGTGGCATTTGAGATGGAATTATAAATGCTTAAAAGTAGACAAGTTTTGAATAGTCATGCCATTCCTACTGGAAATTCTAATTGGAAACAGGTTTTTTTTCAGTATGATAATGCTGCACACTGTTAAACGTTTGAATGCATATTTGGAGAAAAAACAGCTAATTCAACACTGACAGTGATAGATGGGCCTCCACATTGTCCAGACCTGAATATTATAGATGCTGTAAGGGATTATTTTGATAGAAAACAAAATTGCAAAGACTAAAGGCAAACTCTGGCAAATGCCGAGGTATGCTTGACACGATATTACTCAACAAAACTTTGAGATTAATCCAAAGACAGTTCAAGATGTGAGGAGGAGTAAAAAAGAAGTGCAAAAATAAGTCTCATGAAATGGTAGCTTTAGCCTGTGGAAGCCTTTTTATATTTATTTTGTTTGGGGGTTTTTTGTACCGTGCACAAATTTATTGTATATTCTAGTTGTATCTTGACACAGATGGGTAAATATTTATACATGGCCATTAAAACATGTTTAACAATCCAAACCTAATGGTGGTAGAACATTTGCACTGTCCTGTATTACAACAGCTGTCGTCTGGAGACGTGTCAAACTTACTTTAAAAAATAAATTTGAGGCGATGACAGCCAAATCATTAAATCGATAGTCTAAATGAAATTTTAGGCACGGTTTTAGTGGTTTAGAAGCGCAGTGTTTGGCGGCTGTGGAGGTCAATAACCTGTCTGACCGAGCCTCAGAAGAAAACGCGCCCCAAGTACACGACCTCTTCTGAGAGACACAACTCATGTCGCTAACTGGCACCTTCACGCTAGCCAGTTAGCTACTAATGTTAGCTACCATTATACAAGGCAACTCAAAAAGTTGTAACAACGAACAGACGTTTAATGGCCGCCATTATTGCTAAAACTTGCGCTTATTAATCACCGATATAGTTAGCTAGCAACGTCGTTAGCCTGAACTTGTTGAGTTTGGTTACCTTATCCAGCAGAAGCAGCTACGAGCAAATAATGATCCGTGATGAACCAGTTAGCCTGTCTCTACCCGGTAGCTTAAACAAGTTCTGCTGAAAACGCGTTTCTGAACAAAAACTGATGAGTAAAACGTTTAACTGTCGGGTACAATACTTTTCCGATATAACTGGTTTATTTTACCATGAACCGCTAGATGGCGGGCAATGTTTTTGACCGTTTGAACGTAACTTGCAAAACCAGATACAAATCTCGCGACATTAATATTATCAACGAGATTTAACAACTGAATCGCAACTTCAAACAACTCATGACGGAATTTTATTGACATAAGACAAACAAACAAATAAACAAGGAAGCAAACAAAGAAATCCTAATACATCCATGCAAAAAACATAAGCAATTCAGTGCTGGGAATATTATGAAATTTGCTACCAAAATTTACACTGAACAAAATTAGAAATGCAGCATGCAAATGGTCTTCTTTGATGGCTTAGGGAAAAAAATAAATAAAAGCGAATTTCTATCATTATGGTGAGAAAAGGGCTACTTTTGGTGCACAAACCAGCTTTAGATAGACATAGATTCTGTCCCCCAGGATATCAATTTCAAGTTATTCTAACAGAGTGAAACAAAAATGCTTTCCCCCACTTCTTTTAAAAGAATGGATAGAAATTAATAAAATATATATCATGCTGTGTAAATATTTCTGTTGTTTAAAAAATGCAAAAAGTTATCAGAGAAAAGGGTGTCCGTGTGCATAAGTCCTGCTGTGCTCAGCCATTCACTCTTCTAAATGTTCACAACAAGACTTGAGACAAACTGAGGCACATTTATGTATGAAACACACATTGTTTCGTTTTTGTTTGCTTTGCATACATTTAAACTTCACAAGTAATTCAGAACATGCTTTAAACAGTGAGTAACAGAAAAGGTATATTGTTTAAAGACATTAAGTCAAAATAAAAGTGACAAACACAACAGAAGGCAAAAGAAAATACAAGATTTAAGTCTGCTTAAAAGGCAAATGTAACTGTCAATAAATTTCACTTTACTATACCAAAAACTCCAAGCAATATTGTGAATATGATAAAGATGTAATCACTGTAGGAACCTTCTAGAACAGTTCCACTTTAGATTTTCATAGTGTTTGGTTACTCGGCTGCTGTAGTTACACCACAAAACACATTATTGCAGTCGCTACAAATATTTTATTCTGTTTTATTTATTGATAACAAGAATATTTTCACACTCAAAGAAAAATCACTCTTCAAGAAATGGTGTCTTCCCAGCTTTGTAAGAATGTACCAGCTCCTGCTTCGCATAATCGAAACAAATCTGAACAGAAAGTTAAAAATCTCTCAGGAACAATTAGATTCTTGGCAACCCCAGACAGGTCTTATATGCACCCAAGCTGTATCTTTTACCTAGAGGGGAGAAATGAAATGCTTCAGTCACCATATATCATTAGCCTTCTTTGTAACACTACTCGTCATACACAATGTAGGTGTTTACATTCATTTTATGAGCAGCAAAAGATGTTGATAATCCGTTGTATACAGGTGCAAAAATGTCTTCCACTTTATAATATGGCAGCAAAAACGACATGTGCGGACTAGCAGGTGTATTATAGACAGATGAGAGATGCTCTAAAGTTAGAAGGCTGCAGGGAAAGAAAGAGCATTTCTGCGAATGCTTGTTGGTGATCTCTGAATGTAAGTTTCAATATTTTAAAGGTTGAGCTGAATCTGATGTGCAGGACGAGCAGTAAAAGAGATATAGGTTATGTATTGCTCTCTACTGCAGGCCACAGCTGCATGATTATTGTATATGTGACATTTTGCAGCAGCCAGAGGTCGGATCAGTACCTACCCGCTGAGGCCTTTTTCTCCATAAGCCAGTAGCAGAAACCTCTCCTGGCGCGGTCGTTGAACGCATTCCTGTACTGAGGCATGTTTTGAGGTGAGAAACTGGGTTTTGGTGCACCTAATGAAAGAGATTAAATAGTGATGCAGAAGGAAAGTCAATTATAAAACTAAGAATTTGGCTACAAGTCTAACATGGTACCTACTGTATGCTCGCACCATGGAGGGAACACGTTCATTAGCTGCACTTTCAGTCAGAGGAGGAAGCAGGCTGCTGCTGGTGGTGCAGTGTAAAGTAGGTTTGCCTTCAAGTGATTCATACAGAGACATAATGAAACCATGTTATCCACAGATGTTGCTTTGTGCTTTCTGAAACCAGTATCATACAATTGTCACAAACCTGCATCTTTTAACAAGTTAGCTGGAAGGGATACAAGATAAACTGGCACCTAGGAGAGAATAACTGTGTATACTATGACAATACAAAGCAATTTATGTTTTTTTTCACACTGCATATGTCTCCGTAAGTGGAAGACTTTTTCTTTTGTTCTTACCATCGTTTTCATTTTGCTCCAGTGATCAGTCTGGAGTTGTGGAAACATGACCGGATGACTCGGTGGCCAAAACGTCATGCTGGTGATAAAAACGGGAGGATCATGAAAAACACATCCAGCATGTGTGTGCGAAAGCTCTCGACAGTGACAGAGGACTTACAGTTCTCGCCTGAAGCGACTCGAGTCCCATTCTTTCCTCTTCCCCCCTCCCTGCATGTTCCTGATATTGCTGCACCCGGCTGAACTCGTCTCACAGGCACCAAGATGGGTTTTGTTACTTTGTCGCTTAGCAACATGATTGGCAAGAGTGTCCCTGCTTCGTAAACTGATGCTAGTTATAATTTCAGGTTATGACATAACACTTGCAATGGACATCCTTCTGTAGTCTCAGTGGCCTTGTACAAATGCTAAACTTAAGTTCACTCATCTTGTACTAGTGTTGATTTATTACACCTGGTATTTTATGGCCACTGCAACAGCATGATATCCCTTTTAAAAAAACAAAACATACTGTTCTTTGGTGTTCTCTGTTTATTTTATATTATAAAGATAAATGACAAATAAGTTGGAACAAAATGTATTGTCATGTGCTTGACATCAGCAAGTCATTCTTACGTTATATATCAGAAAATCACATCATTAAATACACTCCCAAACACATCAAACTGACCCATTCCAGCATCCCAGTATGGTCTTTAAATTGAGTGGTTTGGTCATTTCACTATCAGTGTCAAAATAATTGCTGCACTTAAAGGCTGAACAAAAAAGTAATACCCTTTGAAGAACATTTTAACCAGTCATAAATCTATCTGTAATTTATTCATCATGAAAATAAACAGTCTTAGGGGTGACACGTTACTGGAATCTCCAACAATCCGTCTGTAATGCAGTAATGTAATGCAATATTGTTCCAAAAATCAGTAATCACATTGCAGTTACTCCTAATAGTTTGAAGCAGTATAACCTACTGACAGTTGTCACATTTTTCTGCAAAATGCTCTTTAGGCTGGCTTTCACCAACTTTACAGACAGATTTGAGGTAATACTTTATAAAAGAGAAAGGAAAGATCTTTTGCATGTTTCTCCTAATAAAATAAGAATTTGCACAGATATGTGGGCAAATGAAAGGCTTACTGTTGTATTGCTAACTGGCAGCTAGTTCACAATGCATCGCAGGCAATGTTGCGTAGTAAGGCAAAAGTAATGCCAATAGTCCTGAAATAAATTACTGTCTACAGGGAGTAAATAAGTAATTCATTAACTGCATTACCCCAAGACTGTAAACAATGGAAGTAGTTCAGAAACAGCAGCCCTCGATGAATGAAAAGCAGAGGGGCAGAAGAACAAAAGAAGAGAAGAATAACAAAGTAGGTTTTCTGCTGGAAAATAGCTGCAAGACTTTAGAAGATTCTGTCCAGTCAACAAAAGTGTTGAAATATAATCAGCAGGCACATTTATGACATTTACAACAGTCTCACCAGAAGTCTGCTCCCATCACTCAATCATTCCCCTGATTTAAAGTGCCAAAGCTAAACCTCGCTGATTGTTTCCAAAAACATCCTTGAGGGCTGTACTATGAAGCCAGATTAGTGGTTTAGTGATACACATTAAACCCAAAGTCAGAGTTTTCAGTGTAATGAAGATGGCTGTTTTTTAACCACCTACATCACCATGGCAACTGATGCTGGACACTTAACCTGCTTCGGAGGAGGTTATATTCAGAGTTTGGGATTTAAATTGGTTGTAAGAAATGTCTCCCTTTAAGCAAATTGTTTCCTAAGATATTCCCAAAGACTCTCAGTTTAGGGAATATCTGCAAACCTGTTAGCTGTGTTGAATGAAGCCGTGCAGTGACAGCAGAGCAAACTGTATGCACTGCATAGCAACAGGGACCTACATGCATTCATTTGGTGAAGCAGAGAACACAAACATGTTTTTATACTTGGTCCTGAATTGGTGCCAGGTAAGTTTTACACTGCAGCGAATATAAGGCAAATTAGAAAAGTGGAAAGTTTATTGGTATTTACCACAGACAACATTCCATCAGCAAAATCCATTTCACTTTCATTTGGCCAAAAACGAAAGTGATTGTGACACATCCATGACGGGATAGTGTCAGGAAAAAATGCACTTCTTAAATATCATGTATCTGTCAAGTTTGACATTTAACAGCTCTAATGTGTAGCCACTGTGGTAGAAAATAGCGGCATTAAACGCCCCCTTTAAGTTACAGTCGGGGTTAATAAAGCAAGCTGATAACAGCCAGAGTTGACTGACAATTTTAACAGTTGAGGTTTTCAGTTTTGTGCAGCTAGTTAATACAAAGACTGGTTATGTTAAACTTGTTTCATAGTACATCCCTCTGCTGAACTTAGCAGCTAAGATATCAAAGATGTTTTGGAGGAGAGCTGTCTACTTAGCCGAACTAGGTATGATCATCTTTAAGCAGTCCCATTAAGAATAACTGAATAAAAACTCTTACTGAAAGGTCAAAGCAACCCTTTTTTTCTGCTGACGAAGGCAGTTCCTGAGGACGCTGAGTGACAATGTCTGTCCTTTGCAGCAAATGTAAGACTTTACAGGAGCTGCGACTCCTCCAAGAAGTGACATCAGCATTTATTCTAATTTCACAAGCTCTCAACTCTTTACTTTCTACAACTGTACAGTGCAGTACTGCTGTCGTTATGCAATAAATATCCATCATTCCTCCTGGTCTTGTATCCTCTCCAGCAGATGCATTTCTACTCGATGGTTTATGCGGCGGAGATCTTTCAACACGCTGGGTTTATCTTCAAGCTCCTCGTGGAGACAGCGTGCTATTTCCAACCTCCTGTAGTCTTCTGGTCGCACGAGACGCCGAATAACCTGAAGAGCACGATCCTTAAGAGTGTAGACTGTACAAATCAAATAAATGTTTGTTAGAAGGTTTTGTCAACTCATCACTTTACAGGCAAACTCATTACATTTCAATTTATCAACATTTCTAATGCAAAGAAAGCTTTGACAGAATCAAAAATTATGAAAAACAAAGTCTCTAAATTAAAACATCTGTCAGGCTATTTTTTTCTGGTTTTGTCCTGCAGCACTTTAAAAATGGTGGAAGGTGAAATAATGCTCACATCCAGAGCTGTACATTAACCTGTGTACTGAAGTGTGGTTTTGTACAGGATTTCTGTGTCGTCGTGTAATATCTGGATACTTTTTTATAGCACCCTGATCAACAGCAAATTGACAGCCTTTCAAAATACATAAATATGATCAGTTTAGGGATTTCCTGCCAGTCATGTGTGCTCAGACAGTCTACAGTGAAGTTGGCTTATTACGTTTTAGATTAAAAATGCATTTCAATACAAGTATTTCAGGTTGTCTGATTTCATCTCACCTGGTAAAGTGATACTAACAAACAGAGCATTTTCAGCCTCTTCTGGCTTAGGAACAAGCAGCTCTTTGCAGTTCCCTCTCAAAGGCTCATCAGTCTCTGCATCTCTGAACATCCATGGGTGACCTGGGAGGAACACAAACATAAAACATCTTTTTGTTGGCAGCATTACACCGTGACATACTGTCTCTCTAAACTGCCATCAAAGCAACAACACTTTTACAGTCGACATCAGATGATATATTTTGGAGGTTCGTAGCTGACGGGAGCACTCACACAGAGTTTGTGACTATTTTTTAAAGTGCTACATTCAGGGTATGTTTGAATATGGCATATATAGATGTTTTACTGTCTTCAGTAAAACAAAAACAACAGAAGGGAATATTTTTGAACCACAAACTCCACCAAAACAATCATCTGCCACTTTTGGCCTCTGACAGCAGAGCTTCATGGCCATGCCAGGAATGTTGGAGCCATCTTTGACTCAGCACTATAATGTGAAAACAAACCGATCTGGATTGTTGGGTTGAAAATTTAGTTTTAATACTGAGTGTGCTTACACTGTGTATACATTTATTTCTTTTTTAATTACATGATATTTCCACAGAGAAAGCCTGCATCCAAGATGTACTCGGCACAGGAATGCTGTCCACACTGCACTTACAGAAGGAACAACGGCAAGAATAGGAGACAGCATCGCATTTTAAAAAAAATGTACTTTACAGCAAAGTGGGCTAATAACTTCATTTGATGAGTACAGTGAACAATTTTAAGTTTAGTCAACATATAAATTACACATGTTCTGAAAAGGTCCCTCAACAAAGGACAACTGCTTAACCAAACTTTGATAGTGTGTTGCATCAGCCCTGAAGTTGTAACATCTGCAAGATCTGTGTGTCAGAACGTGCAGGTGGGGCTATCAGAGGTGTAGTGTGAAAAGTAATAATAAATAGTGCTGTTTGAGATGCCAAACCTGCAGAAATAGCATTGTTGTTGTTGTTTACTTTAATTGAAACTCACATTTCTGAGATAAGCTAACACTTGGCATAACACCACACGGTAATTAGCATGCTAATATGCTACTTGCAATATTTTAGTGACATGCTGGAGAATCTGGCTCACCGACGTAGGTGGTCATCTTACGACCCGTTCCAGGCCGTATATCATCATACGCCTGTGGCTCCCCTCGGTAGTCTATCCATAACGGCCGGACGAGATACGGGCTGCGGTTACAAAACACTGCATCAACGCGTATCTGACTGTTCAGAGAGCGAACTAAGGGGAGAGTCTGCTCTCCCTCCTGAGGCATTGGTGCTGTTTATCAAGAAGTCGTTGGCGCAGACAGTTTAGCTCTGTAGCTAACACCCGCTAGCAGCTAGCTAAATATTCGCTGTCGTCGACGCAAGAACCTTATCGAATTGATGAAGGCTGTGTTTTTTAACTCGACCAAATCAGATGCGTGGATTTAAAAAAAGAAATTTTGCAAATAACTAAATGATACCGTAGCGAGGAAACTGTTTCAAGTAGTTTGTTTAGATTCACTCTTCCGGTTTAAAGCTTTGGGACGTCGAACTATTCTGCACTCTGATTGGTCAGCCGAAGTGTGACGACAAGCCGGGCGCAGAGATACGTGCTGAACGTGGTGTAGACTGCGAAGCAAGATTAACTATAGATTTATCTTAACATAAACACGGGAGATCTTGTTAGAGATATTGAGTCTTGCATCAAGTTCCTTCTTTTTGCTTTTGTTCTCATTTCAAATACAGACCAGGTCACTTTGCACAAAGAAGTTTGACATCAAGGACGGATGACACTGGTGTGATTTGATCATTTGACAAGTCTACACTACTAGCATGTTAAGGGTGCATATTTATGCAGTAAGCTTTTTTTTTTTTATTTTCAGCACAAGGCCACATTTCAGAGGAATATAGTCCACTAGACTTAAACTGCATAGCATTTCTGCTATTTTCTACTCTGCAGACTTGCAAAAACGCATGGAAAACTCTGTAACGTTCGATAAATGTTTAGACTAAACTGTCCATCAGCATACAAAGTAATCAGGATGATCTTCACTCGTACTAGCTACACTGCTGTATTTGCACATTTAAGCAACAATGCTATTGTATTTTTTTTAAAGGCTTTGACAGGGGTAATTCTGCAACAAAACGATTTCTTTTTTTTTCTTTAAGTGATTTATTTAGCTGGTGATAAGAATTCATCTTTATTTGTATTGCACATTTAAAGCAGCAGCGAGAATTACTCAGAAATAATTGCCATCGATTTTTATTATTAATAAAAATCAAGTCCTTTCCAGATATTTTCATCTGCAAAGAATACAAACAAGAGGAGTCCTGACGATTTAATGAGTATGAGCTCCACCCAGTTTCGTCCTCGCATAAAACACTGGGGACACAGCTGTAGACACCTTCCAGACTATTTCCATCCGACAGCAGAGGTTCACTTCACCTTTAATACTATTCTTAAACGTATCCATAAAGGTAGGTGAGAAAACAGTTTTGCCTGCGAAAAGTTTTAAAGCGCTGCCTTGCATTTTTACATATGCTTGTAAACTTTTTTTAAGAATAGGAAGCTTTACGCAGAAATTGTTCCACAGTTCTGGCTTTTAAAGGGCTATAATTAGACTTTCCGTTCTTTTACTCCAGAGTCTTTTCTGGCAAGTCGAAGCTGTGTCCAAGACAATGCGAGCTGTGAATGACAGTGTGCTTGTGGACGCGGAAGATGCGGATAGAGATGAGAGTTTGGCCAAAGTGGAGATCGCGCTGCTCAGTGCCATCTTCGTGAGCGCAGCAATCCTCAACACCGCGCTGCTGCTGATCCTCTGGAGGCAGCGCAAACAGATGACCAGGATGCGCATCTTCGTGTTCCACCTGTGCCTGGCGGACCTGGTGGTCGCTTTCTTCCAGGTGTGTCCGCAGCTCATGTGGGACATCACGGACAGATTCGTGGGTCCAGACCTTGTGTGCCGTGTCGTGAAGTACCTGCAAGTTCTCGGCATGTTTTCGTCCACTTACATGATCGTGGTGATGACAGTCGACAGGTACCAAGCTGTCTGCAACCCGATGGTAAAGTTCCAGCGGACGCGCACAAGACTGAACATCCCGGTGTGCGCGGCGTGGGGGATTTCCCTGCTGGGAAGCTTGCCACAGGTTTTCATTTTCTCACGGGTCGAAGTTGAACCCGGAGTGTTTGACTGCTGGGCTAATTTCATCCAGCCGTGGGGGCTGCAGACCTACATCACCTGGACCACGCTGGTCATTTTTGTCCTACCGGTTATTACAGTTACTGTTTGCCAAGTGCGCATCTTCAGAGCCATCCAGATCAACCTGTACCAAAAGACCCAACAGCTGGGAAGCGTTGGTGTCCCGCTGCCTTCCCGAGCCAGCGGTGTGGCCGGCATGTCCAAGGCCAGGGTGAAGACGCTGAAGATGACGGTGGTCATAGTGCTGGCTTACGTCATCTGCTGGGCTCCCTTCTTCACTGTCCAGCTGTGGTCCGCCTGGGACATAAATGCGCCTACAGAAAGTAAGTCACTGCGTATTTGTGGTGGATGTTCCGTTTAATTAAACTAAATCCCGCTGGAACATTTTTTACTAGTTACGTCTGATCTGTTATTTTTATCTAGAATCCGAGGCTCGATGCGCTTGTGCGTATTTACGCACAGATAAGATTCGATATTTACAGGTGCAAAAGTTCTTTATTTGCAAATGCATGACGCTTTGCTGTCTTCCTGTCATTCCAGCTGCGACTTTCACCATCCTGATGTTGCTGGCCAGCCTGAACAGCTGCGCAAACCCCTGCATTTACCTCCTGTTCAGCGGTCAGTTTCCCAAGAGGCTGGTGACGCTCCTGTGTCGGCGGCATTCCGACGGTAAAGACTCGATGCATGAGGAGGCGACGCTGGTCAGCACTTTGTATATGAGCTTTAAAAATGTCTCAGAGTCCAAGTCAGGTTAACACAAGAAGAGGAACGCATACAAAGTCGGCGCGCCTCGAACTAATGAAGACATATGCACTTTATCTGTTAGACTGCCAGGCACACGGACATGATGTGCGTCCAGAAGCAGTCAACAAAAGCAAATTAGAAAAGAGGGACCAGGAGTGAGAACTGAGCTCCACATGTGGTTGGATTGTGGTGTCATAATCTGGAAAAGAATCAGTTAGGTCTCTGCAAACAATTCACATCTATCATGATCTGAAATGTTGTGACAATTTTGTTGTGAAAATATTCTTCACATTTAGTAGAAGCTGGATATGAACTTCAGGAGCACTTTTGTTTTTTGTTTTTTTCAGATAGATTCCCTGATTACATTCAGTTGTTTTTATTGTGCACAAGTGGAATTTTAGCCAAAGTGTCAGTAACTAAAGTAGGGTATCTTAAATTATACAACAGTTCTTGGAGTTGAGCTCAGAGACATAGGGTACAGCACATGTTGCATCTGTAGCTTCATTTTAAAAAGACTGAAAGTGTGCACAAATACAGACATGCTTTTTATAACATGAATATATGACACCACAAACATGTTGTTGTGACGTTACTGTATTTAAACACTGTAAAATATATTTGTCAGTAGTGTAAATGTTCCCCTGTGGTGAATACCTGTTTTAAAACATACTCAGTGAATGGATGTGTAAATATTGTTTATGCTGTAGAACGAGTGTGAAATAAAATCAGATTGTCTCACTTGCTTTGCCTTTTTACTTACGTTACATACATATTATAAATTATAGGCTTATCATTGGAATTTTACAGTTAAGAAAGTAATAGTACATTTAATACAATTCTAATAAAGGCTGAAATGTAGTTTGCATTCAGCCACTCTGTTGTTTAAGCAGGGATCACATTGTATACATTTGGATATTTAACAGTTGACAGCATGCCATTATAAGACATTAGCCAAACTCAAACGTGCTGTATGTCACACATAACCTAATAAGTAATGAAGAATCTTCACACTCAAAGAGCAGCATCACAAAGGCTGACAAAGCCTGGAAAATACAACACATGGAATGTGGCCATTTATCAGGCTAAATTGTTTTTATCAACATAAAATAACTCTGGTCAGGACTTGGGCCCATAACGCTGAAAATTAGTCATCAGACATCATTTTCTTTCAGCTGCTAGACAATGATAAATCTAATGGTGTATTATGAGAACAGGCTGAAAGATGGTCATTAGCATCTGTTGCCTTTGTGACACAGCAAACATGAGCAACAGTGGCAGCTGACAGAAGTTGTGGAAAGGTTTAGTTAGTTGTTATTGTCACCATGGCAGCTGCAACTGCCTCGGTTTCACCAGAGAACTGTAAAGTAACTCAATAACTTGATCCACATTTCACCGCGTTAAGTTTGGAGACACCAGCATAAATTTGATCTTAATATATTTAGTGCTATTGTTATTAGTTATATATCACCTGTTTGCAACTAAGGATTTGTTTTCTGTGGGATAACATATGTAGGCTGAAATTTTGTGTGATGGGAATGTGTTTACTTCTCTCCCGTTGAGGAATCCTTCTGATGTGCTCTCCATACGCAAGTCGGAGTCTTGTAGTTGGTTTTAGAACTGGAGATATAAAATCAGGTATATGTTGGAGAGCAGTCTGCCACCTCTGTTATCAGTCACAGAATTGCTGTCTTCTTCTTATTAAAATGAATTTAAACAAATTAGTGAGCCCCTCTGAAAAAAAAGGGCACTTGTAGTAAAATCTGATTACGAATGCATGACATTATCAAATCATCATTTGTAAAAGCAGATAAAATGAAGAATTTGTCCAAAAATGATTTCTGAGAGAAAGATAATACCTGTCAGGTTGAAAGCTTACAGTTTTGCTTTCAAGTGTTACACAATAACAAAGATGTCCTGTTAAAGCAGTTTTCCCAATTTGCCCAGTGAATGGGTACATGTTTGCATGTGCCTGTAGGCCACCATGATGAGAGGAACCACAAGGAGTTAATTCCATTACAGGAAGCACTTGATGTTCTCTGCAATTAGATGAAAAAAATATGCACTATACCATTCAAAAGTCTGGGGTCACCCAGACAATTTCTTGTTTTCCATGATAACTCACACTTTTATTCATGTTTTAACATAATTTCACAAGGGTTTTATAATAATAAATTAGCCTTTCAACACCATTAGTTAGCACAATGTAGCATTAGAACACAGGAGTGATGGTTGCTGGAAATGTTCCTCTGTACCCCTACGTAGATATTCCATTAAAAATCAGTCGCTTACAGCTAGATTAGTCATTTACCACATGAACAATGTCCAGACTGTATTTCTGAGTAATTTAATGTCATTTTCATTGAAAAAAAGCTGCTTTTCGTTCAAAAATTAGGACATTTCTAACTGACCTCAAACTATCAGCAATTAGCCAAAATAAGTTGGGAAAATATTGAATATCAGCAAAAATCCAATTGCTCATATCCATACTATATTCATTGAGAGCACTCCTGATGATTTAGGTGGTTTGACATTCACACCAGTCTGCACACTGAGTATCTCAATGATATTCCTCAAATGAGACATTTATAGGCTGTTGAAGAAAATAACAGGCTACTATTCTGATTTTTTTTAAAGGAATGTGTAACTGAAATGTGATTTGACAGTTTTATTAAGCAAGTGAAAACATAATACTGGATGTAGGTCAAATCAAAATAATTTACTGAAATAGGAACAGCCGTGGTTGTGTAGATGGCAGGGCCCAAAAAGATACCCACCTGTAGGAAACCAAGTGGCATCAAGGGCCATAATGTTTGGTTTAAATGTAGTCAGGGAAAACAGTACATTTTGATGTGAAAGTTTAAACTATTGTTGCATTATGAGACGGGACTAGACGCAGGTCAGTGGCATCTGTTGCCTTTGTGATAGAGTGAATATGAGCAATAGTGGCAGCAGGATATGTGTAAAGGTTTTGCTATTTGTTAGTGTCACTATGGCATATTTTATACATTTGTACATAGATGTTAATTTCATTACAGGAAGGAGCTGATGTTCTCTGCAATCATATGTAAACTAATATGTGTGTATATCTACCTCGGGAATCAACCAAAATGTGGGTTATAGGTTTATAATGTTGTCTTGTGTTTTTATTGCTTTCGTTGGTCTTCTGACTACTTTTACTGAAAAGCCCAGCCAGGGACGGGAGTTGAAAATGAGCTTAAAGCTATACACACTATATGTAATACATCAGATGTGTTCTATGTTAATTGTATGGTTCCTGATCAAATAAATGAATAATAAAATAAAATGTTAAAAGGAAGAGCATGTGACACTAATAAATGCATAGGTGAATACACTATCATTTCAGGTTCCGCTCTGGTTTTTTCAGGTGCTTTTTTTTGGGGGGGGGGGGGGGGGGGGCGACACTGACCCTCGAATGTAGCATTAAAGACAACAGGGGGCCCATTGACACATTCTGCCCCTACACTCCTCAGGGTGTGGATCCGGCCCTGCACTGACTCCTCAGATGGTCCTCACGCTGACATGACAGCTCTCTGCAACACTTACTGTTAGCCCTGTTAGCTAAACAGATGCTAAAAGATTGTTTTGTTTTTTTTGCAAGGAAACCCTTCTGGCAGCCATGAAGAGAACATTCACTCCAACATGCAGCCACCATCTCCAGCACCGCCCTGATCTTCCTTCTCCTGCAGCACCGTCTCACCAAAACAGCGAGGAAGAACAACTTCCGTCCGTTTCTGCTCCTGTCACCGCCCAGCTGCAAGAATAAAGTAAAGGTGATAAACAGCCGACAGCTTCAGCCACAAGTCTGGCACCATGGCGAAAGTGAGCATAGCAACGAGACACCGGGTGGTCAGTCTGCACCAGCAGGGTCTCTCACAGGTGGAGATCTCTCGGCAGACAGGTGTTTCCAGATGTGCGGTCCAGGCTCTGCTGCAGAAGCACAAAGAGACGGGGAAGGTGGAGGACCAGAAGCGCAGCGGGCGGCCGAGGAAGCTGAGCGGAGCCGACGAGCGACACATAAAGCTGACCTGTTTGCGGAACAGAAAGATGTCCAGCAGCGCCATCACCTCGGAGCTGGCGGTGACCAGCGGCACCCTGGTGCACCCATCCACCGTCCGCAGGAGTCTGGCCAGAAGTGGCCTTAATGGGAGACGCGCAGACAGAAAGCAAGTCCTGCAGTGTGAAAAAAGCAAAGAGAGGAGACTCAGCAGTGCAGGGAAACATGAAAGCAGGGGTGATGGAAAGTGGGAGCAGGAGCTCTGGGCTGATGATTCAGAAACAGAAATATTTCACTCTACGGTGGAGGCTGCAGAAAGCCACAAGGATGTCAAGTGTCTATAGGCAGCACTGAAGCATGCTGGAGGTTTCTTGAAAGTTTGGGGCTGCATTTCTGCAAATGGTCTGCTCAAAGCTGTGAAGTGAAGGCAGATATGTATTAATGTCATCTGTGAGCCTGACAACAACCTCAAATACAGAGCCAGAGTCATAAAGAAGTGTCCTCAGCAGCAAGATCAAGAAACAGTCCTGCAAAAGACAGAATGGTCCCCACAGAGCCCAGATCTCAACATCACGGAGCCCTTGGTACATGAAGAAGCAAGATACTGAGATCGCCTTAATCCACAGAAAATCAGTGGCAAGCTCTCCAAAAATATATGAAAATATACACCCATGTATCAGTGTGTGTGTGTGTGTTACATTTATATGGGCGGCTTGATGCTAAGTTCATGTCAAGCGTAGATGGGAAAGTAGTAATACATGTCCAGCAATATCTCTGCTCTGCTCACTGCAACAAATAGTGTTTTGATGTTTGCCCCAAAGAAAACTGTCAAGCACAACAATAAGTATCTAAAAGAGCTTTTTAGTTATTTTTTTCTACTTTGTTTTCAAGAGTAAAATTAAATTATACTTACATAGAAAGTATTTCTGTTGAGTTGCTTGTTCTGCTGCTTATTAAAAGGTTTATGTCAGCAAAAGAAAAGCATTAATTTGGGAAATGATACAAGAAAATTTCCAAGTTGCTGAATATCACTGGAGTACGGTTAAATTTATCAGTAAGGAAAGAAGGGATGAATGAGGGAGCACATGAAGATGTCCTCTGTGTTAGACTTAAACAGTGAAATAAAGTCAATCGATCAATCAATCAATCAATCAGTGGTGTGAAAGTGTCGTGCTCTGCTGCTTGTTGAAAGCTTTTTATCGACCAAACAGAGAGGCACTGACTGGTATTTTGTGAATTATATAGTGATAAAAAAAGACATATCATGAATTCTCTCTCTAAAAACATTCATATGTAAACACACTTTTACCTGGTTTCATGCAATATTTAGACTTCCATTTTGGAAATCCCTACAAATTAGCAAATATGTAGATAGATAATACCCTATTTGCAATTTTAAACACATTTGAGAAAATGTTTGTATAAAACCTTTGTATTACCGTCTATCATGAAAATCTTGTGTTGCTTTTTCCATGAGCCATCCCAACATTTTCACTCTGCAGTACCAGTGAAAACATCAGAATCTATTAAACTCTAAAACATGACTCGATATACGTTCAGAATCAACACATCCAACTGCTTTCGTCATCACTGTAAGTTGACTTAACATCCATTTAATTCCTATTACAAATACAATCCTGGATTAAATGAAGATTATTACCCTTTTCCCCTGCTGGATCCTTTTTTATTTGCTGCCTCAACCTGATATTGTTTCATCTGATTTCAAAACAGCAAAGTTCAATCTAATGAAGGCTCTTAATTAAATAACATAATTCATCCTCATTTCCATTTACTTGAAGAATACAAAGCTCAGTAACATTACGCAGGCAGAAAGATAAGGTATGATAATTCCCACTGACTGGGAGACATGGAGAGGAAAGCAGACGGATCAATAAGATTGTTTCTCCATTCATTTTTACTAATTTTACTGTTTTCTGTATTCTCCTCAGATGAACATATATCACACTTTTTCATGCATGTAATTTAATAATAACATAATTGATGTAAACCTAATAACATAGGTTCAGGATGTAAATGTTACTGTTATATTTATAGTCTTCATCAAACTCAGAGGAATATTACATAAGCCTTCATACTGTATCCATGTAGCTTTGTGACGCGGGCACTGGCTGTAATTGAAAATAATGAAGCGTAATATGTGCATGCATCACTTAAACACACACACTATGTTAACGTGGCAACGCACACTTACAGTAGCATAAACATCTTACATCACCCACAAGAAAGCACAGTCTATTGCTGTGACAAAATAATTTTCATCTAAGGTCTAAATGCTCTCCTGTTCTGTGTCACACAGAATTTATTAGTAATTGTCAATTGTCAAATCAGTCAGAGCCTTTGGGATGTTTTGTCCATGCTGGCTTTAGCCTGATATGCAATACAATGCCTATACAGACAATATTTTCCTTTTGTTGCTTTTCAGCCCTGCATCATGATCAATTCAATTTGGATTTTTGACATGAATTTACAATAAAGACTCTTTCATGTCAAAACAGATTTCAATAAAGCAATGCCACTTTAAAAAAATAATATAACAAATAAAATAAGTATTCACCTCCTTGGAAGGAATATGGCACATGCGTTAATCTGCCTGGATCGGGCCTTCCTCAAAAACTGAGCGACCAATGAAGAAAGAGACTAGTGAGTGAACCCACCAAGACACCAGTGACTCCGCTGAGATATAAGCTTCAGCTGCTAAGATGGGATAGACGTGCACAGAACAACTGATGCTGGTTTTCACCAGTCAAAGCTTTATGGGAGAAAGTGGCAAAGAGAAAGGCGCTGTTGAAAGAAGCTTAAATGAAATGTAGAGTAGATTTGACCAGAATGCCATGTGGGACACTGAAGTCAACTGGAAGAAGTCTTTTGGTCTGATGAGCTTTTTGACCACCAGACTGGATGCAGTGTTTGGTGAACACAAAACGCCGCACGTAATCATCCACACAGCATCCCCATGAGGAAGCATGGTGGTGGCAGCATCATGCTGTGGCACTGTTTCTCAGCGGCAAGCACTGGAAGGTTTGTAAAGCTGAAGGGTTAAATGAATGTAGCAGAGTAGAACGAAATAATGAAGGACAATCTGATGCAGTCTGCAAGAGAAATGTGACTTCAGAGAAGATTTATGTTCCAGCAAGACAATGACCTGAAACATCCAATCAAAGCCACACAGAAATGGTTTAGAGACAAGAAGGTGAGTACCCTGGAGTAGCTGAGTCAGACCCCAGACCTCAGTCCAACTGAATATTTGTGACTGGACTGGTCACTCATGATCAATGCACAACCCGACAGTTTTGCTAAGAACAAGTTAAAATTGCAGTATCCAGATGTACAAGGCTGATTGAGACCTATCTGTACTTAGTGCAGTAATTGTTTCCAAACGGACTAAACACTGATTTGAAGGATGTGAAAACTTATGCAGTCATTCATTTTATACTTTAGATTTTTAATCATCATAACTTTGTAGAAATGTTTCATTTAAACATGACATAATCTTTTTTGGTGTGTAAATTCACATCAAATAAGCCAAATTACAATGAACCTCATTCAGTGTTGAAAGGGGTAAACTTACAATATGGGTGAATACATTTTATAGATACTGTTTGACTACCGAGTGCTACAAATACTCAAAATAGTGAAAAGTTTGATCAGATACAGCCAAGCCTGCATTTTTATGAAGGCTATGTGATGCAGTAGAATGATCCAGAGCGGGTACAGAAATGGTTTTGCCAAGTGATGTGTTTAAGGACAAAAACAAACAGTTTTTGGACAGCTCTGCCATGTTTCGCACATCAACGTCTATTTTCAATTGTTGGAGACGAACAGAAAAAAAAATCTGTAAAATTTCCTCAAATGTTGTCAGCGTTGGTTAGGTCTGTCGATGGCATGGTTGAAAATGAAAAAAATCTGAGTAGATTTAGAGAGAAGCGAGCCCTGTGGACACGTTGTCATCTCAATTTGAGGATACAAGTTTTTGAGGCTTCTAAGGCCACACAGATGAGAGAGCACTTTGCATTGTATAAAGTGAAGTGTGAGGATGTACTGCATGTGTGATTATTGTGGAGCACAAATCAAAGTGCTAGGTATCATTTTCTGATCTTCTTAGGTTGGATAGTAGTTTAGACATTTTGGAGAGATTGTTCAGTAATGACAGTAATATTGCTTCAACGCAGATACAAACCATTCAGTGAATAAAAGCTCAAACAAAGCATCAATTCAAAGAAAAAAAGTGCAACAGACAGCAGCAAAAATATGCTACCAACTATTTAATTTAATCACCTTAAATGGACAAAAAAAAACAAAGCTTGCTGAAGCTGTGAAGTAAAACCAGTGTTTTTAACAAGCTGAAGTGGAGAGAAATGAGATGTCATGTGCTGCATGTGCCAAACCCTGTGTACTTCTTTATCTTAAATGCTCTTCTGTGAGTGGCCCTCACGTTCAAGATATCACTGAAACACTGCGATCGACATGGCTCATCTCCCCCAAGCAGAGACTCATTAGATTGTCACTGTTCCAGCATACGAATCATCTTTCAGCCAAGTGAATCTGCACGTGACATTAATACACCACAAACATGTTTTTTTTGGCAGAGACGTGACAGCACACAAGCACAATGAAGGCACACATTGATTCGTCTGCGGCTTTGATGATTTGTTAATTCTGGGAGTGCATGAAAACCTTTTACCTGCTTGTTAAAACTCGATGCGTTATCGCAGACATTAACTAAACAAGCACACGCACGTGTTGTGTGAACTTTTGCCTCTTGATGCTGTCCCTGCCTTTCTACAGGTGTCTTTCTGAAAACATCACGATCATTTTGGTGCCAAATGTAAATCAGGCGAGAGTCGCTGCTTGGAACCTGCGTGTTTATTTTACTCTGTGGTACACTGAACAACATGGAAAAACAAGCAAAGGCCGTCTTTGGAACCAGGCAACTGATTTCTTCAGTGAAGCATCCATTTTATAGTTTTATAGGTGAACGAGAATCTGAGAGCGCGGTAAACACTCAGCCAGTGATATGACAGAGAAGAGGCACAGCACAGTAATTTAGATTTCATGTGTTATTCTTACAGTGGAAATGTCTCCAATGAAACAATAACACATAAGATGAGTTGTATTGAAAGCTGCCCCCTATGTTAAAGGATTTTTTTTTTTTTTTTTTTGCAAAGAAGCTAATGTATTTTAAAGCCATTGAGTTTGATGTTTGCTAGAAGTAAGGCTACAACCAGCAGCTGGTTAGCTTAGCTTAGCATGACTGTAAAAAAAAGTGGAAACAGCTAACTTGGCTCTGTCCAACGCGGCAAAAATACCTACCTGCAACATATTGTCTTTTTTGTTTTGTCTGTAAAAACAAAAACCTGTGTAAAAACTCAGTTTTTTACTTTACAAACTCAACAAGCAAGCTACAACATGGCAACCATCACCCTGTTTCTAGTCTCTGTGGAAAGCTAAAATAACTAGTTATTGGTGCTAGTCTAACATTTATCTGAAGGTTATGAGTGTGGTGTCAATCTCCCCTACTCTCAGCACAGAAAGAAAGAAAAACTGATTTTTCCCAAAAACTCTACTACATCCAAAAACATTTCATTAGACAGAAAGATCTTCAGATTCTACATTTCTTATTGTGTCCAGTTGCTCTGCCTACTGATGAAGATTCTGTAGCAATTCTCAGGAAGTTTTGGGAAATAAGATTCTACAAACAGTAGAACAACAGTCATAATACACTCACAAACACTGTAACTGTCTGAACTACAGTTACATTTATACAAATGTGAGCCAGCACCTTGCAACAAAAATAGCAAGAAATAACATCCCGAAAGCTGTGCGACAATCCTAAAAAAAAAGTAAACCATTAATTATAAATCTTAACATCACATTGCCATTTATAGTCTTTCATTAACGTCTGCGTTTCATTTATTTTTTAGCTTTTGAAAAGAAACTGCGTTGTAGCATAGACACAGCATTTTAACACGCCATGCAACATGAACAAACTAAATGAGGAGGGATAAATGCTCCTCTTGCTCTCCATCTTAATTAGCTCTGACCTTTAATAACCAGTCTGCCACGAGGCAACATTACATCTCTGATTTTCACTTGTGCAACCAGAGATAATGACATTTCCAAAGCGGATCATCAGATGCGACATTGAGCTCCCATTAAATACAAAACAGACGCAGATGACATCAGGTATATTACACATTATCATTATTGTGAGCTCAGCTTTTTGTAGAGAAAATAAAAAAATCTGCTGTGATAATAAAAAGCACGGCTTCTTCACACATCAGTGGGTATGTTGAATTAATTTCCAATCACCTCGCATACAAAAATACATCCAGTTTAATTCCATGTTTCAAAACATCCCGCATCGTGACACACTGACACGTACATGAGAGCACTTTCATTCAAACGGTTTTCTCCACTGGTCTATGGCAGCTAAAATAACAAAAAGATCTGAATGCTATGTTGAAAGTACTCTAAGCTTGCTGTATGTGGATTATTAGAACAGACTCAAGTGACCAACACAGATTGCCGATGCTATCTCTGTGTCAGCTACATGCGGTCAGACTCTGCACTGAAGAGAAGGAGTTAAGGATGAAAGAAGACTATGCATTCAGCAAACCTTTCATGTTTCTGTGTGTTTATATGGGCCTGCAGCAACCAGGAAAACAGCTGGACAGGGGTGCAGGTCAGGGAGCTGCATGCTGGCATGTCAACCACGTGTCATGAAGTCAGTCCGTCTCACCTGTCACTTGCCATTATTTTTTCCCCACTTTAACAAAATGCTTTCAGCATCTCAACACCGCCTCTACACTTTAAGAACAACCACTACCTCCATCCTGGTCTAATCTTCCCTTAGAGTGCCATTTAAAGGTTGAAGGACCTTTCCTCTAATATGATGGATTTGCTGGCAGGGGGTGACAGACATTGTGATGCATTGACTACTCAGAGTAATCACAGCCAGGAAGCTGAAGATCCAGGGTTGGGGAGGTGTGCATGGCGTATTTTCTTTTTTGAACGAGGCAGATGGATAGTTTGACGTCACAGGCAGAAGACGCGAGAGCCCTCTCTTCCGTCTTCGTCCTGGGGGATTCGGGGGAGCATGGCTGAACGGGTCAGACCCCAGAAACGAGGTGGAGACAAGTCCTTCTTGGTGGCTGTGAACTTCCAACCCATGTGAGACCCGCAGGTCCGGCACTGAGCAATTGTCCAGGCGTACCTGAGAGCAAAGAAAGGACCAAATGTTCCTTCAGATCTCCTTCAGTCTTGTTTAAAGATTCATATACACTGATGAATCATTTTCATCTGATATAATTGTTCCACAAAAAATGTTTTGGAAAAACAAAATGACAATATCATCTATTTTGTCTTCCTTATTTAAAAATACAGGAGAAATGAATAAACAGCCAGCTTTTCATTTTCAGGTGTAACTAGTGCAGACAAAATGCTTCATTATGGATGTGAAATGGTTTCCACTCTGCACTGTTGAGGTTCCTGTCCTGCATCCTGCTTTACACCATGTGCCAGCTGGGAAAGACTACAGACCAAACATGAACGGATGGATGTTGAAGTTGCACATGACACTAATCCTGGCCTCCAAACTGGCTCACAATGATCATCTCGTTTGTACACATCTTAGCCTGAGACATAAGACGTAAGCACAGCATAGCAGCCAGACTTATCTCCACAGCGCTGCGTCCATGCTGGACAATGTTCTGGCTCCACCTCATTATCATTCTGCTATAAGACACACTCTGGCTTGTTTGTCTTCAAACCAACCACAGCTGCCTTGTTCTAAGTCCAGGAAGGCACAATGGAAGCCCTAAGGGTGTTGGTGGGGATTGTTTTATTGGAAAATTTGCATGCAAGGAGGCAGCAAGCCAAAAACCAAGCAGACTACTTGATCCAAATTTTTGGCAAAATTTGCTATTTTCAGCTTGTAGCTTGCTTTTGCCTCAAAAGTTGCTGTTGTTTTACATAGAAATGGCAATTATGAAACCGGTAACGCTCATCAATGCTGATGGAAGGGCAGGAGAATGGCATGTAAAACGCAAATCAGAAATAGGACACTGATACCTGCGACATTTGGTGAGTCACACTAATACAAAGTGAATTTCCCCTTCAGCAGATAAAAGTAAAAACAGCCTTCTAGTGTCAACTTTTCCTACATTATCTGTGGAGGGCTACCATTCACTTAAGATGAAAAGACGCAAGCATACTGGATCTATGAAATATATACTAACATAAAATGAGCTGTTTTTATGAAACAAAAAAGAGACTGTAAATGTTGTGTTTCCATATTATGGTTTTCATATTAGTAAGTTGCCTAAAAACATTGCACCTAACTGTGACATGAAACTGAAACAAGTTTGGTTGTCGCAAAATAAATCACATCTGACTTTTTTTAGTTGACAACATGAACATGATGTTATCACAGTCTGTTATTTATGACATTTGCTAATTACTAACTCGCTCTTTGAACATTTGGAACAAGTTGGCATCTCTGTCAGCAGGATGTTTTGCCAAGTTTGAGATGCTTCCTTCATCATTCTAGGTTTAAAACACCTTTCATGTGCTTGTCCTCACTGTTGGTTTTAAGTGAAAAATGCCATATTTTGTACTTTGTCAGTCTACTTTGTGGACAATCCGTGGACAGTCAGGAAGAGCACTTGCTTCGGCAGCCTCTCATTTTGTCACCGTGAATGTTACAGTGTGCTTATGAGAGAAGAAAAAGCCTTTGGTGCTTGTTATGCCTCTGGGGACTAGAAGCAGAGCACTGAACACACACACACTGCCCTGCTGTCGCACATTGAGGCAGTTCACAGGAAATACGGTTTCTGTTAAAACATTGCCATTTATAAAGAATTGATACTAATAAGATGGGAAATAGCATCCTTCTTAACACCAAGATTTCAGTCAGAATTTCCCCTCGTGGGATTAATAAGGGATATATATATATATATATATATATATATATATATATATATATATATATATATATATATATATATATATATATATATATATATATATATATATATATATATATATACCGGGCTTTGCAAACGTTCTGTTACACGGTTTCATGATCTTTAGAGACGTTTACATGTCGGAGTGAAAAATTCCATTAAATAAACTGAAAGTTCTACCTTATAGGCAGGTGTCCTGAATACAATTTTTTTCTCCGGTGAAGTTGTATCAAGATGGAAGTCAAAAGAGTTGAGATATCTGCTCTCCTTCATGCTGGCCACAACAAGTCTGACAGAGCCAAGCAGCTGAACATCAGCCGGATGACCGTCCACAGAGTCACGGAGAGGCTCAAGAATGGTGAAGATCTTTCAGTGATCTTTCAAGAATGGTGAAGACCTGAAAGATCTTCACCATTCTTGAGCCTCTCCGCGACTCTGTGGACGGTCATCCGGCTGATGTTCAGCACAAAGGAGAGCAGATATCTCAACTCTTTTGACTTCCATCTTGATACAACTTCACCGGAGAAAAAAAATTGTATTAAGGACATCTGCCTATAAGGTAGAACTTTCAGTTTATTTAATGGAATTTTTCACTCCGACATGTAAACGTCTCTAAAGATCATGAAACCGAGTGTAACAGAACTTTTGCAAAGCCCGGTATAAATATATATATATATATATATATATATATGAAAGACATAAATCTGTGTACTGGGTGTCAAATAGTTGGTCCCTGCAGGTTTTAAACGCTGCTCTTGTGGTTCCAATACAATACACAGGCATCAGCATGCCGATGCAAATTTCTCAAACATCTCCTCATATGATGTGACAAGATTTTATTTTTTTGCAACTTTAGCAACTGCTGAATTTTCTCCCTTGCAAAATTTATTTGCAAAGCGCACGAGGCGCTGGAGTCTTTTGTGAGCATAACTGTGAGATCGAGGTCAGATCATGTTTCCACTACAAACAAACCACTCCAGAATTTATTTTTAACTGGGCCAGCTTCTCTTTATGATTGTTTTGGTTGGCAGCTGAGCACACTCAATGTGTTCAAGTCTTCCCAAACAAATTGTAGTCCAGAGTGTGATTCACTCGGTATAAACAATCTAAATATAAAACTACCCTCAGCTGATAACAACTGCTGCTGAAATAAACATCTGAAAGTCTCCAGCTGACATTCCAGCAATACTCGATCTACATGTTGATCCTTACAGGCCAATTTAATTCAGCTTAATTCTGTAATTATAAACCAAATATTTTACTTTCCACATCAGTGATATGAAATAACAAACAACTGCTGAGGTGCCTTGAAATTCCTTAAAAGACAAACTCACTCTAATGAAAGAACAATATACATCGCAGGTACAATGTGTTAAGGAACAGGAAATTTAACTAGGTGTGTCAAAAGCAGAGCCCTTTGATTTGATTTAGAAAACCAACAGGAGGTTTCTCCCCCCCTCTTTGCAGAAGTCTGTTGTTGCACAATGATAACCTTCAAACACTAACATCAAGAAGAGACGCCCCACTGATACCCAGGACACAAAGTACCAACCATAGGCTGCAAGGATTTAAAAGACACATTTACAGAAGCAGCAAAAAGCACAGTAAGAGGTCCAAGTCGATATAAACGTTCTGTCTGCTATGCGTTCTCTTATTAACTACTCTGAGGGGGAGTGTGAAACAAATTTGTTGAGTGTAATGAAGTTACCCTGGAAACCAGCTGTGCAGCGTGGATGGCCTGCCGACCAGGTTGAGGTTGTTGGCTTTGTAGACTGTCAGGGTTTCATGGACGTAACCGTGAGGGTTTACGTATGCAGCCATTGGGCCGTAGAGAGACAAGCTGCAGAGAGAAAAGAGGCAGGTGGAATATGTCAGCTGTAGTGAGCATGACTCTAACATGGTTCAGCCAAGAACAAAATGTAAGAAAGATTCACTGAAAATGAGCCTTTGAATGGAGGCTCCATAAAAGGTATTAATGAGTCAAAGTACCTAAAAAAAGTCCAACGTGTCAATTTAAAATTTGCAGTCTCTCTGAACCCACCACTGAGGTCAACACAACCAGACTGTAGGAGCCATGAATGAATTGTTGTTTTATTATGAGGTTAAGGGCAAATTCATTAATGTGTGTTTGTTTGGATAGGATACTATTTTGTGACTATGTTGAATAGAAGGATAGCGTCACATGGATGCAATCGGGGATAATTAAGCAAATATATTCACTTGTTCATTTGTCTGACTTGTTTTTCATTGTTTGAGAGGGGGTGAGCTGGGGAGCCGTATTTTTGTTGACTGCCATTTTCTACTTTGATTACTTTAATTAGGACTTTGTGCATGTTATCATGAGCTGATTATCTTTTTTCTTAAAAAAAGGGTAAATATATTCTTTGGAAATCTCAGTGTGCTCTCTTGTATAGCATGTCAGACAAACAGGCTCAGTCTCAGTTTCTCAGCGATTCTTGTTTGTTGAAGTCGCTACACAGATGTTTTACTGCCAAGCACTTTTAAAATCCACAATCAATAAATCCACTGTGGACAGAGAAATCCACTTGGAATATTTTCACAGTATGTCCGTGGCACAAATTCACATGGTGTAATGGTAGAGGCATTTTTCCACACTCCCAAAAAGCCGGAAGCACACTATAGTCTACTGTTATATACACTGCATATTTGTATACTATTTTAAAGCTGAGGTAGGCAGAATAATGTTATTCAAACTGCCTGAGAGGAAACTAGACTTCAACACCTCTTCTTGGCTCCATTTTAAGGCTTTAGAAAATCTAATTTGTCATCAGTGTCTTTGGCCAGCAACAGATCTTTTCATACAGAGGGCATTGTTTCTATCGGCCGTTATGAAAATACAAATGTGTGAACACCTCTCCTCAGAAAACCTTATTCTGAGTATAGTTTCAGAATAATGAGCTGAAATCAGAGTACAGTGTCCAGGTTTTCAAAACTATAAGCTGCACTAATTATTAAAGTACGTTTATATTTAGAATGGATCTCATCTTGTATAGTGCAGAAAGATGTCGCTCTCTGATCGCTCCTTAGGGATTTGTTTTAGTTTTATGTCCAGCACCTTTACTATTTGTATGTAATCTCATCTGCCATATTATCATCTAAAAACCCTTAAAAATCAACTGCAGGCCACCTGCTCGATTTTAAACAGCAACATAGCAGACAGATAGAGACAGATATTCACTTTAGGAGTTAGTGAAAACCTAAAACAAAGCTCAAAGACAGTTAAAGGTGAAGTCAGCAATTCCAATACAAGACACAAGTATCTGTTCACGGTCTGCTAGCTGTCCACTGAGCTGGTGGACAAGAAAAATACCCAGCATCACTACACAATCCTGACTTTGTAAATAAAACGCAAACTTGGACTGACCCATGTAACACTGTTCCAGCAAGTCCTGTGCACATTAAAGCCAAAATATGCTAGCTCGCTACATAGCAACAATTCTTTTCCACAAATGTTTAATTCAGGACTGTCAATGCCAACTTTGCTCTGCGACTGCTGTAGGTGTAAATTAGTTGATAACATTAACCAGACATTGCAAAAACACGTTGCACATTCAGGTTTAAGCTACTAAAAGTCTAACGCAAGTCAAAGGTCACACATCAAAACAGACTTTTCATTGATAGAGTTCACTGAGTGCAGCAACAACAGTAATAATAAACAGAAAGTTAAGATAAAAACTATACTTTTCAACTTTAAGCTCTCCAAAATGTAACCAGACACACACAATTTTAAAACATAATCAGCACCAAAAACACCATTTTGAGTCAGCTTTTTAACTAGTAATTGAGTATGTGCAATGTTCTCCTGTTCTGTTTTGAGCCCCTAAAAGAAAATGCATGACTCACATAGTTCCATTAGTCAGAGGAAGTGTGCTTATAAAGTTTGTAACTCCTGAACATCTCTCCCTGAAATTATTTTAAGGCACATAATCACTCAATCCCTCAGATTACCTGGGTGATAAAACCATTCATGTACTTTTCTCATAAACATCCAGCATTGGCCTGGACAATTTCTTTGGTCTACAGGGTTTCTTGTGTCACTGCTGGACACACAGCACAGGCAGACTCTTTGAAAATGACATTACATAACAGTGTGTGAGACTGAGTATGGAGGTGCAGAGTAAAGTCACTAATATTCATGATGTAACGCCAGACTTTATGCAACCCCTAGACAGACAGTCAAATTGTTGAGTGTGACGCATTAACAATTTCAGTGATTACAGGGAAGAAACACACACAGACATTTAATTATCCCTGCAGCTGCAAAGAATATGTTTTTCCCTTGAAAGACAAAATCTATAACGTATGGTAATCTGTAGCCTTTTCTTTGCATTATTGTACCAATAAATGCAGAAATATCAAGCTTCATTAAGTACATTTTCTATTCTGCTACAGACTCAAATGACCCCTTGTGACGTGACAAGACTGCATCGGGTTTTTTCTGCTGTCAGACTTTTCCAGCATTTTTGAGTTTTTGGTGACCTGGCAAAAGGGTGAAGATATCACAGCATTAAGTATAATATTCCCAGTGTTGAATTCCTTTAAGAAATATTGAAATTTCATAAACTTTGCATTCACACTGTACTGAAAATCATTTAGACTACAAAATGCAAAACCACTGGAGTGGGTGGACTTAAAACAAACAGTTCTTGCATTGAAAAAAAATAATCAACTGAATTCCTCACCTGAAAATTTCATTTTTTGTGGTGATTTCTGTGTCCTGGCACTGCTTACAGCACAGTGATGTGCACTGAGGAGGAGAGATAGCATAGTGTTAACAGAATATATTTGCCCAATATTTTCAATGCAGCATCTCCACTGTTAGCTAACTGAAGATGCTATAATAATCATTCCTTCTTTCAGGCCTCCACATGACCCACTAAAGAGATGACAAGAGCTCAGCTGGCTGCAGACTGTCCATTAAACAGGGTTATCATCAGCTAGAAGAGAAAAGCAGATAATGGACAAACGTGTAAGAAAAGACACTCAGTTCCTGGTAATGCAACAGTAGCCGTACATGCTATAAACACTATGTTGATCTGTGTCTGTTTTCAACCTAATGTCTGTGAAATGGTCAGACTGCTCAATATCTGTAATTTCTATCGTGACCCAGTTTTTAAATTTGATTAATGAGTCTGTGTTTGATTGGAGGACAAGATTACAAACACTTCCTAATTGCAACTATTTATGGGACCATATTATCCGCAGAGACATCAAAGATTTCTTTTCAGATTTACTTCACGTCACTGCCTAGCTCCGTCTCCCATATTTCTAGTCTATCTTCACTGCTCCTGTCCAAATAAAGGCAACACAATGCTAAAAGATTATCACACTGAAGACTGCATTCTGGAAAATTTTGACCCAATACTAGTGTCACGGGAAAAGTTAAGGGATCACCAAATGACTGTAAATCATCCCGCTGAAGATAGATAAGCATCTACGCTAAACTGCATGGCAATCTATTATAGTTGTGGACATATTTCAGCTTGGACTATAGTGAGGGACTCAGTGACCAAGAGACGTTTCCCTCCCTCAAACATTGCTACTAGCATGGCTAAAAACAATCTGTGACAGCCCTGACACACAGGACTGAATTAAACCACGAAGACAGAGACCAGACTTCTTCCTTCTGTTTATATTAAATTATGCATGTTAGTAGAGAAGTAACAAAGGTGAGACAAAGTAAGAGCTGTTTCAACACTGTCTACAAACTCTCCCTGAGAACAGTTTGACCAGTTCAACATGACAACCAGCTGATGTATGCTGCGTTTTGACTACTGATCTATAAAAGTTCCTGTTAACACCTATAAAACCAAACAATCTTTGCTTTCACTGAATAATCTGTAAATACTTTGGATCATGTAAGCCAACGCTGGACAGAAATACGGCGGCAGAGGCACATCTGTTAGCTCCTGTCAGGCAAGAACTTCAGAGGGAAAAACAGACACATTCTGCTTACTACAACACTGGATCTTATCACGCTGAGAGGGAAATTACATCTGAGGCCGAGGGGGCAGAGAAGAGGTGTGGTGGGGCTGGGCAGTGTCGCTAGTGGTAAACTTTGCATACCCGGTCCATGATGTCCAGCTCACAGCGAAGTCTCTGGATAGCACTGCCGATCTTCAGCAGCTGAAGCCGCAGAGCGTCGTCTATGGGCAGACAGGCCGCCACTCTGTAGGAGAAGTCTGAGAGAAACCAGGCAAAAGCAAAGAGAGACATCAAATAAATAACAAAGAGAAAGCACAAAGAACACATGTGATGTGCATGTGCCAGTGTCTGCGATCCATCTCTAATAAACTGAACAGAGGCTCACCTACGGCGTTGGTAGGGAGAGAGTCATCCTTCAGATTCTCATCCCATTCGTGAAGCTGTTTCTTCACTCTGTTCATTAGCGACTCCTGTGAGGTAAAGCGCAGGAAGCAGACAAATGATGGTTCACTGTTTATAGTCAATGTTTATGCCTGCAGGAAATTCCAAGCATTACGCATGAGCTGCAGTACTCACAGAGTCGTAGAGTGCATAGACCCACGGTGGCCATGGTGTCAGGCTGGCACAGTGAAACTTCCTCTGTGGTGAACAACAGATGAACTATTAGTGAATCTAATATATTTTTGATGATGATCTAATCCTGAAGCATCCTTACATCTGTATAGTTTCGCTTCCATTCCCTACTCGGATTGATAGTGACACTATAAGTGCACTTTGCACAAATTCACATGATTTAAAGATAAAGGACTTTCCCTCATTCTCCAAAGTCTAGAACTACTTCATAGTCTAAAACTGTACACATTGTGTTATTATATTTGCATACTGTGCATTATTGTATACTGTATCATTAATATGTAAGCTGAGGGAGAAAGCATATTGCCATTCAAGTGGCCTGAGTGGAAAACAGACTTCTGCACCTCCTCTTGGCTCCATTTCGAGGCTTTAGAAAATCTAACTCGCAAAGAGAGACTTTGACCAATCACAAATCTTTTATAGGAAAGATTTGGAAAAATAATCATTAGAATAATCGATAATAATAATTTAATCATTGTAAGTTGCCATCTTACTGTATTTTGGAGTGTCTGACCTGTTGATAGTTACTCCACCAGCACTGAGCCTGTTTCCAGCTCTGGGGTGTTGAGGAGGGGTGCATGTGGAGCCTGGACAGGGGCGTCAGCTGCACGGCAGAGAGGGGGTCTGGAAGGATTCGTTCTGGGAGGATTTGTACTTTGGCTTGTCTGATCCTGACAACAGAAACAAAGGGAGACAATGACACAGGCAGTGGAACAAAGGGGAGGAAATGTGAACGAGAGCAGCAGAAGATGAGTGAAACTGAGCAGACGAATAACAGACTAAACTAATGGTGTCCTGGCTGAATGTTATAAAGGGTATGACAGGATGTTTGTTAATGGGAGATGATCATAAAATGGTGTATCTGTGTGCTTTCTCTGTCGGCAACAAGAAGTATTTGTTCAAGTCCATTTAGCGAACCTTCTGGAGCCGGATAACGTGAGCGGTAAAAACATCTCCAGGTGTGACCAGACAAATTTACACAATGAAAGTGGAACACAATATTCAGTGTCTTACCTCTGTTTAGCAGCAGAAGTTATGACAAAATTGACTGTAAAAACCCTATTTATGATGGTACTGTATTTCCAAATAGCTGTTTCTGTAGCATGTTGAGTCAGTCGTGCCAGGCTAGATACTCAGAAATATTTGTCACATTCTATGCATTTTAATACTCATTATATATCAGACAAGAGAGAGACAGGCAGATTTCCATTGAAATTAATGATAGCTTGACTGCTATACTTGCTAAAGTCCCAATAGGAAGTCAATGAGATTATAGCAACCAATTTGTGTGCATTATATAATAACAACTGGAAAAGGAGGGAAATGTGTCTTAATGAAGTTTCAGTTTTATGGTCAGTTAACCTCAATGACTTCCTGGGCAGTGGAGGATGTAGATAAACATAATCAATGGTGTCACCACAACAGTGAAGGAAGCAGCTTTTCTCCATAAATACTTCCTTGGTTTACCCTCCATTCAAGAGGAAGCACAAAGATTGTTCTTGCATAACACACACAAATGATTAAAACCCCACCTGACTGAACTACCATGCAGCTGTAATGGGCTCAGAAAGAACACATAAAAACCACCAATGTGATTTAGTGACGCCCCTCTCATGGTCTTTGGTAAATTTCTACAGTGTTCTACAGTTTTCTTGAATGCCTGGATCGCAAATACGTTGAGTTTTTTATGAGTTGAAAGGGCCCGAATTTCCACAAGACAAGATGATCTCATGTAGCACGTCACAGCTTGCATGTTAAAAATTTCACAAAACAGGTCAACCAGGAGCCAAGTGGACAGATGAGGTTCATCTGGGCCTTTCAGGGTAAATAAAAGCTGGTTCATGTGCTAACACTGTCTCTCCTTTAAACACCTGATATCCACCCTGTATGATTTATATATGTATATATGTCAGGGTAGAGACTGCGATTTGGTAGAGTTGGGGTTTCTACCAGTAGAGTTTGCGATTGGAGTCTCTACCAGTAGAGACTCCAATCCTACCAGTAGAGATTTGTCAGGGCTAAGGTTAGACTTTTAAGGTTAGGGTCAGGGGTCAGATTTAAAGTTCCATCTCTACTGGTAGGATTGGAGTTTCTACTGGTAGAGACTCCAATCGCAAACTCTACTGGTAGAGACTCCAATCGCAATCTCTACTGGTAGAGACTCCAACTCTACCAAATCGCAGTCTCTACCCTGACATATATATACATATATATACATATATATATATATGTATATATATGTCAGGGTAGAGACTGCGATTTGGTATATATATATATATATATATATATGTATATTGCATCTTCAACATCTCTACATAATAAATTCATTAATTACTAAGTTTTCTTAAATTACATTTGCTATAAGTAAATTTCCTGCACAATCTCCCACATTGTTCCATATAATAAGGCAGTTTATGATAAAACCCAATGTGCATGCTTGGAGGAAGTAACACTGGACTCTGCAAACACACCTGGTGCAAACTGGCAATGATGTTTTTAATTCATTTTCTGAAAGTGAACGTGCAAAGAGTTAGTCTGCCCTCTAGCTGTGAATCACAGGAACGCTGCTCAAGTCACTTTAATCAAGGTTCAACATGATATTGCTTCTAAGACTCCAGCGCTTTTCAGAAACCGGCTCTCCTGAAGTGACATCTTCGATAAGAAAATACACATTCAACAATTTCAAGTTTAATTTCATTGTATAAAATATGAATGTCTAAGAAAACATTCCATTTGTCAAATTAGACTGACCTTAACATGAATACAAATAAAAAGGCTCCTCAGATGAAACACACAAACTGTAGATATTAAATCATAGTTCAACACTTCAGAAGTGCTGTTTTTCAACCATGAATTCACTCCATGTGAAAACTAAAGCATGATGTGTGTGCAAAATAAACACAAATATAAACACAGCATCCATCCATTATCCATACATCGCTTAATCCTCATTATTAATCCTCTGGAGCCTATCCCAGCTGACTTAGGGTGATGGCAGGGGACACTCTGGACAGGTCACCAGTCTGTCACAGGGCTACACATAGAGACAAACAATCACACTCACATTCACACCTACAGACAATTTAGAGTTACCAATTAACCTGAGCATGTTTTTGGACTGTGGGAGGAAGCTGGAGGACCTGGAGAAAACTCAGAATGCACAGGGAGAACATGCAGAAAAACCCGCCTTCCCAGGAGTCTTTCTGCAACCAGGAATCTTATAGTTGCAAGGCGAAAGTGCTAACCTACAGCCACTATGCATCCTCCATAAATGCAGCATGAAATACTTTATTAAATTCTATCATTCTTCACACATGACATCTCTGACAGAAAAGGCGTTCTAAAACAACTAAGTACCATGTTTCTCTTGTCATCTGTTGCATTGTGTTATTTTTTAAAAAAAAGGCATTTTCAGGTCACATTTTATAGTCATTGGTAAAAGAAATGTCCGTGTGCTGGTCACACTATCTCATCATTCTCCTTTAAAGCCACACCTCACCAGGGTGTGGATTAACCCAGTGGTTTAGAATTTGTCAACCAAGGTGACCAGCTGTTCAGTGCAGTGACTCTAAATGGAATATACACCAAGTGTCAGCTCAGACTTTGCCCTGTATTGTCTTCTATGCTTTTTTAGGTTTTGTCCTTTGTGTGGTTTTGTGTCTTTATCACACACCTTTGAGCGAGGGAGCAACAACAAGGATTTAGTCCTAACCTTTGACTTAATGCTTTATGAAGCAATTTCAACTTACCCATCTGCTTGAGTTCTTATCTCATGGACCTTGAATCTCTGCCTCCCTACAGCTTTCACTTTGACTGTTTCGATGCCGTACTCCTGCTCCTCACGGTATGCATAGATTTCGGCTGTTGTTCCAAACTCTGCCTCCGGTTCACCGGCATCGCTGCAGAGACATATCAAATAAAGCTATTAAATTAAACAGAGAAAGAGTGGAGCTAATCATCTTTGAACTTCAAGAGACAAACACTGAAAAATGGTCAGAACTGACACAACTGCTCAAACATTTCATCCTACATTTTTGTCTAGGCAAAGTAGCAGAATGAAGTCTCCAAGTTCAAACCAAGATAACTCCAGATATCGCCAGAGATTATTTCACAGGCTTTATAAAGCTTCTCTGTTGTCACTGAAGATACATTACGAGTTGTTTCCAGGCAAATACAAGTGCACTGACATGCTTGTCAAAATATGGTGTGCCCCTTAATCTGGGACATGCAATTAAACCAGTTCACCCTGAGGTAATTATTAACAGACCCAGAGATATTTCCATAACTACACACCTGTGTGCGAGCACAGCAAAGGTGCGGTCTCTCTGGATGACGCTCCGCATCATGCTGACCTCCTGCGGCCTGAACAGCTGCAGAGGCAGTGTCTGGCCTGGAACCAGCATCACAGCCGTGTGTGGCAGCACGGGAATGGTCTGACAGCTGTCGTCGTCGTGGACTGTGCGGCCATGAAACTCCTCCATGTCTGAGCCCAGGTACTGCCATGACAGAAGTCAGCATCAACACAACAGGAGAAATTCTGCAGCTAAAATACACTGGGAATGTTGCATGTTACATGTATGGAAGTAAACTGTATATTTTCTGTTGGGATAAGAGTGAAGGTGGTGCATCACTCACAGCATGTGATGTGGGAAGACTGGGGTCAAAGGTGATGATGTTGGGCTTCCCTGTTTCCTCACTGTCTCGGTCTTCAGTCTCCATGTCATCCTCCTCCTCTTCCTCCTCCTGCTCATTGTCTTCATTGCACAGCAAGTTTACAAACACACACAGAGGCCAGTTAGCTCCTCTCGTCTTCAAGTTAAACCTTAGCAGCAGTATATCAAGGTGATAAGCCACTCTGAAGGTTGAAGTAAAAGGAAAGCGAAAGCACAGTGCTGAAAAATGTTAGTTATGATGTGTGATCCCAGACAGTGGCCTGTAGTGAGGAAATGTTAGCTAGCAGCTAGCAGCAGAAACACACACACGTCCTGCAGGTGAAACTCTGAGCGGCCTGGAGGTAAGTTTAGCGGTTACCTGGTAGCAGCTGTAACTGGTTTCCCATGTTGTCGTTAATGTTGTCTTCACCTCCACCCCTCTCGTCAGCCATATCCTTGTGTTTACAACAGTAATTCTTCTTCTACGGCTTCTCAACGTGCAGCACCAACATGGAGTCAAAGCGCCCCCTAGGCGCCAGAATCTGATCAAAATAATCCACTGAGGTGATGTCTGCTTCCTCCACCCTTCTGTCAAGCAGCCTTTGCGAATATGATAACTTTAAAAATTCATTTGACTCTGGATTACGCAACTATCTAAAAATATTAATTACTTTAATTTCTGTATCATGGAGTATCGCCGAGATGAGTTCACTTCTGTGCAATGAAAGGCATGGCTCAGTGGGTAGAGTGGCTGTCTTGTAACTGGAAGGTTGCCGATTCGATCCTCTGCCCGTCGAGTTCACGTCGAGGTGTCCCTGAGCAAGACACATAACCCCTAATTGCTCCTGGTGGGTCGTGGTTAGCGCCTTGCATGGCAGCTTCCGCCATCAATGAATGTGACATATCATGTAAAGCGCTATATAAATACAACCATTTACCAATGTCATGCCTCACACTAACTGCATTACTTCCAAGTTGAACATTTGTGTACTTGTTCTTAGATTGATGGTAATTCTTTTAAATTGCCAGACTGGATTCAAGTCTGGCGACATGTGCGTTTGGAACATTTTGTAGTGTGCTTTGGAACATTGTATATTGAACATTGTATATTGAAATACTCCTCTTCTCCGGGTCTACAGGCACACTATTTTAGTATATCAATGGTATTTGAAGATCTTTTAATACCATCTCCTCAGCACATTTTGCACTCATGCAGCCCTGTATCATCACACTCCCACATCCATGCTGGACCTCATCCAAACAGGCCATTAATTGAGCTCTTAAGTAAAATTAATTGGGCAATTCTGTACTTGAATGCTTTCCAGAGAGGTTGATGTTTTCGGTCCTTTCAAACTGTTGCAGAAGTTCAGATTTTCAGTTGCCCATCAGTTTATCAGAGCTAGATTATGCAAGTAATGGCTATGACTCGTTTTGTACCTCTTACTGGTGCAAATGTGTGCCCCTGGATTGTGTGGCACCCTTTTCAATTTTTATGAAGAAACTCAATCACATTTTTATGATCCTTTGATTCTTTTCCATGACGAGCCACAATGCTCATTTTATTACACTAAATTGTGCACAACTTCTACCATAACTTGAGAAACTGACTTAAATGAAGGAGTTGAATACTACATACACCAGTGAAATTCACCAGCTGTTGACAATTATCATTAAAATAAGTATGATACAAAATGCTGCGTACAGTGAATCCATGAAGTAGCAATTTATCCCTAGTTACACAAGTGAAGTTAGAGCAGTAGTTTGGTGTTTTGAGTAATGTCGAAGAGTTTCAATAGATTATTTCCTAGCTCTGAAGGCAGGTTTATGTGTACAGCACCTCGTGACGAGGCATGTTGCAGAGCTAGCTTGGGAAGGTAATAAAGCAATGCAAACTAGAGATGGGAAAGCTAAATGTCAGGGAAATTAATTTGCAGGTTTGACTCTAGTAGCAACCAGGAGTCTCTACAATCACTTAATCAGAAAAATGTTTTTAGCAGCTTGAATTACCTTGAATTAAGATAAGTTCAGCTCAGATGTGTTCAGTTATAAAAAGGCTGCTGTCAAATTACATTGTGTGACCTTTAACCAATTAATGTGGGAACTAATTTTGACCTTTTCTGAACAGGTAAACACATCAAGGTGTCTTTTGATTAACTGATTTAAATAGCATTTTGTGGTTATGCATTAAATATGTGGTGCTTAAGCCTGCATAAAAAAAAAACTGGCCAGCAGCTTTGTTGAAAGAAACTCCTCTAGAAAAACCTTTAATTATGATAGTTGAATATGACTGAATCATTACAATTAGTCCTTTTACAAATCAATGTCCAATAAATAAACAGTATCGTGCAGGTCACTTCCAGCAGATTCAAACTGAAAGGAGTGCAGTCCCTGTTTGGGTTTTCAGAAACTTGGGAACCGTATAATTGACTCTAATTTAGACTGCTTTAAGACAACTAAGGTTATTGGATAATTCAAGCTTTTGGTTCCAGATCAATTACAGGTAATGGCAGTCTATGGCCCAAACACATACCTAAATACTTGGAGCCAATTAATTTTCTGAACTGAATTCAACGGCTCCCACATTTGCTTCATATATCTTAAATTATAGAAAAGTTGAATGAAATTAGATACAAAACTCCTCTAACATTTCCCTCCATGCTGTGAAATGCATTTACACAAATGTAATTACACCAACATTTATCCCATCAAAGCAAACTAAGAAACTAAAGCTTGTGGTATTTCAACAGTGTTTATTGTTCAATACACCACATGACAGTTGTAAGAAGACAAGATGTTTTATGGTCCATGAACACAGTTGTAAGAAGACAAGATGTTTTATGGTCCATGAACACAGCAGCTGCAGTTCTGATGTTGTCCAGCGTCTTCACCATCTTCAGGTCAGACGTCCACAGTGGGCCCATCTAGTCGGCTATTTGAAATCAGGGTTTAGGCCTGGCTGAGGGAAGCTCACAGCAATCCACTTCAGAAACATGTGTCGGTCATCTTGGAGAGGCTCAGACGGGAAAGGCAGCTGGCAGGGATGAGGCTTACTTTGACCTCTGCCTCATCTTTCTCCTTTTACGCTTCAGCCTGTTGAAAATAAAAGGGCGGCTGTCAGGAAAACGCATTTTTGCACAAGGCACATTCAAAAGTGCATGTATGTGTTTCTAATGTCCAGTTAAATTCAGCAAACCAAAAAGTGGAGGTTTGAAATGAAACAGCAAGATAGCGATGAACTTCTACAGCATTTACACTGCAGAAACTTGGCTACAGCACAGTCTAGCCAGTCATTAAAATGCCGTTTCACTCACAGCTCAAGAGTAGCCCCATGTGGTCAACCTACAACAAACTGCTGCTGTGCAAATCAATACCACATATTATCAAGAAAGAGGCTGCAAGTATTTTGGTCCCTTTGAAGCATATCACTTATTTTTAGCAAACTGCAGTAAGACCAGAGTGCCCACATTTCAAATCCAAGAAAACACGAAGCTTCCAATGATGTCAATTAGTGGTTTTAAGCATGACATCATCAGAAATCTGTAAATATTTAGATATTGATCATTGATATATCTGCATCCCTAAGGCCATGCCTATGCTAGGGCTGGCCCGAATAGTGGTTTCTGGTCCCCGGATATTAGGGCCCTATTAAAGACGAATATCCAAATATTCGTTCCGCCTCATAACATCCGACAGGGTGGGGGGTGGCGGAGACGGCCCGAATATTTGGATCCATTCGTCTGGTCTACTGGACACAAGTTTTGTCTTCAGTGAAACTGAAGAATTGCCAAACAGCAGAGGTCTTCGGCATCTTGTCTTGGGTTTATGCAACGAAGTGAAGCGTGACGTCAGAGTCGGCAGCCACCCGGCCATTCGGGTGGCGGTAACAAACACGAATGGATGAGCCAAACACGGCAGGATGAGCCAAAGTGGGGCGAAGGGAAGAGACAAGCTCCGAATATTCCTATTTTCATCTGGGGGGAGTAGGGGGTGATCACATAGACATATGTGTATGTGATCACACAGGCGGAGGGAAGACAGTAACGCCGAATATTCGTTCCGCCCGGTAACGTCCGCCCGTGGGTGGTGAATATTCGGATACCAAAATTAACATCCGGATACCGCTGTAGCGAACAAATATTCGGGTCCAGCCCCAGCCTATGCTTGATTTTTTTTTTTTTACTGTAAGGCCAAAAATTCAGATCTATTTGCACTATTTCCAATCAGCTGTGTGCATTAACATTGTAAGCATCAGACTGCAGCCGCAGTATGACCAAATGCAAAAGGACTGTCAATACGGCTTACAATCACGAACAGCCCTTCCTAAATATTTTCCACTACTGTCTACAACACCCTCCACAAGTTGTGTCACTGTACCGTGCTGTGGAATTCAGGCATTTTACAATCCCTTTCATAGGTGTAGACAGGTTTCATAAAAGACCTTCACAGATCACATCTAATTTGCATTTACAGAATAAGTGAAGCATTAATGCTTACCTGCGCATACGCTTCTTCCTCCACTAGAAAATGAAAGACACATTTATTAGTGCACACTGAAGACTGTTCAAATACACCACATTTGCACTTTTTTGGTGCTTGACAGAAAAAAATGTTTTATGTTTTTTTAAAGACTGATCTACAATAGGCATGTCACTGAATATATTTTCCTCCAATTTAAGGATTCATCAATCCATAATGCAACAAGGAGTTTGTCATGCAGGTTTTACTCAAAAAGTAGACTCAATTTAAATTAAAAAAAAAAAAAAACCTAAAAGAAAAGCATGTCAGTGGTACAGAAAAGTTTAGGTTAATCAAAAACACAGTATGTAGTGTCTTGAAACTGCTCCACATCACAATATTCTGTTGAGTGCAAAGCCAGATTTGAATGCATCTGAAGCAAAACACGACTTTGGAAATCTCTGCCAGTGTTACCCCATATGAGAAAGGTTCAAAACAGCCTTAAATATTTTATTTTTTCTATCCAGACAATCTTAAAATAAGCTTAAGATTAACAATTCTTTACAAATCAAGTTTTTCAATCCATTAGGTGTAAAACCCTGTATGTTTTCACACTGCAACATTTATCCAAGAACACCAAATTCCTGCAATGTCAGTGTTTTTCCACTATTGTGCAGCCCTAACGTGCTCTCACGTACTACTTGTGCTACAGCCAGCATTCTTGCTATGATGCAAATAAATTTACAGCTAGAGCCACTGCTGCAGGCTACATCGGTACTAAAAAGTATTTAGAAGTGGTGCTATGAACTGGCCCTTCTTCCATTATCACATGGCTACCTGAGTCAAGTGGTTTAACGCGGCTAACATCATAGCATGCAGCAAAGCGGGCCTTACGCCAGCATTAGCATTTACATTAGCTTGTACAGATTCAAAATTGGTTATAGCTTCAATTAAATTATTACCAGTTTTCAAATTGACTGAAAAACAAATAAACTGTTCATTTAATAGCAAATTTAATAACAATAAGGCGGGAGGTGTTGTTCAGCTACTAGCTAGCAGCATTGACTGAACCGGGAAGAAGACGAAAAAACCCTAAAACACCGATACTGGCTCGGTATCTTACCTTGGCTCTCATCGTGGGGAGAGGTTTCTGTGGAAATAAAATATAGAAATGATGAGTGATTGCAGATGGCAAATAAAATTCAATGATTAGTTTGGATTGCGTTTAGCGGAGAAGCAATTTTCCATACCTCAAAGCGAGAAGAGCAACGGAAAGAGGATGTGACGATAAAAGAGCGCGCCTTTTATAACACAATAACGTCATGTTCAAGCGCCGCTGTCGTGTCTCAGCTCAACGGGAAATGTAGTCCAATTGGGCAAGTTTGTCTCCTGGCCGCTTTGAGGCTCAGGCGACAGTTTTGATATTATGTTTTGTTTAATGCCATGTTCGCCCTTGTGTAAAATCAAAAGGTAACAGTTTAGATTTATTGTATTAAAAATACAGCCTCAAATGGAAAATCAGCGCAACAGAAGTCAGATGCAATTATCCTTAGCACGGATTATGTCAGTGTTGTAAAAAAAAAAAAAATCTGTGATGTTCTGCTATTCTTCTGAGATATTTTTTAGTCTCTGCCTCTCTCTCTCGCTCGCGCTTAAAAAAAAGTACCCCAAAGGTGTTTTATTTGATTCAAGTCAGAGGAAATATCTGGTCAGGTCATAATTTTTACTTTTTTTCTTCTTAACATGATTTTGTCAGTGTGCTTTGGATTGTTATCAAATATGCCTCTTCTGTCCAGCTTCTGCATACTAGCTGTCATCTGAGACACAGCATTTCGTTTATCCACAGTCATATTTCCCCAACAACTTTGCCACTCTTACTTACTATCTCTTACTGCTATCACACTTCCACCTATGTGCTCCACTATTAGGTCTATGCATTCACTGTGGTGGTCCTGTCCAAACATGCTGGACCACAGCTAACCAAAACAAATGTATCTTAGTCTAACCTTAAAAAAATAATCTGCTTCCAATATCCAAAGGGCTTCTTTCCAAATTCTTTAACAAAAATTAACTTTCTAGTTTTGTGCCAAAGAGCAAGCAAGGGTTGTTTTCTTGGACACTGTCTTTAGAGTCTAACATTCTGTAATATCCTTCTTACTGTCTGAAATGTCACAAGAATTGTGACTTCCATCCATAGCCCCAGTGCCACGTCAGTCTCAAGCAGTTTCCTATCTGTTTCTAAGACTCACATTATGTAAGAAGTTCACTGTCCGTGCTGTCATTTTAGGGAAGAGATCACTGCAGCTCTGATTAGCGGTGCCATGACTTGGTCTATACTTTCTGAACACTGCTACAACTGTTTCCAGTCACTTTTAACAAGTCAACTGTCTTCCCGGATTCGTTTCCATCCTTGTGAAATATTATAATCTGATTTATTCTTTCCATGCTGAGCTGTGATGCGGATAGACAAAGCTATAAACCTATAGGTCAAAAACTGGAGGCTGTGGTGTTCACATCTCATTTATTACCAAGTCCATACAGCTAGGCTAACTGGAAACACACACAGGCGCACTCAGGTGTTTTGCTTCAGTCCTCAAAGGTTGTGCAACACGTACGCCTACGATAATCGCTCTTGTTGCATCAAGTACCTGCTTTTGAGGCTTTGTTTGTTCATAGGACAAACTGTACTTGTCGAGTTAGAAATAAAACAATCCTTACACAGGATTGTAATCACTCTCACAACAAAACCCCTTTATTCCGTTATGACATCCCTTATTCATGTAAACCACATTTTCCAAATGACCAATGACAAGTACTTAAATTTGGTAAAGCCCAGAGTGTCTGTTTTGTATCACATACTTCATCACAGAATTCTGCTTTAATTGGCTTCTTCCGGTTCAACACCATTAATACCGTCTTATTTTATGAACTCCAAAGCTCCATTTGGACATAAACAGGTGATCTTCAGTACAGACAGAAACAGGTTTGCCAAATAAACACAGTAAAACATAAATGTATGAAAATGTTTTTATTTCATTAGATGTAAAGTTCCATTGCCCACTGGTTGAGCTACAAAGCATGACTTTGCTTTCCCCAGCATATTTTTTGTTCACAAATGTGACCTAACATTATCCCAACCCACAAAATGAAATCTGAAATGACTTTACTGGTCCAAATCGTCTGAAGACACCCCGAAAAGTGATTTTTTTTCCCTCAAAACTGATCAATCAGCTGTAGCTTTCATGCTTCACAAGACTAATGATGTAGTAAAGCAAGTCACAGGTGTCACCAATAGAAAAAAAGTTGGAATATACATTATAGACTTCTATCTTTTCCATAAAATTCAAGGGGAATGGCAGTAAATGTAGCAGTTTGTTCCCTAGAGTCAAGCTCATTACAACTGTGTTCTTAAAAATATTCAGTCATCTGCTCAGGTTATTGCTTTAAAAATCCAGTGTGGTTAAAACATTGCAGATTTAGCAAGAAATGTGGTCAGGCCATGATGATAGAAGAGTAAGTTATTACATAAAATCTGGAGCAAAAACCATTTTGTGAATGACTTTCAATTAGGTGTTACATTTTAGGAAAACGTCAGATTACTATTTAGTTCATAACATTCGATTAGAGACAAAATCGCAATGTAACCCTTTACTGCATGCTGTGGGTGGGAGAAATAATTTGTGATGAACTGCTTTTAAATGGCAAGGTCATAACTGTTTCATAATGCACTGGATGGTTAAAATCATTGTCCTCTCTTGGGAGTCATACACTTAAAAAAGTGCGTCTAAGACTTCCAGTAAAACATCTGGATATTCATTCGACTATAAATTTCTGTTTATACACACTGTAAACAAGCTTAGATAACTTGAACTGACTCTGTTGCCAAAGGGAATCAACATGTAGCGGTTCACATCCTACTCATATGACAGGAATCTATGGCCTCAGGTACATTGTGTTGGTACCAATCAACAACATTCAACTCAAAACTAATGTTAAAAAAAAGGCCAGTTAACTCCCATTAATGCCCACTATAAGCTTCCGCATCACTTAAAAAGAAAGTCTTTATCTGCAAATAATACAAGCATGAAAAGGACTAGCATTTTTTAACTTCTTTTTTAAAGAACACGCACCAGTTATTACCATTTGGCAGCAAGTCTTTTCAAAGATGTAAACTATCAGCAAATATTCTTTGTTTCCTACTCAGGTTAGGGCAGCAAAAAGCAGCATTCCTTCAGTGGTACTTTCTATCAATGCAGTAAAGGGTTAAGCATCTGTGTAGGACCGTCAAATATTTAACTGATGTCAAAGTTCTTCTGAATTCATCAGTTTAATATGTGAAATCAACTCTAGAGTGGGCAGATAGTTTGGGGAAATTTGTCATGTTTTTTCTCTCGTGTCTCTTTGGGGTCTTGCATGTCTGGAAAGGCAGTTTTTATTCTGCGGCTTCTGTGTCCTCAGTTGGCTGTCCAGTTGCATTTTCGGCCGTCTTTGAGGCCTAAACAGGTGGAAAGGGAGGAACAAATCAGCAAATGAGGGTGGCATTAAATCAAATATTGTATGGACAATTTGTATAGACCTTGAGTTTGTTAAATAAATAAATAAATATATATATATATATATATATATATATATATATATTTTTTTTTTTTTTTTTTTTCTCTACAGCTGCAAGGTCAATCTAGAGACAAAAAAGTTAAAGGTAGCAAAGTATCAGGGCCCGGTAAGCTTTGGCTCACTTCCACATTCTTTATTAGAATTAAAATTACCTTCTTTTTCTTTTTCTTCTGTGTCTTACGGCTTGCCGAGCTTTGTAGTAAAGTCTGGTGGAAGCAAGAAGACGTGTCAGTATTAAGTGAATAAAGCCAATAATGCTGCCAGTCTCTATGTGTGACAAAAGAGCTCCATGTAGATAGAATCAGTTCACAATCTCACCCTTAGCTCTGGATCCTGAACTTCATGCTCTGACTTGTAGAGCTCTGGATCAAAGGGTCCGTTGGTGATTCTGTGGGGCCCGTTGGCCATCAGCAGCACTGTGAACTTAAACTGAGCTACAAACTCTCCTGAGAAAGACACAGAAAAAGGAGGTGGTGGTGGTCAATAAAAAGTCAAAAGCTGTCAAAAAGAGCAAACAGCTTTTAGCAGAGAAGTAAATGCTCACCCTCTTTCTCGTGTAGCACACTGAAGGGCTGTAGTAGCTCATGTTTGGCACACTCTAAGACACCAAGACGGGCTTTGGCCTCATCCTCAAAAGCCCTGATGGAAAAATTCAGCGTTGGCAGTAAGTAGTAAGAGCTCAAGCCAAAGTGCATTAATATTCAACTAGCTGTCAAGCTCTTTAAAATTTCAGTAGGTGATGACCTACCTTAAAGTGAAGGGCATGGCATCAAAGCGTCGATCCACCTCACTAAAGAACGTACGGGAAGTCTTCGACTTCAAGCCATACTGCTTACTGGGGTCCCTCTTATAAATCGTAGTCCTCAGACCTGCATCTCTGGCCTAAAAATAGATCAGAGGATAAATTCCCACATAGATACACATCAAGTCACAGCCTCTGGACAGCTACAAGTGAAGAACGCACAAAGACAAGTTAAGGCACTGACCTTTCCTTCTCCGCTGCTTATCAAGACGTCCACAGCGTAGACTTCATGTACCTCAAACTCTGCCTTCTCATGGTCCTTCCTGTCAAAGAGTCAACAGGAGCAGGTCAAAACATAGTCAACAGGTCTTTATTCTCATCATCTCATGTACCTCCAGCCATTAAAATGTGTGCTGGTTACTCAGAACAATCAACAGATCACAAAGTATATACTTTTCATTGAGAAATATTCTAATGCAGCATTAAACAGCCACAGAGACAAACAACAGACGTCTCCGTTACATTTGTGTCTCTTCAGAATAAAGTTTACTGGTAAAAACAGCAATGTCAGCTTGATTATTTCAAGTAACCTAAATCACAGCTAGAGAACAGAAGATTTTTGAGGCCAACGCTGATGTGAGAATTTGTAATAATCTGATAATGACTGGATGATACTAATTTTCTCACCACAACCCATTAAACAAACAAATATCTCAGATTCTTTACAACAACTGAATGCAAGATATACACTGGGGATGAGCTTTGAATGTTTAATCTAAACTGAACAGGCCAACGTATCATATGCTTCCCCGAACTCCATTTCTGCTCGTCTTTGTTTAATTTTCAGATTACAAGCAAATTTATATTGCATAGCAAGATGGAAGAGCAGGACAAACGTGAACTAATTCAATGGTGGGATATCCTGAGGGAATACTCCCATGAGTTAAAACGACAAAAATGTACCTTTGCTGGTCTGTTGGGTTCTGAATTATGGTCTTCTCTCCGTCTATGACATGCTGCTTAAGCTGATGAGACAGCATACCTTTAAACCACAGAGCAAGACAGAATATATCATGTCAGACTGAACCATTTTAATGACAACATCCACATCAGCACAGTCTTTATGAACCAATCTAAAGAGAAGCAGTTCACTAAAATGTACCGACTTCTAACGGACACTGACCCTCAATAGGTGAGCATTTGAACGACTGTGCGATCTTGTTCCAGGCTTCTGTCACTTGAGTGTTCTGAGAGGAAGAGAAACACGCATCACTTTTGCATGCAAAATACAGTTTTCATGAACTGATTACTGCAAAAAGAAATCAGAACACCAACAGTTGAAATTCAGCCTAAAAACAGTTTGTCAAACACAGATAATAGTATGTTTCATTATTTAATCTAATAAATTCAGGGAAGGAAACAGCATCAGAGCACGACTATTAGAAAATTACAGGGAAAAAAATCTTTAAAATGAATAATTTGAGACATTTAGATATGTAGCGAATGCTAACTGCTGGGATTAGTTGAAAGAATGATTTAAATCTCTTCACGGCCAGAGCTAGTAGCCATTGTACAGAATGTAACTCATTAACATGACCTGAAAAATACAGTGAGGACGTGGTTAAAATGTACCTGGTTACCAGGTTTCACAAGGCGTAGAGCTGCTTCCGCACACAGATGAGCTGCTTTGATTACATCGGCTTTCCGGCCTGTGATGGGATTCTCCTGCAGAAATGAAACACAGTGAAAAGAGGACTTCAAGACCCAAAGGAGGGGACACAAACCTGTGATGTTTAGAGAAAGGTCCTCACCTTACTGGCTCCCACAACAAAGCTGTGAGCAACATTGGCAATGAAGCCATCAACATGAACTCCTAGATCTCTGCACAAAATGAGAAGAAAAGCGAGAAGAGTATGAAACAATAATAAAACTAAGGAAATTGATCATGTCTCAAATTCATTTCAAGTTTAACTGCTACCAGCTGTCAGGATAATGGATATGAATGGGGGAATCAATCAAATCAACTTTGGAAGGGCAAAATGTCAGTTTCACTTTGGGAACTGACACTAAACAATAAGAGGAGGTCAGACAAAAATAAAACTGCTTAATCTGCTACGGACATTAAATGGAAGATATATCCCAAGGTGTTTTTTTTTTTTTTTTTTTTTTTTGGCAGTGCGTCAGCTGGAATACAGTGAAGGACTTATTGTGAATTCAAGGCACTGGCATTACAGACTGTAATAAATTTAACAGACATGCCCAGCCAGAAGGTTAGGAGTGTGTGTAAAGTGAGAAACAAACAAACCAAACACGTGAAACCACATCACCACGAACTCCAATGTGAAAAAGACCGAAAATCTACACATAGCAAAACAGACGTTACAGAGGACGAAGACAGTAGTGGCAATACAACAACTAAGATGAGTCTGTTTCCTTTTTTGAAGCACAACATTGCATTAGAAAAATGTGATATATGGGATTTAGCTGTTGGATGGGCATTGAAGCTAAAATCCAACATATCACCTCAAAAGCTGCAAAAAAAAAAAAAAACCTGTTCTGAAAAAACCTTACTTGTCGTTTGCCACACAGGACAAGACAGAAAGACGAGACTGTACTGATGAAGCAGACAATCAACAGCAAAGAGAAAGCCCCCACAAACAAGCTGCAATGTCACACAGAAAGAAGGGAGGACTACACACTGGGAGACTCAAGACACAGAGGGGAAGGAGGGGGTAACATCATTGCAGAGCGTGGTGCCTACATTTTGACCAGATCCCCATCTTTAAGTGTGTAGTCAGGGTCACTCTTCAGGGGAGAGAAGTGGCAAACACAGTTATTGACTGAGACGCTGGTAGGAAAGGCAATGCCTAGAAAAGGGAGAAGAGAACCACCAAGTCTTCATTTGGAAAATCATCCACAAATTTAGCAAGAAAACTATTTAAAAAAATGTTGGCGGTGACACTTGCATCACCTCATAAACTTGTACTGTGAAACTCTGCCACCATGTTAGTTGTTTTGCAAACCCCTGCTGTTGTTCACGCTAAACGAAGCTGTGTGAAATGACCCACAAGCAGTTTGCATGACTGCGTCTACTCTTCTTGACGGGTCAGCTCATCCATAAACAACACACCTGTACCATCTCTGCCTCACCTTTCTTCATTTCTTTCTCCTTCTTGAAGACCTTTCCAGTCTCAGCCATGATATAGGCGTCACCTTTCTCACAGAGGCTGAGCACAGACACACCAGGCTTGGCTGCTTCCACCACCAGACGAAGGGCCTCTGGGTGAGACAAATGCTACGTGATTAAGAGGAGGGTGAGGAGGAAGGTCAAGCAGGTAGATACGGTTGCAAAATATTAACACTGTGTTGCGATGAGAACAGACATTGTCGGAGAAAATGTCAAATTTCTAATCGTTCTTCCTTCTGCTTATTCTAATCTTAACCATATCCTGAAAGCCTGATTCTAACGGACGTTTTGTCCCTATGAAAGGAGATTTTTCTACCAACTGCTGCCATGTGCTTGCTCAAAGGTAATCCTTGGATTTGTTGGGCATACCTATAATTTTGTAAGTTCTTTACCTTAATTTGTGAGGTTCTTTGAGATGAAATTTGTGAACAACTGTGCTACATAACAAAACCGGATTACAATCATTTTCAGAGGCCACAAAGGTCCTTTCTACATTTATTTGGGGTGTAACAGTAAATACAGTGACGCAATTTATAATCGTCTCACATTATGCCATACAATATGAAATTAGGAAGCAAGTGTACCCTTTTAATATGTCTGAATTCATTGACTATAGATCACTGCAGGCTGGAAGTCAAAACTGAAAGAGCAGGACTGATTAATTGCAACACTAGATGTTGTATAACTACAGCATATTAGCATAATATTTATGTAATTTGCAAGTTAAATCAAAAACACAAATTATGGTTGGCTATTTTGTCAATAAAAAGTTTCTAAACTAATTTCAAATATTCCGTAACAGTTCATAGAGTGTGGACTGAGGACTTAATCTAAATCTCAATTCCACTGTTGATTTCCAACCAGCAGCGAAGTATTATCATTAATATGCAGTTTAAACAAATAGCCTAGACATGTCAAGCTGCTGGGTGGTCAGACACAGAGGGCACACTGATAATTCACGTGAATAACGTGCGAGTTACATACAAACTGGAGACTCGTTATGTCAGTTACGTTAGCATAAATATTAGCATGTCCGTTATTAGTCAACCACACAACTAGCGGCTGAAGGTTGGGAAGAAAACGTTCAGTGTGGCTTCATATGTGTGGCTGCCTCCTTATCTCTCAGCTCGTCAACGTTTGCTTAACATCTAGCTGACTACATGGCAGCAGGCTAAGCTAGCTGGCTAGTTAGCATCCCAGGTTAGTTACACAGCTAACTGCAGCTAAACCTAACGTAAAGTAGCAGTAAAAAGAGGCTAGCATTAGCTGAGGTAGTCAGTTAAACCTAAAGCAGCTGCTACCGCTAGCTGCCCGGTGAGGACAACATATGAAAGCCTGAGAAGTAAACCACATGTCTGCCCTGCTGCTGCTGGAGACCAACATTCGCTTGATAGGCCGAAGAGAACAGATCGTCTCATCCAGTCACCAGCTGCTGCTCGCTCACTTACGGTTCGCTATGTCGCCTCCCATCTTGTACTTGGTGACCACCAGGTCCTCGGCTATGGTCTGCTCCTGCTCGTCGTCGGACATGTTGGCAGTGAAGTTTGAGTCGCTCCTCGGCCCCGGACAGCGACTACAGTCTCCCCACAACTCTGCTCGGCTCTGACCGCTGCTGCTGCTGCTGATAGCTCGGGCCCGCTGCTGCCGCCAAGCCCCTCCCGCTCCTCCGTGACGTGAGCCGCGTCACCGAGACCCCAGCGCGCCAAAAGGCAGCGACCCGCTGATATGACGCCAGCATGTGTTAGATTCACATGCATTGAAGATAATGACAGGTGGAAAGGCAAGAAATGTAACCAGAAGTAAGGGCATTGCTTTCTCTAAATTATTTGTCTTATTTAGTCAAAGCCAAGAATGGGTAAAATGTCATTGCAAACAGATTATAAATGCTATATAATGTATGTGGCTGTAGGTTTAGGCTGTGGGATAGCAATATTTAGTTAAGTAATTTTTGTGTTGGGAAGAACAGGTTTGTGGTGAAGTTTTGTCTTCACTTGAATTTCCTAAGGTAGGAAGGAAGAGAGTAAAGATGTAAGGACAGATAGAGGAGAAAAGAGGACTGTAGAAGGAGGAGAAGGAAGGAAGGAAGGAAGAAAAGAAGGAAGGTAGGTGGTGAGGAAGGATGGATCTGAAAGCAAGGATGTAAGAGGACAAGGAAGCAGAGAAGGAAGAAGAAAGGAAGGAGGAGAAAGGAGTGGTGTTGAAAGAGAAGGAAGGAAGTAGGAAGAATGGAAGGAAGGATGTAGGAGGAAGGAAGGAAGGAAGGATAAAGAAACAAGGGAAAAATGTAAGGACAGGTGGAGAATGAAGGAGGAATGAAGGATGGAGGAGAATAGGCAAATGTAGGAGAATGAACTAAGAGAAAAGGAAGATTTAATTATTTGTTTGTTTCTTTGTCTTTCTTTCTTTCTTTCTGTGGGATCAATAAAGTTTATCCTTATCCTTATCTTTCTTTGACCAGAACAAATATTCATGTTGTCATTTTTTAGGTGACGAGACAATTTTATTTGTAGCCTTAATATTACTAGAGTGTTTTCAATCTACAGTATTTGAAGTTTTCCAGAGTTAATCATCACTAAATATGTTTTCTTAACCCAGTTTGATCTGTAGGAGGATGTGGAGGCTTCTGTAACTTGGTTTGCTGCCATGAAGGAAATAAATTCATGACAAGCAGAGAGAAGGAAGAAAATTGGCCATCACAGATATTGAGTTAAAAAATAAAATGCTAATGCACTTTGCCATACACTTAAACCCTCCATAAACCTCAGGAAAACCCTGCAAGTTGCACAAATTATCATCATATCCCAGCATGTTAAAATAAAAAGCTCCAAAATAGATATTCAAAATATTTTTATTGAGTAGAAAATGTGTCATACTGCATCAGAAAAAAAGAGGTTTCAAAACATAGTTATAAATCTACAACAAATGCAATTGTTCTCAAAAAAAATTTTGTTCATTAATTGTAAACAGAAAAATATAGCTTGTAATCTGTTCTTTTTTTGTAGTGTTTTCAACATTCAGTGCTCCTGATTACAAAAACGCCCCATAAGCCTAAAACACATGCATAATGTCAGCCTATAAGAAACGACAAAGGTGCAAACAAGTCACACACATCGAGTTTTTCAAATTTTGTCACAGACTACATTATGATCGCGGCTTTTGATTGCATTTCTTATTTCAGGTCCTTCATGACTGTGTCTCAGAGGAAAGCTCGTGAGATTATAAATGTTCTTCATGTAGGCACTGCTTTGGGCTTCAGGAACATCCTGCTGTGCCAGTAGCCTGGGTTGTCAAAAGATCTGTCAGCAGCAGCGGGTTCTCCGACGCCAACTCCAGCTCGCACTTTTACATGAGGGTCAAACCCAGACTGATGTGCCTCGTTGCCCCCCGCTGCGCCCTCTGGCTGCCTCTGCACATTCTGGTACACTGCTGCATCTACAGGCGGCGGGGCAGCAAAGTAGTCCATGTCCTCGTATTCATACGCCTCGCCCCCATCTCTCTCCTGCATCTTCAGCTCCTTCCCATCTCGAAGCGCTTGTCGCAGCTTCGGTTGTCTGTTTGTGTAGTGATAGTTACTGTCCTCCACATACTCCTCTTCCTTCTCCTCTTCCTTCCCTCTCATCCTAACTGATGCTGGAGGAGGTGGAGGGTCATGGGTTGGAGGGCTTTCTTCTTTTTCGCTCCCTCTGATATCCATGTATTCATATTGAACTTCATTGGATCCTTGCCGCTCGGAGTCAGAGTTGTCTTTGTTCTTCATGTGAGCGCCTCTCACCTCCATGGACAACGTGGTGTCACAGGAGCAGGCGGTCGCTTGCGATGATACAGAAGAGGTCCGTTTTTTGTTCTGCTTCCCCCACTGGCTGCTGTGCCTGGGTGAGACAGGTGTTACGCACGTCTGCTTGTTCATGTACTCGTATTCTTCATCGTCTGGGTCATCCAGGAGGCCTGATGACTGAGACTTGCCCATCCGGCCAGAAGTGGCTCGAGATGAGTAAAGCAGAGTATCTGTAAAACAACACAATGAAATAATAATGAAATACATTTTTGTGCATTACCTTATGAAGACATAATCACAAAATGTTGTTGCTGTACTCAGTAAATCATTTTTTGGACTCATTCACTGTGCAGGCACTGTATTTTTCCAATACACCTGATATTATTTAGGGAAGGGGTTACTTTTCTTTTTGTTAGAAGGTTTAGTTTTGCTTTGTAAAAAACATTTAGGTATGAGATAATTACCGTTCTCTTCTCCCTTTTGTTCCTTCAACAGTAAATATATAACATTGTAAGAACCTAAAATTTAGTTTGCACAATATTGCAAGAAATTCTGAAAGGAACAGATGTAATTTTACAAAACACTTATGAAACCATCCACTATCTGTACACAAAAATTAAGCTCCTGCCAGCAGCTGCTTTTCTTAGCACAAACACTAGGAATAAGGAGAAAAATCTTGTCTCTCTTGTCTCTCCAAAGATAACAATCCTAGAAACACCTCTAAAGCTGATTAACCGCCTGAACCTTAAATAGTTTCTGAGTGTGTTTTGTTCCTGTTATATTTTTTACGCAGTGTGAGCTTATTTTTCACAGCAACATAAAGTCCTTCACTTTTACAGAAACAGCACAACCAAGACCCATAAGTAGAAAGAATTCAGAAATTTTCTTTTGTGCGGGATGACACAGTGAATGTGCCATAAATCATAAAAAGAAAAAAAAATCCATTTCTTTTAACTATTTTACAAAAAAATGAAAACGTAGATCTACATGTCCAACATTTTCCATGTACCCACAGATGGTACCAATACTGGAACAAAAATAGTGACTCTGTGTACTACATATGTTTTACTACTTACATTTTCATTTTGCTCAAGTTTCTCCTCCGCTCTAGGTAAACACTGCCTGCAGTTCAGCTGAAAAGTCCCTAAATTTAGTCATTAGTTGGCCTGGTCTGTGTACATTGTATGTCTATGGAAAGTTTTAGGTGAGACTTGAAGAATAAATTGATTTTGACGGAATATCTTTATCTTAAGCTTCGATCTGGAGAAGTTTTGCAACAAATGTCATATAAGGGGATTTCAAGAATCGTCAAAAAGTTGAAAATCCCAAATTTTTTTCTTTTTTTAAAAGCTGTTTTTAGCTTTGATAAATTGTTTAATTTTGTAAATTACACATTTTAATTTGCAAAGCCAGTCACTGGCTATTGGGGTTCAGAGGGGGAGAGGGTTATCATACTTTGTAATCATTGTTATGAAACTTGAAGCTTTATGGGGCCTGATCATGTATTGGTTGGTACAACTAACATCTATGAGTTTCATTAACATCACAGTAACCTCATAGTGATGATAAGACCGCTACAGGTCGCTGCTTATGGAAAGAAATGGTTGTTCCATAACACCTCCCATTTTTATTCCATGCAAATTAAATACACAAGTTAAAATGTGTTATAGAGTGATATGGAGGTTCTAGTTAGCAGATACTAGCTGTTTCCTTCTGTTTCCAATCTTTGTGCAAACCTAACTTGTTCCAGATATGAGAGTGGTTATCATGCTTATCATCAAACGAGTAAATGCTATTCTTTTTCTTTAAGCAAGAAGAAGACCTTTTCAGATACTACAAATGTAACAAGGTACATAAAATATTATAGCTGATGTTATACATGTTGCTTAAAAGGGCCCTAGAATAATGCATTATGTGAGCGTTACAAAAGAAAAATTGTAATAAAACTGATGATTTTGTATCGATTTGATAAAATGTTGGCTCTGACCCAGCAGAATTATCTCCGTCCTTTAGATCCATCACCTATTTTCTTGGAACAATTATTAGGGCCAAGTAAATTTACAGTGAATGTATTACCTCTCTCTGGGCTGTTTCCAGGAAGCACATATCCGTTTTGATCTTCTTCCTCCATCTCTGGGGATGGAGTGTCCGACTGGCCGCCAGACATACTGTCCCTCTGAGACACATAAGCGCTGTCCTCACGCTGACGTCTTCTTTTCAGGCTGCCTGCCAGAGAGAAGTCCTCACTCATCTCCAGCTCCACTCCTGTGCCGCAGCCCTCTGAGCTCTCAGACATAGTGCGGGCAGAGTTTAGTCGAGAGCGTGACTGCCACGTAGCCTACACAACACAACAAACAGTGAATTAACGACAGTAGGAATTTGTAGTCGGATTATGTTCATAGTATCTTGTAATTTGTTTTAATTGCCCTAAAAATAACATTAAATAGTTTTTAAATAAAGTGTCTTAACACTAGAGAAGTCTGTATCAGTTACCTGTCCTTGGTTGTCAACACCTGGAGTCATAGGCAGGTATCCAGCCACTGTTGATGGATTAAGAACCACCTTTACAAGAAAAGACAAAGGAGATTTAGATACAGGAGGTGACTTTTAGACATAAACTGGACATTAAAGTGACAGAAGGTGGTGTCTCCTACTCTGTGGGTGTCCATCCTGGAGAGGCGACTAAGACTCCTGGACAGATACTGTGGGACTGGAGTCACACCGTCCACCACCGCCTCTGCCCCCAGGTCCTCCAGCTCTATATCCAGATCATCCAGGTCATCAAGGTCTGTACTCCTCTGGATAAGTTCATCTGGACCTGTGTCCTGTTGGCTACATTCCTCCTGGCAGACCAAGGTTAGAGACAGATTAGCATCTTGCATGTACATTTTTACTGGAGCTCCACAATAAGCAGAACCATCTGCAGTGGAAATGACTGGATTAGGGGCTACTGACTGAGCAGGGCCTGTCTTACTTTGATCACCAGGTAGCGAGGTGGATCTCGGGCCATTCTGGCAAATTCACTGGCCAGCTCCTTGAATGTTGGACGGACATTCTCATCGATCATCCAGCCTGAGTGATTAAGAACGAGAGTCATAGTGGTTTAAACTAGATGTCACAAGGTCAATATGCTCACAGTGACACTACTAATTTTCACCATCTTACTTAAGTGTGCAAGCTAAGATTTTCTGATTAGCAGTAAACAGAAAGTACAACTGTAGCTGCTGGGAATGTCATTAGTTTTTCGAGGAAATGTTTTTATTCTTTAACCTAAGTGGGGCATGGATGTAGCTACAAATATTCATGGAAATCAATCCAAGATCGGTTATTTTTCACACTTTAGCCTCGTGGTGGGGCATAATGAAAAAGTCTGATCCATGAAACTCAGTGGGATTCATCCTTTCATCCTTTAGTGAATATTTGTAGAAAATTTCATTGCAATTCATGCAATAGTTGTAGAGATAAATTTAGTATGGATCAAAGTGGTGGTCCAACCAACGAGCCGACCAACCAGTCTTGCCATCCCTAGAGGCCTGGCTGAGAAGCATATAAAGTATTTGCACCACTGCTTGCAGGTGAAAAGAAGGGTTAGTAGAGAGGTACTCACACTTGACCATGACCATGTAGACATCAATGGTGCAAATCTGTGGCTGTGATAGACGCTCGCCCTTTTCCAGCAGGTCAGGAACTTCCTGAGAACGCATTGCTGCATATGGCTCGGCCCCATAAGACATCATTTCCCATATGGTCACACCTAAATGAAGGCGAGGGATTTAGTCTGGCTTGAAACTGCAATTCTGGTACATTTGACACATCACACCAACATCTGACTTTTGTAAGATGCGCACCATAACTCCACACATCGCTCTGATGTGTGTATCTGCGAAACAAGATGCTCTCCAGGGCCATCCACTTGATTGGCGTCTATGAACACATCAAAAAATGTCTTTGTTGGTTTGAGTTGAAACACCAGAATGAATGATCAGTGAATACAAGAAAGCAATTGCAGCAATGTTTCACTGAGTGCAATATGGATTTACATCCGACTAATTGTTAATAAACTATGATCATTTTAGCCGACAGACCTTGACCTCATTATAAAAGTACTTCTTGTCATCAGGGTAGAGCAGGTCCGCAATGCCGTAGTCTGAAATCTGGACGGTGAAATTATTCTTCAGAAACACATTTCTGGCAGCCAAGTTCCTGTGGACGATCCTGTTCTCCTCCAGGTAATTCATACCCTGACAGGGAAGACGGATGCTCTGCTTAAAGTGCTTGCACTATCAATCTGTCTGCACATGCAACAAAATGCTGAACATGTCGGTCCTTTACCTTTGCGATCTGAACACACCAGTTGAGCATCCTCTGCGGGCCAAGCTTGTTTTTGTACTTCCTGACATACTCCAGCAGGGTGCCCTGACTGCAGAGCTGAGTGACGAGCTGCAGGCTGTCACCAGTACAGATGCCCTGGGTCCTGAGGATGTTAATGTGGTTCAGGCTTCCCAATGCCAACATGTGCTGCAGCAACAATACAGGGTAAATCATTATCATCATTTCCACAAAACTCTGCTCAATCTATGTTGTGGGTGTGAAATACTCTTTGTACAGACTGTGAGTCATAGACAAATACATATTTTAGGCTAACGTGTTCTTAATTTCTTAATGGCATTTTCTTACATCTGTCAGCTCACAGAAGGTCTGTCGACCACTGCGATCATGAATCGTCTTTATGGCCACAGGAAGCTTCACTGTATCTCCTTCAGGAATCCAGTAACCCTGTGAAGCACAGAGAGCAGAGACCATCTGTTAAAGAAAATATGTTGTGTAAGAGAAGCATTGAATAGGAACTTGTTACCACACTAAGTACCTTATAGACAGATCCAAACACTCCATTACCCAGCAGCTTGACCTTACGCAGCTCTGAGGGCTTCAGAATCCGAGCGTGGACTTTAGACCCTTTTTCTTCCATAGGCTCAAAACCCTTCAGGCACACAGAGTAGATGTTAAGATAAGCACAAATAGAGCTTCACAGGGCACAGTGAAACATAAACCATCAAATTCAGACTGACCCCACTCTCCATGTATCTCCTCATTGCTCTCTTGCGACGGATGGCAAGACCTCGTCGGTACAGAACAGTCAGCACGAAAATGGAGAATGATAGAAAAATGAGGGCGATCACTCCAAGAACGATGGCGGTGGTCTCTTGTCTAATTACAGGGATGAAAAGGATATCAGGATATATCTGGATACTGAATCATAAATTTCATAAAATATGTCAGAACGAGAGGAAAACTGACCCACTAATGAACCGTGAAGACTCCACACAGTCCCTGAGTCTTGGACCGGAGCACCTTAACACAAAATACAACAACTGTCAATTAAAAGGAGAAGCACATACGTGTGTGTTTGTGTGCATCACCTCAGATTTCTACTCGTGTCTTACCCTTTAGTGCAGTTGACATGGCATGGTTCACATTGGCCCTGGTTGTTGGGGTATTTGAAGATGACTTCCCCTTCACCCACCACACCTTCAGGACATGAGGACACACAGTGTGGACCGTCCTGCAGGCTGGCACATGCTACACACTGATCCGCTCCCTGGAAACAATAGGGGACACCTTAGCTGTGCGGTGGAGAGTCATGCGCATTTAAAAGCCACTAGATGGCAGCAGAAGTTATTCCTACTGTCTTGAACTTTCTGGTCAGGTGTGAGGTGGAGATAGTCATACCGGGCCTGTGCAAGTCTGCTTCCCCTCCTGGACTTTACACTCAGGGTGACAGGGCATACACTCCCCTGATGGAGTAGCAAACTCCCTCTTCTCCCTGCAGATAACAGTCAAACACTTAGCACAGCCACGCCACAGCCAACATTACTCACATTAAGGCAAACCGCTTTAATATCAGGAGTACTTTTGTGAAGACTGACCCAGATAAGAACATGCAGTCTGGCACACATGTTCCTCCCCTGCTGTATTTACTACAGGAGACACACTGGCCTGGTCCGGGACCCCAGCAGCCATCAGAGGAGCACAGGGGGTCGCACACGTGGTTGTCATTCACTACAAAACACAACAGAAGTGAGCATACTGATGCACAATCAACACTGACCAGGTTTAAGATGCTCCGTCTCCACTCACCGCACTCGTTTAAAGGTCGGTTCTCCTTCACATCGATGTTCTTCTGGCGTTTCTGCGGACGGGAGCTGCTGCTTAGGATTTGCGTCCAGTTGACAGTGTTATGGTAGCAGAGCTTCTTGTTTCCTGTGATGTAGACGCCGCCGCCGTTTATCTTTCGTAGCGAACGCAAACCCAGAGACTCCAGAGATTTGGTCTTCATCACTAGAAGAGCGTAGCCCCTGGAAGAGCAGGAAGAGGATGGATTTTGGTAAATGCAAGGAAATAGAAGATGAACATTTCTGAATTTTGTTTAAAATACTCTGAAATTAAATGAAAATTTTATGGACAGCTGAATATTTTACATTGAAAACCATCTTTCTGAAATATTGAGATTTGAATTTTTTTCACATGGTAATTTCAGGTTTGCTATTTCAAATTCAAACTTCTCTTGGATCACATCATTGAAAGAACATAAACTGGCTTTCTTGCTTATTCTTGGTAACCCAACGTTCAGGTTTGAAGTTGGATGTCTGTCTTTCACCAATTGCAATTAGACAAACTTGATTGTTTTAATAAAAGGTTGACTCAACTTCAGTTCACTGGATCCTTAAAAATAGTCCTAATAGCCTGTTTTTCAATCTGTAGCTACATACTGGAAATTTCAAAGAGAAATAAGAATCAAATAAATTAAGGTAAATGGTTTTCAGTGTAATTTTGTGGTATTTAAATTCCAACATTAATTAAACATTCAATAGTGATTACATTTATAGATGAAAAACCTTATTGCCTTTCTTTGATTACACAAAATACAACCAGAACCTCAGATTTAGTCAACCCAAACATCCATCGGTTTTCATGAAAAAGAGCAAGCAAGAATATTATGTAGACTTATTGTTCCCACCACCAACTTAATTCACCTCTGAATCAGCCATGAAATGATATTACAGAAACTGAAAACAGTATTTTAATCTTAATAACTGCATGGCAAGACAAAGAGACGAGCATGCAAAGTGTTTACTGTACCTTCTAGAGCTCACTCCTCTAAACAGGGTAAAAATGATGTATAACAAGGAAATAAAGATACAAAACACAGTCAGATTCATGCCATTGACGGTTTAGTTTGTTTAGGATACAACAGCTAGCCTAGCCGTGCTAGACCCAGCTCTTAAGATACAAGGGTCTAGGAACGCTCGACAGGGAGGGAGGCGGGCTAAAAGGCTGTCTTTCAAATCACTCTGCAGCAATTGGGTAGGTATACAACCAATCAGCGCAACAAATAGGCTGACGTAGTTCCTAGAGCGCCGGATTGTGGCTAAGTCCCATTAGCTTCCCAACCAGCGGCGCCAACTGGTATATTAAGGATTTGCCATATCCCGTCGGCATAAGCCCAAATACGTCTTTCTTCTCAATTAAACACTTCAGTGCCGTCCTTTGTTTATCTTTCAAGTTGAATTTTAGCTTCAAATCTTTAAGGGCTGTGGCCAAAGCCGAGTCGAAAGATAACTGTTTATTGCGCGCCGGTTGTTTCTGTCAGAATCGTCGCGCTTCTGTCGTCACTTAGTTACACCCGCCTTCTGACTCTACACTTCATGGTGATTCGTCCGGCCAGTTTTAGGAGCATCCAACCTCGAGCCTTATGGAGGGTAACTAGACCCACCCTGGCAGAGAATTAAATTCGTTGCCGTGGGTTGTCTAGCGCGGCTAGGCTATACAACAGCATGATAGTGACAGGAAGGAAAAAGAAACAACTACTCACTTGGAAACTGTTCTGCCTTGAATTGTTTGGAGGTTGGAGAAGACTGACAGGTCCGTCATGCTTTCAGGCCACGACTGGATACTGAGGTAGTCTGAAAGCAGAAAAGTTGTGCTTCAGAAGCTGCAAAAAACACTGTGACATGACATCAAAACAAAACTTATCAGTTTAGCAATCTGCTCACCTGTGATTTCCCGCACAGTACTGAAGATTTTCAGTTTTTCTGGGTCAAGAGGTGGTATGCCGTGGTATTCATCGCTTTGAGCAAAGAAAAAAGAATATATTAAAACGCTTACAGGCCAACTAAATATCATAAAATCTCTGCTGCATCAAAACTAATGGTGACTACTTTTGGGAAGAGTTTTATTTTACCCTTCTATCCCAGTCACCAGGAAATGAAGACTGCCCTGGATCTTGGTGCAGTTTATGAAACTGTCTATGTTACGAGCATCGACGGTTTGTCTGTCTGGACTTCCTGTGCCGTGACAAGCTGGTGAGAAGGCAAAGATGAGGAGAACGAAAGGGTTAGGAAAGTGATTCTTTCGTTGATCCCTGATTAAACCCGTAGATATCATCTCTGTGCATCAAAGTTTCATATTTAGAAATTTGTTTCCAGAAAATATTTCCCTTCTGTCTTAAAATGACTTGACTCTGTGAAGTCCTCGCCTCTATAGTATCTACAGTGCCTATCATAAGTATTCACCCCCTTTGATGTTTTACCCTTTTTTTGCTTTCATAAATCAATCATGGTCAATAAAATTGAGCTTTTTTAACAAAAAAAAAATTATTGGAAAAAACTCTTTAATGTCAAAGTGAAAACAGATTTCTATAAAGTAATGTTAATGAAAGAAAATTATTGTTTGCATAATTATTCACCCCCTTCAAGTCAGTATTTAGTAAATGCACCTTTGGTTGCAATCACAGCGTGAGTCTGTTTGGATAGGTCTCAATCAGTCTTGCACATCTGCCCACTGCAATTTTACTCCATTCTTCTTTGCAAAACTGCTTAAGCTCTGTCAGGTTGCGCGGGTATCGGGCATGAACAGCCCTTTTCAAGTCCAGCCACAAATTCTCTATAGGATTGAGGTCTGGGCTTTGACTCGGCCACTCCAGAACATTTACCTGGTTCTTTTTTAACCATTCCTGTGTAACTTTCGCAGTATGTTTTGGATCGTTGTCTTGCTGGAAAATAAATCTTCTCCCAAGACGTAGTTCTCTTGCAGACTGAAAAAGATTGTCCCCCAGGATTTCAGTGTATTTTGCAGCATTCATTCTGCCCTCTATCTTTACAAGCCTTCCAGGTCCAGTTGCTGAGAAACACCCCCACAGCATGATGGTGCCACCACCATGCTTCACAGTGGGGATGGTGAGTTTTTGGTGATGTGCAGTGTTTGGTTTCTGCCAAACATGACATCTTGTCTGATGGCCAAAAAGCTCAATTTTGGTCTCATCAGACCAAAGAATCTTCTTCCACTTGACCATGGAGTCTTCCACGTGCTTTTTGGCAAACTCTAGTCGAGATCTAATATGACTTTTCTTCAACAGTGGCTTTCTCATTGCCACTCTCCCATAAAGCTTTGACCGGTGAAGAACCCGGGCAGCAGTTGCTACATGCACAGTCTCTCCCATCTCAGCAGCTGAAGCTTGTAACTCCTTCAGAATAGTTGTAGGGGTCTTGGTGGCTTCTCTCACTAGTCTCCTACTTGCACGGTCACTCAGTTTACGAGGGCGGCCTGATCTAGACAGATTCACTTAAGTGCCATATTCCTTCCATTTCTTGAAAATTGATTTCACTGAACTCCGGGGGATGTTCAGTGCCTTGGAAATTTTTTGTAACCATCCCCTGAATTGTACTTCTCAATAACCCTTTCCCTGAGTTGCTTAGAGTGTTCTTCTGTCTTCATGGTGTAATGGTAGCCAGGAATACTGATCAACCACTCTCTGGACCTTTCAGACACGGGTGTTTACAACTCAGTCACTTGAAACACACCCACACCACTAGGGTGATCTTCATTTCACTAATTGTGAGACTACTGGCAACAATTTGATGGACCTCTATTGAATTAGACCATTAAATTAAAAAGGGGGTGAATGATTATGCAAACAATTATTTTTATTTATATAATTTTCTTTCATTAACATTACTTTATAGAAATATGTTTCCACTTTGACATTAAAGAGTTTTTTCCAAAACATTTTTGTGTTAAGCGAGCCAAATTTTATTGACCATGATTGATTTATGAAAGCAATAAAAGGGTAAACCATCAAAGGGGGTGAATACTTATGATAGGCACTGTACATCCATCCCTTCACCACAACACCAGCTCACCTACACCTCTGCTCAAACACTGGAGGACTACTCTAAGCTACACAATAACAAGCTGTAACATTGGTCAGCCATACATGTTCCAACCACAAACTGATTCTGAAAAAGAATAATGATACAGAAAGTCTCATCCTGGAAGTGGACAGGATTAGTTCCTCAAGTTTGTTACTTATGAAACCCCCAGAAGTCTGGATCCAAGCTTTGACTGCAGTTTCAAGCTAGAAACATTGACTACTTCTTTCACTCCTGATGTGTGTTTAGGAAAAGAGAAGATTTAAACCAAGCAGCTGTGGTGGAAAGCACCTCAGAACAATCTCAGTTTCATTGTGTCCTACTTTGTTTTATTACTCCACTGAACTGCATAGGGAAATATTTCATCTTTTCTTTTTTTACCGCATTACATTTATCTGACAACTAGCATTGTTATACTTGCAGAATAAGATATAATCACCACATAAATCTGATTTCATTTGTGATTATATAAAGCAGTGACTGTAAAACTAACTCCACTGCCATCAGATAAAGATTTATTAGACAGAATACTTAAATGCATCTTAAGTAGAATGTGTATATTAATTAATTACAATTTTGCTTAAAGTGTTGCAAAAAGAGTCTTTTCATGATCAGGTTTCTCCTTCCCTTACATAAAGGTAACTTCTACCAGTGCCCTGCTTGTTTCTCAGATGCAGAAAACAACTCTTTGTAGTTCTATTAAATACCTTTGGGACAGAGGCCTCCACAGGGCTCACATCTTTTCACTCCGTTTTTCTCCACTTCCATTTTATCAGACGGGCAGCTGCTCACACATGAGCTGCCATCCACCACAAAGTTTGCTATTAAAAAACAGAAAACATCACGAATCAACACAATGCAGTGTGTCAGTGACAGCATAAACATTTGTGCAACAACTGGAGTAACCATAAAAACTGTATTTGTCTGAGGTCAACGGCCAACTCTGAGCCGGTGTGAACATGTGGGTGTAAGGCGGCATGAGTGGAGACTCACTGGGACACTGGGCCACACAAAGAGAACCGTACTGGTACTTTGCATTGGGGTTGGGCTCCATTTTGAAGGCATGTTTGTTGTAGATCAGAGTCTGGGGACACTGAGGGACACAGGAGCCCGAGTTGTTGAAGTTCCTGCAAGCCTGTAAAATGTCACATTGAGGAACACAAAGCAGAGATTTGATTTATATCTGACATACCTTCATCCCAGTGAATATTTGGTCCATTAACAATCGTTATTTTATGCACTGTTGTGACTTAAGTGTGCCAGAAAGTCATAAAAATTTGTCAGTGATCAGGATACTGAAAAGAATTCTGCTGTTTTCAGCTTTCAGCTAGTTTTTCTGAAAGCTGAAGATAGCAGCCAATATAGCAGTTTTTGTTTCTGACTGCAACATGTCAAGATGTCTCCTGTGTTTAAAAGAAATCAAAGCTTTTGACTCACAAAGCAGTCTGTATCCAGGGGTCTGGTGCAGCCTCCAGCACACTCACTGTGGCAGCAGTCGCTCGGTTTTGTACCAAAGCATCGGCCGTTACACTGAGGGGCGCACACAGTCTTTGTCACTGAAACAGAGTGGAGAGCACGTTGATCCATGATGTAAAAATTGGACACGCCAATACCATTAATTGAAACTGCAAAACAAACATTGAACTTAAAACAAGCAGTATCAAAATGTAAAATAAAATCTCACAGTCCCCATTAGTAGGACATCTTTAAGACTCCCCAATGCAGTGACTGGATCACAAACTGCACTGATGCATGAAAAATAAAGAAATAAAGGTGAAGGTATTCATGTGACTCACAGATCTGACAGGTGTCATTTCCTGGACCCCAACATGGCAAGTCTCCACATGCTTTGTCACAAGGCACTGAGGGATCATTTTATTGGTCAGTAGGTGGAATATTACATTTAAGATCAGACATAAAAGGATAATAATAGGTTCACATTTTTAAAGTATGTGTTGAACTGACAAAGGTGTCGGTCGGTCGCTGTAATAAGGCTTGTCGTTCATACTGTTTCTGAAGAGATTAGTTCCTTATTTGAACTATTTCACTGCAAGACATGGAAAACAAAATCTAGAGTCCCTCCGTGTTTTAAAAGACACATTCCGATCCAAAGTCCAGAGTGTTAACCGTAAACTCAAGTCTAACCTATAAAGTGTTTTTCAGTTGTGAGTGGAACAATAAACAAGTTGCTCCTGTTAGGATTTTTTTTTTAATCTCACAAAGGTACTAATAACTAAACACTGAAATTGATATTACATGAGTGTTATAATATTGATAATAATAATAACCATTTAATGTGCAAGGAATCCATGAGTTGGGCTTGACCTTTAAAAGGGAAGAGATGGACCTAAGCACTAACTCCAAGCTCTGATGGACACAAACAGGTCAGGCTGTGAAGTTACAGCCGCTTCTTCTTCTCCACATGCACACACACTAACAAAGATAGAGTTTTGACCTTGATGCACAGGACATTCTTATTTTCTTATAATGTAACAGTTAATTTTACTGAACCTGCTAACTCAAGGTTGTTTGAGGGAGAAACAATAATAATCCTCCCTAAAGGACACCTGCATCCTCCCTGTGAGATACCACTAATGGCTGCATCACATCTCAGCAAGCAATGGAATAATACTAACTGGTAGAAAGCGGGAAGAAGTTTGCATGAGGGTTCTTTCTACAGGATGCGCCTCCTGGGAATTGGATGAATTATGTGCTAAGAAATATGGACATGTCTGTGCACCAGCTAATGGGAGAGCTAAGTCTAAACCACAGTTTACCTCCACCTTTAGCCAATCACATTTCAATATTTGAATTAGATGTTTATATCTATAACCTATCGCACAATACTAGACTGAATAAAATGTATTCACTTTTGATTTTATCCTTTTCTGAGAGGCTGTTCCAAAGAGAAAAGGTCCTTGTACAAGATTCTTTTGGGACAGTGATATTTAGAAAATAAACAGCTTAATTGGAGAGAAGTGGTTTGTCTTCTATCTCAAAAAAATGAACACATTAAACACTCCACTCAATTTGTTCTTGCCCCAGTAAGTGGACATGTTCAGTGTTTCTGGTCTATGCCAGCAGCTATTAAAGCAGAATACCAATTACAATGGCCGGGAGCGCTTTTATTGCACATTTGAGTTTGGTTTTTATCTGAACCCATCCTTTATTGTAACTAATGTTAACTATGGTTATCAGCCTTCTGCACTCACTTATCGGCCCGTTGTCCTCAATCATGATGTCCGCTTTTTCATCCTTCACTATGTCCTGCCAGTTCACCTGCGGGGCGTAGCTCAGGTACTTGTTCTGGATGATCTTCACTCCTCCCTCCAGTATCTCTGTGGACGACACACATGCATGTAAATGGGGAGGGACAAATTAGCGGAGCAAGCCCAAACAGGCCTCTGACTCATTCCTGTCCACCATTCGCTGTTTACTACACCACATACAAGCCGAGTATAATGTGCCGCAGCTCATGTTTCACTGGCGGTTGAGCGCATGAGACATTCCAGCGACTCCACATCAGTGCGATCAGCTCACATCGCTGCCGACCGGTATTCTGCAGGTGTGGCTACACTGTGTGGGCGTGGGAGCTCCAACAGAAACAGAGATCCACTCTGAGCGTCTATCTGCTGCATTCCCACCTCCCACTCGTTAAACACACTGCAGGTGCGACTTCCCGTGTACCTGTAAGGTGTGTCAGGCCCAGCTCCTGGAGGCCGTGCTGCCCATCTTTCTGGTAGTTGACCATCACAGCCAAGGCGTACTTGTCCTCGTAGAGCGTGGTGCCTCGGATGACACGCAGCTTGTCAAGAGGGAGGCGACTGAACTCATTGACGGCAAACAAGATGTAGCCCGTCACCTCCTTAATGGACTGTGAGGTTGGGGAGAGAAAATACAGGTGATTAGAAAAGAAAACCTTATCTGAATTTGCTAATCACATAGTTATCCGGGTCACAACTTGGCAGCAGAGGTGTGTTTTGCTTGTTCTGTTAGTCACCATGACTGGAGGGGGACAGACAGTAAATGAGCTCACCATGTACTTGAAATAAAGACATCATCCATTACAGACTGGCTAACATGTTTTGGCTCCCTGTGACTTCTGAAGAAGCCTCACATGGTTGATTGTTTCTGTCACTGAGTGAATAAGGTTGATTCATGTCCGTGTCTAGACGAGCTAGCAGTTTGTCTCAGGGACATGCATTCTGTGAAAGCAACGTTGGTTAATTTGTAGATTTGTGATGTTCACAGTCTCACCTGCAGGAAGCTGAAGTCTCTGGTGTGCTCCATCATGGAGATCTCCAGGTTTCCCATCACAATGTTGCAGCCGGTGTACATCTTCTTCATCAGGTTGTACTGGATCTCTGAATTTCCGGTCGTGCTGAGAACGTTCTGGGTGCCGGAGCAAACAACCGCTGGAAAAATAAATAAGTAGCAGATTCTTATTAATATCTGTCATTGTGGGTTTGGGTTAAAAGAAAGAATTTTGTGTTACTTTGTAGTTTTGTTTATGTTAAGTCACAAGAATGAACCGATCCTTCTCACAAAGTGCAGCCAAAGCTTTGTATTGCTTATATTTGAATTGTGAAGTGACGTTTCTTCACTATAGTGAACATGGGCTGTGTAGTTTTATTTTTTGAGGATTCTACAAACACAGTCACCCTGCCGTAAATACATATAGGAGCATCAAATGCTTATTAATCCACAGCTGAATATAGTCCCACCCAGCACTAAAAACATTGTTCCCTCATGTGTGGATCATTTCTACTAAAAAGCACAGTGCCCTGCTGTTTCAAAGAATTATTTAGTCTTTTTTTGTTATTACTGATGCACGTTTAAAGATTCACATCTTCAGTAGCAAAGGGTGGGCTTGAGGCTAAGTGTTACATAACAGCAAGAACTTGGAAAGTACCAACAAAACCATTGTTTGTTTAGTCTTAACAAAGGATAGCTTACAAGAAATATATTATTGACTTTGTTCTTAAACAAATATTCTTTCGCTTGCTGCAGTTTTACAGTTTTATGCATCATAAGTCAGTAATCAGTCCTGTATTATGTTGTATACTTTGGGAATAAAGTAATAGTCCCACACAAGATAAAAAGACAAAATGTCCAGTGATGGAAATGTGATAATATCACAATACACACATCCTAATAAATCATTAATGAGTGAACAGTATAAGCTGCAGTCAATTCCAGCCATTTTCAGTACAAAAAATTGCTAATATTGTATTTGTAAATAAAAACATGATGAGAAATACAGGGAATATTGGACGCGCATCGCGAGGTGCATTTCCTCAAAAACAACCTATTCGTGGATTATATACCGACTTCAAGACATGTTTTGGACAAAATATTTTACTGGCTTGTTTCGTCTGGATGTCCAAGGTTGGAGTATGGCCGTTTTTTGTGGAATATTTTCATCTGTGTGTAATAATGAACCTGGAAATGTGAGTCGCGCTGTGTACGCTGAAGCCGTGTATAGAGAACGGATGGATGAATATTCGTTGTTTGTCGGACAAATGTGTTTATATTACCCGCTGTGGTAATCACATCTGAAAGTGGTTTATACCGGCGGATTCATGAGAATCTAAGCTTTCCATCGGTGTATAGTGTTTGTATAATCGCGTTTGCAGCTTCAGACATTTAAGGAAATGCTTATGCAGATCTCAAAGTGTCCCGCAAGCGGGACACTGAAGCTTAACAGGTTTTAACAAAGGCTGTTTTATGCTGTTCACTACAAGCCACTGTTCGGCTTTAGCCTGATATAAATGAATGTACTGTAACAGTTTGGAACAAACTCAGGATTGTGTACAGGGCATGCCTTCCTCTCCAACAAACATACAAGGCCTTGTTTATGATCTGTGGGAGTTCAGCCATTCAGCGTCACTTGGAGGCTGCTTTGCTATTCAAATGTCAGACAGAAGAGAAACAGCAGAGAGAAAATGGAAGAACAGCAGCGAGGACAGAGGGATCAACATGACTGTTAGTCCTAACGTCATCTAGAAATCAACACTGTGTACAAACATATACTTAAGTGCATTATGTTGGCACCGCTGTCCACATACTTCTGGTCTGGAAGGGATTTTTTTTATTGTTTGGGCTTCTGCTTGCAGTTAATTGTGAGTCAACAGTCTCCTCTGACTTGAGACACCTGAAACACAACTTTAATTACTGATCAACATGAAGTCCAGACTTTGTGTTTTTGTGGCTGAATGTGAAGAAATCCCTGCAACGAGGTTCCAAAACCTTCCAGGAAAAGTCGAGACCGATGTTTTTAGATGGTAAATAATCACAGAGGTATTTTTACTTGCTTGTGGCTTAATGTCTAACATTTCCCTGCTTGTTACACATTTAACATTCTGAGCCTCAAAATAAAGTGAAAGTTACATTTAACACAGAGAAACAGGTCACGGAAGGAAGAACTCAGCCTTTAAATGGTGTACAGACTCTACTATCTCACATCGAAGAACCTTAAAAATTGGCAAACTGGAGTATTAGGAAGCACATTTTTGTGGCTAAAGGACATCAGACATCCTTGAAACACATGCTAAATCTTTAAATATGTGTATCAAGTCTCAAAGATTAATTTCCAAAAAAAATGAAGGAAAGAACACAAATTATCAGCATGGCTAAATACCGCTTGAGGCAACTGAGAGAATGTTTCTTTGTTGTCTGGTTCACTCCCCTTGAACGCTCTGAATCCCAAAACCTGCCGGAGGGTCTGAAAAATTGGCAGAATTTACAGCATTTGTCAGAGCCATAAACTATAAAAACTGGAAAAATTGTCAAAGCTTTTAAATTCCTCAGTGTTATGCTGCTCCATCCGGAAAATGAACAAAATCCAAGCTCATAATCACAATATTTTAAATGTCTTAGTTAAAGACGTCGTTACTGATTCAGCAGTGGCACATAGTGCTGAATGTGTTCGTTTTTTGAGATGACAAACCACTTCTCTCCAATTAAGCTGTTTATTTTCTAAATATCACTGTCCCAAAAGAATCTTGTACAAGGACCTTTTCTCTTTGGAACAGCCTCTCAGAAAAGGATAAAATCAAAAGTGAATACATTTTATTCAGTCTAGTATTGTGTGATAGGTTATAGATATAAACGTCTCATTCAAATATTGAAATGTGATTGGCTAAAGGTGGAGGTAAACTGTGGTTTAGACTTAGCTCTCCCATTAGCTGGTGCACAGATATGTCCATATTTCTTAGCACATAATTCATCCAATTCCCAGGAGGCGCATCCTGTAGAAAGAACCCTCATGCAAACTTCTTCCCGCTTTCTACCAGTTAGTGTTATTCCATTGCTAGCTGAGATGTGATGCAGTCATTAGTTCTATCTCACAGGGAGGATGCAGGTGTCCTTTAGGGAGGATTATTATTGTTTCTCCCTCAAACAACCTTGAGTGAGCAGGTTCAGTAAAATTAACTGTTACATTATAAGAAAATAAGAATGTCCTGTGCATCAAGGTCAAAACTCTATCTTTGTTAGTGTGTGTGCATGTGGAGAAGAAGAAGCGGCTTTAACTTTCAAGCCTGACCTGTTTGTGTCCATCAGAGCTTGGAGTTAGTGCTTAGCTCCATCTCTTCCCTTTTAAAGGTCAAGCCCAACTCATGGATTCATTGCACATTAAATGGTTATTATTATCAATATTATAACACTCATATGTAATATCACATATCAATATCAAAGCACATTTTTGCAGTCTTAGCCATGGTTGTTCTGCTTCCATAGAGGTGCAGGACTTTAAATATCAGTGACAAATAGGCTCACAGTGAGCAAAAACTGCTTTGGATTCAGATGTTTAACTTCAGTCTGAGACTAATAATAAGTCAGTCACCACCAAACTGCTCAGTTTTTATTATTCGAACAAAAAAAGTTACATCAATTTAGTTTTGATGACGATTCAGGTTGATCTGAAAGCGTCTCACGCATGGAATATACTCGATACGCTCACAAACACATTCCATCGACTGACTTCTGAGTCAGAGTAGAGTTCAGCAAAACAACAAGATCAACAAGGGCATTAAAGACTAATGATTATTAACCTCACAGGTACAACAGGCAGGTCAAAGCACAGTGTGTGCACCTTGTTACTCATAAATCTGTTTACAAGGTTACATTGTGGGAAAAAGTCCCCATGATGTAAACTGGTAAATTTGACTATGACCACTTGGTTTAAGATGACAGTTAAGGATAAGAGGGTCCGGGTTTCCAGAAAATGTAAGTCAACGTAAAGTCCTCTGAAGGGACGAAGACATGACTCAGTGTGTGTCTTGGTGTGTGACGACGCTGTAAAGAACATTCTCTGCCCATAAAGTGCTGATAAGAGTCATTTTATTGTGTTTCTCAGAACACAAAGTTCAAGGGAAGTGGCTCTGTACCAAAAACCTGAGGCAGTTAGGCCATTCAGATCAAAAAACGTATTTCCCCTCCACAGGGCGATCAGCTGTGCAGATGTTTGTTTTATTTTGAAGATATTTTTAGAATATCTTGCTCTGAAAGTCCCGTCACTGTCACAGTACAACAGAGGTGATCGGAATGTGTTCATCCTGCTTTCCAGAACTACCGTCTTACTCATAATAGTGACATCTGTGAGCTGTCAGGAATAACCAGGACAATGTTTCAGGGAAGCAACATTGTTTATTCCTTTAAATGTCATTTTTTCTGTGTTGAGTGAGGCCGGTACACATCACCTCCATCTTGGGAGTGAGACACTGTTATTAAACCTGAACACTCACCACAGTTTCGTCTGCATCCAGTGGACGTGGAAACAGTGATTTCCTAATCATGATTTGGGTTAATTGAGCCTTTGCAGAGAACTCCACTGATTTAACACATAAAGATCATATTTCACATTGCGGAGAGTCGTTCAAAGCTTGTGATAACAGTTGTATAATGTGGAGAAGAATAACCCTGATTATGTGAGCTGCATTTTCTCAACTTGAGGGGATGAAACATTTCAACAGAAACCCCTTGTTTCACACGGAGGAAATGGAGTTCAAAAGACATGAGCTTCTGTGGAGCAGAAAGGATCTATTGGAACAGTCACACAATGTCCGCAGATAGGGAAGAACAGAAAATCCTCCAATTGTTGTACGATCAAACAATCACATATTTGTAGTTACCAAGTGAAAGCAGATAGAAGCAAACGGTGTATGGCTCCTTTTTAATGATTTGAATCCGCTACATTGGTGTTAAAATTGATTTTATTTAGCTAAAAATTCCTTTCATGCTTCTTTACTTTAAGGCGAAGAAGGAGCTACAGCTGTTAGAAACTAACAGTCTCTCTGATGTGTATGTGAACATTTTTGCATTTAATAATGCTCTTGAATGAGTTATATTACAGGTAGTGTAGGATTTAGTGTCTTTGCAGCTTTGCCTTTTTTGAACCCGAAACTCAAGAGGAAGAAAAATGTAGTCATCAAACTACTTTAATTGATTTAAGTTTGTCTTTAAATCAATCAGTGCTGATATTTCTGTTTAATATTTGAATATAGTGTCAGCACAACTCCTTAAAACAATATCTGCAACCTCAAAGGTGTGTCTAAATCAATATATTTTTAATAATACTTACAACATTGCAACCACACGTTCTGTGGAAAATGCTGACGAAGGTAAAGCATGCTTCTGCACAATATTGATTACTTCCCTCCCTTCTGTGATATAATACTTTGAAAATCCCTCTTAGTCACAATATTTTGTCATACGGACGTGGGAGGGTCGCTTGTAGGCACATGATCTTTTCCCTTCACTGATATGAATGCCAATATGAGCTATTTCTACATATTACAGTCCCCTACTTTGCTCAGTGTCACATTTCTGTTGTCATTAATGAGCTCATATAGTGTTCTTCAGTGAGTCTTGAAACTTTTGTTCATTCCAGTCCACTCATTTGAACTGATATCAGTTCATGAGCTGCTGAAGAGTGAAGCTCTTTATCTGCCCCGCCTCATTTAAGCCCTAAAGCAGCTCATTGCTATCAGTGGAAGACTTGAGCTGTTGACTCTATACTGTTTGAATTGCAGGCTGGGAAATACTTGCATACACCCGAGAATGAATGTTCAGGAACTTTCCATACGTATGGCTCAGTATGCAGAGCATGCATGCGATACGAGCACAGCCCACCGCAGAGGGGGAAAAACCGGTATGCATGCATGCAACACACAGTATGTCACGAAACTATAAGAGCACACAAGCTGCAGCTGTGGAGGCTGAAAATCTCAACAGGCTGAGTGGGATTGTCCTGTCAAAGGACGACTGTCAGTGTTGGCAGATGGATGATGGAGGAAAAAAAGGAATGGGGTGGAGGGTTTGGAGTCAATACACACACATGAACACAATGGGCCTATTCTGAATGAGCGCAAAACAAGCGCACATCCAGCTGTGCATGTGTGTGCATCGACTGTCTGTGCATCTCTTCACAAACGCTGCAGTATGTCTGCCTTCCTACTCAACTTATCAGCAGCTCTCCTCCACAGCACATAAACTCACTCCAGCATGCCGTCATTGTCCTGAGAGCTAAAGTGTAACCCAACACATGATGAAAACATAACACGGATCAGGTTTTGCTGCTTATTTTCATTGCTGTTGCCAAGGTTTCAATACTGGAGAAAGAAGAGATAGAATGGAGGGAGGAGGAGATAAACAAGCTGAATAAAGCAGCTGAGACGATGACTGAAGTAAACAGAAACTTGGCACAGGATGGACAGAAATTACTGCATACCTCAGTAGTGAGCGCGCACACACATGCATGCACGAACACAAAGACAGACACCTGAGCACATGAACTACTTGATTTCATGGCACATTCATCAGCTCGCAGGCAGAGGTTACGTACAAACGAACTGGAAGTTTCTCTGTCTGTGCTCCTGTGTGTTTTGTACAACTTCACTGAAGCTGACAGAGTGTTACTTAACGTCTCCGGCAACAGGAGCGACAGCATATTTGCCTTTCGACACATCAGCTATTTGGCTAAGTCACGCCTGTAAAAGCACAAAAGCGATTTAAAAAAAGGTGCCACCTATTGTTTTTTTAAAGATAAGAAATCAGATTTGACTCACAAACAAGCTCATCCCTCTCAGACGCATGACATATTTCAAATCTGACACATTAAGACAGCATGCAAGATTTTTCCATGATGAAAATAATAAATCACCTGTTTTTCCTGTTGGCACAAGAACTGCATTTGAACATGGAAGTACTATAAGTTGGCACTAACTGAGTTGTTTACTACATGTTTGTGTAACGTGTCACTTTAGAGATTTATGCTCAGCGAGCGTGTCTGGAGCTTTTTCTTGGCGTCATTGCAGAAAAATGCCGCAAGGATACAAAAACCACTGAAATGTTACATGAAACACCATTAAGGCCTCCAATTAACCACAAACCTGCAACCATCAGTTGTTCTGTTCCTAAAATATTACTGCTGACAAGTCAAAGGTTGATATTAGGCCAAATAAAACCTGACATCATAAAATATTCAAACAGTTTAACTGAATTAGTTTTGCAGCACTCATACAACTAACACAAGTGTCATCAGATGTGCATCAGGGCTCCTTCTCTTCATTTTCAACCATTTTTGTGTCTTTACTGGAACATAAAATTCACATTACAGAAACTGCATTCATGTATTTCCTCAAGGAGCAAACTGTAAATGATCCCTCTGAGTGATGAAACCTTTTCCGCTTCCACGTTGATGTCTTTGGTGTTTTAGTTTTGGCTCCATCACCTGAGCATCAGCTGCCTGAAGATGGATGATCTCATGTTCACATTGTTTTTCTCATCTCATTCACCTGCAGCCAGGTGGCAACAACAACAACAGCAATACCAGGTCAAAGTTCACACAAAGTCACTGAGATTCAAATCACAACAGCTCTCTGCTTCCAAACACATCACCAACATTCAGTGGTGGCAAAGCACCACGTACAACTACACACGTTTTACTCAAATACTGGAATCAATTTGCTTTCCGATTTAAACCATGCTGTATTTGTGTGACAGCCACGGACAGTTCTGATCAGCCAGCTGATCTAAAACTGAACTGAAAATGAACTATTTTCAAGGTAAATTCATAATTTCCTATGCAAAATTACAAAGTAAATGTCTTTAGAGCTTTGGACCATCGGGAAGGATTCTCTAGGATTTAATAAACCAAATGATTGATTATTAATCAGATAAACACTGTGTACAGCTTCACCTCCATCAGTTACACAACACAATACACACACACACACACACACACACACACACACACATATATATATATATATTTACACTTTTAAATCATTTTTACAGTCAACATGTAAATCAATGATCCTGATTGATAATGGCAATTTTATTAGATTTTATTTAGCAAAATTTAATTTTTACAAATATTTAATTTAATTTAACAAAACAGGAAAATCTGTCAAATAATAGTTAAACAAATATTGTGCCATTTTTTCAATATACATCATTTCTCTTTCAGATATGTGCATGTATCTTTATGTGCGTGTGATTTTATCTAGCAAATCATAAAAGTGACTCCACTATGGACAAACACATCTGAGATAAAGTGCTCCAGTTGAAGGGAGATGTTTTTGCCACTCAGGCGGTGAAAGGTTGGGCCACTGTGTCGCAAAGCCTTGAAACAATTGAGACAAACATGATAAAGCACACAGAGTCGTGGGAGAGGTGCAGGTGACTCACTGCAAACAAGTTGTACGTGTGCGGAACAGGTTCTGTGAGGAGGAGGAGGAGGAGGAGGAGGAGGAGGAGGAGGAGGACAGGTGTTTCCTACAGCAGAGCGCAGTGAGCAGCTCACACATCAAGGCTTTTTGGACAAATACTTCTGTATTTGTCCAAGTGTACCGTAAATATTCTGGATAACAATCAAAAATGTGTGTGTGTCTGTGTGTGCGTGTGTGTGTGTGTGTGTGTGGGGGGGGGGGGGGGGGGGGGGCTCAGGTGCTGGCTATACTTGTGGGGGCCAAATGGGTTCGGGGTTATGTATGAATGGGAGTCAATAGTATGTCCCCACAATGATAGAAAAACACAGTATGTGTGTATGTGTGTGTGTGCGTGTGCGTGTGTGTGTTCCGCTCACCTCCTTGTGTCTCCGCGCCACACAGTTGAAGAGCGCACGGCAGCAGAACGCACAGCACCACCTGCACCTTCCTCATGGAGCCGCTCATCCTCATCCTCATCTTCAGGCTGCTTTAAACGCAAATCAACATCCTACACACGAGAAGGAAATCTGCCTTTTTGTCGTCCCAAAGTTTCAATCAATCATTTCACTCCGATCGGAAGGTGCAGTTGAGTTAAATCCAGATTGTTCTGCGTTTTTATTATTCCTTCGCTTTTCTTCTCAGAATAGGGGTAAATCCGGCCTGCAGAAGTGAACGCTGTTCGTGTTTTCTCTGTTTGACATTTGACTGAACCGCACTCAGTCCACCCGCAGCGCTCCGTGTGAGAAGAATCACTACAGCTCAGTGATTGGAGCGCAGCGCTCAGCCAATCAGCGGCCGGAGCGGCTCTTTTCTCCTGCTGCACTGATTTATGTGGGAGGACTCATGCAGGGGTCACAAACTACAAACAACTCCCTGTAGGAAGACTGAAAGCACCTTGAAAGATGAAATTATTTAGGTCGTTACGTTTTAAAACACTAAAATGCTTCTTGCCTTGGATCCGTTCAGGGACACTTGTTCAAACACATTTCCTCTTGTTTATTCACGTTTTAAAAGATGATTTTGATTTTGTAAAACCTTTCTTACCATAAAACTGGTGTGGATGGCTGCAGCATTTGCAGCACGGTAAAGCTGGACTTCAGAAACAGCTGCAGTTGTCAGAGTTTGTACAGAATAATTAATGTTGCACCTTCAAGGCTATGAGCGATCATCTAAAATGAGACATTTTTTACAGTGTAAAAACAGTCTATTTTATAGCTGTACTGATCCTAGTGAATCTCATGTTTATTTCCCTGTATTATTTCTGCATTTTGCTAAATGTGAAAAGACGTCTCCTGAATACAGACTGGACCAACCCTTCTGTCCACTGCTGCAGAAAAACAACAACAAATGCAAACAACAGCTTAAAAAAACACGTTATCTCTCTACTTGATCCGCTCTGCTGGCACATTTCTTACATCTGTGGTCTTAACAGCAGGACTTTGACCCTTCCACTCCTTTATGCTGGAAGTCTGGATGATTACTTCAGTGCTGCATCATTTCACTGCTGCGTGATTTTACTGCTGTGCTAATTATTGTTAGAGTTGTGTGCAAGAGGATTAACTGATTGACAATGTGCATTTCTTCAGTAACCCAATCTAACACCTGCATAGATTTGAAAAACATGTCTCCTGTCATGTCGCTGGTTTGTCACATAATCTTGAGACAAACATCGGCTGCCAGTAAAGAGTGGACGAGCGAGAAGAGCAGCTCTGAGGGAACTGGCTCTGCCTGCACCTCCAGTCTGTCTCCAGCACACAAACAAACAGCCTCTGTTTCTCCATCTGCAAGCTCTGATTACACAGAATTACACATCTGACAGGAGAAATGTCTCTGTTTCACTCTACGCAGTCACCTCCTTTTCTCTTTACCTGTTGAAATGCAAGAGTCGTGGTTAATATTTCACCACTGACAGAAGTCATGATCAAAAGTATTTCTTTTCTTTGCTGCCCTCACAGAAACAGCCTGATTAAGAGCAGAAGAATTTAACCCATAAGAACCCAGACCCATTTTTCCTTAAAGGAAAATTATGTGGGATATACCACAGACCAAGTGGACCACATAGACTGGGGCACTCAAAGTGCTTGTTACACTGGTCTCACCATGGGTTCTTATGGGTTAAGATTTCAGTTCCACAACTGGAAGTTGTTCCGTTGACAAATGTCATCAATGTCTTGGGCTCTTTTGTTAAAAAAGAAAAACTCTTTAAAAAATATTTAATCTAGATTTCAGTTTGCAAATAAAGATAAAACCTGCCAGTAAAGTGAATTAAAGAAACAGGATTGACAATTCACCCTAGAAATACTAAAATCACAAAATCAAGCAGCATGAGCCAGATTATTTCAGAGACCTGCAAATTTAACTGTATTCACAAAACAAAACAAAAAAGCTCTCATCCTTGGGGAAAAATGGTGAATTATTGTTTTGCAAATAAACAATTCATGTCTATGTTAGGATTCTGTATTGGTTGTTACTTTTTCCTGTTTTTTCCTTCTGTGTTTTGGTCTCTCTGTCTCCCTCTGTCTGTTGCTTTCTGCTTCCTTTGTTCTTAGTCACTGATTGCTCACCTGACACAATCAGTTCAGATTCATCTCACCTGTGTTCCTCCTCTGTATTTAAGCCCAGTCATTGTGTTCAGTGTCGCTGGCTCATCTTGTCTTGGACTCACCCTGTTTCCATCTCCGTTCCCTCCTTTCCCCTGGATTATTGCTCACAGGATTACACCGTTTCTCCCCCGTTTGGATTCATTTTTGGACTCTGTGATTTTCATTTGGCCTTCAGTTTGTCTGTCCCTGGTGTGTGAGTATTTTCCTCAGTTCTTTAGTTTGCTGATGTTTTGTCATAGAAGCCATCTCAGTCTCGTTTTCAGTTAGCCGTTGTTTTATTTAAATAAACCTTTTTCATAAAATAAGGCCGTCTGTCTAGTGTGTCTGCATTTGGGTTCTCTACACGCCACAGCCCTGACAGTCTATACATAAAGCCAGTGCTTGTGTTGGTACACTTTAGAACTTTTCTATCCTCACTTTACCTCCAGATGTCTGAGATCCTCAGAACAGCTGCTGTTCAATGATGGAGGCTCCAAAGCTTTGGATTGTCCTTCCTCTCAATCAGATGGTGCTCCCCAATCAACATGTTGTACATGTTTTCAGTGGCTTTTGGTTGCTTTTAATGGTCTATATATTTTACAATTTCATATTTGTTTCATTTTGAAAATTGATCTTACAAAATCCCATCCTGTTTTGCCTTATTTTAGTGTTTTTCAAGTTTGTTACAGAAACTGATTCTACAAAACTTCACCCTGTCTTATGTTACACATAAATGTGTTCCTGCCAGACTGAAAACATGAACAAAACTTTTAATTTGCCCTATATGAGTAAATAACTTGGTTCATAGATTATTTTCTTTTTTTTTTTTCTTGGACTAGAAATTGCCAATCTTCAGGACACCCAGGCTCAGAAATATTTCTGTCTGTTTTTTACCACATAAGTCTGATTGGCTTTCTTCCTCCTTCTCTGGAGCCTTACAAATTCCACTGATGCATGTCTAAAAATTAATAATAGTTTGAGGAAATTGCCTGTGTGATGGTCGTAAATGTATTTCTTGTGAGGTAAAATATTAATTGATTACACAAAGGTTCATTTAAAGTGGTGACTCAGTCCATCTTGGTGAATTACGAGCAAAGAAACGCCAGCACTAATTTAATTGACAGGTAATCTTTATTGTTCTGTCTGCCTTTTATAAGGATTAATCCACAGTTAGAAGATGATTATATTTAAGCTTGAGGAGTTTTTTGAGATTTTAAAAGGGCAATAGTGCACCCTGTCAGATTAGATGGATTTTGAGATATTGCGCTGTTCCTTCATAGAGCAGGTCCAACAACTTATTGAGACTCGACTGTGTCAACGTATTCTACAAGGTTAATCAGCACTAGTGTACGTTTGAAAAGTAACATTTATCTTTTAAAATACAAGCAAAAGCCCACATGAGACAATCACCTGCAGTGCTTTCTATTCTGTGCGTTCATGTGGACATTATGCATCTGTTGTGACGCTAAAAGTTACAGCATCCAATCAGGATAACACCTTTAAGGAGTGATAAAGACGACCTCATGCAGGGAGTCATGGATTCATAGGTCAGTTGTTTGTGCAATTTGATTTGCAGAACTGATCGCAATGTATTGTTACACCTGTTCTCATTGTCTCTCTGAATACAGAAATATTTCACATTTTATGAAATATTTTGTGTTTCGTGAGTTGTGAGCAGTAGTGTTGTGTAGATGTTGTATCTCAGCTGCATCTCTGGAAGATGGAAGATAGCTACCAGATGTTTTATTTCTTTATTCTCCGCTAATTCTAAATTCTCTTTGTCACACACAAACAGCATTTTAGATTCTGCAGCCACTACTTCATCTATGTTCCTTCCTGTTGTTGGTAGCTTTGTCTTTATTATCATTATTTTTGTTGTTAAAGCTGTGAATTGCATCGTGCAAAAACTCTGCCTGTGTATTAAGGAAAACATTTTTAGTCAACGTTTATTCTCATACATGGACAACATGAACAGCCACTGTATTTATGTTTTACAGCAGGGCTCACTGAGGTCACACAAAAAACAATGCGTAAAGGCAACCAGATGACCTAGTAGTTTGGACTTATGCACAAATGCCCCACAAACATAGCCCCTTTTTAGTGTTCTCTGCACTGCCAAATAAAGGCAGAAATACAACCAAATGATTAAAAAAACAATGTGTCGAAATCATGGTTTTTTTTTTTAAAAAAAAAGAAAACTCTTCAAGGTAATAAAACAATATAAACTGTGTCTTTAATCTGTTAAAGGGAAGTACAGGGTCTTCAGGATCCCCAGAACTTTGAATTGTAATGTTCATGCTTTAAACACTGAGTGAACAGGTATAGTTGCTAAACACTGTCCTCTCCTGGCAGAAACCTATCATAGCAACATCTTCTCAATATTTTTTTTTTTGTCAACAAGTAGAGATATGCAGCAGTAACAGTCACTCTCAGCTGATGACACAGGTCATACAGAAAACTGGTTTATTTGTAGTACAGCAGGATCTTGTTGAGTTGATTGGCCAGCCAATCAAGGCCCTCATAGAGGCCGTCGCCACTGGTGGCGCAGGTGGCCTGGATGTACCAGTTACGGTGACGCAGGGAGTGTAAGCCCAACTTATCTGTGATCTCAGCAGCGTTCATGGCGTTCGGTAAGTCCTGTCAAAGAGGAGAGAGGTCAGTGAGCAGAGAGAACTACCCTCCAGTTTTTGTATTTATAGAAAAACAGTGACTTCAGGCATGTTTGTGCTCTTATATTTGTCTATGTGGTATTCATTAATTGTTCCACTGTAAAAACACAGAGCCAGTTTGATGGTGAATTCATTTTTTAGGTGTGATGACGTCCTACTGCTGCCATAAATGACAGTACATTTTGAAAATACTACTACAAATACTCCACAAAGCAAACCTGTTAAGTAATGACAGTTTAAATTTCTAAGGATACTTTTAACTTTTTTAGTTGACCAATAATTAGTCAGTAATTTAGAAAATAATTGGCGGAGTAACTGTTGAATACAATTTTAAAAAAGAGGCAGGTCTGGTAATGTGCATCCAGTTATACATTAGTCATATTTAAAATTTTACTTGTATAATTCCCAATGAATGGAAGTAGACATAGCATTAAAACATTGTCAACTTTGAGGAAAAAGGTGAAACTGTGATTGTAAATGTATTTTGTTTAGGAGGTTCTAGGCGTTTTTGGGAAAATTATACATATTTTGAGTCTACTTTAAAGTACATCTCATTATTTTTTCAATCATCTAACCTTAAACATGTATTACTCAAAGGCTGGTGTTCGTTTTTTTTCCTGTTTTAAGTCCTGTTTGCTGCAAGGCAAAAGTGCTAACCACTACTCCACTGTGCAGCCCTACCAAAGTGACTAGAAATAACAAAATAACATTTCCATCCATCCATTGTCTTCTGCTTATCCGTGGCCGGGTCGCCGAGGCAGCTTGCAAAGCAGGTCATTCCAGACATCCCTCCCCCCAGCAATGCTTTCCAGCTTTTCCTGGGGGATGCCGAGGCATTCCCAGGCCAGACAAGATATATAATCCCTCCAGCGTGTTCCGGGTCTGCCCCGGGGTCTCCTCCCAGGCAGATGTGTTCAGAAAACCTCCAGAGGCAGTCTCCCCAGAGGCATCCGAATTCAGATGGAGGAAGCTCATTTCAGTCCTTGCTCCTCCTGAATCCGAGGTTTGACAATCAGTCGGAGCCTCCCTTCCAGCACCCGAGAGTAAAGTTTCCCATGGAGGCTGAGAAGTGTGATATCCCGGTAGTTGGAACACACTCTCCGGTCCCTTTTTTTTTTGAAAATGTGAACCGCCACCCTGATCTGCCACTTCACAGGCACCGTACCCGATGCCCACGTGACATTGTAGAGACGTGTCAACAAAGACAGTCCAACAATGTCCAGAGCCTTCAGTATCTCAGGGCGAATCTCGTCCACACCTGGCGCCTTGCTACCGAGGAGCTTCTTAACTACCTCAGCGACCTCTGCCACGGATATGGATAAAAATCCCCCTGAGTCTTCAGGCCCTACCTCGGCCAAAGAAGATGTGTTTACTGGGTTCAGGAGTTCCTCAAAGTGCTCTTTCCACTGTCCAACGATGTCCCCAGTACAGGTCAACAGTTCTCCACACAGACTGTACACAACCTGACCAAAGACCTGCCTCCCCTTCCTGAGGCGTCGGACGGTTTGCCAGAACCTCCTTGAGGCCAACCGAAAGTCCTTCTCCATAGCCTCCCCAAACTCCTCCCACACCCGAGTTTTTGCTTCCGTGACTGCCGCAGCCACTGTCCTTTTGGCCAACCGGTATCCGTCGGCTGCTTCAGGAGACCCCTGAACAAGCCAAGCCTGAAATTCCTCCTTCTTCAGCCTGGCGGCTTCCCTGACAGCGGGTTCTTGGGTTGCGACTGCGACAGGCACCAGTGACCTTCAGACCACAGCTCCTAACAGCCACTTCTGCAAAGGAGGCTTTGAATATGGACCACTCAGACTCCATGTCCCCAACCTCCCCCGGGATTCAGGAGAAGCTCTTCCGGATGTTTGTGTTGAAAACCCCATGGACAGGGTCCTACGCCAGACGTTCCCAGTTCATCTGCACTACACGTTTGGGTTTACCAGATCTGTCCGGCAGCCTTCCCCGCCACTGCATCCAACTCACCAGCAGGTGGTGATCAGTTGACAGCTCTGCACCTCTGTTCATTCGAGTGTCCAAGACATACGGCCACAGGTCTGATGATATGACTATGAAGTCGATCATCGACCTTTGTCCTAAGGTGCTCTGGTACCAAGTACACTCATGAGCAACCTTATGTTCGAACATGGTGTTTATGACAAGTCCATAACTAGCACAGAAGTCCAATAACAAAACACCACTCGCGTTCAGATCGGGCAGGCCGTTCCTCCCAATCATCCCCCTCCAGGATTTCTCCGTCGCTGAAGTCCCCCAGGAGAACTATTGAGTCCCCAGGCGGTATCGCTTCCAGGACACCACCCAGAGACTCCAAGAAGGCCGAGTACTCCGAACTGCTGTTCGGTGCATAAGCACAGACAACAGTCAGTTTTCCTCTCTGCAACATGAGGTCGCACCCTCTTGTTCTCTGGGGAAAACTCCAACAAAGCGGCACTCAGCTGGGGGCTCGTGAGTATCCTCACACCCACCCGATGCCTCTCACCCTGGGCAACTCCAGAAAAGGAGAGAGTCCAATCCCTCTCCAGGATTCTGGTTCCGGAGCCCTTGCTGTGGGTAAGCCCAACTATATCTAGCCGGTATCGCTCCACCTCCCACATGAGCTCGGGTTCCTTCCCCACTAGTGAAGTGATGTTCCATGTCCCCAAAGCAAGTCTACGCCACCAGGGGGGCGGTGCAGCTAGACGCTCGCTCCTGCCTACTACCTGGTTGGCATAGTACCTGACCCTGATTTCCTGCCTGGTGGGTGGTGTGCCAGCCGGGCGGTGACCTCGTGTTGCTTCTTCGGGCTATGCCCGACAGAGTCCCACGGGGCCCCAAGACTTGGCCACCAGGTGCTCTCTGACTAGCTCCCCCACCAGACCTGGCTCCAGGGAGAAGGTTTCAATAGGTGAGGTAGCGGCTTTCTTCTTGAGTGTTTTCATCAGGGTTTTCTGAATTGCTCTTTGTCTGGCCCCTCTCCCAGGACAAGTTTGCTTTGGGAGACCCTACCAGGGGCTATTGCCCCAGACAACACAGCTCCCAGGATCACAGGGAAACTCAAACCCCTCCGTCAGAACAAGGTGGCATTTAATTTGATCATTTGAGCATTCATAACATTTGATCAACAAAATTATTTATATATATATATATATATATATATAAATTCTTATAAACAAATTTTTTTGGGCGAACAAAAGGAGATAAATTAAGATGTCATAAGACTAACATTTCACATAGTTTTCTGGCATTACTCAAAAACATAGCAGACACATATATATCAATGTGTTGAAAATAACTTCGCTGCAGCCCTCGACTAAATTGTCTTCTATAGTTCATTACTAACTGCCTTTCATTACAATCAGTCATATCGGACACAGTTGTTCGAGCCACTGGAAAAAACTTAACTGCTTCACAAGCAGAGGGGGAGCTAACTTTCATTTCCTTTTTGTTTAAGACTTTGATTTTTTTTTCATGGGAATTTTATAGATTTGTACCATTTAATTAATTATATCAGTGTGGGGCATTCAACATGATTTGATCCTGATCAAATGATGTGTAAATCTTTTTGTGGTCAAAACTCAGCGGTTAGTCATTTTGGATTACACACTTTTTTTTCTCATTTCTTTCTTGCATTCCTATTTTCTTAGACCTGTCAGCTATTAATTCTGATGCCAATACCATTACCTAATCACAAAAAGAGCCGATTTTCATCAACAGTTTACACAGTATTTGATTTCATATCTTAAATAACCGTGAAGACTCCACACAGTCCCTGAGTCTTGGACCGGAGCACCTTAACACAAAATACAACAATTGTCAACAAAAAGGAGACACACATATGTGTGTGTTTGTGTGCATCACCTCAGATTTCTACTCGTGTCTTACCCTTTAGTGCAGTTGGCATGGCATGGTTCACATTGGCCCTGGTTGTTGGGGTATTTGAAGATGACTTCCCCTTCACCCACCACACCTTCAGGACACGAGGACACACAGTGTGGACCGTCCTGCAGGCTGGCACATGCTACACACTGATCCGCTCCCTGGAAACAATAGGGGACACCTTAGCTGACAGATATTGGCACGGTGAAAGAAATGATTCCAAGTTGCGGCAGTACAGTGGAGAGTCATGCCTATTTAAAAGCCACTAGATGGCAGCAGAAGTTATTTCGACTGTCTTGAACTTTCTGGTCAGGTGTGAGGTGGAGATAGTCATACCGGGCCTGTGCAAGTCTGCTTCCCCTCCTGGATTTTACACTCAGGGTGACAGGGCAGACACTCCCCTGATGGAGAAGCAAACTCCCTCTTCTCCCTGCAGATAACACTCAAACACTTAGCACAGCCATGCCACAGCCAACATTACTCACATTAAGGCAAACTGCTTTAATATTAGGAGTACTTTTGTGAAGACTGACCCAGATAAGAACATGCAGTCTGGCACACATGTTCCTCCCCTGCTGTATTTATTACAGGAGACACACTGGCTTGGTCCGGGACCCCAGCAGCCATCAGAGGAGCACAGGGGGTCGCACACGTGGTTGTCATTCACTACAAAACACAACAGAAGTGAGCATACTGATGCACAATCAACACTGACCAGGTTTAAGATGCTCCGTCTCCACTCACCGCACTCGTTTAAAGGTCGGTTCTCCTTCACATCGATGTTCTTCTGGCGTTTCTGCGGACGGGAGCTGCTGCTTAGGATTTGCGTCCAGTTGACAGTGTTATGGTAGCAGAGATTCTTGTTTCCTGTGATGTAGACATCGCCATCGTTTATCTTTCGCAGTGAACGCAAACCCAGAGACTCCAGAGATTTGGTCCTCATCACTAGAAGAGCGTAGCCCCTGGAAGAGCAGGAAGAGGATGGATTTTGGTAAATGCAAGGAAATAGAAGATGAACATTTTTGAATTTTGCTTAAAATACTAAGAAATTAAATGAAAATTTTGTGGGCAACTGAATATTTTACATTAAAAATATGTCTTTCTGAAATGATGAGATTTGAATTTTTTTTCACATGGTAATTTCAGGTTTGCTATTTCAAATTCAAACCACTTGTTTAAATCTCATCATTGAAAGAATGTAACCTGGCTTTCTTGCTTATTCTTGGTAACCTGAGTGGTCAGGTTTGAGACTGGATGTCTGCCTTTCACTAACTGCAATTAGACAAACTTGATTCAAAACAAATGACTTCAATTCACTGGACCCTTAAAAGTAGTCCTTCTAAGAGAATGTTTTTCAAACTGCACAACCTGTAGCTACATACTGGAAATTTAAAAAAAAAAAAAAAAAACACCAAATAAATTCAGGTAATGGTTTTCAGTGTAATTTTGTGGTATTTAAATTCCAACATTAATTAAACATTCAACAGTGATTACATTTATAGATGAAAAACCGTATTGCCTTTCTTTGATTACACAAAATACAACCAGAACCTCAGATTTAGTCAACCCAAACATCCATCAGTTTTCATGAAAAAGAGCAAGCAAGAATATTACGAAGACTTATTGTTCCCACCACCAACTTAACCCATAAGAACCCACGGTGACACCAGTGTAACAAGCACTTTGAGTGCCCCAGTCTCTTCCTTGTAAAGTTTTATGTCTGACCTTAACTCATTAAGTCCTTTAAGGAAAAATCAGTCTGGTTTCTTATGGGTTAACTCCACCTCTGAATCAGCCATGAAATGATATTCCAGAAACTGAAAACAGTATTTTAATCTCAATAACTGCAAGACAAGACGAAGAGACGAGCATGCAAAGTGTTTACTGTACCTTCTAGAGCTCACTCCTCTAAACAGGATTAAAATGACGTATAAAAAGGAAATAAAGATATAAAACACATAGAGTCAGATTCATGCCAGTGACGGTTTAGATGGCTAAAGATATAACAGAATGATCGTGAAAAGAACGATAAAAAACTACTACTCACCTATGTAATATTCTGCCATGAATTGTTTGGAGGTTGGAGAAGACTGACAGGTCCGTCATGCTTTCAGGCCACGAATGGATACTGAGGTAGCCTTAAAGCAGAAAAGTTGTGCTTCAGAGGCTGCAAAAAACACTGTGACGTGACATCAGAAACAAAACTTATCAGTTTAACAATCTGCTCACCTGTGATTTCCCGCACAGTACTGAAGATTTTCAGTTTTTCTGGGTCAAGGGGTGGTATGTCATTGTAAACATCCCTTTGAGCAAAGAAAAAAGAATATATTAAAATGCTTACAGGCCAACTAAATATAGTAAAATCTCTGTTGCATGAAAACTAATGATGACTACTGTTGGGAAGAGTTTTTTTACCCTTCTATCCCGTTCACCAAGAAATGAAGACTGCCCTGGATCTTGGTGCAGTTTATGAAACTGTCTATGTTATGAGCATCGACGGTTTCTCTGGTTGGACTTCCTGTGCCGTGACAAGCTGGTGAGAAGGCAAAGATGAGGAGAACGAAAGGGTTAGGAAAGTGATTCTTTCGTTGATCACTGATTAAACCCCAAGATCTCATCTCTGTGCATCAATGTTTCATATTTAGAAATTTGTTTCCATGAAAATATTCCCCTCCTGTCTTAACTCCCTGACGCCTATTGTCGCGAATATGCAACATAACAATTTCATTCATACTGCAGCCGAGATAGCGTATCCATTCCCTCAATGCCGGTTTGCGCATATTCAACACGTACCTCGGAACCTTTTGCAAGCACTGGTTTCTTGTAGGACCGGCTGGGGTGGGATCTAAGTATTCTATATCTGTTACTATCATTATTATTATTATTAATCTATGCATCTATGTTCTGCGTGTAATGGATAAATTGACAATCTCCACTTATTTTAGCATCAGCTGCAAAGCAAAAACACACACAAAAAAAGTTTTTTATTTATTTAATTGTAAATAAATTCAGGTGTCAAGAGGTTGTAACAACTTGACTCTGTGAAGTCCTCGCCTCTACAGTGTCTACATCCATCCCTTCACCACAACACCAGCTCACCTACATCTCTGCTCAAACACTGGAGAACTACTCTAAGCTACACAATAACAAGCTGTAACATTGGTCAGCCATACATGTTCAAACCACAAACTGATTCTGAAAAAGAATAATGATACAGAAAGTCTCATCCTGGAAGTGGATAGGATTAGTTCCTCAAGTTTGTTACTTATGAAACCCCCAAAAGTCTGGATCCAAGCTTTGACTGCAGTTTCAAGCCAGAAACATTGACTGCTTCTTTCACTCCTGATGTGTGTTTAGGAAAAGAGAAGATTTAAACCAAGCAGCTGTGGTGGAAAGCACCTCAGAACAATCCCAGTTTCATTGTGTCCTACTTTGTTTTATTACTCCACTGAACTGCATAGGGAAATATTTCATCTTTTATGTTTTTTTACTGCAATACATTTATCTGACAACTAGAGTTGTTATACTTGCAGAATAAGATATAACCACCACATAAATCTGATTCCATTTGCGATTAACCGTCAAACATTATATAAAGCAGTGACTGTAAAACTAACTCCACTGCCATCAGATAAAGATTTATTAGACAGAATACTTAAATGCATTTTAAGTAGAATGTGTAAATTAATTACAATTTTGCTTAAAGTGTTGCAAAAAGAGTCTTTTCATGATCAGGTTTCTCCTTCCCTTACATAAAGGTAACTTCTACCAGTGCCCTGCTTGTTTCTCAGATGCAGAAAACAACTCTTTGTAGTTCTATTAAATACCTTTGGGACAGAGGCCTCCACAGGGCTCACATCTTTTCACTCCGTTTTTCTCCACTTCCATTTTATCAGACGGGCAGCTGCTCACACATGAGCTGCCATCCACCACAAAGTTTGCTATTAAAAACAGAAAACATCACGAATCAACACAATGCGGTGTGTCAGTGACAGCATAAACATTTGCAACCATAAAAACTGTATTTGTCTGAGGTCAACGGCCAACTCTGAGCCGGTGTGAACATGTGGGTGTAAGGCGGCATGAGTGGAGACTCACTGGGACACTGGGCCACACAAAGAGAACCGTACTGGTACTTTGCATTGGGGTTGGGCTCCATTTTGAAGGCATGTTTGTTGTAGATCAGAGTCTGGGGACATTGAGGGACACAGGAGCCCAAGTTGTTGAGGTTCCTGCAAGCCTGTAAAATGTCACATTGAGGAACACAAAGCAGAGATTTGATTTATATCTGACATACCTTCATCCCAGTGAATACTTGGTTCGTTCACAATAGTTATTCATTTTTGTACGGACACAGGAACATCTACACTACACTGAATCCAGAGACAGCAAAGTGTCTGGGGCAGAGATTGTCGTGAGGACAGGGAGGAAATGGAGGGCGGCAGAAGCAGTGCAGCAGGCAGAATCCCGGCTTCAACACAAAGTCATCATTGGGTCTGTGGCGCAAGGCAGAGCTTGGAAGACTTGGAAGCCAGACAACACCATCATACGCCTCTGCCAGCGGGAAGAAGAGATGTTGCTACAGGAGGAAGTCTGTGCCTCTGTGGAAGAGGAGCGATGAAGCAGAGCTGTTGTCATGTGACAACAGGGTGCTTGGACAAAGTGGGAAACAGGCAAATGGAGCGCAACATCACCTGGAAGGACATTTGGAAGTGGAACCCCCAAAGGATCAATTTCCTGATCCAAGGGGTCTACGATGTCCTGCCCAGCCCTTCCAGTCTGTTCATATGGGGCAAAGCAGAAACACCAGCATGCCCCCTGTGCTCCAAAACAGGGACACTGGAACATGTCCTTCCAAAAGGCATTGGGTGAGGGTCGCTATTGCTGGAGGCACGACCAGGTCCTAAAGTCCATCACCGAGGCAATCGACGAGAGGATCAAAGACAGCAAACTCAGCCAAGCTCCACCTAAGGCAATATGCTTTCTTAAAGAAAGCCAGATCCCCAAGAAGAAAGCCAAGAACTCTTCTGCCGGTGCACGAATGTCAGCCCGGGACTGGACGATGTCGGTTGACCAAGAGAGGCAGCTGAAAATACCAGCACACATCGTCCAGTCCACACTGAGGCCTGACTTACTCCTCATCTCAGAGGCTACAAAGCAGCTAATTAAGCTGGAGTAGACTGTGCCCTGGGAGGAGAGAATGGAGGAAACTCATGACCGGAAGAGGGTATAATATCAAGAGCTGGTGGAGGCCTGCTGGACCAATGGAAGGAAGACCAGGTGCATGCTAGTGGAGGTGGGCAGCAGGGGATGTGCAGGCCACTCTCTACACAAAGCCTAAGGAATCCTAGGAATAATGGGAGCAAGTAGGAGGAGAGCCATCAGTAAACATAGACGCAGCAGAGAGAGCATCTAGATGGCTCTGGCTAAAAGGGGGGGAGCAGTGGGAACAGCAAAATGCCACTTGGACATAGGCTGAGGCTTGATGAACCTCAAACGGGTCACCTGGGTGAGGGTGTCTGTTGTAAGACCTGAAACACCCAGTGACTCCAGAAAACAACACTGATGATGTGTCCAAGTGTGTGTGCATCAAGGGATGTCGTGACTCAAGTGTGCCAGAAAGTCATAAAAATTTGTCAGTGATCAGGATACTGAAAAGAATTGTGCTGTTTTCAGCTTTCAGCTAGTTTTTCTGAAAACTGAAGATAGCAGCTTATATAGCAGTTTTTGTTTCTGGCTGCAACATGTCAAGATGTCTCCTGTGTTTAAAAGAAATCAAAGCTTTCGACTCACAAAGCAGTCTGTACCCAGGGGTCCGGTGCAGCCTCCAGCACACTCACTGTGGCAGCAGTCGCTCGGTTTTGTACCAAAGCATCGGCCGTTACACTGAGGGGCGCACACAGTCTTTGTCACTGAAACAGAGTGGAGAGCACGTTGATGCATTATGTAAAAATTGGACACCAATACCATTAATTGAAACTGCAAACAAACACTGAACTTAAAACAAGCAGTATCAAAATGTAAAATAAAATCTCGCAGTCCCCATTAGTAGGACATCTTTAAGACTCCCCAATGCAGTGACTGGATCATAAACTGCACTGATGCATGAAAAATAAAGAAATAAAGGTGAAGGTATTGATGTGACTCACAGATCTGACAGGTGTCATTTCGTGGACCCCAACATGGCAAGTCTCCACATGCTTTGTCACAAGGCACTGAGGGATCATTTTATTGGTCAGTAGGTGGAATATTACATTTATGATCAGACATAAAAGGATAATAATAAGTTCACATCTTTAAAGTGTGCGTTGAACTGAAGAAGTTGTGGTCGCGGTAATAAGGCTTGTCGTTCATACTGTTTCCGAAGAGATTAGTCCCTTATTTGAACTATTTCACTGCAACAGATGGAAAACAAAATCTAGAGTCCCTCTGTGTACTAAAAAACACACTCTGATCCAAAGTCCAGAGCGTTATCCTTAAACTCAACTCTAACCTATGAAGTGTTTTTCAATCACGAGTGGAACAGCAAACAAGTTGCTTCACTCAGTTTGTTATTGCACCAGTAAGTGGACATATTCAGTGTTTCAGGTCTATGTCAGCAGCTATTAAAGTAGAAGCACATAGGAACAGCATCATTATTACACCTAAATATTTGTTTATTACAAGTCACATCGTTGTCGCATCTGAGATTTCCCTCAAATCGTGCATTTGTACTTCAGAGTTAGTTCAATCAAATATGGATCTTTCTTTTTAGAAGTTACTTTCTTTTTTGTGAAAAAATTGTCTCTTTCAGCACACATCGTTTCCTCCACCTGCTCAACTGTGGTAGAAAGATAACAACATAAAAAGAAAGAAATCTGCACTGACCATACTGTAGGTTCAAGTCTCATATTTACTTCACAATGCATTTTTATAAAAAACAAAACCTGTAGATTTTTTTCCCCGTTTCTTACACTGAAATAGATTTTTTTTTGTCAGCCAGCAGGTCTGGGATACCAATTACAGTGGCTGGGAGCACTTTTGTTGCACATTTGAGTTTTGTTTTCATTCAAACTCATCTTTTACTGTAACTGATGTTCAGTGTGGTTATCAACCTTCTGCACTCACTTATCGGCCCGTTGTCCTCGATCATGATGTCCGCTTTTTCATCATTCACTATGTCCTGCCAGTTCACCTGCGGGGCGTAACTCAGGTACTTGTTCTTGATGATCTTCACTCCTCCCTCCAGTATCTCTGTGGACGACACACATGCATGTAAATGGGGAGGGACAAATTAGCGGAGCAAACCCAAACAGGCCTCTGACTCATTCCTGTCCACCCTTCACCGTTACACCACATACACGTGGACAAGATTGTTGGTACCCCTTGGTTAATAAAAGAAAAACCCACAATGGTCACAGAAATAACTTGAATCGGACAAAAATAATAACAAAGAAAAATTCTATGAAAATTAACCAATGAAAATCAGACATTGCTTTTGAACCATGGTTCAACAGAATTATTTAAAACTCATGAAACAGGGCCGGACAAAAATGATAGTACCCCTAGAAAAGACTGAAAATAACACCATTGTTAAAAACAAATCATAAAAGCCAGACTGGAATTTACCAAACTGCCTGTTGACAAGCCACAAAGCTTCTGGAAGAATGTTCTATGGACAGGTGAGACTAAAAATATGATTGAACACAGGGACACGTTCAATCAAGGTGTGTCCTCTAATTGGCATCACAGGTGTCTACAAACCTGTAATCAGTCAGTGGGCCTATTTATAGGGTTCCAAGTGGTCACTGTGCTGTTTGGTGACATGGTGTGTACCACACTAAACATGTACCAGAGGAAGCGAAGGGGAGAGTTGTCTCAGGAGATTAGAAAGAAAATTAAAGACAAGCATGTTAAAGGTAAAGGCTATAAGACCATCTCCAATCAGCTTGATGTTCCTGTGACTACAGTTGAACATATTCAGAAATGTAAGATCCATGGGACTGTAGCCAGCCTCCCTGGACGTGGGTGCAGGAGGAAAATTGATGACAAATGGGAGAGACGGATAATATGAATGGTAACAAAAGAGCCCAGAACAACCTCTAAAGACATTAAAGGTGAACTGTCCTGACTGTGAAACATGGAGGAGGCTCTGCATATGTTCTGGGGCTGCTTTGCTGCATCTGGCACAGGGTGTCTTGAAGCTGTGAAGGGTACAATGAAATCTCACGACTATCAAGGTATTCTAGAGAGAAATGTGCTGCCCAGTGTCAGAAAGCTTGGTCTCAGTCACAGGTCATGGGTCTTGCAGCAGGATAATGAGCCACAACAAACAGCTAAAAACAGCCACAAATGGCTAAGAGGAAAACATTGGACTGTTTTGAAGTGGCCTTCTATGAGCCCTGATCTAAATCCTATTGAACATGTGTGGAAGGAGCTGAAACATGCCATTTGGAGAAGACACCCTTCAAACCTGAGACAACTGGAGCAGTTTGCTCACCAGGAGTCGACACATGCAGAAGTCTCACTGAGAGTTACAGAAATGGTTTGACTGCAGTGATTGCCTCAAAAGGTTGTGCAACAAAATATTAAGTGATGGGTATCATTTTTATCGAGGCCTGTTTCATGAGTTGTTTTTTTTTTAAATTCTGTTAAACCACAGTTCAAAAGCAATGTCTGATTTTCACTGGTTAATTTTCATAGAATTTTTATTTATTATTACTTTTGTCAGATTCAAAATATTTCTGTGACCATTGTGGGTTTTTCTTCCATTAACCGAGGGGTACCAACAATATTGTCCTCTTGTGTACAAGCCGAGTATAATGTGCCGCATCTCATGTTTCACTGGCGGTTGAGCGCATGAGAGATTCCAGTGACTCCACATCAGTGCGATCAGCTCACATCGCTGCCGACCGGTATTCTGCAGGTGTGGCTACACTGTGTGGGCGTGGGAGCTCCAACAGAAACAGAGATCCACTCTGAGCGTCTATCTGCTGCATTCTCACCTCCCACTCGTTAAACACACTGCAGGTGCGACTTCCCGTGTACCTGTAAGGTGTGTCAGGCCCAGCTCCTGGAGGCCGTGCTGCCCATCTTTCTGGTAGTTGACCATCACAGCCAAGGCGTACTTGTCCTCGTAGAGCGTGGTGCCTCGGATGACACGCAGCTTGTCAAGAGGGAGGCGACTGAACTCATTGACGGCAAACAAGATGTAGCCCGTCACCTCCTTAATAGACTGTGAGGTTGGGGAGAAAAAATACAGGTGATTAGAAAAGAAAACCTTATCTGAATTTGCTAATCAGACAGTTATCCGGGTCACAACTTGGCAGCAGAGGTGTGTTTTGCTGGTTTTGTTAGTCACCATGACTGGAGGGGGACAGACAGTAAATGAGCTCACCATGTACTTGAAATAAAGACATCATCCATTACAGACTGACTAACATGTTTTGGCTCCCTGTGACTTCTGAAGAAGCCTCACATGTTTGATTGTTTCTGTCATTGAGTGAATGAGGTTGATTCATGTCTGTGTCTAGACGAGCTAGCAGTTTGTCTCAGGGACATGCATTCTGTGAAAGCAACGTTGGTTAATTTGTAGATTTGTGATGTTCACAGTCGCACCTGCAGGAAGCTGAAGTCTCTGGTGTGCTCCATCATGGTGATCTCCAGGTTTCCGATCACAATGTCGCAGCCGGTGTACATCTTCTTCATCAGGTTGTACTGGATCTCTGAATTTCCGGACATGCTCAGACCGTTTTGGGTTCCGTAGCAAACAACCGCTGGAAAAATAAATAAGTAGCAGATTCTTATTAATATCTATCATTGTGGGTTTGGGTTAAAAGAAAGAATCTGGTGGTACTTTTAGTCAATTTAGCAACTTTGTTACTTTAGTTCTGTTTTGTTAACAAGTCACACGAATGAACCGATCCTTCTCACAAAGTGTAGCCAGAGCTTGGTATTGAATTTATTTGAATTGTTAAGTGATATGTTTCTTCACTATAGTGAACATGGGCTGTGTAGTTTTTTTGGGGGGGGAGGGGATTCTACAAACACAATCAAGCAGCTGTAAATACATATACATATATGCCTGTAAAAGTACAAAAGCAATTTAACCTATTGTTGTTTTTTTTAAAGATAAGAAATCAGATTTGACTCACAAACAAGCTCAGCCCTCTCAGACGCATGACATATTTCAAATCTGACACATTAAGGCGACATGCAAGATTTTTCCATGATGAAAATAATAAATCACCTGTTTTCCTGTTGGCACAAGAACTGCATTTGAACATGGAAGTACTATAAGTTGGCACTAACTGAGTTGTTTACTACATGTTTGTGTAACGTGTCACTTTAGAGATTTATGCTCAGTGAGCGTGTCTGGAGCTTTTTCTTGGCATCATTTCAGAAAAATGCCGCAAGGATACAAAAACCACTGAAATGTTACATGAAACACCATTAAGGCCTCCAATTAACCACAAACCTGTGCAACCATCAGTTGTTCTGTTCCTAAAATATTACCGCTGACAAGTCAAAGGTTGATATTAGGCCAAATAAAACCTGACATCATAAAATATTCAAACAGTTTAACTGAATTAGTTTTGCAGCACTCATACAACTAACACAAGTGTCATCAGATGTGCATCAGGGCTCCTTCTCTTCATTTTCAACCATTTTTGTGTCTTTACTGGAACATAAAATTCACATTACAGAAACTGCATTCATGTATTTCCTCAAGGAGCAAACTGTAAATGATCCCTCTGAGTGATGAAACCTTTTCCGCTTCCACGTTGATGTCTTTGGTGTTTTAGTTTTGGCTCCATCACCTGAGCATCAGCTGCCTGAAGATGGATGATCTCATGTTCACATTGTTTTTCTCATCTCATTCACCTGCAGCCAGGTGGCAACAACAACAACAGCAAGACCAGGTCAAAGTTCACACAAAGTCACTGAGATTCAAATCACAACAGCTCTCTGCTTCCAAACATGTCGCCAACATTCAGTGGTGGCAAAGCACCACGTACAACTACACACGTTTTACTCAAATACTGGAATCAATTTGCTTTCCGATTTAAACCATGCTGTATTTGTGTGACAGCCACAGACAGTTCTGATCAGCCAGCTGATCTAAAACTGAACTGAAAATGAACTATTTTCAAGGTAAATTCATAATTTCCTATGCAAAATTAAAAGTACAAATCTTTAGAGTTTTGGACCGTCGGGAAGGATTCTCTAGGATTTAATAAACCAAATGATTGATTATTAATCAGATAAACACTGTGTACAGCTTCACCTCCATCAGTTACACAACACAATACACACACACACACACACACACACACACACACACACACACACACACACATATTTACACTTTTAAAAAATATTTTGACAGTCAGAATGTAAATTAATGATCCTGATTGATAATGGTGATTTTATAAGATTTTGTTTAACAAAGTTTAATTTTCACAAAAAATTATTTAATATAACAAAATGGGAAAATCTGTCAGATAATAGTTAAACAAATATTGTACCATTTTTCCTGTCCTAATATACATAATTTCTCTTTCAGATGCGTGCATATATCTTTACTTTTTGTTTTTACAAATATAAATAAAGTAAAAAGAAACACCGTAATTTTACAGTTGGAAAGATCAAATTACTAATAAGTTTTTAGACTTAGCATATAGCGTGTAGCCATTTCACCCATGAATTTAGTTATTAGGCCTATCTGTAATTTAACACAACTGGAAAAAATATTTTTATAGTGTTTTAAAAAAAACACTAAAAGGGTGTCCTAGTGGACAACAGAATATGTGTGTGTGTGTGTGTGTGTGTGTGTGTGTGTGCGTGCGTGCGTGCGTGCGTGTGTGTGTTCCGCTCACCCCCTTGTCTCTCCGCGCCACACAGTTGCAGAGCACACGGCAGCAGGACGCACAGCACTACCTGCACCTTCCTCATGGAGCCACTCATCCTCATCCTCAGGCTTCAAGAAAATCAGTCCTTTTATCTCCCTAAAGTTTCAATCATTTCACTCCGATCATGTCTCTTTAAAAACCAGGAAGCTGCAGTTAGGTTAAATCCAGATTGTCCTGCGTTTTTATTACTCCTTCGCTTACCTCTGCGGAGTAAATCCGGTCTGCAGAAGTGAACGCTGTTCGTGTTTTCTCTGTTTGACATTTGACTGAACCGCACTCAGTCCACCCGCAGCGCTCCGTGTGAGAAGAATCACTACAGCTCAGTGATTGGAGCGCAGCGCTCAGCCAATCAGCGGCCGGAGCGGCTCTTTTCTCCTGCTGCACTGATTTATGTGGGAGGACTCATGCAGGGGTCACAAACTACAAACAACTCCCTGTAGGAAGACTGAAAGCACCTTGAAAGATGAAACTATTTAGGTCGTTACGTTTTAAAACACTAAAATGCTGCTTGCCTTAGATCCGTTCAGGGACACTTGTTCAAACACATTTCCTCTTGTTTATTCACGTTGTTAAAGATGATTTTGATTTTGTAAAACGTTTCTTACCGTTGAACTGGTGTGGATGGCTGCAGCATTTGCAGCACAGTAAAGCTGGACTTCATAAACAGCTGCAGTTATCAAAGTTTGTACAGAATAATTCATGTTGCACGTTCAAGGCTATGAGCGATCATCTAAAATGAGACATTTTTTACAGTGTAAAAACAGTCTATTTTATAGCTGTACTGATCCTAGTGAATCTCATGTTGCACAAATGTTTATTTCCAACACCTTTTAAGGAGTGATAAAGACAACATCATACAGGGAGTCATGGATTCATAGGTCAGTTGTTTGTGCAATTTGATTTGCAGAACTGATCACGATGTATTGTTACACTTGTTCTCATTGTCTCTCTGAATGCAGAAATGTTTCACATTTTATGAAATATTTTGTGTTTCGTGAGTTGTGAGCAGTAGTGTTGTGTAGATGTTGTATCTCAGCTGCATCTCTGGAAGATGGAAGATAGCTACCAGATGTTTTATTTCTTTATTCTCCGCTAATTATAAATTCTCTTTGTAACACACAAACAGCATTTTAGATTCTGCAGCCACTACTTCATCTATGTTCCTTCCTTTTGTTGGTAGCTTTGTCTTTATTATCATTATTTTTGTTGTTAAAGCTGTGAATTGCGTCGTGCAAAAACTCTGCCTGTGTATTAAGGAAAACATTTTTAGTCACAACGTTTATTCTCATACATGGACAACATGAACAGCCACTGTATTTATGTTTTACAGCAGGGCTCACTGAGGTCACACAAAAAACAATGTGTAAAGGCAACCAGATGACCTAGTAGTTTGGACTTATGCACAAATGCCCCACTAACATAGCCCCTTTTCTTTAGTGTTCTCTGCACTGCCAAATAAAGGCAGAAATACAACCAAATGATTACCAATCTGTCCAAATCATCTTTGTACAATTTGTTGTCAAAAAAAGAAAACTCTTCAAGGTAATAAAACAATATAAAGTGTGTTTTTAATCTGTTTAACCCTCCTGTTGTCCTCATTTACAGGCACCAAAAAATACTGTTTCCTTGTCTGAAAAAAAATCCAAAAATTCAGAAAAAAAATCCCCAAATTTCTGAGAAATTCCAATTATTCCTGAAAAGTTTCCCTTAAAAGTTTTATTTAAAAAAAAAAAAACAAACAAGTTTGGCAAGAAAATTCTTGTAAATATTTTCAAAAAATGAGTAAAAATCTTCCAAAAAAATCTAAAAATATCTACAGTGATTACATACATATCAGTAAAACTTCTCATGTTTTCTGTAAGAACATTCACATAAAAATCAACCAAAATCCAGCAAAATTAGCTGAATTTTGTTGCCCTTTTTTGTGATTGTTCTTAAGTAACATTTTTAACATTTCTTTTTGTCCACCAAAAAATGTTCAAAGATTTCCCAAAAATGTTAAAAATGTGGACATCAGAAGTTTCACTGTGAAAATATTTTTTTTTACACATTTTCAAACTTTAAAATGAGTGAATTTTGACCCATAGGACAACATGAGGGTTAAAGGAAGTTCAGGTCTTCAGGATCCCCAAAACTTTGAATGGTATCTTATAGATCAGAAATGTTCATGCTTTTAAACACAGAGTGAACAGCTAGAGTTGCTAAACAGTGTCCCCTCATGGCAGGAACCTGTCATAGCAGGAACCTGTCATAGCAACATCTTTTCAACATTTTTTCTTTTTTTTTGTCCTTAAGTGGAGATATGCAGCAGTAACAGTCACTCTCAGCTGATGACACAGGTCATACAGAAAACGGGTTTATTTGTAGTACAGCAGGATCTTGTCTTACATCACATACAGATGTCTCCATGCACTCAGCATTGAAACATGGTCATCACCGTTTTTAAAACTACTTGTGTAACTATAACGGTACAGAATGAATCATCAGAAGGTTTTTTTATTTGTTTTTTTTTTTAATTTCCGCACTGATTATCATTGTTTCACAGACACAATCTACACCAAAGTTTCTTTAAACCCCAAAGAAAATCTACCACCAAATATGAATCAAGTATACTGGCAAAAACAAAACGTGCTATACGACAAAACCTCTGCTTATCATCGTGATCTGTGGTGAAAAAAAAAGAAAAAAAATGCCTGTTGAGGGCATAGAGGAATAAATCTGCAAACCATTCTTTATAGATAAATATATGTGAATCGAAATCAGGACTGAACTAGCCGAGAGGAAATCAATCAGAAGTCATCACTAAATATAAGGCCACGAAAACCAAATGATCAAACTCATGACTTAACATAGATGCTGAATATGAACAAGCACTGCTAAGTTGGTAGAGAGGATGTACAGCATGTTGCACTGTTACGGTTATATGAGCAGAAGTGCCCGTGTATGGCACGAAGAAATACTTTTATTGACAGAAGTCTGTGGATTCTGCTGGTATCAGCTTGTGACGGAGTAATTCGTCTGCTGTTCAAAGGTGAGTCGTGGACATGCTGACGAATATCTGCAAACAACAACACCGACGTATTGATCTGCCTACCCCGCTTTCTTTTGCGTTATTATGCAGACACATCACTGGAATGATGGACTATGCATGTCAGATAAACATCATTACAGCCATTTATAGAGTCATCAACAATATTCACATTCAGTAACACAGAGGAACAGAACCAACCCCCCGATATGCAGGTCTGAGACAAAAACACACAAGCGAGAGCGACCTGATGCAGTTTGAGTACTGGTATGGGCACACAAGAAGGCAGACAAGCAGCAGCATCTGTGCCGAGTTAATGCACAGATCGGCCTCTGTAGTGTTTTCATGTTAAAAGATCTCACAGCTGATTACAGGGGTGTTATTTTCCTAGCAAATGTTGCCACCTGATGTGGTTCAGTTAGTTGTAAACAGCACCAGAACACGATGAGCATCAACATCTACGCAGCTCTCAGGATGGAGGACAGCAGCAGGATGCATGCAGGTCAGGCAATCGAGGACGTGTTGCGCGTTTTAAAATATTTAAAAAGGGCGGCTTCGATGCTTCGGGTTGCCACACGGGGAGTAGAAACACACCACAGATATCAAAAGATTTCCAAAATGTGGCAGTAAGAGGATGTGTGATAGGAAGGGGAAACCCAGGACTGATCAATACCATCCAGGCCGCTCTCATGAACACACATTACGTGTGCGCGCACATGTATGCGCTAAATCTGAGCGTCAAAGTGCCTCAGCTTTGCTCGCAAACTCAAAGGGGGGATCAAACTATTAAAATTAATTCCGGTGACATGAATCTGCCAGCAGTGATTGTTCTCAAACATGGCTCTGTTACCCCCGCAGGAATAGATTAGAAGAACAAAAAAGACAACATGAAGTGCAACTGACACAGAACAGTTCTTTGAGTGGACGACTGACAGTTGAAAAACAAACATCAACAAAGTCATATTTGACTGATTGCTGACTCAGAGGAGTCACACATGACTCGGCACAGCACCTAGAGACTAACATACAGTACATTGCACCTAAAGACGGGAGGTGGACGGAGGAAAAGCAAGTGTCTGCTGTGACTGCTAACGGTTAGTGTGCATTTTTGTGTGTGCGTGTGTGTGTGTGTGTGGTTAAATATGAACATGAGAATCTGTTTTCAATAACGGCTGAAAACTATTAGGAACAGACCAAAAAATGAAATCTCCCCCAGACCCAGAATCTTGCTTCACACCGATCAATCATAACCCCTGAACCTCCCCCCGCACCCCATCCCCAAAACAAAGAGAGTCGGATGGGTGTTGCTGCTGGCTGGCTTTTCCACTTTTCTTCTTATTTCTTGTTCTTGAGCTGATTGGCCAGCCAATCAAGGCCCTCATAGAGGCCGTCACCACTGGTGGCGCAGGTGGCCTGGATGTACCAGTTACGGTGACGCAGGGAGTGTAAGCCCAACTTATCTGTGATCTCAGCAGCGTTCATGGCGTTCGGTAAGTCCTGTCAAAGAGGAGAGAGGTCAGTGAGCAGAGAGAACTACCCTCCAGTTTTTGTATTTATAGAAAACAGTGACTTCAGGCATGTTTGTGCTCTTATATTTGTCTATGTGGTATTCATTAATTGTTCCACTGTAAAAACACAGAGCCAGTTTGATGGTGAATTCATTTTTTAGGTGTGATGACGTCCTACTGCTGCCATAAATGACAGTACATTTTGAAAATGCTACTACAAATACTACACAGAGCAAACCTGTTAAGTAATGACAGTTTAAATTTCTAAGGATACTTTTAACTTTTTTAGTTGACCAATAATTAGTCAGTAATTTAGAAAGTAATTGGCGGAGTAACTGTTGAATGCAATTTAAAAAAAGAGGCAGGTCTGGTAATGTGCATCCAGTTATACATTAGTCATATTTAAAATTTTACTTGTATAATTCCCAACGAATGGAAGCAAGACTAAACATAATATCAAAACATTGTCAACTTTGAGGAAAAAAAGGTTAAATTCATGCGAGGTGAAACTGTGTGATTGTAAATGTATTTTGCTCAGGAGGTTCTAGGTGTTTTTTGGGAAAATTATACATATTTTAAGTCTACTTTTAAAGTACATCTTATTATTTTTTCAATAATATAAACCAGGAGGTTTAAACATTTATTACTATATCTATCTATCTTATATACAGTAAAGTAGTGTAACTTTATGGTCACATGCTGTAAAAGAACTAATTATGATTCGTTTACAAAAACATTTTTCATGTGGATGTGTGGATTATGTACAGTTTTTCCCTGTTTTTTGTTTTTACAGTAATATAATGTGATATTTTTGTGGGATTTCACTACCTATTATTTGTTTTTACCAATGCAGAAAAAAACAGCTAAAATAACTGTTAAAATATCCCATGCCATTTGGAAATAAATATTTGTTTTCTGATCTAAATACAGTAAAATACCAATTTTACGCTCAAATGTCATAAAAGTATAAAAGATCAAATTATGATTTATAAAAAAGGGTTTCAGGTTGGCATTCTTTAAAGTTTTAGACTTTTTTACAGTACTTTTTGAGATTTGACTTGACATAATTAGAATTCCTGTAAAATAACAGTAAATTGTTCAGTTAAGCTAGTGATAGAAATGGCAATGTTTACCTGCAGTCAGTTGCCTCTGTGTGTCCCCTGAACAAACATCACATGTCCTGTGACTGGACCAGCCCAAACCCGAGACAGTTTGTCCATATTTATTTCTGACTCAGACATTTCTTTAAAGTTTACACAAGTTGTAGAAATTATGTTCTATATCAGCAGTTCTGGGGCTGATAGCAAAGCCTCTGGTACAACTTGTGTATTTTCTCCATTGTGTGTGAATTCAGCAACACACAACTCTCTCTCAAGCAGCTAACGTTGCTATGACAACAGTGTCAACAATGGGAAAATGAACCACATTAAAACCACATTAATGCAGGGACAGGATCGCTGTTAATAATCTCCAACTACTCTGTATATTTAGCCTCACTGGACAATTATTGATCAAGATAAAATAGATTTCAGAACAGAATATGTTACATTTCATAAAGCCGTGCTGGGTCTGGACTGATTTTCTGTTTGATCCAGATGCAGATCGAGGTTCAGACTTGAAGCAGCTCTGATTTAAACTCTACTGGCTCAATGATCAGCTACTATTTTAATTATTTTTCAAAAGAAATATGGCTGCTCTTGTATAATATGTTAATATCATCATTATATATCTACATAAAATTGTAAACACAACATTTTTGAGCTTTGGATTGTTGGTTGAACAAAAGGAGACAAATTAAGACTCGCATTTCACAGTTTTCTGGCATTACTCCAAAACATAGCAGGGGCATTTATATCAGTAATGGGGGAAAAAACACAACTGCTTCAAAAACAGAAGAGGAGATAACTTTCATTTCACTCATGTTTAAGACTTTATGATTTTTAATGGTATTTTTGCAGATTTGTACCGTTTAATTAATTATATCAGTGTGGGGCATACAACATGATTTGATCTTGATTAATCTATGTTTTGTGGTCAAAAATGCCAGTGGTTAGTCATTTTGGATTACACACTTTTGTTCTCATTTCTGTCTTGCATTCCTATTTACTTAGACCTGCTAGCTATTTTAATTCTGCCGCAATATCGTTACCTAATAACAAAAAAAGAGCCTGTTTTCATCAACCGTTTACACTGTATTTGACTTCATATCATAAATAATTTCCCCGGCTTACAAAAGAAGCTTGATTTCATCCACAAGAAACAATAGAAAGAAGGCTGATGAGGGTTTCTTCCTCTGCTACGAGCCTGTTTTGTATTCATGTGCACTGTGTGTGTCTGTATATGCAGAAGAGTGCCGCTTTCTTGCCTGTTTATTAGCAAACACAAGGAGCACTGCATCTCTCAGTTCATCCTCAGCCAGCATCCTCATCAGCTCCTCTCGCGCTTCGTTCACACGCTCTCTGTCGTTACTGTCCACCACAAAGATTAGACCTGAAACGGGCACAGAAAATATGCCATACAGAGTGTTTTCGAAAGAAGAAGAGAAGCGTTCCTCTGTTTTTGCCCTCTGATTAGCTCTGCTCACCCTGTGTGTTTTGAAAGTAGTGTCTCCAGAGGGGACGGATCTTGTCCTGCCCACCGACATCCCACACAGTGAAGCTGATGTTCTTGTACTCCACCGTCTCCACATTAAACCCTGAAAGGAGGGAAGAGGTCAGGAAAAATGTGAAGCAAACACAGTGATTCATCGTCAGCGTGCATGAATAGAAAACTCTTCACACGTACCAATTGTTGGGATTGTGGTGACTATTTCCCCCAGTTTGAGCTTATAGAGGATTGTGGTTTTTCCAGCTGCGTCCAGCCCCACCATCAGAATCCTCATCTCCTTCTTTCCTATGAGGCTCTTCAGCAAATTCCCAAAAATGTTCCCCATGATTCACAGCTTCAATTTTTGCGGCTACAATCGTGATGCTGGAGGCTTTTCTGCAAAGTCTCAGTCGTCCAGCAGAGATCGATTATTAAGGAGGGCTGAAAGGAAATGAAAAACCTTTTAGCGCGTCTTTTATGCGTGCAGCCACACTGAGAAGTGAAAATGCTCATATAAATTATTAGCGTGCCAGAATAAGGACAGAATTATTAACAAGGCACATTGTCTGTCAGGTTTTTGGCTAACTGAAAAGAAAGCTCCAGCTCATTCCACCTCTCACCTTTCTGAAAGTACACCACCATGCCAGAAAATCTCACTTCTACATGCACACCGCGAGACAGGTGCAGAGCTTCTCGCCCACAGTCATCATCACAGAAATGGTGATGGAGATGCATGTCAGAGCCTTGACTCCAGGCTACAGCACAATCTGTTCAGACCCTCTTCACTGTGTTTTTTTTTTTCTCCTTCAAATGTTAGCCTGCAACAACGCCAAGCCCTCAGAGCACATACAGAATGTCCTACATTACCAGGCCTGGCTTCAACATCATCTCATCACAAAGCCACCTGATCGAAAACAGAGATGAAAGAAGGCTGCTTTTCTTCTCTGCATTATGCTTGATTATATTAAATCAAGTCATGTCAAGCTATAGTAAAAAGTGTCACAGATGGCTTTACAATCTGCACCACAACATGCAACACCTCTATCTTAGACCCACGATTCAAGAAAGGGAAAAAGCTCAGAAAAAAGTTTCCTTCGGGGTGAACACACATTAAATAGATGGCACATACAGAGAGTAGGCTGAAACAGCAACAGTTAAATTACAGTACTGAAAAGCAGAGTGACAGTTTTAGGTGAATAAAGTGCAAATTAGAGCGGTACAGTTTGCGATTTGATTTTTTTAACAAACTCAATATTCAGTGTGTAGAGGATTTAAAACAAGCGTTGCAGCATTATCACAAGAGACATCATCAAAAGAGAGAGACATGGAGGACGACATGAATTTCTAAAGCCATTGAAATGGCAGTTCAAACCTTGGGTCACACATGCTGCATTATGTTAACTCAGTGTTATTTGTTAATTACATTGCTTGGAATTTAGATTTGAAATCGATTAATAGTTTATGTCTCGTGCAAACGTACTAACGATATGGATAAGAAAAGACAATTAGCAAATTTTAGGTGCCATGTAGCACTACTGGGACCCCTCGGCGGCCAATAATTGGAATCATTTTTATTTCCAGGGTTAAAAATACTCTCAGAGTGAGAACTGCACTCTTTTCCAAAACAGTCGACACAATCTGATGTGTTTAAAGTGAGACATTTTGTTCTGGCCTCAGCTGTACATATTTTCTGACTGTACAAACATAGTGTGTAGTGAAACTTGCGCTTTCTGAAATATCACAGTGATCACGCGTTATGAATTATTAAGTGCATGCATGTCATTTTCAACATGGAAAACAGACAAGGCAGTTTCATTCAAAATATAATGTAATTGCACTGATTAAATTATGCTGCGACTGTGGTTGTAGCTCCAGAGGGTACACAGGCTCAGTAAAGTGAACTATCAGACTAGAAAACAGCAATAAACACAGACAGCAGTATCTCTAAGTCTGGATGCAGCCCTGTCCATGGTGCTGAACAGGACCAGCACAGCAACTGTCACAGCCTGACTCCAGCTCCTCTCCTCACCACAAAACATGTTCATGAACAGCTTTAAATAGAACATGTGTGTTCATGTGGAGCAGGGCCGCTGTGAGCCGGTCTGATCATGTCCACTGAGCTCCGGGTGACTCAGGTTAGCTAGAGATGCTACGTTAGGTAACCTTACAAGCCGTCCTGCCGTCATTAGGTGCACATTGAACGCCCCTCAGCCTCAGCTACCTCGTATTCAAACTTCATTTTGGCTAAATCATCTCATTACTGGACCAATAATAGACTATTTTATCCGTCCCGGCTGGATTTAATCGCGGGAATCGATTAAACATGATGGTAGCTAGCCGTCCTGATCCGCCCCACTCATCCGACCGCTCATCACCTTAGCGGGTATCCTGCTACCAGCGAGCCGCCCGCTGCCGCTCCAGCCCGCGGCCACACCGAGGCTACACACCGGCACACAGGACGGACGGCAGCCCTGCTGTTATTCTATCGCTTTCCGGGACCTCCGTGAAATGTTCGGTGTAGGTGATGGAAACAGTATGACTTACCTTAGCTGAGCAGTCCTCTACTGAATGTCTCACGATATTTTCCGGGTGACAACTCAGCAGGAAACGAGATCTCGCGAGAGTACTTGTCGAAATCAGACAGACAGACCTTTGAAAGGACGTTTGAGCAACCTGGTGACAATGTGGTCAACTAATGGCTTTTTTTTTTTTGGATCAGTCCCGATTTTGTAAAAAAAAAATAATGCAACATTGTTTTGTTTCTAACAGAGTTGCAGTAATGAGTAATAATCGCATTCAGTATGACTGCCAGAATTAATGATTGCTTCTCTAGTTTCATTTTAGCTTATTAATTTTATTTATTTTTTTCTACTGGGCATTGCGTTCAACCTCATGTTACTGTATTTTTTCTATAATATTATAGAATATGTTTGGCACAAGAATTTCTTTCAGGATTAATAAAGTTCCTTATATATTTTTATTTTATCATAAAATGGACTGATTAGCCATAGGCACATCTGAAATGTAATAGGCAATAGTGTAAGCTGCTCTCATTGTTTTTGTAAAAAATTTTTGTATTACTTTATGCTTTAAAGGCCCTGCACACCCACAGGTGATTTTATTAATTTCCACTGACTTGGTATTGGAGGAGACAGCATTATAGCACAGCATCAGACAGTTGTCTATCAAAATTTTCATCAGTTGTTACAATAATCAATTAATACATTTTAGCAGTCATTTTCAGGGGGAAAAAATCCATTATCTGATTCCAGCTTCTTAAATTTATATATGTTCTGTTTTTTTCACTCTTCTATGACATAAAGCCAAATATAATGGGCTTTAGGAAACACAGATAATTGAGAAAAATAATCAACAGATCAGCTGCCAATGAAAATAACTGTTACCGTCATATACCATTTCATTCACATAATTCTGAGTTTTCTATTTGTAACCTGAGCATAGTTATTACCCAGACTGTTGCAAACCACCTGTGCAGATGTGCAGGATTGTTAAATCTCTAAAGGAAAGTGTGGCTTTTCACAGGAACTTGGAGTAAATTTGTCTTAGAAATTACAAGGATTACAATTAAAGTTTTCAGTTATACAGTTAGATAAATATATATATGCATGCATATATAAAAATGTACCCCACCACCACCACGCTTTAGGCTTGCATAGAAATGTAGACAACACATTTTGAGATGTCTTTGCAGGAAGTCTGCAAGGATGCCAACATTATTTCAAATCCATTTAGATGTTCCACTTCCTGAGCCTTGGTCAGCAGCCTGCTGGCTCACTGAGGGAATTAATGGAACAGAGGTATCATCAGTGTTATTCATTACACCTGTGATTCTCTTATCACCAATCAACACATCCGCTGTGAAACTGCCCTGTTCTTCCCTCGCTGTGCGTCACAGTCCAGTCACACATTGTTAGCTGAGCTCTTCTACAGGACGGAGCCTCAGGGTTAGGTAAAAATGTAGGTCAAATTTAAGCAGATATTGGCTTAGCAAATGATAACATGAAAACAATCCAACTCCATAGAGAACATGGAGTTTTTGCTCACTTAAACAAAATAAATCACAAACATGACCATTAAAGCATCTGTACTACCATTGTTAATTATTTTTTCAATGTGCTATACCTTAAGATAATTACATTTTCATCGGAAAAACAAGCTGTGTAGATCAATACAACTAATACAAATGCTACGCGTTTCTTTTAAATGTTAGTCTATATTAATAGGCTCTAAAGTATAATTTAGGTTCTTTCTCTCAGTTGCTGCTGAGTTCTGGAGATGCTTTGTTTCATGCTTGGCATTGTTTAAAATGTTCCTCTGCGCTTTTATTGAAAATGTTCTGTCCTCCTGCATCATCTGCTGGTTTGGCAGTGCTACGGAGGCACAGAAAAAGATGGTTAGAAAACTGTAACAATAGCCAGTAAACCGTTGGCTGTCACATTTCCTATTATGGATAAATAAGGTAAATGTCCCTTTCGTCTTCATTAAAATTGGTGTGACAGATCTAAATGATCATTTCTAAAGCCATTAAGTTTTTAAATGGGCAACACATATACCAATTACTATTAAGTCCAGTTTGTCTGGCATCCTAATCTGTCACAACATGCATAGTAAAAGTACGTCTCTTGATTTGTTTTTGAGGTGAAAGGCCATGTGACTTCCCTGCAAACAAAATTCCTCCACAGGAAAATAAATAAATCATTCATGCTATCCCAGACTGACCACATGATGTTGAGATCAGGGCTCTGTGGAGCTTTTCATGACTCTACTTGCATGTCTGGAGTCTTTGTCACGCTGCAAAACACGTGGATCACTCACACACCTCTCCAATGACATCACAAGACAGATAAGAGTAATTTTGCTCACTAAATTGCATCAATAGAGGAAAACAATAGATTACACTAATATAACACATCCACATAGTATGTTGGAAAAATGCATGAAGTGAATTTGCAGCTAAGATTTTCTCAACAGTCATAATCACAAATGCTGAGAAGCACCACTAACTTCTCCATAAAACACTGCAAAACAGCTCAGAAAGGCTTCCAAGAGATGCTGCACAATTGCTTTGCAGAGTCATGGTTTCTCTTAGATGTGCCGAGGTTGAATAACACGTCTGGTGACACTGTTGCTTGTAATATGATTTTATTATAAAAAGACAGCATCTGAATAGGTTCCATGGCCTGCCTGATGGAGGATTCAAAAGCCAATAAGAATCTCACCCCGAACAAAAAGGTCGCTTTTATACCTTCTGGTGAAGGATAGAATTACAATATCTGGTTCATGTTTGAAGACCCCTTACTCAAAAACAAAACCACCCTTGAATAGAACCCCTCGGCTCTGCAATCCCAAAGGACCACATCCATCTTCTAGCTAGACATAGGTGCACCAGAAACAACAGTTCATTGGGTTCCTGAGACTGAAAAACATATTCCAATGATATGGGTAAAATTAGTAACACATAGTTCAGGTTCCATCTGTGGTCAGACGACACCCACAAGGAACCACACCAGAGCAGACATTACATGTAACAAGCAACTCATATCAGATACCAGAACAAACAAAACAGATTCCACTCTACTAATTTATTAAGGAATGCATCTCTCAGATCAGATACTACATATTCCTCCCTTCAAGACTTTAGTCTCGCTAATCATCATAATATTGCTCACCTAAAAGTCACTCACCGAATGTTTGAAATTTTCTTTCTGTCCATGCCAATTACAGCCTAAATTTAGCAATATAATGGATTTGTACAATGTGAGAGAGAAAAACCTGCCAGGCAGCTATTTTACCAAAATATCCATCCAACAATCAAGGCAGGAAAATTCTCTCACGGTCCCTCTGCCCTAGGCGACCACCTATTGTACTCCAAGCCAATCAAGAAGAGGGTTTGAACCATTCTATGAATGAATAGAAGCAGACACATTTGGGAATCCCAGAAAGAAAATCAAAATGTCCAAAGTCAGGCTGGTCGACCCATCGTACCCTTCAAAGGACCTGCACCTGCCTAACATTACTGTCCCTCAACAATCGAAATAAAACACCTGAGATCTCAATGTACTCACCTCCTAGCAGAAAACACCCCTCTCAGTATATTAAGTAATCAAAGTATCAAAAGTAATCAGTACATGAAAAGCAGAAAGTATTCATCAGTATTACAGAGTATGGCATAATGCAGCAAAATTCAGAACTACAAAAATGTATAGGAAAACATCAAAGTGTTGCTCGTCAGCAGCAGCTTCTGGTGTCGTGTGCGCTCACTGCAGTGTCCTCACTCAGGATTCGCCATCCCTCTTTATTGTCCATTTTGGAGCAGTCAGTTCATTTGGCTGTAGGGATCTCTGCACCACAGCCACTCTTAACTCAATCTCCCAGATGGTGTCCTGGGAACAGAAAAACCATCCACCAGTATCTTGCAACAACAAAAGACAACATCATGCATCATAAAAAGTCACTTTGTCATCAGATGATCATATTACATTTTGCAATCCCCCCTCTGATCAAAATAAATCCCCTGTGAAGTTAGGACATCTCTATTTTAAATGACACCCAAAAATAAAGGAAGAAGGCTATAATGAAATCTGATATTCAAAATGAAAATTACTCAGCTTGCTTGGATGATACTATCAACTAATTTAAACCCCTATATTGTCAGATGTCAAGAGAGCAGTATTTCAACATATTACTTTTCTTTTTACTTAGTTTCTTTTATTTGTTGTCTACAAACACCTTAACATTGCGGATTGTAAATGGCTCCTAAATGCGGTTTTAATTGTCAATTCTGCAAATGCACCCACTTATGGCCCCACTGAACAAAAGACTTAACATCTTCCAGCACCTAATAATATGAGAACTATGTCTGAATCCTTGTGGCAATCTTGTGCATTCATAAAACTATCACTGAATGTAACACTAAAAAAGTCTGCTGCAAGATCAGTCACCATTGGCTGCTTCACTGACTGTGGATATATGTTGCTCTGAGGATGTAGACTCATTTCCAAAACATCTACTCACTACAAATCTCCCTCCTGGTCTCTGGTAACACATGTAGTTCAGGTTCCATCTGTGGTCAGACGACACCCACAAGGAACCACACCAGAGCAGACACTACATATAACAAGCAACTCATAGATACCAGAACAAACAAAACAGATTCTACTCCACTAACTTATTAAGGAATGCATCTCTCAGATCAGATATTACAGCAGTAACATCAAAAACTAAGAAATAAGCCGACATTTTAAGCCCTGAGAATTGTGAACTGGTAATAAATCTAATTGCTGCTGAGTCTGGCATCCTGTTATATAAAGTTCCTGTTGTATGTGTGAAGTTATGGAGGAAATGGTGAAATGGTTTCCAGCACTGAATAACACTTGTGCAATATTTTCAGCCACAGATGGGGAGCAAAGTAAAGTATTTGTTGCATAAGAAGAATGCAACAAGTGATCATTATGAAATGTAATTCTGAAAAGCTTAGTGTAAACAGATCTTACCCGACTCAGAATGACAGCTCAGCTATTGCACAAATGTTTTCCAATGCTGGTTAAAATCATAAGGCAGTATTCTGTGTGAAACCAGCTAATAACAAAGAATATATTATCTACTGATAGCCTGTGTGAATGTAAAACATATTTGATGAAGATGCTGAATGTGGTGATGGGACCAGATCAAATATAAAAACAGTGGTGTTAAAAGCATGCACTTATCTTGTTCTGTGATCTGAGGGAGGAAGTACGCTTTATCTTTAGTTTGCACATGGATGAGTCAGTTTCTATTTCAGTGCAGAGCTGACAGAGTTTCAAGCCGTTCTTAATCGTGCCTTCATTGTAAAACAAGATATTTAAATTCCCTGTAAACTCAAAAGTCTTGCTGGTTTCTACATTGCACACGTTTGCCTTGTTAAAATGAAGTGGGATGGAGGCTCCTGGTTAAGCAAAATGGTGCTTCAGCCTGTGTTGAAACCCAGCACATGTATCGTTGGGTGTTTGTTTTAGTTAACGCCATGAGCTTAATATTAAACTCCCTCCTCTGCATGACAAACCATCCTTTGTGTAACACATGAGCAAGTGGCACAAATGCTGCAATCTGGGCCACTGATCCTGCTGGAAAAACAGAGCAGTTGAGACAAATGTGTGTATTTTGGGGAGTTATTTTGTTGTTGTAGTTTGAAGGTGGCAGTAATTATTGAAATGTGTTTCTCAGACATGGCTGCTGTCAGCTACCTGTGACCTGAAGATGGGTTCCTGTGCAGCATGTAGCAAGACTGCAAAGGCCCTGGAATTCCTGAGCTGATCAAAACTCAGATAAGCTCTCCCTCTCTTCAGCACTGACCAACACCCATCTCTATAGGAGGATTGAGACATTTGTATTTCTGTAGGTTTTCATTCACAGAAGGATGGAGCTCCTGTGAACATTTAAACCCCTGGAATAACTTCTTCTTTTTAAAAGACAATGACTTTCAATTATATGCTATGGACGTTTGTTTAATGAACTTTCATGCTAAAATCCCTTTTCAGCTTTAGGAGACCCTCAGCCAGAGACGTCTCTGCATTCCACAGATCAGATAACAAGTCGTAAAACTTTATGGCAGAAGGCTGGAGTCACCCTCTCCCTCTCTTTGACTGAAACAAAGAGACTGGAACTGAACTTAAACAAAAACACTTGCCAAATTAATATTTCTATATGCATTTGGTTTTTCCAGATTTACCACAGTTACTCACAGTGTTTCATCTATGACATATTTGAAGATCATATTTGCATGTCTGATAGAAGTCGATTTATTAATTTGTGATGTTAATCATTTCTTCCCCAGGATACTATGATTTTGGACTGAATTCCCTTATTAACCTCTGAATTTCCTCTCCGTTTAGGTTGAATGATGACCATTGTATTTACCTGTTACCAAATCTCTGACTTGTTGTTATATTTTCACTGTGATACATATTTTTAATGTCATAAACATAAACATATAGTTATGAATGAAATGATTCACATCATATGAACATATGTATTAATCTACACATTTCACTTTCACACAACTGAATATGGTGGGATAGACAGATCGTGTTTTGCGCGTGTAATATCATATTTTAATCCATTCTGGATTCCTCTTTCTTCTCTACTCTGTGAGAACAAAGAGATTCCAAATTCCACCAGACTCGCGCCTAAAAGTTCTCTCTCTCCGCCCAGGTCCTCCCCTTAGCTGGACCCACAGATAAAGTCAGCCGTAGCCCACATCAAGTCTCTCTCTTACTCTCTTACCGACCTACCTTCTTACCCCTCTCTTCCTGAGAGGCCAACCAAAGTCTCTCTCATTATTTTCTTACCTAAAGCGCGTTTTTTCTATCTTTGAAATTCTCTCACCATCTAAGTTTGTTAACTATTTATCTTTTAATATTTTTGTAACTTAAGGAGACATTTTGCTCACGTTAAGCCGAATTTTATTCGTTTTAATCTGAAGAACCGATTCAGAACCAGCATTTATTTTTCTTAATTTTGACCGTTTTTCATCAACACCCATTTTCTTGGCTAAAGCCTGAGAACCATCATTTTTAAACACTCAGCTGAGAACTACGGAGACCTGTTGGACCAGGTCTTTGCATAGAACCGATCAACCTGCGGCAGGACATCCAGGCGGCCACAACGACGACGACGCACCGTTCCGAACCTGCCGGTCCAGACCGTGTGCTGCGAATCTGAAGGCCTCGCAAGTCCCAGCCCCATGACGGTTCACTTCAATAACTCCAGCTGAGTTTGCTCTGATTCCATTCTATGGGTGATGTACTAACCGCTTGGTCATTTAATTCACTTCATCAATTTATTCTTTTACAAATCATTAGAATTCTTAATCCAAATTACCGGTTACCTCGTCAGGTTAGCTCTGGCTAATCCTCACCATATTTCCTTCTCTCTCACACCTACTTCCACATCTCTCACACATGCACACACCACACACACACTCCCACATTCCACGCACACACGTAGTCCTGCACGCACACACACACACACCATATCTACATTGTACATAGTTCACTTGTCATTATTTTCATAGAATAGTTAATAAATACCTCATTATAGACCAAATTACAGTCTTGTGTTTCTTTGTGTAGAATGTGGTCAATTTAAACGAGGATTCAAGACTTTTTGATATGAGATTGATCAAAATTTTTATGAATATTAATTTTTTTATTAAAATTAATATTTTTCCCTAGAGATCTAGGGTGGTGCCCCAATTATTAATAACGAGAGCAATAAATCATAACGTAGTACCGCTACAAGCATCTGTCTGGATGTGTTCACTGATCCAGTCACCACATCATGTGGACACAACTACTGCAAAACCTGCTTCACTGAACACTGGAAGAACAAAACCAAACACCAGTATCCCCTCTGGAAGAAGGCTTTCAGGAATAGGCCTGGGCTCCAAGTCAACATGTTGATCTCTGAGATGGTTGCTGAGTTCAGATGTGAAGCTCAACAGGAAACCAGCAGCTCAGAGCAACAAGCTGCCAAACCAGGAGAAATTCTCTGTGACGTCCGCACTGGAACCAAGCTGAAGGCCCTGAAGTCCTGCCTGGTGTGTCAGACCTCCTACTGCCAGACTCACCTGGAGCCTCATCTGACCAAGCCAGGCCTGAAGAGACATCAGCTGGTGGAGCCTGTGGAGGACCTGGAAGGCAGGATGTGTCCAGAGCACAACAAACCTCTGGAAAAATTCTGTCGGACCCACCACACATGTATCTGCCTGCTCTGTTTTAGACCACAAGACTCACCAGTTTGTTCCTCTGAAGGAAGAATATGAGGAACAGGAGGCACTGCAGCTGAAGAAGACGGAGGCTGAAGTTCAGCAGATGATCCAGAAGAGATGCCTGGAGATCTGAGATCAGAGAGTCTCTGAGGATCAATGGAGATGCTGCAGACAGGCAGAAAGCAGAAGGTGCTGAGGTCTTCACTGCTCTGAAGGAGATGGTTGAGAGACGCCTGAAGCAGCTGATAGAGGAGCTGGAAGACCAACAGAAAGCAGCAGAGCAGCAGGCTGAAGACTGATCAACGTGCCTGTTTTAGGAAAGCAGAGTTTCTCTTCAGGCAGATTTTAATTTGAGTTTCAGGTTAAAGGAACGACTGAATGGGATTTAGGAGTGACCAGAGAGTCGATCCACATGAAGGGAGGGATCAATCTGAGCCCTCAGAATGGTTTCTGGACTGTCTGGTTGAGCAATGGAAAGGAGTATAAAGCTGCTGCTGGACCTCCAGTCCATCTCCACCTTCAGTGTGGTCCTGAGAAGATGGAAGTGTTTGTGGATTATGAGGAGGGTCTGGTCTCCTCCTATGATGTTGATGCAGCTCTGATCTTCTCTTTTACTGGCTGCTGCTTCACTGAGAAACTCCATCCACACCTCAGTCTCTGTGATAATGATAGAGGTGAAATTAAGCGCTGACACTGTTCTGTTTGCTATCGAGCCATATTGTAGAGAACAAGAAAAGACGACATTATTCTTTCATATTAATTCACCTTTTCTGTCTGTTAAAGCTGTCATTGTTTAACCAAGTCTGATATAACATTTCTTCTGGTATGAACTCTTTGGTTTATGACCAGAAAATCAAGGACTATCCTACTTTTCAAAAGACTATAATATACAGTCATCTGAGCCATAAAATGCTGGTAAATGTGAAGGGAACATTTTCCTGCATTGTTTCTGAAGAGTTATGTAGACAAGTAGTCAGAAATTCCTTCCACTTCTGAACTCCTATAACCTTGGTTAAGTGCCACATGTGCAAATAAAGTTAGATTATATTCTCTTTATACCTCATTAACTGACATTTTGTCACATCCAACACGTCGTCAAGGCTTTCTGCCTGAAAGCAACGCTTATACAGTTGGAACTATAAATAACGAAGTGAGTCACAGGTGAAGAAAACTGGTCTTATCACCAGCAGCTGTGAGAACATCTCATTCATCCGTTCTTTCTGAATCAATTAGATCAGAGATTCTGTTCAATATACAATTAATCAGATTTTAATGTGACAACACAATGAGCATTTTGTTTCATGCTTGTATGTACATTTTAATTTTCACTTTCATTTTTGCTATTTGTTGCCACTCATGCACCATGAAACAACATGAGCCGAGGTAAGGGGCCTAGATTATATACAATCTAATAATGCACGTGTCACCTTGAAGCCGTCGTTCTATAAATTTGCATTGTGCTTTACAAATCAAATGAATATGCACATGATAGATCTGGAGTCTCCCTAAAGGTCTGAAATCACAGAGCAGCTGTCTGCTTGGTCTAGTTGATGATCCAGACTTACACATATCCAGTATATATCATTTATGACCAGTGTCATCTGTAGCACATAATCAGTGTTTGCAGTCTACTTATATCCAATAGTGTTAGTACAAATTTAAGGTATTTTTACTCTACTTGAGTGCTTCCTTATAATCCAACTTTATACTTCTATGCCAAATAAGGTCCTTTTTACTCCTTTGTATTGTCTGAGTTTACCCTTCCTCATGTTACTCAAAATGTGATTTTGAATGTTTTGGACAAGCTAAAGTATTAAGTGGTCCTATAGTAATAATAAAATTTATTGATAAAGCTCATTCAGTCAAAGTGCTGTACATAAAGATCAAAACAAACCATCAGAAATCCACAAACATACCGAAACAATAAAAAGGACATCAGTAAAACAAACAATTTAAGACTCATACCCAGCAGTAAACAAGCAGGTTCTCAGCTTTGTTTTAAGCACATTGATAGATGCCTGCCTGATTTCAACAGATTGACTGCTCCACAATGTTGGTGCATGAAAACAAAAAGCCCATGCTCCAACCGTCTTTCTACAGATGTTTGGGACACTCAGAAGCCCAGTCTCCTGGGAACACAAAACACGAGTGGGAACATATGGGTTCACCAGATTTGACAGGTACAAAGGGGTAATTCCATTTACAATTTTATGTTAGCAGCAGAAACTTAAAGTCTGCTCCAACATGAACAGGAAACCAGTGCAGAGAGTCCAGCACTGGAGTGACATGCTTGTATCTCCTCGCTCTTGTCAGAACATGAGTCACTGCATTCTAGGCCATCTGCAGAGCACGAAGGCTCTTCTTTGTCAAAAACGTGATGAAACAAAAGCATGGCCGATTCTGTCATCCTGGACTGACAGAATCGGTCTAATCTTGGCAATGTTTCTGAGATGAAACAAGGTCACTCTGATCACCTCTTTAACATGGAACTCAAATGAAAGAGTTTGATCAAAGAACACACGAAGATTCTTGACTTTGTCTTTACAATGAATAATACAGTCACCCAAAGATAGAGTAAAATTGTCAAACAGAGGACTAAGTCAGGAAATGAGCTGATAACCAGCTCCTAACAGCTGAGAGACAGGACTCAAGTTTACTACTGTTGGATCCACTTTGAAGGACCAACAGCATGTATAACTGTAGATCATCTGCATACACTGATCAGCCACAACATTATGACCACTTACAAGTAAGGTAAATAAAGATCATCTTGTTTTAATACAATGTTCTGCTGGTAAATCTTGAGTCCTGACATTCATGTGGATATTTGACATGTACCACACCTAAACATTGCAGGTAAAGCAACCCCCCCCAATACGAACAGCAGTCCTTGATGCCAGTTGCCACTCTCAGCAAGACAATGCACCCTGACACACTGCATAAACTGCTCAGGAGTGGCCCGGGGAACACAACAGAGGCAAGCTGTTCACCAGGGCTCCACACTTTCCACATCCAAATCTTATTGAGCATCTCTGGGATGTACCAGGATAAACCTGATCTAGGTAGGTACACCCTGAAACCCACAGAATTCACTGCCACAGGACATCCCCAGAGGTTCTACATACTACACAAGTATGTATGCATGTATATATGTATAGAACACTGGACAGTATCAATCAGTATCAGAATTTCTTACTCCCTAAAAATTTGTACAAGTGCCATTACAAAAATCCAGTGCGAGTCAAACACTAAAACATTTGATGATCTTGGAAAAATTATGCATTGCAATAGATTAATCTACTCAACACTATATAAATTAAACTTAGTTCAGCTTTGGTTCGGTCAAAAACAAGCATTCATGTAGTGTAATATTTATCCAAAACCATCTGTAATAGTAAAACTCTTACATGAAGTATTTTTCTGCAGAACGAGGACTTGCTTTGATGAATTTTTACTTAGCTGTACAAGTCTGATCCATATACTGAAATCAATTTTATTTTTTCTATCATAAATTTTTCATTAGGGAGATTTTTCTGGTTCACAGCAGAATATTTTCATCGGTTAAAAACACATTGTTGGACCATAAGCTGCTGTGATTAAATTATCATACATGGACAAAATTTCCAGTATCGAAAACATAAATTGCAGATGTTTTGTGTGTAAATGAAGTTTAACCCATTAAATGCACTTTTACACTTCTATTTTGAAGTGTGTTCACCCTAATAACCAAAATGTCCTGTTATTAGTCACACATCTTTACCATAAAATAGGAAACCAGAGTGCATCAATAGAAGATTACCTAGCTTGTCATACTGGCATTATTTTCAATCAGCCTCTAACTACAACAACAATAATAAGTTATGGTTTTACACTTACTTCATCTCAAATCATTCATGGCCTTTTGCTGGAACATATCTGACCTGCTTGAAAGTTTCTTTTTCTGTGAAATGTATAGCTTGATGTGTCAAATACTTTGAGTTTTTTTTTTTTTAAATTGCCCATCAGATCTACTTTCTGTTTCTATTAAAAGTATTCTGCATGTTTTCTTTTCTATTACTGCAACAGACAGCTACAAAGGGGGCAGAAAATACCTCTAGTTAACTTCAGAATTTTGTCAATGTGTTCTTAAACACTGGACTTTTCATAATGTCTTATTTGTTTTTCCATATTTCAACTCACACATAATCAGAGACTATTTGATTTACTTGTCAAGTTTTGCAGTTTCTGAACATGGCATGATGAGTGGCTGAAAATCCCAGGCCTTTATCTTTAACATTTTTGAGATATTGTTGTTCAAACACAGCCTCAAACTTGACTGTGCAATGAAAATGCTAAAAGTGGAATGTGGGGCTTTTTGCTTTTTAAAGAAATAATCTTATAGCAGTATTTAATATATAAAGCTATATGTTCAGATATCTTTATAAGTATGTATATTTTATGTTGTACATATTTCAAACAAGTTTTAAATTATTAAGACTTTTCTTCAGATAGAATGACCATTTGCCGCCCTCCTAGACTCCCAGTGGCCCCCTTTTAGAGTTTCTGGACGCGGCCCTGGGACCACAGAGGGGGACCAGCGGCTACGTGGCGGCTCTGCAGCAGCGGGACCAGGGGGTGTCTGCTCCGGAGCCTGCAGCCTGGAGCAGGAGCAGCAGAACCGGGAGAAAGCTGCGCAGCACCGCCCCCCAGCGCCTCCGCAGAGAGCCGCTTCCTCTTCCCACCCACAGCCAGCAGCTCGATGGGATGCTGGAGGAATGTTTGAGGCGGGCTCTTCAGACCCAGGTGCTGGGACAACGTCCACGGGCCGCCAGTCCTTATCGCTACAGCGTTACACCACATCAGCATTACCTGCTGCTGAGCCATTTTGGACGCAGGACTCGGCGCTGCAGCTCGGCTCCTTCCTCAGTCTCTCCCTCCGCGGCTGAGTGCAGAAGAAGCCCACACGGAAGTTGCTGGATGGCAGCTCTTTTCCACAAGTTCAACATGAGGACGAGCGTTTTTGTGCTCCTGCTCGCAGCTTTTACCTGCGGACTGGCACGGGGAGACGAGAATGCAGCCGAGGAGCTGCAAGTGGAGACCTTGGTGAGTGAAACATGTGTTACACCGTAACACAATCATATCACAATAACAGGGCAGATCTAGCAGCAACACACAATGTGGGATAAATGCATCGGTGTTGACTGTTCACTCCTCTGACCCAAGGTGAGACCAGAAACTTGCTCGGTCCTCTCCAGAATGGGAGACACGCTGCAGATCCACTACACGGTGAGTCAGAGAGGCGATCCCTCCTCGTCCGTCAGCCTGAACTGGTCAAATTATAATCTACGAACATTTTACAACGATTTTTTTTTCATGGAAACTGGCCCAGCTGATGACGAGTCCCGCGATTGTCTATGTGGCACCAACCATGTGGACACCGCGGCGGCTGCGCATTTTTACGCACAGGCTGAATGTGAAGGATACAAAAGGGACTCTGCGGTGTGACTGAAAGGCTTTGTGATGGACACATGATGGTTTAGTGTGTGTGTGGCAGTGTGATTTATGGGGTTTTTTATGGCGTGAGATCGACTCTGCTTTACTGTGGAGCGGTGGGGCGGTGCAACACGTCAGCAACAAGGGCTCCGTCTGTCAGTGGGGCAGCAACAACCAGTTCAAGCACTACACTGGGAGTTTAAGGTTTGCAGTCCTCACATGTGATGATCTGCAGATATTTAACCGCTTATTGATTATATTAAAGAAGCTTAAGCTGTAGGGAACAGTGACAAAACCTGTAAAGTCAGTTTGCTCTTTTGCCCCCAAATGCCCTGTGATGAGGCCCCAACACAGCTGGTTCCCAGTTTGTGCCTCTCATGAGTTATCACCACCAGTGTCTGGCAGATAAAGTATTTGAAACCAATACTGAGTTTAAGGCCTAAAAAAACAACTTTGCTAGCAACATATTAGCCTGTACTCTTTATATAGCCGGGCTGCAACTTTTTGTTTTCATCATAAATTTTTCTGTCTATCATTTCTTCGATTCATTGATTAGTTGTTCAGGCTATAAAATGTCAGAAAATGGGGGGAAATGCAAAGCAATGTATCCCTAAAGCCTGAGATAACAGGTCTTGTCCACAACCCAAACATATTCAGTTTGTCATGGAGAAGGAACCAGAAAATATAACATTTTGAGGAAGTGAAATCAGAGAATTGAGTTTTATTTAATTACTGTATGTCACAAACTACCATGTGACTTTTTGTGAAGACGAACCCCGACTCAGTTGATGCGACTCTGCTACATGTGCTGCAAACATTTCTGACAGTATTGGAAATAATGGAGTCAGACCTGCTCTAATGAACAAACTAGGTGATGATACAGTTTCTAAATGACCTCAAGCACTGTTTTTGCATTCTGTAAAAGAAAACTTTCATATCTGCACACATTGGACGATATATGACAAAATACAAAATGGCTGTGACAGTCAAATATTGGCCAATGAGGTCAGCTAACTGATACTGGTCAGGCTCTAATCATTAAACGAGTTAAAGTATCGATGCTCCTGGTTACTTAATCATGCTGAAGGTTTGAACTGTCTTTAGGGATTTTGAACAGCAGTAAGTGTTGCTGTATCTTTCAGTCATTGCAGGTTTGATAATAGGGTCAGCTACACTTTGACTTGAAGATATTTATAATACATGAGACCCACTGGGCCAAATATTCTGCATACATACTGACAAAAGCACATAAGTACTAAAACAAACAAATTAAACAACATATATATTATTTTTGATCGTTTCTTATATTGATACATAAGTGTTCAAGTGTGAACAACTAGAGACTACACTGAAGAAATGCAGTATTTTTTTTTTTAAATTATTGCTATTTTTCACCAAAACTTAATCACAAAACCTCACATCTTAAACAAAAAGGAACTATGTGGTCTTAAAAGGAAATAAGTTTGTCACTTTTTATATGACTACAAATGACAATGATCATGAGGCTGCTCTCACTTTTAGATGACAAACATTTGTCCTGTAATCCAAGCTTGAACTTTAATTGTGTGTTCTGGGGTTTTTTTCAGAGTTAAGGAATCAATTACAACTTCTATTAGGCCCCAATTTCTCAATTGTTTCTAATTTGTAATTAACCTTTAAAGATTTATCTGTTTGATGAAACAGGCATAACAGGTGAGGCAAACTGGACCAGCTTAATGAAACATGGTCCAAAACAAAGTTCCCTGTGCATGTTAAGGTTTGTCAGAAAAAACCCAAGTGCAAGCATGGCAGTCAGGTTGTGAAAAGGAACGTTTCATAAAGAAACTTACCGGGATGTACAGCTTAACAAACAAAAGGCAGCTGATAATCCAGGAGAAAGTAAAAAGGTATTCCCAAAAAATCCTTAAATCCATTGAAATCAAAAGAACAAAAACTACAAACTGTGAGTGACGAGACAAAAAACTGACAGACCACGAGGCCAACAGGACACACTGATGAGACTCACTGACACACTGAGAGGTGATTGGCGGACAAGACGCAGGTGAAACAAATCAGGGTAATCAAAGAGCAGAAGTAAAAACACAAGCAACACGTGAGAAGAAGTTGTTTCAAAATAAAATGTGAAACACAGAAAAAAAGAGGAAAACAGACACAGGAACAAAACTAGCAGAAAAAAACCCAAGCCATGGCACAACAGCTGTAACATTTGAAGAGTTTCAAGGTAGTGTGTTATCAGTCACAGCAACAAATATACAGTCAGTTTTTACAGCCTCAGAATGAGCGTACAGAGACTACACGTTACAGTAAAAATGATGAATCCACACACAGTAATGAGTCTGAGTGACAAAAATGTTTGCATTTTCCTGTTATTTCTGACCAACTGCAAAACAAATGTCTCTTATGACACTTATGGCTAAATGAAACCCCAATGAACAACAAAGTGGTTCAAAAAATTCTAAATGTATTATTTAAAATTCTGAATCTGGTGAGTAAAACCACTATGGAGAGTGATTTAAACCTCTATGCGAGAAACATCCTGACAATGTGTTTTCTGCTGCTGATGTTTAGGGAAATCTCTTATGTTTTTCTTTCTTTGCACCACCTCGCTGATGTTTTACTGATCAGGGTAAACTGATGGATGGAAAAGTGATCGACACATCGCTGTCTCGGGATCCTCTGGTCGTCGAGCTGGGGAAGAGGACGGTTATTCCCGGTAAGTTTACAAATGATATGAATGACAATCCTGTTGTGCAGGTTGCGTTGCTTAATCCGTTTGATTAGCTTACATCTGATAAGTGGACCTGCTCGCTTTGCTGATAGACTGTTTCTGTGTGATTTTCTTATCAGGTCTGGAACAAAGCTTGGTTGGCGTGTGTGAAGGGTAAGTGGAAAAGTAAATGTCCAGCTGGAAGAAAGCGCTTAGCGACTGATTTACATGCATGCTGTCGTGACTCTAATCAGAAAATTCCAAAGACGTTGTCATTTTTCATTCTTTTTTCAGGCAGAAGATCAAAACCACTATTCCCTCTCACCTTGCATATGGGAAAAAAGGTTATCCTCCGACTATTCCAGGTACTGAACACATGCACACGAAGATCCATGCACTGTATGTAATGTTATGGCACGTGTTTGTAAAGTCTTGATAAAAATCAAACAGGTGTTAAATGCAATGAATTCTGTGCTATTGCCACAGCTTTAGTACAACAATATAATCGCAAACAACTTTTTTCTGTATTTTCTTTCAGGCGTTGTGCAATATTTTGCATATTATTTTGCAATTTGTCATTATATATTTACATGTGCATATAACAAATATATAGATGATTGAAAATTAAAGATACACCATGAATAATTATGAGGAAAAACAGCCAATGCAGGCCGATAGTTTTGTTTTGAAATTACGCCATATAGAACACAATTCAATTTAACTCAACACCTATAGGAGCTTTGTCAGTCAGTGTTTTAAAATAGTTGCTGTGTTCAACTTTGGCATCATTAAAGCGCTAAATCTTAGATCGTCGACCCTTTTTCATGTATGTATAGATGTGTATACGTGCTGTTCTGTTCATGTGTAAATGCATTTCCTGTCCTAGGTGATGCTGCTCTTGAGTTCGAGGTGGAGGTGATTTCTCTAACACAACAGACACAGTGGCAGAAAATGGTCAACGACGTGTTACCCCTCGTGTGCCTGGCCCTGGTGCCCACTCTTCTCGGCTTGGTGGGACTTTACCTCTACAAAAAGGCCAACGCCGAGAAGCCGAACAAAAAGAAGGCAAAGGACAAGAAGAGCAAGAAGAAATAAGGACGAGCCACAGAACTCTTTAAATAAATTTTTTAAATTGAATGTGTTTTTTATGTTTTTTTTTAATAATTTCACCTTCTTCTGTGCTCTTTTCTAAATTATGACATGAAAATAAGGTGTTTTGAGAATATATTGGTTATCTTTTAGGTTCAGTGTTTAGAGTAGATCTTAGTACCTGTGGGCTGTGAGTAAGTGATAGTGGGTTAAGAGTTGGTGAGCAGTTGTTAGCTAAGTGCAGTCATGGGACTAACAGAGAAATCCATGAATGTGGAGAACCAGCAGATGATAGTTCTTGTCTTATCAGATTATAAATATCCAGAATCAACAGCTGTGGCTTTACTTTTTACCTTATGTCTCTTATTAACATGTGATCTGTATGTGTACTTTTTTATTTATATAGATGTAAGGGTAAAGACACATTATAAAACTATTGGTCGCATCAGCCCGGCTAGATTAGTGATGATCAGACTCACATTGTGATCTGATCTCAAAACATCAGTCCCTAAAGTTGGCTCTTTCAGGGAATTCAATGTGATGAACATAGAAAGATAAGAAGATTTATATTCAAAGGGTGTAAAAAGAAGTGGTCCCCATTTCCAGAGCTCTGTAGTCAGATTTTTTAAATGAAACAAGCCCTCCTAAAAGTTCCCCTTCTCTGATTTAGTCATGACCACTAATGTTCACGTGGAAGGTTCTGTGCAATATTACTGAAATGTCAAATGATTCAAAGTTGTATCACTTCACAATAACTGCATTATTTCTAGGTTAACAGGTAGAATAAGCATTAAACAGCCTCTCTAATTTGCAAATTTGGCAATAATTACAATCACTAGCTGTCAGGGTAAAAGTGGAAGGACTAGCATAAATGGAAATACGAGCAACTCACTTGAGCACACTGCTTGAAGAAATGTACTTTTAATTTTCCAGCTCTGGTTTACAGCTGAAACCTAAACACTGGAGTCTCATGAAGATGCTTTATGTACAGTGAATAGTGGTTTGAAATTGAATCACATCTAAACAGAAAATTATTTCTGAGTTTACAGGTAGAGTATTTCCTCTTATGAATCAAAAACAAAAACTTTAGCAAGATTGCAATTAAAATACAGCCTTTAACATAAAACAACATTGTTCACCCCCTTGAGAAAATTCAGGATTCCATATGAAAAAGAATTGCCAGAAGAATTTAAAAAAGTCTATGTGATTTCACAAAAGTGATAAAGGTTACATGAAGATCAGTTAATGAGTAAAAATCAGCAGGAACATACAGTAGAAACCAGAAGTTGTATAAAAAGACACATAACCTATTTTTTTTCTCACTGTCTGACAGTAAATCAGACTAAACTTCTCCTGTTTTAGGCCAGTTAGCATTACCAAAATTAATTGCATTTGCTAAATGCCAGAATAATGACATTGATTTTTTTTTTTTTTTTTTTTAATGCTTTCTTCAAAGTCAGAAGTTTACATACATTTCCTTAGTATTTGGTAGCATTACCTTTAAACTGTATGACTTGGGTCAAACGTTTTTGGTATTCTTACACAAGTTTCTCACAATAGTTTGCTGGAATTGTGGCACATTCCTCCTGACAGATCTGATGTAACTGAGTCAGGTTAGTAGGATGCCTCTGCCTTTTCAGCCCTGCCCACAAATTTTCTATGGGATTGAGATCAGGGCTGTATGATGGCCTCTCCATAACATTGACTTTGCTGTCTGTAAGTCACCTTGTAACTAATTTGGTGGTGGGCTGAGGGTTGTTGTCTATTTGGAAGACTCATTTGCGCCCAAGCTTTAACTTCATGGCTTATGTTGCTTCAATATTTCCACATAATGTTCTTTCCTCATGATGTCATCTATTTTGTGAAGTGCACCAGTACTTTGTGCAGCAAAACACCCCCACAGCATGATGCTGCCACCCCTGTGCTTCACAGTTGGGATGATGTTCTCAGATTTGCAAGCTTCCCCCTTTTTCCTCCAAAAGTGATGATGGTCATTATGGCCAAACAGCTCAATTTCAGTTTCATCAGACCACAGAACATGTGTCTAAAAATTAAGGTCTTTGTCCCTGTGTGCATTAGCAGACATATTGCTTTTGAATTAATGGGTTCTTCTTTGCTGAGTTGCCTTTCAGCCCATGCCAGTACAGGACTCGTTTTACTGTGGATAGTGACACTCTCTTACCAGGTTCAGCCATCATCTTCACAAGGTCTTTTGCTTTTGTTCTAGGACTGACAGGCACGTTTAACACCAAAACATGCTCATCACTGGGACACAGAACCCGTTTCTTTCCTGAATGGTATGATAGCTGAATGTCCACGGTGTTTATAGTTGCATTTGAAAAAGATGAATGTGAAACATTCAAGCGTCTGCCAGTTGTACTCAAGGATGAACCACTTGTGGAGGTCCACGGTTGTCTTCCTGATATCTTGGCTAATTTCTTTAGCTTTTCCCATGATGTTACACAAGGAAGCAGTGTGTCTGAGGTGTGCCTTAAAATACACTCACAGCTGTGCCTCCAGTTAACTCAGTTGTTGTCAATTAACCTGCCAAAAGCTTTCAAAGCCATAACATTATCATTTGGGCCTTCCCAAATTGTTTGAAGACACAGTAATGTTAGTGTGTGTAAACTTCTGACATTGAAAAAAGCAATAAAAAATCTCTAAAAATTTCTCTCTCATTATTCTGGCATTTAGCAAATATAAATACCTTTGGTAATCCTAACTGACCTAAAACAGGAAGTTTAGTCTGGCTTGATGTTAGATAATGAGAAAAAAAAGGTTATTGTTATGATACAGTGTATTTAAACTTTTGGTTTCAATTGTAGCTGCAGCAGTAATGAGGTATATAAATAGTACCAATAATCAGAGCAGTAATTGGCTGTCCTAATAAAATGATGCCACAGACAGCACCATACTTACACAATGTAGCTCTGAAAAACAAGTACTTAAGACTTGGCACAGGGGTTATTATTGGAAATTTTAGTTTCTATGACAGCTCTGACACAGTCATTGTTTAAGCTCTGGAGATATCATGCAAGAAAACAATTTGTTCCAGGGCATTAACTGCCAGATTACACTTTGTTGCCTGAATAGAATCTAGTATTACTTTTGCATACTGCGAACACTGAGTACACTCTTCTGATGGCCTGCCGTCATGTGGTTTCTTAAAGAATGTGCATTAAAACACAGTAGATGGTGTCTGCACTTAAATATCTAGGAAACAGCACACACAGGCCCACATATTTAAGTCTCAGGGTAAAGTTGGCCCACAGTAAAAATTGTTTCCATTTCATTTTCCTTAAAGTTACATTACTGATGTGTGGAAAGGCATTGCAGACTTTTCACAAAGGAAACTCAAATGGATTTTAATACCATGCAGCTGAAAGTGAATGGCTGTCTCAGAAGTAAGAAAAACACATTCTTAACTCTTGTAGGATGAATTTTAAAATGATACAGTACAATGCCAAGTTTAAATAAGTCACATGTATTTAAAGATTACTTGTTCCTGCTTTTGACACACCAGTATATACAATAAAATGTGAATCGTATATATAAAAAAACATTTAGGCTATTATTTCACGTGAAGTTACTACTAAAGCATGACACACTGGATTATTCTGCTCAAATTTCTGTCACAATTTACGCACAAAATGCTATCGTTATCCTATAAGTCTGCAGTTTAGTTAGGCAATTTTTCATAGTATTTTAACCACAGAATACATAATAAAGTACACTGTACACAGCCCTAGATTTTTACACTTTATCAGGAGAGCATCGGAACATAGGTGGGCTTGTTTTATTCATAGCGTTGCTCGATCGCACTGCTCTTCTCATTCTGATTACTGCAGTAACTAAACTCCGCTCACTCGGGAGACGCTTTGAAATAACCGTCTACACCGGTATCCCTCCGCGAGTTAAATAATATTATTTTCGTTATTTTTCAGGAAATAACCATGTACTTGTTTTATTATTCGGAATACACACAGGAAGTGCATTTGTGGCAATAAATAAAATAAAACATCAACAATTTTCGATTTTTTGATCAAAAAATATTTCGAGGGCGGAGCGGATGGTACTACTTCTCGCGGTACGACCTCTTCCGGTCCTCTTTCCAGCTTCCCGTGCAACATGGTGAGTGTGTTTCACTGTCGGCCGTACGGGCAAAACACCAAAAACTGATATTTTATTCGAATACTCAAGCATAGTTATTCATTCTTATGTTTTATAAAGGCATAGTTCAATCACAACATGGACAATTGGTTTTAATCGTCAATTAGAAACGTTAAGAAATTAGTTTAGGCCTAATGCTAGCTGTTAGCAGGCTAGCCGTTTTGTGCATGTGTTCCGCCATGTAGCTAACGAGAACGCTGCTGCTAATGTGCGGCGAAACTGAACAGATATGGGCATAAAGATATATAAAATGCGGTAATTTCTAATATGTTAGTTAAATGACACGGAAAAGCCAGATTGCATCGGTTTAAATGTGTAGCAGTTATACGTTGAAGACATTGGAGACATCCCATGAATTTTATGACCCAATGTGAAGTCAATCGCAGTCAGTCAACGAAATACGGATAAATTCGCTAGAAACTGGTTGATGTATATCGTTGAATTTGAGTACTCGTGAATTGAAGTTTACTCCTGGCATTCCAGTAAATAAATATTTAATCTAGACTGCCGAAGTGACTGCTTCGGTACCGGTATTTAGAACTCACTAGGGCATGATAGTATTGGACATTTTAATGCCGTTGGCGTATAATACTTAAATGTTGCAATAGATACCATAACCATCCTTTCTTCATTATTCATCCCCGTTTTCCATTTGACGGTCAAAGCAAAACTTACTGTCCGAACAACAGGCGGTTTCTGTGCAGTTTTTGCTCCTGTCACATAATAATTTCATAATAAAATCCCACTCATCTATTGGAAAAATACCACTTGTCTCGAAGAGAGAGAACTCTTTTCCGATTGTACAAAATATTATGTAGGACATGTACATTGCTCCAGATGTTGACAGGTGATGACAATACTGGAAAAATGGTGACTCTACGTACCATACATAATTTACTGTTATTTGTTTTTGTACTGGTCACCTGTTTTCTATCTGCAAATACAGCTATCTGTTTAGCCAAAAACTTACTGAATTTTTGTCATATGACCATTGGTCACAAGTAGATCCTGAGGTTCAGAAATTATCTTAAACACTGTACAAGAACTGTCACTAAATAAAAGATTCAAGTGTTTTTGTCACATGCTCATATAGGATGTGCAGTGACTGCTTCTCAGAATAGTCTTAAATTTGTGCAGTGTTTTGCTGCTTAATTATTTTTTGATCGTGCTGCTGATACAACTGTTGTTAAAGTGGTTTAGGGGTAAAATACACAGCCTGGACATCTGTCTGGAATGTGACTTGTTTTAACTGTAACCTCTTTTGCAGACCAAGAAGAGGAGGAATAACGGTCGTGCCAAGAAGGGCCGTGGGCATGTGCAGCCCATCCGCTGCACCAACTGCGCCCGTTGTGTCCCCAAGGACAAGGCCATCAAAAAGTTCGTCATCAGGAACATTGTAGAGGCGGCAGCCGTGAGAGACATCTCAGAGGCTAGTGTCTTTGACTGTGAGTGTATTTTCTTAATTCCATTTTTTTTACAACATCAGAAGCTCTGTCTTTGCATTTTGATGCTGGTGGCTTGTGCTCATGTGTTCCTTTCTCCACTCTGCAGCCTATGTTCTGCCCAAGCTCTACGTGAAGTTGCACTACTGTGTCAGCTGTGCCATCCACAGCAAGGTGGTGAGAAACCGCTCCTGTGAGGCCAGGAAAGACCGAACCCCACCACCCAGATTCAGGCCCGCTGTGAGTATCATCCAAAAACCCTCAACTTTTACTGCCCCAGCTGTCAAGTTTAGTTCTTTCAGACCCATGAGACTTAATCAACATAGCACCTTCTTTTTATGGTAATCTGAATAGTCATAGCAGAAACACACAGGTGCAACAAAGTTTAGATGAAATCAGGAATACCAGAGCCTTGCATTCACCTGTTTAACAAATAAAGGTGCCTGTTTGGATACATGTATTGATTAAAAACTGTTTTCTCTCTTTTACAGGCTGGTGCACCCAGAGCTCCACCGAAGCCCATGTAAAGCAGAATTTGAAGATGCTGTACACTTGAAAAATAAACTGAAAAATTGTTACAAAAACTTGAATGTGTGAAGCTCATTGATTAATCCTGTGTTGTGTAGTTGTAGAAAAGACAAGCAGGTCAAGTATTTTATTTGGAATAGACTTTCTTACAGTACAAAACTTACAGTAGTTTAAGATCGAATTACGCAAATGCATAATTACATACATTTAAAAAGGCTCTGCAGTTACTTAAAGCGATATCAGACCATTTAGAGAGTGGGGGAAACTAAAGAGAGAAACTGAAGGGAACAAATAGTGCAACAAGGAAACCTTTAAAACACAAGATACCACAAAGCTAGAGTTAGTTCATTTTCTGAAGTATAGTCTTGAATTGGAGACCATTTATTTGGTTGTCCGTAAGACTAGAACAGAAAGGTGTTGGAGGAGCGAACAGCGTTGGTACCACATGCATCAGGTTTAGAAGCACATTACTATCCAGTGTAGCACACACAAATAGAGATGGTAGATTTGCTCCATCTATAATGCAGAACATAATGAGAGATCCTGCAAAAGAGCCAATTCATTGGACTGGAGAACCAAACCTTGTTTTTTCTTTTACTGCTTTTGTACAATATTTCAAGCAAGATCACCAAAACGGCTGAGGGGTACATCAAGTTTTATACATTTTGTCTCTGGTGTTTTCTTTGGCTCACATTAGCATTACCAAAATCTGTCTGTTCTGTTGATGGGTCTCTGTCAACAGATTGGAAAAATGAGAAGCTGTTTCTGGTCAGGGTACACTCAATTGAACAAAAACTGATGAGCCGTTGTAATGTGCACCACCACTGCTTTTTTTTTTTTTTTTGGAGGGGGGGATTCAACAGTTGAGAGAGAAAATGTATAAAAGACCTGCAGCCAAAGGCACAACAGCAAAATCTACTTCACAGAATCACACCAACTGGGGAAGAGTCACATCTGGGCCTAAATCAGAATATACACAGTGAAGAAAGGTTTAAGATGTAATTCATTGGTCAAAGCATTTCCCCCTCTATGCAGTCTGACAATTTCACTGATCTGCAATGACTACTTTGGTGTTATGTTTTTAGACTAGACTGCATGAAACTACATTTTAGGATTTTGTGAGAATTTACAAACCAATCTGTCACAAAGGGATCTAACAGTCTATTTTCATATTAAGGCAAGATCATTTGATTATTAAAGGAACTTTAGAATAAATGAAGAAGTTAATCACATATTTCAATTTGTGTTACCACAGTGGTGACAAGATCACCATAGTGCATTGTGGCTCCAAGTGCTTCCTTCCTTCTTCAATCTCTGCCATGTGATAAACAAATGCGGACTTCACTTAGAAACTTCACAATTCTTCTTTTCTCAACTGAAGCGAGGTAAACATGTACATTATCTATTTTGAAAGGTTCTCTGCAAAACTAAATGTAGATAGGAACACTTTAACATCTACAAGGCCTTAATGACAGCAGTGAAGAGAAACAAATTCTTACCTTGTAGCTTCTTCCTAATTTATCCGGTATATACAAATGTATTCATTTTCTTTAACTAATTTTTCATTTTGCCACTACAACGGGGAAAAGTGCTCAACAGTAAGAAACAGTGGTTCTTTGGCTCGGCCATGGGAGAATTTTTTGGTGCTATACAGAACCACGCTCATGCGGATCTAAAAATAGAATGAAAACCAAATACTACTTTTTTTGTAATTCCTCTTCATGGAAACATTATTTCTGAGTCTCTGCACATCTAAACAACTATTTAAAATCTGAGAATCCATACAAGACTGAGTTCAGCATATGACAAAACCAAGGAACCATTCACCAGTACAATTTTGACCATAAACACTCATTTCGAGTCCTGAATAGTTAAGCGATTTCAAAGTAGTCTTGTGAAAATAAATGCTTTGTGGAGCTGAAAAAAAACTCACCTAATATGGTCAAAATAGCAGTTCTGGTAAACACTGGGAATAGTAGTTAATAAGCCTTTGTCTGCACTATACAAAAAATAACAGGCTCAAGTCAGCTGATGATTTTGACTATTTTTCCAGCCTTTTAGATTTTCAGAACATTTTTGATACGCTTGTTCCAAACTTGGCCTTGTCGCTATTAATCTAATATTAGAAATGTAATCCACAAATGTTGTTCATCAACCTAAACTGAGTATTATTTTTGTGCCCATGTTTATTTTTAAAACAGCCTTCTGGACATTAAATTCTTTGTGCTTAAACTGTGTAAAACCTAATAATAATAATAATAAGTGATTACAACAGCTATCTCTCTTGTTAACTCACAGACAAAATCAAGAGCTGACAGTGTGGTTTGAACGGACACATTTCTCTGCAGTTGATTTCTGCACAAATCTCCACGACTATATCACCTTTAAATATAGATCACAACCAATTAAACTGGTACAAAAAAACTTTCTTGTCATTCCATGAGTTAATGAAATGTCTTAGCTAAACAAACTTGTTTTGGATTTACACTGTGAGCACAGTATTGGACTGCCACTCCACACTGCTCTCCGGTCATAGCAGCATGTGTCAAAAGCCAAGTACGTTAAAGTCTTTGACTTAGCAAAGAATTGGATTTTGTCAACAAAATGAATGTAAATCAGCCCCAGTCTTATTTAGTATAATAAACAGCTACTGCAAAACTATAGGGCAGAGGAAAACAACTTGATTACTCAAATTATTCTGTAACTCATGATCTCGAGCATCACATGCAAAGATCTGTTTGTAAGACACGACTGCTGGTAACTTCTGTCTTTCACTCGGGTCAACAAGGTGAAGAAAGGCACAATACAATTACATAACAACAAAATTATCTTTAAATATAGCATAAATAGATTAGTTACTTAATAGAGTTGGTTTGCTGTTTGATGTAATTGCGAAAGGGAGAACATTAATGGCATAACCTCTTCAGCAATCTCTAAAATTGTGGCAGTGATACTTGAGACTCTAAGTGAGAAGAACAGAACACCAGTTGTAACATTTTGAGAGAAATGTGCAGGTCATTAATGAATTCTATAAAATAGTTTAATATAATCATAGTATTCTGGCAGTTATCAGTGCAACAAAAGCAGCCATAGAAAAGAAAAACAAAAATGAATATACCGCCCCACACGGCATTCACACAAAGGCCTTCATTTTCCTCTTTACTTTTTCGAGTTACTTTAAAAAAAAAAAAAAAAAAACACAGGGTCTCAGGCTCTCTCACACACACTAACAAACACAAAAAAATCTGTTAATTCCTCCCCCGTTAAGAAACCAAAGTGCATTTCTAATTCACGGACAGCCCCTTAAACAATGATATCTAATTGACGTGGACCTGGTTTTTGAGTTTGGTCTGCACTTTACTTCGCATTACAAAAAGCAATTTATTGTACGGAATCCACCCTCCAACAAAACCAATGTACTGTTTGTCAGCAAATCGTTTCATTGTAAAAGGTGCTTTTAGAACAAGGCATAAAAATCTGGACAGATTTCACTGCAGGAAAGCCTACAAACTTCATACGTGGCATTTTTATATTATTCCATTAAAGTGTTTAAGACAGGAAGGTTTTTCAGGTTATGGACCATAGTCAGATTAGATTTTTTTTTTACAATTTGTGCATCAGGTCTGAATCCTGAATTTTGGAGCAAGGCAAGTCTGCGAATGAAAAAGTGCATTCGCTCTTCATCTACTTTAGAACACATTTAATCAAAAATGCATTTAAATAGACTTGTTGTTCAAAGTTCATTGAAAGTAAAAAGAACCACTATTATACTATATTATTTTCCTTCCTTCAGTGACCTCTTCAGCAGCACACATGCAGACCAAACTCAGCACAGGTACTTGTCTTAAAGTAAGAAAAGCTCTAGGGGAAGCAGGCTGTCCATCTTTTATCCTCAGTCAAGGACGTGCTCTCCACGGACTATGTGCGAAGAAAACTCATAGCGGTCCTGGCTGCGATAGCCACAGATGTTGCACTCAAAAGGCTGGCGAAAACCATGGCAGCCCATGTGGATGGTAAACATGACATGGTCTAAGAAAAGCACACGGCAGTGCTCACAACGGAAAGAACGCACAGCTCGCCCCTCCCCGTCTACAACCCGAAAAGCCTCCCTGGACGTGGAGGAAGGCGCTGTAGGTGAACTAGGGGTTGGAGCAAGTGCAGGAGCTGGGTGGGCTAAGTGGCCTCCATCCTCCCTCTCCACCTCCCGGTCTTTGGCGTGGCTGAGGCTGTGTCTGTCCCGACTCCTGTGGCGTGCAATGGGACGATGGGCTGCGTGATGGTTGTTGGAGTGGAGGAGATGATGGCCGTTGTTACTGTGCAAGGTCGGAGTCGGAGCAGTGCTGTTGCATGGCTCATCTGGCATGCTTTCTGTGTCCGTAGAGTCCTGGCAACCATTGGTGGGAGAGGGTGCGTGACTTCGACCAGCAGGCAGGTCTTCGTGACCCTCTGCTGCCTCCCTGCCCCCCACACCCACAGCTCCCAGCCCAGCTCCTGTCCCTGTGCAATCCAATCTGGGGCCTAGACCAACGGGAGCGAGAGAGGAGCTGTGGATCGGCCTGAGTTCTGACAAACATGAGCTGCGAGTGGTGGGATGGTGTAGGGGTCTCAGGGTGTCTGATGCCCCTCCTCCGTTACCTGCTACACCTGCGTATTCTCCTCCCAGACCAGTAAAGTGCGGCGCCTCAAGGTCACCTGCGTGCATGTCTCCATCTTTATCCAAACCAGCAGTGAGCTCATAAGGTGCATCTGCAAGGTTGAGACGTATGTGCTTCTGTCCTGCAACACAGAGAGACACAATCTTATGATACTGTACAATGCAAGTCTGTGGAAGATGTCACAACAGCATATTCCTAAAAAAATACATTGAGAATTGAAGGCTCATGCAGATACATGAAAAAATGTTTGGATTAATTCTGAACATCATGATCATTGTGCTGTTGAATTTACAATACAATTAAGTTTTAGTTTATTTCAGTTAAATGAACAGACTGAACTGTGGCTAGTCCTGTACTTATGGGTGAGACAAAACTTGTCAAACCAAACAACTGCTGACAAGCATCGTAAAAATCATAGAATTTGGATATATAAAATTGTAAATGCAGGGGTCACTTAATCAGGGCAGAAGGATCTGTCCTAATGTATGTGATACACTATTTTAATCAATGAACACTGCTTTGCTTCCTCAAACCGTCCACACTGAGACCAAATGCTCACCTACAAATTTTTGTGGTGTGGATCTCTTGCGTTTGGTGATGCTGTTGGCGAGCCGATCGATAAATGTCATCTTGTCTGAGGAGGGCTGCAGTAGAGAGTCGGGTATATACTCTAACTCTCTCACCTCCTCTCCTGCACAGAGTACAAACAAACTGTAATGTTATTTTGGGGTTTTCTTACTACCCAGACAGACTGTTTTCCCAAATTCTGGTATGACTCGAAACCACCGTAGGGAAATATAAGTGATTATGAGTGGAGGATTTTGTGCTTCACCTTGTTAGGAAGGTACACTACATTTCTACGCTTGATGCTACAACAAACCCTTCTGGAAGCTTATATTGATATAGAACCATATTGTGAATATATAAACTGTCTTCTATGAAAAGTGTTGTTTACATCTGACAAGTCATCCCCCTGAACGCCACAAAACACATACCTGAATTCTGTGCACCGATTGGCTGCTGTGCCTCCAGGCTCTGTAAGTAACTGTGGCAGCGCTCACGGTGCTCCTCCAGGGTACTCTGCTGCTTGTAGCTACGACCACAATAACTGCACTTATATGGCTTCCCAACAGTTGGAGAGGACACTGGGGACAAAGTGGGAGGATAGCATTATAATTGTCATTTTACACTCTTATAAAAAAAAAATTTAAAACACACACACTCACTGGGCTTGTATCCGTCCTACCTGCATGAGTGCGAAGGTGGCCGGTCAGTGCATCTCGTCTTCGGCAGGCATAGCTGCAGAAGGGACATTTAAAGGGCTTCTCCCCGGAGTGCAGCTTGATGTGACGGAGCAAGTTACCCTTTTGTGTGAAGGAAGCCCCACACTGATTACACTGAAACGGTCTCTCACCTGTGGAAAGATCAAACCTGTCAATCTGACTTCTCCAGCTACATCAGTCGTCTCACTACAACCACACCAGTCTGACAAATTGCAAGTACACCAGAGCGGTTAAAATGTGTTTTCATATGCAGTTTTTGCATGCGGACAAAATGAACATTTTTGCTTCTGTTATATGCAAAGACCAAATCTGCCGACCAGCAGACCCTAGATGTTCCGACAAAAAATATTTATCTGAATTAAATTGATTAGTTACCTGTGTGGCTGCGTTTGTGCACCATTAGAACATTAGGCCCGATGCAGATCATTCCACAGATATCACACTGGAGCTTTCCATTCGGGAGTCTAGTGGCTCCAGCTGGCATAGTTTCAGGATTGGTGAGCTCTCTGTAGCCTCCAACAGCCTCAGATCCCTGTTCCTGACCTCCCTCTTCTACCCGCTCCCCTCTTTCATCCTCAGTGCTACGACCTGGATCTTCATCACTGTACAGCTCCACTTTAATAGAGTTGGCTGCAGAGGTGCAAGAACAAAAATAAAGAAGGCCTTCAATGTAATAATCTATCAACCAGAGTGTTGCCAGACAAATTAGAACGAGACAACAGAGTGGGAATATATTTACATGTCATTAGTTAAGCGCGTAGGGCTGCCTCAGTAAATTAATGAAATTCATTTAAAAATCCCAATATTAAATGCAACAAGTGCAGTTTTATAACAAAATAATGATGAAAATAATCCTGAACATGTTTGAAAATATTTCACACATCACATTAAAAGTGACAGACAATTTCATAAAATAGTATGTTAAGATCTATTAAAGACACGCCACTGACCACTGAGGGAGCGACTAGGAGAGTTCTCTTTGCTATTCGGGGTGCTCACTGTTGGACCACCAAGGGCCCCAGAAAACTCTCTTTCCATGGAAGAGTCTCCGCTAGCTGCGACCAAAGAACACAAAAGCAAGAACTCGGAGTTAAACAACATCACAACCTTGGATGACAAATATATATGGGAATAATAAATAACAAATAAAAAGTTCTACCTGATATGCAAGACCGGCCATTGCAGTCATCAACATCCATACTAGTTCTAGCTGAAAACTGAAATGACATTCATGTCACAAGAGAATCCCTGGTCACACCCAATAACTCACTAATTTACTCATAACTAGGGCATAATCACGTTTACAACCACTGTTGCTGTAACAGGAAGACATACAGTAGTGCAGGTACAAGTCCAATTTTACATTACGTTATAAAATCCAGGACGTGGTTCAAATTAAATGTATGACTTAATAAGTAACTTGCAAATTGGTGTTCAGGAGACGCATTTAATTACAACTACGACTAAACACTACAATGAATATTTGCTGAATATAACCTACTACTGCTAACTTGTTTGTGCGGTGCAAGGAAGGCCGTACATTTAGGATTGCTTGAACATATTACTATAACATTAGCTTCCAGTGCTAACAATACTGTGCAAAAGATCAGGTAATGTGGATTAATTAATCGTAATATAAAATGATCAACTAGCAGCTAAGTTAGTAGTGACTCTAATCTTACCAGCCACAGACCAGACTCAGTAACAATTAGGGTGACCCACAATAACACTACTAAAGTAAGTTAAAGTTAAGCTAATATCTCGTCAGGCTCACTTGAGGCAAATTATTGTGAAATCCAGATCGTAATAGAAAGAGATAGCGCTGCCACAGTTTACATAACGTTGGCGCTGAGGTAATCTAAGTTTACGGCCTTGGTGGCTAACGTTAGCTTGCTGCATGTGATAGAAATTACCACTGCCCAAGTTAGCTAAACTCAACACTATTACCAGTCGATCATCGTCGACAGCCCGCTAAAAAGAATGAGCAGCGCTACAACTAAGTAGTATGTGCAGCGACGAAAGTAGACAACGATTAATTGTGACATTAATTAACTGATTATCTCTAAATTGGACATTCAAGTCTCCTCGGCGTCGCGTCTAAGGCTAGCATAACAAACCAACATTAGCCTGAAGTGTCTTAGCTAGCTAGCCCCCACAACCAATGTTTCCTAAACGGTTGCTATGGCACCCACCGCCACCCAAAATGCTACGGCTAACTGGTCGTTAGCCTGCTAGCTCGCTCTCCTCGAAGCCTTCAAGCTGACTTTTGCTGTGTACAATACAGCAGAGACGGACAACGACACATGCTTTTAGAGCTGTCCGGTTCTCCATTACCTGCTGTCTTATCTGTCCCTGTCAGGGCCGCTCCGGTGAGGTTATTCTGTATTTTCATCTGCCTGTTTATGACAGCAGCATCTCCCGGTAGGGGTTACCGCCAGCTCAAAACTGCTTCCGGGTCACGTCCTAAATGTCGCTGCCGATTAACCATAGACGTATTGTCTATGCTATTAACCACTAGCTTAAAAAAAAATCCTACAAAATAACGTTAGTGACTAAATTAATCGTGGACACACATAAATAGCAGGAACAAGAAAATATGACTGAGATTAAATTTTGCACTATTTTACTCTGTCTGGCAGGTTGTAATGTACACTCTACAAAAATATAAACGCAACACTTTTGTTTTTGTTCCCATTTTTTATGAGATGAACTCAAAGATCTAAAACTTTTTCCACATACACAATATCACCATTTCTCTGAAATATTGTTCACAAATCTGTGATAGTGAGCACTTCTTTGCTGACATAATCCATCCCACCTCACAGGTGTGCTGTATCAAGATGCTGATTGGACACCATGATTAGTGCACAGGTGTACCTTAGACTGCCCACAATAAAAGGCCACTCTGAAAAGTGCAGTTTTGTTTTATTGAGGGGAGGGGAGGGGAGGGGGTGTACATGCCGATCCAGAGCATCCCAAACATGCTCAATGGGTGACCTGTCCAGTGAGTATGCTGGCCATGCAAGAACTGGGACGTTTTCAGGTTCCAAGAATTGTGTACAGATCCTTGCAACATGGGCCGTGCATTATCCTGCTGCAACATGAGGTGATGTTCTTGGATGTATGGCACAACAATGGGATCTCGTCACGGTATCTCTGTGCATTTAAAATGCCATCAATAAAATGCACCTGTGTTCTTCGTCCATAACAGATGCCTGCCCATACCATAACCCCACCGCCACATGGGCCACTCCATTCACAACATTGACATCAGAAAACTGCTCACCCACACAACGCCACACACGCTGTCTGCCATCTGCCCTGAACAGTGTAAACTGGGATTCAACCGTGAAGAGAACACCTCTCCAACGTGCCAGACGCCATCGAATGTGAGCATTTGCCCATTCAAGTCGGTTACGACGACGAACTGGAGTCAGGTCGAGACCCCAATGAGGACGACGAGCATGCAGATGAGCTTCCCTGAGACGGTTTGACAGTTTGTGCAGAAATTCTTTGATTATGCAAACCGATTGTTTCAGCAGCTGTCCGAGTGGCTGGTCTCAGATGATCTTGAAGGTGAACATGCTAGATGTGGAGGTCCTGGGCTGGTGTGGTTACACGTGGTCTGCGGTTGTGAGGCTGGTTGGATGTACTGCCAAATTCTCAGAAACACATTTGGAGTCGGCTTATGGTAGAGAAACGAATATTCAATACACGAGCAACAGCTCTGGTTGACATTCCTGCTGTCAGTATGCCAATTGCACGCTCCCTCAAGTCTTGCGACATCTGTGGCATTGTGCTGTGTGATAAAACTGCACTTTTCAGAGTGGCCTTTTATTGTGGGCAGTCTAAGGCACACCTGTGCGCTAATCATGGAGTCTAATCAGCATCTTGATATGGCACACCTGTGAGGTGGGATGGATTATCTCAGCAAAGGAGAAGTGCTCACTGTCACAGATTTGTGAACAATATTTGAGAGAAATGGTGATATTGTGTATGTGGAAAAAGTTTTAGACCTTTAAGTTCATCTCATAAAAAATGGGAGCAAAAACAAAAGTGTTGTGTTAATATTTTTGAGTGTAGATCTTTCCATATAATAGACCTACTGTTTGTATATGTTGCTCATATCCATCAAAATACGATTTATATACACTGCTCAAAAAAATTAAAGGAACACTTTGAAAACACATCATATTTCAATGCGAGGGAAAAAAAACAAACTGGATATTTACATTGATATGGACTGGTTAATGTGTTAGGAATGAAAAGATGCCACATTGTTTGATGGAAATGAAAGTTGTCAACCCCCAGGAGGGCTAAATTCAAGACATTCCAAAATCAAAGTGAAAAACTGATGTGGCAGACTGGTCCATTTTCTGAAATTCGTTGGCAGCAACTCAAAACGATACTCAGTAGTTTGTATGACCTCCATGTGCTTGTGTGCAGCCTGACAATATCGGGACAAGCTCCGAATGAGACGATGGATGGTGTCCTGGGGTATTTCCTCCCAGATCTGAACCAGGGCATCACTGAGCTCCTGGACAGTCTGAGGAGCAACCTGGTGGTGTTGGACGGAACAAAACATAATGTTCCAAAGGCGTTATATTGGATTTAGGTCAGGTGAGTATTGGGGCCAGTCAATGCCGTCAATTCCTTCATCCTCCAGGAAGTGCCTGCATCCTCTTGCCACATGAGGCCAGGCATTGTTGTGAACTACAAGGAACCCAGGACCATTGCACCAGTGTAGGGTCTGACAATGGATCCAAGGATTTAATTCTGATGCCTAATGGCAGTCAGAGTGCCGTTGTCTAGCCTGTAGAGGTCTGTGCGTCCCTCCATGGATATGCCTCCTCAGACCATCACTGACTCACCACCAAACCGGTCATGCTAAACCATTTTACAGTCAGCATAACATTCTCCATGGCTTCTCCAGATCTTTCCATGTCTGTGACATGTGCTCATGATGAACCTGATCTCATCTGTGAAAAGCAAAGGGCACCATTGGCAGACCTGCCAATTCCTGTGTTCTATGGCAAATGCTAATCAAGCTCCACGGTGTCAGGCAGTGAGCACAGGATCCACTTGAGGATGTCAGGCCCTCAGACCACTCTCATTACATCTCTTTCTGATTGTTTGGTCAGAGACATTCACACCAGTGGCCTGCTAGAGGCCATTTTGTAGAGCTCTGGCAGTGCTCATCCTGTTCCTCCTTGCACAAAGGAGCAGATAGCTGTCCTGCTGATGGGTTGAGGACCTTCTGCAGCCCTGTCCAGCTCTCCTGGAATCTCTTCCATGCTCTTGAGACTGTTCTGGGCAACACAGCAAACCTTCTGGTAATGGCATGCATTGATGTGCCATTGTGGAGGAGTTGGACTGCCTCTTCAACCTCTGTAGGGTCCAGGTATCGCCTCATGCTACCAGTAGTGACAGTGACCCTAGCCAAATGCAAAACTATTGAAAAACAGTCAGAAAACACAAGAAGGGAATAAAATGTCAGTGGCCTTCACCTGTAAACTCATTCCTGTTTTGAGGGGTGTCTCATTGTTACCCCTCTAGTGCATCTGTTGTTAATTTTATGAACACCAAAGCAGCTGAAACTGACTAAAAAACCCCTCTTTTACTTACTTGACCAGATCAGTATCCCACGTTTGATTGATTTGATGCAATACTTAGATTAAAAAGTGTTCCTTTAATTTTTTTGAGCAGTGTATTTTTTAAAACACAACCCCCTTTTCGTCATAAACAAGCCAAAGATTTCATTTATATTTTTGTCCTAACAAATGTCACTCGTTGAAACTATATGAAAGATCTGGATTTAACGGAGGAATCATACAGAGGAATAACTGTTTTTGTAAACCATGCTGTCTTTGTTTGGTGTTAAAAAAAAAAACAAGCAGGATATTGAAATTCCAATGTGTAAGTTGAAATTGATTTAGAATTATAACTTATTTAATAGAATTTGAATATTCTGTTATACTAGCTTTCATTTTCTCTCTTTTCTCTTAAAAAAAGAATAAGTCTAGAATAATATATAATGGATATGAATCACCACCCATTAATTAGAAGGAGCAGTTTATGGTTCTTGTTTTCCATTTCATTTGTTCTTTTGCTCTTTTTACAGATACAGCCCCTATGTGCTATGTAACATGCTATAAACTAATTGTTTTCCTAGATTTAGTTTTTGTTTTGTTTTTGAGTAAATCATACAAGAACTTTACAAACATTTGGAAAAGTATGAGCTGAGTCAAAAATGTGATTAAAGGTTAATTAAGCAAAACATTTGACAGTCTTATGTATGCTGGGTTATTCTGAGTAATACCCCTAAATAATTAAATTCAGTACCCAGCCATAGGATAAAATATTAGGGCCAGCTGCAGTGCAGTAAATGTAAAGCACTGAATGTCTCTGCATGCTGGCAGTGCCTTCAACACAGTATCGGCATCTCTGAACAATAGAATACTTAGAAATGTACCTTTTTAAGAAATAATTTCATCCCCTTATATGTCTCTGTTCCAAGAGGACACTAGATCACGTTATTTGTTCTTTTAAGGTTTGATGACACTGCAGAGTCACACTCAGAGAATGAGCATAAATACATTGATGGTCATCGAAGCATAGTGTCTAAAACAGTGTGCTCTTTATTTCACAGTAAGGGGTTGTGTTGACTGTACTGACTATTCTGTGTTTAGGCAGAAAGCACAAAAGCAATTTGACAGGTTGCAGGAAAGCAGTTGATGATGTGAGAGTTTTTAATCACCAATATATGTTGTATTCTTTCTGTCTTATGGCATTTACTTGATATAGCTGAGGGAATGTGGTCTCATTCAAAATTCCTTTAAGGTGGCAGATTCTAAGTATATGTGACTAAGCAAAATAGTGAGAGACAGATGCTTCAAAGGTGAGATATGCTTCCATTGTGAGACAGTAATTATTTCCATTCATCCTTCTAGTATCCATACACCGCTTAATCATCATTAGAATCATGGGGGGCTGGAGTCTATCCCAGTGGACTTACGATGAAAACACCCTGGACAGACTGCTAATCTATCACAGGGCTATGCAGAGAGGCAGACAAGCACGCTCAGAATTACCAATTAACCTCAGCATGTGTTTGGACTGTGGGAACATGCTAACTCCATGCAGAAAGATTCCAGACCCAGGTAGGGATGTGAAACGGGGATCTTCAAAGTGTGAGACAACAGTGCTAACCACCAAACCACTGTGCAGCCCGTAATTATTTCCAATACAATAAAATTTCAGTTGAACATGTAGCACAGATAACCAGGATACTCATAGAGAAAGCACTAAAGCTTTGGCATGTTGGTGTCCAAACCCATAAGTTTTGATCAAAGCACTGAACCGTGTTTCTTCCTCACATGAAAAAGATTGAGTCATTTAAGCCTTTATTTCAGTCTTTCAGTGCACACTGCTGAGAATAGCTCAATGAGATCTGAAGACGTGAGATGTAGTTTAAAGATGTGAGGTTTTAGTTTACTTACATTTCATTCCCACAATAGGAGAAAAGGACAATATAGCTCATTTCTTTCCCCAAACAAATGTACCAGTACACATGCATCCATGTATAGCCGTCATCTGGGTAGATGGTAGTTCAGATAGGAGTGCTGCTATACAATGAGTTACTTAACTTCCAACACACTAATTCCAACAGCAGATCTTCCTAGATGTTTTTTCCTGCATGGGTGGTGGAATACTGTGCTTATTTCCACTTTACAGGACTTCATACTTCTACTACATTACATTTAAAAAAAGACTAGTATTGTATGTTTTACTCCACTTTTTTGACAGACATTATCTTCTGGTGTCTTTTGCATTTAGTATTTGAAAAAAAAATGTTTGTTTTTTTTCATGAAAATCAATAAGGGCATTATGTAAATAAACTGGAATTTAAAGGGTTCAAATTTCAAATATTTGGTAGTTATGATCAGGACTGGTGTTACCAACTCAGTGAAAGTGGAAAAAAATGAATAATACATAATATTTTTATGGCTGTGTTTTTGACATTTTTTTGTTTTGTTTTGTGTCCTCTTAGGTCCTGGGTGTAAGTTTTTTTTAAAATTAAAAATCTGACAATGCATAAAAAAGAATAATGCATCAAAACATTTAAAAGTTAAATGATGTACATTTCACTCCACTTTATTTAACATATATTACTTTTGAGACATAAAAAACAGATAATGAGCTTAAAAATACAGTTTCAAAATATTCTGAACATTATGTCTTGTTATATGTCAGCTGTCTGTGAATTGTTGCAGTTCCACCAAATACTGACCTTTCATCTTATAGTTTTGATGAAGTTTGTTTACACTAATGTATTAGCTACTTTTATTTAGGGTCAGAACACTTGTATAACCACTGTCTTGGGTAAAAATACATTCAGACGGGGTTGTGATGAGCATATGTCTTTGCTTTTGTGAAAGCTGTGCTCTGTGTGTGTACAGATTGAAATGGTGGAAATGCACACTTGTTGCTTTGTAGGACTTCAGATTTTCCCCGGTGATTGTGGCCTGAAAGTCAGTCTGGAAAAGTCTGAAAGGGACGGTGGTCAGGAACATGCTGGGCGCTCAAAGAGTGACCTCTACTGTACGGATCGGCCTGAATGCTCGTCCGTGTCAGTAGTTCTGACGCACTGGTTGGTTTTACGACGGTGTGCTTACACAATGACAGTTTCCGTCAGTTTGACTTGCGGATCGTGACCGCGTTGATCAAGCTGCTTGTTTCGTTTACGATTTCGGCTAAAACGTCATTTTCATCTATTCAGATCATCCACCGACATCGACGACTACCCCAGACGCAGAAACAGACAGATTTCCGAGATCGGCACAGGCTGTGTTTGCTGCAGTGAAACTCTGAGTTTCCAGCTCGAGGCCCAGCGGAGAGCTCGAGCGGCGGCGACTCCGAAAAGTTTGTTGTTGTCACGTGACGCGAGACGAATGTGGCGATAAAAGTTTGTGTATATAGTAAAAGTAGGTGGCATACTCCTTCATCCGAACACACTCTACACCGTTTTCACCGCGATGCCTCAACCAAAGTCCCGAAAGATCGCCGTTATAGGTTACCGGTCCGTAGGTGAGTACAATGTCCGTAAGCTCGTGGACCGCTAATGTTGGTGAGCTAGCAGGCTAACAGGCTAACGTCCTGGCTTTGTTTTCCTCCGGAGCGACAACAGCAACGCTAGCTTACCTTTGTTCATGTTTCGTTGTGTTACGTTTGTTTGCTGCGCAGTTTGCTGTTAAACCAAACCGAATTCAACCTTATCCTGCTGCACAGTTGTGGCCATATGGTACTAAATGTGCCATGAGGGTGAAAATAAAGTTAGCTCAGCCGGTGGTCTACTGGTAGAGAGCCAAGTGATTTGTGCCTCGAAACTTTACGTCTAGCACGTTAATCACAACACGTATAATGTCCAAAAGTGGACAGAAATCAACCTACAGCCGTGTTTGACCTCTAATGAAGCCACTAATAGTTATTTATATTCTAAAATCTTCTCGTGTGACCGGTGTTGCTCCCGTTTTTTTTAGTAACTCATCAAACTTTGTGGCCCTCCTGGGATTATCATTGTGTTTTCCATTCGAGTAAGCACAGTGTCTTTTATCAAGACACCGTAAACTCCTTTCTTTTAAAATATATTTTTCTTTATAACTTTTGAAGAGAGTTTCACCCCTTTTCCAGATGTCATAAATTCTATAAAAATATGTACAATTTTTGAGATTCAGCACCTGGACTGCTTTGTTTGACACTGCAGCAGTTTATTTTTATAGAAAGAACACAGAAATTTGAGAAAGTCGCGAATTTTGGTATCGATAAGAGGAAAAATATGCAAACAGAGACAAAAACATTAGGGCCTCACCATACTGAAATAAAATAGCATTGCAAAATGTAGTTTAGATAGATCTTGTGATATGAACAAAATATAGCAATTTTCACCAGATGACTTGAATACTTGTGTTATATATAATAATTAGTCTTACTGGTATGTTTGGGTACATTTTGTAGGGGAATGATCTGCATTGAAAGTTAAAAATACTTTAAATATACACATTTACATTGCTGATTATTGTGTCAATTATGATCTCAATTAACTGATTAGTTGTATGGTCTCTAAAATGTAAGAAAATGTGAATTGGTGTTTCCCAAAGACCATGAGGACATCCTCTTTTGTTATGTTCAGTTTACTGTCATAGAGGACCAAAGACACCAGAAAATATTTAAAGTTAAAATGCTCTAATCTGATTATATTCACTTTTCAAAAAAACTTAAATTGATTAATTGATAATCAGAATAGTTTGCGATGAATCTAAGAGTTGACAACCAAAAGATCAATAGGTAAATTTATAATTAAAGAGTTTTCGCTTGCCATGCACAGGTTTTTGGTTCCAGTTAAACTAGACAAATTAGTTATGTTGCCAACAACTGGCAACAAAACGGTACCAAAGGGAGACCTGCCTGTCAGTGTCATCCTTTCTGTCACCAAAATTGTTTCCATAGAACTGACATGGCGTTTCTTTTTGCAACCAGATTTTCCTTTTCAGTGTTTGTGACCATTTACTGTGCACAAGCATGTCAACAAATGAATTAAGAATTCTGTTTAAAAAATTGTAAATTATGTTCTATGAGACAGACTTATCTTGTAGATTAGTCATGGAATATAAGACCTGTAAGTTTTTTTTGTTCTGTCAAGCAGCGGTAGACTTTGCAGTCTTACCCCACAGATATACATAATTGTACAATTTTTTTATTGTGGTAGAATAAAGTTCATTGACCTGGACTGTCAGTATGTGTCCTTTCCTGTCGAATCACAGAATCAGAGAGATTTTAGCACACAAAAATGACCGCTATCAAAATATGTGACCTTATCTCAATACCACAAAGGCACCATCTTTTGTAACAGCTGTCAAAATAAGGAATAAATTTGTTATGAACTATGAAACACATTTTCTGTGGCAATACTGCTCACATTCCTGGTTAGAGCCCAAGATTTTGCGTAAAAGTTGCTATGATATAATGTGTTAGAATGTTTTGGAAGTTTTCACAATAAGTTTTTAAATCATTGATAAGGCACCACACTATAAATGAGATGATTTAAATGATGCTTTAGAGTAAACAACCATGTTATGTTTCTTTTCTTCGCACAGGAAAGTCATCTCTTACAATACAGTTTGTGGAAGGACAGTTTGTTGACTCCTATGATCCCACCATTGAAAACAGTAAGTGTCGTCATTCAATTGTTTGTCAGACATTACAGCAAAGAAAATCATACTGGATTTGGCTGACTGTAAAATTGTACAACTAATTCCTCCTCTCTCTCTCCCCCCCCCCCCCCCCAAGCCTTTAACAAAATGGTCAGTGTGAATGGCCAAGATTTCAATCTTCAGCTAGTTGATACAGCTGGACAAGTGAGTAGTCAGTCTACTACCATGACGAATACTTTGACTTCCTCTTGTGTTTCATCTACACTTTTGTGTGTTAAATCCAAATTTTTTACATTTCTCATTGCTGACATTATGACATGAACTCTGATTTCTGTTCTGTACCTAAATACATGTCATTTTGTAGAAGCTGACACTTATATTTTTTGAGCCTTTTTTGATAATGTTGTAAACCTTTGATGCGCAGTGTGGGTCAGGAAATACCCATTATCCATTGGATTTGGGTCACTTTTGACCCATGTTGTTAATTGGTAACAATATTAACATTGAACTACTTCTTCTCTGTTTTAGGATGAATACTCAATTTTCTCACAGTCCCACTCAGTGGACCTCCATGGCTATGTCCTCGTCTATTCAGTGACTTCCATGAAAAGGTAGGTGGATGTTGTGTTCCCCATCTGTGTGAATAAGGCACATACAATTAAAAGTCACTCTATTTTGGATTTTTTTAAAAAAAGCTTTGTTTCTTAAAAGTGATGCCGTCACTGTGTTTTTGTGCATTTAGATTTGGCCATTAAGGGTGTTGATAATACAGTAATTTTAAAGCACAAGAATGCAATCCAATTAAATATAATAATATTACTAGGTTTATGTTATTTTCTGTTGTTATTGGAGAGACATTGAATTAACTTCACTGTTCTTTTCAAGGCTGTAGTTTTTATATTCAGCTGTACCAGATGCCTACTTGCTCATCGTATTATATTTTTGTTATATATATATTTTTAAACATTATAGTAAATTAGTAGTTACTGGCTACTCTCAGATCAGTGCCTTAAATTGCTTTGATGTTTGTCTTCTCAGTTTTGAAGTTGTGCAGGTGCTGCACGACAAGCTGCTAGACATGGTTGGGAAAATTCAGTAAGTTTGGTTTGTTGTTTAGATTTCTGTGTTTCCAGAATGTGTTTTTCCTCAAGGCTTCTTTTTAACCTGGATATTCTCTGCTTAGGGTTCCAATTGTTCTCGTCGGGAACAAAAAAGATCTCCATATGGAAAGGTAGTAGAGATGAAGTCCGTAGAATGTAAACTACTTATCTTGTGTTGTTACTACCAGTTTCAACTGACATTGTTTAATTCAACATTGTTCAACATTCCACCTTAGTTAAAGTAAAAGCAGCTTAAGGAAAAATGTTACATTTCTTGGTGTCTTATAAGAACAACAAATCCAGCAATGAGGTGATCTCAAATTCCTCCGTACCACAAACCTCCAAAAACTACCTAAACACCAAAAGCCACATAGATGTAGCAGGTGGCTACAATCTTAAATCGTTTTTCAAGTCATATTAGTACAATGGTAAATGAGTGGTTTTGGTATTTTCCTTTTATTTGTAGACAGTTACAGACATATAGAGTCTTGTCAGTATTGTACTTTCAAAATAAAGCTCATTTTTTTCCTTCTGTTCTCAGACAGTCCGTTACAACAATGCTCTGGATCAATGTGTGCATGTCATATAGAAGCAGCTCTCTTTTCATCAAGTGTCTATTTGATGTTTTTCCCAGGGTTATCAAGCCGGAGGAGGGAAAAAAACTTGCTGATTCCTGGGGTGCCGCGTTCATCGAGTCCTCGGCCAAGGAGAATGAGGTAATGATGGTATCACTGGGAATACTAATTATGGATGTCATCTCATCGTTGCGGTCCACAAATTGTTTCTGGCACAGAATCTCACTCTGATGACAATATTCTTGCAATGCAGACTGCTGTGGAGGTTTTCAAGCGGATCATTTTGGAGATGGAGAGAGCTGACGGAAATGCACCCCCAGAGGAGAAGAAGTGCGCTGTGATGTAAATGTGTATCCAGGACATCAGTAAGCTATTTACTGAAGACAAGAGGCACAACTTCACCAGCTTGCCAATCGTGACCTCACCAACACCAAGACACTGCAGTGGAACCTTTCTGCTCCATTGTGATACCAGATTGAATTACATAGCAAAGCAACTGCTCAGACAGTTGATAAACTATCTCACTAATTTTCACCACAGGGAGAAGTTTCTAAGAGCAGGAAAATATCTGCTCTGAGCAAAGAAGCACTTTCAGTGAACACTTTCTTTAATATTGAAATGTAATCCATGGCTGGGCATAATCTTGATTTTTTTTTTTTTTTTTGAGTTCAACCAAATGATCAGAAAACAAAATAAGATTGCCAAACTTTTTGGTTCAAATTTATTGCGTTATTTTTATTTTTTTTTTTTTTTTTGAATGTTTGAAACATCATTGGCTCATGTCTAGTAACTCTTTGAGTAGTTGAGTTAATGCTCAGTGAGGGCTGGTTAATAACTTTTCTAAGGACTGTTGTTTCATTTCAGCAGGTCTTTTTCACAGTGATGCAGAGTCACAGTTCACATTGCTTTAAATGTGTTAAAACTGTTACCATTTCTCACACATGATGGATTTCCTTCAGCACTCTGTGATGAGATTTTACATAAAAAAAATCTTACTGTGCTTTCACAGTTCTCACTCTAGTGTTTCTATCGACTCATTTTCAGGTACCTTTCACCAATGAACTGCGGAGCTGTGTCTTCATGATGGAGGAATCTGTTATTGTGTATTTAACAACTTCCATTTTAAGCTCTTCTGCTAAGCAGACCAACCTCCATTGTTTCTACAATTTCATTTTTCCTTATTAACTGTAATAAAGATGTTATCTTATGGACAACACTGAGAGAAAAAAATTAGTGTAGATTGGAATAGATCCTTACTTCTTCCTTCCCAGTTATGGCATTTTTATACAATATAAATAGAATAATAGAAATTGATTTGGTACTGTTGGTTATATTTTGAGTGATGCCGGTTTGCGCTCCCTTCCATAAGCCTAAGTAGAGTACATGCATATATTTGCATTATAATTATGAACATTGTTGAGTTTCAGTTTTAAAATTACATTTTAACATTACAGAAGACTATTTAAGTGGCTGAAGGCCACAGAGTTAGTGTAGTCATTTTTGAACTCATGGTTTTGATCTGGTGGTTCATTCAAGCTTGATGAAATAAAGTCAGAATGGCATGCAGCCTGTTTAATTCTTACAGTGGACTTGCATGGTCACTGTTAGACCCCTAATGACATGTTCTTCAGAGATCCTGTAACCTTACAAAGATGTGACAGACTTTGAATTTTCCCCCATAATCCTCATGTTGTACCTGTAGTAGATAGTTGTAACTTTTTATCAAGTGTTTTGCTGAGTAAGTAGTTGATCGATGGATGATTGATGATGGTTGAATAGAAGCTGGTGATGCTGTGTCTTGTGCCTTACAGTCGTTCAAACTCCCTCATCTACTTCCTTTCATGACTCAAGGTGCTCTTAGGGTTGTTTTTTTTTTTCCTTCTATTGACTTGACACCATGGGTGCAGGTGTTGTGCACCTGAACACCAATATTCCCTTGTGGGTCAATGTCGATTCAGAAATCTTGCTGTAAACAGTTTTGTATATAAATAAATCTGTTACTCATTTGATGTGTCTGCTGGTTTTGGCTGCGTTCTTTAGGTTGCTTAACTTTCTTTTTTTTTTTTTTAGATGTGCAATCTTTTTAAAATATCAATGAAAGGATAATAAAGTCAAACATTGAACATGAAGTTAATATTGAAAGATATTAAAATTCAAATTCTGGTTTGTAATTAGTGAGTATAAGCTTAAAGTATTCCACCTCTCCACTAATTTTACCACTCTTGTTGTATTGAGGTTGGGAGCAAAACACAAACAAATACAGTATAATGTAGAAGACAGCAGTATGAAACTCAAAGTACAAACAGATGGTGATAGGGAAATAAATAGTCAAAATCAGAACAGACTATTGCCTGAAAATCTGCAGACTGTGTTGAGATTAGCCAGTTATCACAGAGTTCATCTGATTTTACCACTTGATTTGTACATACTCCATTAGAGCAGATTCTAATGTGAGTGTGGAGTCAAAGAAATCTGTAGAGAAGGCGAAGAAATTGTATATGAACCAAAAAAATTTAACAATAAAAACTTGAAAAGTAATGTTTGTGGTTACTATTTTGTCACTGGTTTTGTGTTTATATGTGTTTTTGGTGCGTTCGTTGAGGCACACAAAAGTTGCTTTCAGGGAAAACAGAAATATTGCAAATATACACTAAAATACCTCAACAAATAAATGATAGACAGTAGCAAAAAGCCAAGTTTTACTGAATGTGGCTCACTGACACGACACAGGTTGATGTAGCACAATAATAACAAACTGGGTTAATGGTTATCAGAATCAGAATCACTTTATTCATCCCCGAAGGGAAATTCAGTCACTTAGTTAATTCAGTCGGTTAGTGTATGAATGTACACATTATCCTCATAAATACTGAGATGGATAGTATACATCCATACAATACAAATGTATTACGGTAACACTACGTGTATTACGGTAACGCCTTGCATCCATTCATGTTGCTCATTTTAAGTTATAGCGGAAGACTTGGTGCCTGTACGAGGTCCTGCCATTTGTACACAAACCCGGCTACAGAAGAGGAGGCGACTCAATTAATGGAATATGGAGTGTGTACGTTATCTTACTGTGTTTTGTACATATAGACAGTTTTCTAACCCTCAGCTTGCAACTAAATTAACTAACCTGACTTTCTTTAGCATGCTAACAGTAGCAGCTAGCTAGCTAGCTAATTCTTACTAGAGCAGTTCTGGGGGTAACTCCCCAGTTAGTGAGGTTAGTCTACCGTCAGGAAGTCACGTATTTTTACCAATGAATGTAGCCATGGTTTCAGTCAAGGTACCGGTGTATATTTTGCACTAAAATTAGACAATATGCTACATAAATTCTCGCCGGGGTGACTGACGTAAAGTCACCTCGGCTGACTCTTTAATGTCAACAGATTGTGACGCTAGTTAAATACGCTGCGCTCATGGTGCTTTTGTAGTTTAATACAAAGTGTCGCTATTCAAGTTGCACCAGATTTCAACAGGGTCAGTTTCACAACCCTGTGTCGATAAATTGTAATCGCATCTGGGCCGATTGACCTGTGTAAAACAGCGGTTACTTATTGCGTTACAGCGTTTACACTGTTAGATGTTTAACCAGCTAGCTGACAGCAGTGTTCTGCACAGTTAGCTGCATCCCACAAGTGAAGTCTTGAAAAATACAACAACTCTTAACTTTCTTGGGTAATAGTTCTGCACTTGACCAGTTAATGTGACGACTGGATAATCAGACATCTTGTTTGTGTACTTTAGTGCTCTTTTGATATTTTCAGCATCAATAACGGTATTTCCTAAGTTACATGAAACTTTTACTTTACGTTGCACGTTAATCTAATGTATTCATTTCTCTACTAATCACTTAACCTCACCTAAACCCTATTATTAATCCTAAATATGACTGTTATCTATGCATCATTATACATAATCTAACCATATCTGGGGTTATGACTAAGAAACATTTAAAACTTTGTGGCCAAAGTTTCACTTGAGGCTGCGGTAATTTGTTCCATCCATAATCATTATGGGATCGATATTTTAGCCATGCTGGCAACTACTCATTTATGTTAATCATTGTACTTGGGAGAACACACAAATAAACTGACTTTTAATGGCCTTTGTCTTTTCCTTTCAGATTCCAGTAAGCATTGATGATCTTGAGGGTAAAAAGGACCCAGTTGTAGAAGGTAAAGGACTTATATTAGTCCCATGAGACTACAAAACAGAAAAGAGCATGTTTAAAAACAGTGACAAAGGATTGCCCTCAGAAGTTTGTCTGTCATATTTTTCCAGACCCAGAGCACAATGTGTACACAAGGTTTATGAAGTCCCACCGTTGTTATGACCTTGTGCCCACCAGCTCCAAATTGGTTGTGTTTGATACTTCACTTCAGGTAAAACAAAAGCCTAAAATTATAGTTAATTATATTCAACTTCTTCTAACAGAGACTAATGTTGTTAATTAATCTTTTAGGTGAAGAAGGCATTTTTTGCTCTTGTTTCTAATGGAGTAAGAGCAGCCCCTCTGTGGGACAGTAAGAAGCAGTGCTTTGTTGGTAAGATTAATTCTCATTTGGCTCTGTTTTTTTAACCTTCAGAGCAAAAATAAATGAAGTTATGGACTGATTTAATGCCCCTGTTTCTGTTCTGCAGGTATGCTAACCATCACAGACTTCATTAACATTCTTCATCGTTACTACAAATCCCCGTTGGTAAGAAGGTCATAGTATTTGAATAGATGGATTAAGTAAATCTGCAACTTAAAATGCACAATTATTTAGTTACAAGGTTTTGAAAATATGTTGCTGACTGTGCCCCATATCACCTTTCCCTTTGCATAAATAACCTGTTTTGATTTAAGTGTTTGTTCCTCAACCTGCTCTGTTGCTGTGATCTTTCAGGTTCAGATATATGAGTTAGAAGAACACAAAATTGAAACATGGAGAGGTGAGAATGTTTCATGAATACAGAATGCCATTCACTCTGGTGTTCTTCAAGGTAAATTGAATTGTTTGTCCTTTTTTTCCAACAGAGGTGTACCTTCAAGACTCTTTCAAGCCTTTGGTTAGCATATCTCCCAATGCAAGGTGAGTAGAACTCGTGCTTACAAGCATCTTGATTTTGTTGTTTTCAGTCAGACTTCACTTTTCTGAACGTGTGAGTGACTATGAAGTAGTTCTGAAGAGTTCCTCCATACTTAATTCTAAGAGAACTGGAGTTTTGTTTTTAACTTTAAAATGTAATGAATATGCACGATACACTACACTTTTACATTTCTTTCCACGACAGCATCAACTGACAAAATTGCAGCAATATTTCCATTTTATTTTATGCTATTTTTATTTCTCTCACAACTTGCTGTGTCTCTTGGAGCTTGATAAAATCTTGAAAAACCTCTTTGTGTCACAGTTTGTATGATGCGGTATCGTCTCTGCTGAAGAACAAGATCCACAGATTGCCTGTTATCGACCCCCTGACAGGAAACACACTCTATATTCTCACACACAAGAGGATTCTCAAGTTCCTGAAGCTATTTGTAAGTCCCCTGGGCCTCTCTCCTTACTGCTTACTGGTACATTAAGTACTTAAAATCCAATGCCATTGCGTTTTTTTCTGTGTGTACACGTCTGATTGTAACACTGTAGATGTGTAATACAGAGCAGTTACTGTTAAGGAAACAGTATATTTTTAAGCTATTCAAAAACCATCCAGTTCTCCTACAGTTTCCATCATGTGTGAACTCTTTCTTGTTTCTGTTTTCAGATATCAGAAATGCCAAAACCCTCGTTCTTGAGACAAACTTTAGAGGAGCTGAACATCGGGACATTCCGAAACATAGCAGTGGTCCGTGCAGACACACCGCTGTACACAGCGCTGGGTATTTTCGTTGAGCAGCGAGTGTCTGCGCTCCCTGTTGTGGATGACAAAGGCATGTCGACTGGTTGAAATGATTTCCTTGTTATGTTTGTGTTAAGCACCAGGCTCGACTTGAACTTTATGCTCCTGTGTGTTTTCTCTCTCTTGCAGGTCGTGTGGTGGACATCTACTCAAAATTTGATGTTATAGTAAGTTAATAAATGTAATGTTGCAGTCTTGCCACCGTGGTACAACAGTGTCATAGTGTCCTGCTGGTGTTTGGTACTCTAAGACTCTCTGGACACATTCTTCTTAACACGACAACTTAAAAACAATACAAAGTGGACGTGTTATATCTCAAGGCCTTGTCTTTGTACAGAACCTGGCAGCAGAGAAGACATACAACAACCTGGATGTGACAGTGACCAAAGCCCTGCAGCACCGCTCTCAGTACTTTGAAGGAGTGCTGACCTGCAACAGGCACGAGACCCTTGAGGCCATCATCAACAGACTAGTGGAGGCTGAGGTGAGAAGTAGATGTCAGTACGTGTGACCAAGTGTCTGTCACTTGTGGCAGCTTTACACCGACTGTAAGATGCTATAGCTTGTAGTTTATTCCTCCACTCTTTCAGTTCCTCAGTTAACACAAGCTAAAAACGGATTATTGCATCTTATATTTTATTTAGTGGTGGATAGAAATGTGATGTAGTGAAATCAGTGTTCTTTAGCAAAACATGTACATACTTTCACCCTCCAGTGTTTCATGACTACACTGAAGCACTGTTGTAAAAGACTGACCTCTATTCAAGTGTCTTCTTTTGCTAAGCCACCAAGACATAAGAGCCAGCCACCATTCTGGCGTCTATCACCCCCATCTGTCATTTGATTTGAAAAAACTCCGAGCTGCCTTATCATTAGCTGTCGCAGGTGCTGTTTGTACACACATTGCCATGTACTAGACTAGTTTTTCTACTCATTCCTTTGGCTGCAGTAGAATAATATTTTGCAGAGATGAGAGTAACACGATTGTGTTCCTGTGTGTCGTCCAGGTGCACAGGCTGGTGGTGGTAGACGAGCAGGATGTGGTGAAGGGAATTGTCTCCCTTTCAGATATCCTCCAGGCACTAGTGCTTACTGATGGAGAAGAGGGTAAGTATCAGCAACTTCATATTTTAGGAAACACAGTAATTTTAATCTGTTCTATTGTTTTGTAATTTGGTAAATTTGGTGATTATTTGATTTTTATTTATTTTTTCCCCGCAGGCACAGCTTGAGGAAGTCGCTCAGACATAGGAAAGCTACACATTAGGATGAGGCTGAAGCAAAGACGAACGGAGCAGGGATGTGAGAGGGGAACTATAACATTATAGTGAAGTGTCATCCATCCATGTCCTTTAACATTCACACATGAAGACTTCTTCCTTTCTGCAAAAAGTACACCGAGTTTTAGCAGTGCCGCAATATATTACTGTAGTAGTGCAGGACACACAGAACCTCCTGTAAATTGAGCCAAATTCAAAGAGAGCCAACAAAGATGTAAAAGCACAAGAAACCTGCAACGAGGAGCTGTAGCCACAGAGAATAACCCAGCACCGTTCCACCTCTGTGGCTGCTGTGACGATCGGCATAGAGGGGCAGATTAGAAATGTATTCCCATTTATAAAAGAATCAGTTAGCTTCTGAGGGGAAACTGATTTACCTGGGCTGCGTTTTGTTGGCAGCCTTTTGTTTGTATTATCTGTAAGCACATCAAACGTATCTGAGGGTAATTTTAACCTCTGTAGCTTCAACAGATCGACATTCAGTGTGTGTTGTTTTTCTGACACATTAGACATTTTCCTGAGCCTTGATCTGTGTGCAAATGAGTCGTGTAATGTCAACCAGTTTAAATGATCTTGTTATTCCTAATTCAGTTAGCTTGATTATTTAAATGCAGGCAGGGAATCGAACTGTTTATCTTTTAACTTCAGCCACGGCACTCTTCCAATTTGCAAACACATATTGACTAATAACTGAAGTGTCTTTATTTATGGCTACATATTGCACATGCAGTAAATGCATACAGAACAGCCACTCAATACCTTTGCACTGAGTGTACAATTATCTAGCTTAATTTTTGATTCAAACACTATACTTAGAAGACCTTGGAGCTTAAAAATTGAAAAGGTCTGGTTTAAATCTGTTTCGTGAGTCATTATTATTGCAAGTTTCAGCTACAGTTTTTGCAGTTAGGAGCGTGCTGCGAATTGAAGGGCTCAGAGTTTGATCTGTTGTTGAGCCAAACAGCGAAGTAGCAAACCTGGAACAGCACTTTAGGCTCCTGTGACGCCCTTATCAGTGACGTCTAGAAAACCATTGATGAAAATCATTCATTCTGCTGTTAGAGACGACCTTGATTCATTCTGTATTTTGTTTGAAAGCCCTGCTTCGGATATTTATGGATTTTATGTTTTTCCATTTTGTGTGTTGCTGTCAAGTATAACTGTGTGTAATGGATTGTACATTTAACTCACACACATTTCTGTCTGCCTCTTTTGTTACCCACACTTTGGGTTTAGGCATTATGAGTGTTAAAGGAATTTACTTGTTGCCTCTGTGCTGCAGAATCTCTTTGTTTTTGGAAGTAGTGGTCAATGTATCCATTTTTAGTGTTCTTCTGATTTTATGTGATCGGTGTGTATATTCATGTCACTTTCAGTCAGTGATGATTTCAGAACATCACATATTCTGGGTTTATTCACAGTTTTTGTTTTATGTTTATTCTGTTTAGAGGATGATAAATATCACCAGCATGTCCTTTCCATTTTCTAAAGAGGATAAGTAAAGAACATGTTAGACTTAACTGTTTTGGTAAACATGAAATGGAATATGTACAACTGTATGAAAATGCACCGTTTTTGTACTAATCTGCATTGAGATTTTAATTTAATGGATGAGCAATAAAGGTTCAGGGGTTCAGGAGTGTGCTGCACATGGGGTTAATTGTTAATGATGTCTGTGTAGCATCATATTCTGGGACTTTATTTACTTATGAGATGTTCAGAAAGTAACATTCTGGCTACTTTGGGGTTGTGGAAAGCAGCTGTTACCACTAAAATTACCTTTAAAGTTTATTAGAGAAAAAAATAACCACTGAAATGTACATATCGATGCGTTCGGTTGATACGAGCAACATCAGTTTACATTAAGAGCTCTATGTTAGGCGAACAATTTGTCCATGTTTTTTTTTTTTTAATTTTTAGTGTAGTTTTGGTCTCCACCAACTCCTGGCTATTAGCATTGTCTATGTTTATAGCTGAGAAGGTTAACAATGACACAATAAGCAAAGTGGAACAAAACAATGAGCTGAAAAGAAAAACAGATGCCACATAGGAAAACAACTGTATTTATTCTTCTATATTAGAGTTTACACGATCAACGTCCTGAAGGGGTTTTTACATGGATAGGTTTCATTGTCATAACTGGACACACACACCCACGGTTCTTCCAAAGACGTACTGAGAGGAAAGTATTGGGAAAAAAAGCTTGATTTCATTATGCACTTCTACATTGTAAGGCAAGCGCAACTGTTCAGTGTAAAAATATGGTTCACATTCAGTAAAGCTCCCCAGCATTTCCCACCAAAAACAACAGCATCAAGGGCAGTTTATTCGTTCTTTCAAACATCTTGTGTTTGGATGATTCTAAAACAAAAACAGCGGGTCGGACACAATTGTGAAACAGTGCTGAGACATTTCAGTAGTATTCAATTTCAACGTTTTTTTTCTCCCAGAGATCAAGGGAGACGCCTGATTCTCTTTACGGTTTCCAGTCAGAGGGAGGGTACTGCAGCTGACTGGCATGATTTGTGTAAACATTCTCATTTTCAGTGGTGTGATCCTAAATAAACACCGGAGGCCATGGCCAGAGATGATTCTGAGAACGGTTTGGTTTTACTGCTGTGAGGTCAGTAGTAGTGCACACGTGGCCTTTCAGCCTTTCATAGGGACTCACAGCATACACACTTAAATAACATGGGAACGTCTATACACGCAAACAGTACCTGCAGAATTTGCATAAAACTGAACACAAAAGTGCACCTATTTCCTGAAAACAAACAAACAAACAATGCATACAGTGTTTTATGACAGTGTTAAATTGAAGGAAACAATCTTCGTATCATTTACAGTAATATTACTTGAGATGTCAGAGTATACTTGTACAGAATTCTCTTTACAGATTCTTTCCACCAACTATAAAGCCAGTACAAAAAGTCAACCATTTAAAACATATTTAGACCTAAATTAATTTGTTATAGACACCAGCATCACTTTAAAAAGCTAGTTATGAGCAGTACAGTAGTTATACTTGGCCAGGGAGAGTGAGCCCTGAGGGGAAAGGAACAATGGACATGTAACAGTATAAAAAAAAGTCTACATCAAAATAAACCATCATTCAGATTCCTGGAATCAGTGTGTATTTGGCCCATGTTTAAGATAAGTAGTACTGGCTGCTTCAAAGGAAGAACTAAATGTTGTGTGTGCCAGCTTATCTTAGGAAGCTGAAGCAACATTCTCTCTCATTCTAGGCTATGCACTTATAAGAGCCTATATTGTAGATGTACCGAGGTGCTGCAGGATTCATGTACAATGTTCTATAAGTGTGTCCTGATCAGAAGTCAGTGAATGTTTCTCCTGCTCTACAGCTAACCCTTCATCCTAATGAAGTGTATTTTCATTAATTAATTCCTAAATGAACAAAGAAAAAGCTTGTTGATTCGTAAGCATAAAGAAAACCTGAGTTTAAATCAGCTTATGAGGAAGGTTTCAGGAAAGTGGTCCACAGCTATTTCCTGTCTGGCAAGTCGCCATAATGCCGCAGTGACCGCGTGTTGAAAGTCACTGGGCCGCATTTACACAAAAAATCTCACCGTCTGTCTACATTCCAACATGGTGATTAGCATTTAACTCAATCACACAGCTGTAGCAGAACCAGATGTACTATTTATAAATAAGTAAAATCCCTTTGAGATGAGCCTGTGTGCTGTAGGCGTGGCAGAAAAACCTACACAGTGGCCTCACAAACATTAGATCTACTCATTTAAATAACAGACTGAGCAAGAGTAAGTTAATGCTGCCGCACAAAGACAACAAGCATGAATGCTGCTTGATCAAAGAAATTTTGCAACTGATATTTAAAATATTACTTGGTTAATTACATATTGATTGCATACAAGTTCACAGGAAATCAAAGAATCCTTATTAGTACAGTGTGTAGAAAGGAACAAAAAGGTTCAGGAGGGGCAGCAGTAGCTGAGGACTGGACAGGAAAGGTGTTCTTTGTATTTTGGCTGGGTAAGCGAGGTAGGGTTTGTCAGAAATCAAGTGGCTTCAAAACTGGCAGGAGTATCTGTGGGGCAATATTTTACAAAGTGCCACCCTCTATTAAATTCTCGTACTTTGTGCAGTCTGTGTAGGAGGCCTGACTTCTTCCCGTCAGCGTCCTACAGTCTGAAGGCAGGTCCTGCTCTGCGCTCTGCTGAATCACATAGCTCAGATTTTAATGTCCTCGTCAATGCTGAGCTGGGACAAGGTCTTCTTGATGCGCAGGGCTGTGAGGCGGGCAGCTCCATTAGCATACCAACACTCCCTCATGATTTTACCCATTACTCGCAAGGCCTGAGCAACAGGAAGAAAACACAAGGGTTAGCGATGCAGTACAAATGATAATGATGATGAAACAAATGCAGGTAACCCTCCTGTTGTCTTCATTTACGGGCGCCAAAAAATATTGTGTCCTTGTCTGAAAAAAATACAAAAATTCATCAAAAACATTCCCCCGAATTTGGGGAAAATTCGCAAAACCATCAGAGAGAAAATTCCAATAATTCCTTAAAAGTTTCCTTTAAAAGTTTTATTTTTAAAATAAAATCCTCCAAATTTGGCAAGAAAATTCTTGTAAATATTTTCAAAAAATGAATAAAAATCTTCTAAAAATGAGTAGAAATATCTAAAGTGATTACATATATATTAGTAAAACTTCTAATATTTTCTTAAGAAAACTGACACAAAAAAAAAATCAACCAATGTGTTTTCATACCTCATAGCTCTGCCACCAGTTTGGAATATTGGGTCTTTGATTTTGGTCACACACCACCTTCCTCATCTCCTCTATGGCCGGGTCAGACGGTACCAGGTCATAGTAGGGAAGCTGGTAGTCTTCATGGACACCTGATGAAACAGGACAATGTTGAGGTCAGATCAGTGCAATCATCTCAGATGTTAGCAGTGAGAAAAGAGCAAACAATACAGGTTGAAACAAAAAGAGGAGCACCTCCAGTGTTACAGCGACGGGCAATCTCCCAGTAGACCAGCCCCAAGGCGTAGATATCGGCACATTTGAATGACTCAAAGTGTTTCATGTTGATAGTCTCATCCAGAACCTCTGGAGCCATATACCTGGGAGACAGAAAAACAATCAGGGTTGTGATGATGTACAGAATTTAAAGATATGCTGTGAAACATGTCAAAGATGTCTGTGTGTGCCTGCGTATGTTGAGAAAGACCTCTTAGTGCCCACTCTCTGGTTGGGGGCGATGTCGATTGTGTCTGTGGCAGAGTCATGACGGACAGCCAGGCCCAGATCAGCGATGGCACAGGTGCAGTTCTTCTTCACCAGGATGTTCTTGGACTTCAGGTCTCTGTGGGCGATGCCTGGCTTTCCTATTAAGACATAAAAGAACATAACAGTCACTTGTGAATTCTTACTCTTGTGCACAAAGAGTTTTAAAACATGGCAGTGTTGTATTGCTTTTTTCATTATAAACTAGAAACTGCCAGCATGTTATGTAAGGTTGCTTTTTTGGGCATCAGTCGGCTTGATAAAAATAGAAAACAACCGTCCATTTGTGCAACAATATATGATCAAGTATCCTTTTGTTTTTCATAACAGGTACTTAAGAACGCTCAGCAAAATGGTTTTTAAGGTAACGATGAATATAAGTTTTCATAGATGACAATGTTTACTGCAGAAGTAAATACTGTCAGAATATCTGGACAGAAGGTCAAAGACATTGGCAAACTGTTGTATTTAAAAACTTTACAAATTCCCCACACTGCTACATGTTTTTTTTTAAACAGTTTTAACATGTATTCCCTTCCAAGCTGCCACTTTGGAATTTTTCAGTAATCAGATGCCTCTTTAACAATAAAAAAGATATTTGTAAGTTTTTATCTTTTTCATTTGAGCAATGTTGGCATTCTAAACACTGTGACATATTCTGTAGATAACTCAATCAAGACTCTTGGATTAAATGGAAAAGTTTTATTGTCAACAGTGGATGCTTTGTTAAAGTCAGTGGGTGGGGGAGGCGAAGGAAGAATTGGGTTTCAGAAGAAAAATGTATACAGTCAACATTTAGTCAGAGAAGTCATAAATGTGTTGCGCTACTAGTAGATAATGAATGAACAGATGAAAGGAACTTGACTTGTCTAGACTTGACTTGTCTGGGGTTTGAGGAGTAATTGCTGACTGTGGCTTCACTGGAAAAGAACTCCACAACTAATACTCATTACTTCAGAGACCTAACCACATGGCTGGATGTGATATGAAGGACTGTGCAAAGTTGACAGCCCTTTTCATTGCATATTACCATCAGGAACAATCTGACTGGTTCCAAATTTTTATGCAGCACACCAAAAAAAAAAAAAAACCCTAAACACACAAAATGAGTCGGAAATAACTGTCTTTAGTGACAAAAAGAACAAGAAGTCTTGAAACAGATGGCACGGGCTATTTATCCATAGAATCAGTTTTAAAAGCATCCTCAAACATTCCCACAGTACTCTATATTAGCCGTTCTATCTTCTATGCAGAAAGCCACAAACTTTGTAACACCCTGTTCATCAAAAGTGGAAGCCAGGACAAATAAATGAAATTATACTACGTTACACAATTGTACAAATACTACCTTGTGTTCCAAGAATCTCCATGTGCAGATGAGCAAGGCCGTTTGCAGCCGACAGTGCCAGTTTGATCATTCCCTCAGTAGTGACAGAGTAGCGGTTCAGGTAGTCAAACAAAGAGCCGTACTCATGGTAGTCTGACACCAACCACAGCTGGGTCCATGTGCCATTGTCTACACAACAGATATACAGACATACAGAGATATTCAAGATATAATAAGCTCACTTAAGAATGACTATTTATCATACAGCACACAACCAAACAGCAGCATCCCAAAGGATGTAATTATTTGGCCATTCCGTGATGAGAGAAAGGAATATGTCGGTGGTTCGTACCTTTGTTGTCAGCAGCTATAAAGCCCAAGATGTTTTCATGGCGGAGCATGATGGTTTGATAGATTTCAGCCTCACGGAACCAGGAGCGCTCCTCTCTGGATGAGAAGATCTTCACGGCCACGTCGCCTCCCCTCCATCGCCCTCGCCACACCTCCCCAAAACGCCCCTTACCGATGATCTCCTGCAGCACAATTGTTCTGGCTACAGTCCGCTGGACAAACAGAGGCAGACCTACACAGAGAAAAAGAGGGAATGGCAAAGAGATACAAGATGTCTACTTAAACCATCCAAATTATGGTGAACTACAACAGGAACGTTAGGCTGCAGCTACATTATCACAACTGTGCACTGACCTGAACCTGAACCAGACGTGGACAGATTGTAAATGAGGTCCTGCAGGGACCTGTCTTTGGCCAGGTAGAGGTGTTCACAGGACGGATCCTCCACTTCCAGTCTTTGCCTGTGGTTGTAGGCCCTCTGGTGATAATGATACATCAACACACTCACCAACAGCAGCACACACAGCAGCAGCAGTGGTCCTAAAATCACAGCAACTAGTTCCACCAGCCCCCATGTCCCACCTGGGCCGTAGCCTCCCCTTAGTTCTGCTGATGGCGTCACTGAAAGATAAAAGCATTAGATGGAGTATTAAAATGCAGTGCACACACTAGACAAACACTATTACCTGATGTGAACTGCTTTATCTCCTCGAGGGATGACAGCGCAAAGCTTGTGACTAAGCAGACAATCAGAAAACTGAGCCAACATTTGACTCTTATATTAACCTAGACCGATTCCCAGTGATGTCAAAAGGAAATGTTCAGTTCTCTACACCAAAAAGCTTTTACTGCAAAAAAAACATAAGAAAACCAGAAGTGTTAGATTATGTTAACAGCAAACTAATACAGTAAAAGTGCTTTGGCTTTGTGATGCTTATGACTTCAGCCTTGAGTCAGACATGTGATTTTCAGGCTATAGCTGGTCCCAGTGTGGATTATTCAGGTGGTTATTTCACGATCAACAAACATGCAGACTTTAATTAAAACAACAACAACAATCTATTTATGATGATAACCTTCCATGCTCATTTTAACATGCAGTATTGCACAGTCTGCAGCCTAGATGAGGACATCGACAGTCTGTGAGCGCTTACGCCACCCAAAAAGTAAAGCCATTTTAGATTGAAATCACTCTGTTTGCACCAGGCATGTATTTAAGTAGTTAACAGCTTCAAATTAAGTAGTGTGTTTTTTGGCGTAAAACTGTCCGCAATTTCCCGTCACTAAAGTTCCTCACTGGCATTCTGCTCTCTAAAATATTTTAGGACATGGTACAAAACACCACAGGAAACATTAATCTTCTCAGGAACCATGAGTCACTGAAGAATGCAAGAAACTCTCTACAGACGCTGAGATGCTTTAAATATCAAGTCTGGACTATACTGTGGGTATTTACAGTTTGAAGGAATTAAGTCTCTTCACAGATCTCAACATTAAACAGTGAACAATGGGTAGCTTGCCACATTTTCAGGATTAGTCCACCCACTATCTGCTAGATTAGGGTGGATGATACTTGAAGTAAAGACATGCTTTTTTGTATATTTACCCCAATACATTACACACACACACATTATGATTCAATCAAACCATTGTGACTTCAACACTAAATGTACCTGATCATACACTATATGCAGTGTGACACATGACAGCTCTCACCAGAGGGTATTTTGAGGTCCATGCTATTGCAGTAGTCGGTGTAGCAGCAGTGGGTGTTGAGATAGCCCTCTGCGCTGAGGCAGAAGAATGGTTGTCCAGGGGGCACCAGGCTGTCCCGAGTGATACAGACACGGATGTGCTGCTCTTCGCCATTGTTGAAGAAGGTGGAAGCCATGCAGGCCCCATCGGTCTCACACTGGGAGCCAGTCTTCTGACACTGAGCGGTGGTGCAGTTACACCACAGAGCTGCAAACGGTCAGTAGAAACAAAGCAGTGTCAAATACAATAGGCTGTCTGAAGTGAAAAGTTTAACTTTGATCCGCAGGACCAAAACTGCTTGACAACTTGTCTAAAGATGTGTTTGCACACTCAAATGAAATATAAAGCTGTAGAGAAATGCACAGTTCACAATATGTGCACCAGAAGGCAGTAACAACCAGCAGACTTGTGTCCTGAAACGTAGCATTAGTGCATGTGGATTATATTTTGGTTTTAATGTTTTAAGTGGGAAAACAAAGTATAGTCAAAGGAGACACTTTACCCATGAAACCCAGGAAATGTTTGATTAGGTGTTGATTTGTGGTGTCTAATTGGCAGTAGTTTTTCAAAATCAGCTTGATAGAACAGACATGTTGCATCATTCTGTGATAAAACAAAATGGCGAATATTTTGATAAATATGTAAACCAATTCCTAAAACAGTCCTATGGTATACTGATTAAGAAGTAGTAAACTCTGTATAGAACTGCTGTGGATTTGGCACTAGGGTTCGACTGAGCATTGGATCATACCGATCTAATACTTAGCATTTTTCCTATTATTGATATTGTTAAAGACTTTTAACCAATTTCCAAAATACCAAACTAATTTGAAAATGGGCTACTTTAGCTGTCTGTCGATCATTTCCTGCCCTCAGCACTATGTGATCGGTTACGTGTTGTGAGAAACAGCCAAACCGAAGGGTAAATGCAGAAAAGTTTCTTTTAATGAAACATGTAAAAAAAAAAAACATAAATAAAGGCATTTCAACAGAATTGTGTGCCGGAGTTTGTGTTAATCTACATTATCTACTAACCTTTTATACTAACATTTAATGTTAATGTCAGCCTGCCTTTTGATATTTTATGTTGTAGTATGTAAGCAGCTGAACACTTGAATTTCCCTCGGGATTAATAAAGTATCTATCTATCTATCTATCTATCTATAAACCTAGATTTTCACTTTTGCTATAAATGTATATCAGTTTCAAGTATCGGGTATCGGTCTCCTTAATTACTAATAATCCTATATTTGACACATAACTTAAGTGTGTGTTGCAGCAGTTTGCAGTTTAAAGACTTAAAATGACAATAACAAGGAATACTTATTCAGTAAGTTATGGTTTCTTTAGCATCAGACATCTCCCTTTTTGGCTGCCGAAGACGAATGCGAAAGGATTCATTTGGTGCGTGGGAGGCCCATGTGAGGCTGCTACTTGATAAGGACGGAGAGTAAAATCATACAGCAGAACTGAGATTTAAAGTCTTAGGGAAAATCTTCAGATGAGTAATGTTTTGCAAAGATGAGCTAGAGCGAGAACGGAGGACAGACAGATTCAGGATGGTGTCGGCAAGGTCAGGAAGTAGAGGAAGTGTTAGACGTTGGGCGTGTGAGCCGGCTTTGGGAGAGTTTATGTGAGGCCCATGTAGGAGAAGAGATTAAATGACTGACTGTGAGTGACATTAGACCAACAAGAGACTGAGACTTCCTCCATGAAACTGAGTAATGTTATTAAGACAAAGATGTGGTGTGGCATTCCAGTAACTCTGAAAAAGCTGCCAGTGGATTCCCAGTAGAAAAAGACCTTGCCGGAGTCTGTGTGCTGGAAGTGATCGTTAACATGCAGCTGAGGTGGGGGAACTATAGAGTTAATGGGTTACAACATCTTTTGTGGTACTGACTCACACGATGCCCACACCTACTTGGTAGAAGCTGCTGGTCAGAAACAAAACAGCCACAGGAGGAAAAAGGAAGACAAATGCTGACTAAAGATGAAATAAGACTGACATTTCAGACGTTCCACGGCTACAAATGTCACAACCTTCATCCATATTTGGGGCTGATCGTTTCGTACCACAACGTAATTCAAACAGCAGAAAAAAAATTATGTATCACAAATGGACATCCTTAAAAAAATGCAGAACTACAACCCAGACACTGACCGCTTTTCTTCCACTGTGGTTACAAAGGCCGTAGTAAAAACATTTCAAGTGGTTAAAATAAATCAAAACGGAAAACATGCTTTCTTGTAAAGAACACGACAGCTCGTATCACCACAGGAATTCAGCCGCTTGGTGAATCTTTGTTCATCTTTGCTATAATTTTCCTGTTTTCAAGCCAGACCCAAAAAGCTGTGTTTTCTGACAACATGTCTGACAGCTCAAGCAACAACTTTAAGCTCCAAATATTTAAATAAAACAGAGGGAACAGAATTAAGGTAGTGAAATGTGCGCAAAAATTGCACTGTGTGGGGTTCCAAAGGAATGTGGTGTACAATTACAATGTGTTCTTCACAACACTTCACAGGCTGCAGAGCCAGAAGGAGGCTTTCCACATTTGTTTAATCACTGCTTTGTATTAGGAAGGAGTGATATGAAGATCATGTAATAACAGAAATCTGCATTGTAGCACCTATTTATTTAATTTTCCTGACCGTATTTGGCTCATGCTGTAAATCAGTAACATGATTTCTCAGGATACAAAGATTTCTTTTGTCATACGCAAGAATAAACAAATAAGGAATGCAAGAAAATTCCTAAATTTTTATGTCTGTACATTGACACTGTTAGGTAGTATGCCTATTGTTAGAAAGTAAAAGGGAAAAAATAATAATAAAAAATACTAAACAAACCAACAATGAGGATAGGTATCATCTGAAGCACAGAGACTGAGAAAAACATGATGTTATATAATATATTATTATGAAGTGGAGCACTGCCTTATAGGAACACTAGATGGATAGGATTTTTACATCAATGTGAAGCATAGGTTTTCAGATTAAATAAGTCTAAAGCAGACATTTCCTTCCATTTTTTTGTATGAACAACCAAATGCCACGATATAACATTATTACATAACATCATTACCATTACTGTGATTTTATTTGTTCTGCACAGCTCTACTCTGCTCTCTCAGATAGGAAATAACATCTTTATTAAGTGGAATTATGCTGAAAGTAATACCAATGAAAACTACTCAAGGCACTGAGTGAACACGCCATAAATAAATCATGATTAGATAAACATTATTGACATCTCTGTATGCTCAAACAAAAATATTACATCTACCTGTAGTCTGAGTACATCAACATTTGAGCAGTTTAAAGTCATGACACACAATAATGTGACAGCATCAGTTGTTTAACCAGCATCATTACTGTAGTTTAGGAGAAATAAACAGCAGATACAGTTAGTAAAATGTGTAAATAAGAAGCTCCACAGCGAAGCAGCACTAAGTGAGCTGTTGTGTTTATAGTATACTTCCTGCTTATTCTGACTAAACACTCAGTCAAACCGCTCTTTCTGACTCTCTCGACAGCAGCAGCGTCACGGTGAGACGCACAGCTGTATAACATTGTGTTTAATTGTATTTAAATGTTCGTCCTGTCACAGCAAACTGCGGCTGACCTGGTTTCCTTTCCTGCTGCTAGCTTAGCGGCTAACTGCTCCTCAACAGTGACGGAGCTCCGGAGCTCCGGAGCTTGTCATGAACACAAACAAAGCCGTAAGTTGCTCACCATAGCCGGGTCTGGACAGGACAGTGAGAAGCACCACGACAGCTAACGAAATCCGAAGGTTAGCCATGACCGATACCGACACATTCCCGGTTCATCGCATCGACGCGTTTAGTTTGCTAACGATGGATGAGTCGAGAGGCGTGATGAGGAGGTAACCGTTTACTAACCAGAGCCACCAGCAGGCAGCAACACACACAGGACGGAAGAGGTCACTATCTATCTATCTATCTATCTATCTATCTATCTATCTATGGAGAGTCAACATTCAAAAAGCATTGATCTATATATTTGATCTTTTTACATACTTTCCCCCTATTTTTTCAAGGGGAAAACCCTAAACAAATTAGGAACAAAATTAAGACTGCTTTATTTTCTCATAAACATACTAACATTCATTCTTGAGTAGCACAATCTCGCCCCATTTCCTCACCCTTCTTCCCCCCAAAAGACACACACACTTCTTGAAAACCTTTTTGCCCCCCAAAAAACAGACAAAAAACTAATTGCAATCAATGTTATTTCTGCATCTTTGAAAAACACAGTCGTACAGATGATGCTGATGTTTCAACTCCTTCAGGTTTAGTGAACTTCATAATAGTTCCTGTCAGATGAAGGATGTCAGCTGCATTTGTATACCAGTGAAGGGCATTATACCTTTCAAATTATTTTAGCCATCCGTTATCTATGCCTCACTTTATCCTCTGTAGGGTCATGGAGGGCTGGAGTTGATCCCAGCTGACTTGACGTGAATGCAAAGTTCCCCCGGACAGGTCTCCATCTATCACAGGGCTACATAGAGACAAACAACTGAGGACACTCGCATTCAGACTTACGGACAACTTAGAATCACTAATTAACTTAATGTTTTGGACCGATGAAAGCCCACACAGATAGACTCAGTGTGGTGATTAGATGAGTTTTAGTAATGTACAGACACAACAGGATCAGTAAAGGGATTCATATTGACTGTCACATTCTGAGAAGGAAATTTTCCTGCAGATTGCTGAAGCAGAGTTCAGAGTGACAGACTGGAGGAGCTGTTGGGCATCCCTGTTTGTTTGTTTTTTTCACTAAATACTAAAACTAGTGTTCTGCTGTTTTATGGTATCAATAAGCCACTAAAGAATGAAACCATTTATGTATGAACTGTTTTACATTTTCAGAAGAGTCTAATAGGTTTGAGACAGAGCACCACAGGGAGGGTAAAGTTTGACATATTCTTTTTTTTGGGTCATTTTGTGCAGTTTGTTGACAAGAAAAACATCCAATATCAACAAGGCTTCCTGTCCACAATGGAGGTGTGATTGACTTCTGCGGTGCACAATATTTGAATGATGTGACTCTTTACTGATAGACCAGAAATCACAAGTCAGTATCAAGTCTCACATCTGTGAAACGTAGCATTGATGAGGATGTCGATGCTGCTTGTAAATGTTATCCAGCTCTCCCTGAAGGACTTGTAGAAGTTTGTGAACATTTTAGTGGTCATTTTGATCACATCCATCAAGATCACCATGGGACAGATTTTCTGTTGTGCCAGGCTGTTTGCAACGATTTCTTCGATAACAAATGGTGGAGTTGTGGACATTCATGTGTCACACTGTCTGATCATTGTCCTTTAAAGCTACATCTGATGAGGGTATGGATTCTTTCACACATACACACATTCTAAAGAGCAAAACGTGAAGCCTAAATATTCTAAAAGCTAGGATAGGTTGTATTCTTTTGCTTCATTGAGCAATAATTCCACACTAAATGTACTGTAAATTGTAATTCCAGTGGAAACCAGACATTTGCGTCTCTTTCTATCGTCATTTAAGGCTTTAGAAAATCTAACCCATGACACAGGGTGAAGCCCTGTGTAGCCAACCACAGGGCTTCACCCATATCAGTTTGAGCATAAATAGAAACAAAGCCCACGGTAAAAGTAACGTGTGGCGATGCAATAGGTTGGACAGAGGAGTTTAACTCAGGAGGCTTGAATCCTGGGTGAAATGAATGTTGACTTATGTGCTGACTGTGTTTGTGCGACTGAAGTGTGTTCTTGTCTGGTGGAAGAAGGTTAAAACTCAGAACAGAACAGGACGAGCTGCAGGACCAGGACTGTATATTTTCACATTCTGGTTGTTTTTCTTTTCCAGGTTTCTGCCTACTACAGCTTTTTTGGACTGTGGGAAGAAGTCGCAGTACCTGGAGAAAAATCACGCATGCACAGGGAGAACATGCAAACTCCATGCAGAAAAACCACAGGCTGGGCCTTGGCATGAACCAGGGCCCTTCTAGCTTCAAGGCGACAGTGCTAACCACTGGGCGACAGTGCTAACCTCTGGGCCACTGTGCAGCCTTCACATGGGTTAGTTAACTAAAAACATGTATGTTCTATTTCAACTGCTGAGACTGGCAGGTAAAGTCATTTGCTATTTGCAAAAGGTCAAAAAGCAACAACCACCACATCCTGCACTGATGATGTATTTTCCTGTTGCATCCTTGTCGTCAGGAGAATTTAGTGTGGTTTGACTGATTGTCCACCAGTCACACAAATGCACTTAAATTATAAACAGTGTCTACGAGCCGCCTCTTTAACATTGCTCACAGTGATCAATCCATTGTTGATATAAATATGTTGACAAGTGTACCAACAAATCTGTCCGTAATCTTTCACTGTCCTTTATTTGCCATTTCAAGTAAATTAAACCCACTCATCACAAATAAAAACAGGGTATATCATATGAATATATTATTGGCAACATCAGAAAATAGAAATAAAACTAGAGGATTACACTGATCCTCACTTTGATATTTGCTTTCTGTACAGGCTGTACAGTATTTACAGTGATTTTTCTCTAGCTATTTGGAAAATAACTTGAGTACATACAACAATATTACATAGTAATACAAATAGGCTATGGTATATTTGAATCTATACACAGCTTACATAATAAATGGATATGTAGGTCTACGCATACAGTAGTTTGTCGCTGCCTGTTTGTGTTTTTTCTAAAGGATGAGGTAGACACCATAAACTGTTTAATGTGAGACTCAGTGACTAAACATGGGTAACATGCATGGCTTCTTAACAATGAAAAATCTCCATTCATTTTTTTTAGTCTATAAATGTTGAATATATTAATGGAGATATGCTCTCACATTTTGTTTTCTAACTTAAAATGTATGCAATATTTGCCTCAAATTTTAGACATTAGAAGCTTTAAAGGTCTCGTTTTGTGTTAGCTGTCATTCCCTTTCATTTATAGGTTCAATATTTGCTGAATATTTCCAAGATATTTGGTTTAAACATTTCAAGCCCTGAGTTGAGCGTGTTTTTATTCAAGCATATTCTTCTCAGCTGAACAGCACCTTAATGAAGTCTTAGTTTTTGACCTTCTTGCTCTCTTTTTCCTTTTTCTGCTTTTTCTCTTTGGCTTCCCTCTCTTTCTCTTCCTTCTCCTTCTTTTTCTCCTCTCTTATCTCCTTGTACTTCCACTTTGGTGGTTCCAGGAAGCCCTTTTCCTTCTTCTTCTTCTTCTTTTTCTCTTTCTTTGGCGTTGCTTCTGAAGGCCTGTCGATGCTGATCTTGGGGATACAGCCGGAGGGGAACACACTGTTCCGTCTCGCCATACTACGAGGAATAAATGTCGAAGCTGCTTTGGTGGAGGCCAAGGAGAGGATGCTGCCTCGCCGCTTAGTGTCGGCACAGCACGTTGTAGCAATGGACTCTGTAGAGTGGAGTGTGGGTATGATGTGCGACACTGAGCTGCTGCTGTGGCACACTGAGCTTTCTTCAAGGTCCTTGTGTGAGTGTTTCTTCACCAGCTCTGGAACAGCCAAACGCCTCTTCCCCACCTCTGGAGGGCTAGTAGGGCAGAGTGGGCGGCATCCAGTTGAAATCAGAGGACTGTGGACACTGGTGGTGATGCGCACCATGTGGTCCAATACCCCATTGTCTTGGGGATCATGAGGTAATCTGAATCCAAAGGTGTTTTTGAGCCTCTGGGTGATTTTTTCCGCGGGAGTCTTCTGAGCTGTGGCCTTGGCTACTCTCTCCTTGAGCTCAGGCCATTCAGGGACATAACTCTCACAGAACTGCTCAGCTTTCGGACGAAGGTTCAGGCGACGGAGACGATGCAAGGTCTCGTAGCGACCTGTTTTGAGGGCCCAGTCCCGAGCACATTTTCCTTTTGTAGAGTCTACTGCATGTATATCAGCCCCTGGACAGAAAGAGAAGAAAACCCAGCAGAGTGGGGGTTCATTTTCTTTTAAAAGTGAAAAATGCATTCAGCTTTTTTTCCCCAGCCTTTTCATGGCTAACAATTTGACCAGCAAGAAAAGTGCCATTAATAACATTATAGCAGTGTAGCATAACAGAACATAGCATAGCATAGCATAGTATCTCGTGTAGTGTAGTGTAGTGTAGTGTAGTATAGCTCAAAAACATTCATCATGTCTTCTTATTATTGCAGTAATTTTGAATTCTTTTGTTCATACAACCTTTTACCTTGAGATTTTTTACCTTGAAGCCGAAACTGTCAAGGTAAAAATCAACATCTACTTTTTCACCTTCTATCTGAACAAAATAACTCAAAACTACTGCTATAGAATAGCATGGTGTAGTGTGGTATACTATAATATAGTATGGTGTATATTTTTCGTGTTTCTTATTTATTTGTATTGTGATGTTGGTCATTTTTTTTTCTCTCTGCTTGCCTCTGTAACAACTGGATTTCCCATAGGGGATCAATACAGATTCTATTCTATTCTAGTCTATTACTACTGAGTCTGTTCTACTTAACCGGTCAACAATATACCAGTGAGCTAGCATATGCAAATCCAAACCCCCTGAAAGCAGAACATCTAAACTCAATGCAGCCACTTTTAATGGTTAATTGCACATTTGTGCTTTATGGTACAGACTATTAAAATACCTGCCAGAAACCCAGCCATTTACCTACCCAAACAAAACATTGATGTTACATAACACAGACACCAGATGACCTTTTTTTTAACAAGCTCAGGTGTGTCTAATAACATTAACTCGGTTCTGTTCACGTGTCCGAGTAAGTGATGACGGCACAGTGAGCCAGTTTGCACAGAGCCAAAGCAGCTTTGTGGAATTCAGCCAACATTAATGTTATCTCCACCTGTGGTTTTCCTGCTGTGACATGTCACAGTGTCCCCTGTGAATGAGGCCTGCTGACTGTTTGGTGAAATGGCTTCAATTAGGGCTGCACTCTAAAACGTTTTAAGCAGCATCTCAAGTTTAATTTAGTAATCAGCATTGTATTCTGTCTAAATACCATATTCTCAAACTGAGAAGAGCATCTGGCGATGTCAAGTTCAGCATCACTGGATGGTGTTGTTTATTGTGATGTGCAATGTTAAACTGTGACTAGCAGAGATTTTACAAAATGTGCAGTCTAAAAATAAAAGCAAGAAGCTAATCTACAACCAGCAAGACTGTCAGAGATTATTGGAGTGTCTGTTAAGATGTGATTATGGCCTCAGAATGATCCCTTAAACCTGACTCACATCACCAGCACATTCACTCACAAACTTGTGGGCTTCAAATATGAACAGATCAACCTCAGGGCTAACTATTCTCACCACTACTGCTGTAACTGTTCATTTAGAGCAGTCAGAGTCCCTGTTAATGAGCTAAGGTCAGGGTGTCAAAAAAACATCTAATAATATCATACTACAGCAGCTCCTGCATGTACAACACTGTCAAAAGTTGCTATAAAGAGCCTGAAGTATGCTCTGAAATGTGTCAGAACAACTGTAGAGATAGTCATTGGAGCAAAGCAAACACTTGGAATTTTAGATCTAGATATGCTGATATGTGTTTTGTTATGCTTTGAAAGATCTGAAAGGAGACTGAGTAGTTGATGTGGGAAATTGACGAGTCTAGAGTTTTTAGTAAAGTTAAAAGGATGCTTCATAATGACATGATGCCTGCAAAGCCCTAAAACATAATTTAGATAATAAGAAACTGATCATAAGAAATTGATCCGCATTGATGACTAACCAGAATATTTACCCAGTGTACTAAGTGCTGTGAATGAAAGTGGATATGCTATATCTTATTTTTTAATCATTACTTGCACTATGTATCAAAGAAATAATGAATCACTAAATTATGCAGAAGCTCTTACGTACCAGCCATAACAAGAGATGCAACGACATCATTGCGGCCAGTCATGGCTGCTTTGATGAGGGCTGTGAAGCCTCGACAGTCCTTTACTTCAGTGTCTATACCAGGATAGTAGTTTAGGAGATACATCACTGTGATGATGTGACCTGTAATTAAAACACAAAATATAGAGATCAAATCAAAAGTATGTCAGGAATTTCCAAATGCCTTATTATTAAACTCATCTTTTAATCATCTTCATGAGTCAGTGGCTTACTTGACTCATGAGGATGTTGGTCTTGAACTTGTTGAATCTTAAAATCATTGCACTGTCTCGTTTTCTAGTTTATATCGCTTGTCAACCACAATATCATTGATCATGCAGCTCAAGTATTGATAATGGCTGGTTTATCTGCATATTTTGTAAGTTTAAGTGAACTTTGCTGTCAAACTTACCTGCTTGAGATGCAATCATGAGTGCAGTGTTGCCTTCTTTATCCTGATGATTTATGTCTATGTAGGGACAGTTGTGAAGCCCATATACAATCTCCAGAAAACCTTTGCAACAAGCCACCATCAAGCCATTCTGTTGGTAACAGTTAACAATTAGGATTGGTGACATTGAATTTAATAGATCACAGCAGAATATTCACCATCATGAATGAGACTCTCACCCAGCCGTTGATGTCCAGCTCCATCACCTCTTCTTTTGTGACTCCTCTCTCCAGAACTTTCCCCAGAGAGATGGGTTCGTTCCGGGCGCAAGCTTGATACAGCGTTGATGCTACGCTGCCGTTTGTTGCCTGCAACGGGTAGTCTGGAAGTACAGAGTCATCGGAGAGGATGCTGTCTGAGTCGGAGTCACTCCTTGATGGAGACACGTCGTCGTCATCAGGGCCAGAGCCAAGGTGGGGGTCCTCGGCCGCGGTGGCCATCTTCCAATAGAACAGGTAAAATGGGATGGTATCCTTTTGGTTACATCTACAAGAATTTCAAAAATAGAAACTGGTGAGACAGCAACTGGATGTTGTCTATGGCAACAAAGGTGCAAACAGGTGCACTCTAGAGATGAAAACTCAGAGGAAAAGATTTTGTTCCCCCTAGAAAAGCAGAATAATTACACGTAACGCTGCGTTAAAACCGTCTCCTCACCGTAGGCATGAAACGGTGGTTGAATCACAACATTCTGTACATCAGACTTCAGCTCTGCCACGTTAACAAATCTAAAGTTTGCTTGTTGACAGATAACAGAGTGACATGAGTCTGTCAGTCAGGGATTGTGAGTGCTGTTTCTGTGTGTCATGGACTTGTGGCGTTATAAGCTCCATGTTCCTTTACTGTTGAGTAAGTGGATCAGCATCTAAATGCCCTGCTGAACATATAGCGCAGCTAAATGAGGAACAACCCACCTCAGAATAACCTCAGTCACATGCAGCCCTACTCAACTCATGTTTTGGCTCTTTTGCTGCCTTTTGAAGTCAACATTCCTGGCCCTTGAAACTAATGACTACTGCTTTCTATTTAAAAACAAAACCCCACAGTGTAGTTTGTACTTAACACACTTTAAGAAAAAGTTCAAGCAGGAGTGTTCGTGACAGTGAAGTCAAAACAGTGATTTAGAAATATTTCATGTCTACAAAGAGACTCGCTGATGGATATTTCTGTGTGACTTTTTTCTGTGTCATACCAATAAAATAATCTTTGAGTGCAGACAAGGCAGATCTTTAATGTGAAACCAAAACAAAGAAATGAAGACGCTGAAACACAATTGCAGCATCCGATAGCCTCCAACATAATAATCTACATACTATCACTACCAGCAAACTAACTGGTAACCACAGCACATGAATACAAAGTATACATGCTTACCATAAAGGGTAATCAGTCAGCTGTAAGTGTAGTTATGTCCATATATCACACCTCTGTGACTAGCTCTGAATGACTTCTGACTCCTTCCAACACTCCCGGTGTGTTGTCAGAGCAGCTGAGAAGTCACAGTTCCCTGCTGGGCCTGTAAATAGAGGTACTTTGCCCATTTCCATCCCACATATTGTCGTGATGTCATAAAACTGAGAGGAGGAGTCTTCACAGAGTCTTCACATAGGCACTGTGTGTTCATCTACTATGCTTAGCTCATCCCATTTGCAACAGCTTTATAGAGAGGATTACTTGCCACGCTGGGCATTTTCATCTTTCCACACAGCACCAGTGGTAGACTCCAGACGACTTGTATCTATTCTTCACTGGATAAACTAAAGAGAGTTTGTTGAAGTTCCATGCAGTTTGCCACTTCTTGTCTTTGTCTTGTCTGACCCACAACACAGTCACGTATGAACAATACATGAAAAACATGGGAGCAGAAACTTGTTGAAAGAAACACAATCACAGTTCAACAACCACTCCACGTCGTCACATTTCCACAAATGTGATTAATAATGCATTTAAGCAGAAATCTGTACCACACACAGTAGCTTGTATTCCACCCACAAATAAGCCACTAATCCAATTGTAAATGTATGAAATGTTAACTGTAAGCTGCTACTGCCCGAAGACTCTAATTAATTCTTATGACTGACTTGTAGACGACTAAATCCCGTCAGATGTGACCAATGTGATCTGAACAGATGGGACAGAATCCAAAGAGGTGAAACACCAGCAAAACTCATTTCACAGAAAGACAGTTACTGCTGGTGTTATTTCTTAGATTCACCACAGGATGGAGATCTCTCACACTGATCACATTGTTAGATTTCAGTCTTTATAATTTGGCCTTAACAAAGGGAAATTGATGACCACTTACATCAACTGTCTTAACATGATTCAAACCTAAAATGTCTCTATGAGGCCTCAATTAGTAGTTGTTTGCACCGCAGGACTTTTTTAAAAATAGAAACTGGAACAAAAGTTGTAAATCAAACAAAATTATAAAATTAGGACTAAAACCAAAAGTGTATAGATGGCACAGATGTAGCATAACCTTGGAGCATTGTAAAGTTTTTCTGAAGCTATTTTGAGTTAACTCCTGCTTTGGGAATGGCCACAGGTTGAAATTAGCCTCAGGGATCTGTAAGACATGGCTGGACCTGTCTGGATGGACTGACCCCTCTTATCTTGAAGGGCCTGAGGACAAATCCCACTGCAGTTGACCAGATGTCCTCATGTGCCCAGAGGAGAAAAAGACCTGGTGCAAAGTGTAGATTGCCTGCTTTTGTCTTGTTGTTGAACGGCAGACAGGATAGTACAGATGCCTCTCGCTACCTTAAACTCATTTTCTTGGCTCTGATAAAATAAAAGACAAACCAAAAAATTGGCGTTACTTCCTTTAACAAAGGAAGAAGAATCGGACGTTAAAGTGCAGAAAAAGGATGCCACAGTAGAGCAAGCTCAAGAGTGACCTGGAAAACACAGGATGGAAAAATGAAGACTTTGGCAAAAGTTCAAGGCAGGACTGAAGAACTTCTGGGAGTTGATAAAGTGAGTGGCTGTGCTCTGTGACACCAACATTGTTCGAGTCAGCTGAGGGAAATAACACATTTTTAAGCTAGAAATCTTGTGTATAGCAGCTTAGGCTGTTCTTGATTATGATATGAATACACAAATGCTGAAAGAGATTCATGTTTAACAGCATAAAACAAAAGGATACATAAAAGTAGCACTATTAGATGCTTGTCAAAACTTCTGTAGTTGTTTAGTTGTGCCTGGAAAAAACACAATAACAGTATGTTTTAAAACTTGAAATAATGATTTTCATGCTTGTTCATCAGAATCCAAACTGCAAAATCCTACTCGCTGCTGATTGTAATCTGAGCATTATCTTTTCACTTGACCAAAAATATGATCGATTTTAAATTGATCTTAGTTTAAATGTAATAGACTGTGTGTTTTGGGAAACTAAACATTGATTTCTGCTTATTTAGCCAATGTGCTAACATTTTTTTTATTGCTGTTTTTGTCACAGTACTTTCTAATGTTTTCTGTTCACACACAAATACAGTGTGTACAGATCTGTGAGAGTTTCAGCCAAAATCAATCAAAAATAAACAAACTACTCAACTCTTCTCCAGTATATCATGTAATACATCCTCTCAAGTCAGTTTTGGTGTGGTAAGAAGTGAATTTTTTTTTTAACCACTTAGATTAGAGGATGGAATTAACCTGGCTTATTTTTTGGAAGCAAATTTTATTTTTGGCCCAACAATTTGCTGCTGATCAGTTTAGTCCTCTCTTAGAAAATTCCACAGATAAGATGAGAAAGCACTTACGCCGAGGCAGAAACAAGAAAGACAAAGCGGTGGAGAGAAAGAGGTGAAACAGAGCGGCAAAGTGATATAATTAGCTCAATCACTCATTTCTGTTCTGCTGGGGAACAGACTAACTGCTCCTAAATCTGTCACACATACGTACAGTAAAATAAATGCTTTTGACAAAGAGGGCATTATTTTCTTCTTCTTCTCCCACTCACTCACTTTTTCTCTCTGCTTTCTGCTTAAGATTTCAGACTCCAGCAGGGAGAAGCTGTTGTCTGATGAGAACAAACACAGGACACAGCTGAAGTGGTCCAAGAAGTCCAGTGAGGCTGCAGGATGCAAAGGTACTACAGCGAGTGTGTCTGCTGTGTTTATGTCTGTAGTGAAATTGGAGAAATACTGAAGTTTACTGCAGCTCTTGTGTCGGCCATAGCAGGGAGCTGTTTGGCAGAAAAACAGCTCTCACATCAGATATTTGTTTAAAAGTGTTTCACATGGCACTTGAACATATTTCAGATATAAAACAGTCAAAGCAGATGCAAAAAGCGCACATTAGCTGATTGTGACAATTAATTATTTACCAATTAGGCGTGTGCATGCTCACATACACACACACGCACGTACAGTAATCCTACATTGTGCAGAGATCAGTGCTGTTCAGCTCAGAGGGATCATTTCAGCAGCAGAGTTTTTAAAAGCTTAACTTGATGGCCAAGCGAGCAAGAGCATTTTGAGACTTTATAGGATGTAATGTGCCCCCTGTGGATTGATATCCCATCGTGGTCGGTCAGCCTGTGACGTGAATGTTTCCATATCTCCATGTATTTACAATAGTGTAATACCTTTAAACACTAGTTGTATGACAAATTCTTCTTGTCCTTTTTTTTTTTTCCCTTCACGGATTTTGTCCATGTTTGGGTTCGCATGAGTTTATATGTAAATCTTCTTGAATCACACCACTGGCTGCCACCAGCCTGGACAGCTGTGCGCAGAAGATCATCTAGTCATGAATACTTAATCTTGGCTTTGAGATTAAATCGTCCCGCCTCCATCCTGCCAGCTCAGTTTGTTGTGAGTGGGACATTTCCACGCGTTGGTTTTTCCACAGCAGAGGAAATGCATTAGTACCTGTGGTGACAGTGGGGGAAGAGAGGGCTGCCGAACTGATCCAAGAGGATGGTTCAGTTACCAGCTTTAGAAACCTATGATAGATTTGATTAAAAAAAAGTTAATCTGCAAATGCAAATACATCTGCGTAACCAAGGCGGCTTTTATTGAGTTTTAGTCAAAGTGTGACTCAGTTAGTTACTTTTAGATAAAATGTTTCACACCATGACAGCCATTATGTTCCTTTTCACACCTCAGATTTTTCATTACATCTGCTGCATTTCTCTCAGTTTGGCCGATGGAGACGCAGACAGATGGCTTTACACATTTATTCTAAATAGGAATCTAACATGCCAACATGTGCACCATGAGAATGCTAACGTGTGGATGTTTAGCAGATATATTGTTGAACATGGTCACTGCATTAGTGTTGCATGTGAGCATGCTAACAGTTCCTAATAAGCTTTACAGATAATTGGTCACACTATAAAAAAACTATTTTAAAATAAGTTGTGAAAATCAGCGAGGGTGGCAGAAAAAAATACATTATAAAACAGCTGAATACTGTAATGTTAAAAAAAACCTGCTCAAATGGTGAAAATAACAGCAAATATTTGTAAAATAATGACATTTTTATTTGACTTTAATACAGTAAAACAGTGCAATGTTTTGGTTCCACACTGTAAGAAAGTGTGACCAAAGTATTTGTAAAAATACAGATTATAAATGTGGACATTCTGCTTAGCTTGTGATTGTTTTGTTTTTTTAAGTCAACACGTAAATTCACACATTTCTGTGTGATTTTTGATGAATGCTCTCAAAACTGTGATATTTGTAAAATAAGAATTTTAAAAATATTTTACTTTTTTTCTTTTATGTTTACATTTTTTCTTCCAAATATCCACAAATATCAATAACCAAATATTAAAATACAGTAAAAAAATAGTGTAATTTTTAATGTCAGATGTTATAAAGAAAACAAATTAGTTTAAAAAATACAGGTCTTAGGTGTGGACTTTCTTTACCATCTGTCAGGGTGAAAAGAATTAATAATTTTTATCTCTGATTTTACTAGTCTGACGATACAGGGGAAATCTGTAAAATAACAGTAAAATGTTAAAAAAACAAAACAAATTCAAACTGTTTTCCTGTGATGAAGCATTAGACATGTTATATATTTTTAGACCTGATGATGGCGCAAAACAGAAAGTCGGGGGGGACGCCAAATCTGTATTTCATGACAATCCATCAAATATTGCCAGAGATTTAAGTCAAAACCACAAACCGCACGGCACGACTAAAGCTGCTCAGAAAAACATAAATATCTGTTTACAGTTTTATGTCAATCCAGACCGCAAGACAAATTAACTGGCAAACAATATCGCTTCACAAGATAAAACTGCCACTGAATGGAAGGTTGCTGTGTACGACTCATAATTTTTCCTTATTTAATGGAAAAGCCCATGTTTGTCATTGATAGCGAAAGAGCGAACGCTGAGAAGCTGCTGAGGGAGGAGAGAGGAATAAGAGGAGGAGCTGGGAAACAGATGCTGGCGCAGCAGTACAACATGTCAGCTACCATCCCTCCCTCATCACAGCTCCTCCTCTTCTCTGCCTCTCTTACTTTTGGTCCCTCATAATCTTTGCCCACTAACTCGCCGCACAGAGAGGATCGAGAGTCGAACACAGCAGGTTTTCCATCAAATCATGGGATAGTGACAGCACTTTTCTCTCAGGGGTTTCTGCTCGGATGTGGAATATGACTGTGGCGCTCTGTGTACACTTTTCCTCTCATCTGTGGGGATTACAGCAGGAATAGACTGTGTGCTTGTGTATGTGTATGTTCAGCACTATGCCTGATTCTGAAGGTTCTGAGTGCAGCAGCAGAAGTGGATCAGCATGAGAGGTGGTCACCACCAGCGAGGTTGTGGGTGTCAGCACCTGTTCAGAAAACTACTCAGCAAATGTGGCTGCTGCTATGTCCGAGTCAGAGGTACGTAGATGCTCTGCTCATTGACAGGACATTTAACGTAGTCGTTCCCTCACTGTGGGATTAGAGCAATGCACAATTAATAGGCATTTGTTTTCACTTAGGTTGTTTTCCTGGTTTCCTAAAAGTGTTGCTAATGTTAATTTCATCACTTAGGTGTAATGTTTCATAACGTTCGGAGATGCATTCACAGTCTAACAAGTCTCTCAAAGCCAGATACATACTGTATAAGTTGTAAAATAAAGTCCACTCAATCTCCGAATAGTAAAAATAAGAACTTATTTGAAGAGTAGCAGTTGGTGCCTGCTTTCAGCACCACAGAGGTTTGTTTTTCTGTTCTTTGTATGGCAGTAAACATCAAGGAAGTTTTGTTTTTTTTCTGATCTTAGAGTTAGAATAATTCACTTTTATGATTGTATGCTGCCACGCTTCGATGACAGCAAGAGCAGCATGCATTCCTCTGTCTATATTCTAATTTACACATGATCCATGATGAGGATGAAGATACACAAAAATAGCACTACATGGCAAAAATAACATTTGGAGACCCCCCCAAAATTCACAAATCACATTTTCAGGGTAACTCATGGTTCATTAATAGAAGCCAGGTTGTCAGCCTGGTTACAGAATCTCTTCAATAATATGACAGTGAAGACTGAATCATGGAAATACAAGAATCAGTGAGTCACTGTCCCGACATTCTTTTCCTTAAAAAAAAACTTTTAACACGCACGCACGCCCGCATGCACACACGCACACACCTTCCATTAGTCTTTTCTGTGTTTCCAGGAAGCCAGAAACAAGATTTATGAGGCACATAACAGAGCAGTGAGATGGAGGTATTAGTTTACATTAGCAACACGTTTTGTCTTCTCGTTAAAGTCGAAGTCCTGACAAATTTTCCACTTTCTTCTTTAACTCAGTGCAAACTGTCATTGCTTTTATCTGTAGTTTTGAAAAATCAACTACATTTCTTGGTTTCACTTTCTATATTCTATGGTGAATAAATATTCACTGCAGCAGTTACTATAAGAAGTTGAAACATCCCAATTTTATCACAGTTAAACAACTGTCTGAGTACAGAAAAAAGTGAAAAAGTCATCATGACGTGTTGTTATCTATATCCGTAAAACTCCCCTCAAACATAAATTTTCAACTTTATAGCTGTAATATCTGCTGTCAGAAAACATGTGCAGAAATGACTCACATGTCTGAGCCTTGTGGCCCGTCCACTCACTCAGGGTCTCCAGCTGAGTTTAACCCACAAAGGTCAAGAGCTCTTGGGAACTGGTGTTCCTTAAAAGCAATTAAAAGTATAAATATTAAATAAACAATGTTTGATTTTGAAGAAAAAAAAACATCCTTATCTAAACATATGAACTAAGCAGCACTGCATACTGTGCTCAAATGTTTGAGTTAGTACTAATGTACAAATGTTAGAGTAAATGAAATGAGCTGTTTTTACATCTGAAGCACATCTGGTTTCACTGTGGCTCTCAGTATGCTGCTTACTGCTGCAGCAGCCTCTAAAAAACATTAAAAAATTTAGCTGGTTAACGCAACCTTGGTGTTTTTAGTTTAACTGATTCTAAATTATGAGAAAAGATATTAAATCACACACATCTAGAGAATATCAAGGGTAACACGATCTACTCCAGGGCTTTCATTGTGATACAGACAGAAGTGGTTGTGTCTGTCAGCTTTCAAGGAGTGTTTGAACTTCCAGTTAGTGTTCTTTTTTTTTAGTGTTTGAATGTGATAATACTTTATTTATTGAGACAAGACTCTACTAATAACAGTTGGAAACTACCTGATTGGAGAGTAAAGGAAAAGCAAGGGTGGCTAGCCAACAGGGGGTGCTAGGATGCAACCCTCCCAATTTAAAAGAACCTAATTATTATTGAAAATATTATTTGTGCACTGCAACATGTAGAGCGCTGTATATAGGGCTGCCAGTGACAGCTATTCCTCCATTTATTATTCAGTTCAATTTGTGAATTAATGTAAGGGATTAATTTTCCTCCAAAAGGCAATCGAATCAACAAATAAAAACAAAAATACCACCAGTAACACTGGCAAAGTTTATTATTATTAATTTCTACTAACAAAAGTAAAAGGTTCAGTCTGTATGTGTTTGACTTTGATGGGAGTTTTTCATTTGATGTACAGCTGAATTCTGAGCACAGCCCTCGTCGATGTCACTGTTATTAAATGAAGATTTTAGTGGTGCAAAGCAGCAGCTTGGAAGAGATCTGTTAAAGAAATTATTAACTGTGGGCTAAAATAACCACAGAATTGACATGAATCTCAAATCATATAGACTTAATAAGCTGGTGCCTCCCAACCGGAACAAAAAATATCTCAATGTGAAGTGTTTTATTGGGAATTTCACTGTATTAAAATACAGTATATTTGAGCACAGAGAGCAGGAGAGAAGTAAACAGAATGGTTTGTGTTTTGTGTACAGTTTACAAACCATCTTTTTGTTCTGTGATAATGTGAAGTGCTACCATACTTTTGAAGCCTTGGGTCTTCTGAAAGTTTACTGTGATTCAGACTTTACCTTTTTGTAAAATTGCAGTGCTGAACTAACTGCAGCTGACCAGTGACTGGAGACAAAAACAACTGATGACATGATGCAACAATTATGTAGCGATACTGAAGAAAGACATTTGATATAATACAACTGAAGGTAAAACAGCACAACATAGTTTTGCTTTAATATAAAAAAATGCAGTATTTTTGTAATAACATTAAATATGCTGATGTATTTTCAGCATCTGCATCATCAAACATTCTGACTAAAATTAAAAATGTAATAAAGGGAATGCTGCAGTGCTTTCCAGTTTGTTTTTAGTTTTCAAATAGCTCTCCTTGGGTCAATAAAAACATCTTACAATTAGGACAACAGTGTAACCAGGCGCTAAATGAAATTATCCACATCGCTGTGTAAAATTAGCCAATCAGCATCCTCGGTATTATAGTCACACATCATCACTGACAATAATGAAAACAGGGACCAAAGATTCAGAACTTCTAATATATCTAAAACACTGTCAAAAGGTAGAACATGGACTGTTAGGAGCCTGAAATATATCTGATTTTTGATGCATACCATTATCAGAACACATTCTGTCAATCAAAGTTTGAGTTCTTCACCTGTTATTCTTTACACACGATATGAACTTCTCCATTTCACACTTAATTGGCAGATATCATTAAATTATATGTATCAAGATTATTGCAGAATTTCAGTCAGTTGTTTTAACAAGATTACTGTTAAATGCAAAACTGTATTTTTTTAATCGTCATGGAGTGTTTGTACTAAGCATTCTGTGCATTTGTGGTTGTGGAAATACTTAAACTTTTTCACCTGTTGGCATTAAACATGTATCATATTTGGTACAACAGTTATGATAATTTGACTTCATTTATTGGCATTCGTTCCTGAGAATAGTTGGATATGACACAAACCCACCTAAGAGGCTTTTCACCAGCTGCCACTGAGGAAAAATGTATTTAACTTTATACTTCGCTTCAGGATTGACAGAGGGCCAAAACATGAGGTTTATGGAGTTGTATACAACAAACCTTTGATAAAATGATGAAGGCTGTAGCTCATAGCCTTCATCATTTATCCCTTTGTTCCTGCTTCAGCATTGTTGTCACTCTTCTCTCACTGGTTGCATTTTCGGCTGCTGTCCTGTGCAGAAAATGATTTCTCTAATACTGCCACACTGCTGCAGAGCAAAGGCAGCTGTAAACATGCACACATGGGCACATACATAGACACACAGTCATGTCCTATTACTGCCCCGACCCTTAAATCCTCTGCTGTTCCAGTTGTTCTGGCAGTGATTACAGGGCTGCTCCTCTCTGAGCTGCACCGACAGACCCTGCAAATAGACATGTGAAATGTGAAAATGAAAGCAGCCTCGTGTTTGAATGTCTTGCTTTCTCACCTTTGTTCATGAAGCTAAAAAGAACATCTCTGGCACGTCTCCTCAGGATACTCATCTGCTGTGTGATGCTATGTCAGTATTGGTGTTATAGAAGGTGTTTTTCCCTACGGTTCTAAAAATAACCGTTTTGTCTGTATGTGGATCTATGGATGGTTTTGCTTTGTGTTGATAGAGTCACAGTCAAGATGCCAATGTCTCTCTCTCTTTTTTAGTTTGTCTCTTTTTTCCTACCTTTTCTATTTCTGTGGTTGCCGGAAAAGCATTGCTGGAAAGCCTTTCCTTTCATTTCCAAGCGTTGTTCGTGTTTTTCTTTGCAGGTTTTTCTAGTTCTCTGATCTCCCTCCCCTGAAGACTTCCTTCTCTTTCATTCTGTGATCTCTCATGGAGTTCTTCATTTCATTTGGCACACTGTCCGAGCACTATTTATAAAGACAGAGGAACACCTCCAGATAAAGTATGTCTGGGAAACGTGCTTGGAAATCGACTTAAAGTCCTGCCAGAAATCCATTTCATTACACAGGCATCAGTCCGGGTCTGAAACTGCCATGACTAACAGTGTATTAGCCAAACAGTATGCATGAAATCATCACTGCCAGTATGTGAACAAGTGAACTTGATGACTAACAAGCACAAAAGTGTTTCACAGCTTCCACCGATATTACACCTTTATGCTTGGTGGTTGTGTTTTTGACTTGAATGATAAGCCACGCTTTTATTTATTTATTTATTTATTTTAATTAAAGTACCGGTAAATAAGAAATGATTGTTTTGTATCAAAAACTGCTGGGTGACTTGCAGAGTCGACTAAGCTGTAGATAGCAGGTAGCAGCAGTATGATAAACTGTTAACACAGGCAAAAATGAAACTCCTGAAGGTGCCTCTGTCCTTGCAAGGCGCTGTTTGCAGCATTTAAAGTAATGGTGTATGGGGATTTTCTTTTATAGAAAATAATACAAAAAATCATTCCTGGGGTAGTTTAGACATTGTCGTCTCACAGTTTGTTCGGTAAAACTGCTTTATTCTTTACAAAGCTTTCAGTTCTGTCTGCAGCACATGTAGCAGAGTACATGTCACAGCTGAGGAGACAATGTTGTGTAGTCAAGTTTTGTCTGCATTGTTTGTGACATTCATTGCTCAAATGTTAATGAACAATGACCCCATCAACTAACATTTATAAAAAAAATATTGGCCGATATACTGGTATCAGAATTTTATTCTCCCCAAAATCGGTTTTGGCTCCAAAATTCCAACATCGTTCATCCTCTAGTATTAGTATTAGACATTCCCAGGTTTTACTCAACAATATTAATCATTCTCATTTTGCCTCATTATTGACATTTGAAGTGCTACAAAACTGTTTGTTTGCATAGAATGCAGCAAATTACGTTGTGAAATTGTGAGTCGTAGGCAACGTTCATGTCTTTGCTGCACTTCGTGTTTAGTTTTACTGTGATTTTTATTTCCTCCATAGGATATGTAAATTTCACAACACAAAATTTAGACACTCAAATAAATTAGGGGCCAGTGAACAAGGCTTTTGGACATAGCCAGTGTCTGTATAGGTGCTTAGTTGGTTCACAGGGAGATCAACTGATCTGATCAGATCCTCTTTTAACTTGTCGCTCCATTTTGCATTATCCAACTCTTTTCCTAAAGCAGCTGTATAGAAGCCTCACAGTAACATTTCATACATTTCATACCTGCATGTTCACTTCTCTCTCTAGTTGGGGACTGAAACAACTCATCAGTTTAATGTGGAGCAGGGAAGATGACATATTTACATCTGTGTGTGTGTGTGTGTGTGTGTGTGTGTGTGTGTGTGTGTGTGTGTGTGTGTGTGTGTGTGTGTGTGTGTGTGTGTGTGTGTGTGTGTGTGTGTGTGTGTGTGTGTGTGTGTGTGTGTGTGTGTGTGTGTGCGCGCTTTTACTGCTATTAATCTGTCACTCTGCTGGATAGATGAAGTGCACTGCAACATTCCTCTGCAGTGAGGGGATGCAGACAATGCAGGAGTTGCTGATTTGTAGTTTGATGGTGACAGCGATGCGAGCTTGGACGCTTGGAGGTATTTTTACTTGACTGCATGAAGATAATTTTGATCCATCAGCTTGCACACGATATGAAGCACAAACACGAATCAGCTCCCTCACGTGACACACATACAGGCCTAGCGTGTAACATGTGCAAAGCTTTAATCATGCATTAGAATTGACATGCCATCATACTGCTTTAAGTGAGGCCCCAGCAGCATCTCAATCATTGTTACTGCTGTTGACCGTGACCATTTATGGGTTTAGCAGTTAACTGTATCCTGATTATCTACGAATGAGAGATGGAGCCTCAACAACACTTGCATAATGTAAAGTAGGTCATGGAAGCATTTCTCTCTCTCCCCCATTAGATCTGATCAGATATGTGCTTCCTCCCATGTCATATAACAACATATTATGACCAGAATCTGAGGAAAGATCTTCTTGTTTTGTGTATTAAATTATTAAATCTGCTTAATTTTGAGAGGGAGTTTTCTAATCTGTAAAGCTGTAAACTGTAGTTATATCATGGCTCAGTCATCCGGGTCACGTTAATCCTAAGAGTTCTTGAAGCTCTTGTAGTTATATATTATTAATCTCTCAGCTATACTAGGCATCAAAGTCTGCATGTTTCATGTGTTGTCATGCAGACAGCTGGATTGTGTTTCTCATGCATTAGTACTCTGATTAAGTGATGGTACTAATTACAAAGATTAATGTGAACTGCTGTAACAACCGGTTGCAAAAACAACGATTTTTCAGGGACGAATATAGCCAAAGAGAATAGATATGAACACTGTCATCATTAACAGCCTTTTTGTTTATCAAAAAATAACCACATAGCTAAAGACAATATGAGGGAATGGATTTATTTATAGTAGGAAAAATATGGCATTACAAAGTAACGGTAAAATAAACCATGTCGGATGATTATAATTTTCCTTGTGAATTTTCCTTGACTATGAACGACTGCATATGCACAGACAGACAGATTTTATCCTGCAATGTTTTATTGTTGGCCTTTTTATAATGTTTTTTTTTCATCTTTTTTAATGTTTTATCATTGCTCTTTTTTGTAAAACCCCTTGTATTTCTGGATTTGAAAGGTTCTATAGAAATCACGTTTACTATTATTAGTAGTACAGGGTGGGGAAGCAAAAATGTCCTGTCAAGTAAAAACAGCTATAAATGGGTATAACTTTTTTATTCTTTGGAATTTTGAACTCATTTCTTGAAGAACAGAAATTTAAAGCTTTCGGAACATGTTTATTCAATATGTCCTCCATCAGCTATGATGAAGGCCTCGATACAGCCTCTGAAAGAGGCACAGGCCCTCCTGATAGCCTCCTTGGGGGAGGCCTCCCATTCCCTGAGAATCCAGGGGGTTTAGATCAGGTGAGCTCAGGGGCCAAATGTCTTTGGGCCAGAAGTTCGCCATATTCTACTCACAGAACTTTTGGACCTTGATTGATGTGTGAGCAGGAGCCCCATCTTGCTGCCACACATAGTTGTTGTCAGGGTAGGTGGCCTTCAGCCAGGGCAAAACGATGTATCTCAGAACTTTGTAGTACACATCAGCCCCAATTTTCTGATCTGGCTTGAAGAAGTAGGGGGGCATCTTCTTGCCATCTGAGCCCAAGACTCCCAGGACCATCTGGAGATCTCTTGGTGCCCAAACTGGATTTTCTGGCATGCTGGATGCGGCGAATGGTCCTCTCACTAATGCCAACAATCTTGGCAATGTCCTTCTGAGGGATTTGAGCATCCAGGAGATCACAATCCCTATTGCCTCTTGCTTACGTTCTGCTTGCTCACTTCACAATGCACCAAGGTCTGATAAATACTAAAAAGATTGGTTAAAGGTAAGGAACTTTGATTTTAATTATTGTTTTGATTACCCTCACCGTTTGGGCAGGACATTCAAATTTGTCAATAGGACATTTTTGCTTCCCCACCCTGTAGTAGCAGTACTAGTAGTATTCAAAGGCACTCCACAACTGTACAGGCAAACTAATCCATTACATTAACAAGTTAGTTTCCGTCCTTGAATATCAAACTGTTCAGCCACGGTGTAGCACATTTTTCTGGCAGTGTTTGAGCTGCCAGCGCTCATCGCAGCAGACGGGATTACTGTTGGAGGGACTGACCCTTTGCTAATGTTTTGGTCCCATTTAGTGCCATCTCTTTCCAGCTGGGTGTTTTGTCTGAGCCACTGGGGTGGCAGAGAGAATCAGCCCCCTCCAAACCTTAATCCTTCCATCAATCTGTGTGTGGCAGAGAATTTGTGTTGCACATTAAACTACCTCCACAGCTGACAACTGAAAAATAGTCACAGAAAAGTGATAATTTATAGTTTAAATGTTCATTTTTCATAGTGAGTTTACACAAGTTAAATGTTTATCATAATTTAGCTGCCTTTAATGCCTGCATGCATACATACATGCATAGCAGCATGCACACTGCTGACCCTCCCTGCAGTCCGTATGGTGGTCCAGCTGCTGCTCCGTGAGAAAATGACACATGACATGACCTTTTCAAAGATACATGACAAGCTGACTGGCTCAGCTCAGCACTGATTTGAATGTCAGAATGAGAAAATGTTGATGTGTTTGCAGAAAAACTGGCAGAAAGGTGTACACACTACTCACTTCAACAGATGGTGAGGTGCTTGACAGTGTTAACGCATGACATGACCTTGATTAACAAAAAAAAAGGAAGAGGCAAAAACAAGATGACCAGATGGCTGGGTCTGCTCAGTTTTAAAGCATACGGTGTTTATATGTTTGCGTCTGGGTTTGTTATATTGCTTCTGCTCTTTTTTGGTTCACATAGTTGATGAGATGGTCAGTTGTTGGTAAAGCTGTTCTGACATTTTCGCTGTGAATTGTTTGGGGTATCTTTATCGAGTGACACATGACAGGAAATGATTCAGAAACACTGAATAGAGGGAGCTGGATGTGAATGTGAAACACGGTGGTTTACTGTGTGTGTTTTTGACAATGTTGGTTGGTAGGTTCATTACTGTGGTCCAAAGTGTAATATGCATTTGTTCAAGAAGATACTCATACAGTAGAAAGTTACATATACAAACTTAAAGGCATACTTACCGCCATTTGTGTTCTGTTGCATATACATAAACTGATCCTACAATCTCACATAGAGAAATCTATGGGATGGTTTGCCATTTTTTAATATTAATTCACGTTTCCTTTGAGATGAAACATAATAACCTTGGTGACGCGTAAACTGTTCTCTAGCACTATGATAAAGTCAAAAATTAGTTTTCTCTAGTAATTATGAAGGATACCTGATGACCAAATTGTGGCAGAATTGATGATGTCAATTGCACTTTTGTGAATCCAAGATGGCAGACATTGTAACCTGTACCTCAACATGTTACTATTGTCATTGGTGGCATGTGAGTATTACAGCTTTACAGAGATGCTGGCATGGCTGTAGATGCTTGTCAAGATTGTTTCTTAGCAAACAGCAGTGTCTTGCAGCTGTGTTATTTATTTTCCTCTCCTTCTTATTCATCAGTTATGAGTTTTTCTTTTAAAGAGGCCATATTATACTTTTTGGGTTTATTCCTTCTCATTAATGCGTTGTATAACTGCTTTTTGCTGCACACCACTGAAAACACTGTTCCTTAACCACCTTGAATGCGCCATTTGAAGTCCAGGCTTTTCTTACGTCTTTTATTTATGTCACTATGCAACACGTTTGCGTAGCGTCTACTTAGCGGCTAATTTGACATGTCTTCACTTTGCTTCTTCAGAATAGTTCCTCACTAGAGCTGCTTCTGCTAGGGCTACATCTCTCTGCCTTTATTCATACAACTGAAGTGACAGTACGCTAGTTCAATATTACAACATAAAACCACTTTGATCAGAGCAAACCTTAAAGAGCTAAAATGGAGTGTTTCAAACTGAAGGTGTGAAGAGGTGCTGCAGCAACGAACAGTATGATAAATGTCTTGTAAGCCCATTTTGATAGATACAGAAATAAAATTATAAACCTGTAAATAAACATAATATGGGCTCTTTAAATTCCACCTAGCTCTGGATAAATTTTCATGCCTTCAGCTTTTCTAAACTGGTTCATTATCTTTGGTTGTAAGATCGGCAAACTGTCCACCACTTCATCCATCCACCACTAGAAAGACACAAACCCAAATAACCCAGCTCACCTCCCTCCCTCCAAATCATCCCATTACAGAAATTAGTTTGTGTTGTTCACTGCACGTATGAAGCGCCAAACAATTAATTCAAATCAAGTCACAGTTTCTTGTCATTTTGCCAGACATACAGCCGCAGTGCCGGCAGAATGAAATGTGTTTCCGAGGGATCTCCTAATGCAAGAGGATATGACATTCAGCAATACAGTGCAATAAGAGAAAAGCAACAGAACATAGAATAAAATGCTAAAATACAACACATCAGTACCCACAGTATGAAAACCACATACAGATAAACAGATACTAAAAAGTTGTTAATTCGGCTATTGTTTTATTTGAATCCAGCCTACCTTAAATGTATGAACTTTTACTTTTACTTTTTCTGTATTTTGGTGTTCAGTTCAGATTTTCCTTGTCTCCGTTAAAATAAAAGGAGAACTAAGATTTAGCAGAAAGAAAAGCACATTATTTAGCATTTCACTGTTGATATGGTGTCTTATTTAATGGCTGTAAGAGGCCGTTTTGGCAAATAGCTGACCCAGATTTCCACTGGCTTCTTGAACGCTTATTATGATTACAGCTTACATAAATGTGCTGACAGGGAATAGTGGCTTCTGGAAAGAGTCCAAAATGACAAAATAGGGCTCCTGAACGATTCCACTTTGCTGTGATCAGCAAATGTTAATGTTGGGGTGATTAAAACGGTGTGGTTGAGGATTAGGCACCGGTTTCCATAGTCAAGAGACGTGAAGCTGGAAACAAGATGCAGCTGTGGCGTAAAACGGTGTCATCTCTGGTGCTGGTCCAGTTTAAGCTGCACAACGAGTTTAATGCAGATTTGACTGACTTGGAATCACTTAGTCCAAATCCACAAATTCAAATTTGTTTCATAAAAAGCTTCATTCACTATTAGTGTTATATAGGGGGAAAAAAATGTGTGCCTGATGAGTTGCAGCTAGGAGACACTGCAGTAGGTATAAAGTTTATAGTGTCATTATGGCCCAATGCAGGCTTTAGTCTGGTCCTCAGTGTGATGATTAAATGGAAAAAGTAACAGTAACTGACTACATTCCTACTCTAGTACTGCACGTGTAATGTACAAGTACAATGGTGTGAAAAATATACATAATTATACTTCTGCTTTCTGGGACAAACCTTGCAGAGTTTGTGTATTTGACACATAACTTACAGATTTATTCAGTTTTAAAATATATGACCATGAAAATTGTGAATTTACAGTAAGTTAAACTGCACTAAGATATTTTTAATTAATTGTACTTCAAAATGAGCTCCGTCTTGAAAAGTTACAACAATAAAACACTAGTTTCATGTAAATACCTTCATTATAGTTATGGTTTAATGATATCACACATAATTACACTGACAGAGGTCATTCTGCTACATAATGACTGCTTTTACCATTTTGCTGCTTCTACTTTAAAGCATTTTTTACTAAAATCTTGACTACAATATTGTAGTTTTCTCTGCTCTTAGTTTTAGTTAACCTCTTAGTAAGTCACTGTAAATTGTCAGTCAGAGGAAAACAAATCAGTAATCAATACTATATAAAAACAGGGATTTTTATAAATATGTGGTGTGATCTTTGGTTGTTGTTACGTCATTGTTGGTCTAACCAGCTTTTCTTTTGACAGTACACAACAAATATGTGCAAACTCTGAAGTTTTTCCTTGTATTTAGAGTCTTTTCTCATGAGAACAGCCCCATTTTTGGGTTTATAATGATTTAGGACCAGCAAGTACGGTAGCTGCAGCCACTAAAGTTACAGTTTCGGCTTGCAACAGGAAATTGAACAGCATTTTTGCAGAAATCTGTCTGCAACATCTGACCTCAGAGGATAGACCGCACAATTAGCTGATGTACTTTATCCCAATCCTTTCCCCCTCCTCATCTCTTTCGTTCTCTCTCTGCAGCAGAGTCATACTCTGTGGCGGGCAGTGACGGCAGTATCGGTCCATCAGTGGGCTCGGTGCCCCACCAGGCCTCGGGCAGCTCCAGCCCCTGCTCACACTCCTCATCTGGAGGAACACGGCACCCTGTCAGCGCCCTGAAGAAGTGGCTCACCAATCCTGTCCGCAAGCTGAGCTCCGATGCCAGAAGTGGAGCGGGAAAAACTGAGAAGCAGATGTTCAGCTCAGACGGGATGCAACCGCCATCACTCCTCTCCCAAAGTGAGGCTCAACAAAGGCCTCTGGAAATGCACGAGAACTACACCATCCTCCGCTCAGGAGACATGGTGAGACTTTAAGACAGATATATGAGCTTCATTTGCATTCCTGAGGAAACACATCTGATGTACGTGTCCCTAATGACTGTTTGACTGATCTTTGTGTGCAGGAGTGGAAAGACGGCCTCTTGAGTCCAGCAGCTCAGTCAGCTTCACAGCCGCCCTGTCAGAGCTACTTTTCTGACCTCTTGCAAGGAGGAGACAGACAGAGTCTGGTAATGTTCTGTTCTATCTTTACGCCATCAACGCAATCTGAAGGTCTTAATTTAAAGGCTCTTTTTTCTTTCTTTCAGCATATAAACTGCAGCTGACAGTGATTTTTTATTTTTTTTGGTTGTCTCAATTTCAGCAGTTTAACACCAGCAGTAACACTTTTAAAATGAATTTCTATCACTTAGGGGCCAAAAATAGAACTGGATTAAAGGTGGATTAAAGCCTCTCAGAGACACGACAAAAAGATTCAATAAATGTTTCATTTGCATGCACTGAACATTTGGCAGTCTCAGTTACAGAGTGTGCTGTTATGATGATATATGACAGCGGTTAGAAACCAGCGGGCCGCAGACTAATACCAGGCCAAGGAACATTCTGTACCAGGCTGCAAGAAAACTATATGATGGAACAAAAACACTGAATAGCACTTAAACTTTATAGCCTATTTCTGTGCTAAATACCTGAACAGGACACTCAGCTCACAATCGTCCTTTCTTCAATCTGTGTAAGCTGTCTCTCTATTCCTGCAGTTTTACTTAATATGTGTGAAGCTTCTTTGGAAAACAGTAAAAATGTTTTAATATCTTAATATTTCTGCTAGAGTGCTTAAACTTTTCAGGGTGCAAGAAAAATGAGGAGACCACATGTAAAACACATGTTTTCCTGTAATAATCTCAAATGATAAGAACACATAATTAAATTAGTAGAGGAAATATAAGTCAAATTCACTCCAGTCAAATTCCAGTTTCAGCTCCTTTAAGTCTTTCATTGGAGCCTCTTTCATCATTAAGCTCTTTCGTAATGCAGCGCTCATAGCTAATAATGAATGAATGAAACACACACAAATACACTTAAATATCAAGACACCTCGCCTTCAGGCTGCCGAGTATAATCACCCACACGTCCCTTTGGGTCCTGCTTAGTTGTATTCGCATGTGAAAAGGCTCTTATTTGCACACATCATTTGACTTTCATCTGTTGTGCCAAGAAAGGACATTTTTTTCTGCATTTTTCATGTACATGCACACAAATAAGCACACACGACTTCTTGCAGTAACCCTACACTGTACTGAGTAATCTCTGACAGGGAGTGGAGTGGAATCAATCCTGTGAGCTTTTGTAGATAACATCTGGAAGCAATCAACTAGTCGTGCAGTCTGTAACAGGCTGACACGGGGTCAGGGTTGGGGGTGAGGAGTGCATGCCAGAATTAGAAGAAGGGGCCTGAAGGCAAGGTGAGAAACAGGCCTGTGGATGTTGGACGATTCTACACTGACGACAGAGTCAAGTTTCATAAGCTTTACATAAGAGATGTGCAGATTTTTTTAATCCCTTCACCCATTAAGTACAAAGACTTTCCTCATTTTCAGTCAAATGGACCACGTTTTTCCAAGGACACCTGCAGTTTTATATTTGTTTTCATTTCTAAACCTTTTTTCTTTTGCTGTCAGAGTCAGTGTAAACAGTTTTGGTGTCACTGTTAAAGGAATAGTTCAACATTTTCGGCAAATATGTTATTTGCCTTCTTGCTGAGTGTTAGATAAGAAGATCAATATCACTCTTAAGTGTGTATATTGAATGCAACTGTACAATCAGCAGCCCGTTGTCTGCATTAAAACTAGACATCAGCAAAGGTAACAAATCCTCCTCTCAGCATTTCTGCACTTCACTAATTAACACATGATATTGGTTGTGTTTAATCTATGTATACATAAAAGTGTAAAAACAATGGGATGATGAGTTCAAGATTATTTTTAAAGAAATTATCGCTTTGTAAAATGGCAAATATACATTTTTACACTGAGGTTTTAACACCTACTGAGTTGACAGACAGCTTTGCTAATTGTTTGTGCACAATTGTGGTAACTAGATACTTATTTTTTTAGGTATGAGAGTGTTACTGATTGCAAATATCAATTGTTGCTCCCAAAAAACTCGTCCTTTAGCCTCCTTTTAGCTGATGAGAACTCACTATAGGACAGAAAATGAGGTATTTAGAAGCAGAACAAAACTAAACTCGTACGTTCTTATGGATCATCACTGGAGGGTCAGATGAAGTTTGAATCGCTCTCGGACTGTTTTCATAGGAAATTTGTCTGCCGTGTGAGAACATGAGCAGCTAACTCAGGGCGCTTGAGAGAGAGAGTACAAAAAGATAAACAGAAAGTGCATATTTGACCCACAAATATGAACTGATTCTGCAGCAGGATTAAGGATCTGGTGCACCGAGGCAGAGGACAAAATGTGTTGAGACTACAGTATGTCAAGAGGATTACAGTCAAATTCACATTAGATTATACTGCTTTTAGGTGAGGAGGGATGTTTTTTTAATATAACAACCCTCTGTGCTTTCTCTCGTTACCTAGATCTCTGTTACATGACTTGTCAAACTTCTCATTTATAACTGTGCTCTCTGTCAAGCAGTCTCCTCAGAAACATGTTAACAAAAGGCTTGTTGCTGTCAGGTTACTTAGAAATTCCCTACTGATGCTGAATGGGTCAGGAGATGCTGTCCAGTTTTATACACAGGAACAGCAGGGGAATCTAAGAGTCTTGACAGGACATTTTCTCTCAGTTTTTGGACAAATAAAGTTGAGTAAAAACTGCCATATTTGATTCTGAACAAAATACAAAGGAATAGAAATGTAAATGAGAGAAAAAATGGAGAGACTCAAGTGAAGTTCAAATACATCAAAACCGAACCATATCTGACTATAAAATGTCTGATTGAAGACTGTCAGTTAGCGTTTCACAGCCACACAGATTCAGACTCCTCTTACATAATATGTTCCAGCGATATTTACCAAAAACTGTGCTGTCTTGCTTCTGTGTTTAAGAGCCAAAAATCCAGCGTCTGCACTCTCCAGGGGGACGACAGCTGTCCGGTGACTGATGACTCGGCCAGCCAGTGGTCTGCTACAGTCGACAGCGAAGAAGAGAGAAACGTTGCCTTAGAGAAGAGCATGTAGGTGTTGATATCAACATTAAAGAGTTCAACAATCTTTGGAAAATACAATTTGTTACTTTCTTGCAGAGAGCTGATGAGAACATTGCGATCACACATCTGGTTAGCTCACCTTGAACACTGGAAACAGGAGAATGCAGACATCCAAGTTTAGCAAATTAGAGCTGTTTGTAGGAATATTTTTTTTAATCTGTGGGTAGATCCAGGCCAGCTCTTTCCACATTTTACACCTTTATACTAAGCAAGCTGTCTCCAAGCATCATATTATGAGAGTTCTATTAATCTTCTCATCTAACTCTCATTAAGCACTGTGAAACTGTTCTTTTAAAACAAACACACTGATGTTTATATTTTACCAAAATGTAAATTAGGCTTACATTTTCTTGTTTAATATTTTGTAATCTCTTTCTCTCTCAGATATGTCCTGACTGAGCTGATAGAGACAGAAAGGCTGTATGTTGAAGATCTTGGACTCATAGTTCAGGTACGTCTCCACTTGTCAAGTCACAGTGATTTATATAGAACATTTAAAACAACCGCCAAAGCTCCTCTCTGTAGAGGATTAAGACTCAGCTAACATAAAAATGAATGGAGGAAGTGACTAGCCTAGCCGCGCTAGACAACCCACGGCAACGAATTTAATTCTCTGCCAGGGTGGGTCTAGTTACCCTCCATAAAGCTCGAGACTGGATTCTCCTAAAACTGGCCGGACCAATCACCATGAAGTGTAGAGTCAGAAGGCGGGCGTAACGAAGTGACGACAGAGGCGCAACGATTCTGACAGAAACAACCAGCGCACAATAAACAGTTATCTTTCGACTCGGCTTTGGCCACAAGATTTGAAGCTAAAACTCAACTTGAAAGATAAACAAAGGACGGCATTTAAGTGTTTCATTGAGAAGAAAGACGTATTTGGACTTATGCCGACGGGATATGGTAAATCCTTAATATACCAGTTGGCTCCGCGGCTCCGCAGCTCCGCCGGTTGGGAAGCTAATGGGACTTAGCAAGCACATTGGGAAATGGGTACCAATAATAGCTAAATTAGAGTTATTATTCTAACCCTGTTATCCGTTTTGTCCATTTTCCAATTGTGCACAAAATCGGAAATCGGAAAAAAGATTTGTTATCCGTTTTTTCGTTTTGGGTCTGGAAACAAATATTGAAAAAAACGAGTCGTTATTTCGTTTTTTTGGTTTTGGTTTTATTTTGAAAAACGAATGAACGAATGATACACGGATTCTTAGCCACAATCCGCCGGTGCTCTCGAGGAACTCCGTCAGCCTATTCGTTGCGTTGATTGGTTGTATACCTACCCAATTGCTGCAGAGGGATTTGACAGACAACCTTTTAGCCCGCCTCCCTCCCTGTCGAGCTTCCCTAGACCCTTGTGCCGTCAGAAACATGGGTGTAGCATGGCTAGGCTAGGAAGTGACAAGAATCACAGAAAATTTGAGTATCGTTACATATGAAGACAACCATATGAACATAATAGCTGAAGTAAAGCATAGTGGTTTATTTAAAAAAAAAAGATAGAAGTTTAAAAGCTGAGGAATTAAAGAGAAAAATCAGGCAGCTGATCAATACAGGGGCAAGAAAAAGATATTAAAAGTGGACGATATTAGGGCAGCTTTAGGAAGCAATGGGGAAAACTTTGATTTGACATTTCTAATCTAATGTGAATGGGTGAGCTTGGGATAGATGAGAAAGCTTTGAGATATCAGAAGGGGACTGAGATGAGCAAATGTGATGATGGCCTAAGTGGCCTAAGGAGGAAAACTGAATTCACATATCATGAATGTACTGTGGAGCTAAACTATTAAGAGCTTTGAAAACATATTAATAATAATATATATGTAATATAATAATAATTTTAAGCTCTGTTCTGTGTTTCACTGGAAACCAATCCAAACTGTCCAGAACTGAGCTGACATCCTTTTTTTTCTTTGTTGCATTTAAAAGCCTGTGAGCTGCTTTCTGAACTAACTAGTGATGTGATGTTAAACTGTGCCAGAGAGTCACAGCAGTCCAGCTGCAAGTTAATAACTGCATGTAAAACAGGTGCCAGGTCCTTTTGAGATACAATTTGGTGACGGTTCTGAGCTGATAATGCAGCTAATTTGTCATTTTTATACAGGTCACAAGAAAGATTCCTTCTTAAACTACAGTAACTGAATGATTTCAATGTGCTTCCATGTAGGAATGAGCTGTAGGATGTGATTAATATGAGTGTGACTGTGCAGGGCTACATGACCACTATGACCAGTCAGGGAGTTCCAGAGGACATGAGAGGGAAGGACAGGATTGTGTTTGGAAACATCCACCAGATCTACGACTGGCATAAAGAGTGAGTCTCTTCTATCTTTTTCCATCTCTGCTCCTCTGAATTTGTACAACCCGTATTTTTCCTGAGCTTCTTGTGTTTCATGTTGGTTCAGCATGTGTCATGCTCCCTGTCGCTGTTTGCTTCCTGCCTCTGAGTGCTTTTTATATTTGACTGGATGGCTGTTTCTGCCTGACCTCCTCTGCTTCGTGTCACACAGTTATTTCCTGGGAGAGCTGGAGAAATGTGTGGGTGATCCAGACAGCCTGGCCCAGCTCTTCATTAAACATGTGAGTCTAAAGATCAGTGAATGTGGACGACAAGTTTCTTTTTTTCATCTCTCTGCGTGTTTTCAGTTTCAATCATCTCAGCCCCCCGTGGTGTACAGTCTTGGCCTGCTGCCTGGCAGATGTGTTTTCATGTTGTAGATCAGTTCTCTGCAGGTGCAGCTGCAGAATAAAAAGTAATCACTGTACTTTGACTAAAGAGCTCTCAAAGGTCTCAAAAGCTCTCAATCAGCGCTAAAGATGCTCCGCAGAGACCCTGCTGTGTGTGAAAATGAACTGGATCTGCAGCTCTCACAGCTCTATACAAAGTATTCATCTCTTATTTAGCTGTTTTACTCTGAACTTGGGAAAAAGCAGATTGTTTGATCTCAAAGTAAAGACAGGTTTTGAACCATCATAAAGCACATAACAACTGACAAACTGTAACTTTTATTGAGACACTTCTCATACAGATTCTGTGCTGTAAAACATCAAAACGTTGAAAAACTCAAAGGGTGTTTTTTTTTTTTAAATTGGGGCTGTACAGTTGTGTCTTAGTATGCAGCAGGAAAGTAAACTAGCACAGAAAAATGGGGAAAATATTTTGACTGGCACAGCTTTTCCAGCTTAGCTTTTAATTCTACTTCCTTTAACATGTCTAATTAAGCCACTGCTAATTGAACAGTTTGTTCTCAGCCACTGGAACTATTTAATTTTTGCACTGATATTAAAAACTCTGGAGGGGAAAAGGAACACAACAAAACTGAAAGGAAACTAAGGCAGTTCAGATATTTCGTTTCCTCTCCCATTCTTCACATATGAACACATTGTTTAGAGTATTTTTTTAGGAGTGTTGTCTCTTTTAAACTTCCAGGAACGACGTCTTCACATGTATGTCGTTTACTGCCAGAACAAACCCAAGTCAGAGCACATCGTCTCTGAGTACATCGACACCTACTTTGAGGTGAGAGCCTGACTTTGTCCTCTCTTTTTCACCAGAGCTCACTTGTTTTTATCCTGAAACACTCCTGCTTTCCTGCCAAGCGTCTTTCTGTATACTTGTCTGAGCACTTTTCCTTCCTTTTGTGTCTTTGCAGGATCTCAGGCAGCAGCTGGGTCACCGGCTGCAGCTCAATGATCTGCTTATCAAACCTGTTCAGAGGATCATGAAGTATCAGCTACTGCTGAAGGTTTGCTGCTTAAAATGACTCCGTATTCACATGCATGGCACTGCTGCATGTTAATGTCATTTTTACATGATTTGCACGGGATGGAGGGACCTGAGCGGTTAGAGGAGCCCAGGAGGCTTCAATAGGCCGACCATGTGGTTTATTGTTTCATTGTTGCGGCATTAGCGGGAACAGTGTGTGGTGGTTGCCAAGTCGATCACCTCGTGACCTCTGTGCCTCAAAACAAACTCACTACATTGTATATACTACTGTGGATGCAAACACGAAAAGCTAAAATGACGAGAAAATCAGAAAACTGGAACATTATCAGTGTAAAAAGGGAAGAAATAAATGAAAATAAAACCCTGAGGAAGAAAATAGTGTACGTTACTATTTAGTGGCAAAGCCTCATCAGGTTTTTGGGCATTCATTTCATTATGTTGTGGTTGTCCTTTGCGTTATATAGTCTTCCGTTTTTTTAAAAATTCAAAACGATTTATTCCTTCCTCATCGAAAATCTATCAAAAGTTAAATAAACCTCTTTCTGACATTGTCAGGACTTCCTGAAGTACTACAGCAAAGCTGGGAGGGACGTTGAGGAGCTGCAGGTACGAGCTCATTCTGAAAAGGAAATGCTTTTACATTTTATCTGTGCATCAGAGTCTTGCTTTTCACGTTTGTTGATCTGTTTTGGTCCATCAGAAAGCGGTGGAGGTGATGTGTTTCGTGCCAAAACGCTGTAATGATATGATGAATGTGGGAAGGCTCCAGGGTTTTGAGGTATGATGCTGCATTTTCTGAAAACTTTTTAGGAATTCGTTATCTCAGATGAGATGTGCATCCAGGGTGACATGCCTTCTTTGACGATGTTTGTGTCGCTATTTCAGGGGAAAATCACAGCTCAGGGGAAGCTGCTGCAGCAGGATACCTTCTCTGTCAGCGAGCAGGAAAGTGGCATCCTGTCCAGGCCGAGAGAGAGGAGGGTTTTCCTCTTTGAGCAGCTGGTCATCTTCAGTGAGCCGATTGACAAGAAAAAAGGCTTCTCTCTGCCAGGATACACCTTTAAAAACAGCATCAAGGTAAGAGTACAATTAGATGTTATTTACAGCTTTGGTGTAGAGATTTTTCTTAATGTTTAGCTCTTATTGCTCTGCAGGTGAGCTGTCTGGGTGTGGAGGAGCAGTCTGAGGAGGACCTGTGCTGTCTGGTTCTGACCTCTCGGGGGACTGACGGCAGTGTGATGCGCTTCATCATGAATGCATCGTCTCCGGAAATACAGCAAGCTTGGCGCGATGACGTGGTCCAGATTTTAGAGACTCAGAGGAACTTCCTTAATGGTACCAGAGCTCAGCTTCTCTTCACGGAAACTCTAGATGTAGTAGTTTGGTGCGTCTGAGTAATAAATTTTTCTGTCCGCCGCAGCCCTTCAGTCCCCAATAGAATACCAACGCAGAGAAGGCAAGTCGCACAGCTTGGGCAGAAACATGAAGTCTCCAACTGCACCAGCATCCGGCCTGCGACCTCACTCCTCAGCATCCATGGACAGACGTCAGCCGCCCTGCCTGCTGTCCTACAACAACTCCCTGCCCTCTCTGCATTCGTCCAAACGCAGCCTGGCTTCAAACGTGGTGCGAGTACAGCAACATCACATCCGTATACACCGATCAGACAAAACATTATGACCACCTGCCTAACATTGTTCATGCTGCTAAAACTCCTCTGATCCAGTGGGGCATGGACACGGGATGTCTGGGGATGTCATGTGGCACTAGGATGATGGCTATGGGTGCTGTAGGTTGGAGAATGGGACCTGTCGAGATCAGGCTTATCCTGGAGCATCCCACAGATGCTCAGTAAGATTTGATTCTGGGGAGTGTGGAACCCAGGTGAACAGCTTAGCTCTGTTTTGTTCCCGGTGCCACTCCTGAGCAGTTTTTTTGGTGTGTCAAGGTGCATTATCCAGCTGAGGGTGACAACTGGCATCATGGAGTTCTGTTACCATGAATTGTGGGGAGTTGTAATGTTTATGTGGGTGGTACATGTCAGATATCCACATAAATGTCAGTTCTCAAGATTTCCCAGCAGAACGTTGCATTATAACAAGCTGATCGATGTTACTCACTTATCCTGTCAGTGTTCATAATGTTGTGGCTGATTGCTGTATAAACACGTATCTCTTTTTCTTCCCACCCCACCTTCATTGATTTCTCCGTCTGTTTTCAGGTTTCTAACCCCAGTGACGTGATACCTCAAGCAGCTCGTCCTTCACTTTCCTCCCACCAGCAGCTCAGTTTGAGAGCAGAGGTGAAACACGACCGCGACTCGTCCAACGGCCTCCCGCCGCCCTGCAGCCATCACACCCTCAAGGTACATCCGTCCTCTGTTACAGAGCAGGGAGAAGAGTAAACACTAAAGTAGAAGTAACAACATCACAATTTAACTCAATTACATACCGCTTGGGGCATCTTGCAATGCAGAGAGTTTGGGATGCACCATCTGAAATGTCTACTACAATCCAATGCAGTGCGCTTGAATCCTGTTTTGCTTTTGGTGCTTACATCATTAAAAAATATTGTTGTTGGAGACTCTCTGACACTCAGGATACTCTGGGACAATCCACGGAACAGAACAGCAGATTCACAGGCATTATTTAGTTTCAGCAAAACCTGTTTTCTCAGAAATAGAGGTTGCTTTAAATGTTGTTCCATTTCACTTTCTTTTTTTGTTGATTTTTTTGTCCAAACTGAATGTTTCCCAAACAACTTACCAGCAGTTAGAAATAGTTTTCCTGACCTCCAGTGGTTGAACCTTCTACCCAGCTGCTTCTCTGTTACATTTCATTTGTAAAAATACCAGTAGTGCAGCAGTGACATTTATCAGCTTACTTGTGATCATTATTCACTTTGCCACTGCAACACCTACAGCGCACACACACTGACTGGGTTTTAAACATTGTAGTTCAGATTAGTGGAGCTAATATCTGTGTGTCAGAGGCTGTTTTGTTGTCATGGGCACTGGTGATGAGAGGAAATGAGTCTCTGGTTGCCTTTGTCAAATATCCTGTTGTTCTTTCTGCGTTCATTTACAAACCTGCTCGACTAAACCTGCAGGTGATGTCGTTCAGTCATCCAGTTTGTGGAAAGTCTACGGTTTGACCTGCACTTTTATCTCATTCGTTCAGACTTCCAGCAGCAGGAGGAGGAAATGGTTTGATCACGGTGCTCTTCTTGGACGTGCCGATTTGGCATGACTCCACAAAGTTGTTCTTGTCCTCTTGGCTCCTACTTTGTGTTGTTGGATCAGCAGTGATTCTATTGTCCTTCAGGTGCACAAGAGCACAGACAAGTTTCCTATGTACCCAAAAATCTCTTCTTACTTTTTTCTGGTGCTTGTCAGATTTTTCTGTCTCTGGACAACAGACATTTACATGTAACAGCTTGAATTATTATAATCTAATAAATAATAATATTTCAAACTTTAACCTAACAGGCTTCATCTCAGCATAACAAAAAATGTAAAAGTTATACAACCCTTTTAAAGCCGTGTGTAACAATAATAAAGACAAAAAAAAAAAAACTTGCCAAAATGTTATTTACTTATTATGTTCAGCCCCACATAATGTGAGGACTTTGCTGCTTTTAATACTTTCTCACCTGGACTGAAAATGCCTGTTATTGACATTTTTTAAAAGCCTCAAACGGAGCCAAGAGAAGATGCAGAAGTTGAGTTTCTTCTCAGATCGCTTGAATTACAATGTGCTAAAAAGAAGAGATTTATTTATTTTAGCATTTTATTTCAAAGCAGTCATTACTTAAAGCTGTAGTTATTTTTGTCTTGGGCCTGTGCTGGTTTTCATGCGAACCCGGTTTTGTCTTACAGAATGACATTTGGATTTCACAGTTATTTTCCTGATTTATATCCTGAGTTATTTTCCATTTAATTTTTGTCCATCCAGAGAACTAGAACTGGGTTCTCTGAAAAGTCTTTAAAAATCAGAAGGTGTTGCGCATCTTCCTGAAACTTACAAGTAAAAAAAAACAACAACAACAACCCATTGTATTCCTTGTTTCCTCTCAGGGTGTCTCTGCCAGTTTCCAGGCGATCACCTTCTACGACATCAGGACGTATTCAGCACATCAACTGCACAACTTAGATCAGCTGAAGGAGAGCGAGCAGTAGAAACCTGCAGTGACGCATGAACTCACTTTGCCCCTCTGGAGCTGAAGCGCCTCGACTGAGTGTGAGTGCTCCGTCAGCATGGTCAGAGCCACATTGTCTCACATTTCCTTTCAGTACGGTTGTGGTGCAGGCTAATCTGGACCGGATCGTGTACGTCATAGTGGTGTGATTGTGTTCATTTGAGTGTGTGGATATCCTGCGTGTGCACATACATGCACATTATTTACAGATGGTGGTAATGGAGATGAAATGTGTGACCATATGGTTTAAAATCACCACAGAGACTCTGCTTCATGTTGTATTGTTATAAATTTCTTACTCTTTCCACTGAAAATCCCTCGATGGATATTTTTGTAATGTATAATATTTTTCATAAATGATCGATTCCACTTTATTTCCCAGAGAACTGAGATCTCATTCCCTTTATGTAGCCATAACTCTCTGTCCTCAAAGAACTGTCATAACCTTGACACCGGTGACTGATTGTTTATTTCAGTTTCACTCTGAGTTCTGGATCCATAATGTGTATCTGTGCTTTCCCTACAGATTAGCAAATCGCTGTGTTTTCCGTTCGGTGGGCTATTTTAACCCTGCCATTGTCACTGTTATCTGGACTGAACACATTTGGAAACTCACACAAAGCACGTGTCAAAATCAAGGAGAAAGAGGAAAAAGGGAACAAAGATAAAACAGGTGCTCATCTGTCACTGTCGTCTTGAATGTAAATAATTTTTGTGTGGAATCATATCAATGAAACTTGTGCTGTCCTGATAAACACATAGAATTAAAGAGAAATGCTGTTCAGGCATTTATCATTTTTCCTGAAAATCCTTCATAAAATAATTTGCAGTTGCAGCACGAAACACAAACCTCATGTGCGTTTCTCTGTCATTTATGTATTATAAGATACTATTGTAGTTTTACTGTAGTTGTTCTACATCTCTTTGTCATCACTTTGCGTCTTTTTATGCTTCTTTTGTTGACTTCCAAACAACAAATGTGATTTGAAACGCAGGCTCTGGCCCTGGTGCCCATGGGGCCGCAGTCTGGTAGATCAGTTCATTAATCCAGCCATGTTCCCAGTGTATTGTATGTATAAATAGACCCATGAAAACATGAACCCTGGAGGATATGAATACTGTTAAGACTGATTGCCCATTTACTGAGGGGTCCATTTGTGCAGCGTGGAACAATTTAACATGTTACAGGAAACCATGAAAATGTCCGCCATGGAAAAAGAAACAATCTACCATCTCTCACTGAGAGAGATTTTCTGTCACTGACTTTTCTATACATTAGCTTTCTTAGCTAATGTGTCATCTTAATATACATCATATTCTACTGGCTTGTCCTAAATTGTCCTCGTTCAGTAGGTTTTCTCATCTGGAATTTTTTATTTATGTGGAAAAATGTCATCTGATTTGTCTGATGACATTTTTTTCCAGATTGTTTTCTAAAAATGTAATGAAAATTCCCTTAAATCTTATCTTGGCAATAGAGTCAATTCAGGATGTGTGGGTGTGCAGCACCCTCTAGTGGAGGAAGAAGCTCATTATTATGAACTTGTACCCTCATGTGCCAATCTCAAATAGTTTTTATTTTTATTGTATATATTTGGGTGAATTCCATTTTAAGTATCAGGTAAGTTGGTACTGTTATTTTTGAGATTACCAGGTAGGTTTTGACACAAAACAAAACCTTTATTTACAGTTTATTATTTACAGGAGTCGAAGGCTGTCTTGCTGAAGTATCAGGTGTTAACTCTCACTACTGTCTGTTGTTCTTCACCTCTGAAAATAAGATCTGCAGCACGTCAACACTTCAGGATAAAGACCTCCTGAAACCCCTTCACTTCCCTGCAGCACACAGAGCCTGTTTGTCCTGCAGCCAGCTGACTGTGTGACACATCCAGTCCCAAAGGCCCATTGTTCATTTACACTGCGCTTTAGTGAAAGGGAGGTCACACTATGCATTTACACAAACACAGCCTCAATTAACATCTTTTACAACTTATTTGCTCCCTTACACCTTCAATATGTCACCCTCAGTGTGCTGCTCAAAATAAGCACAATGCTGTAAATGCTGCAAACTTTAAATATTCTATAAACGTACTTTTGATTTCTTAACTTTTTTTTTGTTGTTGTTGTTTTGCATATGCAGAATATGACAGAGAATCACAATGTCTCAGTGACTAGTTCTGTTTTCAGAGTATGTATTTTTTGAAGAAATTTGTATTCTGAGAGCTTTTTTTAAAGACAGATTAAAGTAGATAGACAGACGAAGACACAGTACATAAAAAAGTCTCCACCCCCTTTGGAAGTTTTCTCCTTTTATTGCTTTTCAACAGTGAATCATGTTTAATTTAATATAGCTTTACTTCACAATTAAAGTCTCTGTCAAGTCAAAGTGAAAACATATTTTGGCAAAATAATGTCACTATAAACTGGAAAATAAGTGATCACAGTGATTGGAGTGTTCTTTTTTCCTTGTGATGTAGTTGTAGGCAGGAGGACTGATTCACCTTCACATACAGGTGCTTTTATTTGACAGTATCCTGAGACACATTCACTGCCCTCAGAAAATCTCTACTTCACTAATTGTGTGGCTTACAGCGCCTACTAGCTGCTCCTGTGTTGAATTAGGCGAGTAATTTAAATTGGGGGAATACTTATTCAATGATTTTTACATTTTATGCTTTTAATTGACATTACTTTGTAGAAATCTGATTTCACTTTGACATGAAAGAGTCTTTTAGCGTACATTTTTTTGGTCCAAAAAAACAAACAATGATTCAACACTGCAAAGCAACAAAAATACATCCAAGGGGGTGAATACTTTTTGCAGGTACAAATATTATGTGTCATGCACTACTAGATCAGCTGGATGCTCCTTTACTGTGGTTCACATGAGTTTTTGCCAACAGTCTGAAGACATCAGCTCAGGTGAACAAGAGACTACAAGCTGGATGCACATATGAATGACTGTGAACATGTCTGTGGATCTGATATTTTTAAGAACATTTTCTGGTTAGTAGATGTTCAAGACGTGATGTTAATATTTTTTCTTTCTTTTCTTTTCTGTCTGCTTCATTCGTTATTAATGAACGTTTCAAATCACTGAGACTGAAAGATGTTCACTGTTGGAATTAGTTTATGAAATAATGTCTAACAACAATGTGAACCAACATAAAAACAATGTTAAGCAATCATATGAACCCAAGATTTTATGATGCAGGTCAACTATTGCATTCCTGTTACATCTTTTTATTTATTGGATTGTTTTGCTATTTTCATCCATCCATCCATCCATCCATCCATCCATCCTCTATACACCGCTTTATCCTCATTAGGGTCGCGGGGGGTGCTGGAGCCTATCCCAGCTGACTCGGGCGAAGGCAGGGGACACCCTGGACAGGTCACCAGTCTGTCGCAGGGTGTTTTGCTATTTGACAAACCCAAATGGAAAGTTTATCACAGAAGGCCAAAATGCATGTGTGAGTCTTCATTTGAAAGCCGAAATCTTCTAATTTTGGAAAGTTTCTTATTTACCATCGGACTAAACTGCATTAGTTCAAATGTAGCCAGTCTTGTCTCATCTCATCTACAATAATTTATAATTGAATAAAAATAACTAGGACATGGTTATGCCAGACCAATGCACCACACCACAGACCGTCTACAGCTTGTCAACAACAACAGAATTGAATTAAAGACCTCAAGGCCGAAATAATCAAATAAATCCAAGACTTTATGATACAGATGCCAACTTTTGCACTATTACAAAGACAGAAAACCAATCATGACTGTGACTGAAACACGTTCTCAGTTTATAATTACGTGTTTCAGAGTTAATTGTTTAAACTTGTCTTGAAGAATACTTGACTTCAAGATAGAGTAAGTCTGTGTCTTTGTGTTTTCACATTATGCCCCTGACACAACACAAGCTGTTTTCTTTCCCCACAGACATTTGAATAACTTTTGAAATAAAAAAGAGCTCATAATACTGCGATCAAACGACTCATACCAGTGTTTTTTGAGTGAAGCAGGCAAGAAGATATATTTCTGTGTTGACACATTAAATGTCACTGTTAAAAAAGTTTTCAGCTTCGCTATAGATCCGTCGACAGTTACAAATTCTAAGATGAGACAAATTTTGAACACACATCTACACAAAAGCTGTTGATAACAGTGTCGCTGATGTTAGCTTCTTGCTCTGTCAAAGAGCTAACGTCGCATTTTAGCGAACAAAAGAGAAAAAAGAAACGAAAACAGACTGAAACATCACCAAAATACTTTTAAAATATTTCCTCTCGAGATTTTAAATAAGAAAGATTGTTGGTAAAACTCTGGCACCTTGTAGCTCATAACAAATGACTATTAAAAACGTATCTGACTTATTTAATAAACAATACAGTGATACAAGGGTGCCATCTAAAGGCCATGGTATAAAAAACAGCATCATCACTTCAGGCTTTTCAGTGTGTAAGTCTTCAACATACAGTAACTCTCCACAGAGGAGCCATCAGCTAAATAACATGATCTTTTCAGTCTCCCTCTCATGATCTGATCGCTTCACTTTATCACCAAATTCTCACTAATTCTGTCATAATGTGCCTGTTTTTTCTCTGTTCTTCTTTAATGTTGACGGAAAACAAACATGCACTTTGGTTCATCCAACTTTTCTCCTCGGCAGAATGAGAAGGTGCAACTTACTCATCATCGTACACAGACACAAACGCTCCTCTTTAAGATGTCAGCCGGAGAGGGACAAACAGCAGAAGACAGAAAAAACAAGGCTGCTCCCGTATCACCTGGATGTGAGTCCAGATGGGCAAAAAATTTCTCCTCCTCAGATGTGGTTTAATGACACAAAGAATTCTTGGTAAGCAAAAACCATAACCCAAACAAATAAAGACACCCCAAAGCCAGCAGCCAAACCTTTGGCACAACCAGTCAAGTCAGAGAGCTTAGGCATCGCGCATGAAAGGATTTTAATACGTTCTTCATGTGGCATCGGTGAGATGGACACCTGCGCTCCGAGTCTACACGACTGTCACTTTCTGGGAAGTGTGTCTTCGTCCTCGCTAACAGAGAGTCCTCATTCTCAGGCTCTCAGAAGCCACTTTTGCTTTTCCAAGCGCAGTCTATTTTTGGATAGTGCAAATTGAAGGACAACACGTGGACCTCTACCCACATCAGAATGGGATGACGACGAAGTGACACAGACTGCTACCTGTTGGGTTTTCCCAAAGCTTGATGTCTGTGTTGGACTGACTTGAGGGCGAAAAGCCAGATAAAATTTGACAAAACATGATCCCTTTATAACCCTGAATCAATCAAGATTACACTGTGATTTGACTCCAGCTGGATTTCTCACTCCAGAAGAAATCCTAAGCTTTTATATTCTGAATGTTTGCTGTGTGAAAGGACCTTTTAGCTCACTGCAGAGCTGTGCACCAACAGATAAAACATGCTAAAACTGCTCTACTGGCGGAAGCCTGAAAACCATTTCAAGGTTTTCACAAAAAGGCAAACCAAAGTGTTTGTCTGAAATCTTATCTGACAGGGCGCGGTGGAGGAGAACTTCTTTGGCAACTCAGGAAGAGCAGAGGAACCTTCAGGACACAGAGCAGAGGGGGGAACTAATTACGAGTCAAACACTGAAATCGGTTCTTGAAGAACAGGAGGCCATTTTTTGTGTGTGTGGCGTCAGAGGAGGCTGGCGGATATCGGAACTTGGCGTAAGTCTTGTCGCTCTCTGACTGGCTGACCCAGGGAAGTCGGATTTTGGTTGCATGGTTGACAATGACATCGTCACAAGAGCCCACATGGAGAGACCCCAGGCCATCGATGAAAAACTCTGGAAAAGGAAAAAAGTCATTTAGCCAAATATTTCAAAACGTCTGCTTTTAAAACCTCACTGAGTCACAAAAAGTCATGATGTGCAAGCAAACTTTCTTCAGACCCATAAAAGTTTATGTTTTCTCTTTTTGTAGAAGCCTTCCAATGATAACAGATTTGCCATATGTAGCAAACTAAAATACTAAATTTAAAGTTACATAACTTGTACATTACTTGTTCATAACCCCAGGTAATTTCTAGGCATCCTCAGAAAAGCTTTCTGTGCAGGATGACACAGCTATAATAATAAAAATGATTACGGGACTGCTGGTCACAGCTGAGTGACTTAATGGTTGCACTGAAACCTTCAGAAATAGATGTTTTTTTTGTTTGTTTGTTTTTTACAGAATCTGGTTACTGCACATGGTTTATTTGTGTAGAAGTCATAAATATGATGTATGGAATAAAAGGATTTTAGCTCAGATTTAGTTAGGTTGTCAGAATGGGGCATCACACATGAGTAGTTCAAGGACTGTTGGCAAGATGAAAATCTAGTGATGCTTTGAGGTTTTTCTATTTTTGGCTCTGATAAATTGTGTGATTTTGGTGATTTTCTTTAACCTGTTTTGTATGTGTAGTTGAGTGAAATTAGGACTTAGAGAATCTGTTGCTTTTTCTGCTCTGATAAATACACATTTACCAGCTTGCTGCTGTATCTACATGTGTGGAATTAAGAAAATTATTATCCTGTGCTCATTATCAGTTACTGTTAAAACTCTGCTATAAACATGTACAGATCTTATTGAGCTGTATAACCTTCTTATTTATCCCTTTAAATGAAGATAACTCTGAGCTTCTTCGCTATACTCACCCAGGTGAGCTACTCTGGCGAGCCGAGGGTCGAAGCCGACCTGCTGGACTTTGTCGGTTCGAGCTAAGAAGAAGTTAATGACCCCGTCGGTTATAACGCAGTTGGGAAAGCCTTGGATGACGTGATGAAATCCTCTCCTCATGTGTAAACAGTCGCCATCCTCCTCTCCGGGCTCAATGGAGATGGTCTGTCTGTAGGTGGCAGTATAACCAGTGGCCTCTCGCACTGCACCGCCCACCTGGACGCACACAAACACACAAAACACACACTGACATCTCTGCAGCGAGATCAGAACGTTTATACTGATTAAAAGAAGCTTTCAGCTCCGCCCCTTACCAGATCCAGAGTGGTCCTTTCTAGAACGTCCACAAGCTTCTCCAGCTTAGTGTTGGCTGTGAAGATGAAGTCATCATCAACCCACAGCACGTATTTTGTGGTCACCTGGGAGACGGCCAGGTTTCGTCCAGCAAACCAACCCTATGCACCGAGACATCAGGGCTGAGCGTCAGAGAGCATCAAGAGCAGACAGATTAAAGGACTTCACGACGCGTTCTGCATTTCCTTACCTTTCCAAAGGGCATGATGTAATGTTCGATGTAAGGCCCGGACATGGTTTTGGGGTTTTCACTGTCGTCAGCGATCACTATGGTGACAGTGGGATAGTATCTCCTGACGCTGTCGATAAGATCTTGAAGCTTGTCGTAACGCAGGAAGGTCTTCGTAGCTATGGTGACGAGGGCGCTGACGTTGTAGTCTGCAGATGACAGTTGGAGGACAGTTGTTTTCTTTTTTGACAGGTACTGTAACTTCAGAACAAGCAGACATATAGTTCAATGGTGAGATGATGGGTTTGGTTCTGTACCTCCTTTGGATCCAGTGTTGTACAGTTTAGGTGTTACACCGTGACGGATCTTGACACTGAAGACGGCTTGATGTCCTTCTGTCTCAAACTGCACTAAAAGACACAACAATAAATGTGATTAGGATCAAACTGCAGCAAATTCACTCTTGTGCGATCCCAGTTAAATGCTTACACGTAATTAAACTCACAGCTGATCATGTACTGTAAAAGGTACTAACTGGACAGGCAGGTCAGAGAGGTAAATAGAGTCTGTAGTTAGTGCATGTGTTCAGGTTTCATCTCTGTCCACCGCTGCGAACCCTCTTGACAAACAAACTGCATTATTAGACTGAAATCTGAGTAGCTCTGCAGCTTTAGCTAACAAAAGGCATCTCTGGAAATATTTGCGCCTGATGATTACACAACAGCAGGTGAGAGGAAATTAAAAGAGGCAACAAAACAAGATAAAACTACAGATGATTTGTAATTTTTCAAAAACATCTATAAGTTTTTTGGCCAAGACCAGTTCATCCTTTCTGGTTGCCTGCCAACTGATCAGAGTGACAAAACAATTGCACAACATCACATAATGAATCTTTTTGCAAATTAAACCAGAAAGATATCATTAATGACCTGTAAAGCGCAGAAAGTTGTATTTTGTTACCAGAGCAAAGTAGCTGTTTTATCTCAGTTTTCTATGTTTAAGGTGAACCGAACTCACCAGATGTTGTCTGAACATTCATATTTATAGCACAAACATGGGAGCAGTATCAATTTTTTCATATAATTTACCAGAAGGTAAATGAGCATTTTCCCCAAAAACATCGAACTGCTGCTGTAAATTTAACCACAGAAGACATCTAATCTAGCCTTTGATTCTCTGCATTTAAAAAGATCTAACAGCATGCAGTATTTAATTAACTTGCAGGCTTTTTTTTCACCAGTTGTGTTCAATTCATTTTAAACAGTAAGAATAAGAGATGTTTGGTTTGTGTTTGAGGTCCCACCTGTGTCTGCAGTGCTGGGATGAAACAATGTGTTTGTGTAGGTGACAAACTGCAGCTGTCGGTTCAGGTTTGGCAGCAGGCTGCTGGATAGGCTCATGTGCATTTCGCCATCGCCTTTGATTTTCACCCCGTCTACCTCTGCTGCCACGTTTAGTGTTCCCAGCGTGGCAGTGATGTTTATCTGAAGATGATGGAAAGCAAAGTAGACGGAATGAGACGACTGCAGACATCTAAAACAAGTCAAAGTAAATACAGACATACTGAAACACTTACTGAGTAATGGTCTCTGGGAAGGTCGTGTAAGGCCAAGCCTGGAAATATTGAAACACATTTAAACCATTTCCTGTGCATACATACTGGAAAAAAACACGTGACTTCTGAATATGACAAACAAGAGTCTGCAGTTTTTACATTTCAGACACACACTATAAAAGCCTTCAAGCCTTTAGCTTACCATGGCATCTAGCTACAAATGCAAAAAAGTTCTGTGTACGTGTTTGTATGTCATATTTGAGCACATGTGGAGGTCCTCATCAAAGAGCGAGGATAACAGAGGTCCTGCAGAATGTAGCACTGGCTACAATCCCAGATTTAATTGAAGATCAATTACATTTTCCATTCATTTATTCAATCATCATGCATTAGAGATTGAATTGACTCTTAGTTTTGTTATTGTCCTCTTTGTTTTCTGGATTTTCAGATTATTTTTCTGATGGTTATTGTCAATTAACTAATTTTCACTTTGACTTCTTCAGCTAACACTCAGTAATATGCAATTACTATTTCATATACCTCTATCATTATTTACTACAATGTATACTTACATTTTTAGTTTCTTGCACATTTTACATTCTACGCGTATAGTTTCCACTAAAGTTTACATTTTTAAGACAGATTTTTCTACTTACATCAATCATATATTTTTTGTACTGCGTACATTTTTAAGATTTTAAATGGGAGCAACTGTAAGCCCTCGGCAATCAAGAGATCAAGGTATTTCTGATTCTGGATCTGGTAAACACATTTTAAATTTCTCCTCACACCTTACAGCTACTTGCATCAACATACAATAGAACAGAAGTCACATTTACTGTGCATGAACTGTGATGGAAATTATGCATGTTACCAGGTGTGCTGCATTTTACTGCTGACAATAGCTACATTATTGCAAAGCATACTTCATATACTGACCGTGTGCTTGCTCATGTAAAGACTTGTCTCTCATCTACTCGTGCTTTGCCAGGTGGATAGTTTGACCCTGAGGACTTGGAGCGCTCAGAAGGCCTTATCTTTCTGCTGAAGGCCCATCAGAGTGCCTCATCAGTGGATAACACTCTGACCTATAACCCACAGAGACTGACCATCACTTCTTTTCCCTCTGCTTAGAGCAATATGAGAGACAAACTTCCTGATCAGATTGACCTTTTGACTCCTGCATGAATATTTATGGTTTAGTGCATTAAATAATTCTGATCGATATTTGCTCTTTTTGTAGAATTCCCAGGATGGTAAGAAACCTGTCCTGCGATTTAAGAGTTATGAAATTGCATTTTTATCTGCTTTAATACTATTTTGTTGTGGAATGGCTAGGAAAGTGAAGAGAGAGTGGGGTCCCTAAGAAGTGGCTACTTACTAATAGAGAAGACCCAGGAAAGCCGATGTGAAATCGGTTGTAGCTTCACCAAGACAGAAATGCAGTATGGAAAAGCTACTCTTAGATTTGGGATAAGATATGATTTCCTCAACACTGCAAGATTAGAGGCAAACTACCACATCAGTGAGCACACTGTCAGGATTCCCTTCCAGCTCCTGCCTGGTTTTCCTTCCGCTCTCTCTCTCTCCCGGCCGCTCACCCGCTAGATGGCAGCTGAGTGCGGCATGGGCTTCAGCTGGGAAATAATCAGCCAATTCTGGTCACCTGCCTCCTTCTCTGTATAAAAGGCCTCTGCTCCCCTCAGTGTTTGTGGGAGCATTGTTTGACATGCCACATGCTGTACTCAACAGAACTCTTTTGGATTTCTTCAGTTTTGGATTCTTCTGGTTTCCCTCCTTCATGGATTTTCACCTGTAGTCTCTGGACTAATCACTGCCAGTTTTTGCTCTGCCGTTTTGCAGTGACCGTTTGGTTGTGAGTACCTTCTCGCTGTCATGGTGATATTGAGCTTGGTTTTCGTTGTGCCTCCTCAGTCTTAGTTTTTGGTTAATAGTAGTCTTGATTTGGACAAAAAAAAAACCTTTTTTTTCACTGTAACCTCTGTGCCTGTCTGTTGGTGTCTGCGCCTGGGTTCTCCCTCAACAAATCCTAACACACACAGTCAATATGAAGTCCTATCAGACAAGGACTCCTCTCTGTTAACCCTCCTGTTGTCTTCATTTACGGGCACCAAAAAAATGTCGTTTCCTTGTCTGAAAAAAATCCAAAAGTTCTTCAAAAACAAAAAAACTCCTCCAATTTCTGAAAATTTGCGAGAACTTCAAGAAGAAAATTCCAATAATTTCTTAAGTTTGCCTTAAAAGTTTTACCAATTAAAAAAAATCCTCCAAATTTGGCAACAACATTCTTGTAAATATTTTCAAAAATGACTAAAAAATCTTCCAAAAAATGACTAAAAATATCTAAAATGATTACATATATATCAGTAAAACTTAATATTTTCTTGAAGAACATTCACATAAAAATCAACCAAAATCCAGTGAATTTTGGTTGGGTTTTTTTTTTTTTTGTGAATGTTCTTAAACATTTTTAACTTTTTTTTTTTTTTTTTTTTCCCCACCAAAAATGTTCAAAGATTTTCCAGAAATGTTGAAAATGTGGGCATTAGAAGTTTCACTGTGAAAATAGATATATATTTTTTTTTCCCCACACCGGGTCAATTTTGACCCACAGGACAACACAAGGGTTAACCTGATGGCAAGTGAACTTGTTGGCTGCATGTCTGAATAAGCATCCTGCTCACTCTTCTGAAAAAGTCGTCAGTAATCTCACAAGCCCAACAGCACTGAACTGCCATTGTAAATGGAAAGTCACATGCTAGCATATCTGAACCCTTCCAGTTGTTTTGAAACTCCCAAAACCACAGCACACCTCGATAATTCATTTGTCCTTCAACTTCAGTTCTGTTACAAACTGAAATGTCCACAAAAATAAAACTTGACTGTGATGAAAGTAGAGTAACAGCTTGGATCAGTGAGGCATACAAATAATAATGAATGTAATGTGTTGGGGTTTTCATGACCAAACTCAATTGAATTTTGTCGCTTCCTGACCCTAACCCTAATCTGGTCGTTCAGGTGGTCCAACTGAAGGACCAGATTTCAGAAAATGACGATGGCATTAAGAAAGTATAAGCATTCCTTTCAGTGCTATCTGTTGAATGTTGGCTAATTAGTTTTGTCAAAACCCATTTTTACCAGTGTGTGCTTTTCTTCACATCAGACAATTGATCTGTCACAAGAAGAGTCAAACACGTAAAACAGTCACATACACACGTTACACAAATAATTATGTTAATCAACAATTCAAAAGTGATGGCTGATTTTGATTATTTAATTTTCAATAAATTTTTATTTGTTACTTTTGTGAGTTTCAAGTGATTTCAGTGAGAATTGTGGGTTTTTCCTTCTTTAACTGAGGGGTACCAACAATTTTGTCCACGTGTGTATCTAGTGTCAGCAGTAGTGCAGTAAATGCAGTAAAATGCTGAATTTCCATCACATAAACCATCTCTAGTTGATTCTCCCAAGTTCTTTAACATTTATTCACATAATCATAATAGTTCTTTTGCATAAATAAATCCTACCTGGGATGATGATTGTTTTCAGGGGCCGTACCTCCACCCCCTGTGTTGGATACTGTAAGGGACTATTAGCCTCTGCAATGATGAGAATGTCTGCAGGCGTCTTTGACCTGTGGGGAGAGTTTTTTTTAATCAGGAAGCTGCATAGTCTACACATTCACAAATACAGACCAGAAAAGCACTCAGAGAGCACAGTACTCTGCCAAGGCTGCTCATTCCTTGTATCATTTCTGACATAAGTCTCGATAAGTCTGCAGCGGTCGATTTGTAGCAGGATCACAATCATGTGATCATTTGTCATTTCTGACCATCCCTGAAACTTTCATGTAATGTTGCGAACAGACAGACAAACCACACAACTCCACCAATAACAAAGAAAGAACAAGTGGAGAAATATGCTTAAAAATCAAGTGTGTTTTCCTCTCATAAACTGTCTGGCACATTGGGGGTATGAGTTTGCCATTTTTATTCCATTGCTGCTGTGTTTTCTTGATGAGATGGAGGTGGAATAATGAATCCTGAGTGGCACCAAACTGCGAAGCAAAGCGGCAGAGCATTTTAAAATGGTGATATGAGGGAACGGATGGCTTTCTCCGTGTCAAAGAGAAAGATATAAAAGTGACATAGAGCTCATTTAGCATGTGAATGTCTCAGATCTGTCTTGACTATACAAAAACATAATTGCCAGAGTATGAAATGTCATATCTCGCTCACCTCTTCTGAAAGCTCTTGTACTCTTTGGCCCGTCTCCTCTTCATTTCCTCCAGCTCCGAGGCCTCAAAGGCAGTGTGCAGCGGGTGAGCTGACACCCGCGGGAATAAGAGTTGAGTGAAGGGCAGGTTTACTCCTCCACTTTCTCCCTCACATACGCACCCATTACGTGCAAGCAAGCTGAACAGATTACCAGACATGTAGAGTCAGGTTTTAGCTCAGATTTTTTTGTGCTGAGGAGTCAACAATTAAAATAAAATACCTCTTACCTCGCCACGCTATCCCTCACATGAAAGGGGATGTTACTTAATCGGTGGTCTAGTTCCGGGAGCCTCTCCTCCAGATGTCTCTCTACTAAAGGCCCCGGTCTCTGCCATACGTCCACTGTGGTGTAGGCCCGAGTCGGCCATGAGTGGAGGAGAGCCAGCACCAGCACCACGGACACAAGGATGGCGAGCAACACGGTCTTCCTCAGGGAGCGCATCCTAAAACCTGTCAGACACAGATGTTGAGTGTCTGAACGGGTGTTATAATTATTCTCAGTCTGTGTAGCTCAGTTTGTGTACTTTTTCATCGTCAGATAAGACACACACAGCAATAATAACACACTTAATTTGGCCCTGTTAGTAAGAAAATGTAGCTGCTGTTGACGATGAGGTTTGTTCTTCTGCTTTGTTTTACTGCAGCTGCAATGAAGAAGGTTTGCCATTTTCTTCTAATGTTTGATCTAAAGTGAGTTAAGTTTACAGTACTGGTCTGACCGGGTTTGATTATGATCGCAACAACAGCATGCCAGTATTTTTTTATTAAAGATGAATCCCCCTCATGCATGACTCATACATCCATGAGCCACATGATAATGACAGAAAAATAAACATGCACGGCAAAAGTACAATACTTTAGAGTCAGCTCCCCCGAAAAAGGTCCCAAATTATATTTTTAGGGGAGCGCTTTCAAGTCAAGCCAAGCTCCCTCTGGTTCCTCTGCAGATCACACACAGAATATTCGTCCTGTAAACACCTTGATAAAATGACAAATCGTTACTCCAGTGTCACCGTTGATGACAAAAACCAGTCTCTAAAAATCCATTTTGGGGTCTAGAAGACGCTAGTATGACGCTTCAGTAGTCTTAGTTAAAGAAGCCAAGAGAATAAAGTCCAAAATATAAAACTCTTTGCTACTATCCCTCCTCTGCAGCTCAGTTCAGCCCACGGAAACAGAGAGGGAAAACATTTAACTCCTGAAGCCCCACGTCAGTCCTGGCTGATGTCGCTCATCATTTAATGAACAAACTGTGGAACACACTAGAAAAAAGAAATGCCATCCCTTAAATCCTCATCGTCATGGTTCCAGAGCTGTCAAAGAATTTTCAGATTCCATGTGGTTCCATTTATGGTGGGGCCACTCACTGTTGCAGGGCTCATGTAGGCAGAAATCACTAAAAAAATGACACTCTAGATGTTATTTACATTTTTTTTTCGCTCTGTATAACATGGTGAAACGTTCTGGCAGGTTAAATGCAGTCAGAGCGATAACCAACAATCAGTCTGCTCTATAATTCATTACCTTTCACCACTTTAGAACATTTGTTTCAAACATGCAGACCAACGGGGACACTCATGTAGCTGCAGTTCTAGTTGATAAAAGCCCACCAGTCCAGCATTAGCCTGCTGGATTCACAGAAGGAAGCTACTATGTCCTGTAACCTCTACATTCAGCATTTTAACAGTTAATAAAAGATAAGTTTAACATCTGGGAGTTGCTTTCCCCTCCTCTCAATCTCTCCTCCATTTTTTGTTCTGTTCCATTCTCTCGTCAACATTACTAGGAGCAGATGCATGATTTTTCGCCACCACACAAAGAACTCTTTCTTATTCAGCTGAGACGAACAAAAGCTTCATTTTTGACCGTCTGTGTCTCTGTGTACACTTGAATTGCTAATGTTGTGGGGACTCAACTCCTGTTTCAAAGTAAGTTTCCAAAGATCATCCACTAGATTTTAGGCTGAGGACTTGGTTTAAGATTAGGATGAGGAAAGTTGTTGTCAAGGATAAAAAACATCTTCATGAGATTATTGTAAGTTAATGCAACGTCCTCTGAAGTAATGGAAACTCAACTCTGTGTGAGCAGGCTTTGAAAAGCTGCTTGTCTCACTGAATCTACAGCAGAGTGATCTAATCTCGCCAGGCACCACTGATACAGAATGGAATTAAATCTCTCAGAACCATTTAAACAGATTAACTTCCTCCCTGCATGTCATGAAATCTTTATGATAACATATACCTCGCTGCCTCTATCCAGTCATTGAAAGGACGACCTCTGAAGGCATCTGCATCTCCAGAAACCATGTAGACGGTCACAGAAATTAGTGAGCGCTTTCCCCATCTGCAAACAAGAAGGGAAAAAAAATAAAAGGTTAGATGTATAAGGTAAAACACATTCTAACACACTCAAAAACTGCTGGGTTAAAACATTTTTTTTTAGGACAGAACATGTTCTGAGTTGATTTGAATCAAATGCTGTGTTTTACCAGTTAACTCACAAAACCTGATTTCTCATTTGACCCCAACTAGTGGGTGTAATTAACTGATTTTCAGTAAAAAAAAAAAATCACCCTTTTCCTGGGGTATGTCCTGTCTTATTACCTTCAAACTTTTTTTACTTCTTAATTTTTAATCGTGATTAATCACACGATTTTCTGAGATCAATCAGAGTTCTGAAGGCAAAGAACCTGCAAAGAACCTACACAGCCACATGCAAACTGCATGCAAAAACAAGCAACCAACCCCAAGATTCACACACAAGGCCTTCTGGCTGTGACAATGATAATAATAATAAAAAGAAGAACAATAGAAGAACAATAAAAGAAAGGAATTAATACCAGTGTATCACTGTAAATCCAGTGGACATGTGCAAGCTTTGTACTGAGTTAATAAAACTGAGTTTAACCGACTTGACTCTAAAAATTCAAAATATAATGAAAATTCTCCCTGAATGAAAACTCAGCCACCAGCATGATCCCAGGTCAGAATTTTTATGGTGATATGAGCTTTAGATTATGCTATTACTACAACCTACTAAATATACAGGTAAAATATTCAAATTAACCAACCATAAAATCCTACCTCCTGTATGTGGTGTGAATGTCTGACTGCAAGTGAAGACTGAAACACTCTGGAGGTTTTTAGTTCCAAAGAACTTCATGTTCAATTGAAAATTGTGTAGGACCATTACATCATCACATAAAAACCCGGGTAAGTGTCAGTATAGTCAATATGGTGCTTTATTAGCTGCTTACAGATAACTGGGGACTTCCCTAAAGGTTTGGGGATGACCAGTTTAGCTTTATTGTGGCAAGATGAAAAACAAAAATCAATACTAGGGAAAGCATGGACCAGCACTGAGTGGCCAATCTGCTGGGATGTTTCAGGATTGTGCACTTTAACATCTCTGACAGGAAATTGCTGGTAAATGGTTGTATTTATATAGCGCTTTTATCCAAAGCGCTTTACATGATGATATGTCACATTTACCCATTCACACACACATTCACACACTGATGGCGGAAGCTGCCACGCAAGGCGCCAACCACAACCCATCAGGAGCTATGTGTCTTGCTCAGGGACACCTCGACATGAGCACGACAGGCCGAGGATCGAACCGGCAACCTTCCAGTTACAAGACGGCCACTCTACCCACTGAGCCATGCTGGTGAGGCTCTTCCTTCAACCCTTAGATGTGTAAGCGGGTCAAAAATGACCCGGTGAGCTCATTTTCTTGCAACATCTTGCAATGACAAGTTTTAATCGTTTCTTTTTCCAACTATTCCTCAAAAAAACATGTTTTTGATATTATACCATTTAATTTTGTAAGCTACCTTTTATAATTTTGAAGAGACTGTAATATTTGTATTACTACCCCAAGCTCTTTATCAATGACAATATCGTAGAAGAGGTGATGCAGTGCACAACAGCTGGAGGAAAAGAGTGAAAAGATATCAACAAAATGGATGTTGACATTCTTCGATTGCTGTTCTGTGTAAAAAAAAAATAAAAAATTCAGTCATCGAAATGTTCAAAATCTGTTACAAAGTGAAAAATGAACACATTTCAAAGATGAAAACATTCTTGTGTGGACAAAAATATAATACAAACAAAAATACAAATTATTATTCTGAACCAAAATGGCATAAAAACACATTGTTTCTAATAGGGGTCATTTCTGACCCACGTATGGAAGAGCATAAAGAAGACAAAACAATATTTGGCAGGAGGTCATAATGTTATGCCTGAACAGTGTACAACACACTGCAGTACTTACTTTCACCAAACTCTTCACAGAAACAATGCTATCACTTCTTTCACAGCCTTGAAAGAGAGAGGCATCTGACCTTTTAGGCAGCTGCTCTCTAATGCATAACATTTCACCTACACATTGAATCTAAAATTCTCCAGTTGATTAATCTCACTTGAAGGAAAAAGAGTGTTCACCGCTGCAAAGTTAATCCACTAAAAGAGGTTTTATGTGACTGTATTAAAAAGTCAGGCCTTAACTCAGGGCAGCAGCCTTCCTCTGGATGAGCTGAGACTAATAATGTATCTGTGACAAACAAAGGCAGCATTTATCACGGAAACACACAGAAGATGAAATGAATGATATAGCTTAATAAATTAAACCACAAAGAGCGGCGCAAATGTGTGCTTTTATGGTGGATAACTGGAGACTGGAGGATAATTTGATTAAATAAACAGGATGGCTCCCAGATAAGACAATAAATCACTGAGTTCTTGAGCAACCCAGCTAAAGCGATATGAGAAAACACAAACCAAGGCTGTGGAATGTGAAAAACAAGGAGAAATGCTGTAATATGTACAATTTTAATTCAAAATAACTGTGAAAATTGTGTGATCTCTGCCCCCTGTGTTTTACAGTGGCTGCACCCAGTCTTCAATGTGCAGGTGGATTAAACATTTTTCTTTTTTATGATAATTAGCAGCAGTGGCGCAATAATAATTAGAAATGTGTAACCAGGGAGGTTCCATGAAAATAAACCTGGGTGCTGTCAGTGGCGCTGCTGCTTTAATTAACCTACAAACGAGCCTATGGTGAGGAGAGCTGTGGACATGCTATTATGCTCCTCGGGTCCCTCCCAAAGTACGTGTGGCAGGATTGTTGCCACACTTGAGTTTCTTATTAGCCCACATCTGCACCACCTCTATATGGAAAACACGAAAAATAATAAAGCGATCCACTGTCCAGAAATGCCCGGCTGCAGACAGGCCTATTAGCCCTACCTTATCGTGAATAACACTGCAGGAAAAAACAAAACAAAAAAAAACACATGCATGCAAAAGCTTGATTGTCTGCTATATACGCTCAAACACATCTCCCCCATCACAAAGATATATTTTCATTTTATCCACAATGTTGGCTCCAAATGCTCCCATTTCTCCTAATGTTTTGTTCAGCAAATAAACTGTCAAATCTTCACCCACAGAGCTGGAAATGATGCCGACAAAAAATGGGGAAAAAATGCCGTGCTGAAGACACAGAAGTGGGCCTTTTAATAGTGCCACAGAAAATCAGCTCACCTCAGTCGAGACGCGCTGCGCTAAGCTGCTTCACCTCCCTCCTTCACGGAGCTCCTAATGCATTTGTTCCTCGGCGGTCTTGCAAATGGGATTTGATGGTGAGAGGAGAAGAGAAAACGACCGGATTGGAGACGAATGAGGCGGCCGCACATCGCAGCACTGCGGGCTGTGGACTGATGCTCCCCCTGCAGCAACAGCGGAGAGACGCACCGCACCTCAGCGCAGCGGTCAGTCAGCGGAGCGGCAGCAGCATCACGGAGCCCCGACAGGCGATCATAACTCAATCCAAGATCACCCTGATGTTAAAAACATCCGGCATCGCATTTTACTATGGATCCCAGTAACAGATCGTGCTTATAGGCAGCAATAACGTGTGCATTTGTGCGTAAATTGGTGCGTGTGTGGACGTTTATTTGTGTCTGGTATCATGTGTGGGAATGTGAGAGCTAAATTGGATTCTCTCACTGGCTAATTTTTACTGCTATTCATTTTAGTGCTTGTGCTAATTTGACACACACTGTATGCGTTTATAGTTTTTTTTGTGCCCAGTTTTCTCTTACCTCCAAGTAAGAAAATAAACCGCATGACTGTAATTTGGCCAAATTAGGTGGCGACACGCCTAGTCCATCAGGGCCAACGCTTCCCGGTGTGAGTTTATTTCATACCGAGACAAACACTGACAGATGCCATGTGCGCAGCTCAAAATCACGATAACACCGCCCGTCCACTCTGCGCCGGTGAGTAAACAAGCAAACGCAGAACCGTTGACGGACGGCGGAATCAGCCAATGACAGTGCGGCGTATCTCGCGTTCACCAATCAGCTGCTACCATGTCAGGAGTTCTGTGTTTTGTTACTGTCAGGCAAATGGAGCGATGAGGAGAGAGTCAACGATGGCTGCTTCCACCGTAAGATGGCTCAAGAGGCTGTACGTTTTCCTCTTGATATGTCCCCTTTGTGTCCCGGCTTTCTTGAACTTAGAGGAGCTTAACGAGATGAAGTACGGGATTCAGATTCTTCCCGACCCCGTCATCCTGGGGCAGGTGGGTGAAGGTGTTAGCTAGCGGATATCTCGTTAGCTAGGATGTAGGCTACCGTTGGCTAGCGTTAAATGTCTTCCTTTAATGCAGCTAACTGACTTAAATAAAGAGCAGCCTATTTGTTAGGGAGGTTTCTAAAAAGTGTATTGTGACCTTATATGAAAACTTACTAACGCTGGAGTTGTCGCCAAGTTAAATACGCAGCATGTTGTGACAGCTGGCAGGACATCACCTCAACTTCCTCACTTTCCCCTGACTTATTTGATTATTGAAATTGTACACAACAGACAACACGTTTAGCAGCAAACTAGGTAGTTAGCTATTCACAGTCAATTGCTGCACTGTTAATATATGATATATGATAAAATGCTGCAGTTTTCATGCCAGTTTTCTTCTCCCAGACCAAGACAGAGGAGGTTATGATGGTGTCCAGTAAGTACAAGCAGCTGTATGAGTGTCGACTGCCAGCTCTGGCTGTCCGCTTCCATCAGGATCCGGCTTCTGAGCCTGACACACAGGACTACTCTGGACCAGACATCCCAGACCTTCTCAGGCCAATGCACAGTGCTCCATGTCTCGTCAAGGTTGGTCCGCAACTGTTTATCCATGTAATTCACTAGTTCCAGAGTTTCTGCAGGGCATTGAAAAGCATTAATAGTCAGTAAGTTGATTTTGCGAAAATTAAGGTCTTAATTGGCATTAAAATCATTAAATTTGATTCTCAGTGACATTAAAGCTTCTTTCTGTAGTTTTCAAGACAAATATTTGACTATAATAATATAATAATATATAATTATAGACTGCGATTCGTCAGATATGTGCATCTGCGTAAACATGCTGAAGCATTGGGATAATTGTTCCAGCCGGTCGGATACAATTGCCAAAAACGGCATGTTCTTAAAGTGGATGGCAGGCTGGACCAGGTGGAGGAGAGCTGCGAAATGGGGAAACACAAATTCCAGCAAAAATGGCTGGAAAACATGGATTTGAGAGAATGACTGCAGCCCATGGGTGGTCAGAGGTGGTTGCCAGATTCAGAAATAGTGAAATGTAGGGACAGTTTTCATATGAAAATCATCTTTTTAAAAAACAAACCTGTGTAATTTGTAGAGTTCACGGTGGCATTAAAATGGCATTACAAAGCCTTAAATTTGACTGGCTGACTTCTGCAGAAACCCTGAGTTCAATCAGGTGATGAAAACTTTTATTGTTAATACATCATCACTCAGACAGCAGCTGCTGCTGAAATATATTTTGCACATGGCTCTAAATATACCAGGGTAGGTTGATACAGCATGCAAATTGTTCTTTTTTTCTCATTCAGGGAAGAAGTTAAGAATCTAAGTTATATTTTTCTGGCTAAGAAAGGATTAAATTTAGCTGACTGTGCCCAAAAACTTTCCAACTGGTGACAACTTTTCAACCATTGAGGTAATCCACACCCCAGTCAGGTGTGGTTTTAGAGGACAATAATCAGCACGATTATAAAAGGCCACCTTAAAATGCAGCTTTATTCAAATGACATGTCGTCACAGATGATACGAGAAAGACAATAACAGGCTGTTGGCATGCTGGACGCCGGCATGTCAGGCAAGCTCTTCAGTGTCCGCAATGCTACCATCTGTTGTCTAAAAAATCCAGTTAGACAGACAATCTGCCACATGGTGCCAGAGATAAATGTGTCTGACAATTTCATCTTGTCCCCCCCAAAATGTCTGCCATCTTCACCGAGCTCCTCAGGAAGAGTGGGACGACATTTCACAAGCAGCGTCGACGACCTCATTGACTCTGTGCATCGCAGATGTCTGACTCATTACTGATAAATTAAATGCAGTGTCAAAGGTTGTTTTGCTGCGTTGCTCAGTGTTGGAGTGTTAAGAAGGTGGAACATTTGCACAACCTTCCCTAACTGGATACAGATTCAGAATAAAAGCAACATATGAAAGATACACGCATCTGGTGTTGCTCCTGTGGTTTCCCTGGTTTAACGACTTGAGTTCCTGCAACAGTAATCCTAATCTCCTTTCAGTACTTTATCTCTGTCTGGATCTGTGTTCTCTCCTCATGAACCACCTTCTCCATTGTGACTGGAGGAAAGAATGTTGTTCCAAATACCTTTAAAAACCTGCGCATTTTTCCCCTTGCAGTGTTTTTTGTGTATTGTCACGTTCTGCAGCGCATATGGTGAAGGTGGGGGGGGGGGGGGGGGCTTTCTGGTGTGATATGAGTGTGTAACTTACCACTAACTTCCTCTGACACAATAGTCTGGTGAGTATCTGGTTGCTTAAAAACAAGGTGCAAAGATGTGGCATGTTCACCTGCAACTGTGTGTAAAAACAAACTGTATCCAAAATTGGACAGAATGATTTGTTCTATTGTTGATTACTTTAAACAACTTGCCTAAATAAAGAAGTCAATTAAGTACTCTTACATTTAATGTTTTGTCTGTCTTTGTTTCCTACAGACGAAGGACTGGTGGACATATGAGTTCTGCCATAGTCAACATATCAGGCAATACCACCTTGAAGGTGAGAGTTTATTTGTGTTTTTCTTTAATCTACAGTATGTTTTCCATGACCTTTTTTTTTTTTTGACAGATGTTGTTTTTCTTCTCCTCAGACACAGAAATCAAAGGGGATGTTCTCTTCTTGGGTTATTTTGAGTCAGAATTTGATTGGAGTAATGAAACAGCAAAGGTAAATGTGCCTTCATGTTGTGGTTGCACTTTTACGGATAATATATTTTCTACATGTATATTAAAAATGTCAAAAAGCTGAATTGTTTGGCCATATAATTGTAGCAGTTACACGCGGCAGTGGGAAGATTACAGCTGAATATCTTGATTGTTTATTACACGATTCGGTAAATAAATCTCTTTTAAATTTAGCATGTCGAACAGAAGTATTAGAATTTTCTTACTGTTTTCCAAAATGCTTGTCAGACACATAGTCTAACAAAATGAAGCTGTTGATGCTAATAACCAACATAATTTGTTAAGCTGTCGCAGTTAATAGAATCAAGCTGAAAGTCACAGACAAAGAAAATTATTTAAGCATTACAGTGCTTTGCTCTTAACCCTTTACGCTTCAGTGCGTCGTAGGTGTACCGCCAGCGGTACACTTACTAATTTGCATAGGAATTTCAAGAATGTCCGATGGCTGCAAACCCGATTATACAAACACTATACGCCGATGGAAAGCTTAGATTCTCATGAATCCGCCGGTATAAACCACTTTCAGATGTGATTACCACAGCGGGTGAGAAAAACACATTTGTCCGACAAAAACAAATATTCATCCATCCGTTCTCTATACACGGCTTCAACGCACACAGCGCGACTCACATTTCCGGGTTCATTATTACACACAGAAAAAAAGATTCCACAAAAAACGGCCATAATCCAACCTTTTACATCCAGACAACACAAGCCAGTAAACTATTTTGTCCAAAACATGTCCTGAAGTCGGTATAAAATCCACGAATCGGTCGTTTTCAAGGAAATGCACCTCGCGGTGTGCATCCAATATTCCCTGTATTTTTCGTAATTTTTTTATTTAAAAATAGAATATTAGCGATTTTTTTTTTGTACTGAAAACGGCTGGAATTGACTGAAGCTTAAAGGGTTAAAATCAATCCTATGGGGAAAAAATGTAAAGGATATGTGTATACACTGAGCTGCCAGTTCATCAGATAAACCTAAGTAAAACTAGTGTAGTCTAATACATCAGTGCTGCAGTTAGGGGTGCTGTTGGATAGCGGTGTTTGATATTGAGCAGTGTTTGTATATTCGGTGAGTTATCAGCTGACAGATGCAACATCACTGTGTAAGAACACTACAAATCTTTTCAAATACATCATTTTGCTGTCTTTCTTCCAGGCCTCCAAGCAACACAGACTGAAGCGATACCACAGCCAGACTTATGTAAATGGCTCCAAGTGTGACCTAAATGGAAGTCCCAGAGAGACTGAAGTTCGGGTGAGCCATTTCACTTTAGGAGATATTTGTATCCCACACAGCTGGAGCGCATTTGTCTGTTTGTCTTGTTTTGTTTAAGTTTTAATTTCTGCTTTGCTGCTCCAAACACGGGCTGCACACTGGAGTAGTGGTTAGCACTTTCGCCTTGCAGCAAGAAGATCCCCAGTTCAAATCCCAGGGTGGGCCTGGGATCTTTCTGCATGGAGTTTGCATGTTCCCCCCACAACCCTAGTGAGGATAAAGCGATGTATAGAGAATGGATGGATGGATACTCCAAACACGGATACATTTATATGGAAAAATTGAAGAAAAACAGGCCTAGTTGCGTATTTTGTTGATTTTTGGAGATGTAATCACAAGCCCTTCAGCAAACAGATGTCGCACTCTTACTTTGCATGCATGGGAAATATTTCAGGCACTCTACTATTTGTGGAGTCGCAGAACTTCTTAATCCTGTAAGGACGTAAGTGACTTGCCAGAAGTTGTAGTGCAGGTCAAGAATTGTCAGCTGATGACGATTCCAGAGCAGATAAATTCTTCGACTATTCAAACCTTATGGTAGCTAACCACTCAGCAACTCTGTAAACATCTGACAGAGGGTCTGTAAATCAAGCTCAGGCTCAGTGTGGTCTACGTGGAAAGGTCACAACAAAATACGAGCTGCAACGTTGAGTAGAATGATTGTGCTTTGGGGTTGTTTAGCAGCAAGTGCCACAGAAACCACGATGGAGATTTCATGCTGTCTGTCCAGAAAGTGACGCTGAAAGAAGACTGGCTTCAGAAAGACCTGAAACTTTCATAGTGGCCCTCATTTTGCCCTGAATTAAGCATCATTGATTATTTTTCAGTGAGATTTACAGTGCCTATCATAAGTATTCACCCCCTTTGATGTTTTACCCTTTTATTGCTTTCATAAAATCAATCATAGTCAATAAAATTTAGCTTTTTTAACAAAAAAAATTATTGGAAAAAACTCTTTAATGTCAAAGTGAAAACAGATTTCTATAAAGTAATGTTAATGAAAGAAAATTATATAAATGAAAATAATTGTTTGCATAATTATTCACCCCCTTTTTAATTTAATGGTCTAATTCAATAGAGGTCCATCAAATTGTTGCCAGTAGTCTCACAATTAGTGAAATGAAGATCACCTGAGTGGTGTGGGTGTGTTTCAAGTGATTGAGTTGTAAAACACCTGTGTCTGAAGGGTCCAGAGAGTGGTTGATCAGTATTCCTGGCTACCATTACACCATGAAGACAGAAGAACACTCTAAGCAACTCAGGGAAAGGGTTATTGAGAAGTACAATTCAGGGGATGGTTACAAAAAATTTCCAAGGCACTGAACATCCCCCGGAGTTCAGTGAAATCAATTGTCAAGAAATGGAAGGAATATGGCACTTGTGTGAATCTGTCTAGATCAGGCCGCCCTCGTAAACTGAGTGACCGTGCAAGTAGGAGACTAGTGAGAGAAGCCACCAAGACCCCTACAACTATTCTGAAGGAGTTACAAGCTTCAGCTGCTGAGATGGGAGAGACTGTGCATGTAGCAACTGCTGCCCGGGTTCTTCACCAGTCAAAGCTTTATGGGAGAGTGGCAATGAGAAAGCCACTGTTGAAGAAAAGTCATATTAGATCTCGACTAGAGTTTGCCAAAACGCACGTGAAAGACTCCTTGGTCAAGTGGAAGAAGATTCTTTGGTCTGATGAGACCAAAATTGAGCTTTTTGGCCATCAGACAAGACGTCATGTTTGATGGAAACCAAACACTGCACATCACCAAAAACACACCATCCCCACTGTGAAGCATGGTGGTGGCAGCATCATGCTGTGGGGATGTTTCTCAGCAACTGGACCTGGAAGGCTTGTAAAGATAGAGGGCAGAATGAATGCTGCAAAATGCACTGAAATCCTGGGGGACAATCTTTTTCAGTCTGCAAGAGAACTACGTCTTGGGAGAAGATTTATTTTCCAGCAAGACAACGATCCAAAACATACTGCGAAAGCTACACAGGAATGGTTAAAAAAAGAACCAGGTAAATGTTCTGGAGTGGCCGAGTCAAAGCCCAGACCTCAATCCTATAGAGAATTTGTGGCTGGACTTGAAAAGGGCTGTTCATGCCCGATACCCGCTCAACCTGACAGAGCTTGAGCAGTTTTGCAAAGAAGAATGGAGCAAAATTGCAGTGGGCAGATGTGCAAGACTGATTGAGACCTATCCACACAGACTCACTGCTGTGATTGCAGCCAAAGGTGCATTTACTAAATACTGACTTGAAGGGGGTGAATAATTATGCAGACAATTATTTTCATTTATATAATTTTCTTTCATTAACATTACTTTATAGAAATCTGTTTTCACTTTGACATTAAAGAGTTTTTTCCAATATTTTTTTTTCTTAAAAAAGCTAAATTTTATTGACCATGATTGATTTATGAAAGCAATAAAAGGGTAAACATCAAAGGGGGTGAATACTTATGATAGGCACTGTAAGTATGCTCTGTGTGTAAGACAATCTGAAGGTGTCTGAAAGGAAGTATTTTCAAGCTGTTCTACCTGCAAAATGGGGATTACTATCAATCAGTCTTTATTTGTATAGCACTTTTCATACAATGAAATGCACCACAAAGTGCTTCGCAACATTAAAATACTACCAGAAGAGCCTAAACTTCTGCCCCTCCCAATATCTATTGTGTTGTCTATTTTAAGTTTGTGAAATTGAAAGTAAAAACACATTAATGCTTGCAAGGATTTTTGTTGCATTTTATTATTTTAGGTCAGTGCATGTTTGCATATTGTACCTAAATGAATGCCTGCATCTCACACAGTTTTATTGTATTACCTCCAGTTTGTGTGTGAAGAAGGCTCAGGTGACTACATTGCCAGAGTGGATGAGCCTCAGTCTTGTCGGTACGTGCTGACGGTTCACACCAGTCGCACCTGCCAGCATCCATTCCTGCGACCACCGTCCACTGCCAAGCCACAGGGTATCGTGTGCCAGCCAGCGCTAAGTGCCCAGCAGTACATGGATTACGTCAAGGCCCAAGTCTGTGAGTGTGCAGTTAAATGAAGGTCACAGTGATGCAGCGTTTGGAGAGCATCTCGTCTCCTGACTTTGGCGTTTTTTTTCCTGTTGCATGATGTAGGACAGCGTGATGCTAAATACTGCAAACATAGAGTTGCACAATCTTTCAAAATTCAACGTTAGCATTTCATTGTTGAATTTTAAAATCACAAGAAATCTGTGGCTTGTTCTTTCTTCTGTCCTTCCCTCATCCGATCTCCTCCTTTCTGTTCCCAGCCGACACAAAGCGTAAAGTAGAGCAAATCTCCGAGGAGCTGAGGAGCCTTGATGAGATGTTAGCTGGTAATGGAGGAGCAGATGGAGCAGTGGAAGTAACAGCAGAGGAGACTTCACCTGCACCAGGAAATGACCTAGACGAGCCAGACAGAAAAGGTACATGTGAAATGCACTTCTCAGGGAGTCTATTTTTAAAACAGTTTTATACAAAGTGCTGTTTTTCTAATGTGTATTTGTATTTTTTTGCTGCTACTGCTCTCTCTACCTCTTTTTTGATTTGATTGTATTTTATTTCATTTATTTTTTTCTTCTATATAAAGCTGACTTGAGAAAACCCACAAAGAATCCCAGTGTTAGTCTATTCTATTCTATTCGAGAACTTTTCTCACAGTAAATGCCGGTTTCTGTTTTGAAACAGGTGCTGATGAGGATGATGTGTCGATTGATGCAGAGGCAGAAGATTCAGAATTCTGGGAAGGAGTCACAAAACCAGGGAATTCAAAAACATCTGCTTCTCAACAAGAGGATCAGGTATAGAAATGCATCTTAGAAATGTGTGTTTTCCCTCAAAATGGATGATCCCTTACTAGAGTCCATGCACTGATGATAAATAAAATATTGATTTTCAGAACTCAGTTGAATTGTTTGACAGAAACAAGCTTAAAATAGAGCACAGTTTTCAAATTCTGAGCTTCTTTGCAGAATTACCCTCTAATAATTTCATGAATAACATCCACAGTAAAGTAAAACTCAGGACAAGTATTTTGATTTGAAATAATTTTTTGCATTTTGCTGTTTGATTATTGCTTAATATTTTCATAGTTGATTTTTTTCTTTGGATAGATATCTTGGGAACCAGTGTGTTAAGTCTGTGTTGATTTGTAAATATTTGCTTTTCAAAGTGATCAGTGGAAGATTTGAATGAAGATTCCTCTGAATCAGACCTAATTTGGCCACTAGAGGGTGTAGGCTGACACGTTATCTCTCCATTTCACAACACTAACCTAATTTTCTGTCATTCGCAGGCAGCAGATGGTGGCTATAACTCACATGCAGACAATGAAGTCGTAGATGACGGTGATGAAGGTAAAACACACAAGGACGTCCAGTGCTACTCATTTAGCGCCGATTATTTAATGACAAATCAAAGAAGATTAATGGAAACCACATAATGTTTTTTTTCTTATGCCGTTATCTGATCTACAAACTGAACAGCTGTTAGCCCAGATGGAGTCCCTTGTGGTCATCTGTTAAGCATTTCTTTTGTTTTTCTCTTTGCTCTTAGTAGAAAAATTCAACTTTAAAATCATCACTGACCCAGCCGACCTGATGAAATTTGTTCAACACCTCAAAGAGAGTAACAGAAAGGTCAGTACTTGCCAAGATGCTATTTTTTATTTGCATCATTTGGAATATTTTTTTTCTTTTGCAGTGCGTTGTTATTGCAATCCAATATCTTATTTGTTAGAAAGCACAAAACCAAGACAAAAGTAGAGGAGAGACACCAACGAGCAACAAGCTGCCGGAGAAGCTCAGTGAGGAGGAGAAACACGAAGATGAACTCCTGCTACAAGAGTTCGAGGATGAGATGGCCGACCTCTCTGTGCCGTCTGAGAAGATTGACGAGATAAAGGAGGAAATGCAGAAGGAGTTTGACAACATCATAAATGAGGTTTCAGAGAAGAGACAGTCTATATAGAGCTCATACCCATTAAAATTGTATTAGGCATCATGAAATAGTCTAACGTGATGTATGGCTTGAATGTGACTGGCTCCTCTGTGTGTTAAAGGCCCAGCAGGAACTGGAGACGGAGGGTCTGAAAGGGGAGTTTGATCGCACTCAGGCAACACAGACACTGGAGACAACACTGGATAAGCTACTGGATCATCTGGAGGACAAAGATGCACAGGACCCAGAGCAGCACACATCAGGGGTGCAAAGAGGCAGCGACCCCACCAGAGGCAGCCCCAGCCTGGCCCCGAATCAGCCAGGTAACCAGGCAGCCTGCCTCTCTGCAGTCACATGCACGTCCATTCACTCTGTGTCTGGCTCAGTCATTCTCACGTTTCATCCATATGTGCAGCAGATGTTTGCTGTGACATCCTCCATCTCAGAAGAGACGCACACATGGAGTTTGATGCAAAAGAAAGAATTTATGTGATCAGATTGAATTCCTTGGGTCAGTGGGTGGTGATTGCTCTGCAGCCATTTATGTAACTGTGGGTGACTTCAAATTGTAATTTTAATAACTGAAATCAAACGGTAATTAATTGAAATCTATGATTATAATGTTCATATAGCAGTGTTTTGGATGACACATTTTTGACTTCTCACCTCCATGCTGTGACCCTGCTTTGGGTTTTGAGGTGAACTGTGTTGTTTGTCCCTCTTTTGTCTCGTCACCTCAGACCAAGCGGCTGACGACCATGTTAAGATCAAAATAACTAAGTATAAGACGGGCAGCAGCCCTGATGGGGAGGTCAAAGTTCAGGAGATGGGCGAAGGAGACCCCCAGTGGCAGCACATAAAGGACGTGGTTAAAGAACAGCTAGAGAAGGCAGGACTGAAGGCCGAAGGTATGAAGGGGGAGTGCCCGAAACACTCACGGCCTTTTCTCTCTTCCATCTGTTATCCTGAGCATACAGTTACTGTATTTTCTCTTATCTTATCAAAAAGTGTACGCCTGTTAGATCATTTGTAAAAAGGTTCCGCCCTTCAAAAGGCACTTAATATCATTGCAAAATTAAAAGATCATGAGAGCAGAAAAATAAATCTCTTGACAGCTGAAGCTCGTCTTAAAGACAAGTGGAAAAGTGTGTCAGCCATGTGTGTTCTTTCTTTTTCATCCACTGTTGTTGTGTTTGTGCCATTCATCATTGTAATAATTCACATAAAAGACAGTTTTCTTACCCATGAGCTGCTTGGATGTACGTGTTTAACTGGCAAGTCCTCCTTTTTCCCTGTTTTTCACTTTTAGGTAAAATTGAGGTGAAGATTTTGACACGAAAGAATGCAGAGGAGGCAGGTGACCAGTGGCTGACTGAAGAGGATACAAAGTCCTTCAGGGAGCTGCTCATAAATCTCTTGGTAATTTCAGTAGTCATGACAACCTTGTTTATTGGGTTTGTTCAGATTCTTCTTAGTGTGAGTTTCACACGCACAGTATTTGATAGCAGCGGTGTGCTGATGAGTTTTTGTAGTAAATGTTTGAATCTGTATGAAACAGTGACAGTCATTGTTCTGCTTCTATAAAAAGTCATGAAGTTAAACACACCTCTTGAGTGATCATATGGTGAAGTCATTAGAGTATATGATAGATTTGTAAAACCTTTTAGGGCTGTTTAGACTTCAGTTATGTGTTAGCACCAAGCATTACATGTGATGGAGTATTTTATTATTTCCAAAATTTTACAAAAAGACAAATGTTTCTGTTGTCTGGATCACATGTAAACTAATGTAGAACTCTAACTTTCTGGCAGAGATGTAGATGACAGGGTCCATGTCACTCTCATATCAGCACTGATGTCTGTTAAACATAAGGCATGGCTCACACTACAAGAGTTTTGACCTAATTTGCCCCATTTTACCCCTCTGGGCATTCAGAAGAGAATTCTGGTCTGGGATCTTGGTCTGAACCGATGTTTGACCCAGATTGTCTTTTAATCTGAGGCGTTTACAGATCCAGTCGCAGACTCATGAGGGCCACTCTGATAATATCAATCTTGTTTGATATTTGCAAGTTAAAATCGCGATGGGTACAATTATGTCACCACCTGGAGTGGTGGATGATGTTTCCAAGCCACTTAACACTCCTGGAGGGCCAGCGTTGGCTATAGATATTAAACGTGATAATTAAAACCTCACCTCCAATTCTCACTGAAAGTCAAATGACTCATGTTTACTGCATCTTTCCAACTTTTAGTCACATCCAGACTTGTTTAGGCATTTGCTTTCTTTTTTTTCTCACTGCAAACTGTTATTGGCATTACAGCAAATTAATCTGCTTCCTCATAGATCTCTGGCACAACAGTCTAAATCACATCGTGTAGGGTGTGATCGATGTGCCATTATTTTCTGGTCTTGTAGTGTGTGCATGTCAGAGATTAGAGACAAGAATATCTCCAAAGTTTCTCTGTATGTGTGTGATTGTCACAACTTCAAAATCTTTAGTTTTTACAACGCCCATACTGTGAGCCTAAGCCTACAGCCACAGACAGAAGAGGAAAGTAAAAACCAAACTGGGTTTACCACAGTGTAACACCTTTAACTAGCGTCTTAAAAAATGACTACATGTTTTATGAAAGCTGGCATTAACCCACGGTACAGGAAAAATAGGCGTGTACTCTTTTCAAACAAGAGACGCCACATTTTTTTTTCTGAATAATACTTTGGGTATCCTCTCTCTGATCACAAGAGCAGGTGTGTCAGAACCTTCAGTAATTGTGCAGCTGTATACACAAGGTTGGGCACCTCTAGGAAGAATAATGCTTTTCATTTCGTGTGCAAAATAAATACAATTGTGGTATGTATAAAAGTCTGGACAGCAGACTGTCTTTGTCAGATGTCCTTATTGAGCCCCTCCTCCTCACAGATCAGTTCCACTTCTAGGCTGTCCTGTATGCACAGAAACTTTAAGATATTCACACAAAATTTCAGTGATGTTCGCGTCCAGAGACTGTCGGAGCCACTCCCAAAGCTGCACCTTATGCTTATTGAAGCCACTCATGGTGAATTCCTCATCATCCTGTTGTAGAAGCAAAAGTCTTCTTAGTTTGAGTTTCTTCACTGACTGACTGATATTCACATCAGAATTTGTTGATATTCAGAGAAATCCGTTCTCCTGTCTATGCAGTGCATTTTGTGCCACTGACTCCCAAAGCGGGTAGTTCCAATTCCGCGCAAAAAAGTAGTTGCCGTTTTCATCAAATTCTGTTTTTTTTTTGGTGATTGCAGCCACAGAACTGAACTCAGGTACTCGGTTTTAATTGAATCCATCCACAGAGCTGGTTGCAATTCTTGCTTATCCACTTGTTAAGTTTGTAATAAGGTCACAGGCAAGATTCCTTCCAGTTTGTACATCAGACCTGCACAGTGGAGCAACATGTCACCACTCCTGTGTTAAATAAGTCTCCCTGCAGTTATGAGAGGACTGCTTTACCTTTCTGCCCAACAAACCTGCAGTCTTACCACAAAGTTTTCTTGGCTTTCCAAATCTGTCTTGTCTCTCATAGTTCCCCATAACTGCCATGTATTAATGTGATTTCAGACTGTGGAAATTACAAGCTGGAAATTGTTTGTCTTTTTATAACCTGCTTTGTTATTAGCTCAGGGATTGGAGCAGCTGGCGCTTCCTAATGACAGTTCTTCATTTGTCTCACATACCCAATGTGCCAATTAATGTCTGACAAGTTCATGGGGTTCTGAGACTTTACATCCAAGCATGTAAATGGCCGCGACAAATTACTAGTGTTTTTTTTTTAAATTTCCTTTAAGTTCATAAAATAAAAAGTCATGCCACTTTAACATTTTGAAGTTGAGGTTTTGTGGTAGCTATTTACTCATTTTCACTTCAAAAACAACAAGGTGTTTCATTTTCAGGGGTTGCTCAAACTTATGTATACAAGTGTAAGTTCAGAAACACTTCTCTCTGTTGACTATTGCTGCACTTTTTTTTTTAGCGTTCAGAATATCAGCATTGTTTGAGTGGTTTCTTTGATAACAATCAAAACTTTCCCGCCTCTTTGTTTTCCTCCTTACCAGACTGGAGGCACCGAAGAAGTTTACAAAGAGCAAAAAAGGCAGCAGGAGCTGGAGAACAACTATAGGTTTGTGTGGGGAGAGTCCCAGGAGGAGTCGCAGTCATCCAGCACCTCTGACTCAGACGATGTGGACGTATGAGTTCATTCAGTACATGCAGCGCACCTGTCATGATGGTGAACTCCTGTGGAGGCCAGCAGGGAGGGGGGACTCTGAAGTGTAGTCTAGTTAATGAAAAGGAGCCCACTTGATTCAATTATTGCTGTAAAACATGGCAGATAATATCAGCTAAGCCGTTTGCACATTCAGAAAACGTGTCTGTGTCTCTCGCCTAGGCAATACCATAGGTGTCCTCAGTAGGCGCCGTTTCTATGTTGCCTGATGAAACTGCAATGTGTCAGCTGTACTTGTGCAGTTGAATGAAGTTATGCATTTCCCCTTTTTGATGGGATTCAGTTTTGATAGATGGCTAGAACAGCCGAGTGACATACAGCACGTACGTTTTTAGAAACTGTCAGCAGCACACTGTTTGTCCACAACGAAATTACTACTTGCATTTGTCTTCTATGCTGCCAATGACAGAGACGTCCGTACCGGCAAGTTACTCGGCAAAGGGATTTTGTGTACCTCAGCAGTCTGAATGAGTGTCTGCATAGGTGGTTCCACTTATTGTTTACTCAAAGTACAATTGTGTCTGAAAATGAAAAAGCAAAAAGACAAATACTCGAGGCTTCACGCTCCAAATCTCACTGGTCTTTGAAACTTTCTGACACGCTTTGTTTGGTGGACGAGTTAAAAGTAAACACAACTATAGATTACACAGGTGTTTGTACACATGCTGTGGCACTTTTTATTTTTAGAAAAGGTTCTGTAAATCCCAAATTTCTACCAAAAACAAAAAAAATACAAATGTTTTGGTCTTTGTTCTGGATTTCATGTACTGTTGAAGGAAATGAAAACACTTAAAGGAGTGTAGTATGATAGGTTTTTTCAGTGCGTACTCTGTTTTTGTTTTGACAAGAATTTAGCTATATTTAATTTAGGAAAGGGAAAACAAAGAAAGCAACACTGTCAATCAGACTCAGTGTTCAAAATTAATGAAGTTTGTACTTAAAGGGCTGAACTTGTATAGTTTGTGAATAACTGCGGCTGCCTGGAACATGTACATAATTATTGTGTCAATATGTTTTTGAATTGATTTCTTGTATATTAGATTACGTGTGGATTGAGAAGTAAATGTGTTTAAAATTTCTGACTGGGCTATCTTTTATGTGAAACTTAATGGCATTTTGGGGCATACTCTTATTCATTCTCCCAGGCATTTTTTCCCCACGCAGTCAGTGTCAAGAGGCTCAACATAAGATGGTGTATTTATTTAGTCATTAGCTGTATCTGAGTATCCAGAGGTAACCGAGGCTGTTGGTAACCTTCATGGTTTAACAGACTTTGTTAAAGTTTCTGGTACAAGCCACAGCTCTGTCATCAGTTTAGATGAAAAAAAAATGAACAGTTTTAAAATCTTCAATTTCTCCTAAACATTTGCAAGGGTTCTGTAACAATGTTGTTTTTCTGCAAATATCATTTTGATCCTGACAGTTTTATTTAGAGACTGACGAGAAAAGATCAATTGAATACAGTATTTTTGTTTGTGTTCTTCATATATATCCATGAAGAACACTGTATTGACTTCACAGTTTTGACAAATGACCATCTTCGCTCCCTTGTAAATATATGCCAACACTCTCTTGATTTGAAGCAATGCTTCTGGATTCAGCCACATACTGTTTCCATTTTAATGTTTAATTTGGATTTTATATTTGTATTGCCTCTGTACTTGAATGCTGTGGCTTAGCAGAACAAGAGATGGTTTGTAAACATGCCCTGCAGGCGACTTTGTCGTTAGTGCTCTACAAGCAACACACAAAGCTGTAAATTAAATAGCTTTATAGCAAACATTACCATTGTTTATTTAAGTCGCTGCCCTTACACTCACCGCAACTTTATCTGCTGTTCGGACTTACAGTCCTTGTGCAGGTATAAAAAAGCAATATAAACTAATACAGTATTCCCTGAATATGATGCCAGTCCCAACCCTCTCTTAAGCTCAATGTTTAGTTGGACTGAACTGCAGAAGAAAACAAAGGAGGTGTGACGGTTTGCATCCGGGAGCAAAAGTGCTTCACCCGGCTTCTCCACACTCCACATAGACAGAAGGGGAAGTGAAAATTGGTGTGACTACTGTGTGAAGCTAACAGCTGTGAATGTCATTTACCATTATTATGGCCTGCAAAAAGTGAACATATTTCAACAGACAAGCCACAGTATATGAGAGGGTGGGATAACTATCATTAATAGATCCTAATACAAGGCTAAGGTAAGTAAATACAGTAAATGTAGTCACTGTCAGATACACCTGGGAAACAAGATGCAAGCTAATACAACTGCTCTACTAGAAACTGTACTTTAGAATAGAAGAATAGAATGTGCTTTATTGTCATTATACAGTGTACAACGAGATTGAAGAACAACGAGATTGGAGAAAAGCTTCTACATTTTCAGCTTTTCTTGACATCAGAGAGGTAATGATTCTACTTCTACTGCATGTGCATTACATGGGTGTCCTTAATAATTTGTCCACCAAATCAACATATATAAACATAGCTTAGATTCGCCATCTTTTTCATGGCTTGTGCCAGATTCCATGGGTGAAGCTAACAAAGTTTCAGTGGCACAAATGTTACAGTTACATTGAGAATCTCTCTGTCCACTAATTCATTTGATGTTTCTGCACAGCAATAATTATGGTGTAATGGATTAGAAGTTTAAATACACTAACCTGACTTTAAACAGCTTTAAAAAAAATGAAAATAATGTCATGGCTTTAGAGACTTTTGTGTACCTGTGGATGTTTTTAGAATCTACCTTCAAGTCAGTGCTTGTTTGATTGGCATCATTGGGCAATCAAAACAAATCAGCCAAAACCTCATTTTAAAAAAAATTGTGACCCTTTACAAGTGTGGTTGATCCTTGGGAGCAATTTTCAAAGGCATGAAGGTCCCACGTTCAACTGTTCAAAGAGTTATATGCAAGAGTAAACACCATGGTACCACGCAGTCATCATACGTTTCAAAAACAACGTGCAAAATACAGTAATTCATGTCCAAATTGCCATAATTGAAAAGGATGCTCTTTAAGAAAACAGCCATTGTAATGGAACCACCACAAAGACAGACTACAGGCTACAGTTCACACTTGAACATGGATTCTGGGATCTTTTCAGAGAAATGTCCTCTGGTCTGATGAAACAAAAACTGAGCTACCTGGCCATTATGACATTTGAAGGAAAAGTGGATCACAAGCCAAAGAACATCACGCCAGCTGTGATGCGTGGTGATGGCAGCATCATGTTTGGAGGTGTTTTGCTGCAAATGAGACTGGGGCACTTCATAAAATGGGTGTAATTGTGGATGGAAATATTAAAGCAACATCTCAAGACATCATCAAGGAAGTTTAAGCTTGACCATTGGTGTGTGAGTGTGTGTGAGAATGGGTCCATTAAAAATACATTCAATGTTTTATGGAAGCTGGCTATGGCTTAAAAAGTGCTATATGTGCTAAAAACAAATGGACCATTTACAGTAAGTGTGGGCCATCTGTTTGCTGCTGAGTCCTCAAAATGGACCAGACCCCGGACATGTTCTAAAGTTTTGGCAAAATGGCTGAAGGTGGAAGCCTTGACATCAATCTAATACAAACTTTGCAGGTAGAACTAAAAAGGCATGTCCTAGCAACACATTCAGTTCTGCAAGGAGTAATGGGCCAAAATTGCACCAACCTATCATAAGAACATTTGAATCAGGATTTTAAAGGCAAAGCGGTTGTGGCTCTTGGTGTCGCCACTGTGAATAATTATTGTGAATGTTTTTATTAAATGCAAATTTGTACGTGGAAGTCCTTGTCCAAGGTTGGTATCTGCACTCGCTCTACATCCCACCTTCCTGCTTCTTCTTCCTGCAACCTGTCTACCTCTGTGACTGATTGGATGCCCTGATAACAGGCTCCAATTCCATTGCAGCAATAATATCAGCACCTGCTTTAAGTGCGCAGCAAATCTATCATTCAGGGCGGCTGTGGCTTCTTGTGAGCAGCTCACCACTGTCTTTTTTTTCACCTGTTGGTAATTACCTGCTGTACCTGGTCTTGTGTCTGCTTGTTAGCAGTTAAATTGTGGTACTTTTGGTCTGAGTGTTCTTGACACCTAATTTCTACAGTACAGCTTCTGTATTCATCTCACTGTGCCGACTTGCAGCTCAGTTGCATCACTTGCGTTTTCTTTTTTGTTTGTGGAAACTGTGACAGGCTTTAGATTTGCTAACCTTACTGTGTCATACACATATTTGTAGGAAAACTGTATTTTGGTTTGGTCAGATAAGCTCTGTACGGTTAAGTCAGAGTAAATCTTTTATTTGCTTTTCTAAAGAGCAGGTTGGAAGCTTTAAAAATAGCTTCATGTCTCTTTAATTGTACTGCTTTCTTTCTGGAGCAGCACTTATCAGGCTCATACGCTCTCCTGTTTTGCATGTTTGCTGTTTTTCCCCTTACTTGGCTACAAAGCTTTGAAATATAAGAGTTCTGTTCATTGGACGATGATAAGTTTGCCTCTGATTGTTATCATCTGGTGAGTAATTATAATCATCTTACCATTTGTGGTCTGTAGTCAAAAATAATGCAAATAACTTATATTTATACTGCTGACCTAGTGGAAATGTGATACAAGAAACAAAAGAGGAAATATATCCTTCTCTCTGTCATTGTTCTGTCACTTTTCTAACTCTTAAAACTGTCATCCAAACTGACCTCAGACAGGGAATGTTTACTCAGCTAAAACATCAAGAAATAAACTGGCTTTAAATGTATTTGGCTAAGATGTTGGCTATGGAAACGCCTCACTTCAACTGTAGGTAAGAGGTATTTTCAATGAATGTATTCAGCATGGCCACTGACTATGCAGGACAAAAGCACCTTGTGAAGTATTTCATTTAGTAAACTGTGTCCTTCAAGATGCTTCCAGGTGCCTTTACAGCCACCGTGACAGCCACTTATCCAGCCCAGATATACAATCATAATGATTTTCTTGTGTATTTTAGGTTTTACTGGTCTTTGCATTTTTGAGTAAATGGATTCCAAGATGTCAAACTAAGGCTTTGACAGGAATATCACATGGAGTGGTTAGAATGCAATCGTGTATGCCACTAATTCACATTAATTCTTATTAAATGTTTACCCTGATGCTTTGGAAAGCATAGTGCCTAAAAGACAAAGTCAGACTTTGTTAAAAGGGTGTGTGACTGCAGGCATGAGAAGGTTCACCCAACTGCTGTCATTCTTCTTTGTAGTAACAGGTTAAACAAGACAAGCACTCAGAGAGCGCAGTACTCTGCCAAGGCTGCTCAGTCATTGCATCGGTTCTGACAGATGAAATCTTAAATTCAAAAAATATTTTGTGGTGAACACAGGCATGTGATGCATGTGTATGTTATGTATAGATAAGAAAAGCGTGACCTAAATATGTAGGGTGGCAGGAATTGATGGGACTCAAACACCTCTGGAATTTAATCATTTGTTCCTTATATGAGTTACGACGGATAAGTCCCGATAAGTCTGCAACCATCGACTTGTAGTAATGATGTGATCGTCAGCAGGCAGCTGAAGTAGCTCACTTGTTGTCATAGTTACAGCGACACTGTGCTGTGATCTGGCAATACAGAAATCTGTAGCAAATCCATGGATCCAGACTATAAGCAGTATCACTGCCAAAATGTAATCACTTGGTCCTTGTGTCATTTCTGACCTTCCCAGAAATTGTCATCCCAATCTGTTTGTCTGTTTTTGAGTAATGTTGCTAACAGACAGACAAACGGACACAGACTGACAAGTACGCTGACAGTCACATAATCCCGCCATGTTGTCTTCAGTTTTTTCTGAGGGAAGAGATCCCCTGATATGAACTATGAAATCCACCGCTGACATCAGTGATTTTAAATGCTATTACCTAGATTTCAAATAAATTATGTTCACCGTCATCTATTGCAGTAACATAAAAGTTAACCAGCAGTAGAAACAAACCAAAAAAAGTATTTTTCTGTCTGAAAAGCTTACTAGCTGACTGTATGTTAAGCTAAAATGTTAAGCTCGCTAACTTGAACTGTTAGCTACTGTTGGCTAAATATCCTTGGTAACTGGTGATTAATATTATTTACATGTAGAAGAATTTAAATTTCAATGTTGATAAAGCTGTAATAAAGGTATAACCCTTGTCTGGGGCCCATAAGTTCCAAATTAATTGACAATAATCACTTTCTTAAAAATTTAAATATATTCTGCATGTATTGGCGAGCTAAGTGACAGTTAAAAGCCAGGGCATGTCAAAATTTTAAAATAATCTGATGTATAAATAACACGTTTTGTAATGATCAAAATTACTTGTGAGGTAAGTTAATTTTAGAAAAAGAATGCATAGATTTATAGCATCTTATTGAACTGAATATGTGTTCACTTAAGCATATTTCTTGTGTACATATTATATTCTTTAAAAATATATTTAAAGAAAATAGGCATTAACCTTTATTAGGGGGCATCTTAACCTGGTTTACCTTCATTTCACATTTTCTCCCTAAAAACGCGGCAAAGTAAGTTGATACAATATTACGTCTATGTGGTCCCACATTTTATTAACTAGAGAACATGTGATCCCTCAACACTGCATTTTCCTGGTCACATTTTGGTTTCCATTTTAGTTTAACAAATTATGCAACCTCATCTAAAAAACATGCGGATGCAAACCACAGTATATGAGGAAATGGCTGCACCGCCGCACCGGCTGCACTTTTCTTTGCGGCAGAAACTATGTTTGCGCTTTATTTTTTGCGTCATTTTGACCGGATGTAACTGTTGGTGTGGACGGAAGGCAGCAGTTAGACAAGTTACATGTAGTCCCTGCAGGGTTGTGGACCACCGTTATACCGCTGTGTTATTCTGCGCGATAAATTAACTAAGCTACGGAGCTTATTCCAGTCGGTTCGGTTCTCTCGGTCGGTCGTTAACGGTTCCGTTAGCTGTGTAGCCGCTTGAGGACGTGTCGTTAACTTAACACTGAAGTTAGCACTGTCGATCAAATAACGGACTAGCCAGTTAGCTCGCACCCAGCTGCCCCGATACACAGGGCAGGGGTAAATGATTAACTGGATATGACTGTAGCTGTAATTTGCCCTTTCTTCCGGTGGGATTATTCCGGTTGCATTTCGCTCTGTTTTCTCGTTGTTTTGCCACGATAAGTGTTGAGTTAGCAGCGCTGTAGGATGGCTAGCTGAGCTAAGTTACCGCTCCGAGAAAAGGCTTCGTCGTGGTCGAAGCTTTCGCTTTTCAGAGCTCATGTTGATCCCAGTGAGGAAATAGCTGTTGGTTAATACAGCTGCTATGATTTCTGCGTTACCTCTGGTGAGTAAACCACACCTTCAACAGGGAGTGACATTTAACTGCTGTCACTTTGTCATTTCTTCACAGTCGCCAGCTCAGCAGCTGGACCTTCACTACAGCTGTGGACCCTTGCGGTAAAACTTATGTCCATGCGGTGTTTCTCTCTCATATCCAGCTCCTGCCTTGTTGAAAGACTGCCAGTGAGGCACCAGGTTCAGCATGAAGGCCCTCGGATCCAGATTCTCCTTTTATGCGGGTTTGTGGTGGGAACCTTCACACTGTACTTGTTCCTGCGGCAGGTGTGGTTTGCTAAGACTCTGTCAGATCAGCAGGCCAGCAGCTATGCCAAACTTCATGACCACCAGCAGCAGCTTGAGGCAGAGAAGAAGATATGGAAGAAAGAGAGGTCTGCTCTTTTCAACCTGAAGCACCCACACCATTTAGGTAAGTCATATAGAAGAAATGTCTCCAGAAATGTGTGCACATGTGAAAAGACATAATAATTACATAAATAGCATGAGCTTCGAAAGTATGTATTTGTTTTGTTTGAGGGAATTAACACCACCCTGCAGACTTCAGTAAATAATGCATCCACTTCCTTGTTTGATCCTTGCTTACACAGTACTGTGGTGGATCAGTGCTTTTTGTTTGTGTGAGCAATGGTCTGTTAACAATACAAATCCCCACCAACACTCACAGTGTAAAGAAAACCTAATTGTTAGATTGTGAAGTCTCTCAGTTATGTTGTTTGCCATACCTTAAAAAACTATTTCCATTTTAAATGTACCTTGAAGGCGGGAAAAGTTATGCGAGTAATAGAATTTAGTACTCTAAATCCCAAAAATGGCACCAGACATAACAACCAGCTGACTGCAAGTGTGAATTCAGACTGCCTGAATTTAACATAATCTATATAATTTACCTTTTTGTTTCTAGGATTAAGACCCAAGCATCACCAAAAGATAGGTCACCAACTACAGTAGACAATAGTCAGTGATACTGGCTGTAACTTTTTGGCCTCTTTCCATGTTTGCCTTTGTAGAGAATAACAACAGGCTTTATGCTGTTTTTAGACCTCAGTAGATTAGAAGACATAGTGTCAGTTAGTAGTTTCAAGGGCTTATCCAGTTACTATTTTGCGTTACATAATTGATGGGCTTCATTGAATTGATATGACTGATGCGATATCTGATTCCTTTCCATCACTTACTATACATACTGAGGAAACAACAGTCTTTTGCCTCTTCATCTTTTAAGACATCCAGTTGTACCAAAATCATTTTTGAAATATTAACATTCTAGTGATCTCTCAACCTCAAGTTAAACAGTCTTTTACAGATATCTGCAGTGCTTGTAAAAGATGAAATCATCCACTTATTTTTCCAAGAAGGCAGGAACTGAGAACATATCACATATACACAAGAATAGCAATGAAATTCTATAAGAAAAAGTATCATTACTTGCACACCACTACACTAATTAAAACAGTCGCAATTATGAGGTATATAAACGAGTAAATCTGAAGGGCCTTTCTGAGCAACAAGTGTGTCAAGGTTCAAACTCATGCTCACGATTTGAAGTGGATATTACAGTGTGAAATGAAGTTATTGTTCATATTCTCTCTGCCAGGTGAGGATAGCAGGGTGGCTGATGAATTGTACAGAAAGGTGCGTATTCTCTGCTGGGTGATGACTGGACCCAACAATCTGGAGAAGAAAGCTCGACATGTGAAGTACACATGGAGTCGCCACTGCAATATTGTGGTCTTCATGAGCTCCGTGGACGACCCCGACTTCCCCACAGTAGGACTGGGTACAAAGGAGGGTCGTGATCAGCTGTACTGGAAAACCATTCGGGCCTTCCATTACGCTTATGAGCATCATGCTGACGAGGCAGACTGGTTCCTCAAGGCAGATGACGACACCTATGTAATTGTGGACAACCTGCGATGGATTCTTGCGAACCACACGCCCGATGAGCCGATTTACTTTGGGCGAAGATTCAAGCCCTACACCAAGCAGGGCTACATGAGCGGCGGTGCGGGCTATGTACTGAGCAGAGAGGCTTTGCGAAGATTTGTAGAAGGTTTTAAAAGCAAAGTGTGCACTCACACTACCTCTGTGGAGGACTTGGCAATGGGGCAATGCATGGAGAAAGTTGGGGTGCTGGCAGGAGACTCCAGAGACACTGAGCACAGGGAGACATTTCACCCCTTTGTCCCTGAGCAGCACCTCACTGCCAAGTTCCCAAAGAGCTTCTGGTATTGGAGCTACTGCTACTACCCCATCTCAGAGGCAAGTACAGCAAACACTGCACTGTGTGTACTCATCACCTAGTACTGATGTCATCCTCTGCATTGTTCTTCTAGTTATTGTTAAAGTTTCAACATGCTGTGTCGTCTTTGTTTGTTCATCAGTGGCAGTTGCATGTTTGTTGTCCAACTGGTAAATCCACATACCATGGAGAAGTTAGAGTAAAGACTCCTCTGCCAGACTGATGCATTTTAACATTCCTTAACAATACTTACTCTGCCGAGGAACACGGTGCAGTTATGTGCCGATCGGCATGTGTTTGTCTGTGAATCTGTCCATGTGTAACATTACTCATAAACGGACGAACAGATTTGTATGAAATTTTCAGGGAAGGTCAAAAATGGCACAAAGACCACCTCATTAGATTTTGGCAGTGATGCAGCTTATAGTCTGGATCCACGTATTTGTTCAGGATTTCCCATTGCAGGATATAGCAGCTGGCATGGCGTCACCGTAACTATGACAACAAGTGAACGCTGTGTCTGTTACCTGCATCAGTTCCCTTGACCCGCTACATACGCAGTTCGGTATCTGTACATAACGTATGCATGCACAACACCTGCCTGCTCACGCAAGGTGATTTTTTTTTATTGATTTAGTTAGTTTGTGGGTCGATCTATATTAAAATGCCAGAGTCTATGTTGGCCTGATTTCTAAATACACAAATTGAGAAATGAACAGTCTTGACGGAGCACTGCGCTCTCTAAGTGCTTTTCTTGTTTTCTTAATGTGTCACATGTGCAGTCACACAGTCCAGATTTAATTTCTACCACCCATTTCTGTTGAAGTCTGTTTCAGAAAATGGAATTCCTGAATGTCTTATTCTGCTTTTTAGGGTCCACACTGCTGCTCGGATGTGTCGGTGTCTTTCCATTATGTAGATGCTTCAGGCATGTATTTATTGGAATACTACACCTATCACCTGCGTGCCTTCGGCTACAAATACCGTTACCAGCCCCCCCTCCCACCAGCCTACAGCATTGAGCAGTCAAGACCCCGAGATTCTGCAGAAGGAAAGAAACTACAGGCTCCTCAGGAGAACGAGCAAGGAGAGGTGGAAAGGGCTGACAGGAAGCTGGATGCAGATCCCCCTCCTGCAGCTGGTAAAGACCCTCCTGCTGCTGACAAACAGTAGGACTGTGTGGATGTGTTGAGAGAACTGATCATTAGGGGAAAGAGGAATTGTTCTTTTGAGTCCATTTTGATCGTTTTAGCTCGTTTTTCAAATTTTTTTTTCTGTAAAAATCAGAAAAACTGTCCCCTTTGAGCCCATGTTTCTGCCCATACAAGGGATCTGACTGCGGATTCTTGAAGTGAAGGACTGTAATAATGCAAACTAGAAGACTGGTTTCAGACTAAGAGATGATTTATAACATTTGCCCTTATATTTCAGTTTTCTTAAGTGGTTTTTACAACCAAGTGTCTTCTTTTTCTTTTAAAGTTGCGAGCACCTCTCTGTAGGCTGTGTATTCAATCGAAAACTAACTAAAGGAAGTATTTTAACAGTTTTCCAGAGCCTTTTAAGTTTGAACTTGCCAGTTTTTAATGGCCTTCTTATGTACTGCAGTCCCTCCAAACTTGATCTACCAGTCCCATCTTCTTGATAGATTGGGTGTGTTTGACACCTTTTCACATATAGAGAACTGTGTGCCTGCCGATTACACGTGTTTATGTGTCTTGAGCTCAGATAACAGCCAGACTAGAACAAAATCCATTCAAAGTCTCCAGTATTTGTTTTGAGCTTATTGTGGTTACCCAGTTTTAGCGTCAATGTTTTAGACTTTGGCTTTGGACTGCGTTTGAAATCCGTTTAATACAGGCAACTGTAGCATTATGACAGTGTTCTATGTGGAGCTTTTTATTTAGTTTTAGGTGAAGTTTAGTCACATTTTATTTACACTTAGCTCTGTGAAATTTACATGAAGAAACTCTTTGTCGCAAAGAATATTTTTTTGAAGTTTTTATTTGAAAGTCTATTTACATGACCAGAGTGGAATTATTATTTTAATTGCAGATTAGTTAATAAACAACTATTTTATCCATTAATCAGGTAGTTACTTTGTTGTATGAAATGCCAGAAAATAGTGAAAACATTTCCTGTCATACTTTCTAAAAGCAAGGTGATGTCTTCAACCTTGCTTTTCAACTCGTATTCAAAAAAGCCAAAATAATCAGTTTATTATTGTATAAGACAAGGAAAAACAGAAAATCCTCTCAAGTGAGAAGCTGGACCAAGATTAATTAGATATACTTATCTACAACAAATGCAGCTTAATACAGTCATTCAGTTATTAATATGTTTTCATGTAAACTGTTTTAGAGAAATACTGTGCACCTCTGCACATGTGGGCAGTAGTCAGAGACATGCTGTCTGAAACTAAGATGAAAGCAAAATGATAACGAAACTAACATCAGAGGAAGGATTTATTGCAGGACTGTTGTGAAAGACGGCTTTAGTTTCAGGTGGACCTAATGAACCGGGAAATACACTGTAATAGACGTCAGTGTACGTAGTTATTTTTGTAGCAAAGCATTGTTTGGATGCATTCATGTATCTCAATGGTTCATGTGAATGTAGTGAGGTGCTTTAACGGAAAAGTCCAAATGATTACATTTATGCCATTCAGCCAAAGATTTCCACAAGGAATAAGACCACACTGAAGACAGACAAACCATCGTTTGTTTGTGTAGTAATGTGTAGTCTTGGCAACATTGCAGTGAATCTCACTGCTTTTCATTTGTTCTTAAAATGGATATATGCTCAATTAACAGCAGAAATTAAGTGTAGTTTCTTTGCTGGCTGGATACACGCTCTGTTGGGAAAGGAAGTCATCATCAAATTATCTGTTATGTCTCTGTAATGTCACTCGGTCGATGACAAACCAGTCCTGGCACATAGTTGTCTATCTGTGCTTCCAGAAACCGGCACTGTATTTGCATACCTAAAGATTTCTCTGCATCTTCCCCCAGTGGACTCATTAGCTTGTGCCTTGTAAATGGAGATTGTATGAGCCTTCAGCTGCACACGTGACTTTGCACTGTGACATTACCACAATGAGAGTGTTGCTTTCAGATGGAGTATTATTTTGTTGAATCCTTCCATTGTAATGCCAATGGCCTTTGGGCAAGCCAGTGAATGACTTGTTCATGACGTGTTTTTTTTTTTTTTTTTTTTTTAATTTCTTTGAAAAATTAAAGTGGGGGGGCCGATGGGGGGCCAGACCAATTCTTTTACAGTGAGTAGACATTGTATATTTTGAAGTATTCATAATATTTCCTATACTAGTTTGTAACCAAACAAAGAGGAAAATTCTAGGAGATAGATTTATGACCAAATACTGGAAAGTGCAGAACAAAACAGAACAAATTTGGCATTTATGTAAAAATTGAATGCACTTGAGTGAAACAGTTGCTGTTTTTCTTTTTAACCACTTGAACTTTTTTTAATTTCTAACGGTTGAAAATGTATGAGGTAATGATGCCTGTGAAAATACATTTTTGTAAGTGTTTACACTCAGTTTCCATCTGTGCATGAACACAGAGCATGTTCAGCTTCATTTTTCATTTCTTCTTTTTTCCGGTTTTAACAAAATCAGCATGTTTTAATTAAAGGTTTCTTTTGAAGTTAATGCACGTTTGTGCAAGTGAATTAAACTGTCGCTGACTCATTGTTGATAACGGCCACGTCTGGTTTCTAATGGGAGTGATACAACACATCCCGTTCTTGACAATCTTCTCAACGTTAACATTTTATCAAAGGGAAAGGTGTGTACAGTGCTGTATTTATATTTGAAATGTATTTATGTTGGTACTGATGTCTAAAGGGAGTCAGTACACTTTAGTGTGTAAATGCGTTTGTGTTAGTATGTGAGCACATGTAATCAGTGTGCAGGATTGTTTTTAGTGAATGGTACTTTAATCACTATAAATAAATGCATATTTTATTGTACATCTTGTTTACAGTTATTTCCATGACATTACATCATGTCAGTGTTTTACAGTGACAGTAAAAAATGCACATGCAGGGTTAATATGACTGTTTCACCTGTCTGTGGTTAAATAACATCTCATACGTTGTCCTCTGTATACAGGAGTCGTGAAGGTTGTCGACTGGAGGTTTAAAGTCTGCGTTGCTAATAGGAGGATGTGTAACATGTCCTGTACACAAAGCGTTGGATCCTGAGTAGAGACAAGCAAGGTTTGGTCAAAAGATTTAGTTGCAAATATAGTTTTCTTTCTTTGTTTATTTTTAGCGAGGAAGCAGGTGAGAATTTCTTACCTCTGCCTCCCATTATCCATGTAGCTGCCTCCCTTGTTTTTAATTATGCACACCAACATGCCTTTCCTGTTGCACACACAGAGGAAAAATGTCTCTAAATTACCTGCACTATATAATTATGCAGTCAGCCGTTAATTGATGCAATCACTATAATGGCTATAATCACACAAAAAGTCCTGATGTTGATTGTATATGAACTAGAATGGAAATCCATCCGTATTTTCTTTCCAAGACCCAGATTAGGCACTAATTTAGGAGATAAAACTTCAGGAAAAGTACATTCAACCATTAATCATGGGCGTGAATCACTTGTGATGCTCTAGTCTGCCACTTCTGCTTGACTTGTAACATCTAGACGGAAAAGTGCTTTGGTGAAAAGCTACTTAAACCAAGTAGGAATTGTTTGCTAGCTTAGGATTTAAATTGAACTCTGAGATTCATTGCTTTGGTCTTTGGTTGTCAAGCTGCTCAGAATGAGACCACAAATATGGATTTAATAATGGTGATATGGAAAATAAGTTGATTTAATGGAGCAGGGTTAGTTATAGCGGCGTTTGCTTCCTCTTTTCTCTCAAACATGCTATACCTGTATGAAGCTTAGTTGAAAAATGTTAGTTTGTATGATCATAACCAGACTTCTTGACAAAATTCATCACGATTTATCACTCTGCATTTAGGAACTCTAGAATGTCCTGCCCACGATATATGTTGATCACAAATTCTTAATGAATCACTACAAGTAACGCATTTTAAGAGACACGTATTAAAAGTTTAGTGAGAGCAGATATACCAGTAGATTTAGTGATATTTGAGTGACTTAATACAGGAGAACCAGCTTCTCAAGATTTGACGTGGCAGTCCGCCTGCATGTAAATAAGTGACACTCCTTTGATGACAGCAATGTTCACATTCTGTCCAGAGAAGACGGATGGTTTCAGAGAGAACTGAAGGAAAACATCTGTTAAATTAGAACAACCATCTCTAAACAGAGGAGTCTACAACTCCACTTATCAGGTATTTATAATGCTATCTTGAGATCTCTCCACAAATAGTTCCACCATCATTAACCGTCTTCAGTTTAAAAGCCTTTTAGACCACATTTCACGTCAGTCTTATGTAAATTGGAGGTGAAAATAAATACCAAGGAAGCGCCATCAGTCAGTCAGTATTGAAGAAGCCTCTTGGGTGTGAGATGAAACGCCTTTAAACAGGATGAGCAGACGCTGTCATCTTTTTTTAAACTATGACATATTGCAATAACTCATTGGATTGTGATAGATGAGGAAATCTAGTTTTTATTTCTAATAAAGCAACCAAAAAAGCTAATTCATATGTTACACATTCTCTTACAAGTGCACTGGGAAGTGAAAAGGAGAACAGAATATTAAATAGCTTCCTATGTGAATTCCTTTCAGTGAGGCAGAAGTCACTCACTTGTCCTCTGACCCAGCAGATCAGCCAGAACCTCATCACTGTGTCCTGCTCAAGACAAACACAAAATATGTTTCAATGCACGTCAGTGTAGGAAAATACTCGATGCTGGTCTGACAGTGAATTCCACTTGAAGTTCTTACTTTTTCTCGACACTGGCATGTTTTTTTGGCCTGTGAAAAGAGTTGCGGTTTAGACGACCAGTGTTAAATCGTCAGTCAAAGAACTGATAGCGTTCACTGCAAACACAACTCACTGTTTGGTTGCGCTGCACTTCTTCGTCCCATTAGACTCACGAAGCTGTCGTAATCGATGTCATCAAATCTCTTCGACGCTGCATCTTCACTAAGACATCCGTCTGACTTCTCCTGAAAGCAAAATAATCATTTGTCAGCCTGTTGCTAATTCTTATGCATTTCAGCTGCTCAAAGTCTGCTGCAGTGATTCAGAGGATCAGGTATGCTCCAACCTGTCTCAGTGGGTTGTAGGTCTCTTCTTTACACATTGACCTCACAGGAAACAAGACAAGGATGATCAGCGCAGCCAGAGAAGCAACAGTGCAGCAGTTTGCAGTTCTCCCCATCACTCTGAAATGGAATCAGTGCTTTAAAAGGATTTCCAAATGATTCAATTCTTTTTATTTGTTTGTATTATTTTTGACATTGTACATTAATACTGAAGGATTAACACTTTATGTTCACAACATAATGATTTTAATGTCTTCAGTATTGATCTATACAATGTAGAAAATAATTATTGAATGAGAAGGTGTGTCCAAACTTTTGACTGGTAGTGTACATCCTACATTAAGTCATACATAAAAACATCGTACAGTATTGTTATATTCTAATGACTAATCAAGAATTTTTAATCACTGGTTAATCAACTGGTATAAAATTGTTACTTTTTTAAAATCCTATTTGTCGGAGAGAGACTCATTTATTGTAAATCCTGTATTTTTTAAAGAATTGTTTATCATTGTGTTTGTTTAGTCTGGTACATACTTTTTAAATAGTGGTTTTATGGCATGTTTTGACATAAACTGCTGTTACGGCTTTCTTTCTGTATGGTTTTGACACTTACTGGGCTGTACTGTGAGCAAAACAGCAGCAGTCAATGATTCACCATCTTTCAATTAATTCATGTCAATAACATTTAATGCTGGAGTTCACTGAAGAAACAGGAGCAAAAAGCCTGCGGACAGTTCATGAACAAATTTATAAAATTAAAAGAATATATAGTTTTTTAGGTATAAGTGGAGAAATACTTTCACAGAATTCATACAGAATGCATCAACTGTTCATCAAACCAAGTACATATTTCCTCAGATGATTATTAGGAAATACTGAAGACACTTTCATTCCTAGAGTTGTTTTCAGCATTTATTAGCATCATAAATATGAACACTCCAGACAGTTTTGTTATTAAGTGTGCCAGTTCATTCATTCATCCAGTTAACCAAAGATTCATGCAGCAGAACAGAAAATAGAATAATAAATGCATCTTCATTTCTTCTGTGAATAGACAGACCAGACTATCGTAAAGTTATTACATTCATCTATTGCAATAAACTACTGCAAAATAATGAAAACTTCATATTCCTTACCTCAATCTGATCCTTCAGTATGAACCGGTGACCTGTTCAGCAGATATCACAGGAGCTCTGTGGCAAGTCAAAACAACGCTTTCTGCTCCGCAGCCTCTGTGTCTCAATTATTATAGTTCTTGAGCTCATTTGTAATCCAATTAGCACTCCACCCACCACCCAAACCCTGAGCCCACCCCTACACACACACACACTCTCTCTCTCTCTCTTTTGGGATGGAACAATAATTGGTTTATAGAGGGAAATCATACATCTTTTCAGTAATGATTATTTAATGAATTAACCATTAAAATGAAATTTGAATGTACATCACTGACTAATCATTAATTATGTCACAAATCCTATCCTTACTGACTTAACAGCCAAATGACCTCATGAGTCTGAAAAGTTGGAAACCATCTTTACTGAGTCGCCAACAGTTCGCTCTTGTTGTTTTGACATAAATCTGCTTACAGAATCATAATTTTGAGACCTGCCTCACTACTTCCAACGTTGAAGCAAATGCTAGTAGTGTCTATGATTAGGGTTAAACTTATTTTGTTAACAAATGTAATGTCCTGAAGTGATGAAACACAACACGTCTATGTGTTTGTGTGGACTGCATTTACAGGATGCTCAGAGAAAATTTACATCTTATTTGCCGCCATGAGAACACCAGAAATATAATACCTTTGCTGCTAGTATTTCTGTATGACATACACTTCTTCCTCTGACATTTGGTGTTTGTATTAAAGAGCAAATTTAATTTTTGATACTTAATTTACAATACATCCCTGTTTTGCACAACATGGCACACAGTTACAGTGTAATATAAATAAGATAACATGGGTCATTATAGAGCTATTTACTTATACATATTTTGTTCTTTTAATAACTGTAAGCGACAACAGTAAATAAAGACCCTTAAACCATGACGTGTGTGTGTATGTCCCAGGAAATGGATTCTATAACGCGCCTGTGTGGCCGGACTTGGAAAGTTTTGTACGCCTACTAGCGGATACTGCTGTTCTGTCTACTCTGTCTCTGGCTGGTGTTTGAAGCATATATAACTCCCACGCTCTCTGAATGTCTACTGAAATGATAAGCGGAAGCCTTCTGACTGAACCCAAAGTCTGATTACGCCCACTTGCAATTTATAAGGTCATATTTTAACAGAAAGTAAAAATCATTTTGTCTCACAAACACCAACAACAACTCCTGTTTTCAGTCCTATAATCCTCACTGTGGTCATGATAGCAATCAGCATAACAGAGGTACATTTAGAACAAGTTTTGCTTGATTTTTTCCATATCTGAAATACATTTAAAGGATAACAAGGAACATTCATTTCAGACTGCTGAATTGGCTTGAAGCTTTGATGTTTATGAGGAAACTTTATGTCCTTGTGTCTGTAATGCTTTTCATGAGCAGATCTGATATGATATTAGTAGAGATGCTAAAGAAATAATCCTGCTCCTGTCAGAGGCAGTGTTTTGTTTGTGTGAGTAAACCATGGAGCATTTCAAAAAAATGAAAGCCTTATACTTTTAAAAATGTTTTTATTGGACTCGGTGAATTCGTGTGTTCTGAATGCTGAGGGGGACTCCTCAATACTCCCCCTGTAGCCTTTAAAATCACATCCACAGTTACTTGTTTTTTGCTTTTGTTGCTTTAGAACATTTCATGAATAGTTTGTTGCATCTATTCACTTTTGTGGCATAAAGTTGAATTATAAACTGGTACCACTTTTATATCTGACCATTAAAAATAAAGCTACAGCAAGCAGTTAGCTTAGCTTAGCACAAAGACTGGAAACAGCAGGAAAAAGTTAGTTTGGGGTTGTCCAAAGGTTATAGAATCCACTAGCAGGACCAAGCGCCTCTAAGATTCACTAGGTGGCACACTATTGTTAGTCTGTACAAAAACTACAGTGAACACTGCACTATTTCATGAGAAGTGTGACTACTTGGGTTCTCTGCTGGTTCACTGCCAACTTACCAGTTCAGCACATAATCCATCATGTAGGCCACAACTTCACATTTTCACATTTCCTAATTTAAATAAATGTGGTACAGATGGAACACTTTCACACTGGCTTCATGATTGTAGCCAACAAATATCACTTGTATTCTGAAAGCAGACAAAAAAAGTATTTTGGGCTTTTCTCGTGTTTATACCTGAATGAACTGGAATTCATTGAGGTAACAGAAATATCCCCTTGTGCCATGATTTCACAACAATGTTGACACTAAATGTTTGCTTCTGCTACATGTCAGAGGGAACCTGACAGACTGGTAGCACTTTAAAGTGTCGTCCTAGTTACATATTGCCACTGTATTGCTTTTTTTTTTTTTTTTTACTGAAAAGGCTCAAAGCTATCAGCTTATGTCAATGCTATGTGATAAGTTCTGACTGGACTCATGGGGCTTATTCCTATACATTAACAAATGTCACATCCCTACTGATTCCTTTGTAAGCAGCCCTCCAGTTACCCATCACACTTCATTATCAAACACCAGCCAGTTGTCTGATTTTACAGACCGTGAACGGACTAAAACACAGGAGTGTTACACAGTGTTGAATGTTGAGGGCTGTGTACAATTAAGGCAAGGCAGGTGTATTTCTATTGCACCCTTCATGTCCAAGACAATTCAAAGTGCTTTACATAAAATATTATTACAGTGAGGTGCAGATAGTTAAAAGATACTGTGCATTTTTAAGCCAAAATGATTCATTTGTGGTCATTTTTCTGGCTGGCAATGATGTAAACAATTGATAAACTACATTGTGCAAGAGACATAAATGATAAACTTTATGTATAGCCTTTTTCTTCTTCTTCTTCTTCTTTTTTTTTTTTTTTTTTTTTTTTTTTACAATTTTACAACAAAAAAATGTCTGTGTCCAAGTTATTGAAATGTAATACCCACAAAATAACAAAACAACTCTACTTTCAGTGCTTGAAGGTACGAGGTGACCCTAGCAACTATACACTGGACAGGCAAGGATAACATCTACAGCATTTTTTTTGAATAGATTAATCTATTAAAAGATCACTCTAGTCCATTAAAACAATATATCTTAGAGATTATTCCATTCTATGAATGTTATATAGCAGTCAGTGGTGGATGCTTTATTTGCAGTGTAGCAGTTTTTCTAACATGCTAATAAGCTTCTTGCATGTCTCCAGCAGGTTTTCCAGGTCTTTGAGGCTGGAGGTCCTCCTCACTGTCACTCCATTTTTCAGTTCCTCCACAGGTTCCCAGTGGGATTCAGGTCTGGACTCCAGCTGGGCCTCTGCAAAAAGTTGCTATTATATTCTGTTGAGAATTTCTTGTCCCTTTTGGCTGAGTGGCTGAGATCATTATTTTGCTGGAACGTCTGATGCTGCAATAGGCCAAGTTTTTTCAGCACACTGCCGGATGTTTTCCTCCACAGTCTTATCGTCTTCCTCTTTTCTCGTGATACCTCATTTCTAATGGAAACACATAATTTGATGACGCCTCTGCTGTTGTTGAATGTCTACTGGAAACGCCACTTCTATACTGGAGTTCAAAATCTTTTTAGACATACTTTGCTTTTACCACATATTGCACACATATTTACGGCTGGTTTAGATTTTATTTGTGTCGCTGCACTGGGGTATAATTTTAACATTTATAAGTCATTAGCCAGCTTTTTTCATGTTGTAGCAGGCTGCTGCATACTTATGATTTATTATTATTATTTTTACACTTTATGAAGTTCATATACCATCAAAAATATACACCCCCTGTCAAAAGTTTTAGGACACTTTCTCATTCAAATTAAGTAGAACCTGTCCTACAACTTTTGACGGGGGTGTATCTACCAAATTTGGTGCACATATGCAGCACATCAGGCTGAACAAAAAAGTCAGCGACAGCCACATTCCAAACCCAACAGGAAGTGAGCTATTTTGCGTTGAATGTCAGATTTTGCCCATTTTTCATTTTTTTCTAGAGTGAACTCCTCCTAGGGGGAAACTCCAATTCACCTCAAATTCGGCCAGTACATACAGGAGGCCTTAATGATCCAAAGTTATTCAAATCTTTTTTCCAAGGTTGTTGCTAGAGGTATGGACCTGTACCCGTAGCCTGTGGACTACGGATTTTTGGTTTGGTTGGTTGTGCAAAGTCAAAGGGCATGTCCGTGGCGGCCTCTGGAATTTTGATCTTTCGCCATGAAATTTCAAATGCTGTGTAAATGTCCTGAACATGCTCTAATCTGCCTGAAACTTTATATGTATGATCAGAGTCCTGCCCTGATCACATCCATATGATGGAATACACCCCCTGTCAAAAGCTGTAGGACAGGTTCTACTTTATTTGAATGAGACAGTGTCCTAAAACTTTTGACAGGGGGTGTACAAACACAACTTGAATCATCAACCAGAAAGTTGGGTCTTGCACACGGTTGTGTGACGCAACCGGACTATGACCCCAAACATACATCAAAAGTGGGAAAGAGATGACTAAATCAGGATAGAATTAAATTTTTAGACTGTCCCGTCCAAAGTCCTGTCTTACATCCCATCAAGAGCCTGTGATGAGGAAACATTTCTGTGTCAGAAATCCAGCAAATTTAGTTGAGTGGCACCCACTCTGTCAAAAGGAGTAGTCAAAGATACATCAAGCTGCTTGTGGATGGCTACCAGAGTGAGGTGAAAATGGACCGGTGATGTTTAACTAAATGTTAGCATTTCTGTCCGTATATTTTTGATCCAGCAGATTTTGTCATATTTCAAGAAGGCCTGTAATGAAATCTATGAAAGAACCAAATGCATGATTGTTTTCTTGTGATAAAGATGCCTGAGTTTCAATGATTCCATTACAGAAAATTTAGAGTTGTGGGAGTCATTGGAAACTCAAGACCATCCTGATATGCATGGTGTCCACAAGTGTATGTAAAGTTTTGTTCAAGACTATATCTACACATCTAGCACAGCACAAGAATTATTTCAAGTGTTTGGGCATCTGGAGAATGCAAATTTTATAGTCACAGTTTATTTGATGTGTCGTGATTCTTGAGTGAAATGTCTGACTCTCTAGCTGCTCAGTGCTCCACTTTAGACATTTACTGTGCATGCTTAAAACAACATCAATGAGTTTGATCAGAAAGAATCAAAGCTACAGCAGAAATGTTACAGGCCAGACCTGAACAATGAGCTGAGAGAGCTCAACTGTTCTGCTGAGCTAAAGTTACCCAGATAGCAAACTATGGGTGAATCAATGTTGAATCTATGTTGAGACCTAACGTCGAAATTATACAGAAAGCGCAAGGTTGGTAAAATGTTGAGTCAACGTTTGCTTTTCAACCATAAATCACACTTTACCCAGATAGCAAAAGATGTTAAATCAATGTTGAATTAGGGTTAAGAAGGTTGAATTGTGGTTACGGTTGAAGACTGATGGTTGGATCAACATTGATTAAACAACTTTTTGTCAACATTGAAGTTTGTGTTTAAAAGATACCATTGAATCTACATTGTATTTTGGTTTAATTAAAATGTTTGACAGGTCAATATTTAATTAATGTTGAATCTATGTTTGCAAACATGTAATCTATGTAAGCAAACGTTGACTCAACATTTTATCAACCTTGCGCTTTCTGTATAATTTCGACGTTAGGTCTCAACATAGATTCAACATTGATTCACCCATAGTTTGCTATCTGGGTAACTTCAGGGTTCATCACTATGGGTATCTTTATTCAGATCAAAGTATTCATAGTCATTTGATTTGATTGGATTGCTTCTCATAAAAATGTAATTCCAAATATCTTTTCAGTGTCTATTTTCTCTCCCTGCTAGTGTTTGTCCAGCATTAAAAAAAACAAACAAACTCTGGTTGTAAATTACTTGACAGCTCAGTGTGTTTTTTAAGAAGTGCGCATCTTTATCTTTTAGATGACAATCTGTGCCCATCTTTGGTTTCTTCTGGCTTGGTTAAAAAAATTACAATCATTATTGTAATTGGAAGAGCACGTACTAAAAATAAACAATTCATTCAGGTCTCGCAGTCTGCACATGACAGAGCTCAGTATCAGACCACCTCCCCTATGAGATCAGAACATGAAGAGGTGAAAAAAAAGGCTTATTTCATCCAGCAATGTATTAAACTACACCTCTGACATAATCATCATCATTTTTTGTTATAGAGAAGGAGCCAGAAAGGTTAAACTCCTCATCTTCCTCTTCTCATGTAAGAAACTGCACCCAGTTCTTCTTAATGACAACCAGTCTCCTGTCTCTGTACTGGCTTCTATGTGGCAAAGTTTTAGTGTGAGGCCAAACTGGAAAACCACTGCAGGATTTTACTCCGGGGATGAACTAAGTTAGTGTCCTCTGTGGTGGCATATCACCCCCTAGTGCAGTGAAATCAGCGTATCTCAGCCAGTAAAATATAGACTGCAAGGAAGGATATTAAATTTAAAAGATGACACAAGACTTTGACTAAATTAATTTTAGCAACTTTTTTGTCACTGAATCAATAAAAAATTATAAAGCCTTTCTGTGTTGTTGTTTTTTGACAGCTTGCTCTTAAATGATCCTATCCCTACTGTTTGGAGAGGAAGGGGAAAAAAGCTGTGGAGTACTCACACAAAGCTCAGCCAAAAGAAAAAGAGAGAGTGAAAGGCCATGAAGGAAAGAGAGGTATAGTAGAAGTGGGAGGAGAACAAGGCTTAACTCATTGAATGTGAATAAAGGGAGAGTGACCTTTTGTACTAAAATGTTGTTCCGAGTGCAAATGCAAACAGACTATACTGCTTGAGAATGGAAATAAGTGTATGTGGCTTTTCTTTTTGTGACATAATTGCTCCTTTTAGCATGCTGTTGCTACTTCAAATGAATTAACACTCTGAGGTGTGAATCTAAAATGCAATCCGCATTAAAGACTTAAATCCTCCATCATTGTGAGTGTGATAAAGTCACATTTCTAAATGGCACCAACACTTTGCTCTCAGGCAAAATCAGGCTATTTTTGGTGCTTTGGTCGTCAGAGAGGTGGATGAAATGGACTTTTACTGGTGTTTCTAAATTGTGCAAACATTGGCCCTCAGAAGATAGAAGAGTGATGTGTTAGGATCTAACATTAATGGGACTGGGAGAGGGAACAGGTTCTAAGGAACAAAAATTCACCATTTCAAGGTTGTTTTTTGTTTTATATTTTATTTCTTCTTTCGAATGAGCAAAGTCTTTACCTCAAATAGCCCTGCTTTCCTTCACTTCACTTGTTGGCTGTATAAGAGATAAATTTGCTCACGGCATGAGGGGAGATTTCTTTCAAGTATTTGGGTCAAAAACAAAACCTACGGACTGTGTGAGAGGGAGCGGAGGGACCGGGGGGGATAAGAGGATAGCAGGGGCAGACAAACAAAACGGCTTTAGAACACATGGACTTTCCCCCACGTGAATCAATATTCAAGCCCTGATCTCCCTGTTGAGCAATGAGGCCAAAGAGAAGAGGGAGCTGAAAGACAGATGATACAGAGGGAGGGCTGTGGGATGTCATATGTAAAGAAGGAGATTCTCATTGGAGGCAAAGAGAAAGAGAACATCGCTATGCACGTTTTGAGGAAAGGGGGGGTAAAAAAAGGAAAAACAAAAAGCATCCTACATGCTGAAGCCATCTTGCTCACACTGACACTCTGGACTCCAGGACTCCAGACCTGATTATTAAGGTAGGTGTGGGACAAACTGCTGTAAGAGAATGAAAAGATGAATTTAAACTACAAAGTTGTGGGTGGAAAAACATGTCTATTTTTAGTTGTAGTTAGCATGAAAATCAGGCCATGCGCCAATGCTACAGCTCAGTGTCAGTGCTGCATATGGGGATGTTTTGCTCTGTCGTGCATTGCTAAAAACTTTTTAAACTAAAGGTGTTTTTATTTGTTTTCCTGCACATATCTCACGGTTTCTTTCCTCTTATATGAAACCATTCTTTGGTAAAGTTAAAGGGAGATTAACTCTCTTGAATTATTGTTGTTGCTCAAGATTTTTGTAATAAGCTAATTTTACTCCACATTAGGCCTTTTTATATTTGCTCATACCTATGAGGCACCAATTTTAGTGTCTGCAGAGAAGCAGGTGCAGCCATAAAACTATTGAAAGACTGGAGTCTAATAATCTGTGTGAGTCTGCAAGATTAACTCAGCTCATCTCATTCAGAGACATTGTTTACTCAGTCAATGCTTTCATATGTTGTTAGTTTATTTTTTACACTCTTGTTTTCAGTGGCTTTGAAAAAGAGCTCAATCAAGAGCAGGATGATGTCCTCCAAGTTGAAGTGGCTGATTGTGATCCAGCTCCTGCTCAGTGAACAGGCCTTGTGCAGGGTTCCTCCTCCTCTGGCGCCGAGGGACACTCTGCCTCCAGGAACTGATACCCATGAAGAGGTGGAGGAGTTGGCCAAACAGGATCGTCACTCTGTCCTGGGATCCCAACCACAGCCTCATCTCTCATCTGCTGTTCCTTTATCAGCACTCGCACAAAATGAAGAGAGAGTCCAATCTGCCCGACATATGACATCAGTCCTCAGGGCGAAGCTTCAGGGACAGATTCAGGATCACGTCCACATTCGAGGGAACGTCAGCTGTGAGGAGCTGCTGTCTGCCAGCACAGTGGATGACCCATTATCCTCCATGTTCCCCCAGGAGCTGTTGGGTCTGTCTTTAGTGCCTGTATTGGTGGTGGCCGGCTGCCCAAAGGAGGCGCAGAGCCTGGTGCTGAAGCTGTATGACCTGCTGGGAGTGGATGATACAGAGGAGCTCCTGATGGAGGTGGAGGGTCTGATAGAGGGGAGGATGAAGAAGTCAGCATCTACACCAGCACATGCATCAGCAGCATCACCCTCAGAGAGAGATCAAGCAGGATGCCACATGGAGGCTGTGATGTTTAACATTCAGCAGCTGGCCTTGGTGAGAGAAGGCATGTCCAAGCAGGAAGGACAATGTGAGGGTTGGACCAGGGTGAATGGAACCAAGCTGGTGGGGACAGCTGTGGAAGGATCCACAGGTGAACTGGAGGATGCTGTGGGCAGCTGTGAAAGACTGGGATTCCTGTGTGCTGGTGTGACCAGCAGTGGGCCTCTCACACCTGGGATGTACCACGCAGTGCTGAAACAAGGCAGCCGCGTCCTGCCATCCGAATCCACTGAGTGTGAGTGTTGGATCCGTCAGTGCAGCGCCAAGGAAGATGTTTTGTTCAGAGCAGCCTCAGGTCAGCGGATGAAACGCAGTCCCCAGAGGAGCTGCATCAACAAAAGCGAGGAGCGCGTGTACAATGTGGTGGAGTGGATCCCTGCAGTCAGCACCCTCTACAACCTCGGCACAGCTGTGTATTACGCCTCGGTCAACTGCTCTGAAACAGCCAAAGAGAGGGCCATCCTCAGCGCTGTTGATCTTGGAACAGATGCCCTCATGGTGGCCACGGGCGGGACTGCTGGGGTGGCGGGCTACGCTCTGGGTGCAGGGGTGAAGACCGGTGTGAAAGCCGGGGTCAGATACCTGCTCAACTCCATGAAGGAGGAGGATGACATGCTGGTGAACCAGGTCAGCTGGGAGGAGGGAATCATCACCGTCCAGTAGACCGAAGGATCAACAAGCCAGCCTCTGAAGCTTTGACGATTCACACTGACATTTAGATTCAGTTTTAACGATAGAGGATCAGCATCTGTTAGCTTATATATTTGCAGAATAACAAATAGTAATGGCAGACTTTTTATAATCTAGATTGGTCAGAATACAAGAGTATACATTAATGCATTTTCTCAGTGGAATATCAGACTCAAGTTTTGAAAGGGGAATATAGCTTTGATTTGTTTGTGTGACCGTGCATGCACAAACGTCATTTTACATAATTTTACACAAAAGCTATTCTTATTATAATTACTACCATCAAATCAAAGCTAATGACCTAATGAGAATTCAGAGTAAAAAAATAAATGCCATTAAACATTAATTGTAAACAGTCTGATCTATAACCTCAAAAGCTTTAAGCACTTGTTTAAAGATAGTCTCTTCTTGTGAGTAATGGATAAAGTAGTTGAAAAATGTATTGGGCAGCAACAGTGAAAAACTGGTCTCAGGAAACTAAACCTTCAATCCCTCAATACTTTGATTTTGCCTGTTATCAGTGTCGTCTCCTTTTGTTTCCTTTCTTTTTCTCCCATCAAATCCTATTGCCAGTCAGAGTCACATTCCCAGCTCTGGTGTCATTGCAGGGACAATAGATTGACAACTAAATTTTGTTATTTTATATGTTTTTTCCCTTTAAATGTTAATAAATTGTGTATTAAATTTAAGTGCATGCAGTGTTCGTCAGTGTGGTAGTTCAGTATGTCATCTGATTGTCTTTGAAGCCTGTTGTGAGCAGCTGAAACATCTCCACATCTTAAGATAACTGAATTCAATGTGCATTTTCATATTAAATTATAATTTAGGTGAAGTCATTTGTGTGCATTTTAGCTAGCTACTACCTCATGAACAAGTTCCTAGACTTGATACCTAAAATAAAATCCTCCTTTGTGAATAATTTCCTAAAATAGACAATTTCAAGTAAACTATGACTATATGAGCTGAAAGGATCTCTTTTTTACTCTCTGCTCTTTTAGCTAGACCTACAACATCAGTTTAAATCTCTTTTTAATTATTGTTTTAGACATGTCATGCCTTTATTTCATTTATTCGATCGTGGCGGTGGAAAGTTAGCTCTGGGAAAGGGAGAGATGTTAATTTAAAGGTCCAGTGGTCCAGGAGAAATGGGGACCTATTAGCAGAAAAAGAACATGGTAATCATTATGATGGTTTAATTTGTGTGTAATCATCTGTAACTATGAAATATTGGTTTTTGATTTGCTTCAAATGAGCCCTTATATCTAGATAGATAACGGGAGTCCGCCAGGTTGTGATGCCATGCTTCTACTGTAGCTCAGGATTAGTAAACCAAACCCTGGTTCTCGAGAGGACATTTCTCATTTTCATTTTGAAGTGGTCAACACTGTGGGTTCACCTGGAAATGAAGGGTAAGACTGTAGACTGTATATAGATGGATGTAATGACCTTCCACTGGTCTGCAGACTACTGCTGTGAAGCCTTAAGTTCTGTATTTCCATGTCGCTGTCTTACTTTGATGAAACTGGCTGTGGTAAGTGGTGGATCTGACTGAGACCTGAGCGTGCTAACATGCTAGTACAGTAGTAAAAACACACCCAACTTTATCATCCATTTCACTCCAAATGGGAGCATAATTTGCTAAATGAACATCACACTATATTGAAGGAGACGTGAAACTAGCAAATGAGAACACAAACACGTTAGAAAACTGTTTCCTGAGGTTAGAAATCAGGTAAGAAGTTTGGTCATTTATTCACTGACCTCTATACAATCTGACATCTTCATTGTAGTCGCCTCCTGCAGCTTTATGCAGATTTAAGACACTTCTGTGTTGTTTTCCTTTGTGTAGGACATTAGGCATCTAAGGAGGGAGGAAGCAGATTACACGTTACGACACTGGATATTCATGATAAATACAGTTTAAGTGTTGAATGGTAATGTCTAACTTCTAATATTTCATCTTTTTCAGTTTTGCTATTGAATAGCGTTGAGGCTTGAATAAAGAATATACTGTAGGCCTGTAAAGACCTTTTTCACTGAAGACATTTTCATCTTCAGAAAGGCTGAGTTTTGTCGTCTGTCATCTGTTTGAATCTCTCTGTGAGGCCTATTTAAACTCAGCTGGCTGAGACTTCTGTTGAATTTGCACATTCTCCCTTTAGATGTAGCTTCTCCTCCTCAGTGTACAGCATGCAAGCCAAGACATGCAAGTTATGTGAACTCATTTCTTGGTCTCTCTGCGTGCTGGCCCTGTGACAGATTGGTGAACTGACAAGACTCACTTTTTCTCGCCTAATTCACTCTTGTACAACCTAGACAAGATCATCTGACATTAACAAAGACAGCATCTTAGCTGGTTATTGATGCACAATAGCAAAATGTTTCTCAAAAGCGTAGGTGATCAGAGTGATAGCATGATGCAGACTCTTGTCCTGTGTACTTTGTGCTCTGTAAGTGTTTACCAAACTGTTAAATGTGTATTTCTCAGTTTAAGTCCAGAATTTGCACTTTCTCAGTCCATTTGTCAGCTTGACAAATGGACTGAGTAGCTACTGATACAATACACAACATAATGCAACGTAATAGCTTTCCAAACCTGCTGGGCAAATAAGGACCAAGGTTACTGTTGTGTAATCAAAGAAGAGGAAAGAACATCCTGTTTGGTAACATGCAAAAAAATTATTCTGTTAATAAACCTACACTAGTTTAAGATCAGATACATTTACCTTAGGACCTCTGCATTTCTACAGTTCTCTTTATCCACATGATGATAAATCTCTGCAGCACAGATTTAAATTTCATTTTCAATTGTTCAAAATCCAAACTTCAATTGTCATTTCTCCAGTGTGTCAAGTACGACATCTACTGGTGAGAGCAAAAACTGAAGAAATGGATAAAATAAATGAACTGTTCCTCAAGTATTATCCACCAAAGGTCGCCTTCACTAACTGGATGGAAAAGATTATATTACCCAAAATACATTTTAAAATGTATAAGGAAGAGGTAACCTGCAATCCAATGTGAAGACACAAAAAGATACAACATGTTGCAAAATATGTAAATTATGATTCAAATAATTACTTAAATAATATTTACAGACTTTTTGTACTTGATCGTGTGCTTCTTTATACTTTTCTTTTACATTTCTGAAGGAAATTGCCAGTTTTGCGTTATAACACAATTATTTTGCATATTTAGATTTTCACAATGATCAGTCTAGATCCTAAACTTAATTCAGTATCGTCTGCACATTGCCAGAAAATGTTACTTAATGTGAATTTTTACACTAGATCATATTTTAGGCTAAGTCATTTTGTGTAGACTTGCACTTGATACTTTCCCAGATTGGACACTTAAGAAAAGGCTACCATTAAAAAAATGTTGGCACACTATGATATTATTGTAAATTAATTGCAACTATATGAGTTAAACTAACATCTTTTTTGTCATTAACATTTCTATTTTCCACTCTTTTTTAAAGTTGGATTTAAATAATCAAAATCACCTAAAATTGTATTTTATTTATTATTATTAGTGGTACTTATTTATTATGTTATTACATTATTATTATTATTATATATTAGTTTATTACTATTATTTGCATTATTATTGTTATGGACTTGTGATGATTAGATTTATTCGATAGTTCCAATAGAAAGATAATGGGAAACTAAGAAAACTAGAGATGTTTTTAAAAAAAGATTCCTAACTGGGAACATTGGGGTCCGTGAGGGCATGTAAACCTCAGGCCACCCTGATAATGAAATTTTAAGGACCTGTCTGCAGGAAATGTGAAGATCTATTAGTAGAAATGGAATGCAATATGCATCATTGTGTTTTTATCTGTGTCCAATCACCTGCAACTACGAATTGTTGTGTGCTGCCTCTCATAGCATTCAAAATTTGACTTAAGTAAAAGTAACATATTATACAGAATTTAGTGGAGTTGTAATTTAAGCCGGCTAAGAAAGTATAGAGATGCTAAAATAAAATACAAGTGACTCAAAATAGTACATAAGTGCAGTTCCAGTACTTGAATAACCGTCCTGCAACAGATGTGTAACTGCAGATAGGATTATCGGGGATCCACAGTCGGGTTCTGTGGTTATTGGTGAGTCACATGCTCTCGTTGTGTTCATTAGTTTCACAACGTCATTTCTTGGAAATTTTCACAGCAACTTCTCCGTAAGTTTCTATTTTGTTCTCCACGCCCTCATCTCTATTGATTGACAGAACAATGCACCAATCAACCGTGCTGAGCTGGACACGGCTTGACCAATCAGCTGTTAGCACTGAAGTCATGAGGAAACTGTGCGACTTGTTTTGACATTTCGGCTCTTTAACTGCGTAGACGGTAGTGGCTGTAGAGCCAAAATGGCGCCTAGAGTTGGCCGTCTAGACCGAGTTCGGAGGAACAAATAAATATCCAATGAAACAGACAGTAAAGTAAAAAGACGACGGAAATAACATAAACACGCCTTCACCGTTGGTACTTGTTTTGTTTTACCAACAACTAGCAGCAGTCGTAGCTTCCTTGAGAGGAGAGCTAGCTATGCACCTGTTTTAATTTAGCTGTTAGCTTCCAGTATAATTCAGTGGAGTGGATTCACACTGACAGCTTAAAATAAGGTGAGTAAATGCGTTATTAGTGATTGTTCGAGCCATGTCCGTCGTGTTGACAAATGTGCAGATAAACTTCGCTCGGTCGTGTGTTTCAATAACGTGTAAAAGCTTACCGTTACCAGTTGCACAATAAGTATACAGTTAGCAGTCATGGCTTTGCACTGTCTTTCCTCGGGCGTTGATTACAGACTTGCATAAGCACGCCAGATTTAATTTTAACGGCATTCTTTTTATGTGCACTGCTTTTTCGATGGTAGTTAAGCACTTTGTGTACATGCACATGAACTGCTGTTAACTGGATGGCAGTCTTTAACAGGAGTGTTTGTGTCCCTGATTGAACCCAGGATGGCACAGTGGGACAGACTGAGGCAGCTTCCTCCTGTGTACATACAGCAGCTGCATGAGCTCTACGACAGAGATGGTTTACCTATGGATGTTCGGCACTACCTGTCAGCCTGGATAGAGAAGCAGGAGTGGTAAGGCCTGATAGCATTCAACCTACATTCAAGAGCTACTGTGTAGTAACTTGTCTGTAAAAAAGAATAAAAATGTTGTTTGCTTCCTGTTTTTGCTCTCCAGGCAACGAGCAGCACGGGACCATGACTTTGCTGTGGTGCTGTTCCAGGTTCTGCTGGAGAATCTGGATATCCAACACAGCCGCTTTGTCCAGGAGGAGTCATTCTTACTGCAGCACAACATTCGACGCTATAAGCAGAACTTTCAGGTTTGCAAAGCAAAAACAAAACTGAGTGACATTTTAGTTTTTAACTGAAAATTTCCACTGTGACTGCTGGAACCATAATAGTCCTGACCAGCTCTCTTTACAATGATTTGCATTTTAGTGCTACTTGCATTTTGGATAAGTCAAAGAAAAGATTGTAAATTTCCTGTACACAGCTGTCTGTATGCTGGCTTGTATAATAAACAAAGCAAGCTATTTATTGTATTTATACAGCTCTATGCAAATATTGCAGCTTATTTTGCCCTCATTGTATTGGCTGAGTCTGTATCTTTTATATCCGTCTCTCTCCTTGCGACAGAGGTATCTGGATGAACCATGCTCTTTGGCAACTGCAATCCTGTGGTTTTTGGAAAAGGAAAAGGAAATCCTGGCTAGTGCTGATCTGGCTGAACAGGTTGGAAACACACCTGATTGCCTACATGACATACCTCTGTACATTAGCTGGGCGTCAGCCTGCTGCTCATACAGCATTTTAATTAAAGCAGCATACACTAGAGAAAAATATACACATTGACGGAAAAAATGTCTAACCACGTACACATGGAAACACTTTGACATCTAGTATATTTTACAGGCAAATATTTTATGATGTGATCACTTAACACATTTTTGTTTTGTAACCGTTTCTGCCTGTCTGCACTTCCTTATTTATAAGGTTCAATATTTAAACAAGGCTTGTGTTGTGAATATGACACTATTTTGTCTGTATTCATTAGCAGTTATTTAGAAAGAGCCACGTCAACTGAATATAAACTACATGACTCAATGTGTGGGCTTAAAAGTGAGGATTTTCCCTCAAGCAGATATGCTCTGATGCTTTCGTTCTGGGTAGCAATATTACCCCTACCACATCTGGAAGAAGAGAGACGCCTTTGTATCTGCTCCTCCTACTGTTTTGCCTTGTCTTAGGTCCAGCTTTTACGAGTCGACCAGGAAGCCATGGAGATGAACAGCCAGCAGGACCTTGAACGTAAAATGGCCGGCCTCAGGAATGAAGTGCAGGTGCAGATTATGTCGCTTTGTGTTATCATGCTGGTCTTTGTAGATACAACTCAGCACAGTGCAGTCATTCATTTTGAACCTCTGGATTTTTATAGTGTATGGAGCATACAATGGTATGTCTGGAGGAGCAGCAGGATGAGTTTGATTTTAAATTCCAAACCCACAAGATGGAAGGTAAGCAGAGTAAAAAGGTGTGGTTATATTTGCATGTTCTTTAGGAATGAGTAGTACATGGGTATGAATCACAGCCACATGATCTCTTTTCTTTTGGTCTGTCTCTTACTGTGGAAACCGTGGTGCAGCTGCTGTTGACGAGGCCTTGAAGAAAGAACAGATGACTGTTCTTCAGTTCCTCGCCAACAGACTCAATGACTGCAGAAAGGTATGGAGTCGTGAATAGTATCAGCCTTTGCCACTTCTGTTCCAACACGTTTTGTATTTTTCTTTTCATTTTTTTTTTTTTTTTTGGTTTCTGATCACTTTGTAGAGCACATTGGCAGACATAAATAAGGTCCTGGATTGGAGTGATGATCTGATCAACCTGTTGGTGAAGAAGGAGCTGGTGGAGTGGCAGAGGAGGCAGCAGAAAGCCTGCATTGGAGCTCCAGACAATGTTTGCCTGGATCAGCTTGAGAAGTGGTGTGTTCATCTTCACCTGCACCACTTCAATTCTTCTTTTTGGCAGTCATGAAATGATCTGTAAATTATTACCAGATGGGAGAAATACTGCAATCACAATTTTAATATGATACAACCATTAAGTCAGGGCAGAAACTGTGAAACTGTTACAGCTGAAATTTGACACTTCTCTGATTCTATTATCTCCAGCTCTTTTGATGGTGTTTTCACAACCCCCTTTTCCGTTTTCAAAGACCTGTGTGAACATATTTACGACCGCTCTTTTCCCTTTGTTTTGCAGGTTCACTTCCGTGGCAGAGTGTCTGTTCCAGGTACGGGGGTTTCTTAGTAAGCTGGAAGAGCTGTCAGGAAAAGTGTCCTATGAAAATGATCCTGTAAAGGCCCGGAGACCTGCACTGCAGAAGAGAGCAGACACTCTTCTCGAAGAGTTACTCAAGAGGTCTCTCTTTCGGGACACACTTGGTCGTGCTTTCTCACTCTTTTATGAGTTCTTTGCAGAATTTACTGACATAATGTTTTACTGTTACTTGAAGCGCCTTTGTGGTTGAGACTCAGCCGTCTATGCCCCAGGGGAAAGGACCGCTGGTTCTCCGGACAAACGTTCAGTTCTCTGTCAAGACCAGGTCGGTGACGCATTTGTTCATGACAATCTTTATGTGTTCTGTGAGGACTTTTGGGAGGTAAATTCTAGCCAGTGCACTGATAATGATGCTTTAATCAATATTAAATTTCAGAGTAAAATATGCGGTAGTAATTGTGATAATAGAGCAGGTGAGATCACTGGCAAAAAGCAACTAAGATATTTGAAAGAGTGCACTTGTAGTAAAATTAAACTTGCAATATCAATGTATAAATGCAATTAATGCGTTTTACTCCAGCCCAATTCTGTAGTTGATCACCGTTCACCACATGAACATTTCAAAAGTTCTAAGATAATATGCCACTCTGCAAAGAGAAAAAAATCTTTATTCCCATATGTGACTTTAGTCTCTCACTTTTCTGTTTCATTCTGTAACCTTGAAAGTTGCAGATTTCCTGTTTTTCACATTGTACTGTTTATTTCCAAAGTTGTAAAATCTTGCACCTGACTTAATATTTCCAGACTTCTTGTCAAGTTTCCTGAACTGAACCACTCCATGAAAGTGGATGTGTCCATGGACCGGTGAGAATCGTCCTTTAGACTTTTTTCCATTTACAATATAGCTTTTAGTTCTTCATTTTAAACAATAGACAATGACATTTTATTGTCCCTCTGTGGTCACTGCTTTGTTTTTCTCACCCTTGAAATTAGGGAGCCTCCTCAGATCAAAGGGTGAGTACTTTTTTAAAAAATATCATCAGCTTTCCAGTGATATTTCCAGAAGAGCTATGTTAAACTTTCATATTTGATGCGGATTTGTTCTGAACTGAACCTGATGTGTTTGTAGATATCGACGCTTTAACGTCATGGGGACCACAACCAAAAACTTGAACATGGCTGAGAGCCAGAATGGAGGCATGGTGGCAGACTTTAGACATCTGGTGAGTGATATTGATTTTAAATGAAAAAAATCTTCGGTGGCAACTGAAGAAACAGTCAATAACAATGAGATGTAAAACCTTTCTTGCAATTTGACAATCTAACTTAATGTTGTCAAGCACACATGAAACCAAGGCAGCAATTTGAAATGACAGTAATCATCCTTTCTTGTCAGGTGATAATATTGTGGTTTGATTATTAAGAGAATTTTAGGAGTAATCTTGTGTTATATTATTTGCCTGCAGACTCTGAAAGAGCAGAAGTCTGGAGGTGGCAGCAAAGGAGTCAGTGATGTGAGTTGACTTTGGCAACCCTGAATATACCCGTCAGCTTACGTATTAAATCTGCAATTTATAATTCAACAAGATTTTAAGTGAATAATGATGTGTGTTTGGTGTTCTTAGATTTCTCTGAGTGTTACAGAGGAGCTGCACCTCATCTACTTCAACACTGTATTTGAGCTGAAAGGACTGGCAGTTGGGATGCGGGTGAGTTTCTTCAGCTTCATTTCACACTGCATGGCTGACTTTGTAGAGAATGTGACTGGTCCAGTATAAATATCAACCCCTGATAATGTTTGTTTTAGTGGGTTTAAGTATGGAACTGTGACCTAAATAAAAATTCTCTGCTACACATCCTAGGCCTGCTCCCTGCCTGTGGTCATCATCTCCAACTCCAGCCAGCAGCAGAGTGCCTGGGCGTCTGTCCTCTGGTTCAACATGCTCAGTCAGGATCCCAAGGTGAGAGGCCACATTTACTAACACATGAACACATGCTACTGACAATTTAGCAGTCAAGTTACAAGCCAGAAATCCGCTGTATCCCAGGATGAAGGCAGGGGGCACTCTGGAGAGGTCGCCAGAAGCCAGAAATGTATTTTATATATTTTTATTGAGGGCTGCACAGTCAGCTCACAGCTAGAAGATCCCTGGTTGGGTCCTGAGGCCTGGGCTGGGATCTTTCTGTGTTTGCATGTTCTCCCTGTGCATGTGTGGGTTCTCACCGGGTTCTCCAGCTTTCTCCCACAGTCCAAAAACAGGCTGAGGTTAATCGGGGATCCTAAATTGTCCATAGGTGTGAATGTGAGTGTGATTGTCTCTATGCGTAGCCTTGTAATAGAATGGTGATCTGTCCAGAGTGTCCCCTGCCTTCACCCTGAATCAGCTGGGAAAGACTCCAGCACCCCTGCGACCCTAATGAGGATTAAGTGGTGTACTGAAGATGGATGAGTATTTTTATTTATTCGCCTTTTTTTCCAGGATGTCATATTCTTTGCCAGCTCTCCTGCAGCCCCTTGGCCACAGTTTGGAGAGATGTTGAGCTGGCAGTTTCTGTCTGCCACTAAACTTGGTCTGAATGCTGATCAGCTGGAAATGATTGCACACAGACTCTTTGGTAAGTCCTTTTAACAGCGCCTGCTTTAGCTGCTTGTGGGCTTAGTTTTGTGGTTTGTAACTGGGCTGAATTCATTCATGCGAGTCGAATATCGTATCAAGAAATGACCTTGGTCTGGCAAGTTACAAAATGCATCTTGCAATTTCAGAAAGCCTCACCTGACATTTAAAGATAACAACACTGTTAATAACTAGAATAATAGTATCAAACGTTGAACTGCATTGCAGATTTGGCCTATCTGTCCATCAGTGATTAACCAAAATTATTTCTATAACACTTGGTGGTTATTTGCTGTTGTATTTATCCAGTTTCTTATAAGAATAAGACTGACAGTGGATATTGTTCCCATCTCTAACCAGTGTGGGCTAAAGTAAATTGGTATTTTTCTTCTTCACCAAAGATTTAATTCATTTTTTTATCTCTTAGAGAAAAACAGGATGTGTCAAACTAAATACCAAAATGTGTTACTGCACCAATGCTTCTCAACGGTTTTTGGATCTATGACAGCTGTTTAATTTGCATCCAGTATTTGTATTACAAAGACTTAACCAGCAGGATTTACTTACAGTTCATATTGATTCATCGGATTATGATAGCACTTGTACAACATAATTTAGTGTCCTTCATGGCTTCTAAGCATTTAAAAAAATCACAGATAAAGTCTTTGAGTGAGACTTTTATAACGCAACTTTGCAATTTTTTTTTCTCGCCAGGGAAGCAGCCGAACTACGACACCTGCAAAGTAGCATGGTCAAAATTTAGCAAGGTAAGCACACGGAATCCTAGAGAATGCTTTTCAGCATGGCTCGAGGGATTAACCTCAACCTTTGAGACTGGACACAAAATATCTCAAATCAAAAACATCTGTACATCTCAACTTTTAGCCATTTTACATTTAGATTTTTCTTTACTGTGATCAGTGCAGTCTTTGCTGAGGTGCTAGTGTGAGTGTAGATTGTTGTCTTGTTTGGTTATTGATTATGAATACATTCTTTAGGTGTGTACTATGTCTTAAACAGCTTATTCTGTTACAGGAAAATCTGCCTGAGACGTTCTGGGTCTGGTTTGATGGCATTTTATTCATGGTGAAAACATACCTGGCGGACCTGTGGAAGGAAGGGTATGTTTGTGAAACAAATCCAGGTTGTATAAAGGGTGGAGTCCAGCTTGATTTTCATCAGTTTCTCAGATTTGATAGAATATAGAATATAGGTAACTGTACTATATACTACGTATTATGTAAATAAAAATGTTAAAATACTGATTCATAGTGATTTTGTTTGAATTCAAAATCAGATTTAAATCAACTCTTGTTAGAAAATGCAATAATTTCTTTCTTGGATTTATTATAAATCTAAAAATAAGCATTTTTTTAATGTAAAAACAAGGGCATATGTGGGATTCATCTGAAAATGATTTGACCATGATCTCAGGAGTTGTCGCCAAGTTTTAACTTCATCACTTTTGAAAACAAAATGACATCATGCTGAACTGCTAACACTAATCTGTGTTACTAATGCATAAAACACAGGGCTTAGTTTAGCTCATGCCTTTAATGGCCTTAGAATGGGAGAAGTCTCTTGTCTGAGTGAAACCTTTTATCCGTGTTGCAGCCTCATCATGGGTTTTGTGACCAAAGGCAAAGAGAAGTCCCTGCTGAAGAAGAAAAAGAGAGGCACGTTCTTGTTGCGCTTCAGTGAAAGTGTCATCGGAGGAATCACCTTCTCCTGGGTGGAAACGGCTGTAACTGGTGAGATGTTTTATATTATAGTGGTTTATTTTAGTCTGAAATGATTGCAGACAGAAATACAAGCAATCTGTCTGCCACATGAGTTAAACTCACTTTTTTCTGTACATCATCCACTGCCTGTTTTAGGAGCGCCTGATGTAAAGACAGTCCAGCCCTTCACTAAAGAGGACCTTTCCCAGATCCCTTTCCATGAAATCATCAGGAATTTCCAGCTCTTAGAAGCTGATAATGTCCCTGAAAATCCTCTGCTCTACCTGTATCCTGACATCCCGAAGGACCAGGCTTTTGGAAAATATTACACTGATAAGACTGGAGGTAAAGGCACCGTATGAGATTGTAGATGAATTTTGCTTGTCACCTAAATATTTTACAGAAAAGAAATCATCCCTAAAACCCAACTTTGTGTCATCAGCTGCTCCGCTTACAATTATTTAAGTGATGTTTTTCCTTTCCTGTGTTATTAATACAGTTTTATCATGTGGATAGTGTGGCTAAATAATATGAACTTCTTCTCTTCCAGATGACAGTCCGTACATCAAGTACATCAAAACCAAGCTGGTGTTTGTTTCAAAGGAGTAAGTATGTCGCTCATATTCATGCGGGCTGGTTTACAGCGTCTGGCTTGTGTGAATTAAAACAGAATCCGTCCTTTAGATTCAACAACCTACAATGCAGTTCATCAAAGAAGTAGTGTACCCGCACCCTTTTAAATGTCATGAGCAACTGGTTGTAATGGCTGTTTGTCATTGGTCATGTAGGAACACACTGGAGGCTAAGTCACCCATGTCCTCTGACATGGCACAGGGTGAAGGCCTGGAGCCAATCAATGGCCTGTGTGGAGAGGCAGCTGGTGAGTCATGGCTCTCCTTGCTGTCCAATCCAGCTAAAAACCTCATCAAACAAGTCGCTCTCCCGCCATCAATACGCTCTTCCACCGTCTCTCTTTTGGCCTTGTGATGAATGAAATCAGTGGAAACATTCTGTCTAAATCCAGTAGATGTCAGAACACAGCTGCGATATCGTTGAGCTTAAATCTGGTGGGAATGCTGGCTGCTTCTGCTGCACGCATGCGTACTATTGTCGGCTGCATCAAACCTAAAATCTAATAGGTTTGGAGGTGTTTTGGTTACTAACAGATGTTTATTTTTTCAGCATTTTGATTCCACTTTCTGATGCCTTTACACTTCTACACTGCTTGGTGCGTCTGCTGACATTATCAGAAAACTGCAAACGAAAATGACAAATGAGCAAACAAAACACTGCTAATAATCCTGAATGGAAATCAAAGATAATTCAGCTAATATTATTATTAGTAAGATTAATTGTTGTAGTAACAGCATTTAATCGTACTGTGACTAAATTTACAGTCTACTGGAAATAAAGGTTTTAATCTGTCCTCCAAAGCTCAGTAATTAATTATACTTCATTTGTTAAATACGTGAAGAAACCAAACTGTAAAAGGAGTTTTTGCTGTTTGACACAGAGTTGTGTGTGACTGTTTCTTGGTCAAGAATAGTGACTGAGACAGTTGTTCATTTTTTTAATTACTGAGCTTTTAAAGTATGTTTTGCCAGCGGTAGGCTCTACGTTGCCCTTGTTTTAACTCTTTATGGTAAGTTCAACTGAAAGGTGTGCAGTGTGGTCTCATTTGTAAAGGGCAAGTAATGTTCTCCTCTAACTCTCTGCCATAAAGCACTTTGTATAGACTCATTTCTGAAAATATCAGGGTATTTCTTTAAGAATTAAAAAGCATGTACTTCAGCTTTTGTACAGTTTTCAACAAGCTATTAAAAGAACTGAAAGGACTGAAGAAGCACATTATATTTTTGTTACTCTCATTTCTCCATTAAAAGCAGTGACACAAATACACAGTGCAGTCGTGACAACAACTCTCTGTTGTTTCTTTTTCTGCTTTTAGAACAAAACGGAGATTCTCATCCTCTGAACATACCTCTGGAACCTTACCACCCGGATCCAATGCTGAGTAGCTCTGCTGTGGAGCCGCAAGAACAGGATTTGCTGATAGATCCCAGCACCAACCTCCTTGCTGAGATCCTGCAAGATGAGACAGTGCCGAATGATTTAAATTTTCAAGGATTTAATGGCCTGACACCAGTGCTGAATGATTTCAATCTTCAAGGATTTAATGGCCTGACACCAGTGCTGAATGATTTCAATCTTCAAGGATTTAATGGCCTGACACCACAGTCCTGTGGAAGCATTTTCCAGTAGGTGTCTGTGTCTGTTCGACCAAACTACTGTACATCACTCACTGTCAGCTTTAATCTTAGCTATTTACATCGCAGGATCCACGGCAAAAGGTGTTCTACACATAGCAGATCCGGCATTAACACAATAATTTACTTTTCATTCTATTTCATGTGAAACACTTGACATTTCATCTTATGATTATGATCAATGTTGAAGAAAAATGGATCGACATTTACAGCTTGGCGTGCACCTTGGAATAACAATAATGCAATCCCTTTTCAGCTTGTAGTCATTTTTACTGTTATTTGAAAGATTAATTATGAGATAGTTCAATGAGCTGGCCTCATCTGCTCTATATGTTGTAGTTTGGGACCCTTTTAAGATCAAGAATCTAAAGTATGTTAGAAAACTGTCAATGGCAGCTGCTGGGAAGGGCTCATGTGCATAGTAAGTGTTGTAGAGTGCACTGTGTGAACTGCACTTAATTTATTGTTTTATTATTTGTTGTGAAATCTTCGTTTTTGTCACCTTCAGCCTATGATTTATTGTACTGGAATATGGCACTTTTGTTTGTTTTACAGTAACCTTTACCATTAACCTGCTCATTTCTGTCACTGAAAGTGAACCTTTATCACCAATAAAATGGAACTGACTCACTGTGTGTTGTGCTTATTTGTAAGGTTGCATGATAAAAATGTGGGAAGTTCTTGTCAAGTCTTGATCACAGTAATTAAACAGTCAGCCTATTTAGACTGGCTCTAAACTCACAATGATCAAAAATTTTAAATGGATGATGCAGCCCTGCAGAGATTTTATGCTTAGATAAATTACTTTATATTCTGGTTGAATTTTTATATTGTTCCTCAATTGCTGCAGCTGTTTCCAACGAATACGTCACAAGGCAGAAAGCAAGAATCAACCTCAGTAATTGACAAGCTAGCTAAAGAATAAAGTTTTGCTTAAAGAGGGACAAAACGAGAGAAAGCTGTGTAGTATTCAGTATAGAGTTTTTGCCAGGTGACCCTGAAACCAACTCTTGTTTCTCTGCTTCTTGGCTGCACAATAAATGTTGAACAAGTTAAAGATGTTAGTCTTGGGCTCCTCAGCCCATGATGTACAACCAGCCCGTTCTCAGACCCACCAACCCCTTCGCACCGATGCCCGGAGCCCAGATGCAATGTAATCCAGTCAAGGGGGAAGCAGAGTGCCCAAAGCGACAAACAAACTAACAGCAGAAGAAAACACACAGAGGACGATCGGACGGACGAAGGAGCTAAAGCGATTTAAGAGACGACAAGACGACCGACTGACGCCAAAAGAGGAGGAGATGATGAAATAGAGGATGTGTTGTGCTTCTGTCTAAGACATTATTTCGGATTTAGGGTCAGTGGCGTGGTCAAAGATGAAATAAGACTGCAATTAATTACTTTTATCATCAGGGCATCACACATGACAGAGATGTACTGATAATTATCCTCACTCTCTGGTCTTCACGGAAAGTCCTCAGATTGAGGATGTTTCCCAATCAATACTCACATGAACAGTCAATCTTAGCATTGGACTTTTACTTTTACATGCAGTATATACGAGATGACTGCAGTGATTGTCGGAACTAATCACAAGCTAATCAGGTAATCAAAGGTTTCAGCTCTAATTCAAACTGACTGATCTTTAAGAGTACAGTTTACTAGAACAAACAACTTTCTGTGGGCATCACAGCCTCACTGCTCAATTAAAAAAAACTGCCTCAGCACAACTAAACATGCATTCACATGCACACTCCACCTACTGAAGGCCAGATATCCTGAAGTCTTTTTGTCATTAGTCATACTATCAGCGGAGGCAATGCAGAGTTCAGGTTCAGCACAGAAATCAGAAGTCAGTCATAAGTTCCTGAAGCACTGAAATAAGGCCCGTTGCATCAGACAGGAGCATTCTGTCCTGATTTTGTAACATTGGGGCTTTTTCAGATGATGTAACTGACACTTGTTGCTCAAACAATGAATGAATAAATGAGGCAGAGAAACATGTATTAAAAATAGAATTTATTACATATCATTAACACATGTAATCCTGGTGACACAGAGTATATAATATAAAAGCAAACAACTATAAAACATGCATTTAAATGTAGAAATATATATATAAAATTGTGATGAAAATGTAGCTTAAATGTTGGTAATGGAACATAAACTAGATTATTACAGAAAAAAAACCCCACTTTAGAGTTGAAAGTGACTGAATGCAAACAGCTTTGTGCCTGTTTTATATATCAGGAAAATAATTTCAGGCCAGGAGAGAAAAAATGCAAGTTTAAGTTTAAGGAAATCTCCGGAGAACTTAGAGTCTGTCAGCGGGTCCAGAGGCAGGTAAAAGGTGCAGCAGCCCTGGTGAGCAGCACATGGTAGGCCTGTCGAAACTGTCGGTTCATGACAGCATAGAGCACCGGGTTGATGCAGCTGTTGAGCCAGGTGAGGTTTGCACAGAACATGTGCAGTACATGTGGGGCACGGTTGTGTTTGTCTGCTATGTTAAGCAGCAAGAAAGGCACAAAGCAGAACACAAAACACATGAAAACAGTAAAGCACATCCGTGTCACTCGTTTAATTTCATCATCTCCTGAGGATGAGGGGGAGGAGGGAGCTGCAGTGATGGAGCAGGTTTAATTGAAGGGGGCGAACTGTTGATATCAGGGGTTGGGTGGTTGGCTGTTGATGACATTAAGGCTGCTGCAGAGTTGTGGATGAGTTTAAATGACCTTTGACTTGGTATCTCGTCTGTGCTTTGAGCCAGATCTGCCTGGCTGCTCATCTCAGAGGTGCATGTCTTTACCACACCACTTTCCACACCACTGTCATCGGTGCCTTGAGCTGAAGACGCTGGTTTCCTTCTGGATGATCGTCGGCTGATTCTGTAGCGGAGCAGAGCCTGTGATGCAACCAACACTCGTCTGTAAATGAGCAGGTAGAAAGCACCAACGCATCCCAGACCAGCAAAAAAATAGAGAAACAGCAGGATGGTGGTGTAGGGCCGACCTCTGGTACGATGGAAGCTGCATGTGCACACTTGTGGCACAAACACATAGACCTGCCAGAGTGGACCAAAGCTGGCCAGGCCGAGAGCCCAAGCTGAGATTACAAGTAAAACAAGACCATGGTTAGAAAACACACGGTCAAACACGGCCCTTTTTGCGACCAGGAGGTATCTGCTCACTGCTATCAGGCAGAGAGTGATAATGGACACAGAGTTAGAGAGGAAGAGGAGCAGGCCGAAGATCCTGCACCAGAGCTGACCAGTGCGCCATCGGAGATGTAGGTAGGAATCAACAGAGATGGGCTGCAGGATGGTGCAGTACAGGAGATCAGCTACAGCCAGGTTCACAATGAGTACATTGAAGCGAGTCTTCAGACGTGAGTCTAAGGTGAAGGCCAGAATGGTCATCAGGTTCCCTACCGTGCCAGTGATGGTTACAGCACATCCCCACAGCACAGCAAAGTAACGGTAGACCACGACTGAAGTACTGTAGCAGGAGAAGATGTCGCCCTCTGTGTGGTTTGTGTGATTCGTCAGCATTCTGTCAACTGCAGGAATCAGAATATAGGATAGCGTCTTTATATTCTGCAAATGGAAAGTTCAACTCTTTGCAGTGTTAGAAGTATCTGAGCTGAAAGGGGAAGTTGCAGGTGGACCAGCCAGTTCACCACTTCCTGAAACTGAAACTTCTGTAGTTAAGTTTTAACTTTTGTTCACTGCCTTGTATCATTACATTACCACAGTTTTCTGCAGCTTTGTTTGAACCGATTGGATTCAAGTCATTTAAGTTACATAGCATATGAAAATGTCGTGTGTTTTCCAGTAACTGATATTTAGTAATGAAGAACAAAATAGAAACATATTTTATCAAACAAATAACCCTCTCTGTAAGTTATTTAAAATTCAAAAAGTACTCATCACAAGTCTTTCATATCCTTTTAAACATTAAAACATCAGCTTAAAGCTTATGACTCAATGGGCGACACACTACATTTTAAAAATAAAAATTTAACTGAACCTGTAGAAGACCTGTTATAAAAACACTCCAGCGGTTAATAATAAATACTGACACATTTATGTACAGTTTCATTTATAAGAGTAATAGAAATTCCTCTTTTAAAAGAAAATACTCCTCACCTGAAACGATATCTGCCAGTCTTTGATTGCTGATGTGTATCTGTGTCATTCTTCTCAGACTTGTGGTGAGCTGAATGTTGCTCTTCCTGCTGATGTTGCTGTTTGCGTGCGTCCTCTGTGTTGCTTAAATACATTTACATGAAGAGATGATGCGAAGGAGGGTTTCTCCATTTCACGTGCAATTTCAGGAAGAGAGATCTTGCGCATTTCCAGAAGTCCCTTTTTATAACTGTATATTTCAAATGGAATAATACACCTAAAAATAAAATGAAATGTTTTCTGCTTGTGAATATATTTTAGTCTATAAATTACAGATTGGTGAGAAATTAAAGAGAAAAATACTGAACAAGACGACATGGTCATCAATATCCCCGCCACATGTGATGTCTATGAGTCTATATCCAAAATAGTGATCAAGGGCCATAACTGTGTTAAATATTGTCGCACAGGTCTCATTTTCGAACTTGATCAAGGTGTCCATGGTGTGAAGCTACACTCTAAATTTCGTAATCCTAGCTGTAATAGTATCCGAGAAAAGCTGTCCCCTTCCTCTCGGACGGACGGACGGACGCACGGAAGCACGGACGGACGGGGGATAATAAATGGGCGGAGAAACTCAACAAAAGTAAGAGCAGTTAAACTGACAGTCAAATAGAGGGGGATAATATAGTTGAGTTACAGCACATAAGCACTTATTCCTATGATAAATGCACATCTGAGAGTTCAGCGATGCAACAACCACAGAGATATGGAAAAAGTGATGTGGTCAGATGAGTCATGAACCTACTTGTTAGCATATACCAGAAGAAGGATACAGGCCTCAAATCCCTCTCTACTGAGGGGATCCACTGATTCTGTTACACTGCAGGGGCAGTTTGCTGACATGTTCTGGGTTCACTTGTACCCTCAGAGAAAGTGTCACTGCAAATCAGTACAAAGCTCCTATGACTCTGAATGTTCACCTTTACTCTGTGCTGAAACATTAACTCCTAATGGGATTCTATCTACTGCAGGAACTGGGTGCAAGATAGCACAAACATTTTCTGAAACAGTCTCATAATCAGTCCTTTCAGCCTTTCTGTTTCTGCTATAGTGTATTCTGAGTGCACAAAGACATCAGGATCCATGAGCAGTTAGGAAATAAAACAGAGGTTTGTTATTTCAGCCTGTGTGACAATTTTTATGTTTAAAATGGCGATGTTAGAAAAGAGATGACGGTGACATAGAGGAAACAAAAACAGCCAAAATTGAGACTTGGCATGTTTGTTTTACATCTTTTTTTTTTTAGTTCTTCAGACACTGAAGCACAGAGTCTGAAGAACTGTCAAAATGCTGCTTATTGTCAGGAGGATATCATCAGTCTCCATTTGACTAGTTAAGAGGATAAACAAACTCAAGTAGCTATGATCATCATTTATAGAACTTGCTATATCACCAAAATGTCTTTTGTTTATTCATGAAATACTCAACACTGGTTGGGACACATCTGTGAAAGTTAAACAAGTCTATGTTCCTCTTAAGGTGTATTTCTATTGGCCATTATCAAACAGATCATTCATCACTGTGTAACTCATTGCTTTTTATTCTCGTGTTTCATCATTGATTGAAGACGGTTGAATACATAATGTAGTTCATATAATAAAGCACATGATGGAAATACTTGCTGGCATACAAACGACCCTCCTGTCCATTATCCTGCTGTGCTGCTTAAAGTACATCATTAAGACATTTTATCTGTAAGTTTAACTGTACAACATGCTGCAGGCGAGAAAAGATGAAGAGTTTACATGTTTTAAACATTTACATTTAGGCAATATACAAACAGTAGTTTAAAGGAAGTCATCAGATAAATCATTTTAGTAGCAATAGTCACCTTTAAGAAAATTCCTTGAAGACGTTTCACCTATCATCCAAGAGGCTTCTTCAGTTCTGAAGAAGAGAAGAAGGACAGAGGAGAAGAGAACTGAAGAAGCCTCTTGGATGAGAGGTGAAACGTCTTCAAGGAATTTTCTTAAAGTCCAGTGGATTAATTTAAACTACTTTGGACTGACATGATGATGATCCACAATAACAGAAGGACAAAGTCACTCTGCTGGTTTGAGAGAAAAGCTCATTGATGAGGACAAAGTAGTGTTGAGCTGCACATTCAGAACCTGAACATATCTGATGGATCATCAACGATTTTATCCACATTTTTTATTCTTTATTTAGATTGGAGAGCTACAGTTTGTCAGAGATCAGCTGTGATTCTCTGGTCTCAGCTCTGAAGTCCAACCCCCTCCCATCCTGAACATCTGGACCTGAGCTACAACGACCTGCAGGATTCAGGAGTGAAACATCTGTGTGGTTTTCTGGAGAGTCAAGACTGCAACCTGAATACTTTGGGGTCAGACATCATGTTGTCTTTTGTGTGCTTAGAAGAATCCGACGTAATTTTGTGGTGATACTAAACTTCAGCCATCAGGCTGACATTCTACTGATCCACACTGAGGATCTTCATGGTAATGTCTGTTTTCTTCTTCTCTGCTTGAGTCCTTTGACTATGGCAGAGAAATGTTGAGTTGCACATTTCAAAACATCTTCAGCTCATATCTGACTTCATGTTTCTCTTCAATTCAAACTCACAGCAGCAATTAACAGCTGTTTGTATTATTGATGGAGCTCTTAGTTATGTCAGTAGTTTAGTTAAAAAAAATGAAAAATGTTGATCCCACTTTGTCAGAGTTGAAGGTGACATCTTCAAATGTCTGGTTTTGTTCCAGCAACATTTTAAAACCACAAATATTCAGTCCAGTGTGGTAGAAAACATAAAGTCTCGACAGTGAACAAAGTACAACCAGTTTTATGTTTTAATGAATAAATGAATGAAACCATGATGGAAATGTTTCTGATGTTTTGTTCCTGGGCTCATCAAACAGTGGACTGATAGTTTCTCTTCTCCACTGGTTCTGTTGGACTGTCTGAAGCTGCATCCATTTGGCTTGAGCTGGTTGGAGTTTCCAATTTCTAAACTTGGACATTCTAAAGCTTCTTCGGCTCTACACTCATGATGAAACTCTGATTGATTTCAAGCAAGAACTTTGTCTCCTGAACTTACATCTTTTGTTCTTTACTTAGATTGGAGTGCTGCAGTTTGTCAGAGATCAGCTGTGATTCTCTGGTCTCGGCTGTGAAGTCCAACCCCTCCCATCTGGAATATCTGGACCTGTGCTACAACGACCTGCAGGATTCTGGAGTGAAAGCTTCTGTTTGATCTTGAGGAGAGTCCAGACTGCAGCCTGCAGACTCTGATGTCAGTAGAAGGTTCCAGTCAGTCTCTGCTGCTTTCATCAGTTTTCTACTAAACACAGTCAGAATCAAAGCAAAGATCAGTGTCTCCTGTAAACCTGCAGCTTCTCAGTGAAGCTGTGAGAGCAGAACACTGACAGAAACACAGAGACAGCAGTCACCCATTCAGATTAGCAGAAGCTTGTTGTCATAGTGTGTTTGAGTGGATGTGAAGCTGACTGTTTTTGCTGTGTTGATGGGTTGAGGAAATAACGCTGATTCCAGCTGACAGCCTTCCAGATGTCCAGAGACAGTGGTCCTCCTTCATCAAAGTGTCCATCAGATCTTATCTCACTGTTTGTTGTCTCATTTCAACAGTGACCAGCTGATCAGTTGGATGTTTGTCACAGCTCTGAGACTGGAGCCTGCAAACCATCAGCTCGTATTTCACAGCAGCAGCATCAGATGTAGGAACCATGAGCAGAAGCTCTGCTCAGATCCAGCAGTCACATCTGGATCTGTGTCCTTGTTTCTCATTCCACTCAGATGTGCTGACTAGCCTCCATGTCAGTTTGTCACCTGATGTTTGAGAAACAGATGAGCTGTTGATGGACATTCAGAGAGTGTTGGTTTAAATGGAGCAGCAGTTAATCCCTGAGTGAAGAGTTTGTGCGGTAATGAAGCTTGATGACTGTCGGCAGTTTTTTCCTCTGTGGGCTGCAGTGAAATGTGAGAGAAACACACCTGATACTGACAGTGTGTGCAGATGTATGAGCTGAAGCTCAGTGTGTTCACTCCAACACATTAAAATGAAGCTACTGCTCTGAACATGGCTGAAGTCCCAATGAGCTGCTGATCAAACTCATTGATCTCCTCTGTTTTTGCTTCTTCTCTCTGCAGATGGTAGTCGTGGTGATCAGGACGGTGTTTGTGCTGAGAGGATGAAGTGTGCCCTGATGATCCAGCTGCTGCTGTGAAGAAGGACCTGCCACTTTTGCCTTGATGCCCAAAGTACCCTTTTGTCAAAGTTCCATCCATCCATCCATTCTCTATACACCGCTTTATCCTCACTAGGGTCCCGGGGGGTGCTGGAGCCTATCCCAGCTGACTCGGGTGAAGGCAGGGGACACCCAGGACAGGTCTCTAGTCTGTCACAGGGCTACATACACAGACGAACAATCACACTCGCATTCACACCTACGGGCAATTTAGAGTAACCAATTAACCTCAGCATGTTTTTGGACTTGTGGGAGGAAGCCGGAGTGCCCGCAGAAAACCCACACATGCACAGGGAGAACATGCAAACTCCATGCAGAAAGATCCCAGGCCCAGGCCGGGATTTGAACCGGGATCTTCTTGCCTCTTGCTGCAAGGCGAAAGTGCTAACCACTACTCTACTGTGCAACCCCTTTTGTCAAAGTTGCTTTTTAAAATTTTATTTAATTAAATGTTATTTTATTTTTTTATTTATAAGTTTGAGTGTGTGTGTAAAAGTATTTGAGGCCCCAAATAATAAATAAATAAAACAAAAATAAAAATAATTCACATCTACCCTCGGTTGGTCACATGACCTACTTTGACGTCCCTCACTGTCCTGATGCACCTGTCGCTCTGCGCTAGCTGCTAGTCTAGAAACCAGAGACACGAGGGAGAACTTCAACAGCTGATGGTCCAGTGAGGAGGTTTTGGTATTCGTTTGTGGACGGTGTATTTTTGCAAGATGACTGACGAAGTGAAGTGAGTATCCTGTGAGTGTGTCTGACTCTATACACCCCTCTCATCAGTTACAGCCGCTAGTTCACCACACAGCGTGCTGAGAGGATAAGGTTTGCCAGGCTTGTTGTTGTTTCTGTATGTTTCTTTTGTCACGGGCAAAGTGCATCAGAGAGATGAATTATTTCACTGTCAGTGAGTTGCAGTGTGTTTCCTGTGTTTCTAGAGGCAATGAGGCATAGGTTATGTTATTTCACTAAAACTATGTACGTGCATTTTCACATATTTTTGGACTATTGCGGTATAAATACAATAACATTAATAATTAGAAGAATTCGAATTGTGATTAACTCAACCTCTTGTTCAACGATATCAGTACTTGATTATAACATTTGTATATATAGACAAATTAAATATAATATGCATAAATATAAAATATAGAACTTTTATACCTTTGCTGTCTTGAACAAAGTGGATAGTCAAACTGAATAAAAGCACAAATACATTTAAACACGTGATTTCCGTGCCATTTAAAAAAAACAAAAACTATTATTAGCACTACAAATAAGTACGGGTAGATTATGAATCAGCACCATGGAACAAATCCATGGCTATACAGCATATGTCTTGAAAACGTATGGAATTTAAAAACAAGGACTCCAGGAAGAGTAGCCACAGTTAAACAGTCCAGTGTCTAATGGTGACCTAAATTCAACTTCAAAATAACAATAATTTATCAGCATTGTTGAAGCGCATGATGCTGGCCACAACAAGGTTTGAACCACTGACCTTTTGGTCAGCAGTCTAGACTTAACCATTGCACCACTGCTTCCATATTACAGTATTCATGAATATGGGTTGCTACAATTCAGCCTATTATACTGTAAGGTGTTTCAAATTTGTACTCCATGTGCCCCCTTTTAACTTTGAGCACCTGCCCCTCCAAAGGTCTCTGTACGGCCCTGCTCCACCAGCTGTATCCAGGATATTTTGTACACCAGGAAGAAGATGAGACAGGTCGACCACTGTTGCTGCATCAAATTGAATCAAAAGTGCTGATTTGCTGAAAAGTAATTCTGTGGATCTGCACACCATTGGTCTTCCTCAGTGAACCAGGTGTGTGACACTGTGAGACAGCAAACTGATTCTGAATTTGAAAAACTGAATTTGACAAGTGAATACAGAGAAATGCATTTTCAGTCAGGGTCGAATACAATTTCCAGAGCAACTGAATTAAATTTCAGAATGTTATATGTTCAGTTTCAGTTTTTATTCAAGTTTAGTTTAAATCAAATCAAATTCATTTCAAATCTTAATTATGAGATTCAGAATCACTTTATTTTACAATTCATTTTGAAACTAATTATTCAAATTCAGTTCCTTGTAGTCTGTATTTCTGTCCAACTAAGCTGTAGAAATTCTAAAAGCTACAGCGTCGTTGAGAGTGTCCAAAATACCTTAAGATTTTGTGTGTGTTCTTGCAATTTGACTTTTGTGGAAGAATAATACAAATTGCACATATTGTATTATATTATCTTGGCTTTTATTGTTTATCGTTAGTTACAATAATACACTTTATCTGTGTAGACCGTTTGCAAGGTGCAAAAGAAAAAACATTGTTGATTAATAATATAGGCAAATGCAAATAACAACAGAAGGCTCAAACAGACAATTAGAAAAGTTGAACATTGACTTTAAGTGGATATGAAACATAGTAAACAAGTAATGTAACATAACAAAAATTATGTTTTAATGTATTTGAAGAACTTTGCAGACGTAGCTTGTATGATTGCAGTGAGTAAAATATTCCACCATCTGGAGCTCTAACCACAATCATGCATCACCTTTTATTAGAATCTGAACGTGACAAGCAGAGCAACATCCACAATTCTAATCTCCACAGACACATGGTGGGCAAGTACTGCTTTAAAAGTGATGAACAGAATTTTAAATTAAACATAAAATTGTGTCAGCAACAGTGGTCAAAATATCAACGGTAAGAAAATAAATATATCAAAATTGTCAAAATAAAATGGCTAACCGCCCTTAAAAAGTGACAATGACAGTTGTCTAAATGACAGGCGAAAGAGTTCCTTTTTACATTCAGTTGGTCTGATTCAGTAATGCTGCTTGTGTGATACTTGTTCAAAGAAGCAGCATTGTCACAGTAGATAATTTAAAGATCAAGTGAAATTTGCGACCTTAGTCTGTGCTTTATTAAAAAGGGCAGCGCATTCCACAGTTAAGTCCTTTTTGAGATTCTAAGTTCCCTACTGGATAAACTATTAGAAGTAAACTGAGACGTAGACTAAAAAGCCAGAATTTGGTCATCAAGGACACAAGTTAGGAGAAGCAATAAAATAACTGGTTATGAGGTCAATGCACAGAGCTGATATGATGCAGTTTCTTGTATTACCCAATTCCTTCTGTTTCCAACTAGCACAGCATAAAGACTGAACTTGCTACTACTGAGACAATAAAACAAGGAGTCGACCAGCAGAGGGAGTTGCAGACTGCAGTGGTTGAGTACTGATGACTACTGAGTTGAACTTTGTGTGGTACTGAAGCTGTAGTGACTACAAACTAATATAAACTACTGGGGTAAGAAAAGGAGAAGTTGTTTCGAGACTGCTGACATTGTACATCTCATGACTTCACAGTGGTCCTGGAAGTAAGAAACAGATGTTTTTTTTCAATGATATGGCATCTAAAATGATTGATTGAAAAAGAGATGTAAAATTAGCATTTTGAAAGCTCTCATGTGCATAGCTGAGTTCCTATTTATATTCATTGTGCTGTTTATTATTCTTTTTAATCAAAATAATCTTGATGAAATTTACATATGTGCTTCATACAATTACACAAGTCAAGTTCCTTCTTCTCATTTGTGCCTCCTTCCTGCCTTTTGTGGTTGAATGCAAGCTGTATTACAAAAAAGGATACATCAAAACGTTCCTGACCTCACCAGAAAACGTCTCAGGAGAAAGACTGTTCTTGCATTATGTTTCTCCTTTAACTTTGATGGCTGCATTGTCCTGGATCAACTGCACACAGCTCAAAATCTTTTTCTCTTTTGTGCTTTGCTTCAAACGTCACACATTATGCCCCAAAATAGGAGTTACACCCCTTGGTTGAAAACTTTTTGAAGTACCCTTGTAATTGTATTTGGAAATCATATCTACAAACATGTCTTTAAGTTTCAGGAAGTGTGAATTGTGCACCAGGCAATATCTACAAACATGTCTTTAAGTTTCAGGAAGTGTGAATTGTGCACCAGGCACAGAAGCAGGTAAAAGGTGCAGCAGCCCTGGTGAGCAGCACACGGTAGGCCTGTCGAAACTGTCGGTTCATGACAGCATAGAGCACAGGGTTGATGCAGCTGTTGAGCCATGTGAGGTTGGTGCAGAGCATTTGCAGTACATTTGGGGCACGGTTTTGTTTGTCTGATATGTGAAGCAACAGGAAGGGCACAAAGCAGATCACAAAACACATAAAAACAGTAAAGCACATCCGTGTCACTTGCTTTATTTCCTTATCGTCTCCTGAGGCTGTGGAATGAAACGTGGATGCTGTATTTGTGGCAGCGGGGGTGATTGAAGATGGTATGGGGTCAATGTCAGCGTGATGCTCCGCCTCCTTGATAGACCTCTGTGTAGAAAGGTCAGACTTTTCACAAGTTACGTCCCTGCTTTGAGCCAGATCTGCCTGGCTGCTCATCTCAGAGGTGCATGTCTTTACCACACCACTTTCCACACCACTGTCATCGGTGCCTTGAGCTGAAGACGCTGGTTTCCTTCTGGATGATCGTCGGCTGATTCTGTAGCGGAGCAGAGCCTGTGATGCAACCAACACTCGTCTGTAAATGAGCAGGTAGAAAGCACCAATGCTTCCCAAACCCACAAAAAAGCAGAACAACATCAGGATGGTGGTGTAGGGCCGACCTCTGGTCTGATGGAAGCTGCATACGCACACTTGTGGCAAGAACGTATAGACCTGCCAGAGTGGACCAAAGCAGGCCAGGCCGAATGCCCAGGATGAGATTACGAGTAAAACAAGACCATGGTTAGAAAACACACGGTCAAACACGGCCCTTTTCGCAACCAGGAGGTATCTGCTCACTGCTATCAGGCAGAGGGTAAAAATAGACACACAGTTGGACATGGAGAGGAGCAGACCGAAGATCCTGCACCAGAGCTGACCAGCACGCCATCGGAGATGTAGGTAGGAATCAACAGAGATGGGCTGCAGGATGGTGCAGTACAGGAAATCAGCTACAGCCAGGTTCACAATGAGTACATTGAAGCGAGTCTTCAGACGTGAGTCTAAGGTGAAGGCCAGAATGGTCATCAGGTTCCCTACCGTGCCAGTGATGGTTACAGCACATCCCCACAGCACAGCAAAGTAGCGGTAGACTACGACTGAAGTACTGTAGCAGGAGAAGATGTCGCCCTCTGTGTGGTTTGTGTGATTCGTCAGCATTCTGTCAACTGCAGGAATCAAAATATAGGTCAACAAAGTGCTTTCAGACAAGGAGCCTCCCACCGCTTCAAATGTTGTCAGCAGGACTGTGGAGGCTCTGGTACTGCAGTAGTAAAGTGGAGGGGTGGCTTGTGTTTGTTTTTTTCTTTTTTTACTATTGACTATGACAACCAGAAAATCAGCATTGAAGGAAGCAAGACAAAAGCTGCCTTAACTATTTGAGTTGCATGATTTAAACATAATTTCATCTGCAGTGAACTAACACTATTGTCATGAAACATGAAACAGAACAAAGTGCTTCGTCATCATCATCATAAGCTGATCCAGCTGTCAAATACAGACATAAAAGTGAAGGACTGTAGTTTTGTTTAGTGCCTCTTTGTAAAGTAAATGAACTGTAGAAGCTGCCATTAGCACAAACTGATGCCCAAATGAGACAGCATCTGAATCTTCTTATTTCGGACACAAATGCTTCGATATTATGAAATAATAATAACAGGTTGTTAAAGGCACATCTGGCACCTCAGAACATAATACTTTCAACAAGAGCTGCAACTAATAGTTGCTTTCATAATGCAGTAATCTATTGTATTGATAAACTAATTAAGTATGTCATCTAAAATGATAAAAACTAAATATTTAGCAGCAAAGTTGATGTCTTAGATTGTTTTTGTTTTGCCTAACAGTATAAAACTCAACCCTTCTGTCATTTTAAATATCAGCACAATTACCAAACTGTAGCAGAGTAAAATGTTCAGTTTTCTCACCTTGAAGTTCCTTCCACAGTCTTATGTTAATGTTTCGTCATTCTCTGCAGTTATCTTGTCCTCTGACTGTGAGACTTCCTGGTAGTTGTTGTTATACACTACCAGTCAAAAGTTTGGACACACCTTCTCATTTAATGCTTTTTTTAAATTTGTATTATTTTCTACATTGAAAATTAATACTGAAGATTAACACTTTACTTTACAACATAATTCCATGTATATTATTTTATAGCTTTGGTGTCTTCAGTATTAATCTTCAATGTAGAAAATAATTAAATAAAAAACATTGAATGAGAAGGTGTGTCTAAACTGGTAGTGTATGTGAATTTTTTATAAGCTGCTCAACACTTGATATGCTCACATTTACCTTTAATGTTCTACACAGCAAATTTTGGCTTTTGGAATAAACTCTCTGTGAGTCAAAAACAACTCAATTTTCGTGTACATGTATGAGCATCCCTGAGTGAGAATAACTTCTTTTATTTTAATTGATCTTGAACCTCTTTTTCTGAGTTGAAATTGTGCTTCCCAAGTGTTAAAGTTCTAATCTGATATAGCGTATGTGTAACACTAAAACGGAGTTAAATATTAACTCATTACCGGTGTCAGGAGGAACACTTAAAATATATGTAGTTAAACGCTTTTTTTAGAGTTAACAATTCTATATTCTTCTATTTTATATAAAAATGATATCTGTGCAAAGTAATCTTCACAACACTTGTCTGAATTTGAGAGAGTATTACTTCGATTTAAACCACCCTCACGGTTATAACCTTTAAGTTGCATAAAACAGTCAGTAACACACACACTGCATTAGATTTAGTTGTCACAACAACAAGAACAGGGAACAACATTGTCTGTTTAGTGCAACATTGTGTAACATGAGATGAACAAACTGTTGAATTTACTTCTCTTGAAGTACATAACAGGAAAGAAAAACATCACATGGATCCCATTCAGATAAATCAGATATTTTCTGATACAACATACGATTGTAAATCACATCAATATGTAAAGAACCCACGAATGGTATGCATACCAAACTTATCTCCTGCCATCAGCACAAACTTACCATTTATAGATTAGTCAGCAAATGGAACAGGAAACCCATCAGTTTCAAGTATTAAGTCCCATATTAAAGGTTTCAGTATTTCATCAATACCATGTTTCTTAATATCTTGTGCATCAAACAATGATACCAAATGGATGTTCTTCAGGGCAGAATTCAGAGGAAGGTTTCTGAGAATGAAATAAAGGTAGCCAACTTTATGTATGCCTTTTTTTGACCCACAAGGATTTGCATATTCAAATTCATCGTAGTATAATTGTATTTGGGGAGCAAATCTGTCAGCCCAAAACAAAGAATGACTTTTAAGCGCCTTCTGTCAACGAAGTTCTCATTTCATTTATGAGAATGAACTGGAATGTTTTTAGAATGGAAGTAATCATTGACAGCAACTTGTCTGAAAGTCCCAGTTGTATTATTTCATCTGGTATCAAACCATATCACAACACCAATGTGTGGTTCAACCCATTTGTCCTTGAAATACTTCTTCCGTTTAGCATCAGAGTTCTTCTGTGTCACAGTTGGCAATGGGTTTTATGAGGCATACGTATATTATCAGTTAAAGCACGTGTCTTAATAACATGTCTCCTAAATCCAGAATAACTAGCGAACTGCAAACAAACTGTCTGACTGAATCACCTTTGTGTAATTGTCTTCCCTGTCCCAGTGTGTACATATACTCACCCTTTCCACTTCTTCTTGTGCATCTGGTTTGTACCTTTGGTTTTTAGGCCTTTGTGCCTCTTTATTGTTTGTATTCTGTTGTGTGTGCCTTTTTGCTTGTTTGCTTTTGGATTCTTGATTATGTTTTGCCTGCCGCCTGTGCTTTTGTATTATCTGGATTGTTAAAGCTCACTTATTGTGCTTTTTTTAGATCAGTTGTCCCTTTCTCCGCTTTGGGTGCTTTGGGTTTTTGTATGACAGTAAGAAGTAACCCGTACTGATCCCAGCAGACCTTTTTGTGGACAATGACTCTTACGGTTTTTAGATGGACCTAATCTGTTTGTATAGGGAATGGAAAAAGCACCCCAGCAAGAATCTGAAAGATCTTTATCTGAGGCATGCATAATGCTGTAGATGCCTTGGATGAGGGGCACATTACCAGAGTATCTAACAGATTTCATTAATATCCTAGACTTCTTGCCCCATGCCAGCTCCACAGCCAACCAGCCACCAGCCTGCTAAATCCCTGCCAGCTCCTGAGTTAGCCAAACTTGTGCCTGTTAGCTCCACAGGCATTTAGAGTGGGTTTAACTTCCAGCCTGTAAAGCACCAGGGAGTGTCAAGTCCTGTGTCAGCTAACCTGCTATCTGTCTTCATCCTGCCCCTCTAGAAACTACCTCTGATGCTGCCCAGGAGTCTCCTTTCTGATGGATTCACCTAGCCATTAAGCCAAGCCCAGTGAACGCAAGGGTCCCAGTCACCCCGAATCTCCATTTCTTCCAGCTCTTTGTCTTTCCTACTGGACAAAGCTCTTGGACTTGAGGGCAACTCAGCAAACCTCAAAATTGCAGAGCCCAGTATATGTTCCAGCAGATCTGAACTAAATCAGCCAATTTCCATCATGATTCCCTCAAGACACCTTGATCTGGGAGCTCTTCAGAAGGAAGCCGTATACAGACCTGACCTCTCCAAAGTGGTCCCCCATCAACCAGTCCTGCTTCCTGGCAGATTCTTCATCTCAGAGGGTCAATACTGTCTCATCTGTCTCTGCCTCAACCAGTGTCAAGTCCAGAGTCCACCGAGAGTCAGCCGACATTTCTCCTGGTCCAGAGACTGCTACAGGGGTCAGCTGACATCCTTTCTCCTGCTTTGCAGTCAGCTGACCTCACCGGAGCTCCAGAGTCTCAGATAGCTCCAAGCTAGGCCCGGTCTGTATCAGGGCCTATCTTGCTGCCTTCATGGACCTCAGGCTCCCCCTCACCGCTGTCCCCCCCAGAAGAGTCCTGCCTCCACTTGTCCCACTGCCACCAGCCTCTGCTGCCGGCCTCCCAAAAAGGTGAATTGATTTATCTAAACTCCTTCATGTTTTATGGTGTATGCCAAAACAGAAAATTACTCACAACACTGTAGTTCTAAACTACTGAATTACTGACTTACTGTTGTCATATGATTATATTTTAAAATAAAAAACAACCAATCAACATAGCTTACAACCATAAATTCAGTTTAATGATTTTTATATAGAATTTTGTTTAAATTTAACAATTAGGAAGCCCCAACATGAACCATTTCTCATTTTTTAATCTACATTTACAGCAACATTTCAATACACTTCTCCTAAATAACATTTAATACATTTGTAGACATTTTCTTTTTATTGCAGTTAACAAGAAAAGTTAGTAGGAGTGCTTAAAGTATTGCTACAGTTTCCATTTCCTAAAGCTTCCCTCTAAGGTTTTACTAGCCGTTGTGACAGTTTTCACTGTGGGTGATGTAGGGTTGAAGTACACATGGCAGAGCAGACAAACTAAGCATTTTTATCCCAGTCCTAGAATACTATCAAAAATTGTCTTCTGTTTTTTTTTCTTATTATTTTGCATACATCTACTAAACTGTGTATGTGGTCCTTTTCTCTTCCTTTGATAGCATAATGCTGGTGTCTTTCATCCCACTGTTTCCAGTTTCCTTCTGACTGTGATGAGATGTGGTCTTCCTTATGTGCACGTATTGCAATTACCTGCTTCTAAAGTCATAAATCAATTGTCTTGCTGTGCTCACAGTGTTGAAAATTTCCATTAAGACACTGAAATCATTCTGTTTTGCGCAGTGTGGTGCGGATTTAAAAAATAATCACAGAATGTCCTTTTAAATCTATTTACGACATGTAGACTTCTCACCACAGACTTTGACTTGTGTGCTTTGTGGGACTTTTATCCACATGGTTGCTCTCAGGGGTCATTCAGAGATGATCAGGGAAACACCTTGATTGATGACATCATATCTTACAGAGAGGAGTTGACGTAGCATGAGTTTCTCTCCTGTAATCTGCTTATTATTTTCTCCAACCTTACTGCAGAACATGAGAATAAACTCTAATAGCTGCATAGTGCACCAGTAGACAGTTATTTCCTCACAACACTTCCACATTTGCCAGACCATAAATGTAGTCAATGTGCGCATGACTTCAGTTGTAAGATGGTGTGTAATTTCTACCCATTTGTTGTTCCTCTGTGGCTCCCTGTTTGCACCCTGCAGATGTAAATATGGACCACACAGGCCAACTGTGAAAATGCAGACAAACTTTTCACATGAATGTTTGCCACATACTGCAGAACTAGTATGGAGATTGTGGGTACCTTTTTACTCTTCATAGGCCACAAAAGCAGAACTTTACAGTGGTACAGTCCACTATACTGTGACAACTATGGTATGATGCCAACTAACTTCAGAGGCAGCTACAATATCTAACCCCAGCAGGCATGTTTGATAACATTAATGCTTTGGATACATAATGAGTCTTCGCAGAGATGAACATTAAAAACATAAGAGGTAGGGTTTTGAGTCTGAGGCTGTGGATCATATATTAGATGAAGATATTTAGTCAGTTGCAGATTTGTGGATGCTCAAAGAAGTCCGTGCTCGATGGAAACTTTAAGATCCTCTTCAGAGTATCTGCAGAGTCAGTCTGATCGTTGGCAGATAGTGACGAGAGTGATGAAGGGAAACTGGAGAGGATGGAAATGAACATCTTTACACAATGCATCATGAAGAGTCATGTTTATGTTCACTGTTTTTAATTATAATGAAACACTAGCTGGAGCCACACCAGCTGATTTGGCTGTTGATGGCACAGAGTCGCCAGCCTCCAATTCACAGTGTGCTTCTTCCTGATTCATTCTCATTCTGTCACCATTAGTAAGGAGTGAAGAGGATTGGCCCGTGTGTGGTGCGGATGGGGCCAGGGGCTGGCCTCAGCAGGCTGAGGGGTGTTCCCTGTAGGAGGTGGTGATGGGGGTGAGGGTGGGATGTCGGGCCAGGAGGACGTAATGCCAGCTGATTTGAGGATGCCGCCGCTGCCATTGCTGCAGCAACAGCCAGAGGATTTGGTAAAAGTCCGGCCCCCAGAGTTTTTGGAAGTTCCTTTAAGAAAGTCAAGGAAGACCATAAGTAAACGTAAAACAACTTCAGCTATTCAAAATGACAGTGAGAAAATAACAGCTGAGTTTATACCAGAAAGTCTGTGCGCTTCTTGTGCCGACTGAGAAGGGATTAGGTTTCCCTGCAACTCCATTCCCGATGCCTCCGGCTGGATATATGCTGGAAGATGAAATGAGCAAGAGGTCAGATGTTGGAATTGATATTGCATGTGAAATATGCACTCTTTGTCTTTCATGTGAGTTTCTCACCTGCTTCAGCTGCAGCTCAGAGTTGACTCTGACGTTGCAGATCTCACAGTGGAAGGTGCGTTCCCTGAGTGTTGGGGTCAGAGGACAGCTCCCCTCCCTGCTCAGGGCTGGGTTTAGGACCCAAGCGGGGATACGCTTTAATGGGACCCAGTCCACTTCGAGCCTCCAGGATAGTTTTATGTTTTGGTACCTGGGTACAACAAAAAGGCTTTAGCTGCTACTCTAAGTGGGGCCATGCTACATTTTAATGCACATGCTAAATGCCTCTGGCAGAATTATCTTTGTCTGTTTTTGTTTGTCTTGTACTATTATCTTCAGCTTATAATGTGTTTCATGCATTAATAAATTGAAATCTGAATATCCACAACCTCTCCAGAATTTTATGACCTGATTGAAATCTCCAGAACAGCTGTTAAATGGGCCTTGTGATGAGATTGTTGGCTCAACTCGTGCATGTTTAGAAGTGCAGGGAACAAACACTACAGCTCTGGTTTTTATTGAACCTATTACGCTGTCATAGAAGTTTTTTCTTATAATTGCACTGATTGACTGAGATGATATTTAACCTGGGTAGTTTGGCTTTTATTACCACCCATTCACGCCCAGTCAAAATGTGTTCTATTCTTACCACTAAGTGGCAGTAATGCACCTGCTTTAGTTTCACATACTTAAAATGCAGTTAATGAAGGACCCCTGCTAAAGAGGCCTCAATGATTCTGAAGTTGCTTCTGAACGTTCATACGGCATAATTTGTAGATGTGTACTTTTCTTGAGATTGTGCATGACAAAGTGGTGTTGGTCTACCTTTGTTATGTGCCTCCAGTTGAGAGAGGAATTGACAGCAACTTTGCACAGGGAGCAGTAGAGAAGCTTCTTGGCTTTCTCCTCCTCTGACTCCCCAGAAGACAGGCTGGGTGCCGGGGATGGGTGTCAGGAAGACCAGCCGCTGCTGGATCAGCAGGGGGAGTACTGAGGGCTGCAGAGGGGGAGGGAGAGGACGGCAAAGGCGTGCTGACAGAAGGCAGGGAGGGCACACTCTGTGTCGGCAGAGCTCAGTGTGGGTGTTGGAAGGCGGCTGGGGTCAGAGGTGGCTCTTTAGAATTGGGACAGGCTTGAGTGTCATCTGTAAACAGCACAAAGTTTCTCATCAGTAAATCATTTGTGGGAAAACCGACCATCAATCGCACAATTAACCCTCCAACCCCTGATGATCCCAATACAAAAGAGTGCAATAATAATGTGACCTTTCTAGCAGCAGTGCTATGTTTGAACCCCTGTTCCCCTGGCGGCTGCTGTGCGTCCATCTGGACCTGTCAGCAGGTCTGACCAGCCATGTGACCTGACATGTTAGCTTGATGAGATTTTAGTTTTCTGTCGTCTAAATTTAGCTGTGTGATTAATCCCTGAATCAATACATCTGAATAGATAGAAGACATTTGTTCCAAATTAACGTTGAATTATTTTCAGATTTGAAGGTTTGTAGAATTCAACACTTCACCCTGATTACTTTATATCATTTAACACGGCATTTGTGTTGTGTGCCAGTTTGTGACAGACCCCCGTGTGTAACATCACATTTCACAGGTGATACTCACCCTGCTTATTATGATTAGATCAGGCTCAGGGCTGGATGGCAGAGGGCCTGGTGGGGAGGGTGAAGCAGGAGGGGAGGTCCTGCTTGTCACCGTCTTGGAGACGAGGTGTCTTGGATGTCTCGATCCCCTTCACCCTTCGAGCATGGCGGTTCCCCTTATAGGTGGGCTTTCTGCCCTGGCTCTGGCAAACAGAAGAGACATAACAAAGGTTCTCATAAAATATTGGATTTGATTTGATTGTCATCACCATTTTTAAGGGAGCAGTTTAGTTTGTTCGCCACGATGGTTGTCTCATGTTGTTTGGCTTGTCGACACCCAGATTCCACCAGACCATCAAATGCTCTGGTAGCACCGGATTAAACACGTGTCTTTCTGTGCCACTCAGCTTTATATTGCTTTCTTCCCTTTTAATTGCATGTATAATCCAAAGCATTTAAATTTGGTCGCTAAAGATGGGCTTATCAGATGCTCATTATCAAGCAAATTCAAAGAAAAGTCTAGACTGAACACATTCAATGGGACACCGTTAACATCTCTTTTCAGAGTTTCAAAACATGAGATGTGTACATTTGAGTCCAATGTGCTGATTTTTTGTCTTTGCTGTTCAGAATAGTGAAGAGATATTACATCTTTTGAAACTTGAAGAGACTGAAGAGTGAAAGTTTATTGCTTTATTTTACTACAACTGCAACTAAATGAGACAGTTGGTGGCACCTTAGTTACTCCGAATGTCCAGTTTGGTTGTTTGTGACCACCAGTTACAGACTGGTTGTAATGCAACTGTAGCCATGACTGTGAACAAGGTCTACGTATTAGCTACAGCTAGAAGTCTCATAGACACTGCATTGGTTGCATTTCTATGCCTCTGCACCAGTGACAGCCATCACCATGGGCATTATGTTTTTGTGTTGCCTGTACAAGGTCACTGTGACCTTAGAAAACACATAGCTCAAGGATTCGTGTACTAATTATGACCAAATTTTTATTCAAATGACTAATAGTCATCACTGTCAAATAGATGTAAAAATTACATCAGAAGTGAGTGTAACCGAAATGCTCATTCTTGCATTATTAAATGTTAAACTAAAAATTAGATGAAAATAAGAATAATTTCTCACAAAATTTCAAATGTATTCTGGCACCCTGCGTTTTGGTGCATTACAGAGAAAGGCTGCTGAGCTGATGGTTTGCAGCTATGATGTGCTGATGAGGCTGTCAGGGAAGATTAGCCTCCAGAATATTCTTGTCTTCTTTCACCACTGGTGTAATCACTGAACTGGCCTGCTGAGTTGATGATGGTTATTGAGTGGTGGGATTATCTAAAATGGGCTGGAGGGCTGTGAGCAACCAGCGACAGTTGACAGCCAGCTACTGAGAGAAAACTTGCTGTCCATGAGCATGTACTTAAGATGGTTACTTCAAAATGCAGCAAATGGGAAATACGATGAGTTATGGGCAGTTAAATCAGTCCTTACTATTGGTGTGTGGAGTCGGGGTTTTAGTGTAACAAACATACAGTTGAGGAAAAAGGAGACATGGTAAAGGATCACATTTTAAAAACAATATGTGTGTGTAAAGTTATTGCTAGAATTGTTATGTGTGTGTAAAGTTATTGCTAGAATTGTTTTAGCATTTGGTGGATTTATACTCACAGTCTGAGATGGATTCTAAAGGTTCACCATGCCTTGGAGCATTTCCTGTTTAATTGCTTTTCAGTATTAAATCTTGGTCAGTTTAATTGGCTTCTGATGAGAATTTGAAATCAAAGACTGTCGTTTCAAAGTGAAAGCAGATTTTTGCAATGTAATGTCAGCTCATTAAAAATATAAAATGTTAATGTTTCTCTAGTAATTATGATATAAAGGCTTCTGTGTCTGGAAGGTCCAGTCACTGGTGAATCAGTGCTTTTGGCCGTAACTACATCATGAAGACAAAAGAATGCTCCAAACAGTTCAGTGTGCATGTCCAAATCACTGGATATCCCTTGAAATACAGTGAAATCCATAATTAAGAAATGAAAGGAATATAGCACATGCCTAAATCTGCCTATAGCAAGCCATCTTCAAAAACTGAGTGGTCGTGCAAGAGGAGGACACCAAGACCCCCATGAGTCTTCTGAAGGAGTTACAAACCTTCTGGCTAAAATATCAGAGACTGTGCATACAACAACTTTTCTTTGCTTTGAGAAGACCAAAATTTAGCTTTATAGCCATCACGCTAGACCCTGTGTTTGACAATCACCAAACACTGTACATCATCACAAACACTCCATTCTCGTTGTGAAGCATGGCGGTGGCAGCATCATGATGTGTAAATGTTTGTCAGCAGATATCATTCCAGATGTGCAAGGCTGACTGACATGTATCCACATAATCTATTGCTGTAATTTAAGCCAAAGGTGCATCTACTAAATACTAACTGAAAGGTGCGGTGGGCAACTTATGCAATACTTTCTTTTATTTTATATTTTTCATTAATTTGACATTGCATATTAGAAATCTATTTTGACTTTGACAGGAAAAATTTTTTTGTAAATTCTTGTCAAAATAGCCCACTTAAATTGGCCATGATTTAATGCTGAAATCTAGTAAAATGGGAAAACTTCCAAGGGGGTGAATAGGTTATATAGCCCGTATAGAAAAGAGATTTCTCAAAAACAATGGATGGATGCAATCCAAAAATCTTATTTTTAATTTCTTATTCATAACAGCCTCACTGTTCACGGTTCACTCTCCTGCAGACATATCAACTCGGCATTATGGTTCCTCTTACAATTTAAACATTTTGTGCTGCTGCTGCTTCAAATTAAATGCACTCAACTGGCAAAACACTCGATGGCTTTTGTTGTAAAGCAGTAGCAAAAACACAATGTTTATGAGCTGAGCAATGAAGGCAACTATTCATCAAAAATGCGTCCACAAAAATAGACAACACTTTCTTTAACTATTTTAGCTGCGCATGGCAATATCACCGACTCTTGGTCAGGGAAAGAGATTTATTATGGTTCGAATATGATCAGGTTTAGGCGACTAAATCACTCGGTTCAGGTTTGGGAAAGATAGTGGTTATGACTAACAAGGTGTGTTTAGGTGCCAGCTCTGTCCTGCATGAGATTCTGTCATGCTTCACACCATAAACCAAACCAACCTCCACGCCCTGACTTTCTGCCTCACCACACAAAAGGCTCACTGCTCTGGTATTTAACATTGGCACTGGATGTAAATCATGAGCTGCAGAAGTGTCCAATATGAAAATACTTCCTCGACATACTGGGCTGGGAAATCAGTGTTACCCTCCAAGTCCAGATATCATGTACATGTACACTATCAAATGAAATCAAAGGAAAGAGTGAGGTGTTGGGGCATAAATATAGTTCCTGTAAGCTTCTTATTAATGCACTAATACAAGACTGTGTATGTGACTCTATGTACATGCACAAGCGAACACCTTCTGGATTTAGATATGCGTCATTATGTCAATAACAAGGCAGAGGGACCCACATGAAGCAGGTACGTGTTGGGGCCTCTGAGGAAAAGACGCGACTGGGACGTGTCGAGGATGCCTTTTTAAGCCGTGGTATTAACTGCCAATGATAGTCACCCATATAGCCCTCATCCTGATTGGTGATGACAGAAAGGCAGATATAGCTCTGCCAGTGTAACTTTACTCCTCTGGCTGCTGCTCACCAAAGCCCTGCAATTAGACAAGGAGATGAAGGCCTACAAGTCGACAAACAAATGACAGCAGCGACCTCAAAACGAAGAAATACCCAACGCTCTGTCTTCTCCTTGCAATCCAGATTCTGCGCTGCTGTTCTTATTTGCCTTTGGTTGTTTTCCTTCTTCTTGAGCTTTGATACTTTCACCCCCATAATGACCTTCACTGTCTGGTCTTAAGAAATCAATGAAGGTTCAGCATCAATTCAAGCATAAAAAAGCTTGACAGAATCAGAGGTGGGGTGGGATGCAGCAGAGACAATGGGGTCAAAATTGATTGAGGTCATGTAGTCATTGGAGCTAAGAGGAAAAATAAATATATAATAAACCATGGTAAAATATAAATCATGTTCAGCACAGAAGATAAAGTGAACTGAGAGAGGCTTCAAAAGCGCCTATGGAAGGGGGGATTTAGATGAATGAAGAAGCAGAAATGGGATTCAAGGAGAAAATGAGAGCAAGTGAATGTCTCTAAAATCCCTTTTCTCTCTAAGCAGGATGTGCTTTGATGTTTTATCTATAAAGCGACAAAGGCACAGAAAGCAGATAGAGCTCTAGCAGCCAAATCTACTGTACGAAGGACAGACAGCAGCGACAGGAAGAGGGGGTGGAAAGAGGCTTGAGAGGGTGGAAAGGGGGAGAGAGAGTGTACCCCACAGAGGGAGAGCAGGGAAACTCACGAGGGAAATGAAAAGTTGCCAAACAGACAAGAGACCATAACGGTTTTGCATTGTGTGAGGAAAACAAGCATAGAGAGAGAGAGAGAGAGAGAGAGAGAGAGAGAGAGAGGGAGAGGTGTCCACTATGGTACAGCAGTGGTGACGGTGGCTAATGCAGCATGGTGTGACGTCAACCTTGCAGCAGAGCTGAGCCCAACACTGGCAGGCTAATCTGTCCTCTGTGGCCTGAAATGAATTGCGGTATTATAATTACAACATGTGGGGCTACGGGTGTAGTAGCAGCGAGAAGCACCTGCTCCTCAATGACCGCTATCAACCAGTCTTTCACTTTGTATTCGACAATTCCCATTAAACACCAGCCTCCCTCTGAGATAGACACAAAGAAATGTTGGTTTTATTAATATGCTTTAATGCCTTATGACCTAAAGAGGACCGGATGTGAAATAATGAGTGTTTGCCTGCCTTTGAACTGCAGCACAGCCCAGACAGCATGAGTAAGCCAAGCAGTGAACTGTAAGCAGAGTATTCCTTCATTATTAAAGAATGTCCACCGTGCTTTAAGCTCCCAGTCTCTCGGGTTACGGTGGAAAGTGCTGTAGAGCTGCAGCAGAGCAGATGCACGCCGCGACTCTCAAGTAAAACAGCAGGCTGGACAAACAGGTGGCTCAGCATTAGACATCCGGCCGCATTACACAGGAGCGACATGAGACACCGAGTGTTTTTATACATGCAGATTCAGTGAACTCCCAGGTGTTTAGTATGTAAATATGGACATACTGAAGTAAATAAAAGCGCTTCTCACTCATGTACCCATGATCGTGCAGACCATGTGAGAACATGCAGGTCTGAGCAGGGAAGATATAATTAAGCGGCCCCTTACAGAGAGAACAGGGCAGTGTTACACAAGTTTCAGATGACTCCCTCCCTGCCTGTGTCCTTTACACACTACTGCATTTAGAGTGCAAGTATTTAGCACTTCATCACTGGAATGCAATCATATTTTTAGCCAGGCTTGTATATCGGACTTTTGTTTGATTTCTGTTCATGTTTGAGTTATAGATTACAGTGTTAGGTCATAAACACCAAGATTTTTTCATCTATATAAGCCATTTTAATATCGATTACATTGATTCAACCTCAGTGTTCAGCTGCACGACATCTTCAGCCCAGGACACACGTGTCCTAAATTGACTGCAGAAATCACTCCAAGCTCTCAGATAAATGCATAGATGCAACGTTATGAGAAATATTGTAGCAAGAAATGTGCAATCTATATTCACATTTTCATTTTTGCAAGTAAAAGCGTACTCAGGCTGTTAAGATACATCCCCTGCACACATAGATATGAAACACAAACACGCTGTAAAAGGCCCAGGACTACACGCATAACACGTCAATCATGTCAACTGGTAGCTGGGTTTTGGATGCCCACATTACGACTTATTTGCTTTTCTACCTCAGTTAACACTTCTGCCTCTTTTAATGGAGACACTCAAATCGTTCCTCTAAAGTTTCATCACTTCTGGCCTCTTTTATTTCAGTCTGTCTGCCTTATGTTGGCATCGCGCCGCCTGTCAAGAAGGAAATGTAGAAAATGCGCTTCATCAGCATTAAGGTAGCTTCCAGGATGATCTATGGTTCATCCTCCTGTTTCACATCAACCCTCACATGTCTTACAACCATCCATTAAAAGCTCATCAGAGTCAACTTGAAATCTAGTCTTGGTGTCCTTACAGGCCTCCTATCAACATCTAGACATGTTTTCTAAGCCTGATATACAAAATGTTTGCACACAAACAGAGAAGCTTTGCAAATTTCCTCACACTTGTTTGCCGTCCTTTATATTTTGTCTTGATGCAGACCTTTGTGACAAAACCTGCCTTAAAAAACTTTGATACTAAAGTGTAGCAGTACATAAAAAATCCAGCCAGTCAGTCACGGTGTAAACTAAGCAAGCAGGGATTTCTCTGTCTCCCCCTTCGCTCCTTAGACTGGACAAGCTAAAATTGGAGCTGGGAAACTGTGAACTACGTTTTCACCTCTTCCAGCTGTGCAGTCAATCACCAAGCTACTTTGGGTCCAAACTGCTAACTTTGCAGGTCATGATTTCATGTGTGCAGAGTGCAGGTGCAGCGCCTCAGGCCTCTATGTAATATCAGTAGGATGTTCTTCGGTTACTCGAATTTCCTGAACCAACTGAACGTTCAGTAAACTCCTGCTCCCCGTGGTGACTGCTGCACCTTTTAAACTTTAACTTCTTGCAGAGGAACTTAAAAGCAAATTCAGAGATTCTAAATGAGTATACTTTTGTGTAATTCATTGCATGTCTCCCCACAGCTTGTTCGTTAACTATTCTGTATGTGTTGAAAAGAAAGTAGCCTTTTTTCTTGTCAAAACTATAGATAACTTAGAGAAGTGCATAAGGTGGATTTGGTGCCACCTACACTACTATTCAGTGCTGATAGATGGACGAGTTGTTTCCAGGATTGGACCTTTTTTTAAAAATTCATTTAGTTTTGTTTTGCTTTGTGACTCGGTTAAATTTTCAGTTGGTGAAGTTTGAGCACCAGAACTACGTGTTATGAAAGTAACATGTAGTTTGGGGTTAAAACACACCTTTCCAGAAGAAACAACACACATCACATGGCTAGTCTCACATACCAATGTAGATTGAGGGTATAGTCTACAATTGGTCGTGTAATTTACATGACTTTCTCCTCCCCTTCTGCTATCTGTTTATGTTGCTACGGAAATAACAGCCTCTAGGCTAGTAAACACCAAACTGAAAAATGTAAGTGTTGTTGAGGATTTGTATCATACGGATCGTATCTGATGTTCAGGGACTTTCATGTCTATTGAACTACCTTGCACACTGAAAATCAAATCAAATGGATCGATGTGACAAACTGGTAATGAGACCGGGCTTGAAAATAGCAGACAGGGATATGCGAATCATACAAACATTAAGTCGTAGCATTTTGTCTGTGAATCTAAATTGTCTGTAAAAACTATGCAAACAAGGATAACTACTGGATCACAAAGTAAACATGTCGTCCTGTCTGATCTGTGCTGGCAGCAAATTAAAAGAAGAGCCGTATTCAAGCTTCTCCAGGACTTGATAGATGCTACAGATAGTGAACTAGAAAGCAGGACATACTACTGTCTGTGCTCTTTTTAAGACTGTCACTGTCTACATCTGTTTGTGTTGTGGGGTTTAGCAAGTGGTCAGTTGTGCTGTGATATGCCCAGAAAAACAAAACCTTAATTTCAGCTTCTTCAGCTCTCATACCTCTGAGTTGAAGCGTATTTGACAGAACGTTGCAAGAGATGATTGGCCGCTTTGTCTTCACCATTGGTGGCCCGAAGGTGTGCGTCATCACCGCCTTCCTGGACAGGGTCCATCTGAGGAAAGACAACCAGAGGTCACATCAAAGATTCAGCATCACAGGAGAATTTACAGCGCAACGTTCCTCCTAACTGCAGTGCACTGAGAGCTACTATCGAGTGAACGTGGATGAAGAGAAAGGTGTTGAAGAAAAAGTGCAGGTGAAATGGCGGGGGGGAGCTGCTGAAGGGTAGAAAGATGGAAGATTAAAAAAAAGAGCGCAGAGAAGCGAATCAAAGAGGGAGCAGTGAATGATGTGGACAGAAAGGTGTGCGTTTTCTCAGCAGCAGCTGTGCCGGAGTTCTTGGGTGGCTGTTCAAACGCTTTAATTCATGCTAGGGTTAGAGGGGCCTAATTACAGACTCCCTATCTCCAAGAATTTCTATGTTGTTGTGCACAGCTGAACCTCCTTTTTTTTCTCATCATACCACCGTTTTACACAAACAATAATTCCTCTGTGCACTACTTTGATAAGACATCAAGATGTATTTCAGATGACTTCAGGCTTGTGATTTCTGTAGGAATTATATGATTTCAAATAATCATTACAGCACCAAAAGCAATAGGATAAAAGAGTAATGGGCGCACAGAGGATAAAATATCAAAGCCATAGTCAGAAATATCTTTAATATCTTACCATTTCAAGCCAGAATATATATATATTCTGGATATATGCCATGTCATTCGCTTATGCAATGTGTACTAAATCATTTTCATTCGACTCCAGTGGACTCGTGTGAGCTCCCTGACCCACTGGCAGGGTTCAAAAACCACAGAGCTGGTGTTGCCCTCATTAAGCAGCCAAAAGTACACTGCGGTTTTACTCAGCCTCTCATCTCCAGCTCAGACTGGATGTGCGTTGCCAAATGAGAGACTGTTTACACTGTGAAGCTCCAGGCACCAGGGGAAATGGTATAATTGGTCTGAAAACTTAAACTCTGTGTGAATCCATTGTTCAAAATATTTATAGACTTTAGCCTCATTTTTTCCCCCTTATCTGTTCTTCTGTCTCTAACTTGCTTCTCTAATTCACCTTGCTCTTGTTGGGTGTTTTTCATGTGGAGACCTGTAACATCCCCATATTGTTTACATCTGCGCATTTGTTTCCGTGCCAACGCCGTGTGTGGGTGACTGCCTGTGTGTTCTGCATGTGGGTACATACGCATGTGAGTGTGAGTTTGTGTGGCAGCAAAGCAGGCAAAAACAAGACCCCCCATCTCACTGTCCTGTCTCTAGTCTCTCATCGCTGTGTGTCTTTTGCTGGCTTTCTTCGACCACCTGTTCTCATCAGGATGTCTCTCTGTGCATCTGTCTCTACTGTTATGACCTCATTAACCTATTGGTCCACTTTTTGTCTCCACTTTCACTCCCTCCTCCCTCAAACAGTGGAGCTTTTGTTGCACAAGTAATTTAAACTGTGTCACACTATATACGTGCCTCCGTTCCACATATCTGGTGGCTGTATGGTAAATGCTGTTTTTATACACTCAAGAACCTTGTGTTTTTGCGTTTATGTTTGCTTTAGAAATGTATAATCCATAAGATTTCAGCGTTTTGGTGAGAGCTGTGCTTACAGGTGGGGATGTATTTTGCGCAATTTTTTTACAGTTGTGTAAAAAATTAGACATTTATCAACTTACAAGGGCAGCAAAAAAAAACTTGAAACAAGAAATCTATCAAATATTACATGCTGTGTTTAAATTTTGCTAGCAAATATGTAAATATTTGTTAAATTCTATCCATTCTTATTAACATATGAGAATATCTATTTGTTACACACCCACTACAATTCTACAACAGAATAGACATCATGAAGCAAATAAGTACACACTATATTAGAACTGATAAAGGGGAGATGGAGATCGGAGTCGTAGACTGGAAATCACAAGTCAGTAATGAGTCACAAAATTGCAAAACATAGAGTTAGGGAGGTTGTCGAATATTGTCCCACTCTTTTTGAAGGGCTTGGAGAAGTTAGCCCAACACGTTCATCCAGAGCGTCCCGCCGATGTTCGATTGGTAACATGTCTGGAGAGTCTGCAGGACATCGTAGGACTGGAATATGTTCAGGTGTGACAATAGAAGGGCACTGCGTATTCTGGTGATATGAAGACATGCCTTTTGTTGTTAAAATATCAAGTGATGGCGACGAATGAATGACCATGGGTGTGAGGATTTCATATTTATAACATTGAGCAGTGAGATCACCGTCTATGACATGTAGATGTATTCTTTGTCCGCACCAAATCCCTGCTCATACCATCACTCCCTCACCTCTATAGGCCACACTTGATCCAAATATCATTCTCCTGTACTGCTAAAAATAAGAATCCTCAGTGCAAAGAGCTAGTGTTCACTGAATATGTGTGGTGGCCCACTGAGGCTGTTTAGGTCATCATTCTGCTTCCAGATCAAGGCCTTGCTGTGGTCAACAAGATCAGGTGATTCCTCATAGTCTGAGTGGATATTATCTGATATACACACCGACATCTTTCAAAATCTTTGTAGCTGATGTCAAATCAGCAAATGAACGAGCCGGATGTAATGATCCTGGGCTCAGGTGGTGACACACGGTCTGCAGTCATGTGGCAAATTGTGTGTCTGAAAACGATTTCTTAGATAACGCACAGTGGAGTTGTGGACATTCAGCCGTCTGTCTGCGGCTCTGCAACATACCAGCATCCAACAAGCCAACAGCCTGTCCTCATCTTTCTCCTGTCATTTGTGACATTGTGTCATTTGAATAAAGCTGCATTTTAAGGTGGATTTTTACAGTCACTGATCAAAGCAGTGTCTGTGTACTGACCACAGTATCTGATCTTTGTCTTTTAAATCCTCATCTAATGTGGATTAGCTCAGTGGTGGAGAATTTGCACCAACTGAAGAGCTGAGAAGCGTTTTGTGCACTACTGGCAAAATTCAACCCTTTCTGAACCAAAACAATAGAAAGGGGCCTTTTAACTTTTTTTCTGAGTCAGAAAAGAAAACCATCTGCATGCTAAGTTTATGTTTGGTGTTACATTGTTTTACTACAGAAGACTGGCTACGTTTCTGACTTTTGACTGACCAATTTGTGATTGAAGTTCAACCATTTTGCTGACTGATGTGGCAAAAATATCAATGTAGTGATACACACTTTTGTAAGCCAACTTTGAGAGATATCAGCTCTTAAATGAGTATATTGCTTCAACAGACATGCCACGTATTAAATGAACTTCTCCCAACACGACATAGCACGACTCCAGCTTTAGTGAGACACGTCAGTCACTGTTGATGTGTGTGTTACAAACAGCTAACAAGAACGTGGTATTAGATTGAGTTATGACATGAGACAAAATATGGCACTTCCATTTTATATCAAACTCCTGACCAAGTGTTGGTTTCTGTGCTGTGTGCAGTACATACTGAACTGGGCACTGCCTTGTTTTTTATGTTTCCCTTGTGCATCGGTCCTCACTTTGAACAATGGATGATGGTATGAAAGAGGCATTTATCAAACACAAATACATTGCCGGGCATTTGCTGTCACAGACTGTATAAAAAATGTAATAAAATTTCTAACTTGGAGGGTATTTTCTTCCCCCCCAAATGAGTAACTGACAGAAACCAATTACATCTACATGTTTCACAAAGAAAGAGTAGTAGACATCTACATTTTTCTGTTGGACAGAGGTGATTAGTTCTTGACTATCTTATATAAAACACATTTTTAAGGAATTTTGGATAAATTTATGCTTTATTTAAACAAAAACAGCATGACTGGCTGTGCCAAAACGTCAAATCTCATCAACTAAGCTGTGTGCACTCTACCGAGGCTGTGGAAAGAGACAGAAGACAGCCAAGAGGGAAATGTAGTTAACATTAGAAAGCAGCATTTTTAAAACTGTCATATTAAGAAACAACTTTTTTTACAGGGATTGTTTTGGTATGCAAATGTTACCTCTGACACATGAGATTATCACAACAGACACATGCAGTGTAAAAACTAAATCTGTAGTTTTATGGATTTTTAAAAAAACAACAACATTGTGTTAGAGACTTTTTTCCATATTTTTGAAATACACAAAAAATATCAATACAGTTCTAAAAACAGACAGTGAATGTACATTTCTAGTGTAAAATAGTAATAAAAACCTCTAACTTTTAATAACTATCAAACTTTAAATTTTATTTTCTTGATGTCAAAATTGTACTAATATTGTAATTTAACAAACAATTCCCTTTATATTTAATAGATTTACCTATTAAATTCAACTTTATTGCTGTAAACATATTTCTAAAATTAGGTGCAATTCCTGACGATAAACGGTATAACAAGTATAGGATCTGTTAAATACCACAACTCCCAAGGCCGTGCTTCTTTTTACGTCCTTAAATGCTGTTTTGGATATTCCTTTTGAGCTTAGTCTGTAGTGATGTAATTCACATTCCAACTCCTTTCCCCCTGGAAGGTCACTGGTCTGTGACATGATTATGTCTGTTACAAAACAAACAAAAAAGCAAATGGCACTATCTTTCAAAGGTTGCCAAGTGTGACACACTGATTGAAGAGGCTGCCTAATAGTGCTGTGACTAATACTGAAGTAGCATCTGTTGTGCTTCATTTCTGTTGGTAAATATGTCTTGCGTAATTTTTCAATTTTAAAGTTTTCAGAACAAAAATGCTACATGAATGCATTTTCAGCAGTGTTTAATCTCTATGAGCACTGGTAACCAGTCAAAATAGAGATCTATCTATCTGTCTATCTATCTGTCTGTCTGTCTATCTGTCATGTTTATTTGCACTTATTAAAGGGTGTAGAGTGACTGACATATTCGACCTCAACTAAGCCCATCTTAATTTTTGTGAGATTGCCTAAGTTGCATTAGATTACACTATTAAAAATATCATGACCAGTTGAAGCATCTCCATGAAACAGATTCCACCACACTGTTTTAATGTGCAGTTTATGTCTCAGTGCTGGAAGGTAGGATCTACTGCATACTCTGGATAATGTTAAGGATTTGAAAACTGCCTGTAAACCTGGTGTGACAGACCTAATATGATGTCTGTCAAAAACTGCCAGAACTCCACACTGCATGGAGCAGTTTGTCTCCTAACAGGATTATAGCTGTGCTTGAAACAGTAACCACAGTAATCAGGTGTTTTTGGTCAGTTTGCCCTTCACCGTGTCCTTTCGGCTCCCGCAGCCTCCGAAGAAGACGAAGCTGAGAGCGGTCGTCCGTTTTAAATAACGACCGCATGACTCCAACCACCAGCTGACAGCAGGACTGTAGACTTGTGTGAATTTTTGCTTTGCAGACAGAGAGTGATTTGAATTAAGGTGCCGTGCCATTAGTGGCCAAGCGCAATGTCCTCGATGAATCACAAACTCGCGGAAGGGTCATTCTGCCTGAGCGCATGCAGATGAGCTGTGTGTGTGTGTGTGTGTGTGTGTGTGTGTGTGTGTGTGTGTGTGTGTGTGTGTGTGTGTGTGTGTGTGTGTGTGTGTGTGTGTGTGTGTGTGTGTGTGTGTGTGTGTGTGTGTGTGTGTGTGTGTGTGTGTGTGTGTGTGTGTGTGTGTGTGTGTGTGTGTGTGTGTGTGTGTGTGGTGCATGTGCCTCCCGCTGACCTTCACATGAAACCCAATCTAGAAATGAGAAGGAGCCATAGAAATGCTGACTACAGGAAACACAGCCTGTGCCTCTTATACAATTGATTAGCTGTAACTCATTTTATTGCAGTAAACCACTCGCCTGGGCATTTTCTCAATTATGCTGAAACTCACTGCGCTGAATAAAAAGCAAACAGCTGTCACCTAATCATTTTGGATTATGCCATATAAATCCCTTTCACTTTATCACTTGTCTTCACTCATGAGGCAGCGCTCCAAAGCCACAACTGAATACCAACTCTGGGATTTGCTATCATTTTGTTTCACTTAATACTGTGTGTGAACACATGCAGTCATGCTGGTGAGCAGACGTGTCTGTGAGCACTCACCGTATTGAAGTTGGGGAAGAGGCCGATGCTGGCCGGGTGAGGCGACTCCAGAGGGAACTGGAGGAAGGGCTTCATGTCCAGTGGGGTTGGGATGACAGGCGGACTCCTGAGGAAGGCAGGGACCGGCCCTGGTCGGTTTACACTTCCTGTGGTGGATGCACAAACAAGGGAATTAGAGATTAAAATACAGGGGGGGAGCAGAAGCCCTATAAATAATACAGCTGATCGATTGTTATTAGGAAGAGAAAAATCACATGTGCAAGACAATAATGGTCATGTCAACATTAAATTTGAAGCTACAAGTTAGGTAATTAATATGCAGTTATATAACCTGATTACCGGCTCACTAATTAACACATTTAATCTTTTTATTTCATCTCCACAAAAATCAAAATCTTCTTCTCTAATGCTCAGCAATAAGCACATTTCCTAAAATATTGAAGCAATTTTTTTTAAAAATGTAAGCATCATATAAGAACAGCTACTTGCTGTAAAACAGGTTTTAACTCACACAGGTCCTATTTTTTCTGTAGTTGTGGACTTTGTTTAAGAGTTAACTCCAAGCCTTCATCCTCTGTGTCAGTGTTGAGAGCCTCACACCTCTACACTCTGCTTTTCTCTCAGTAGTGGCTCAGTAGCGGTGAATGCCTGCACTTGAAGAGTCTTCTGTGATGGGCCAGAGGACTAAGTTCCTTAAGCCTCACAGCTGGGCTGCTGCAGATATCCGTCTTTTCTCCAGTTCCCTCTCCCTCTGTCTCTCTCTCACCAAACACCGATTTCTATTCCCATTTCATTCTCCCTCATTCTGTCTGCTTGCCTCTGTATCCCTCATCTGTGCTTCTTCTCACTCCAAGCAACGGTCTCTCTCGCTGTTTTGTTCATCCTCATCATCGTCCTCTTTCTGTTTCGCTCTCTCAATTCCACGTCTGCTTCCTGTAGTTATTCTTCTCTTTAGCGTAAAACCAGCAGGATGCCTCAGGCCCAATCTGGCTACGCAGAGAGAATTTGTATAATCTTTTGCTGAGATTATATGCAGGCGTCATCCTCTATTGCTGCCGCTTTGTGATGACTACTTAACAGTTTTGTTAGATTTGAAAAGAAAAACTGGTCACTTGTCAAAATGAGGGGAAGAAAAGGCTATTTTTGTAACAGCAGAGGAGGCTCCTTTCACTGACGGCAGGGGAGACGTAAAGAATGTGCTGTCAAGATCAGAAATAGATGGAGGGGAAAGTCTCTCCTTCTGGCATTCCTCTTCTGACTGTTTAGTCCTTGGGAAGCTGCGGCAGCTGAAGCTCAGCTGTAGATTTTGTCATCTGTGTGTGAATACTTAACATGTGCTGCATTAGAAGGGGGGTGTTCAGATAGTAGCAAAAGAAATAAGATATAAAGCTGGAGGTCGCAGTTAGAATGACCTTCTGACGTGCCATGAATCGCCCAGCTCACATGGTGGCTGTTATCACCTCTCTAGACCAACCACAGCACGGTTTGTGTAGGGTGAGAAACCTGCAGTAAGAACACATCTTAGATCCTGTTCACGGCTGGCATTAACATGCATCTTGAGTGATCTGATAGCGAGTGGACAGCTCTAAATATGTCAGCTCACACCTGGCGTCAGGGTGCATCTCTAGTGTCCACTTGTGATCAGATCTCATGTCTCTGATCTACACTGATCAGCCACAGCATTAAAACCATGTCCCTAATTCCACCACTGTCCTTCTCGTGCCACCAAAACAGCTCTGACCGTTCGGAGCATGAACACAGAACCTCTGGGTGTCCTGTGGTGTTGACTGCAGACTGTTAGGGATTTGTAGATTGTGGAGTCAAGCCTCGATGGGTCGTGGTTGTTTCAGCACGTGTAAAAGATGTTTGATAAAATTAGGATCTAAGTAATTTGGGGGTCAGATCAACACTTTGGACTCTGTTATTGTGGTGTGGCTGGATGTATTGTCCTGCTTGGGTGCTGCCATTGGATGTGTTTGGTCTGTCAAAGTTTGGGTGGCTCGTGTATGTCAAAGTAACATCCAGAGCACTGCGTTATAACAAGATGATGACTGTTACTTCACCTGTTGGTGGTTTTAATGTTGCCACTGATCGCTGTATATGCAAATAAGTACACACATTTCCTTTCAGTATGAAGTGTAGTTGCCCTTACAAAGTTCATACTGTTTCATTCTGTATGCATACTTCTTCATTTATTGAGTAAACTGCTAATACCTGCTAATACCTGCATTTTTCGGACATTTTATCAACCACAACCCCCTCTACTGTGATTGTAAACACTGCACTGCATCCATTTTTGCACTAGTAGATATTTTTCCATATTCTATTTATAGTTAGTATTGTTAAGAACAGCTCTATTTCCAAAGATCTTATTTTATAACAATGTATATAAGAAAAGTTTACTATCCTTAGATGTGTATATTTTACTATTTTACCATTTCTTACAATCTTTATTATCTTGTACTTGCACCTTTCGTGACTTTTTGCACCCCTCTGTTTGCTCCTAAGAGCTCTGTAATGGTAAATTTCTTCTTTGTGAGATCAATGAAGTCTATCTTATCTTATCTTATCTTCATAACACTGTATCTTGAACCCTTTCACTCATACATCTGCTGCAGCCTGTGGCGAGAAATTTGACATAAAAATAAAATGGATGTGACGGGAAGACAGGGTTATTCTTGAATATAATCTCATTTGTCAAAATTCTTTGTGGCACGAAACACCATGACTTATGTGACATGTCTGATATGCAAAGAACTCTGGGTCACAATGAGTAGAAAAACATGTTAGCTTGCATACCGCAGAATGAGACCAGATGTAGTTGGACATCCTAGTGTTTTTGCTGCTCTGCCTTTGACACACTATGCACTGGGTCAAACTAAAGCAGGACTGTGTTTGTGCAAATGACACAAACGAAACTACAGTTCATCATAATACATGAACTCAGTCCGACATGCTCATCTGTGTATTTGGATAGTTTATTTGGACAGCAGAGTAAGCTACTATTATTGTTAATGTTGGTGTTTTAGACAGTTAGATAACTAATTGGTAATAAATAAATACAGATCTCGTACTTTAACCTTCCTGAAATTCAAGGTTACCAGCAACATTCAGTGTATTCATTCTCACAGCATCAAATGTGAAAATAAAATGACAGGAAAAGTGTCTTAGATGCAATGAAAGATTTGGGTAACAAAGCGAATAGTGGGACAATAACATCTCTGCTATGTGGACCGGTTTAGCGGTATCATGATTGTGTTTCCTCTCTGGTTAGTGAACCGTATTCCTGGCGCGCTTCTGGTAAATCCGCAGCTCATTTTACGCTACATTACAATTTAAAGGTCAAAGCATGTCCTTTATTATAAATCTCTATTTACAGCGCAGACACTCACAGCAGAGCGATGCATTTAAAGTTTCCGCACATTGTTTTTTCAGTGTCGTATTCTGCACCATCTCACAGCGACTCGATGTGGTGAGTGTAGCAGCATCTTCCCTGACCTCCCCTCCTCCAGAGTGATTTACAATGACATCAGATAAGTGAACGCCACGACTCTTCTACAGCAGCCACGCAGGGAGGGAGAGCATTGATTGGACACATTCTGAGGAGCGTTAAAGTGTTAAAGAGCCGCCAAACTCCATAAATCCAGCCCTCGCTATCTACAGCAACGTCTCTTCACTAAAATGAACAGACAGCGCTGTCAGCTTACTGCCTTTTTTTTCTAATGCAAATGTTTGGGTGAGAACAAGATCAATGCCTGTGTAATAGCTTATTGAATTTTGTGTAGATCGTGAGAGAGAGATAGTTGAACAGAAATGAAGAGACGCAGGGGGGATAAGAAAAAAGAAAAAGAAAAACGGACAACCTGGAGGCAGAATCTTATCGTCACGCTAGAATTCACAAACCCCGTCATGAGCACACACAGGCGATCACGCACCAATATGCTGTGACTAAGGCCTCTCAAATTGGCAATTCATTTAGCCAATTTAGCTTTAATGATCATAGAGGTAATGTCAATGTCAGTGACGTTGCAGGAGCTTCTCTGTATTCCCTGCCCGCCTCCATCTTTGTGCTCCATGATGGAACGAGGAGGGAAGGGGACAGGAGACTGTGTGACATGCTGTCTAACAGGATGAAATCTGATGAAACACTGCAGGGTGCCACCAAAGAAGAACAGAAACGATGAGATATATACATTAAAAAATAGAAAGAACTGCAGCCACCTTTAGTTCCAGACCAGTCAGTTCCTCACTGGGCACACGATGCCAGCCGTGTCACATCTGCATCTAAATGGCCTGCTGTGCACAGATGACTCTCAAATGAGAGTCTGTGCTGGATTAGCCAGCCTCCCCTGACAAAAACCTGCTCGCTGTCACTGCAGCAGAGAGAGGCAACTCTGTGGTGGCAGTGTTAAACAGCAAACCACTGGATTCACTGCGTTTTGCTTTGTCTCTCCCCAAAGCTGTGTGAAAAAGAGGCGATCCAACATTCGGCGGCAGGTGACACCGTTAGCACGATGATGATTTGTGATGGTTTCGTGGCAGGAACGCTGAGCTGTTAGTTGCCACATTTTGGCAGAGTTGATATTCTAACCAGTGTTGTGCAAAAATAAATGCGCTGAAATGATTTGTTACATCAGCTCTCCCCTGTGTGGTGTAAATGCAACGCAACTGTGTTCGAAGCTCTAACCTTTAGAGAACCACAGTGCTAACTTCGTCGTGATTGCAGGGGGAAGATGGCTCTGTCTTTGTGTCGCATACTGCTACTGTGAAGGACTGAGCATGAAATCCAATTTACTGCAGCTCAGCTTACCCTCAAGTCAAAGGCAGCTATTTCAACCTAAGCGGGGGACAAACGACACACACACTGAGACGCACACACCACACACAAACCTTTGTAGTCTGAATGAATGATGCTTGAAAAAGAGTAACTTATAGGCTCAGTGCTGATTAATGTTGTGTTGGTCTGTGTGAGATCTGTACAGTGAGGGGAGGACACAGTGAAGAGGGGAGCCGAGTGCTGCTGAAGGAGAACACATTTGATTTCAGTCTGCACTTTGTTTTAATGATAGATGCTTTGCGCCCCAGTGGCCAGGCTTAAATGCCGCCTCCCAGAGAACTCTCAGAAGTCCTTTCTCTGGAAACATGTGTGTGTGTGTGTGTGTGTGTGTGTGTGTGTGTGTGTGTGTGTGTGTGTGTGTGTGTGTGTGTGTGTGTGTGTGTGTGTGTGTGTGTGTTTTTATGCAGTGCTCCTGAGATTAGCAAGTTCTTTTGCAGCTCCACGCTGTGATTTCATGCAGTATTTGTAATTAATGAAGACTTTTGTTGTCCCCCACAGATTTTGCGCTGCTCTCATTAAAATTAAAATCATTATGTAATAATACAGTAGGACGTTGCTTTGTTTGGACTTCTTCCCCTGCTAACAGTTTCTCATGAAAAATTCTGTCTGTCTTTCTGGAGTGTCTGAACTTGAAACATCGTGAAGAGGCTAAAAAAAGGCGCTGATTAGCAAGGAACTGGAGATGATAAGCAAAGAGGAGCTTGGTAAGAAGTAATGACCGTGGGTTGAGTGGATCGAGCCGATTGAGCGAGGAAAAGAGGTCTGGACGAGGAGGGGGGAGAAGCAAAGCTTCGTAGGAGGGGGGAGGGAGCCGCATGTTTTGAGGTGAATCCAAGGTGACCAGAGAAGGTAAAGAGGAACATTAACCTGCAGTTTAATGTACAGAATAGAGGCCATCTGTTACCTGAAGAAGGCTGTTGGACTCCATGTAGCTGGACCTCAACACACTGCTTCAAAGGATTAACCTTTGGCTGTCACATGCAAGATGTTGTACATGCATGAATAATTTTGTGTTATTTTGCAGCTCTCCTCGTGGGTTCACTACATGCCACGTCGTGTTTTTGGCATAGCTGCTGTCAGTTCGACTGTGAGACGGAGCGCACCACATTTAATACATGGACTTCTCTGGGTTGGCGTCATATGAGACATGCTCAAATTTATTTGCTACTTACACTAAGATGTTTCAGCAAATTTACAGCTTATGACCTGGAAATATTTCAACAAATGTTTTGCCAGTGGAAACCAGGGAAACAGTATTTCTGGGTGACATGGATTTTCAGCATCCATCTGTTTTTTCACCTTGTGTTACTGTTGTAAAGGAGAACTTGAGGTCATATGGAGTGTGTCTCCTGCTTGCTTTTCTTTCCAACTGACAGACATTTTCTTCAGACTGTTACTGCAACTATAACCTGGTGTTTATTACTAGAACCTTGATGGCAAGGGTTGCTTAACCTTAGCTAAGTAAAAAATTAAATACAAAGACCACCTGTCCAGGGTGTCTCCTGCCTTTGCCCGAGTCAGCTGGGATAGGCTCCAGCACCCCCTACGACCCTAGTGAGGATAAAGCAGTGTATAGAGAATGGATGGATGGACAAAGACCACCAAATTACGAAATGTTTCTGTGTCATTCTGATAGGTCTCAACAACATTTTATGTATTTAATTTGGGAAACTTATTTAATGTGCAGTTGCATCTCTGCTTCAATTCTAACAGTATAAAGAAGCTTCTCACCTATTCCCCGGTGCTGCCCTCTGGCAGTTCATTTTTTGAAGCTTTAGTTGAAGATCACTGACTTCAGTCAGATTATTCAATTTGAACGTTTGTTTATTCAGTTGACAGCATGTGCTGCTTGTATGTTAACTGATGGAAGAAGCAGAAACCTGATGTGCAGTTATACTCTTGATGCCTGCAAAACATTTCCTTTTAAGGAACATGGCCTTGTGGGGAATATGTGTGTGATGCAATAGAGAAAAAATATACAGTTGTTAATGTCTACATTGAAAAATACTAGAATTTGCCTTTAATCTACTGAAAGTCTGGTAGGCAGTAAAGATTTCCTCATATCATAGCAATACAATACTGTATATTTGAAACATAGTTGAAATGATGCAATCCATCTTTCAAATATTGCGTAGTTGTGAGACTCCTAATGTGCAGCATCCTGAAGAGCTTTGTGTCATAAAGGGGCCTGTGAACATCTGCCTCCTCTGTAGCTCCTCTCAGGCTTCAGCTCTTTAGGGAGATGCTGGAACATCCTGAATCCGGCTGCCAACTTTCTTTCATTATATTGCAGACATGATGTTGCACAGTTTGAGGCAAACAGTGAGCTCTCCAGCACAAAGCCACGCACAGCACAGTGAGGGCCATTAAGAGATCCACCGTGTCAACATGACCGGCTGCTCTGCACCGCATTGTTATTCTTTCTTTCAAACCATTTACACACCTGCTGGGACGTGGAGTAACACGCCACTGTAGATACGAACACACAGAAACCTGAGAGCGTAAAGTACACAGGACGCACAAGAGGGCACAAACCCATGTTCAAAAGAATGAACAATACAATCTGATAAACAGCAGCCAAATGCAAAATCACTTTATGCAACAGAGAACACACAAAGAGGCAATTAAAACCCAATCTTCAATATATAGACACGTTGAAAAAGAACGAAAATAGGATTATGCGGCTGAATTACATATAGCATATAGTTTAATTCCGCAGACACAGAAATTACAGGCTGTATTTTGGGAACAGATTGGAGTTTGAAGGGCAGAGTGTGGTTTTATGTTATAGCACAGTCTTGAAGCAACACTCAAAGATTATACAGGGTAAGAGTCAACGGGTGGCTCAGCTGTGGTCTGCATAACTTCAGGACAACAAACAACGAAGGGACTCAATGCATGCCCTGTGTGCCCTCTTGCCACTTTTGGCATCCTTGAAACCAGTAAATGACAGACGTAAGTGTTTCATGCTGTAGGTTTTAAACCCTTCTACTTTTGCAATTATGGTCAACAAGACCTCCAAACTAAATGACAAATCGGACATTGCCTTCCAAAATAGCACATGAACTCCCTGCTGGATCTGACACCCGTATCGGCAGAACAAAAAACCTTCCCGAGCAGAATCATAAATGTCCCGTTGTGTTCCAAGTCTTCGGCAAAATTTAAGTTTTTCAGGTTGCTTCTTGTAGTTTGTTGTTTAGAAAATAGCAACATGTGGATAGCACAATGGGAAAAGACAGCTGTGAAAAATTGCATGGTGAAAATTGCAGGCTTAGTATCACACCTGAAACCATGAAGATTCATCTGTTTCCATCTGCCGCTGTGTCTGCTCCAAACAAAATGATTCACTGATGGTAATAATGTAATATATCCACCCATTTTATGTTTACACTTGCAAACAACCTGACTGCTGGTCTACAGCTGACAGAATGTGGTGTATAAAACGAGTTGGCGATGTACAAAATCTTGTTATATGTGCCGTGCAGTGCAGGCTGTAGAGAAAATAAGCTATCTGAAGATTACATTTCTGCCCATGTTTGACATATGGACTGACAGCCCTGATAATTTACTGTTATCAGCACACTGATCAGCTGTCCATCCGTGGCTGGCAGTACGTGACGTGAGCCTTCAGATAGCTTCTTCGCTTTTGGCCAATCACATGCCAGAAAGATTAAATTGGTCGTCTTGGAGACATAGCCTCTAGGAGTGCAAATCGGAATGATATAATATGACTTCTCTCCAGCAATAATGTAAACGAGCTTGCTCAAATACTGTGAGGGACAATTCTGTCCTTCCAAAGTCTCTACTGCCCACTGCAAACCTAGCCATGATCAATGAAAGTTAGAGGCTTCGGTAAGCAAATAACTCTTCTTTTAAACCAATGTTTTGCCTCTGAATCGAATCCAACCAGTTGTTAGGTTACTGTGTAAATGTAATTTGGGAAACAATAGTTGTTTATGAATGCAATTTCTTGGAGACTTGGGGAGTCGGTAAACACAGATGCTTGAAATCCTTTCTAAAACTTAGACTGTTTTGTTCTTTTTTTCATGAGGACATTCTCTATACAGCATGCAGTGCACACTGTAAGTATACTGTACAGTCCATCTGTCTTATTCGACCTCCTCTCCTCTCCATTCATGATTTTGCAATAGCTTCAAGCTCTGCAGACATGAAATGTGTGTCAGTTTGTCAAACATACAGAGGGACAGGCAGATTTCTCCCATTTTAAATGTCAATACTTTTCATCCTTCATTGCATTGCCTCGATTTAAAGGTCATGTTGTTTATCAGGGACAACATGCACTTGTTTCTCTTTTGGAGGACATTAATGTGTGCGGATTTTTGTCCTTTTTTGTGTGTGCGATGTGACGACTGTACACAAAAACACACACAGAACTTTCATATAGTGCTGAGTGAGGTCTTTGCATCAGACTGGAGGAAGCCTCGGCTCACTTTTAAATAAATAAAAACCTCTTGGGTCTGAAATATTCATCATAAAAATCACACAAGAGATACTAAACTGTGTTCCACACTGCTCTGCATTGAGGAAGCCCAGGCAGCGTTAGCACACTTCTCTCAGCCTCCACTGCTAATCGTGTCGACATGTTTGCATGTTTCCTTTCATTAAAGCATATAAAACCTGTATTTAGGTGGTGATGATGGCTGGAGGGAAACAAGAGGAGGGAGGACTCTCTGTGTTCATCCCTCCATCTTTTCTGGTCTACGCTGACACTGTCGTCGCCTTTCATGGACACTATTTTGGTATCTGGATCTGCTTCTTGATCTTAAAGGAAACTGATACAGTTTATAAAATCCCATCAGCCCATGTTGTTGTGATCATGTGTCAGTGCGTTTAGTGTCTAATGCACGCAAAGTTAAAGCTTCTGCACCGGGAAAAGGATTACCACAAGCTCAAGCTCACACTCAGATCACAGGAAGACTCGAGCAGGGGAAAGAGCAAGCAAACAAAAATAAAGTGGTCAAATATTTGGTTAGGGAACACGTCCACAGAACAAGGTCACTGGCTAATTAAATGTAATGTAAGACTGGAAATATGCTTTAATATTGGTGAACTGACAACATGCTGAAACTAAAAATAGAATAGTTATGCCTGAAGACCACTGTGTGTAACGGCATCACACAGATACAACTGAATAGAATAAAAATGCAGCACAGGGCATTATTTCTGCTCTTTTGTGTTTTTCTTATGAACAGCCACTGTGATATTCTGCAGAATGCCAAACATCAGTATAATTAATCCGAATACACAATGCTTTTCACAAAACATAATTAAAACCTAATTTGCATTTAAATACACAGAGATTGCGATCTGTCTGCCCTGAAGTCAAATCAAAGTTAATTTTGTTGCATCATTTTATTTCATTAAATTCTGGCTCACAGAGCTTTTGAATCTGTAACTGCATTAATTGAAGGTCCCCTGCATAATTTTATTGCCTTTTGACCTCTTTCTTTGACCTTTCTTTCTGTTCTGTTTTGTTCACAAACAGGAAAAACAACAAAAAAACTGCCGTTAAAGCCAGCTGTGTATATGAGTCAGCCCATGTCTCCTTTGAGCTGATGTGTTTGTTGGAGCCATGAATGAACCCAGACACTGCAGGGACACAGACTGGTCGGTAGAAAGCTGCTTGTGAAGCCTTTTGTAGACCTTCAACAAATAGACACTGGATAGGAAAACTGAGAGGTTCCTGACTTCTTGTTTCTGCCTTAAAATGAGCGAGCTGTTGAAGCAGGGGTTGTGTTGATGGATGACATGGAGTCTGTGGTGAGTGCAGAAACTGAGATGACTGATCATTTAATGCACTAGAGTCAGACTCTAATGAAGAAGAGACTCGACTGAGGGTCAAGTTAGAGTACTTAAAATGAAATAGACCTCTTCTGGACATATTTTCTTAGAAATCTGGCATATTTCCTGAAATGCCTGAATAACTGAATAGGATGAGTTTCAGAGATCGTTCAACAGCAAAAAAAAGCCTGTTAATCTTCTTTATATGTGTCCTTTTGTCCTTCTGTGTGGGTTGGAGAGTTACAATTCACTACACAATATTGACATTGTTTGCAGGATGCTATTGTCATCTTTCTGAATATCATATCTATGTATACTTATTTCCCACTCATCTGACTATACACCTCTAACACAAATGATTGTAATGAATGTGAGTATGAGGTTCTCTCAGGAACATCATATAAAATGGAACAAAGCAAGCTTTGCTCTCAACATCCTACAGATTTTCCAAAGAGGGCAACCCTTTGATCATGCATACCAAAGCAAACGCATCCTCTCAGACACACATGAGTTGGAGGCAGCTGCACATGCAGACAAAAGTTTGTGCCAGACATGAGTGATCATCTCAATGAAAGAGGAACACAATTATGAAAAGCAGAATCAATCAAATTAATGAGAGAAAGGAGGAGAAAAAGCCTTCTAATGCTGTCTTACCCAAGATCATCCTGTATCCTTCCACTTGTCTTTCCCACGTTATCTTCCTGCTTGACTCCTCGCTCAGCTACTGGGGCGACTCAGATCTGAAGCAGCCACCTCTCTGATTCTCAGGACTCAATGTGGAAACGACATCCAACATCACAAGCTTCACTTTGCGTCCCTACACTTTATCTTTTGTCTCGCTCCGTTCCACCTCGTCCACCTAGAATACTCCTTCAGATCTCGGAACTCGGCTCAGCCAGCTGTTGCCAGAGGAGAACCACAGCAGCCCTGATTGCAACACAACATGCACTCAATCTACTGCAATGAAGCCTGTAATTTATTCACTGTTATATATTCAGTCCAGCTGGAGGAACACCAGAGAGATGGAGGCTTGCCTCACAGGAGGAACCTCTGCACTACAGCATGCCTCTCTCTCCCTCTCGCTCTCTGTCTCTCTCTCATATTTTGGGGTTGGGTATAACCTAAAGGCACCTTGCATTCCTGCGCCGCGATTGGCTGGAGGCTCGGCCAATGAGAGCAGCCGGAGCCGAGCGTTTTCTTGGGGTGTTTGAATCAGGAGGCAGAGTGATAATGCTGCTGTCGATTCTGTTCTCCCTTTCTCTCTGTCACCCTTTCTCTGCTGTTTACTATTGACAATTTTTTTTCCTCCCGTGTCTCTGCTCGTCTCACTCTGTACGCCGCCTCGCTCTTCTCATCGACGTGATCTGAAATATGTCCAGGGTACATTGATCCCTGCTCTGCCAATATCCCCCCACCCCCATACCCCCTCTATGTGAGCCTGGATGTGTTCTCCAGCGTCCCTCTGTACCTGTCCGTGGTGTGTTTCCTGTTTTGCACAAATGTCATTTTGAAAAACGCTGACCGAGTTCACGGTGCAGTTGCCATTACAGACAACTGTGTGAAGAGAGGAAAAAAGAAAGGCAGACACAGAGGTGCAACGGAGACTGACAGCTTTAGAGACTCGATGAAGCATCGTGGGCAGGGGAGGAGGGATTGAGGTTAATGCAGACTGACTCGAGGATGAAAGTGTAAGGTGAGGAAATGTGGAAGATATGGTGAAACAGCAGGATGAAGGAGAATGCTGACAGCTGTTTGACAGGCAGAGGGAGAGAGTGCTGAATGAGCTCAAATAATAAGCTCACTGCACGCACGCCAGTACCAACGTTTACCAGAATAATGTATTCAAAGTGGAACCCTGTGCTAATAGATATAAGGCTTCATCAAACACTTTCCCACAGAATCATCCTGGCACGTGACCCCCGGCTTTACGCAACACGGAGTGATCCGTTTCTACATAATTTAACAGCCCTAGCAAGAATAAATGCAAAAAGTAAATCAAATATGTGGGGGATCAGCCTCTCTCTGTGTGTGTTTAGGCTTATGTGAACTCAGGACAGGGCTTGTGTGTGTGTGTGTGTGTGTGTGTGTGTCTGATAAGGTTTCCTCATTAGTAGAGTCGGCCTGAATAATGCAGGCTGGTGTATTGTTGTGACCGATGAGCCAGGTGCTAATGTAGCTGTCTGAGGGTGGAGGGTCAGACACAGCATGACTTTAATGGATGTCACCACGGGAAAATGAAACCGGACCACTGGGCTCATGTGACAGACTATCTTCTGTTTATGTGTGTGTGTGTGTGTGTGTGTGTGTGTGTGTATGTGTCCTTGGGGATTTATGGGAAGACTTTAAGTTGTTTACTCATTAAAACACTTGGCTGGATCTCAGAGAAAAGAACCAACTGTTAGGGTTAAATGATGTTAGCGCAGGATTGATGAATTATACAGGACACTTAATTATGGCTTTGAAAGAAAAGGCTTTTATCATTCAAATACACGCAAAAGCAAATGTCGGGGCAGGAGCAATGTCAAGGTTATTGTATGAATGCTTTCACTGTGAGATTCTGCAGTTAACTTTGTGTTTTGCCTTAGTATTATCCAATGAGCTGCTAGTAAACAACTACTTTAGGTGCAGTGATGATCCAGACTGATGTGTTTTCCTTATCTTAATGCAGCTGAAATTAAGTACAATTATTTCACAAATCTATGATCCAAGAATAAATCAGCCTCAGTTTGGATTGCCATGAAATTTTGTGCAGATATTCTTGGTTCCCAGATGATGTGGTGCCCTGACTGTGGTGACTCCCTGATCTTCTCTCCACTGATATCATGGGTTTTATTTAACAGCATCATCAAGGAACATTTTAATTCATGATCAAAAACCTGACAAAACAAGAGCATTCCATCTCTTCTGTACTTTGTGTACAATAGAAAATGGGAGCAGGCTTGCACACTCAACCGATATGGTGCGCTTTTTCATTGAGAAAGTATCAGGCGTATACAGTGCCTTGCGAAAGTATTCGGCCCCCTTGAACTTTTCAACCTTTCGCCACATTTCAGGCTTCAAACATAAAGATATAAAATTTTAATTTTTGTCAAGAATCAACAACAAGTGGGACACAATCGTGAAGTGGAATGAAATTTATTGGATATTGTAAACTTTTTTAACAAATAAAAACCTGAAAAGTGGGGTGTGCAATATTATTTGGCCCCTTTACTTTCAGTGCAGCAAACTCACTCCAGAAGTTCAGTGAGGATCTCTGAATGATCCAATGTTGTCCTAAATGACTGATGATGATAAATAGAATCCACCTGTGTGTAATCAAGTCTCCGTATAAATGCACCTGCTCTGTGATAGTCTCAGGGTTCTGTTTAAAGTGCAGAGAGCATCATGAAGACCAAGGAACACACCAGGCAGGTCCCAGATACTGTTGTGGAGAAGTTTAAAGCCGGATTTGGATACAAAAAGATTTCCCAAGCTTTAAACATCTCAAGGAGCACTGTGCAAGCAATCATATTGAAATGGAAGGAGTATCAGACCACTGCAAATCTACCAGGACCCGGCCGTCCCTCTAAACTTTCACCTCCAACAAGGAGAAGACTGATCAGAGATGCAGGCAAGAGGCCCATGATCACTCTGGATGAACTGCAGAGATCTACAGCTGAGGTGGGAGAGTCTGTCCATAGGACAATAATCAGTCGTACACTGCACAAATCTGGCCTTTATGGAAGAGTGGCAAGAAGAAAGCCATTTCTCAAAGATATCCATAAAAAGTCTCGTTTAAAGTTTGCCACAAGCCACCTGGGAGACACACCAAACATGTGGAAGAAGGTGCTCTGGTCAGATGAAACCAAAATCGAACTTTTTGGCCACAATGCAAAATGATATGTTTGGCGTAAAAGCAACACAGCTCATCACCCTGAACACACCATCCCCACTGTCAAACATGGTGGTGGCAGCCTCATGGTTTGGGCCTGCTTTTCTTCAGCAGGGACAGGGAAGATGGTTAAAATTGATGGGAAGATGAATGGAGCCAAATACAGGACCATTCTGGAAGAAAACCTGTTGGAGTCTGCAAAAGACCTGAGACTGGGACGGAGATTTATCTTCCAACAGGACAATGATCCAAAACATAAAGCCAAATCTACAATGGAATGGTTCACAAATAAACATATCCAGGTGTTAGAATGGCCAAGTCAAAGTCCAGACCTGAATCCAATGGAGAATCTGTGGGCAGAGCTGAAGACTGCTGTTCACAAACGCTCTCCATCCAGCCTCACTGAGCTCGAGCTGTTTTGCAAGGATGAATGGGCAAGAATTTCAGTCTCTCGATGTGCAAAACTGATAGAGACATACCCCAAGCGACTTGCAGCTGTAATTGCAGCAAAAGGTGGCGCTACAAAGTATTAATGCAAGGGGGCCGAATAATATTGCACACCCCACTTTTCAGGTTTTTATTTGTTAAAAAAGTGTAAAATATCCAATAAATTTCGTTCCACTTCACGATTGTGTCCCACTTGTTGTTGATTCTTGACAAAAAATTAGAATTTTATATCTTTATGTTTGAAGCCTGAAATGTGGCGAAAGGTTGAAAAGTTCAAGGGGGCCGAATACTTTCACAAGGCACTGTATATGTCACAGTATAAATCTGTCAATCAAACAAACAATTATGAACTTTAGTGAGTTCTTATTTGCAGGTAATGGGGTGGAGTGGTTTTCAGATAAATAGCTTCTCGCAGAACGAGGCACAGATGCATTGAGTTTCATACCTTGTTTTACATGCAGACATGACTATTGTTACATAATATGCATTTTTAAAAACTGATTAACATTGCATTAGTAGAATTGTCAAAAGTAGATTTTTTAAAAAGATTTTGAATGAAAGTTGATTTTTTTTAACTTTGAAAATAATATTTGTCAGTGAACTTTGTAACTTTGGGTCCAAACACACTTTTTTGTGTTTCTTGCTAAAATTGAAATCTTCAGCTTTTGTTAAAATTGTTAGATTTCTGCTTTATCCCTACATTGTGGCTTATTCATCAGAACTTCATAATCACAGTTTCAGACTACTATCCAACATATTTTTAACACATGATGTCTGTTTTAAAAATAAAATTCAGATAGATCTTAAAACTTTTCCCCAAAATATATAAAATTAGTGGTTAAAGACTGAGTTGAGGTTTAGTGGGTAAATGTTGGCAGCCTGCTGTATAGTTTGGCGTCCGCAGTATGGATGTGTATGTGTGAATATGTGCATGTGACCTCTACCGTCCTATCATTCCCTCATACCGCCCCAGGAGGCCATAACTGTGTCGACAGGCTTGTTAAATTCTAATTTTAGCCTCGATCGTTAACGGTGAGTCCTAAGGAGTCCTGCCAATGTTTAATGAAGTCTTCATTTGATGTGTAACACCAATGAAATGGCCTAAAGCACGTGTTAAGTCAAACACTTACAGGTTATAGTGGCAGATGAATGAGGAAGAAGACACGAGAGCAACTTATATCACACTGAACCTCTCTGTGGCTTTCTGCTCTTTGTTATTCTGGAATTTTTTTTACTCATTTTACTACTTTTACTGTATGTGTTGTGTGGTCAAAGCATTCAGTTGTTCAGAGTTAGAAACGGACTGAAGCAAAGTTTCAGATGCACCAATTTAAACTGTTTGGTTGTAAATCTATTTGATGTAAGGTGACACACAGTGTGCTTCTACTCTGTGACACAGTGAGGGCAGCTCAGGCTGTTTACTGCAGCCCAAGGTTAAAATAGGTGTAGCTGCGAGGAATGACCAACTTATACCGTACATAAACACACACACACACACTGGACTAAGCACATGTCTTTGTTTAGAACATACATAAACTGTGCTTCCCAGCACATGTACCGTACATTACATTTCCTTTGATGGAGAACATGAACACACATTTTTTTTTTAAAACAATGACCTGTTACACACATTATACTGTATCTGTTTGTGTACACATATACTATGTGTATCTTAGTATATTTCACATGTGGTGCACAAAACACAAAATTTTCAGATGATGTTTTTTTGAGCTTGGAAACAATAGTTTGACAATAAACAAATCAATATGAATAATTCAAGTGCCTCTGTAGTGGGAGCTAATGGTGATGCAAATAAATAAACAAATCAGAGACTGGAGTTACAATCAAACACTCAAATACTAACATCTGTGTACGAGTTTCATACACAGCATGATATCAGCTGAGCATGGTTTAAAGGGAGGTTTCCACATAAGTTACATTTGTAAGGAGAAATTTAATGTCTTATGAAAAGCACTGCTGACTTATGCTTACTGCCTGATGGATTCCTTTGCAAAATTCAGATAACAAAGTCATTTTTCTTCTTAGATTGCTTGCTCCTTTGTTTTAATTTGAGATGCATTTCAAGCGAATGATCAAATGGAGGTTTAGCGTGCTCTGGTTAAAGAACCGGAAAGTAAAAAAGATTCAAAAACAACCTTTCTTCATGTTAAGCTGACACTCATCAATCAGTTGAACTTTGCTATGAATCTCTCTGTAATTTTTGACAATTCACCCAACTATATATATCTACCTCAGGCAAAATGTGTTCCTTGTAAGACAGTTTTATTGAGTTTCTTGCAGCATCTGAGACTTGGTGAAAGAATTCAAACTCTTCTATCCTGCTGCGATGCTGATCAAGGAACAATTTGGTCGAGAATGTCTCTTCTTTTCTCTCCCTCCTTCTATCATCTCTTCCCTGCGTCACACCAGGGATGTATGTGAAAGGTTGGGGGTCAAATCAGGTCTGAATGCAAAGTCCTATCTGACACTGAGTGCTGATGTTAGCAGGATACTGTCCCAACTTTCATCAAAGAGAGAAGCCTTCAAAGCTTTATGTAACGCTGTCACTCGCCCTTTATTTCTGCTCCAAATATTGTATTAATGAGGGGATCCCTTATCCAGCTTCTCATTCCTTTTTAGTGTGATCAAAGGAGGAAAACTCAGAGTTGAGGGAGGTTTTGCATTGCTCAGTAGTCAGTTAGGAGCTTACCTGAGCCCCACATGGGTCACTTCTGTTCCTCACGATGCTCGAAGTGATCCTTTGTCCAGTAGAGACTCCAGAGGTCAGTGTGTCAGCCAGCATAAAGTAACACAGAGATACAGTCTGCTCTCCGGGTAGAGTAAATAAATTCTCACGTTAGTGTTTAGAGATAAATAAAGTAGCACTCAGCGACATGAGTGCACCAGTCAGCTGGAGAGTGGAGAAGGAAACACTCGGTGCAGGCAGCCGCATGCCCACAGTTTAGCTGCATCAAACAGCAAGCATCTTGATGGTCACCCTTTTCATCTTCATTTTTCTCTCTGTATCCACCTTCTCTCAGATTGCTTGTAATCCTCCTGTGCGTCTCTCTGCGTTTCCTCTGTGTTTCCCCTTCATGCCGTCTCCTCCTTCCCGGGAGTGAAGGAAACAAGTGCACAAGATTCCAGAGGCTAATTCTGCTGCTTAGGACGGGGGAACCTAATATGTGAGGACAACTGTGGAAGGAGGGAGATACAGGCTGAAAGAGAGTGTAAGGAAAAGGAGGGGCAGGACAGAGGAGGGGAGACCCAGCGACGGATGGCAGATCAGAGGAAATAAGGGCTGGAGTGTGTGTTGTTGAGGAGGAGGAGGAGGTGGCAAATCACTGAAACTTGAAAGAAAATGTTGACACGGTGAAGCAAAGGGCAATATGATTGGTGGATAAGACAGATGGCTTACAGGCAGATATGTTGTGTATTTTTTGGATTTGTTTGATCTGGAAATAGGTTTCCACACAAATAGATTTGCCCAACAGCTTTCTGCCTCTCATATGCTAATTGGTCGGTAGCTCTAATAAATAGTGAGCCAAGTATAATTTACTTCCATTATAACCCAGACCAGTGCTGAAATACAACAGGTCTCTCATCACCTTCATGCCCTATCGCTCTGATAATCAGTTTGAATCATGTGCTCCTAAAACTGTGGAATTTCATAATCCTTAATGCGAACACTTACTCTTAATCTGTCTTTTGTTTCTTGATTTTGGAAATGTGTCATCATTAAGCGATAAAAACAGCGTGGGACCTTTCCTTTAAATTAGTCCTCAGATGTAGCACTCAGGTAAAAACCTGCCATTAACCATATGTTTCGTGTGGCTTTCTCCTTCTCTTCTGTTGTCTACATGTTACCATTTTCAAAATCCCATTCACTTTGGGAGACAACAGCAACCTCGAGGCAGCAACCTGTCACATTAAAAATGTCAACATCAACACTTTCCTCATCACTATTTTGAGGGAATACGATTGCTGCATTCTCGGTTTAGCTCCGCCCAATACGATTGTGATTGGTTTAAAGAAGCATAAACAATTCGCTCTCTGATGGAATTATGAGGTGCAGCCAGACTCTGTATTGTAGAATGGTCTGTCTATGCGAGACGACCTATAAATTAACATCACTCACATTGAAACTCTTATCAAACAAGTCTGTTAGCGGCGGGTGAATCTTTTTGTTTTTTGCTGTGTACCAGCTTCTTAAAATCTGGTGGCAGAGCCAATAAAAAGTCCAAAACAAGAAAAGCACTAAGAGACCACAGTATTCCACCAAGGCTGCTCATTCTTTGTATCATTGATGACAGATGAAGTCTTTCATAAAAATAGCATTGCGCTGAGCCCAGGCATGTGTAATGCATGTGTACGAACTGAATCACGTGACCTAAATATGTAGCGGGCAGTTTGATGGGGCTCAGAAACACCCCCCACAAGTTAGTCAATTGTTCCTTGTATCATTTCCGACTGATAAATCTGCAATGGAGGATGTGATCATCAGCATGCAGCTGACGTGGCATTCACTTGTTGTCATGGTTACAGTGACTCCATGCCGCTATCTCACAATGGGAAATCTTTAACAAATCCCTAGATCCAGACTATAAGCTGCATCACTGCCAAAATCCAATGAGGTGGTTCTTGTGTCATTTCTGACTTTCCCTGAAAGTTTCATCCAAATCCGTTATACTGTTTAGTAATGTTGTGTACAGACGGATTCACAAACGTATGCCAATCGTCATATAACTCTGCTGCGTTCCTTGGCAAAGTAAAAATCTTCAGATGCTCAAGATTAAAAAAAACAATAAACAAAACATTTGCAGTTGAAAGGACGTGTTACAATTTACAGATTACAGAAAACAATCACATTGAAAAGTGTCTTTACTCTAATACAAAGCGAGACAAAGCGAGACACCGTATACATTTGTTTGTAGCAAGGTAACTCTCTTTTAATATCCTAAAATTTCTTTTGCCGTGGTACAAATTCAACAAAAATTCAGAATCACATGTATTAGTCATGTAGCCATGTATTAGTCAATTGAATTATCGTAATTGTTAAATGGTGAGACAGTCAGCAACCAGCCCTTCATCTTACTTTAATTCATGAACAGATTCAAGAAAACCATTACATTTTCATTCGACACATAGTACAGTCTTAATCCTGCATTAACCTTTTGCTTTTTGTAAGCAGCGATATTCACACATAATTTACAGATACAAACATATTAATCCATCCGATCATTTGGATTCGTGTTTCTGTCCCTCAGATAAATAAAAGTCTTACACTGGCAGTCTTTACCAACTCCTGAGTAGCTAGCTGTGTTTTTTTTCAGAGCTCTTAGGCTGAAAATCTCTGCCTGCTGCTGCTGAAAATAATTTTGATAAGGGCGGTGAAAGTGACTAATCACAGTAAAGTTGTGGGCTGTAAAATCACAGACATTTAGCCGAAAGATGCTCAAACGCTCCTTAAAGCTGTGATGAACTGCAGAGCTGGGTGATAATTCTCTGCGGGGTCATCACTTCAAGCTTCTTCTGCCACATTTTGTCCTGGGTTTTGATCCATTGATAATATAAAAATATAGCTTTAAATGAGAGGTTTTGCATTTATTGCCCGCTCATAACAGTCGCCATAAAGCTCTGTCATTTTATGTTTTTATTTCCTGCTAATGAGGTCTTCTCTCTGGGCTGCCATACGTCCCTCCAGACATTAACCAGGTGATCAAACAGATCTTTACGCTGTTAATCATGTGCTTTAATTTGGCTACAGTAACGAGGGTGTAGCGTTAATGAGGAAGCACTAATCTTCTCTGCTTGTGCAGCTTTGCTTGCGTTTTTTTCCCCCTCCTGACATCCCAAAGCATCAAGCATCAGGAGGTAAATTTTACAGTAGGTGGCCTCCTTTAAAATGCTGATCCACCGCAAATCCAAAACACTCCCAACCCCTCAGTCAACCCATTACGCAGTTCAATTTGTCACCCGGAGGAACATCCAAAGTGAAGTGCCGGGATAGCTGAGGTGATGAAATTAAATGTGGATGGCAGCGAGATGAACACAGACACACAAAATTTACAAACATGATACTGCAAGTCTCTTGTGTGCGAGCATGTTGATTCCTCCCCGCTGCCAGTTAAGGTGTAGATTCAGATCGGATATCCTAAATGTGCTTGCAAGTGTCATTTTGAAGAGGTAGGGCGGTATTAAATGGATGAGCAGGAGGCAGGGGCTGAGGTGAGATTGACGCATGGCGCAATGTCGAGTAAATGTCAGTCTAATTCTGATATGCTAAACGGCCTGACCTCTATTCTGCCTGGTGCATTACAAGTCATTTGCAGGATATGGAGAATAAATGTGCAGTTAAGGGCAGTCTATCAAAGCAATATGAAGAGTTTAATGACACTCAAGTGTGCAAAGTGCACTTGTGTAAATGAGTCAGGCTGTTTTAAAACGCCAAGTGTTTAATGCGAGCTGTAAAAGCAGTAACAGCGCCGTCCTGTCAGGCTTGGCAGAGTCCCTTTGTGACATTTCTAGGGATGTGCCCAAGTAAACTCATATCCCAGTTTAATTTAAGGCACACAGCTTCACTTTTATTTCATTTGCATAAACCAGACACACACGCACACAAAAACAGACGCACTAACACCGTCTGGCAGCATGCCATTTAGGGGTTAGGTTAAGGGACAGTGAGGAAGGACAGCAAACTGGAGCAGTAAGCACATTTCATCAGGAGATACAGTTACACACACACACACACACACACACACACACACACACACACACACACACACACACACACACACACACACACACACACACACACACACACACACACACACAAAGTCCTGTTACCATCACTGCAGAGGGCATTACGACATTTCCTGGTGACTTACCCCAACCATAACCACCACCTGCCTCATCCTCACCCTCATTCTAACCTTAAACCAACTACTCATACTGTAATTTAATGATTTAGTTGCTTTTGTTCACATCTGGGAGGTGAACTTCTCATAAAAGTGACCACATAAACAGTTTCATGTCCTCACATTGGGAGCAACAGAAGCACACACTCTCTCTCTCTCCTGCCTCTTCACCGTTCTCTCTCGCCGCCATAAATTTTTTTTTTACAAAAGCGCTCACCGTTACATCCTGCAGAGTAATGCAGGGCGATGCATTCCCCTCTCCCTCTGATCTATATGTGGCTCATCAATGTTTATGTACATCTCCACTCTCCTTGATATGTGGAGCAGTTTGGGCTGACGTAAAAAAAATCCCTCACCTGCAAACTAAACCACTGCTGGACAGTTTTTTAAAATCTCTGTTCACCTCATGTGTTGTATAAGTTGGCAAATGGTCTTTGATAGTTACAATGATTTATGTTTCTGTTTCTGTCATCGGAGGGAGATCGTAGAAGACAAGCTGCTCAATGATTTCTTTAGAAGGTCAATAAGTCATTAAAATACAAAAGTATACTGTCCATAAATTCTGACATTTACTAAGTCCATAACTGACAATTGATTTGTATGCAAATACTCAAGAAAAATCTGTTTTCCTGGGGTCTTCTTTATCAAAATCTGTTATGTTATATCTATTTTTTAGTTTTTATTTGACAAAAATAAAGGAATGAATCTCAGATGTTTGACTTTTGTCATGCAACTTGCTGCCTGAGTTCACTTGCCTAGCACCTAGTGGAGCTTCTTTTCAAACTAATTTTGCATTGATGTAGGAAATATTCACATATATTCATGAAAATGTTATTGTAAAAATGCTCCATTCCAAGTCAAACTAATCCATTCAAGTACAAAATTTAGGGAAGAATACAGAGGTACTATGAGCAGTAATCAAAAATAATGCTCCCTATACATCATTAACATGTAAGCACCGTTTTATTCTAGCCAGTCAGAACTGAGTGGATAAACTTCACTACTGCACAAGTTAGTCTTCTAAAATCACATCATGTATCACATCATTCTTTCAAATGATATTCACTCGTTTAAAATTTTGCTGATACTGTAGAGAACACTGTCTATCATGCTGGTCCAAAATCTAACACAGGCGTTCAGTTGGGTTCAGATCTGGTGACTGCGAAGGCCGCAACGTATGAGTCACATCATTTTCATTCTCATTAAACCATCCAGTGACCCCTTGTGCTCCTTGGATGGAGGCATTGTCATCCTGGAAGTACCCACTCCTAGAAATGTTTCATCACAGGATAAAGATGATCACTCAGGACAACTTGGTTTGCAGTGACTCATCCCTTTAAGGGGGGAAACAAGCCCAAACAATGTCAGCAAAATGCCCCCAACACCTTAACAGAGCAGCCAGAGCCCCCCACTGTAGGGTTCAGGTTTATTCTTTCATTTGTCACCCATCTGTGCTCTGTAGTGCCCTCATATGCTTCATATATTAAGTCCTGTCAGATAAATACTGTACAATACTTCATTCTGAAATATAGAAGTGTATGAAGACAATGAAAATACGAAACTCCCATTGCCTCAAGTACAAAACATAATTAAATGCATTTCCACCAATGAGACTGCCTGTTTATTTTTTCTCTTCCTTTCATTCTCCAACAAAAAATAAATCAATATATTTGACAGAGCTGTCAGTTAATGTCTCTGCTGCTGACTGTGCCCTTTGACCAAAACTTTCAATTAACTTGCAGGCTGAAGGCTTTCCTTTATTATGTAGCTAATGCAATTTTGTGTTTGGTGCTACATTTAGCACCCACCTACATCTGCATCATTAGAACACATAATTTGCCTAAATATCTGTGAAGGGATTATTGCATAATATCAAATAGGGGTTTATCAAACAATAACAGTCAACCCAAATAACACGTTTCTTTCTAGCTGTGCCAGTTGTCTTGTTTTTTCCTGCATTGTTTTTTCCTGATCTTTCCTTCCAACCCCAGTGTGCCAGCAGTCCTGGAGAGCACTGTCTGTTTTTGTTCATTCATTTTTCCACCTCAAGGATAAAAGCACCGACTACATCCCTCTTCCCTATTAGCCCTTGCACTTCAGTTCTGCCTTTGAAGATTTAATCAGTCAGATTGCCTTGATTAATCCTTTTTCATGTCCTTTCACAGTAAATAATTACAGAGTCTGATATGATCGCTTGCTGGATGGAGAGGACAGCATGCAGATTTCTGACAGAGCGGAGTCCCCAGGTATCTTCATTAGCCTGATTATTCTGATCCAAACACTCCATCAACCAGTTTACATGTAAATAGGTTAATTCTATTCCCACTCCTCACTCACTCTGCTGGCATGCTGTGTATAACAGGCGAGATCTCACCAAATGTTGCCTGTTTTGTTCTGTCTCTGCCTCCACAGTCATCATGCTGCAAATATGTGACACAATACTAACAAATATTTTGTTTGCACAATGTGAAGACTGTGAGAATTCCCAAATGACTGAGTCTCTGTTGCTCCTTATCTGCAGAAAAACCAAGCAGTAAAGGGTTGTTCCACTCTGTTTCCACTACAGTATTTTCAGAAGGTTTCATTTTGGTGCCACAGTTCCAGCAGGTTGTCTAATGTTGACACCTAGTGGACAAATTCTCTTCTCTCATCCAACCGATGATTTGATTTAAGCAAAACACTTCCACCACTTGATGGCAGTGCAGTTCTTCCCTTTTAGTTTCAAACTTTACCTCTAAGAAATGCATCTCATGGTAGCCAAAGCAGCAGGCAAATACATAACAAGATGCTGCTTCCTCCTTGAATTTCCGATGAATTCGGATACATTTTTCGGCGCATCAGATGCTCTGCCGTTGCTGCGTAGCTTCATCATCGTGTCGTGCAGCTCAGGAGATGAGGAGCTGACTGCCCCTCTCTGCTCAGGATTAGTGAATTAATGCAACCATTCAGACACTGAGCTCTGATCAGCTGCTTAATGCTGTTTTATCCCAAATAACACAGCCATCATACACGCACGATGTGTGCACTTTCACAGACACACACACACTGCACAAACAGAAGCATGCATGTATCAGACACACTTTATAATTTGTATAGCTGCAAATAAAATTCAGGCTGTAAAATGCCACAACTACATTTAGCCCAAGTTGATATTGATTTATGAATCAGTTGATAGTGAAAATGTTGAATGTGAAGGACATAACTGTAGAGAAATATTCTACTAGACTTACTCCCAAGCAGTTAATCTCAGTAATTTGGGCTTTTAATAGTTTCTTTTTGTTTGTCATATAACCGTATCACAGTTAATTCATTCGAAATCATGGAGTTACTGAAAAATGACAGACCAGTGAAATAAGGCATTTATAAGAAGTTCTGCTTTTATCTTTGAAAGTGTGTCATTGAGATTAAGCATCTGAAGGGTCATGGGTCAAAGAGGGTGGATGCAGCACTTTCTTTGTCATGGCCGCAGAAGTGCCCCCTTTTTTTTTACTTACAAAGACACTGGTCTATCAAGTGCACCATTTATCATATGGATAAACAGGGATTACCCAGCATGTTCAGTGTCAGATGTCCTGTCTGTGTCTCCCGCAAACCAGAGAGACGCCCTGTTTTTGTTGTTTCTTCCCCTTTTGCAAAGTTAGTAGCGCAAATGCTTCACAAACACACATACAGGCTTATACTAATCCTAGTGAAAACAAAGCGATATACAGTGTTCCTCTGAGCGTAGGTCAAGCGGGGGCTGTTCATCAGCGTGTTTATCAGGATTATGAGAGTTTCATCCATAATGTAACCTCTAACGTCATACTTACCACTCTCTGCTCTGAACGGAGAGCTGAACACTGACGATGACCACTGAAGTGTTGATGCAACTGGTGACCATGATTCTTTCAGACCATTCCCACCAGCGAGCCATGACCCACTGTGACCTTGTGACCCCTCCAACTGACCTCTCAGTGGGTGGCCTTTGGACTGACCAGCAAGGACGATGAGCTAACAGAAGTGGCTGCTCTAAGAACAGATCTGTGTATTATCTGTTTATCCTTATTCATTTTCCACATGTCCTTAGATTTCAAGCTCAATGATTCTCCATTGCTCACTGATCTGTAGATGCTTACAGCAAAAGCATGAAGTCATAGATATGGATTAGGTGTTCTGATTATGTCTCTTCTTCAATGTCAGTGTGTGTATATGAAGGGTCAGCAGCACACATGTACAAACATGTATTTATTACATATGTGAATGTTTAGTTGTGAACTGAGATGTCAGGGTGGGATTATGTCGACCCAGTGTCAGTGAAGAAGGAAGTCTGCACAGACGGGCAGCCACGTTAATCATAAATCTTTATCTTACAATCCTGCCTCACAGGTCCGCCCCTCGTTAAACTACGGCACAGGGATTAGTGCAGCTAAACCACTGAGATCCGGAGAGAAAAATGAGAAACAAAGTAGCGAGTAAACAGGATCACTGCTGATTGTGGTGCAGAACTGATGAAATCTATCTATCTATCTATCTATCTATCTATCTATCTATCTATCTATCTCAAAAAGTAAACACAAACACTGACTTGATTGAATTTTTGAAAAATTTTAATAACATCAATTTTCCAAAAGAAAGAAAAATCAAAAACTACAAATAAAACATCATATCCAATGCAAAGTTTTCACAATGTTAACCTGAGAAATATTATTTTTTGCTTCTTTGCCATCATCCCTCATGTAAACTCCTCAATTATTTTTCACTTGGTTTAAATTTTTCCATAAATTGAAACACATTCGTCTCTTCTCTCAACTCCCACAACAGATCAGCTACATTGTGCTCACAGATCTACCTCTGAGTGTGTTTTGAGTGCAAAATATTAGATGCAATACAACAAAAGGAAGCTGGACACAAAAGAAAGATAAGAGATTAACTATTGGTCTAAAGAGTAAACAAAGAGATGCTCTGACTACAAATATATACAAAAGGAAAACCGTCACATTGACACATCAGACCAAACTACAAATAGACTGTATTAAATTAATGAATAAATAAAAAATACTTTATGAAGAATATCTGATGTTGCCAAAGCTAAATTAGAAGTGCTTGTCTTACAGGACCAGGGCTCCCTGTTAAAAATGGTCAAAGTAACATTTCCTGGATAGGACCTGCAAGATCCTTTAATCATTTGGTTCATCAGTTTTGAAGAAAAATTATTGGTTTAAGTCAAGTATTCTCTAATATTAACAGTGTTGAGCAGTGCTAATCTACTGTGCAAATGCACCACGCATGTTTAAAAAAAGAACAGAAATTCTACAGTTCTTCTACTGGCAGTCTGTCTACTGAGGGAGATTGATCCACAAGACATCACTCAGTGTTCAGGACGGATCAAAGGCTGGCCTCAGTCATTCAGGTTTTATTGATGGTTTGAGGCTGAACTGACTATTCCGATCCTTCTTAGTCTCTGTAGACGGAGGTTATCTGTCGGGGGGGCATGTGTGGTGGATGATACGAGTCATATGGCCCCTCTAAGTGTACGTCATAGCCGGTCTGAGTCTGATACAGGACCTGATCAACAGGGGAGGGGGAGTAGTGGTGAGGTGGTGGGTAGTGGGGTGAAGGCTCCTGTTTGGGCACCAGGTTACTGCTGATGCTCAGAGGGGGAGTTGGGGGGCCGTCGTACGGAGGGGTTCCCACTCCTCCAGCATTGTACTCATTTGGCGAGTGATTCTCGTACGGTCCTCCTTTCATGGCCCTCAGGTGAAGCAGGTGAGCCGAATCAAAAGTACCGTATGGAGGGCTTGGCAGGCCTGGAGAGGAGTAGCTCACCATCCCTCCCAGAGGAGCAGGTGGAGGATGCACTCCATGTCTGTCTTCAGGCCTCATCCCAGCTCCAGGAGTCGGTCCCAGCTGTAAGCAGCCAGCCACCAGGTTGGTGGTGGGCTGTGACAGGCCTTTACACAGCGTCTCCATGAAAGCCCTGCTCTCCGTGGACAGCCCCCCCTCCAGAGCCTCGGACAGAGCGCAGATGTAGTTGCGAGCCAGTCGAAGTGTCTCGATCTTGGATAGTTTCTGTGTTTTGGAGTGGCAGGGCATGATGCTGCGCAGGTTCTCCAGTGCATCGTTTAGGCCGTGCATACGCGAGCGCTCCCTGGCATTGGCTTTAACACGGCGCGCACGGAAACGCTCCTGCCGGGCCTTGGTCATCCGCTTTTTCTTAGGGCCTCTACGTTTGGACTCATTTTCATCCTCCTGTCCTTCCTCTATTTCCTCCTCGTCTTCCTCTGCATCCTCGCTGCCCATTTCCCTGGTCTGCTGGGTCACTCCTCCTGCTCTGTAGCGGTGTGATGGGATGGAAGTGTCTCCATCGGGTGAACTCATGTCTCCATCCATCCACTGCAGAGGGCTGATGACCTCCTCTCCCTCCCCTTGTCTCACATAGGGCTTAATCATCATGGTAGTCTGAACGAGAAAACAAGACAACAAAAACACTCTTTATCACGCATGTGCTGTTGACAGGTTTACAGATTATACCTTCATTTTAGAATAAAAATGTTGGCACTGCTGGAGTCTTTTACACCTGGAAAACTACCATGATTTCAGATGACCCCATGTATTCCTCACACAAACTTCTCAATCTTCTGACATCTGGTAAAACATACTGAAGTACTCGAGCCAAACTGTGCTGTCAGACCTCTAAATATCTAGAGCCTAGTCTGTTATCCCCCCCTTCCTCTCCACCCCTCACCTCCCCTCTCTCTTCTTTTGCATTTATTAGCACTAAAACATTGCTAAAACATCATAAACAAACTCTCACTGTCTTTATCATAATGAATACACAGTGTCATAGCATGTTGTGTTTACAATTACAGCATTTTACTATAATACTTTTATATCTTTTGCACACTAGAATTACTTCACACTAGGCCTGTGTACTAGTCGGTGCTGCACGGTCCTTCGTTGTACCTCTTGTCCAGTTTTAACGGTGATACATCTTTGCACAAATGCACTTAATATCACCATGTTCAGCTCTTAGTTCTGTGCAGTCTTGTGTATTGCTGTTTTGTTCCATGAAGCACTGTGATCCTGAAGCGACACTGAGCTGCATACAGCTGAGATAACAATAAAACTACTACTTACTGCATAATATACTTTCAGCGCTTCAATCAGAACAGTAAATCCTTCCTATTGTTAATCTGTCTTTACTGCCGTTTGTGATCTCTGCATTTTGTTATTGCTCTGGACATTATGAAAAATATCATGCTGCGTATCTCGCTAGAGCTTAACTTGGTTTCATATTTTTGTGGAAACGTACCCAGTCTTTGTAATGGCTAAACTCTGTACAGCATTGTAATAGTCTAAGTGAATGATTGCCAGCTTCTTGCCATAATCAGATTATGCAGGTTTTGTCTCAAACAAAACCTTTTCTTCAATCATTACTGCACTTACAACCACAGAGGAAGAACAGTGATGGTGAGCACTGTGCATTGTATTTCCATTTTTGTGATACTTTACACTCCATAGAAACATATGAGATATTAAAATGTTGTGTATTTTTATTTTATTTTATTTTACTGAAACAACCTCTCCAACTTGCCCATGTTCAATAAAATGTGCTGCATAAAATAACAACATCCATGTTGAAATATTACTAGTAATCATCTAGGATGACTAAAATACGGTCAGTTCTGCATATTGAATACTTTTGCAGCTACATTTTACTGACAATACCTCTGCACCTTCACAGTTTTAATCGACGGCCTTTGTTTGTAATTTGCAGGTCTTTAGCCCACTTCTGCTTGAAGTTGTGTAGAAGGGATGCAGTCTAGTCAATGTGTAATGATATTAAGATTATCTAGCAAATCAAAATGTCAGCTTTACATTGATGTAAAACCCTGGAAATAATCAGGTAACTGGTCATAAGCCAGCGTATCTTTTCTTACTTGATATTAAGGTCTTAGTACTAGTGTTTGATGATGACAACCGAATTACTACCAACAATGCCACTGTTCTCCTTTAATTTGGTTGTTTTATTCAATTAAAGACCACACAAAGTTGGCAGGCAGTATTTAAGATTCATGATGTTTTTATATGACTAGACCAAAAGAATATCAAGGAGTTAGTGAAACAGGAGCATTTATGTCATGTGGGACATTCAGTTTGATGGAAATTGTTATTTACTTTTTAATCAAAATAATAGTTACAATAATACAAAGCAAATTTTGAGATCGTCTTTTACATGTCTGGTGAGTTAAAGAAGAGGTGAAATAAAGGGAGTTCATGATCACACTTTTGTAAATGCCTGCTCTATAAATGAACTAAATTGTAGCCATTTAGTACAAGCATTCATTCAGTAGTTAAAAACAGCAGTAATACCCTAATTATTTTGTGACCTGTGCCTGTCAGCAAACTGTAAACGCTTTCAGCACCGGACAGTTCCGTCCTGACACGCCACAGGTGCCTCCATTTGGCACAAAACGCGTCTTTATTACATTTATCATGAACACTGTGATGCTTATTTGTTTCTTCTTCTTTTTTATCTTCTTCTTTTTTCTTTATATAAGCATTATATGTTCTGCCCGTCTTCTTCCCCCCACCTCTCTGGGTAATCCCGGTCAACTTGTGAACTGGTAATGCCCCGCCAAGATAAAGTCACTGTCAGGACTTCAATCTGGGGCATGGCAGGATTTACTCCGTGGATGAAGCAGCGACCATGGGATTAAATGAAAGATCGACATCCCCCAGATCAGTCGCCTAACAGAGGGCTCAGATTGAATTGAAATAGACATTTTCAAAGGTACCAATACTCATGTCTCTCCACGAATTTCGTGCTTGAGCACCCCACCCCCACCCCCCACTGAAGGATAGTTTAAACATCCTTTACACATTTTTCATTAAATATATGCAGTGCCTGTGTGTGTTGTACCAGAAATCAGGTCTGCCTATCAAATATTAAACAAACAAGCATTCAAAATGGATAATAAACTGATTGGCACGCATGCGCTCAGAACCCAGTAGAATTGAGACATACCGGTGCTGACGCGTCCCGGGACAGTCTGGAGAAGTTTGACCGGTGATTTTTTTTTCTTTTTTTCCTCCACGGATCACAGTTTGGTCTCTTCAGTCCATCAAGCAGAGCTGGAGCTCCGTGCTGCCGGCCTGGTCCTTGGTGTGTGCGGGTCAGTGTGCGGGGCTCCGGGTTTTAACCTCCGCAGTGAAGCTCCTCCTCCGACCGACTCCTGGTGACGCGCTGCAGCTCCGCGCGTGGCCGGCCCGTGGCTCGAGCCCCCTCGTCGTGTGCGTGCGTGCGTGCGTGCGTGCGTGTGTGTCAGAGAGATGTGCATAAGCTCAGTCCAGACAGGCAGCAGAGGCCCGGGCTCTTTGTTGGCCGCCAAATCCGCAGCACGTTTGCATTGAGCGGTGGGGAGACGCGCTCAGTCGCCTGAGCCTAACTGTATGTGACAGCTTGAAGTTGCATGTGAGCAGGTGTTTGCGCCATCCCTTCTTCCAGCCATCCATCCCCTTCTACCGCCGAGATATGCTGCTGAACAAGTTCATGTCACCCAGGAGGCCGCTCTGACCAGAAGGGGAAACTTTGGTCACATGAAGTGTGTAGTTAAACGTGCAGCAGGGACTCGTTCCTCCCCCTCCTCCTCCCTGCAGGACGGAGGTGTTGGGCTTCTGGATTGTGAAGCTAAGCATCCATAACCCACATAGAATGTTTCTTGTTGGACACCCTGAATGAGTATCTTTAATTGTCAGCATTTTCTAATTGCTGTAGGTTAATTCTTAACCCTCCTGTTGTCTTCGTTTACAAGCAGCAAAAAATATTGTTTCCTTGTCTGAAAAAAAAATCCAAAAATTCAGCAAAAGAATTCCTTTTCTGACAATTTGCAAAAACCTTCAGGAAGAAAATTCCAATAATCCCTTAAAAATTTACCTTAAAAGTTTTATTTAAAATAAATCCCCTAAATATGGCAACAAAATTCTAGTAACTATTTTCAAAAAATTAATAAAAATCATCCAAAAAATTATAAAAATATCTAAAGTGATTACATGTATATCAGTAAAACTTCTAATATTTTCTTGAAGAGCATTGATTTTTTTCTGAATACGCTTTAAAAAATTTTACCTTTCTTTTATCCACACCAAAAAACGTTCAAAAATTCTCAAAAATATTGAAAATGTGGAAATTTTCACTGTGAAAATATGTTTTTTCCACATTTTCAAACGGGTCAATTTGACTCGCAGGATGACAAGATGGTTAAAAAAGTGATTCAGTCTATGGCAACTTAAGTGTCTCTCTTCTTCTTGGTTCTTGAAGACGTTTCACCGTCATCCAAGAGTTTTAACTGACTGATGGGATATCCTAGATATATACAGTATTGTCTATCAGAATCCAAATAGCTGCATTGATTCATCTACTTTTTGTTTTCTATTGAGGAATCTCAGGACTGCATTATAAGTATCTGATGAGTTGTAGACCCTCTTATCTTTACAGACGGCTGTTTCAGTTTAACAATGATGCCGTGCTTCTCTCCTCTCGTAAACTTTGTCTTCTCTTTTCAGAATGTGAACATTGTTTTCCTCAAATGATTGATAATCAACTATAATTAGCTCATAATTAAGAGCTATTTATTCTTAAAATTTCTGATCATTTCGTTTCAGCGAATCACTACCTTCTAGATCCACAAAACATCCTTTACAAATAAGATCCTCATGTTTTAACACTGTAAAATGTTAAATATTAGCCTTCGTTCATCTCAACGGTTCAGTACCAAACTTGTACATGGCTGTAAAACACATTGACTTCAGCCACATCTCTCCATCGAGAGATAAATCCATAAAATGTGACTGAAAGTTCTGAAACCGTTCCAGTAAGTTGATCTTGTGACATTTTTAGTTTTTCTTTTTCTTCAAACAAGGACAATGCTGGGGGGCATGGCTCAGTGGGTAGAGTGGCCGTCTTGTAACTAGAAGGTTGCCGGTTCAATCCTCGGGCTCATGTCGAGGTGTCCCTGAGCAAGACATCAAACCCCTAATTGCTCCTGGTGGGTCGTGGTTAGCACCTTGCATGGCAGCTTCCACCATCAGTGTGTGTGACGTATCATGTAAAGCGCTTTGGATAAAAGCGCTATATAAATACAACCATTAACAAACACGTCCTATTCTCACAATGACACACAAACACACGCTTAAGAACAGCTGACTGGACTGTTTACAACATTTATATGAGAAATTAACTGCCACCCCACACTGTAGGCACTTTATATTTAGTTTTACAATGTCATAATGTTATATCTGTATTGAGAATATCTTATTTATAGACAATCTTTATGTTTTAAGTCAGGGTGTGTTTTCAGAATTTCATTGTATTGCTGTCTTTTGCACTGCAGTATAATGACAATAAAGCTTCTAATTCTAAATTTACAATTATAAAGTAAGCCTAATCTAAATGGTTAAAAGTGTTACACCAATAAATGTGTACATGTTGTTGTTTACTAATCAATTTCAACCAAACCAAGACAGCTAAAATAGGGAATTCCACGCATTAATTTGTGGATGAATAAATGCAAAAGGTTTACAGAAGTTTAAATCAAAATGCCGCCACCCAAAAAAAACATAAAAAGTTATTTTAGGTCAGATTATGTCAAGTAAAAAAATGAAGACGTGTGTGTTGCTTTAATGACAGATTTGAGTGCATATGTAAATGGACACGTCTTCATAAGGATGTCTAAAAGGTGAACAACATGAAAATCTGTAGGAAACTGAAACAAACTGCCGTGATGACTGAAATGAGAACAGAGAGGGAGAATGAACGAGATGCAGGAACAGAGCTCCACATGCTCTAACAGAGAGGCTTAAGGTAGGTCACAGGGTAAACTGCCGACCCAAGCTATGTGCCTCTCACTTCCTCTTCATTCCCAAGCCGACCACCTTGCCCACTGCTCCTCCCCCTGCATCTTTTCCTGTCCTATTCCACACCTGCAGCCTGAGATGGGAATAGCAGAGTCGGGGCTCTTGCATCCCCAGAGTGGAGCCAGCAGGGGAATATGATAGCTGTGGCCTCGTGTCCCGGTTGCGTATGCTCACAGCACAGTTTTTAACAATTACATAGAATAAAATCCATTCATTAGTTTGCTTTAGAGGTGCAAGTTGCTTCCCATCTTTCTAAATGACACGTCTTTTTATGATAAAAGTGTTCTTGTTTTTTAGTTTATCATCATATTTTAAGTTTGGCCTACTTGCGGCATTTCATCTAATCTTTATGTTCCACAAGTAGTGCTCCAGTGTAACGCTGTATGTATGCCATGCCGTCCCCTGGTCCCTCCGTGTTGGCCACACATGATGAAGTCCTGCTACAGATGGTCTTCGCTTAAACACCTCTCTTATTTTAACAGTCTGTGGCTCAGATGCTCATCTATTCTCCACTGGCTGCTCAGCTCACTCAGCATGTTCACATGCTCAGAGGACAGTCCCCTCCTTACCTTTTCTAGGTATGTTTGTGAGACATAAATTTAGTTTATTAGAAAAAAATGAGGGACAGATAAAACTTCACTCCAGTTCACACACAAACATGACCTTCCTCTGAATCCCCAGTGTTTCAGCGTGTGACAGTGGGGGAAAGTGGGTTTTGTCCATCTGTCATAGTGGAAATCCTCGGAGAGATGCCAGCACCACAGCGTGAAGAGTGTGTTTGTGTACGTTAGTGTGTGTTAGTGTGTGCAGTCATATTTGTGGATCCATGAGCAGCAATCAGAAAGTTTTACTTCATATATTGCAGCAGCCTCTGATATAGATTCACTGCAGAAACAATCTAAGGTCACTTCAGAGGACTAAGATTGTATCTCTAACTCTGCATATGTCTGCATCCACTTCAAAATGTATGCCAGTGGTAAAAGCAATGGCAATACGGTCTTCAAATTGTTCCAAAAGCATACAAAAAAACACCAGAGAATGAACGTTGCTCTGTATTTCATGGTCCCCCATCAACTTTAGAAATGGCCAGCATCTAAGCCAAACTTGAACCTCCCTCCAGCCCAGCACCGACCCTGGGGAGACAGGGGTGATGTTGACCATGTGTCCTTCTACTAACCATCTCATTGATGGACCCCACTAGTGGGCAAAATAGACACCCCCTCCGCCTGAACCCCTAAACCCCCTTAACCCTTTCCTAAACCCTCTGTTGGCCCCCTGTTGTGCGTGCTCATTGGCTGACCGCCTTCAGGCGTCCCTTTTCCACGAGTCCATTGTCTGGCCCCATAAGCAGCTTTGTTTCTGCATGTGCAGCTGGGCTAGCCCGCTCAGCCATTAGCCCCAACACGCTAAAGGGAGAGCGGGATAATATAATTACAAAACAAAAGTCAGGTGGCTCATGAGATCTGCCAGGAGAAGCCCATTTGGGGGAGATGCGAGGACACGCTGGCGGGTGGCCAGCTATAATTTGATTATGAAGTTGTGTGAGTGACAAAAGAAACAATTGAATCTTTTTTTCCTTTTATTTGCCCCACTGTGATTTAATTTGATTCCATTGGGGCTTTAAAAAGAGGGCAGTGTGAAAAGAGAGAAGATTTACTCTTCTAATTTCTAGAATCAGCAGCTCAGAAAATGCAATATGCTCTGAAAAAATAGCAGGAGAAATTCCTCCCTGGGCTAACTTCATTGTCATGATGCTGCAAGCCTTTTGGCTGCATGTGAGCCCGAGTCAGATGAATCGCTTAAGGCTGGAGTTTTCCTGCGAACTGACTGGTCTTGTGCTCTTGTTTTGCATGAATGCACACAGACTGGTGGACAATGGGATCAGTGGCAGATCCATCTCCTGTAATACTTTCTTTAAACAGGGCAGCAAGTGTGTCCCCCTGTTCTGTCGGCAGACCCGAATTTATCCTGTTAGTCACCCTAGATGAGTGAAAGAGTAAAATCAACCCCCATCCCAGCTGGACACACACAGACACACACATAAGGATGCACCCATTCATAGAAGCACACACACACACACACACACACACACTTAACCCCACACTGGGGAGTTACACACACACAGTTTTATGGACAGCTGATAAGAGCAGGTTTAGCTGGTGGCTACTGTTCAGAGCAGGTCAAGCAGAACAAGATCTGTTAATGTCTTTTTGTTTCTATAGCTCATTCTGGGAAAAAAAAGAAGTGCTGCATTTTGTTTTTGTTTTTATGTTTTGTTTTGCTGTTACATAAGACAATAAGTAATTGTGTCAAAGGCACACATGCTCTTACGACTGAAGGGTTAGTGTCAGCATTGTGCCCTCTCGGGGTGTGTAAACGCCCATTTTTTGCCCCATTAGGCACAGCTTGATCGTGCCCCTGGGAGAGCACCGCATTCTCATGCTCTGCTCAGGAAGGTTTCACTGCAGACTAATCAACGGTCTGTTTTAACATTTCATTTATGCCACTGAAGGGCCGGAGAGCGCACATCAGAAAGAAACCAATATTAGAAGATAAATCAGTTTCCCTCATTTGCTCTGGATTGCTTTAATGCAGCATGAAGGTAATAAAGAAGCTTGTGTGATACATTTATGTTATCTCATGCATTTTATTTGACTGAAAATAGTGCTCAAATTTAGGAGTACTTCTCACTCAGAGAAGTGTCTCTGTTGGGAATCAATTTGATTATTTTAAAACATTTTTATATCAGAAGTGTAATGAAATACTGGCACACTTTCAGTTTCAGGGGGTTGCAGGAAAGGCAGAGCCGATGTACTTCTTTCCATTACCATAGCTAGAGTTATCCCACGTGTAGGTCTGGATAATGAGCTCCTTTCCTGCCAGGCTCAGACGACACCTGAGGGGGATGTGCAAAAGAAATCAGAACAGATGCACATACAAGAGGACATTACAGGAGATGCAGGTTTACTGACTGTTTTCCAGGCCGGGCGATGTAGCACAAGCTGTAGATGGCAAAGTCGAATTCAGGGCTGCAACCAATGACTGCAGAGCCGACCTGCTTGAAGTAGCCTTCCCACATGAACTGCATCCCCAGGATATCAGGATATGAGGTCCACTGAGAGCAAGAGAAAGAAAAATGAAGGCAGTGCTGCACATATCACATAATAAATCAGTGTGATGCATCAGGCTTGCTGTGGATGCGTACAGGCCCATTGAAGCTGTGGCTGTAGTAGTTCAACTCTCCCCTTTTCTCAAGAAGATAAAACTGGATCCAGTTGTGGAAACCAGACACCTTTCCTCCCTTGATCTCTCCTGTTACAGAAGCTACGTGTGAATAATCATAAAGAAGACATCTGTGGTGTTTAGGAGAAATCTACTCTGTCCGAACCTGCAAAGATGTGTTCAAAGCCGCTGGAGTCCAACTTGCCGTTGTTGCGGGAGTACAGACCAAACCACATTGTCTTCAGATCCTGAAGAAACTCTTCCTCTGATGCATAAACCCCTTAAAAAAAGAGAATAACATCCACTGCAAACATGACTGGAATGGCCTTTGTATGAGCAGGATGTGTCAAGACGACCTGTTACGAAAGGATCTAATTACCTTTAGTGTAGAGGAAAGTAAACAACTCTCTCCCCACCTCAGTTCTGGACATAGTTTCTTTGACGAAAGTTTCCTGCTCAGTCAGCTGCCGAGAGCTGAAGTTCTCCGTCGTTCCAGTCATCCTGTGGTAGTTGTCCAGCACAGCCAGCAGAGCAGCGTATGTGGGCTTGGAGAAGAGAGCGTTCTCGTTCACGTAGCTGAACAAGCTGGAAGCACAAACCAATATACAGAAAAATGGATGAATGACATTAGATCAAGAATGAGAGTCAGAGAAAATGATGTGCTGTTAAAATTGTCTCCTTACGGCATAGAAGAGAGATCTTTCTCTAAGCTGGTCTGAGAGTCAGACACCAGAGTCTGAGGGTTGATGGACAACTGTGAAGCTGAAGCCTTGTTGGAGTCCAGAGCATAAAGAGCCTCAGAGACAGACTTGAGCTCAGCATCAGTGATCGTACCAGCGCCTCCTCCACTGGAACCTGTAGGACACCACAAACACACACATAGATAATGCCTGACATCACTGTTAATCTAGTAATACATCTGCTTCTGTGGGCGAAATGTGGCATCACCAGTAACAAAGCACATTTATTTAAGTCCAAATGAGGGTTATATTCATTTCCACTGCTGTTTAGAGGAGAAAACACAACTCCACTGCATGTATTTTGCAACTATTAGCTGCTTGTTATTTGCACATTTCATTTCACATAAGTTGAAAGCATAAAACATGGAAAATAAATTAAAATGTCATGTGAAAAACTAGGATATGATAGATTCTTACTTTTGCTTTGAACATCAGTACAGTACATGAAATAGTTCTACTGACCTAATCCTCAATTATTCATCACAGTCAACATGCTGTTTACATCAGTAAAAATCATGTAGAACACTAATTTACTATTAAAAGAATCTAAATGCTGGACATAGCTCAACATGGAGGCAACAGATGAAGTTAAGACAAGAACAAACAGAACCCGTTTTTCTTGCTTCAGTATGTTACCTCACACAACAGTGACACCTGCTGGTCATAAAATTAAATTTTAAAAAAGACCGAGAGAGGCTGAGCCACACAAGTCGATAGTAGTGGAGGAAGAAACATTCAGATCCTTTAATCAAGAAAAAGCACCCATATTTATATATATATATATATATATTAAAAAAACTACCTAGAGTTTTAAACGTAAACATTCTTATTTAGCAGACAAGCAACCCCTTTTATTGATTACTAGTTACTATTCACAAAACTAGTATGTTGTGACAAACTGAACTGTTAATACTAATGTGTCAATGTATAAAAGGCCTTTTAGTGTTGTAAAGTTGGTGCATTTACTCTTTAAAACTTTACATATGGTACACTGTGCCTGTCTCATCATATCATCGTCAAAGATCCAAGAAAAACTTGTTTTTCTATACAGAAATAAACTGACTACACTTTCCATGTTTGATCATGATGCAGTTCATAGATCAGCTTGTAAAGAAAACACATCAAAAGCTTGTCTCAGTTCTTAATTCTACTACTTGATCTGCTACAATTTCACAATTAACCACTGCCTTCTGCATTCTATAATCAAGTGGTTTGTTGTAATTTACGCTGGTTTAAATTGATTTCCAAAAAGGTTCTTGGATATTAACGCTCTTCTTTAAATCTGTTACATCAAACATTTGTGACCAAGTACAACGCTTGGAACGACCTGATTGAGGAGATAAGGCTCGCCGAATCACTAACTTCTTTTAAATTGCTTCTTAAAACACTCTAAAGATTTGTTCGCGTTTTGTTTTAGTTTCTTCCTGCCCCCTGTTTCCCCTTCAAGTGTCTTCTGGCCAGATTGTTATTGTGATGTCAAAGGGCAGAGCATCCCCAAACACACCAACTAGTGGATGTAAAACACACTCCAGGCCTGAAGGGTCAACATCAGCAGAGGAGTGGAACTAAAAAACGGCAACCAGTGCTTCCACAGGGAAACAATTTGCTTGGGCATCGTCTCATCCAGCATGCTTTAAAATGTTTGGTGATCAGTTCAATCAGTCTTCCTTTGATTGTGGTCATCATATGAAGTAAGACACAGCTGCTGTTTGGACCGTGAGGACGCAACTGGTAGGACTAATAAAGAGAACTTGAAATGTTTATTTTGTATAAAGAAATTGAGGTTTCATTTAATTAATTTGGTTCACACTCAAGACTATTAAGTTGAAAGTCAATTTGTAGTTTTTTAGTAAATGTGTAAATATAATTTCTTTGATTTAAAGAACACATGATGTTTGAAAATACAAATGTCTTTTTTTTTAAATTCATATTGAAGGTTATCAGCCTGTCAACTCTCATTCTACTTTTAAACCAAAATCAGAAATAAAACAAAGAAAGAAAGAAGACCGAGTTGTCCCTTTGTGACCATCATGGCCAAACAGGCTTTTTACAAGTTTGAGCAAAGCTGTGTCGAAACACATACCGAACTTGACAGTTATTGTCAATAAGAAATTGCTCTTGATGTTGTTCCTGGTAAAGTAACGATTAAATGAAAAGAGAAAAAGGTTTGATTGTTAAAGCCAGTCAGGAGTGGGTTGCAAGTTAAATCTGAGTGGTTATAAGAGGAATAAGAGATGGTCAGCATTTCTTTTTCAAAACTAAATGTTTCATTGGCATTTGACGTACTCTAAAATCATATTTTCTCATGTACAATAAAAAAGAACTGTGATTGAAAGTTGAGAATATAATGGAGTCAAAACTACACTAACTGCCTTTTAAATGCTCATCTTAAAGAAGCAGAGAATGAAAATGCTAAGTATGCATGATCAAAATGTATGCTTAATTACAAATCAAACCACAGCTACATAAACTGGAAGTTATTTTTTAACAACTACAGATGAAGAATTAAAGCTTTTGCAGCACTGAGTTTTCACACGTCTGTTGCAGATTGTTTAGTCGGGACGTCCAGCGTGTGAAAGTGACCATGTGTCATAAACAGAAGCTGACAGCTGATCAAAAGCAAACAGAAGCCGACAGCAGTGAGATATTGTGATGCACGTGAGCCGGAGCGACCAGCAGCTAACACGTGTTGAGTCTTACTGTCACAGAGGTCTGTGTAGTCATTGCAGCAGTTGTTGTACTGGGGACACTTGGAATTGCAGTGACACTCGTTCTGAGAGTTGTAGTTCTCATTACATCTGCCTTTACAGGATAAGGCTGAATCTAGAAGAAAAGGAAGTAGAGAAAGGCTACAATTTCCCTATTTGTGTTTTGACAGCTATTTTGTCCCTTACCTTTACATTCTGCATAGTAGTCCGAACAACAGTCTCCGTAGCGTTCACAGGACGGGTTGCATTGGCAGGAGAAGCCGCTGTCTGTTCCATAACCACAGCGACCCCGACATGAGTCCAAGCTGTCTGGAAACCAACGGCACAGACTCAAATCAGGCAGCAGTCCATTCGTATCCGGGTTTTACCTACATTATATTAAAGATGCAAAGATTGTATGACAATAGAGTTAACAAAAAAGTCTCTTACTGCTGTTTCCCTGACAGAACAGGGTCACGCAGAGCACGAGGACGGCAGCAAGCTTCATCTTGACTCGGCAGCAACCTGAAAAACTGGCTGTTATCACGGCCTTTCCTTTTTATAGCAACTTTGAGCTGACCAATCTAAATACAACACTCCCACTGACCCGGCCCATGAGTCAGGATGCCAGTCACCTTCATCAACATCATATCTGCTGGAAGAAAAAAACCCTGTAAAATGTGTGAAAACTGGTGTGGAAGCCCTGCTGGGTCTTTTTAGTCGTCATAAACAGGTGTTCTTTGGATACTTCAGGTTCACAGTGCAGGGCTCCTTGCATGGTAGAAAATGGTCTCAACACCACAAAATAAAATACTCTTACAAAAATGATCCGAAGCACACTGTAAGATTATTGTGCTATTGAAATGTCATTCCTTAAAATAACAATATATTTCTTCTTTGCACACTGATAGAGAATTTTCCTCCAGCTGAGCTCATTTAGCACAAGTGTAAGGCGCTACTAAAAAATGATCCTGTCACCGCTGTTGGTTTGCAATGTGTTGGATAATTTAAATGCATATTGAAATTTTAAAAAAGGGCATTTTAAGTTTTCAAACACCCCTCAGTGCGACTTGGAGAATTTTTGTAGGAGATTTACATTTCAATTTTTGGTGCTGAGACCATATAAAATCATGCAAGGAGCTTCCAAAATGGAACAAACTCTGTTGACTCCACTGTTTGATTTATTTATGGGTCTATAAAACATGTACAATTTCTTGACAACCTCTGAATAAAGCAGGAACTTTGAAACTCTTGATCTCTTGTCTGTGAACCTGCACACCTGCTTAGAACAGAGGCGGCGCTTTAATGTATTGAGATAAAACAGTGCAATTTTATAAGGTATTTTTGTGTTTTTACAACTAAAAAAACATGCAAATTCTATTACATTTAAATGTCTTTGTCATGGCTGATTGCTTTCTGCAGTGAAGAAACCAAATCTAGTATAACAACAAACTATTTAAAATTCAGTCATGCATTTTTTAGGACTCTTTCCTTTGCCAGATGTTGTATTTCGCAGGGTTGATGATAACCTGGATGACCCAGAATAGCTCACACCCCTCAGTGTCCCTGATCATGTTGAGACTACATGTCCTGTGTAACTGCAAATAGTATTTGTTGAAGAAATTTACCCCAAATCCTCATTTGAAGCACACAGGAATCTTTATTAGCATATGGTGGGCTTAGCAACACAGAGACTGTAAAGGTATGCTGACCCAGAACACTTGCTGAGTAAAATGTGCTATACAGTTGGGAGGAAACAGTATGTAAATCCAAAAAGAATAGAGGTCAGTTTGCATTTAGTTGCTAATTAATGACAAATGGTGTTGGAGTCGATGGGTCTGGTAGACAACAAAGGTAAGAGAATGATGAATAACAGTTGGTAATGGAATGAAGGAGTGCCACTAGAAGGTATCGGTAGCAAAAGATGTACAATTTTGTTCATAATATATAACAATAATAACGAAGGGGTGTAGAACAGCAAACATAGTTTATGCACAGGTTTGTAGAAATAAAAGACCGTGTTGAAATAATTAATGGTTTTAACTGAAAGTTTTTCTAAAATAGATCTATTCATTTCACATAACAAGAGGTTCTGAGTCTTTCTTGGGATTTGAATTACAATGTAGTATTTTCCTACCCCAAATTACACAGTAGATTAACAGGAAAAGTGAGACAGACAGAAAAACACTCTAACCAGTTATGTGAGCATTTTCAGGTTTAACTGGGTGGTCATTGTAATGATGTGACTTTAAATTGTGAAATTCCACAACAGTAGTAACAGTTTACCAGCTGTCTTTGTTTAAGTTTCAGTATATGTCTGAAATAAGTTTTTTAATGTAATGAAACTGCTGTCCATACCTGCAGTCACGTGTTAAAGCTAGTTGATCAAAAATGTTGGGATATTATTTCACTTATTGTAAAAGTCTGAACTGCTTACTTAAGTTAAAAACAATCACAAGTCACATCAAACTTTTTATTCTCTTCTCTTGAACTATTTAAATGCTCAATCACCCAATTTACGAGTAAAACATTAAATAAAATTCATGATTATTTTTACATTTAATTGTAGCTGTAAATAATATAAATAAGACTAATTTCAAATTTGATGACATGTATTTAGTCTGTACTCACAAATAGCGTTTACTGAGCGTAGAGGAAAGAGGAATGACTTTGGTGATTTTATTCATTTTACAGTGAAACCTTTGAAAAAGGTCTAGTTATCAGGTTAAAATCTAAACACTGCTGGATTGGACTGAGTCACAATAACCCCCCAATGTTAAAACATGTGTTAATTATTTTTCTTTCAAGAACAAAAAAACAAACAAACTGCAGAACAGTCACATCCCATGTAAACGATAAATTAAAATAGTCAATCTTCAGTCAATGCAGTTATCCTCCTGAACTACAGGCGGCGCTCAGCTCTGGAAAGTACCTTCGCATAAACAGTTTAGTCCCTGTGCGGCTTCCGTCCACAGCGTGGATTTCAATGACATTCTGGGCTTTCATAAGACACTTCAGTTCTCCAGCGTGCGAACATGTCGTTAACCTTTTTATTCAGAACAGTTACTAGAGACGTAGCAAAGGTGAGCAAATGAAGCTTCGTTTTATATTACTTTTAATCCAAAAACCGAACTGTCACGAGTTGATTTGAGTGTTAGCTGTTAGCTTCCTCAACTTCTGATTTGCTGTCCAGTGTTAATGGGCCAGTGCCTTGTTAATTCATTCTCGTCTCATGTTCATTGAGCGTCATTATAGCGGTAAATCTTTTGCTTAAAAATAGCATTTCGTGTGACAAGTGTTTGTTAAATCTGAGAAGCTAAAGACAGAGGAAATGTGATCAACTGCGGTTTAAAGTTTAAACTGTTTGTCCATCATCTGTCATCTTCAGGTCAGCTTCTACCAGCATGTACAGGCTTTACACACAGGATGTCAGCTCCTGGCGGCAGAGAAAGCCCTGCTGATGAAACTACGGAAAAGCACCGGCTACACTTTTATTAACTGCAAGAAAGCTCTGGAGAAATTTGATAATGACATCGTCCAGGTAAGTTACTGTCCTAATCTAATAATATGTCCAACAATGCATGTATATCTTTGGAAGCTCTGAGACTGCTATTGATGTAATGTTTCAAATGTCCAGGCAGAGTCGTGGCTCCATGAGCAGGCCCAGAAGGAGGGCTGGAACAAAGCAAACAAGCTGGAGGGTCGTAAAGCCAAAGAGGGTCTTATCGGCTTGTTTGTAGGAGATACAGCTGCAGTAATGGTGGAGGTGAGGCCACCTGCCATCATTTCAGGTGATCTGTCTGCAGTTTGTGAGTTGTGTTGACCTTCCCTGATATCACCTGCCTTTATTCTTGTCTGTCTGATGCAGGTGAACTGTGAGACAGACTTTGTTGCTCGCAATGAGAAGTTCCAGCAGCTGGTGAAGGACGTGACGTTTGCTACTTTGGCTCACCATCAGAATAAAACTCAGAACCAAGCAGGATATGTGAAGGTAAAGACACACACTGAGAACAGGAGGTAGAAAACAATCTGATTTAATTTCATCTAAATATGTATTTAAGAGCACCTTACTGTCCCATATGTGAGGAACAAAATGCACTTTAAAATTACAATGTTCTTTTTAATGTTGTTTTGTCTTTTTGTGTGTAACTGTGTGTCTAGCTTGGGTGTCCTTTATAAGCTACTTGTATGCCCTTTTTAATTGCCCCTTGGGGACAAATAAAGTTAATTGAACATGTAATTAGCCGCTTAAAGTGACAGGATATTATCAATCTTTTGACAGTTTTCTATTCGAGTAAATCGAATTTAATCTTTTTTAATTTGCACCTTTTATTATTTTTGATTACAATGACCATGACATATTCATAAAGCTGGATTATGAAGAGGTTGTTGTGCATAATTTATCAGCTTCTATTTGCACTTCAAAATCATTATAGCTTGCTTAATATGTAACAAATTATTTTAAAGAGACCTGAACATAGTGGAAAACTGCATTTTGCATCAGTGATCTTTTTTTTCTTTGCTAAAGAAATTTTAAAGTAGTTAAACTGAAATTTATGCCAAATTAAAGTTAAAACTTTAACACTTAAAATATTCAATTTACCTACAACCACATTTACTGTGCTATAATGCATTAACTTCTGGTTTAAATTCTGCTCATATATCCTGACTGCGGTTGGGGTTGTTTAAGTGTTACTCACAGTTGCTGTGTATGGCTAACATTGTACTAATTCAGGTCAAAAATGTAGTTTATGAATAAAAGGAAGATTCTTAAAGTATTGCAAAGTGGAATTGCACATAACTTGCGGTGTATGATGCCACGTTCATGTTATTCTCTCTGTAGGAGATCTGACTGTTGACTGCTGATGGGAAATAATATACACACGTGGACAAAATTGTTGGTACCCCTCAGTTAAAGAAGGAAAAAACCCACAATTCTCACTGAAATCACTTGAAACTCACAAAAGTAACAATAAATAAAAATTTATTGAAAATTAAATAATCAAAAACAGCCATTACTTTTGAATTGTTGATTAACATAATTATTTAAAAAAACAAACTAATGAAACAGGCCTGGACAAAAATGATGGTACCTCTATAAAAGATTGAAAACTATTTGACCAGAGTGACATGATTAACTCAGGTGTGTCATTTAATTGACATCACAGGTGTTTCCAAACTCATAATCAGTCAGTCTGCCTATTTAAAGGGAGACAAGTAGTCACCCTGCTGTTTGGTGAAAAGGTGTGTACCACACTGAACATGGACAACAGAAAGCGAAGGAGAGAATTGTCCCAGGACATCCGAAAAAAAATGATAGACAAACATCTTAAAGGTAAAGGCTATAAGACCATCTCTAAACAGCTTGAAGTTCCTGTGACAACAGTGGCTCATATTATTCAGAAGTTCAAGACCCACGGGACAGTAGCCAACCTCCATGGACGTGGCCGCAAGAGGAAAATTGATGACAAATTGAAGAGACGGATCGTTGGAATTGTATCCAAAGAGCCCAGAGCAACCTCCAAAGAAATTAAAGGTGAACTCCAAGGCCAAGGTACATCAGTGTCAGATCGCACCATTCGTCGTTGTTTGAGCCAAAGTGGACTTCATGGGAGACGACCAAGGAGGACACCACTGCTGAAAAAAACTCATAAAAAAGCCAGACTGGAATTTGCAAAAATGCATGTTGACAAGCCACAAAGCTTCTGGGAGAATGTCCTTTGGACAGATGAGACCAAACTGGAGCTTTTTGGTAAGGCACATCAACTCTATGTTCATAGACTCAAAAACCAAGCATACGAAGAAAAGAACACTGTCCCTACGGTGAAACATGGAGGAGGCTCAGTAATGTTTTGGGGCTGCTTTGCTGCATCTGGCACAGGGTGTCTTGAAAGTGTGCAAGGTACGATGAAATCTGAAGACTATCAAGGCATTCTGGAGAGAAATGTGCTGCCTAGTGTCAGAAAGCTTGGTCTCAGTCGCAGGTCATGGGTCTTCCAACAGGACAACGATCCAAAACACACAGCCAAAAACACCCAAGAATGGCTGAGAGAAAAGCGTTGGACTATTCTAAAGTGGCCTTCTATGAGCCCAGATCTGAATCCCATTGAACATATGTGGAAGGAGCTGAAACATGCCATTTGGAGAAGACACCCATCAAACCTGAGACAACTGGAGCTGTTTGCTCATGAGGAGTGGGCCAAAATACCTGTTGACAGCTGCAGAACGCTCATTGACAAATACAGAAATCGTTTAATTGCAGTGATTGCCTCAAAAGGTTGTGCAACAAAATATTAAGTTATGGGTACCATCATTTTTGTCCAGCCCTATTTCATTAGTTTGTTTTTTTTAAATAATTATGTTAATCAACAATTCAAAAGCGATGGCTGATTTTGATTATTTAATTTTCAATAAATTTTTATTTATTGTTACTTTTGTGAGTTTCAAGTGATTTCAGTGAGAATTGTGGGTTCTTCCTTCTTTAACTGAGGGGTACCAACAATTTTGTCCACGTGTGTACAACTATTTATGTAGGATGCCAGACTGCACCAACCCTTTTAACGTTACTGTGCTTTTACTTTAACATTCTTGCCTCTGTTTTCAGAGTGTCCTGGTAGGTGATGACTTGAGCAAACTCCGTGTGGGTGAAGGAGCTTCACTGGCTGACCAGGTGGCTCTCACAATTGGTCAGTAAGATTGTGTGTTTTTTTTCCTCTTAAGTTTAAGTGCTCAGTTTTCTTTTAAAATGCTGCTGTTTTACTTTGAAACACACATCCTCCATGCATGTATTGAGTGTACGCATTTTGCTTGTATTCTATATAATAATCAACAAGCATTTTTAAAGTTACTTGTTTAAATCACTAAAGTCTATTTAAATCCTTTTACCTACAGTTTGTTTCTGCTGCTAGTGCGAAGACATTATGTTTTAGAGTTTTCTTGTGATTATCGTGAACGTGATATCTCTTGAATACTTTGATTGGCTTTCTCCAAGTTTGGCGCAGAAGGTGTATACTAATTATGACAAATGTCTAATAGGATAAAATGATAAAGTAATGGAGTTTTATATCGAAAAGGTTGAAAGCCATCTTCACTGTGAGCTCACGATGTTCTGCAGAAACACTCCTGGACATTATTTAACATCTTGAGATTGTGAGTTTGGAGAGACTGTGACTGTATTTCACATTTGTTTGGATAGACATTTGACACCAATCTTGGGTGTCACCAATTTAGCAAAAGGCCACTGTAAACGCACTCATCAGCAGCAAACAGCTGTCAATCACAGTTAGTGATTACCTGCTGAATGTAGAGCAACCTTTAGCCGCTAAACAGTCGGATATTGACTGATACGTGCTGGCTGGACTCTTTAGTTTCCTAGAAACGCTGCAGGAATGATTCTGTTGCTCTGGAAGTGCTGCATTTGTAAACAGGCAACTGTTTGCTGATAAGTTTGCATATTATCTTACATGTTAGTTCTAACATTGTAAGTGAATGAAACATGATTTAATTTAATAAAATTCTGAATTTTTTATACATAATTGTCAGTTTGTAAGCTAACAACAAAACAGTTTTTATAGCTCATTGGATGCAGCAGGAAATGTCACTACTAACTTTATATAGATTTTTTTAAAAAGTCAGTTAAAATGAATCATGCTGATTTGACACCAATTGTTTATCACCTAAGGAATGAAGCATCAGTTGTTGGTTAAACAGGTTTCTGTCTTTGTTCTCAGGGCGCCTCGGTGAGAACATGTCGGTGAAGCGGGCGGTGACAGTCGGGGTTCCTGCTGAGTGGCACATCGGTTCGTACATTCACGGCAGTGTGAGCGGTCAGACTGAAGTGTCCATGGGTCGTTACGGTGCCCTGGTCGTATTTCAGGGTGGAAAAGAGGAAGAGCGGGAAACCTTAGGCCGTAAGCTGGGACAGCATATAGTGGGAGAGGCTCCTCTGTCTGTGGGCAACATGGACGACCTGCCCTGTGGTGAAAGTGAGACACGCCTGCTGCCCCAGACGTTCCTAGCAGACCCCAGCAGGACGGTGGCTCAGTTCCTCAGGGGCAACCAGGCTCGAGTGCTAGACTTTGTCCGATTTCAGTGTGGTGAAGCACCGAGTGAAGAGGCACAATGAAGGAAGAGAAATGTTTTATCCAATTGAATTGATCAAGTGTCTATATTTCATATAAGGATAAAATGCAAGTACTTGTTTGTCATCTAACATTCAGACAGTCACACAGAGTCATCATGAATTGAAAACAGAATACGTGGACCTCCCAGCAATGGTGTCTGCTGAAACGAAATTCTCTGTCCAAAAATAAAATGTTTGTCCTGAAAATGTTTTTTCAGTTTACTACAATGCGATACAGATTGTAAGGTTCACTCTTTTCAACGAATACTTCACATTGTGAATGAAAACAAAATGCTACATAGTGTTACATTAATTATATTGTAACACTATGATGACAGCATTTTTTTTTCATTCTTTTCAGATTCATATATAAATATATGAATCTGAAAGGAAGAAAATACAGTAACATGATGATGCTTGACTTCTGCCCAACTTTATAGGGGAATTAACCTAACTAAATTAAATGTTAAGGAGAGTATTACTAATTATTGAAATGAACCTGACCGATTTAGAAAAATGAAAACTCAACAAATCCAAGGATTACCTGGATCTTCTGTGACCAAACTGGGATTTTATATTTATTTTTATGTGTATTATTATTTTTGTTAGTAATGAAAGAGAGGTCTGGGTGAGCATCTAGCTGGGTGTCCTGAGCAAAACGAGGACATTTGCCCTCTGAAAGTGTTTTACTTGTGCTTATCTTGTGTAGTTTAAATTAAAAATATCTTACGTGCTTTGTCAGCAGTTTCAAAAAGGATAATTTAAGCAACCACTCCAGCTTTCAATCAATTTAGAATTGCATAAGAAGACTTATTATAGGAGCTCTAATGTGCTTCTTCATGGCATTTTTGCCTTCATAAGCAAATAACAATAACTAAAAAAAAAACAACTAAGCCCTTTGTACCCACAAGCAAATGGTCAGGCTGAAAAGGGAGTACAAATCGTCAAGAGACTGCTGAAGAAAGCCAAAGATGGTAAGACTGACCCTTACCTTGCTTTACAAAGTTACAGAGCTGCACCTCTGGAGTGTGGAGCATCACCTGCTGAGCTACTCATGTGTCGTAAACTCCGCACCACACTTCCACAAGTACAACCAGGACGTAACATCATCTGGATGGACAACAAAAAGAGGCTCAAACTCAAACAGAAAATGGCGTATGACAGAGCTACAAAACATCTAGAACCGCTTTATGAAAAGGACACTGTAAGGATCGAAGGACCTGATTGCTGGGACAGGAAAGCAACTGTACTCAGTGAAGTTGGACCTCGATCTTACATTGTGGAAACCGAGAATGGACAAAAAGTGAGGAGAAACAGGAGGAGTCTGCTAAAGACTCAAGAGGACACTAACAAACATTCTGCAGAGGCTGAACCTGAAAAACGAAATGATACACCAGTTGCACACCAAACGGAACCTCAGACAACTTCTGAAATGACTGAACCTGTCAGAAAATCTGCAAGAGCTAGAAAATCACCTGACAGACTTATTGAAAATGTTTAATGTTTGTTAGCTAAAAGTAAAGTACCTTGTTATTTGTTAGGCATTTTGGTAATAGGTATGCAAATTTTGCACTTTGCAATTGTTTGTTTAAAAAAAGAAAGAAAAATATGAAGTTGTAAAACAAAGAAAATGGAATGAGTTTAAAAACAAAATGTTATAAAATATGTGTTGTTAAAACTTTGGAAGGGAGATGTAATGATAGCAGTACTATCAAGTATCCACTAGTAGGCAGTATAGCCTTAAGTGTGTTATGAATTGTGAACAGCAGCACAAATGTTCATGCATGACTTCTTGAATAACAGAAGGCAGAACATTATAGGTTCAAGACCTGCCACTGGCCTTTTTCTGTGTCAGGATTTTCAAAAAAAAAAAAACTTAAGAAGGGTCTAGTCTTGAACCAACAACCTACAGATCCATAGGCAAACCCTTATCTCACTGAACTACAGATCCAACTAAAACAATTAATTTCGTCGTCCCTTTGACATCGTAGTTTCCGTTCCTAATAAAGTGACCCCATGGGTGGAGTCAAGGCGGAGTCAGGGCGGAGAGTAGGAGGGGCGGTGGGTGGTTGCCTCCCCCCTCTTCCTCCCACCTCCCCCCAGCGCCCACCACACCTTCCCCTCCCCGATGAGTTTTTCGAAAATCCGAGTCTCGATGGGTTTCCCGAGTTTCTGGAGTTTCCACCAGGTCAGAGGCAGAACAAGTTGTCATGAAGAGGTTTTGAAGTCGGCGAGGATGGAGTAACTTTTTACAGCGACTGGAAGGAAGACGACTAGAAGAGCACGTCTTTAACCAGCATCCATAAAATCCATGGAGTCGGCTCCAGAGAAATGAAGGAAGGTTAACTTTTATCAACCTCCATCCAGATGTTCAACTTGATATCTTTACTAGCACCACAAACCTTTAGTATCACACTTTATTATCATTTAATAGGACTTTAATGGAATCCACCAGCAGATTTAGTTTTTGTTGGAAAATGTATTTTTGTCGTCATGGGACTGCAGGATTTAAAACTGTTCCTTCTATTTGGCCTCATGTTTATTAGTTTTAGTGGAGAAAGTTATTTTGTCAATTAGTCTCTTAAAAACCAAATAATAAATTTGATTAGTCAAGAGATTTAAATTTCTTACTTTGTCATATTTTAAATGTGACACAAAAAAACTAAAATAAAGCATCTTGAGACAATTTGACCTGTAATCGGCATTATACAAATAATATTTAATTTAAATTGTATGTATCTTGTAATGTTAGAGGAATTCAGCCATATATGTTGGAAAATACATTTTCTTTGTCCATTAATCTGTTGATTGTTTTCTCCAGTAATTCATTTCTTGTTTTGGTTTATAAAATGTTAAACTCAAATATATTCAGTTTACTGTCATAAAAACCAAAAAGATTCACATTCATGATGCAAGAATCAGACAGTTTTTCACTTTTTATCTTAATTTAGTCAGAAAGATAGTTGATGTGTGAATTGTTGCAACTTGTGAACCGTAAAAGGTTTTAATCTTTGGGGCCGAGCATCAAAAAACATTTAGAAACCAACATCAACAAACTCAACAAGCTTTTGAAAGGGAAATCCAACTTTTGCATGACAATGTCTAATAAAAGGACATTTATTTCCAACGTAAATGTGTGATATTCATCCTCCGAAGCTTCTCTTTACATCATCTTCCACCTGGACTGGTTTGGTCGGGAGCATGTGCAGCAAACATTTGAAAAACTGCACCTTAACATCAATGAATGACACTGAAGTTTAATCCCTACATAAATGAGACTGAGTCTGGATGTGCTGCTCTGTCATTAACTCCTAAGTTTAGGGAAAGTTCAAACAAAAAGAGGACAGTTCAGATAAGACTTGAGAATGAGTTTAATTTCAACAAACATCTCAGACTTTCTGAATTTCAGCACCTCTAGCACGATATTTTAACAACCAGCAACTCAACAGATCCAGAAGTTGCAGAGAGTTAGCTTCAGCTGAGCCAAAGAACATGTGGGACACTAACCTAGCAAACATTTTAGACTTTTCTCTGTGAATTCTGAGAAATAAGTTACCATTTAATGACAGAGCTACACATCTGAACTCAGTCTCATTAAAACAGACTCTAATTCAGTGTCATCCATCCATATTAAAGTGCAGTTACCCAAAATGTTTGCTGCATGAGCTCCAACAAAACCTGTCCAGGTAGAAGGCCACTTTGACAAACAGGAAGTGGAAGATTCCAAGCAGATTTATAGAAGGGGGAACCGGACTGTACTAAGTGTGGTCGAGTATAGAGGGGTGTTTTGTAGGTTTTTAAGGCTGATAATGATCACTAGTGAGACATTTGGAGGAGATATTCATTTGCAGTAAATGAAAGTATTTAAAATCTTGGAGTTAAACTTAGAAGAACACAAACTCTAACAGAAAATGTTGTTGGTACGTTTTTGTTTTGTTTACAGATGTTAAGTTAAAGGAGTTTTATTCGTGATGTATAACCAATCAAATCACTCCAGAAGACAGAGCGACCACAGGTAGATAAAGGTTCAGAGCCAAAGTAGCGCCATTTATAAATTTATTACCGTAATTCAGGAAAAAATAAAATACTGATAATCAGTAAATCAGTCAGCCCACAATTACTACAATTCTACAATGTATGTCTCTTTCTTTGACTTGTTATTTGTACAATACACAATGTATATGATGGCGTTCTTTGAACCAAAGGCTATACAATGATGTTTTCTCAGAGACATACTATGCTACTCTGTTCTGGCCCTGGGCCGCTGCACTCCTCCTCTGTTGTTTTCTGGATTGTACTCAGCTGCATGCCTTCGTCCACCCAGCCTCCGTTGACTCGTCCCGCCTGCCGTCTCTGGAGCTGAAGCTGGACTGGATCAGACCGAAGTACCGTCCAATCACGATACCAGCTGCCTCTCAAAAGGCTCCTTCATCTGGCGGCACTTCTTCTGAGGAGAAGCTGAGCTTCAGCAGAACTTTGGAGATGTGTTCCAGTGGTTGGTGGATGCGTGGGGAGATAGAGAGGGACCTTTGAATTGTTCAGAAAGGAAAACAAGGAACCCGTTGGTAGTTTTAGCTTAGGGTGCTACTGTGGTGTGTTTTGGGGTTTTAAGAGGTGAAAAGGATTTTTTTTTCATATTGATGATCTTTTACTTTGTTCCTGGTTGGAATGCCCATCAATGTTACGTGAAGTTCACTTTTAGTTCTGTTTATTTATTTTTATTTTACTAACACCCATTTGATTTTAACCCCCTCACATGTTGTGTTGTTGTAAACTTTCTCTTTCAAATAAATACTTGTCTAACCCTCGAGAAAACCAGCGTTTGGACTGTTTTTGTGTTGCTCCTCACCTACTTCAGACAGCCGGGACAGAACAACGTTTTGTGGACCAAAGGCTATACTCTGATGCTTTTTGGACGACATGCCATACTGTGGACATTTTTAGAGCGACATGCTATACTTTCACGTTTTTTGGACGAGATGCTGTACTATAACGTTTTTTGGGCGGCATGCTATACTATGATGTTTTTAGAGTGACATGCTATACTATGACATTTTTTGGACAACATGCTATACTATAACATTTTTTGGGCGGCATGCTATAGACCCTTTAATGACCCACGTCACAAATGATGTCACAGCTTTAGCTGGAGGCAAAAGAGAAACCCGCGGCCGTGACCGAAAGGCGAAAGACTGAGGGACTAGGCTCTATCAACTTTTCTAAAATGTCGTCCTGCTGTGTTTTTGGATGCCAGAATAGGAGGAATGACATTGGCGAACGCAAATTAAAGTTTTATAGGATTCCACCGCACTCGTGCTCAGAGGGATAGAAGACAGTTGTGGTTAAATGCACTGAGGCGAAAAGACTGGACAGAGACGATCAGCTGCAGTCAATTCCAGCCATTTTCAGTACAAAAAATCGCTAATATTGTATTTGTAAATAAAAAATATGACGAGAAATACAGGGAATATTGGACGCGCATCGCGAGGTGCATTTCCTTGAAAACGACCGATTCGTGGATTTTATACCGACTTCAAGACATGTTTTGGACAAAATAGTTTACTGACTTGTGTCGTCTGGATGTCCAAGGTTGGATTATGGCCGTTTTTTGAGGAATATTTTCATCTGTGTGTAATAATGAACCTGGAAATGTGAGTCGCGCTGTGTACGTTGAAGCCGTGTATAGAGAACGGATGGATGGATATTCGTTGTTTGTCGGACAAATGTGTTTATATTACCCGCTGTGGTAATCACATCTGAAAGTGGTTTATACCGGCGGATTCATGAGAATCTAAGCTTTCCATCGGCGTATAGTGTTTATATAATCGCGTTTGCAGCCTTCGGACATTCTTTAAATTCCTATGCAAATTAGTAAGTGCACCGCCGGCGGTACACTGAAGTTTTACGGGTTAAAAATGCTCGAGTTTGCAGCGCAAATTCCCAGCGCAAACTAAATACTCCCAGTCCCGCTTGACTTCTCACTCCGCTTTTGCCTCCAGCATAAGCCCCGCCCACAAAAAACGTCACAATGTTTGTAAACAAATAAAGGGTCTATACTATGACATTTTTTGGGCGACATGCTATACTATGACGTTTTTTGGACGACATGCTATACTATGACATTTTTTGAACGACATGCTATACTATGGCGTTTTTAGAGCAACATGCTATACTATGACGCTTGTTGGGCGATAGGCTATACTATGATGTTTTTTGAATGACCTGCTATACTATGATGTTGTTAGACTGACCTGCTATGCTATGATGTTTTTAGGGCAACATGCTATACTATGACATTTTTTGGGCGACATGCTATACTATGATGTTTTTTGGACGACATGCTACATTATGACGTTTTTAGAGTGACATGTTATACTATGACGTTTTTAGAGCGACATGCTATACTATGACATTTGTTGTGTGACATGCTATACTATGACATTTTTTGGGCGACGTGGTATACTATGACGTTTGTTGGACCAAAGGCTATACTATGACGTTTTTTGGACGACATGCTATACTATGATGTTTTTTGGATGACAGGCTATACTGTGATGATTTTTGGACGACATGCTAAACTATGGCATGATTTGGACGACATGCTATACTATGATGTTTTTTGGATGACATGCTATACTATGTCGTGTTTAGAGTGACATGCTATACGATGTTTTTTGGGCGACATGCTATACTGCGACGTTTTTGGGACCAAAGGCTATACTATAATGTTTTTGGACAACATGCTATACTATGATGTTTTTAGAGCGACATGTTATACTATGACGCTTTTTGGACGACGTGCTATATTATGATGTTTTTGGATGACATGGTACACTATGACGTTTTTAGAGTGACACGCTATACTATGACGTTTTTAGAGTGACACGCTATACTATGACGTTTTTTGGACAGCATGCTACACTATGACGTTTATTGAATGAGTCATTTTCTCTAGAAACCTGTGTGGATCCTCCTCTGCGCTCAGGCTCCTGCAAAATATTCCAGTAATGCGGCTCTGAATTCGAGGCCTGTGATTGGCTGTTGCTAATAAATCTCGGGTGGCAGCATCACCAAAAAAACCGGAACTCGCTGAAGTCCTCAGAGCTCAGCGAAGATTCAAGCGTCTCAGCTGTCTGTCATCTAAATACCAAAACCAGACATGGTAAGTCAAGGTGTTCTGCCACAGTGTTTTAATGAAACAGCTACTTTTTGAAAGGTTCACGGTAAATTTCTTCATTGTAAGATTTTGAAGCTGTCTAACGCAGGTAACGTTAAGCTAACAGTAGCTTTGTGTCTGTGCTGGCCTGCTTCTCTCATCCCAGCTTTACCGTCGAGCCTTTAGCTCCAAGCCTTTTCTTGCCTATAATCACGCTTTAATAAGGACGACGCAAGTTATTAATCACACTGATACATTCTTTCTTTTTTTTCGGCTGCTTTATCTCCATCGTACTCCCTCTTCCTTTTCTTTGCTTCGTCCAGTCTGACTTCTCAGAGGATCAGATCATGGGTGAGTTAACGCTGATATATGCTTAATTGCGTTACTGATTCGTGCCATACCAGCACAGCAATGCAACTAGCACATATTTGAAATAGCTTTGTAAATTCTGACCCTGTAGCTCGACAGTTATCCCTACAAACCCCTGGATCCCTGCAGGTAAATGAACATAGCGATCACAGACTGAGCCTTAATATTTTCTACCAGTGTGAATTTCACTTTGTGTGTTGAGTCCTATAATCATCACGAGTGCTACAGAGTGCTGTACTAACCTGCAAAACAGTCATTTGGTGAAGCATGTTGATATGTTATCATGACAGGATACCTACCACTGCTGCAGTGTTTGGAGCTGCTCCTGCTATGCTCTTGTGTTAACTGCATGTTTTTACTGTAAAATGACAGATCTGCTGTCCTACCACACAAACAAATGTGTTCAATAAATATTACAGTAGTACGATTATTCAGGTTTCAAAACCCTTTGGTGGTTAGTGTATGTGTTTGCTTGTGTTGTGAAAATGTGTCTATAATGTTTTGTTATCCCGATGTACTGTGCACCTGAACCTCAAGTCTGCCTCTCTGTCTCCCTGTCAGAGTTCAAGGAGGCCTTCCTGTTGTTTGACCGAACAGGTGAGGGGAAGATCACCTACAGCCAGTGTGGTGACGTGATGCGAGCCCTGGGACAGAACCCAGTCAATGCCGAAGTGCTCAAAGTCCTCGGAAATCCCAAGTTAGAAGGCAAGCCGCTGATTCATTCGTCACACAATGCGAAACTTTTCTCTCATTTACTAATTTTTCCAACAAGATAGCTGTGAGGATGAATGTAGATAAAGACAGACAACACCAGAACCAGAATGCACAGGATTGTAGAACAGGTGTGTTTATCTGCAAACAATCTGTTAACATCTTATCTTTGGTGTAGTGTCTGTTCTGTAAGAGGATAATTTAATGTTGGTAAATGTGCTATGATGCCCCTAATTACCAAATGGGCCTGGAAAGGATTTGCTGTACTGAAAACTGCATTTGATTATTTTTGTGGTGGGTAAGGCTGGGGTTGAAGAGTTGAAATTCTAAATCCAGCACAAGCTTCCTGGCACCCAGGCGAGTCTCTTCCATGTGATTTCTGGTTGACCATAAAATAAAGCGACTTCCGTCTTATGTTCTTATTTGTTCCCTGCAGAAATGAACCACAAGATGCTGGATTTTGAACAGTTCCTGCCAATGCTTCAGGCCATTGCTAAGAACAAGGACCAGGGCTCCTTTGAAGACATCGTGGAGGGCCTACGTGTCTTTGACAAGGAGGGAAATGGCACAGTGATGGGAGCAGAGCTGCGTCACGTCCTCACCACACTAGGTGAGGCCTGAAAGTGCAAAGACCGCTTGTCCTCATCTGGTAATCACAGCTTATCTGTCTGTTTGCTCATCATGCTTCAGGCTGTTTTCCATACCAACAAGTCTGGTGTCTCCTTTGTTTGATAACCTGTTTGTCTTGTGTTTTAAAATGCTTTGTTTTCTTTTGTCCTCCAGGTGAGAAAATGACAGAAGAAGAGGTGGAGACTCTTTTAGCGGGACATGAAGACGCCAACGGCTGCATTAACTATGAAGGTAAACGAGCAACAAAACCAGATTGTATCTCATACTCAGCAGTGTCACATGAAAAGATGTGGAAAACAACACTACTGCCGGTGATGATTAAAACAACAGTAGTCCTTGTGTTTTGGTGTCACATGCTCAGTGTTCCTGTCTCTCAGCTTTTGTTCATCGTCTCTGGTTAAGCAGAGGGTTTGAGCAAATCTGTAAAAAAAACATCCCTCTCTGCTGTTGATGCCCTGCCTCAGTGTTGAGGCGTCTTTCAGCCACCTGGAGGACAAACAAACAGTTCAGAAACTCATCGCTGCACTGAGACTCTTTTTGAGGAGATAGTGAATGAAGGACAAGTCCCACAATTATATATTGGCCCGGATACTGAGCTACAATGGAGAATTTTCTTTCCTGTGTAAAAGTTCTGCTGTAAAAATGATATTTATATTTCTGTTTTGGACTTAAAGTCATAAATTAGCTTATAAAAAAAAAAGAAAATTAAATGATCTAAAATGCTGCTGATAAATATTTAAAAGTATATATTACCCACGTTCAGTTGCTTTACACTGCTGCCAGCTCTGTTTCCTTGCTACAGTTTCTATTCTATTCTGTTTCCAAAACTGTGATGTCCTGTTCTAGGTAGATACTCGTAGCATTTTCCAGGTTCCTTTCCTGCTGTCATGGCTGTTTATGTCATGTTCTGTCATACCCGCTGACAGCTGCTGCGTCTGTGCTCATCTGACAAGCTTCATGCTGATGTTGTTTTCCTGTCGTCTCCTTACAGAACTCGTCCGGATGGTGATGAGTGGTTGAGGGTTCCAGAAACACACTTCCAGCTTTAACTTTATTCCTGAATATTTTTTTGTATTTGCTTGTGTTGTTTTGCCCTTCCATCCATGTCGTCCTACCTCCAACAAGTCTGTGTTTTGTTGCTGTAGACTCCTGATATTTTTTTTTTTAAGTGCCTTTTCTGTCTAATGTGAAGAGACCGTTTCATCTAACTTTCCAAACATTATTCAGCCTCGCAGGCACAATCAGCAGTAGTTCCCCCTGTCAGTCTTGTCAACAGTTTGTTTTTCTTTTGGATGGATATGATAATGTGACATGTTACACTGAATAATATTGAATAAAAATCCTGGTTTACAAAGCATCATTTGGCCCACGAGTCTGTCGTGAAATATCTCTGAACAGGTTGTCAGCGTTGTATCTATTCAGTCACATTTTAGCTTATAATATTAAAAAAAATACATTTTATTATAGAAATATTGGGTAGATGTCAGTATAATATCGCACTGATTATATTTAAATAAATGCAGAATATTTGAAACATCAGCAGCAAGTAAATACAATTTGTGAATTATTGGGAAACTCCATTAAAATATTCAGGAAATATGAAAAAATAAAAGTTAACTCTTACCAAACTCTATTAGAATCTGGAAGCTATTTATTTTTAATAAACCATCTGAAAAAAGTGTTAATTGAAATGTGCGATATGTAAATAAATATGACATTAATTACAAGAATTAGTGTGTGTACTGTATTGGCATCATCATTGGCATTAGCCCAAAATTAAGGCTGAGAGGCAGGTAATACCTGTCTGGTTAAAAGTTTAGTTTTGCTTGAAAAGATTTCATGAAGATACATTTGACATGCTTCAAATGCATAGGTTGATAGAGTTTTCCAATTGTTCCCAGTGGGTGTAAACATTTGAATAGTTTTCTGTTGTAGAGGATCGGTCTTGATGTGATCCAGACCATCTGTACATCTATTGGTTGAAACTTTCAAGAGAAACTAGTAATTCTTCTTGATATAAAAAGACTTAAAATACTATTTTAAGTCAAACTATTTTATTTCAAATCTGAAATTGTTAAATTGAAACTTAAAATTGCAAATATACACTGTATTGCCAAAAGTATTCACTCACCTGTCTTGACTCGCATATGAACATAAGTGACATCCCATTCCTAATCCATGGGGTTCAATATGACGTCGGTCCACCCTTTGCAGCGCATTTGTGAGGTCACACACTGATGTTGGACAGAAGGCCTGGCTCTCAGTCTCTGCTCTAATTCATCCCAAAGGTGTTCTGTCGGGTTGAGGTTTAGGACTCTGTGCAGTCAAGTTCATCCACACCACATTCTGTCACCCATGTCTTTATGGACCTTGCTTTGTGCACAGTCATGTTGGAAGAGGAAGGGGCCAGCTCCAACTGTTCCCACCAAACTTTACACTTGGCACAATGCAGTCCGACAAGTATCGTTCTCCTGGCAACCACCAAACCCAGACTTGTCCATCAGGTTGCCAGATAGAGAAGCGTGATTGGTCACTCCAGAGAATGCGTCTCCACTGCTCTAGAGTCCAGTGGCGGCGTGCTTTACACCACTGCATCCCACGCTTTGCATTGCACTTGGTGATGTATGGCTTGGATGCAGCTGCTCGGCCATGGAAACCCATTCTATGAAGCTTTCTGCTGAAGCACTGTTCTTGAGCTAGTCTGAAGGCCACGTGAAGTTTGAAGGTCTGTAGTGATTGACTCTGCAGAAAGTTGGCCACCTCTTGGCACTATGTGCCTCAGCATCCACCGACCCCGCTCCATCAGTTTACGTGGCCTACTACTTGGTGTCTGAGTTGCTGTCGTTCTCACACACTTCCACTTTCTTATAATACAGCTGACAGTTGACTGTGGAATATTTAGGAGCGAGGAAATGTCATAACTGGATTTGTTGCACAGGTGGCATCCTATCACAGTTCCACGCTGGAATTCACTGAGCTCCTGAAAGCAACCAATTCTTTCATAAATGTTTGCAAAAGCAGTCTGCATAATTAGGTGATTGATTTGATACACCTGTGGCCATGGAAGTGATTAGAACACCAGATTCTGATCATTTGGATGGGTGAGCAAATACTTTTGACAATATATAATGTATGTCTAGAATTTGATAGTTAATGACAATTAGTAGAAATGTATTTGAAGTAATTTTACAGATTTACAAAGTTTTCAAAATAAAATTGTTGAACAAATGTTTTTTTTAATCTGTGTGTTTTATCTATATAGCTAGAAAATGTAACTATTTTAATAATGTTTTTTAAAGGTAGCATTTCTTTCCTATTGTGAAGCATCAAAATGACCCCATTTGTGTTGCCAGTCAAAAAACGCTCAACACAATGACTCCTCTTCACATCTTTATTTTTTCCCCAAACATTTTGTAATTAAAACCTGTTTTGTTTTGACATTTTTTTTAATACAAACTGCCAGAGTAACTGTCAGCACTAATGCGATGATTTACCGAGGAAAAAATTGATTTCTACTGTATAATGATCAACGCAATTGCTGCTACCTTCAGCATAGTGAAAAACATACAGAAACTGAACAGACACTTATTTCATATCACAAAATCCACACAATGTAATAATAACACAGATAAAAGAAGTCCATTTAGGCTCACAGCTGTGGTGAGGACTGCAATACTGGCTTGACGGACATTAACTGTAAAGTTTCACCATCTGACTGGAGTATATTTCATGACACCGACGTGACGTGCCGTGTGCAGAATGATGCATGTTTTTTCTTCTCTCTCTTTTTTTTTTAAAATTCTTCAAACTCAGTGAACACACAACAGATGGCACTGAAAAGAAAAACTGAAGGGTAATATGGTTTACAGGTCTCAATGGCATGCGTTCACATACACACATGCTCACAGCCACACCTCGGACAGGTCCAGCAGAAATGTCCGAATCATACACAACGGTGGAGAGGGTAAATATAGGCTACAAAGGTAATAATACAGTTACAATGTTGACATATCAAAGAAAGAGGATGGAAAAACAGACAGTAAAAAATATAAAAATTGATAGGATAAAAAGTGAGGATATTGTTGCAGATATTAAGGACACAATTCTCCATTGTCAGCTGTTTAAGGTGCTCCCTTGTTTTTTGTTTTTTTTTGACAGCGTTAACATTTCTTCCATCTTTAACGTGAAATGCACCGGCGAAGAAACAAGCTGCTAAAAATCCTTCTCTATTCCCAAGTAACCGTAATAAAACTCACCGAGTAAACGTGAGATAAGCATGACTATAAAAACATTTTGGTTTGGCAATCAACACAAAATCAGATTCTGAATAAACACGTATGTGGTCGCTAATAGAAGTACAGTATTATTCCCAGACTTTCTTTTCAGTCATTCCTTTCGAACAAAACTACATTCCTCACAAAACTGCAGCTCGGATGCTTTGAGCTCATCCGCGCTTGCAAGACATGAAGCTCCACACTGTCGCGGGTTTCAGTAAGTGCTGTTGAAAAGTGTGGGACATGAACATGTTAAGACATTTAAAAGGAGGTCTTTCCAGGACCTCAAGCTGTCAGTACTTTCAGATAGTTCTCATATTATCATTACAGGGTAACAAATGGTGTGTTTGTAACAGAAAATCCAGTTTACAGTACGCTTTTTCTCAAACTGCATCCAAACTAAGTTCATTTAATTTCAAACTGGCTTCATTAACTTTCATCTTTTTCATTCATTACAGACTTTTCATTGGTTTTAGACATGTGACCTTCAGGCCAGACCCTGTAGAGTGACCGTTTGTCCATGTAACACAAATAAAAACAGAGGAAAAACTAAGATTCCCAATCAAGTCTTCAAAGCCTTCAGTATGAAAAAGTACTTAAGACAACAAAAGGACGATATTATAAGTGCTAAAGTTCAATTTCATGGATGCTTCAAGTCTTTCGATGAGACCTCGGGAAACATATTAAAAGTGCTTTTTTTTCTTACATATATTTTAGTACCTGGAGTACGAGAGGGGGACTGGAGAGGTTATGAAGCACGAGACTTCACAAGCTGTGACAAACTGTTGCAGGAAAATAAATGCAACAATTTCCAAAACACTGAAAACACAAGATGAGTCTTTTCTCTTCTTCTCCTTGAGTGCCAGCATGTCGGTGAGACCTCCTAAGTTTATCAGTTCTCTGGTGTTAAGCTGAAAATGATGACGTGAGATGCTGCTGTCCAGTCGACCACACAGGATGAATTCTCTTCAATCGTCGATTAAGTTGGAAAAGGACTTCTCTTTGTAACAGATAGTCAACGTAGAGGTGGACTGATTTAGATGTTTTTTTTCTTTCTCACATCAAATTGTTTTTTGGGGGAAAAAAATACTGAAAATGTAAAATGTGTTCTCTTCCTTCAATTGATGACTTCTTCATTTCAGATGATACAGGCAGGATTCAAGTGGTCAGAGTCATTCGGATTCTCAGGCAATTCATTTTTTCTCACTGGGGAGGAGGAACTGGAGCCGAAGGGTGGAGCGTCTCCCCGGGGAGAGGGGCGCTGGGCTCTGTGAGGGGTCAAACAGGAGAACAAATGTTGAAAATCTCAACAATTTGGAGGTGCCGGTGTCTGACAATACAATGCTCACTTCCCAGTCACAGCCCCCTTTGGTTCTGAGTTTGGAGCAAGGAACAACCAACAAACCACAATCAGAGGACGCCAGAGACCGACAGTGGAGATGTGAGGGCTGCAGGAGATCTCTAATGGAGGCAGAAGTCCCAGAGTGAACGCCTCTTAAAGTGTCAACAAGAATTCTGAACTGAATGAGTAGTTTCAAGTGTAAAGAGATCATCAGCTGCATTACATGAGACCTCTCTGCAGACCTGGACAAGAGCTTAGCAGCTGAAATTAGTTTAGATTGAAATGACATTGAAATATTGAAATTAACTCATGAATTGAATTATTAATACAGCTCCACTGTAAATAATGTAATTGTTTTACAGACTTTGTGACAAATGAACTAATAAATAGGAAGGTGGTCTTGAGGGTAACCTGGAAGCGACAAACTTCCAGTGTGGCCTTGTTTTGAAAAATGAGTGACTATCTCTCTTGTGGGTGTGTGATAAACGACACTGCCATCACGTAGCTGCAGCCACGGTGAGGTACATGTTGACAGAGGTGACCGGGTAACTGTTATCAGCCATGAAGAGCCTGGATAGGCTCATATTTCAGTGTAACAGTTGTCCAAACGTTGTGTGTGATGTTCGCTGCCCCAGAAAATAAAAAAGGGCTCTGTTCATGCAGTGTCACAATGATAAATATCTGGTCTGGTGTTCTACAGAGTTCTGACTACATTGCAATGATATCCGAGGTGAAGCAATGCTTAAAAACAATGCAGTATTCTTTGTTAGGTCTATCATTATAATAAATTGTTCAAAGTCCATTCTTTATAAATGCAAAGAGCTGTTACACTGGGAACTATTTCTTGATCCACTGCATTTAAACATCAATTCTGCTATTTATGAAGCGGCATGAGACAATTAGACTCGACAGTTTGCTGCCACTGTCCAGCTAATTAATAAGAAACACTAAGGAATCACTAGAGTCTGGATGGGATCAAATAAAAGCATGAATTCTCATTTCTATCTCATCCTGAGTTACCTGAATTTAGATTCAGTTCTCAAGTGGAAAAGTGTTGGTCCAGGATTAGTGCCTGGTCAAAAGTCACACCACTATTTCTCACTTAAGCCATGTCAGCTTTGTCTTATCAGAATTCAGATGGAGAAAATTTGCATTTAGATAGTCAAATAAAATACAGTTTTGTCCTATGAAAAGAAGTGCAGTTATAATTGGATCATCTCTACAATAGTGACAAGCCATAGCTTTACACTCCCGATTATGTCTCCATGGAGATGCATCTACAAGGAAAACAAGACTGAGAAAAAAAGGAATGCGGAAAAAACAACTACGTGGCACTGCTGAGGTGCAGAGGAGGAGACATGTTTGGTGACAGGAAGTCCTATTGAAGGGCTGCAGGGTGAACACAGAGTCACACACCTAATGCCCAAGTCTGTCAGTCAGCTTACTGAGGCCACACCGACATCCAACACAAAGCATCCTCCTGCATCACCATTCATTACTATGCTATTTGAGACAAATACTGATATAATGCTAACATTACAGCCACATCACCTGTGTTACATTAGCAATGCTAGATTCATATTATGTGACCTATTATAAATGTTTTGTTATTTGATTTTTATGTTGTCTGTTGTCAAAATGTTTGGTCTGGTGATATGTGCACCAGTGACAAAAGCAATATAAAAGCAAATAAAACAAATATGATAGAGGTGGAACTGACTGCTAAACATTCTGTCTTTATCTCATCAGTAACTACTATTAAAGCTGCTATTTCACTTAAATGTTGAACTCACCGTGGAGTACAGGTGTAGTGCTGGAGCTGGAGTGAGCAGCCGGGGCCTGGCCTGGGGGACAGGGGGGTGAGGTGTGAGCACCCTGGGGAGGCTGGGACTCAGAGGGCGGGGCAGAGGAGGCTGGTGGTGCAGGGCTGGGGGCCGGCTGCGGCGCTGGTGTGCTGGGAGCTGGCTGGCTTGCAGCTACCCCTTGGGCTGGCGGGCCTGAGGCTGCCTGGTTGGAATGAGGACCCCCGGCCTGGCTGTGCTGCTGGTGCTGAATCTGCTGGAAGTGCTGCTGGCGAGCCCTCATCTCAGCGTACTTCAGCTGCTCCATGTGGAAGGACTGACGGTCAGCCAGCAGCTGCTGTCGCTGATACTCCAGCTGCACACACAGACAGAACAGGAACAAGTCCAGTGATTTGACAAAACTACACACTATCCACTTTGCATATAACATATCCCTAAATCCCCTCACTCACAGCCTCCCGCTCTCTGTCCATGATGGTTTCCAGTTCTTCGAAGTGCCGCAATTTAATCTCAAGCTTCTTCATTTGGGTCTCAACCAACAGAGCCACCAGAGATTTGATCTTCCTCTCTTCTACTGCAGCCAGATGCTGTAGAGAAAGTGAAGGGGAATCTTGGATTAGATAAAATACATATTTTTAAAAACAGGTTATTAAAGCTACAAAAATTTAAGATTATAATATATTTAACTTCACCTTGGCTTTGACAGCAGCAGCTGCTAGAGCGGAGGCAGCAGCAGTTGCCAGGTTTCCTTCTCCAACATCACGCTCCACCTTAGCCTTCCTTTCTCCCTCACTCTCCCCCTCTCTTTGTCCCTCCTCTGCTCCCTCTTTTCCATCCTTCTCCTTCTCCCCATCACCTAACAGAAGAAAAGTTGAATTTATTTCATATTTGACCACAATTTTATGTTTTCGACATCTCTTAGGCAAACCTTTCGTACCCATTTCAGACTCTGTTTTGTCTGCTTCTCTCTCTCCTTCCGGTTCTCTTCCTCTTTCCTCTTCCTTCTTTCCATTCTCCGCCTGCTTCTCCTCCTCCTCAATTGGTCCATCTTTGCTGTCCTGTGTGGGAAACAAAGCATAATAAACTTTAGAACAGTTGATCAGCAGAACTTGCAAGCAAGAAATATATATTTCTTTGTACATTACATTGACATTGTATAACAGTGAACATGCATCATACCTTGGCCTCTCTCTTCTCCTCACTTGATTGGCTGTCACTCTTACTTTCATCACTGCTTTCATCTAGAGAGAAGACAAGTCAGATTCTTTTTTTTGTCTTTTTTTCTTAATCTTGTTCATTTCCCCCTTGAAAAAAGAAAAAGAAAAAAAACTAAAGAAAGAAACCCTGAAAAAACGAGGACCTGTCCAACGCTGCTTGCAGCTTTAATTTTTTTTTCCTTTTTATGAACGTGTGTTTTAACTGTGTGTTTAAAGATATTTCCTCTGTTGCAATTGTGCATAGTCAATGTATATGTATATATGTACATTTCTGTCCTACCAGGTCTTTCTCCCTCCTCCAGGCCAGTGCCTGCGATGCCGCTGCCCTCCAGGCCATACAGGGGATCCTGTCTGCCGCTGACCCTCGCTGCTTCCTCCACTCGCCGCACATGAGCCTCAACAAGCGCTGCAGGAACCTCCTCCTTCATACGAGAAAATTCCTCTGGGAGGCAGAGAGAGATCATGGATATTAATGTGGTGCAAATAATCAGGATTGTGGTGTTAATAAATACAGTCATTTGTAGATACAACCCATTTTACTGATACAAGACTTGGTAAAGTTTTGTTGAACATGCCTTGTAATATTGACAAATGTTCAACCATCTGATCCTAAAAAAACGGTCAGGAGGCTTGAAAGGCACGCTATCTTTAAAATATAATGAATAATATATTTTATTATTCTGTCCGAAAAATTGGCCAAATCTAAGCTAAGATTTATATAATTATAAAATTTGCATTCCTAGCATGCCCTGTGAGACAATATCAAAAGTTTACGGGAAACAACGCACTTCACATTAGCTCACTGTGCCGTTAGCAGCTGTTGAGGTGGCTGTAATTAACATGACGAGAACATTTTCTTTCTCTGTACAGCACAAAAACGTCAAAATAAGCTACTTCTCACCAAGCGCAGATTTAGCTGCAGCCGAAGCCACACGAGGGTCGACTACGGAGGCGAGGAAGGCCACGGTGCTCATGACAGGGTTTCCAGCTTGACTGAAAGGTATCGGCTGGTAGGCCAGTGGGCCCAGAGTCGAAGAGGTGTCCTCCAAGTACGGGTCCTCAATGGGCAGCCGCAGAAAGTGTAGGATGCACTCATCTTGTGTACGGCTGCCCACATGTTCAGACACCTTGTTCCAGTCATCCTTGTACATCTCCAAGCCCTGAGGGGAGTTTAAGAAACACTTAGCTTTACCGTTTCATGTTGTCATTTCCCCCGTACAATGTTATTATGGCTGGTTTTCAGTTTATGTTGGCTGTTTCATTGTCATGGTGGTGATTTTAAAGACTAACTGTACCTCAAGTAGTAGTAGTGTCTCTTGCTCCGTCCAATCCCTCATGGAACTTGCTGCATTCTTGCTCTGCACACAATAATATCAATACCACTTTGTTAATATAATTCACTGACAGTTATTCATTCCAAATTACAGGAAAAAAACATTCTGTCACCATCCTCTTGGACTTTTTACCTTTGCAGTGCCAGTCTTCTTGCTGTACATGTCAGTCCGCAGCCCAAAGTTTTGCAGATCTGCCGGCTTCTCCTTCACTTTATCTGGGAATGACATCATCTGCTGGGTGGCAGGGGTCTGCAAGGCCACAGTGAAACAGGGGCAGATGTGAAACAACCTGGAATTTAAGTGCCTGTGTCTATCTGTGTATTTATGTGAGTTTGCACGGACCTGGGACGTCTTGGGCTGCAGGGGCACAAGACTGGAAGGAGTGTCTGCCAGGACATGGAAGTGAGAGGTGGGTGGGGGACCCATGGGTGTGGGACGGCTCTCAGAGTCCACCTGGTAGTTGATGAGTCCCCATTGCTCCAGAAAGGCGTGGACTCTGTGGAAGAGGAAGCACACAGTATTCTTTACTGACAGCAGGTTGTCTGAAATAAGCAGTTGTGCACTTACTGTTACTCTGGACTGGTTAGAAAAATTCACACCAATCGTCCACCTACCTCATGATCGCACACACATCTCCTGCCAGGTTCCTACGGCAGGCGGTGGAGGTCAGATACTCCTGAGGGTTCAGTCGGTAGGTGTCAATCATGAAGTTCCTGTAGGCCAGATAACTGAAAGAGAGAAGGATAGAAACAGCTGAGATATGACAACACTTTCTGTTCATATGTGATTTTCTATTTAAAACACCTGGAATAAATTCATTTCATATTGCAAAAACTTACATCTCAGGGGTTTTAGATTTGTTCTTTCCATTAAAGAACTCTGGCAGGGCTCTGCGTTCAATGGCATGAACACTGGAGAGAAAACAGAAATATTTATAAGGTCTGTCTTTACTTTTGATATTCTGTCTCCACAAACATGTCCATTCATATATAATATAGAGCTGAGCCTACACCAACGTTAATGGATTTTCATTCTCAATGGATGCCATCCAGATGAGCATTTTAGCACTTATTCAGAAATAATCTTTGAAAAATTGAGGAGGACGTCCTCTGTTTATTTTGATTTCTTTTGGCTGGATGACCATGAAAAACTAGAGTTATGGTTTAGAAGAGGAATCTTTTTCATGGCAGAATTTCCTTGCAAGGCCTGGGATAAAACGCAACATATTTTGTTTAAAGATTGAGCAGCAGAATATTGTGTTGTTTTGAATGTACTGTTGCAATGCTGGTATACTGGTGTCTTGTAAACCCATGAGGGTTGGGCACACTTTCGTGCATCACACGAAAATAAAGAAATCAATCAATCAATCAATCATACTGATGGCTAAGACTTAATCATGAACCAAATGTGTGCGTCTGTGTCATTGTCTCCAAAAGCCTTCCTTTTTGCCCATCTAGACTAAAATGCAGCGTTTCCAAAATTCTCCTGTTTAGGGGTCAGTAACACTACAATAACAAAAGTTTTGCACTTAATACAAACATGTATATGTGTGGACTGGCCAAGTCAAGCAAAATTGCCCTTTAAAAGTTTTTTCATCCTCTGAATTTTATAAATATAATTATAGTTATTATTACCCAGACATTTCTGAAAATCAAACTAGCTTTATTCTTACCTGTTGTAGTCAAACCAGGCAGCGTAGCTCGGTATAATGATGTGGTGGGTTTGCTCAGTCACATTGTCCTCATGAAGGTCGGAACCTTTCACTGGTTCCCCCTTTACACTCGGAGATCCTTCCTCCTCTTCCTGATTTAACACACACATTCAAACTCAGTATCACAATTACTACCGACACTATGGCATGCGTCTTAGCACTTCTCAAGACTGCTTTACCTTTCCAGTTGTTTCCATGGACTCATCTTCTTGCTCGTCTGTTCAAATCACACAGAGGAAAGGTAGGTGAATAAACACTAAACTGACAATAGATTAATAAACAGGGGATCCGTAATATAGCAATAAATTGACATCTCATTGCTGGATCTTGTTGAAAACACACTGGAACATTAATAGCCTTTCCGATGTTTTATCTGCTGTTACAAGTGGTAATGTACATAAGTAGAAACGTGCATATTAAGAGTCTCACCCATATCTGTCCCTCCCTTCACCGGAGTTGAATCAGAATCTTTCTTAGTGTTGTCTGGAGGGGGACAGATAGAAAAAGTTCAGTATAATGTCAGTTATCAATGCAAATAAATGAATGATTCCAAAAATGACATAATTTAAAAATGAACTTAGCTTGTGCTTTGTTTATTTTATTCATATTTTGCATTTACTTGTCTTTGCTGGGTTTCCCTCTTCAGATGCTGCAACGGGTGATGCTTCATCCAGGTCCTTAGACAGATCCTCCTGCTCCTCCTCCCTCTGGCCCCGTTTAGACTTGGTGTACGGGGTCGTTGGTCTGTCAGCACACATACAAAGGACACAGTTTAATATGGCATTATTTCTCCGATACCACTGCTTTTACTGAGTCTATGTGTAGTTTGGCATCATGCATTAAGCCACATCTGGCCACACACCCTTTTTTGGTGTTCTTCTTCTTGCTCTCCTGAGGCGGAGGGGTTGGGGAAGGAGACGGTGAGCGCTTCCTCTTCTTGGCGCTGCCGGGCTTCTTGTCCCTCCTCTCATCGGGTGTGGTGACCTCGTCTGTCAGGGTCTTGGCAGAGATTCTCTTCCTCTTAGGACAGCCCTCTCCCACCTCATAGTCCTCCTCGTTCATCCACTCATTGTACTGGTCTAGGTCTAAATCCACTTTGCATGGACCTGTCAACAAAGACCAAATGGCATTTTCAGTAAGCATGTCAACCACCAGGAAAAAAAGTCATCGTCTGACATCCCAGTTTAACCAGGCAGAGACAAACTATAGATCTAAGGTCACTTTTCAATGTCAGTGTGGTTGAATTTACTCTTTTGTATGACTGGAAAGGTTGTATTTAGGCAACTGCAGCTGCATTAAAAAGAAAACAAGTGCATTTGTGTTTAATATATATTTTAATGATCAATGCTGAAACAAATACAAACCTACTCACACCTTCTGTGAACTCTGCCATTTATATCTATGTCGATATATACAACTTGTATCTACCTCATTGCCATATTGCACCTACTTGTTCATTTGTATTTGCACTAGAATGTTCTAAGTTGGGTTTTTTGTCTTTTTTATTCTTATATTATTTGCGCTACATTTGTACATTTATTTATCAATATTTCTTTTCTTACATCATTGTTGCACTGTCTGCTCTCCGTGCCTTTTTTAATTGACCTCTGGGGACAAATAAAGTTTTCTGAATCTGAATTAAATGCAGTATATTACCTCCATGTAGAGTACATGCCTTTGTTTTTTTTGTACTTAAGAGAATCCAGGAGACACATATTTGACAAATACATTTATAAGAAGAGATTTGTCTTGTAATAAAGCCAGCACAGAATGAAGACAGACTGGCAGAAACATGTCATGACTGTGGTCTGAGAGAGAGAGACGTGATAATAAGCCAGTTTACTAATTACTGTGTGGCTGCGGCTCTAAATATCTGAATGCTTCACTGCTCTTTCTATGATGTCCTAGAGAGCAGTGAACGCCTCGAGCGAGTGCCGTTCTGAATATACAATAAGAGATACAGACACTGCTTTGAATTTATGGCTCCGCTAAGTACCAGAGGAGGCTCTGTTACTCAAAGTGCCAATTTGCTACAGCACGCCATTACTGAATGTTTTGCAGTGAGACGACAAAATAAAAGCAGTAACAACGTCCAACTAGAGAGCTACCAGCTCAGTGTACTCAAACGCATTAAATTAACTTCAGTCATTAAAGACACATGCTGTGCAGACAAACACAACCTGTATTTTAAATTCTAGTCAAATCAGAAAAGATTAAAAAAAACACACATGCACAAGGCCTCTATAACTTTATATCTGAGGTAATGCCACACTGAGCAAAAGGGGTATTCTGGATTTTGATATTTTTCTCATTGGAAGTTTCATGTAGCCTCAGGAAAGAAGTGGAGTGTGCAGGTACAAGATATGCCTGTGATGTGGTTGAACAATGTGCAATGTCTTTAACTAAACTTTGGGAATTTGATACAGAATAAACACATTTTATATTGTTTAAGTTAAGACAGAAAGTAAAAATGGACACGTATTGTATATTGATACATAACAGAACAAGAAACAAAACACATACCTTCCTGGGCTTTTCTGGGCTGGGAGGATCCTCCACTGCAGCCTCAATTTCACTGGCTGGGATCCAGGTGTCATAGCTGAACAGGGAGGAGAGGGTCAAAGGTCGAGTCAGGAGCAAAAATATATGTGCGGGCTTAAGAAACCATAACAGGATGAGCAATCTGTAGCTTTAAATCTCTGAACTCCAAATTCCACCAGCAGAATTGAAAGGCATGTTATCATTAACATAAATGCCAAAATGACAACACTATCAGAGCCAGAAATTGTAAAAACAGGAAGTATTTTTAACTTTCTGACAGTCCTTGATCTACTCTACTACTACTAATACTACTATATGTGGTGTGCCACTGTGTTTTACATTTCATCAAAATCACTCTATTGTACTTGTCTCATGTAAAATTTGCCAAAAACAAGCCACTTGCAGCAACTAAATTCTGTAAAAAATAAAAAGTCTGTGCTCCTTGATGCCACTGAGAAGCCATTAGTGACTCTGCTGTGACCAACAGTCATATGACAGAAATTTAAGGACTATTCAGCTGAAGTGGGCGGAACAGCAGACTGCTCTTACACAGAGCAGACAGAAAACAAAATAAAAATGTAAAATATCTGAAATATGTAGGGTCACCATTGCTTTTATGTTGGTGAAAAATGTTGTACACGTTGATTAAAGTTTATTTTTTCCATTTTTAGAAAAAGACATCCAAAGAAATTCAATTTTTTGCTCATGATTCATGGTATTCTGACTGCTAAACTGCAATAAAAGACATTTTTGAGTTCTCTCGACTTCGAGGCTCACAGGTCATGAAGCAGATATAATGAACACTCGGCGGACTGTCTTTTATTTTCACAATAAGATGAGGCAACAGTCTCCACCTTAGCGTAAAATGCTAAATGTTCTTCGTATCTCCATGTTGCTGTTGAGTCTTTGAGCATCAAGTCAGAACAAACCTGTCAGGAAAATATCCCCAGTGGAGCAGCACTTGCTTATCTCTCTTCATCACAGGACGCACCCACTCCTCTGGACCAGAGAAATTGTTTTATATTAGTACAGATCCTGCTCATTCATAACAAACATAACAGCTAGCAACACAAGGCCTCACCTTCCTCCAGACTGGTGGGAATGGGCACAACAACATGGGAGCTGGACGCCTTGTCCTCAGTCACTGAGCCCTGCAAAAGATGAAGTCCATAAATACGATTCATGCTCTAAAACAACAACTGTTCAACTTTACTTCAATGGGGGCAACACAAGTAAGCATGGTTTAAGTTTTAAAACAAACTGTAACTAATAGTGCTTGGAGTAACATTTCTGTCTCTACTAATGACAACACACCTGATGTCTTTTGATGATGTCTTTCAGTTTCCCGAGCAGTTTTGGCTCTATGTCAGGGCTCAGGTAGATGACAGGTCTAGTCAGGCAATTGTTCTGGAAGAAATGCAGCAGATATATAGATTAATTAAAGTAATGCATGTACAAGAACTAATTCAAACATGCAGAGAAAACAAGTATATTTCGTTGCATATAAGCTCCATTAAAACAAGAACTCTGTCTGTCTCTGCAGATGAGGAGATCAGGATGATCTTGTAAAACTGCAGCACTGATTAAGGAGGATTACTGTGGCCACATGACCTTGAGTCCTTCATTATTTCTATCTGTAATGCTCAGGCATCCTGGCTTTTAGATGTTTCACAAATACAACGTAACCAGAGGAGACATGACACCTTTTAAAAATAGTGTTTTCTGTGCAGTCATTTAGATTTAGTGCCTGCAGTAGGAAAAAAGCAATAAAAATGGATTTAATTCAGTGTTCAAACAATGCAAATTATAACAAAACATGTATAGATAAATGCACTGACGTAAACTCACCTGCACTAAAGACTTCTCAATCGTCATGAACATCTCCACATTTCGGTCCATCCTCGACGGATTCTGGAAGTCAAACCTGCGCCTACCAGGAAATTAGACTGGAGTTACACACGAAACGGAAACATAGCCAAAATCCAACTGAGCACTGCAACTTTAAGCGCTAACACTATAATTATGAGCTCCCCTATTATCAAAACTATGAATAAAATCAGCTAGAAAGAAAGCCTTACCATCCTTGGTCACTCTTGAACTTGTAGGCAGCAGCCAGGATGTGGCAGAGAGCCCCTCCTGACTTGAAGTCCAGAAAACACTTCATCTGCAGATATGAAACACAGCAGTTTGAGAATGTCTCTCTGGGGTTAAACTGATGTCTATGATTGTGAATTAGAATGCTAGAAGGTGAGAAAAAGGACGTACAGGTAACTTGGTAAGAGGAGGATTGCTGACATGTCGACCAAACACCTCCTCCTGGAACTGGAGCAGCTGGACCACCAGGCTGGACAGAGACTTGTTGGTGGGGGGCTCAGCCTGGATGTACTGAGGGGAGAACAGAGGGATGGTCAGACCACATATAAAAAAAAGAAAAAGAAAAATACTACAGCGAGCTGTTAGCTGGTGTGAAGATTTTAATGTTTTCGGTTTTATCACTGAGTGTAATACTGCGCCGTAATGCGCTATGTAATGAAGGGATATATTCAGGGATATGGTTCATTTCGTCATAACTGTTGGTGTATTTTTATTAAAGAAATCATACATATTGTTAAATCTACGTGTCCTAACGCCAGCACACTGCTCAGTGTTATTCAACACCAGCCATGGCTTCAGTGAGCGCGGCGCGCCACAGAGCCAACATCTGGATCTGAGCTGTTACCGTTAGCTGATTAGCTAACTAGCTAGCTAGCTGGCTGGCCGGCTAAAGTCACCTCTTTTACAAAAACCCACCAGCTCTAGTCAGACTATGTGCTGCTTTTGCATCGGTTTAGCCAAAATAACGTGCAGGGATACCGCCATTAGCGGCTGCATCTGATGCAGCTGTTGGCTCAGCATCCTTTTGTATCCCGGCTTGGGTGAATCAAACAGCTGGACGCTGAGCGGCACCCTCCCTCCTCTCTTTGTCACTGCCGCTGCCCAATAGGTAAGAGCCCGCATTACAGGCTGAAAACGGGAGCTCAGGGTTTATGGTTACAAAACATGCGCTCAGTACCTTTTTGTAATTCTTTCCCAGCCAGACGCGGACATTATCAAACTGAGAAACGGTATCAGACGCTTCGAAATATTTTACATTCGGGCCGCCGTCTTTCTTCCGCACCGCCATCTTTGCCTGCAGACAACTAGTCGACGCTGCCTGCCCCCAGCGGTCACACCGAGGTACTGCAGTCTCTGTAATGACAGGCAGCGGACAGCAGGGGACGGAGTGCTGCAGCTAATGTTTCCATTCTGCAGGCCTGCAAAGCTCATGTTCTTTGAATAAAAAGCAAATAATACTGATAACTTTATCTACACTGTACCTTAAAAAGCAGAGCCTACAAAGTACTTTATGGACAGGTTAAAAAGAGACTCTCAGATAGATGATTAAACAACAGAAGACCAGTCAGGCCAAGCAGAAAGAAAGTGGAGAAGCACAATTAAACAAGGTAAACAATATGATTTACAACATGCAAGGTACTGAATTTTAATATAAATGAATCAATACAACAAAAAGCCTCTAGACTATAAGAAAATATAGGGGGAAAACCAAAGACACAAGAATCAAAAATAATAATAAATGAAATAAAGTAAAAGAGGGTAAGATTAATTGCATCACTCTAAAACAAGTCTATAAAAATTACTTTTAAGAATTTTTTTTAAGTCACTTATTATGTAGCCTTGTATCCTCAAGTTGGTCATTTCAAAGCTGAGGGGCCCTAATGGCAAAAGCTTGGTCACTGTCAGATTTAAGCTTTGACTTTGGAACAGGTAGAAGGGCCTCACATGAGGATCTAAAGCTGCAAATAGGCTCATATAGGGTCAGCATTTCTGATACGTAGCTCGGTGCTAGACCCTGAAAAGCCTTAAATGTGATCAATAAAATCTCAAAACCAGTTCTAAAATTAACAAGGAGCCAGTGGAGGGAAGCCAGCATCGGTGTGATGTGATGCCGTCTGCTAGAATTAGACAGAAGTTGAGCTGCTGAATCACTTTGGTTTAATCACTTGGCTGGTCTGTCTGTGTCTTTGCACACTCAGAACTACTTTCCAAATCAACAGGTAGCTTAAGGCACTGTATCAAGTGTTGCCAGCACATGTTCTAAGAGAAAGTAAAAATAAGAATTAGAAAACATTAAGTATGATGCTGCCGCCATGAGTGGAGTTCGGTCCTTCACTTTGTGCTTCCACGCTGTAACTGATTAAGAGTTTGATTACGCCTCAAGCAGGCTACACACGTAGGCAGAATGTATAATCCCCCAAATAAAACTCTTACCTGTGAATTTGTCAGAAAAAGGGAATTAAGAAAAATAATAGCAATTATTTTTTAATTGGAAATGAATGACGTCCTTACCAGTGAATTGAGTCCTGCAGCAGAACCTGTGTGAGTGAGCTGATGAGACACTTGGAAAAAAAAGGACAGGCGAGGAGGCTTTGTGGAGGCATAAGTGAATGGAATAAGATCCATATAATGAATGCACTTTTTTTAAAAAGTGTTTTTGATTCAGTAACAACAAGGAGACATGTTGATTTTACCAAAAAATATACTTTTTTCTAATCTGTTTGACAGTCGTTCAAATGAATCCAGTATTGTTCACTAGGCCTTCTATCAGTCCATTATTTTGATATAAACTGTGAAAGCACTTGATTGCATAGTTTGCACAATATTTCTTATTATTTCACAGCTAGTTTAATTGACACTCTGGTCTAAGTGCTATTTATTATGTGTTTCTGTTTTTTAAAAATTCCATCATTAGCCTGGTCATAAATACAGTTAGTATGTAAGGGTGAAAAATATATGATTGACCATAATGAAGAACCTTTTTATGATGAAAATGTTGCTGTTGAAAACAGTGACTCTTTACATGAAGATTGGAACCTCTCTAAGGGGTTCAGGATGATTGAAATTATAAGAAACAAGAACAAATACACAGAAATATATTTTTTGGACTGATTTTTATGTGCTTGTGTGTGTGCTGGATAATGTTTTTTTTTTTTTTACATCAGGCCTTCTAAAATACTCAAAAGAAACACTCTGAGAAATAAAATCATGGTTGAAAAGATGCACAATTAATTGGTATATACAGCATAACATGAACAGTTGCAACTGCGCAGAGCTTTATTTAAAAAAAGGTCATATTGGAAAAAGTTAAGGGTCATCAGAAAGCTCAGGTCAGATGGTACCTGCTGTTCTCTAATGTGCAAAATGTTTCCAATCATCATCTGATTTCTGCTTGTGAAGTACTTGTTTTTGTATAAATATGTATGAATAATGCATTTAATTAATTTGCAATTAGTGCAATAGATTAAGGGAACGGCAGACCTAACTAAAAAAATGCTGTTTCACTGATGTTTGATGTTTAATGTGCGACCAAAAATATGACAAGATAATCCTCTCAACGTAACCTGCAATGTTGTGGAAGTGTTGCAGCAAAAATCAAATATGGATAAAATATGGATCCCTGCAAGATACAGAAAGAAAATAACTACCTGAACACAAACAGCCCCTGGTTTGTGAGACTCTTAATGAAATATTTTATAGGATCATAGAACTATTTTTCAGTTGTTCATACCCTCATAATAAGTGGATCCAGAAGAGCCTTTGGAAAAAAAATGGACTTTGGTCTAAAAGTCACGAGAAATTCAGCAGATATGAAAGTACAAAAATTACTGAGCAAAAGATACATCAGACTGTTACCATGTCTCTGACCTTTTTACTGGTTAGACGGAGGCTGAAATTAACCTTCATTAACGAAGAATGTGAGTATGTGTGTGTGTGTGTGTGTGTGTGTGTGTGTGTGTGTGTGTGTGTGTGTGTGTGTGTGTGTGTGTGTGTGTGTGTGTGTCTTACATGACCCAGACTATTTTGTGAAAGTCCAGAGACAACACTGGGAAGAGTAGTGCTCCTTGAACTAGTATTCCTCAGACTCTTGGTGTGTTTGTATTTGCTCATGAGCGTGTGTGTGCATATCTGTGTGACGGCGTGCATGCGTGTGTGCATGTGTGTTTGTGTGTGTGTGTGTGTGGCGTGCCCGTCTGTATTGAAGGAGAGAGAGTGAAGCCTATTGATTATTTTAATCCTCCTATTTGTGAGTCTGTGATCCTCTCGGCTCAGCCCTCCACAGGGGGATTGCTAATGGGGCTGAACGCTTCCCTCCTCTCCTCAGCCCTCTCTCCCTGTCCAATTAACTTAACACTGGAATGTGCAAGGAGGGAGCACTGGGACTCAGAGGGGGGGAGACACTGCTGAGATACAACCCCCACCGACTCCCCCCCCAACTCACCTCGCTGTCCAGCATCTCTCCAACCTCTCATCTGCACCACGTTCAGCAAGATCCTCCTCTTCCAGAGCGGTATTACCTCTCACCTTTAATTAAAGATCCATCTCCTTGTTTTTGTTCAGGGGAGGTGAGAACTCCCTTTCATATTTCGTTGTTTCATTTTCACACGGTGGCTTCGCAGAGGGTAGAAGCAGCAGCAGGTGAAGCAGCAAGTCTTGTAATGGGAGAGCTCCCTTCAAACAGGTTGCTGTGGCTGTAATCCTGACAGATCTCAGACATTTCAATAAGTATTTGTCCCATTAGTATGTGTGTTCAGCTCTCTGCTGGGTGGAACCAAACTTTTAATTACAAATCTGCAACAAAGACACAGTGCCAATGTGCACAGGCATTTAAAATTACACACAGGCTCCAATTTCCCCAAAGCTACAGCTGATCTATTCACGTTTCTGTCTTGCTTTTTTGCACATATTGTTGTTGATTCCTGTCTTCTAAGATTTACTCCAGTTGTTTTAGAAAAGTTTGATTTTACACTCTGATAGTATGTACTCGTAGTGAAGGCAACCTTTCCTATAGATACATGTTGGATTTAATGTCCGATTTAAAGAAATTATTAATGCACCTTGGGAATTCTGCGCATTTATATCATTAATATTATTAGTGCCAGACATTAATGCCCAAGTTTTGACTAAACTCTTGCAAAACCATCAAGTGCAGTAAGGGGTGTGGGATGACTAGAGGCAAAAATATGATGTGCAACTAATGTACAGTACCAGTGAAAGGTTTGGACACACCTTCTCATTCAATGTTTTTTTTTTTAATTTTAATTATTTTCTACATTGTAGAGTAATACTGAAGACATCAAAACTATGAAAGAATGCACATGGAATTATGTAGTGAACAAAAAAGTGTTCGACAAACCATAATATTAGAATCTATCATTTAGATTCTTTAAAGTAGCCTCCTTTTTTCTTTGATGACAGCTTTGCAAACTCTTGGCATTCTCTCAGTCAGCTTCATGAAGTAGTCACCTGAAATGGTTTTCACTTCACAAGTGTGACTTGTCATGGTTTATTCATGGAATTTCTCGCCTTCTTAATGTGCTTGAGATAATCCGTTGTGTTGTGCAGAAGTCAGTTTGGTTCACAGTTGACAGCCCTTTGTGACAACTGTTAAAATCCATATTGTGGCAAGAACCAATCAGCTAAGTAAAGAGAAACCGCAGTCCATCAAAGGTCAGTTCATCCAGAAAATTTCAAGAACTTTGAATGTATCTTTAAGTGCAATAACACAGATTTTAGTGCGGCACAGAAACCATCAAGCTGTACGACGAAACTGGCTCACATGAGGACCACCCCAGGAAAGGAAGACCAAGAGTCACCTCTGCTGCTGAGGAGAAGTTCGTTTCAACAAGACAATGACCCCAAACACACCTCCAGGCTGTGTAAGGGCTATCTGAAGAAGAAGGAGGGTGATGGAGTGCTGCGTCAGATGACCTGGCTTCCACAATCACCTGACCTAAACACAATCGAGATGGTTTGGGATGAGATGGACCGCAGAGTGAACCCTACACCGGTTACTTCAGACCATTTCAGGTGACTACCTCATGAAGCTCATCAAGAGAATGCCAAGAGTGTGCAAAGCAGTAATCAAAGCAAAAGAATGGCTATTTTGAAGAATGTAACATATGAAACATATTCTAGTTTCACACTTTTTTGTTTACTACATAATTCCATATGTTCTTTCATAGTTCTGATGGTAAATAAACATTAAACCTGGAAAACATCTGCATGTCGACACCGTAATTCTGGATGGGTGGTAAAGTTAACATTTAGCTCAAAGCACCACAGTGACAAAGTGTGACCTCACAGAGCTGCTGAAGTGGCTTCAGACTGTCTCATTAGTGCAAGAAGAAAAAGTCTGTCAATGATATGGAAACTAAAGGAACACTGACTTCAAGATGAAGTTCTCAGATATAATCAAATTCAAATTCAAATTAAATTCAACTAGCTTTTTCACACCTTCCCAAAAATAGCAGCATAAAGTCATGTTCTTACCCAGTGGTTATACACTTGTACAGTCTAACGCAATTTGACCTTTACATATTTTAAAATGTTAATTTTTCATTTTTCTAGTACACATTTGAAATATATTTTTTATTCTTGAAGTTATGGTATTCCAGTTTTTTGTTCTTTTGCTCTTACCATTCACATCCATAAAGGGGGCATACCTTAGCAATGCAGTCCAATACAACGTCATCGCTAATTACGCAAAAAAACATTAACCCCTCTGTGAAAGCTTTAACAAATGAATACTACGGGCATCATAAAAGTGCATGTTATGCAAGAACTATTGACTGCATCAAGCTGTGTTGGCGTTGTTTTTATTATGGAGTAGGACCAAGGATTGATAAGGAGGTTTATTATTGGCTCTTGTTTTTAGCATTGATAGATATAGTAAATGGGCATTTTAAAGCAGCTTTTATAACTTTTTTTGAATAAATATCTGAACCGGACTAAAGGATATACCACTAAAATCTTAATGTCTCTTGTAGAAAATATCTTGAGCAGCAAAAGATTCTCATACAAAACAGCTTTCCACAGCTGCTGCTTGAGTTTCCGGTAATGTTACAAAGAGAGAATACAGAATAAAAGAAAAGCAGAACAGAGGAAACACTGGTTTTACTTGACTCAGTGACAGCAAAATAATCCAGAATTTTCTTTTTATTATATTTCATGGTCTTCAAGGGCAGAGAAAAATCTATGCAGATTTCATACATAACAAATACACACAACTCAGCTCGCAAAGTACAGCGACAGCGATGAATCCATACTGCTTGCAAACAAAGGTAACAGCGCCAGGAAACACACACAGTAAGATGCAGCATGGCACAGAGGTTATGTAAAGCCACTTTGGGGGGGAAAATGTCTGTGTACAATATACAGCGTCATAATGGTTTTTCAATTACAGCACAAGAATGAAGAGTTGATCAGAATAATTCACATCCAAATATCATCTGGGTACAGTCATGCTACCCAGCGTGGTGGGACGATAAAGTTTCTGCCACATGTTTTAAATGTATTATTAGACCAATATGAAGCTTTCCTCTTGTGTGGCACTAAACCTACAAAGAATTTTTTATATTGGACCCGTCTAAGCATAATATGAAAAAAAACTGTTGTTAAATGCAATAATTTGCTTACATGAACATATTTATATATTTTTTGAATGCAGAATTTAAATTACACAGCGTCATGCTTCTTTTGTTCCACCTGGAGTGAGTTACATCCAGCTACATACAAAGATTCACAGTCACTGTCTGCAGTTAGCATCTGCATTTCATCAAGCGAGTACGTATTAACGTGTTGAAGGACCGCTGCCCGCGTTGGAAATAGGAAATCCCTGTCAGATCGCTGTGTGTATTACACGAATCAGCTTCTTCATGTAGCTCAGATTCAACAAGGGAAATTATCTCATGCATAAAAAAGAAAAATAAATTGATATTATAAGGCACAGAGAACCTATAGGTATGGCATATGGCAGTAAAACATCGACAACAATCACCTGCATTTCAAAAACATCTTCACATGTGTACATTCACGGTAAAATTAAAGAAATAGTTTCACATTTTGGGAAGGAACTTTCTTACAAACCAACATTTAACCTTTGTCTGCAGCGCGGAGGTAAGGAAAGATGGTTTGAGCCACTCTCTGTTTTTAATTCAGTACACAACTATTTCTATCACTTTTCCTGCAAACTCGGGAGGGAGTGCAGCCCGATGAAAGCTTTCCACGAGAGGAAGAAGTGTTTAAGCTTTCTACGACAACCAGCTTTTAGCACCATCTAGCAGTGTGGACACGTAGAGCAACTGTAAACACTTGTGATTTCCAACATGTTTTACTTCTTTTCCCCTATAAACTGGCTACGTAACACACTGCAGGCCATAATCTTCTCATCAAACTCTCAGCAAGAAAGCAAATGAGCATATTTCCTAAAGTGTCAAACTATTTCAGTCTGGAGAGGTGAGGCTGTAGAGGGGCCTCGGCTTGTTAGCAGGATATGATGAGGCTCCGTCAGGAGATCAGGAAAACTCTCATAGCTAAACCTCAGTATTGATATACTGTGTGTGTTAAAGGACTGTTACCAACAACTTGACACCTTTCCTCCCTGCTGCAGGAGTCAGACTGCAGCAGGGATGGGATGCTTTTCACACGTCAACAAACCAAGGGCAGACCCACACATATGCACTCGCACACAGGCATGAAGACACAGACATACAAGATGTTGGATTACGATCATGAAGCTGGCTGTTTTATCAGCTGTGATCAATATATTCATGACTTTTCTTGTTTGGTGTCTAGGGCCATATTGAAAATCCATTTCTCAGTCAAGGCGAGCGGCTGCAGCCAAATACTCACACTGCGACTGACAGATATCATTTCAGTGGATTTCAGGCCGGCGGCTGAAACCGTGTCTCAGAGTAACAATTGGAGTTTAATTAATGTGTCGACACCTGCATTAATGTGTGTACAGATGAATGTGTGCGTGTGAACGAGGGTGTGAATGATGTGTTTTAGCCGTGCTGACAGATGGCACAGAATGATGATCACACAGATGTGTGTATCAGAAGTAAATGTTATCTGATAATATATATAATACTATATTCTTTTTTACACAAATTCTCTTCCAACTCTATTAACTGTGGTCATGACATCATGTACTAGACAGCAGCAAAATGACAAATGACACTATGGAGGGACGGTGTGTTAGATGGAGAAAGGAGGGGAGACTTTTTGCTTGATTACAGAGAGGGAGTGAGAGAATGAGAGGATCCTGTCAGTCGGGGTAGATGAGGAAGCCAGAGAAGGTGCTGTATTTGTTGGTGTTTCCCCCGTGAACTTTGCCCCCGTCTAGCTGTACGCACACTTCGTCCCCGACGTCCAGGTGCAGGATGACACTGTTGGAGGCGTAGTCGTAATTCTGATCTGCATCTTGAGCGATTGCACTTGCCCTCACCTGAGACAAAGACAAGAAAGGTGATGACAGGCTCCCAAAATGGAAGTAAACATTTAAGTTGAGAAGAAAATAGGATAATGGGGGTCATGAGAGCTCAGTTGTTGTGGTCTAAGTTGTTCTAAATATGTTGCAGATTTTTTATTATACATTTTCGTGGGCATTTTAACAGAGGCAGAGAAATACAGATGTGACAGGAGCTGTAGAAAACTGTAACACGTCACTGATACAATCCAGTAATTATTTGAGGTTTAGCAGATTTTTGAGAAACTGCGTTAGAGCCTCAGCATATTTTTCTAAAGCGCAAGAAAGAGGAGCATTTTGGACAGAGGAGGAATTCATTTAAAATCTAAAATCTACTACATATTATAATATATTACAAAAGCAATATTCATTCCCCGCTACACATAATAAATGTCCTAATAACCACTTATACCCACAATTTGTGCTTTAAAAGTATTATCTGTATATTGTGCGTCCTTTCAGTTGTTTTGGAACTTTCATGTTAAAAATCTAATAAAAAATACAGGTTAAAAATATTTTATTACAGTTGTTCAAATAGCATTCATGTATGTGATCATACATTTATGCGAGTGTTCATTTATAGTGAAGATTAATGATATTCACTGGTTAGTTTTCGATATTTCATCATGAGAAATCAATTCACTGGTCTCACCTACATGCTTCCACAGTCCTGTCTGCTCCCAAAATTACTGTTCTTCTCTAATACTAATCATCACCTGCAGAGGAGGCTTGCTCCGCACCGCCATCTAAATGTTAATTACCAATGAGCACGACAGAAATATAGATTTGTGTTCCACGTGAAAGAAGCCAGTGTTGTCTAATGCAACACTTCACAGAGAGAAGGCTGCAACGATAATCGCATTAAAAACGAGTTTGTTTAGTTTCCTTAATAAGCTGATCATTATATTTGGTTTGTCTTTGTCGTCTTAACACGGTGTCCCAACCACGAACAGCTGGCTCACTTTTTCTGATTGTGACTACTGCCATTTCCTGTTTCTCTCTGTGATCTTGGTTTAATGTCATCAGTGCTGATGCCTTCCTGTCCACTGGGTAGATAAATGAGATGTGCAGTGATCTTTGGCCTCAGACCTCCATCTGAGAGCACAACCTTTCTTAGGCACTATCAATTTTTCCAGAGGCTTCTTGCTCTCACAGCTGATCCACCTGTTGCAGAAGGAGAATCTGATGGGAATTGCAAGGGATGGCATGAGGGAACACATCAGTTCATCTGTCAGGCAGTTACAGAAAACACAATTAACCTTCACACAAACAGGTTCTGATGCAGACTGGCGGGTGCTTGTTACTGCTCATCTACAACCAGTGTTCATCAACGTCATTAGCTTCTCGTCAGCTTGGAGGAGTGTTACAAGGCGTAAGGGAGAAAGTCGTACCAATCACAAGAGAAGGGTTCAAAACAAGCAGTGAATGCCACACGGGCTTTTTGTCACCTTTAAATCTAACAGTGAACCTGGCTTATAGTTGCACTTTTAAACATCCAGCAGTTATAGAGCACTTATTTTCTTTAAAGTCATACTTCTGTCCATCTGATTAATGCAAGTCCTCTTTAAGTTTCGTCTTTGGTCCATTATCGCCCATTTCACTTCTTACCATTAATCTGACAGCATGTGAATATATCGGCTTCATGTCTGAATGCACATCCTGGTTGCTTTTCCATAAAAATCACAGCTTCAGTCCCACTAGGTTGGCTCTACAAACACATGTGCCATCTTTTGAGTCATCCATTGTTATCTAGAAAGTTTGATAAGCTTAATATTAGTTTAGGTTTAGTATTTGTTCATTAGCAGCCTCTCAAACCTTGATTCACCGTCTAAACTCATATTAAAGACAGATATTTACTGAGGCTCTCTCCTTGTTGGTGTTTAAATGAAGCCCTGAGTCACACTGACGTAAAAGGGACCTGAGTAACGATGGCAAATGCTGTAACTCTAACAGATTGATGAGGGCAGTGAGGTTACATATTGCATGTCTGAAAAGGGCTTAAGTTTACTAATTAATCACTAACTGTGTCCTTCCCTGTAAGTGGAGTTGGTTCACTGGGGTTTGTTAAAAACAGCTGCCTGCTGTGCCCGAAAACAGAACTGATTGAAGTGCTGAAAGTGAACCAAAGTAGTACAGCTGTGGGAGAAAAAAAACAAAAAAAAAAGAGCTGAAAGTCACTCAAATGCATTGCATGAAGAAGAACAGCAGTAAATTTAAATGTGAAGCAACTGAATTGAAATTGGCATTGAAACACTAACAAGAGGAAACATGAACAGACTACAAAGTTCTTCAAGATGTGAAGGTGTGTTTCGCAGTAAATGTGAATAAAATACACAGGCAAGGACAGAGACAGTTGAGCATCACGCCACTGTAGCCTGTTATCAACACAGCTGTGACACAATAAGACGTAATGATCTTTTTTAAACAGGCATTAATTCTGCCACCCAGTAACTGCCGGTATTCAAAGCAAACACCACAGCAGCTTATGTGTAAAGATCACAGGTCTAGGAGTCATGCACAGTTTTTAAAAATAATATGAGATGATAAAACGTTCCTCACCCTTTTTATCTTCATGGGGACAGTTTTATGTTTGGAGAAGAGAAAATCATCCACATGATGCTGGCCGTGTAATGGCATGACCAGCCATTAAGGAGCAAGTAATTATATCTGACGATCACTGCACATGTTTGCATAGCGGTTAACACTAATATGCTACCGCTTAACAGCGATCCAGTGATGCCCCCATATTCCAGTAGGACAATGATCGTATATATGTTGCTAAATAAACTCTGCAGAATCAATTGAACCCCCATGCAGAACACAGTGCAATTACTAGACATGATGTCCCCTACCTCCAGCATCCCGGGATTCAGCCGAACACATTTCAGTGTTGTAAAACAGCTTTTCTGTGCATCTTCATTCATTATGTTGCTAAATGTTTCTGTTATTCCATCCACTCTCAGTAAAATCTGATTTGTTTTCGCACTCAGTAAGCAAATCTCCTTATAATAAATTGCACTATCACTGCGTATTCAAGCAGACAATCCATTTAACAGTGGGAAATAAAGTACACATGTGCATACATATTAATGAATGCAAATACGGTACCCTAACTACATCCTTGTCTCCTCCTCTGGGTCTGGGTCTGACTAAGGATATGGTTCATCATCTCCACCACTCATCAGGCTTCCTTGATCCCCTGTTATCACAAAGACAAATCAGAAAAGACTAAACTGTCCATTTCTCCTCTTCCTCTATCCAACAATGATTTTTTTGGACCATTTCATCAATTTAGCTAAATACATTTCTCTGTACAAGCATTTCTTTCGTGTCGAGAAGGTGAACATTTTTATTCCCCTCCTTACGACAGAAATGAATCGATACGTTTCCTTTGTTTTAATTCAACTCACATCACTCCATTAATTGTTGTCTCTCCCTCCACACCTCACGCCCCTTCGATCATCCCTCTCCCATTCGCCACACCATTGCTATCTCTTCATTCTGGACCCATCTATCCATCTTTTTGTGTCCGCACACCGGAATAAGATGCAGGTCACGCACGCATTTTCTCTCCCCCGCCATGGCAGTGTTGGCGGGAGCAACGACTAAGTGTGTCCCTGTCCGGTCTAAATCGGATTGATTAACGACGTGCTGCTGTGGCAGGTCTCCTGAGAACCCCCTCACCCGACCCCCAACACCCCGCCTCCTCCCATCCACCATGCCTCCTCTACCACCCCCCACCCCCTTTACAACACCCCTCACCCTTCCCTTACCTCCAGATGCATCAGGGCAGGCTATACATGGCTACAGGCTACAGTAATTGGTAGTCAGACAGCCGTGGCAGCTCCCCGCCTAATAGGTCCAACTCCTCAATAACTCCATACAATCACAATAAATGGAGGCACAGGATAGGCTAGAGTGGTCAAATGGGCCCATGAAATACTAGCAGGAGGTCAGGATATGATGCTACACTCACACACCAGCCTACTCTCTCCATACGTCTAGATAAGAGCAGCTCTTTGTTTTTATGAATCTCAAGTGAACACCTGAGATAAAAACACATGCAACGTAAAAGACATTTTGTTACTTTATAGGGTTCCACTGCTTTACTCTGAAGGGACTGAACAGCTCCCCTGAGGAGACCTAATAGGTTTCAGGAAAAATATAACAGCAAAGAGATTCTGACATCTTGTACATCCAACATCTGTCTACATGGTTGAGCGGCAAGATTCCCCTGACAGTACTGTCAGCTGAGTTAGAGGCTGACAGGCTGCTGTAACTAGCTATGAGTACAGTACACCAATGAGCAAAAAACATTATGATCAAGTGAACAACGCTGATTGTCTCGTAACAGCAGAGCATGTCAAGGTCGGGGATATATTAGCTGGTACGGGAACCGTCGGTTTCCTTTCAACGTGTTGGATGAGGGCGAAATGAGCAGTTTGTAAAGACTTAAGAAACTTTGACAACTTTGACTTGTTATGACCAGAAGGCTGAGTTGAAACATCTCTCAAACAACAAAGTCTGTGAAGTGCTAACAATTAGCAATGGTGAGCATCTTTTATGGTCTATCCAAGGAAGGAACACTCAATTTTTGAAGGATTTGCCAGACCAAATCTGATCCAAGGTAGTCTGACTCACCGGATGTAGACTGTGGGTATAAGCCTCCCATTGGCCGTCCATTTCACATGGCTTTACCAGTCATGATTTTTTAAAATCCTCTTTCCAATAGGAAATAGCAACAACCTCCATGCAGCAACCTATCATGCTGAAAATTTCAAGTATTGCTGAAAATATGGCTGGTGCAGTCAGGAAGCCCTGCTAGTTTTTTTTTTTTTTTTTTTAATGAATTTTAATATCAGAGCTCGCCACTCTGTTCCAAAAAAAAAAAAACAATTTCACCATCAGTATTTTGATTGAACATCAGAGCATCCTGTTCTTAGCCCTGTCCAAAACAACTGCAGTTGGTTTAAAGAAACACAAACCCAAGCTTTTTTCCACTAAAGCAGAATAATAGTAAGGTGCAGTCAGACCATTCTACATAATGCCATGATAGTGATCGAGAATGGTGTGACGTTCAAAGCTCTTTAAATTCTACATCTTCTGGATTGATGTTAAGGACTAACAGCATATCAGATGGGAGTGTTTATAATGTTTTGGCTAATCAGTGTCTAAGTGTAGTTCATTTTACTCTATGTGTGCATGGACAAAAATATTCTAAGTCTCTCCAAAAATATCTTTAAACAATGTCCTCTTTACCTGAATCAACCACATTTAAGGGTCACAGCAAAGGTGGCTGCAGTGATATTCACACCACCTCACCAAAATGGCCTTTTAAACATGAACATCAGCTAATTATATTTGCCAGCCAAAAGGACACAGTTTTATTTATGGCTTTTTTATGGTTGACTTCCTTATGAGGCACGCAAGTTTACTTAGCCTCTGCTCAGACAGTGGAGAGAGATGCTGACATTTATTGCGCTATGTTTATGATTAATTCATAACTACAGTCTCCTCCTATATATACAGTAAATCTAGAGAACCAGTTCTCCTTTTTATACATTTTATGCACATATTTACAAGAGTGTGACATTTAAAATGTTATCACAGTCATCATCAGTTTTATTGACACAATGGAATATGAGTAAATCATGACTAAAATGTCACCTGAGTCGGTGAAACAAAAATAGAGAACAAAATCTGCTAACTTGAAACTAATATAGCGTTTAAGATTAAACTAATTGTTCATATTTGATATCAAATGAACTGATACTGAAGCATGCATGTAAAATCTATATGTTTCAGTACTGTAAAACTGAACATGTACAATTTTAAAGTACATTCTTGAGTCTTTGAATTTGATGCTGCATTATATTTATATTCAACTATGTGCATCTGACGGCTGCAGTTGCAAGTAGATTGTCAGATCTAATAGTGCAAAATAAAATAATGTACCATTCACTGGAGCTATGTCAGGCTCTAACATAGCAACTAAAATCTTGGCTCGCTGTCAAAGAATGTTTAATAATGCATATTTGAGTGTTTTTTTCCCCCTAAATGGTGCACAAGCAAAATTCTTCAATTCCAAAGTCAATATTTGGAGATTTATGGCCCACAATAGATGTTCTCAATATGTCTCACAGACTTCTGACACATCTCCTTCTCCTCTATGATATTCTTAAGTTTCTGTGCTGCCACAACTTCCTTTAAAACCAGCCAAAGATTTTCAAAAGTATTCAAATCTGAAGACTGAGACAGTCAATACAAAACATTCCTGGAAAGGCTCCAGAACATGTTGACACATCTTTGGGGTCATTGTCTTGGCAGAAAGTTCAAATATTCTTCTTCAAAATCCGTCTAATCAGGACCGTGCGGCCCAATAGGCAGAATAGTCAATGCTAGGGGCGCAAGCCAGCCGGGGGGAGGCACCGCAGGTTTTTTTTTTTTTTTTTTTTTACATTAAGAAGAAGAAAATAGGCACCAGTAGATCCGTGTTGACAGTGATGGATACACCGAACTTCCAAAATGAAGAGGCAAAAGCCCTCTGGAGCTCATTTCAGAAAAAAACGTAAAGAAGATGAGGAGAAGCAGGCAAGAAAGAAGTCGAGGTATGGTGTCATGAAATATTTTGTTAGAAACTGCATGAACAAACAACCGCGTATCGACTAGCTCGTAATGCTAATGGGCTAACGTTAGCCCTCGTAGTGACAGTACTGTTAGTGCTGCTTTGTTAGCTCACTTTCAATATGATAAAGTTACTTCTGTGTTGAAGAAAGTATCAAAGACAGTGATGTACGAAATGCACGTGGTGATGACATTGTTGATAGAAATCGTTTCTTTTAAAGTTTGTGCTCTGACGCACTGACAGTCTCGTACCGTTGCCTGTGTGTAGGCGATGCTACCGTCATTGAACTTCACTAACTGGCTTCAGTTTATTTTAAGCCATTAAAATAAATGATCAACTTAAACACAAGTTTATGAATATTTACATATTTATATGAATGAAAACATGACTCCATGCGTCCCAGACGGCCGTACAACAGGAGGGGATTACATCGTCTTTATCAGACACGTCATTACCAGGGTGTCACATTTAATTAGAACAGGTGTACTGAAGCTGTTGTTCCACATACAGTAATTATTTACATGTTACAATTTTGAGATGTTTATATTGACATTAGGTCAGGGATGTTATTATGTCAGGTGTTACCATGTATTTACCTTCCCATGTAAACACCCAGTTAATCAATTACCTTACTGTCTCTTTTTAGATTCACTTCTGAAATATTTATCTTCCACTCCTGCCACTACTGGATCAACAGCAGCCTCCACATCCACCTCAACAACAGCCATTACTGGATCAACAGCAGCCTCCACATCCACCTTGGTACCCAGTGATGGAGGGCTCTCTGAAACCCAACCTGGAAGCAGTGAAAACATACCCACAGTCCCCTCTACATCAGACCAGCCTGTTAATCAAATAGGTACACCTTCCTCTATCCCCACCCCAGTGCTGCCTGGCTTCAAAGAGGTAAGACAACCTGTCCCATTCACTTCAGGACAGCTTCAGGATATATCAGATCCAGCAATAGACCCGGCAGACTGGCCATCTGTTTTATCTGACAAACTTTGAACAGAGTATATTCAAAGGGGACCATTCCAATGAGAAAACAATTTCACTTTTCCCAAAAATAGCGAGTGTAGAAGGTGTCAGCAAGATTATTTCACCAGACAGTTAACTAATGGACAAAAAATACAAAGAAGCAATTTATTTCAATATTTATTTAAGCTATTTAATGTGTGTGTGTTTTTTTAAGTGTGTAATTTATGTTCAATAAAGTGAAAAATGTTTAAAGTTAGTTTATACGTATTTTTTTTTAATATCTTTTTTTGGGCGGGGGGCGTTGAGAAGGTCTCGCCTAGGGTGCCAAATGAGTCAGGAACGGCCCTGCGTCTAATCATCGATCAGCTGTACGACCTCATCCTGTAGAGCAGGGGTGTGAAACTCATTTTGGTCCAGGTTCCGCATACGGCCTAATTTGATCTCAAAGGGGCCGGATCAGTAAACTTATAGCATAATTACCAAGAAGTAACAACAATAAGTCTAAGTTTTTCTGATGTTTTAGTGCCAAGGAGAACAAGTATATTAGAAAAATCTTTATATGTAATGAACTGTCCTTTTAAAAATTATATTAGAAACAACCAGAGATTAAAGTAAGTGTAATTTCAACAACACTATGACTCAGTTTAACATTTATTTGTGTGCATTGTTCATTACAACTAATCACAGTGATTGTACAATGGCACAACATATTTAGTCACAGGTATGTGTAACTTAAAAACATAGTCCTGGAATTTAAAAAAAATCAAACTTATGAAGATACAGAAATTTTTTGAAGTCCATTTTCCACATCTGGAAAGTAATTGTGAACACCTAAATTAACTCTGCACACCTTTAAATCTTAAGTAGTAGCTATTTTATACAGACAGTTAAGAAAGTAAAGTTTTCACCTGCCTTGTTTATGTATGAAATGTATATGTAAAATATACATTAAAAAACTACATACATAACATGGATGCATCCATTAAAAATAATATTCCACTCAACCAAACACTTGTAGTGAATCTGATGACCAACACTGAATTTCACAGTATTTACTACAGCAAGTTTTCATTTAGCAACTGTTTTTTTTTTTTCCTAGGGCAACAATGTTTAAAGCAGCATTTTACAGGATTTATTCTTGCTTCGTATTTGCTCCTGAAACTTGACATCTTTTAGCCTGCACAAGTGCATCAGTATCAGGCATCATGTCCTGAGCAGCAGTAGCCAACTTCAGCATGTCAGTTCAGTGCTTCTGTGTGAGCTTTGTGCGCAGTTTTGTTTTATTAATGTTCATTACTGAGAAAACTTGCTCACAAAGATGGGTCGTCCCAAACGTGCACAACATTTTTGCAGCTAGTGCCGTTAATTTAGGGTAGCCTGGAAGGAGATGCTGATCAAATGTTTCCAAGCCCACAGAGGCAAATCCGTCCTTCAGTTCTACATCACACTGCAAATCGATTATTTCAAGTTGCATGTCAGAGGGCACATCAGAAGCTTCCACTGTGAATGGTGAGAGAAAAACTGCCAATTCTGTCTCGAGTTCGCTAAAGACCTGAAATTGTTTCTCAAACTCCCACAGCAATCCCGTAAGCTTGTCTTTGTACTGACTCATGTCAGCATTGACGCTGGCTGCGCACACATGCGTCACCGCTTGCAAGCTGCGTCGCTCACAATGCGAGCTTCAACTTGAATGCACGTATGCTGTCATAACACTGGGTGATCCTTTTTTTTGCGCCCTTGTAACATTTTGTTCAGATTATTCAAGTGCTCTGTAACATCAACTATAAATGCAAGGTCCCGCAGCCATTGTGGGCTTTGTAAATCCACAACAGGTTTACCTTTTTTCTCCGTGAACTGTTCGATGTCCCACGAAGATCGAAGAAGCGCTTTAGCACAGCACCTCAGCTTAGCCACCTTACTTCAGTGTGGTACGGCAGGCCATGGCTGATGTTACTGTCACTGAGAAGGCAGTCAAACTGACGACAGTTCGGACCTCTGGCTCGGACGAAATTAACAGTTCGGACAACCACCTCCACTACGTGATCCATTTTTAACGACTTACAGCACAACGCTTCCTGATGCAAAATACAGTGGAATGTCCAAAAACAACTCCCTCCATTTGCGGCTTTGACTTTGTCTTTAAACTTTGCCACAACACCCGCCTTTTTCCCGATCACTGATGGTGCACCATCTGTAGCCAGGCTGACAGCGCAGGACCACTCCATTCCGACCCTGTCCAGCGACCGACGACAGTGAAGAAAATGTCCTCGACTGTTACGGTGTCTAACATCGGCACCGACTCAAGAAACTCCTCTGTGACATTCACCTCAGTGAACGAACAGGTAGTGGTCCATCTGTCTCGGAAAATCCTACACTCGATGTCCACTTTTTTCTTTGTTGACAAAGGCGTCTTGCTGATGAGCCTGTCAGGGCCAGCAGAAAAGCAGGTAAAAGTCCAATAGACAAAACTACCACCTACAGACCCGGCTTCCGTATTGCTGCCACCTGGCGTAAGTGCCAAGTCACGGCGCTGCGTCACGCTGTCCGCTCCGAATAATACGGAGCGCCTCCAGCAGACAATGTGGGAGCTGCAGTTTGATCAAACGAATGCAGTAGTAATGTAGGTCATAACTTTTTGAATATTTTTTGATATTGTCGATGTATTCCACGGGCCGGGCCGGGCCCCCTGGCGATATAGTATTCTTTAAAAATCCTGTCCAGAGAGATGCTAGTCACGTAATCAAGTTTGCCAGTTCCTGCAACAGCAATTTCACTTAAGACTTGTGGCCAAAGTGAAGATCTATATCTGTGCCCAAGACACAAAGTTATTCATGACTTTAATGTCATGTGGTTAGACTACGGTTATTCTTTGTATGTGAAAATAGGACCAGCCATCTCCTCAGAGTCTGCAGCTGCTTCTAAATGCAGCTGCAAAGAAAGCTTGATCACATAACACCAGTATGGGATTAAATCCATGTGTTTCCTGTCCATTTCAGGATTGATTTTGAGATTTTGTTGTTGATTTTTCAGTCGGTTGGCTCCACCTTCTATAGCATTTCAATACTGCTGTTGGAGCATTTAGGTCGACCAACCAGATTCTTTAGGATGTTCTGAGATCTACATACAAAAGCAGACATGACACTGGCTGCTCTTTATCTCTGGAGTAGTTGACTTTTCCATGAGAGAACTGTTAAGAGTTTAGAAACTTATAAATCGCTGCTAAAAACCCACCTCCTCTGTGTGGCCTTTAGTTTAAGAAGCTTATCACACTGACTACATCTCTTAATGTGTTATATCTTTTGTTTTTTAGTTATTTTGTTGTGTTTTTATTCCAATTTGTCTTTCAGTCATGTGCGTTATACTTTGCTATTTTAGTTACTGGTTCACATTGGTTCAAATATTGAAGTTTTTCAATGTGCTAGTTAAGTGACTTGGCTAATAAAATGCCGACATACCAAGACACATCTTTCTCCATGTACCATGTATTCTTTTCTATTTGGCCATATATATGTATACTGACAGTCAATAGAAACTTTGAGGTAGAAATGTACACAGAATTCTACTTGTAGGGGGGTTGTAATTATTCATTGTGGATTTACTGATGATCTAGTGCCCTGGTAGTTGAGATAATGATCAGTTGTCATTTTGTCATGATTCATTGCACATAGGTTGGTCACTTTGCAAAAGTCAACCGAATACACACCAAGCAATACTCAGTGAGGATCTGCACAATTTGAGAATGGGTTTTGAAGGCCTATATAAAGGCCCAAAAAAGGCCACCATTGTTAATCCAGTGAACAGCATCATGCACTGGGTATGGTGGAGGCCGGTTTGAGCTACAGTGATGTAGCCAGGCGTATGGGCTGTTCCCAACCCACAATCAGAAGCCTGGTCCAAAGCATGCGCCGACGGATTGCTGCCTGCATCGAAGCAAATGGAGGCCATACTCGGTACTGACTGTAGTGACTTTGTGTTTGGCAGGTGCTGTTTTCTTTTGTGAAATTCTTTATTTTGAAATCATTCTTGAAACTTTAGATTTTTGTTTCTGCATGCCAATATGCTAAACAAATGATTCATATGAAGAAAATCCAGTTTCGGGCTTCAAAATAAAAATTATGTTGAAAAATATGGTCTCAAAGTTTCTATTGACTGTCAGTGTACAATGATCCATGCATCCCATAATAACTCCAAAAAACAGACTCACAGCGGTTCTACCCTGTTTTCATGTACCATGCAAGTATTGGCAGTAAAACGTCTTTTTTTCAGCGCGGAAATATTCCTCATTCTTCCACACCCAGGAAGTTTAGGTAGTGTACCATTAGTTTAAATTTGTATGTAATTTTGCTAACTATCTGTTAAAGTATCCTGCACCATTGCTTTATTGGTGTATTAATTAATTTCCACCCTTAGCTTTTCAGACTGCTCTTTTTTATTTTAATCTGTATCACATCTGAAGCAACTCTCGTGTTGCTGTAGAGTTTGGATGGGTGAAGTGACACGATTGTAATTACAATCATTATGTTACTTATCCCACACAATATTGTGTAAACCATTTCATACTCAGCAGGACTGGCCAAAAATAGCAACTGAGTGGTTTTCAATTGCTTTATTGTTATTTTCCTCTATTTTAACCATCTCAAAATTCCTCTGAATTCCATCACTGTACAACATATTCAAATTTTTTGAACCAGGCCCACGATGATCAGACTGAATTGTGTTGTAACACTGAAACCAGCACAGATGAGTCTGCAGGTTGAGCTGTCAGTAACAATCAGAGTGAAACCTTGTTTTCTTAAAGTGGGCAGGAGGCACTGGGGCTTTGGGAGTGAAAACAAGAGGGAAAGGCAAATCAGGATTATTGTCAACAGCGGCGGAGATTGATAGCGACAAGGGAGTGAATTTCTGTCTGTTGGCCCAACGCTGTTCTGACTTGATCTGCTGCTGTTGGGAAGAAGGGAGACCCAGGGGACAATAGAGAAGATTACACTGCCTACACTTTTCGTTGGGGGGGGGGGCAGCATTAAATGGGGAAGGAGAGACATGGAGAGGTGGAAGGAAGAGAGAGACGGGGAGAGGAAATTGACAGCATAGAAATAATTCACTGACAGTGCTGAATGCTCAATAAAATCTACATTTTTGTGCATGTATCACTGATTTGTGTGACATATTTAAGGGCTGACATACTGTATTTCAATTTTATTTAGCCATAAGATATTCACCACTTTTATGTATGTGTTAATAAAATGTCTGAGCTTTGTCTTCAAGGAAATTGATGAAATGAGGGCACGGGGCTAGGAGAAAAGAAGCATACATAGTGAAAAGGTGGTTGTGAAAGCAGAAATTTGGATTAGGTCACTCAGACGAGCGAGCAGCTGCATACACTTTAGCAGTCTCGGCACAGGATTCGAGTAAAGGAAACCAAAGTTGGGAGAGGCCTTGAGTGATGGAGAGGGAGCCTGTTGGATAACAAACTGATCAAGCATGCCTGTTTCAGAGGAGGAGAGGGGTATAAATGAGGTTGGGGAGGTGGGCTGTCTGTGTAGTGTGTTATTTTTTCAGTTTTGTTTTGTTTCACAGTGGTGCCTTGATCCTCTGGTAATAAAACTGACAGGATTCATTCACTGTGATGTACAGACCTCTCAGAGCGGAGCGGGCGATTGAGACAGGGTCTCTTAAACTTACCTGAGGGACCTCTGGGGGTGAACTGGGAGAGTGGAGAAGGGCGATTGAAATGGCATTTTTTGTAAAAGCTGCTGTGTTCTCGCTGCTTCCATCCGTGCGTACCGGCCGGAGGTATCCTGTTTCTATTATGCAGGTCGACATGTAACCCTTCTTCTGCACTGCAGACTCACACACTAATTGGCATACTAAATGCTAATATTTTTCCATGACACTCAAGACCCAAGGTGTCAAGATGTTGATTAAAAAGTCTCTAATTGGCTCTAGACTGAAACCTTTGAGGGTAGAGGAGATGGCTTAATTGGATATAAATGGGTTCTCTGGATGGCTTACCTGCAGGGCTTCAGTTTCAGCAGAGCAGCTTACATTCCTTTACAACATATTGTTTACTGTCTTGTAGGAACAAAGATTTGAACGCATACACCAGTACACACAAACTATATGTAGACACACACGCAGCACATTGAGAAAACAGTCATACACAACCAGAAGTAAGTAAAAGTCACTCATTCATCATATAAAAACTGTCTCAGGTCAGAAGTTAATGTCTCTCTAATTCTGCTATACCTTTTCCACTCTGCTAAAAATGTTAAAAACCCATTGATTATTTACAATTCCTCATGTTAGGTGTGACTGTACCTCTATCAAACACTGGGGCACACTGCTGTTGATGAAAGAGACAAAATACTGTTTCCTTGATGAGGAGGAATAATGATATAATGGGGAGGCAAAAGGAAAGCACAACAAAGGCACGGCAAAACGCAGTAACAACCAGACGGGCCCTTTTAGTCTTCAGAATATAATGGCCTCAGCCATTATAACAGAAACACATCGTCAAATAATGGTTGTGTGCATGAACATGCGCATAAATGTGTGTGGTCTCAGAGAAAAGACAAGAAGGAGAAGAAAAAAAACAAGCAAAGCTGCAGGGTATATGAGAGGATTCGTTCTATTTGCTCTACTGTGTGAAAGGATTGACTTTTATCCTTTTTCACAAAATGTTCCCCATTATACCGTTCTGCCATTGTGTCACTGAAGCAATGCAACACACAGAAAATTAGTTTATGAATTATTCTATCAAGACATGCACAACTGCTGGGAATAAAAGCAGCTTCAAATGTGGCAAAATAAAATAAATTTAAAACAGTCTAATGAAGTGCTGCATGAGGCTCACATTGACACCTTGTCTGACGTACTGTAATTAGCAGCTTCCTCCTCTCAGCAGCCACATCACACCTACCTACTGCAGGCAACCCGCTCCTTCTTCTGATTGAGTCCGAACTTGTCATCACCACAAATCTAAAAGGTACATTTATTTATGTAATTAGCTCATAGACTCATTAGTTATTCCTTATAAATGCTTAAATCTTGCGTTGTAGTTCAAGATAGAATTAAATTATGATGCTTGACAGATGTTTATGGTAACTACAATGGGAGTCAGAAGTTTGCAAAATGCTGTCTTTGCTGCTTGATGGATGAGAGTCACAAAAATCTTAATCCAAACCTTCGTCTATCAGCTTGCCAAAATGAATGCATATTTAAGAGTTCATTAACCAAATACACTCATTACAATCAACATTCTGCAACCTTGACAAGAATCTAGACTATTTTTTTTTACAGCTTTTGCATCTTTAATTTGCCTTTAAACCAAAGAATAATTGTCAACTTTTAATTAATTTCTCTTCCAACCTTCACACCTCACATTCTCAAGGCTGAGCCACATGACAAACCATTTTGCTGAACTGAATAAATCCCAGTTTGTCCACCAGTCTCATCTTTCTATAGCTTAAAGTAATGCCACCGCCATAACGAGGTGTCCAATGCCGAGATGCTACCAACACTACATACTGACCAACTGACCATTTCAAGTTCGCCTATATTGGACCAGTTATAAATATTCATACTCCCACTCCATGCTCATCACTGTAAAGGGCAAAGTACATATTGGTGGTGAATTATATATCCATTGAAAAGGTCATCTACCTCAACACCAATCTTTGATGAGTTATGGGGTTCGGCGATGGAAAAAGATTCCTTCCACGGGGGGCTTAATTTCTGCAAACGTGACGTAAACTTGTACATGTGCTGCACATTTAATTATCTGGTGTTTCGGATTATCAGCTGGCAACAGAAGAACCCGACATGTCTCATTTTTTTTGTTTTGTTTTTTATGAGTGTCTGACTAAATCGCTCTCTCCTTAATCCTCAACACCTCTCCTCATTGGAGAAGCTCTGTCCATTCTCCTGTGAATATCCATCCATCTCTCTCCCTCCCTCTGTCAGCCCACTTGTCTGCACCCTGCCTGTCTCTGCGGTGATCTCTCCCCAGGATGTGTCTTATTCTCAGCTCCCTTTGACAAGACATTGATCAGCACTGTGCATATCAGTCTGACAATTGTTGTATACACGCATGTGCACGCACATCTACCCTGCTGAGAAACACGCCGGAGACAGACGCAGCAGACTTTAAAGGAATAGTTTGAAATTTTAGGAAATATGCTTATTCTGTTTATCCTAACAGTGAACATGAAGCTGGATCCAGCAGCCAATTGGCATAAAGTTTATTAACCATTATCTTTTTTATCCGAGTCATGTCACCATAGCGATTTTGTCCTTTCTATGTTCCTAATAACTACTAATCAGATTAATTTACTAAATGGGTTTTCAACATCAAAACCTGCTGAGAAATTAGCTAGTAAAGACCGCAAAACGTAAACTGGTTGCTAGGAAACATCTCTCCAGCTTAATAAGACACAAATAATTTAGAAATGACATAATTTAAAAAAAAAAAGACACATATTACAGTTGCCCTTGTTCTATTTCAAGCAGTATATATGCAACTGAGACATAAAACGTCATAAACTTTGACCACTCCAGAGCGAAATTTTAAATGAGTTGTCATCTGTCTGCTCGGTGGCTTATACTCATACTCAACTCTTACCAAACCGCTAGAAGAAAGTGAACAGGGTTATTTCCCAAAATGCCAAAGTATTTCTTTTTTCGACATTCTCAGTCACCATCTCTGGCTCATTGGAGGAAAATTTCATCATATACACTGATTTTAGCGGAGGGTGTCATCTCTGTTATTAGCAAAACGAGCAAAATGCATCCCCCCTGGGTTAACCCATCTACAAATTACCTACTGTTTAGAGGTGGATAAAAAAATGCACTGTACAAGAACATAATTTCTCACAAAGATTGTTAGAGCAATACATAGTAAGGAACTAATATGCTAGTGAGGGCCTTTGCCAATTTCTCAATTGACAATTTCTGTTGTAAAGTTTTCTCATTGACCTGACTGCTTCCCTGCACTTGTCTATCTGGTGAAAAAGCAGCAGGTGCAATGAAACTGTGAGGGCAAGATCAGCGTTGAATTGGGTTAAATAATTTAGCTGATGGAAAAGATAATTAATGGGGAGTCAATAGCCAGTGTGGACGGGAAAAGTGTAAAGTGTGTTTGGGTGCGTGTGTGTGTGTGTGTGTGTGTGTGTGTGTGTGTGTGTGTGTGTGTGCGTGCGCATAAAGGAGGGGCACAGGTGAAGGGGAGAAGATCTCATCTAAAGGCTATGAAAGATTTAACAGCAGGAGAAGACAGGAATGACAATGTCTGTGAAGGCACGCAACAAACCAAGTCCCCCTAATTATATCTGGCATTTAACTGTCTGTCCTCTTTATCCTGCACCTTATACACGTCCTGTCAAATCAATAAATTGTGGAATAAATATCTTTATGGACTTGATCGGTCAAATGAAAGCTTGCAAAAGCTACTAAACAATGATGTATATATTTAAAGGCCTGTAAAAAAAAGCAGGGTTTTAAAAAGCTGTCAATATACTTCCTTAATGAATGTCAGTAAAGCTGAGCTGAAACTACTGATTCCAGTAAAAGAAAACTGTCATAAAATGAGACCATGACTCTTTTTTTCAAGTCTGATTTAACAACATATTGTCATAGGATAGGCTGATTGATTTTTCGCCATTACCTCATGATTTTTAATTTAAAAATCTGTCACATCTGTATATACTGTACTCTTACTTCCAGATCCAGACAGCAAATTATACGTTTTTGATATTAATTTGGTGGATTGTGTTGCCTTGGTTGAATTATGCATTTCAGATTTATTTTGGTAAGTAATCATTCATTTAAGTCATTGTTCAAGCCAATATGCCAAACATTGTTGTTTCCATCGTCAAATCTAAAGATTTGCTGCTTCTTTCAAGATTTTATAACCAAAAAAATTAAGATATTTTGGTTTGGGCTGTTGGTCAGGCAAAGCAATCAGTTGGAAGACTTAGACTCATAATTTATCAATCTTTCACTGAATAAAATGTTTATCAAGAAAAGAATCAGCAGAATAATCAATAATGGAGAAAATCATTAGTGTTGAAGCACCAATTTGTAATCTGCATCCGGGTCCAGATCTGCACAAAATATGTACTGCAACAGACAGTCAGCAGATGCTAGATGTTAAAACAAAAAGTAATCTTACTGTGATTTAAATTAAAATCTGTATCTGCACCAAAAACTAGCATGTTTTTTCTTGACTCTATAAACTTTCCACCAACAGTTTTCGATATGTCCAGTTACTCATCAAACAAATGGAGCAGGGAACACATGGGCAGCTCAGTGAAAGAGCTTCGGTCCAACCCGAGAGATTCTGTTGGTTTGATTCTGTTGATGCTAGATTGTATCCACTCTACATTAACCTTAGCCAGCAATCCCATCAGAGCATCCATCCCACTGCACTTCAGTTCATACTATTAACATCTGTTTAAATCCTAATAGCACGGATTATGATGTTGGTCTTGCTGACATCATAGGTAGCGCTGTGGCATTCACGTGAATGGTATCTTGTATGGTGCCATAATTGGGTCAAAAGTCACGCGCACGTAACTCTCTCTCACGCGCACGTAACACTCTCTCGCACGCGCGAAACACGTACCCCGCGCAAGCGGAAAAAAGTCTCCACGGGCGCAGACCAAGCTCCATGCGCCCAGTGTCTCACAAAACTGTCCTCTTGCGTGCGTGGAGCTCTGATCTACGCGCGTGAGGAGAAGACTTTTGACCCTTTGTGGGCGGATACCAGTGCTCGCCACAACCTCCCTATGATTGGCTGTCTGCGACAGCAAGAACTCACCCCCCACGTGGGATGCCACTTTATACAAGAGTCAGTTACTGCGCTCTAAGCGCCTACAAGACATGAGTTAGGAACTAACACCACAGTCCGTGTAGCAGCATTTACCACGATGCTAACAATCTCACTATTCTCTGGACGCACACATCTCCGAACACCACATGAACGCTACGATCTCTGCCTCTATGTCTCTCCACGACGCAGTCTGCCGTCAACATCGGAAGTCGAGCTTGTTGGTGCCAGCATAGAGCACAGTCCCGAAGCACCCTGCAGTTGATGAGTAAAACATAGTACCAACCGCAGCCCTCTCTACTGTGACAGGTGACATCATTTCCTCTCTTGTATACAGTGGCATCCCACGTGGGGGGCGAGTTCTTGCTGTCGCAGACAGCCAATCATAGGGAGGTTGTGGCGAGCACTAGTGTCCGCCCACAAAGGGTCAAAAGTCTTCTCCCCACGCGCGTAGATCAGAGCTCCACGCACGCAGGAGGACAGTCTGCACACGCGTAGCAATGTCTACGTGCGCGTAGAAGGCTCCTTGCGCGCGGAGACATTGCTACGCGCGCGCGCAGAGTGTTTTTTGCGCCCATGGAGACTTTTTTCCGCTCGCGCGGGGTGCGCGGGGTACGCGTTCCACGCGCGAGAGTTATGTGCGCATGACTTTTGACCCAATTATGGCACCATAATCTTGTTGCTGCACTAGTGACTCCTACTGGCTGACCTGAAGGCAGCTCGAACCTCACTGTGAAGTTCAGGCAGATGATAAGAGGCAAAAGGAAAAGCGATGACTTTTACGCCGGTCTGCTGCACTTCATTTGTCAAAAGTAGCATTAGCATGAGTTGTATCTTTGAAAAGAAAGCTGTGTCTCAGAGAGGATCTGCTCCTTGGTTCAACTCCCAACTGCAGACTTTAAAGCAAGCATCACAAAAGCTGGACAGGAAGTAGTATTCTACTAGTTTAGAGGATGCCAGGACAGCATATTATTTATCATTAATAGAGGAGAACAAGAACAACCCAAGGTTTCTCTTCAGCACTGTAGCCAGACTGACAGAGTCAGAGCTCTGTGGAGCCTTGTACTCCTTTAGCTCTGAGCAGCAATGACTTCATGAACTTCTTTGCAGATAAATATGTTACAATCAGACAGAAAAGTTGTCTCACCCTTCCTACAACTGTCACAGATGTATCATCGAGTACACTTGCTTTAGAATTGGCTGTAAGGCCTGATGGATATTTAGACTTCTCTCCTATACATCTCTCTGAGCTAATTTGAACAGATTCTTCATCTAAACCATCAACATGTCTTTTAGACTTTATCCCAACTAGACTGTTCAAGGAGCATTTATCTTTAATTGATTCTTCATTATTAGATTTGCTCAGTCTCTCTTCAGTAACAGGCTACGTACCACAGGCTTTTAGGGTTGCTGCAATCAAACTTTTACTTAAAAAGTCTACTCTTGATCCAGATGTTTAGCTAACTATAGACCTTTACCAAACCTCCCATTCTCTGAAAAATTCTGGAGAGAACTGTTGCAAATCAGTTACGTGAACATTTACAAATAAATAGCTTGTTCAAAGAGTTTCAGTCAGGATTCAGAGTGCATCATAAGCTTCAGATAATGGACTGGTCTCTATACTTGTTTTGTTGGACCTTATTTGACTGCAGTTATTTTTGAACAGGACATGTCCTTTAACTCACACACAAAACGAGTCTGAAGGACTTCCTTCTTTTACCTGAGAAATATTATAAAGAATGAGGAACATCCTGTCTCAGAGTGATACTGAAAAACTAGTCCATACATTTGTTACTTCCAGGCTTGGCTATTGCAGGATGTCCCAATAGCTCTCTGAAAAACCTACAGCTGATCTAAAACACTGCAGCGAGAGTACGGATGGGAGTTACAAGAGAGATCATATTTCTCCTATACTGGCTTCTCGTCATGGCTTCCCGTTAAATCTAGAATAGAATCCTTCTCCTGACATACACAGCTCTTAACAACCAATCTCCATCATATCTTAAAGACTTGATAGTACCATATTATCCTAGCAGAACTTTTCGCTCTCAGACAGCAGGCTTACTTGTTCTCAGAGTGGAAGGTAGAGCCTTCAGTTATCAGGCATCTATGCTGTGGAACCAACTCCCAGTTTGGGTTCAGGAGGCGGACACCCTCTCATCATCTATGATACTCTTATCATGCATGTTTGCCAATGTGTGTTGTATGCTTCCGTGTCACCAACTCCAACCATTCTCCCATCCTTCTCTTTCTCCCTCCCTCTCTACCTCTACTGTCCATCTCAACCCAGCCATCCAGCAACAGATGGGTCCACCCATATGAGCCGGGTTCTGCTCAAGATTTCTTCCTGTTAAAAGGGAGATTTTTCTTGCCACTGTCGCTTCAGGTCTTGCTCTTGGGCTTCAGGCACATGGATTCTGTAAGCATCTTGAGACAATCTGAATTGTAATTGGTGCTATTTGAATAATTTTAATTAAACTGAATTGCTTAAAACGAATGTTCGGTATGAGAAGAGACTTTGCGAGGTGAGCATTTAAAGTTGTAATTGTAGTAGCTGCTGCAGGAATAGGGAGGTCCTTATATTTGTTTGTGCTTCTCCAGAAACCCTGTGTTATGTCCACTGTACTCAGGACAACTCGGGTATAGTCACATTTACACGGTGAAACAGCGTCATCTGAAATCATCTGCTATGTCCTTTTGTGTTTCCCATATTTAAAATGTGAAACAATGCCACCGTGTGCTCTCAGTTTTCAATAGCTGAATTAATCTGCACTCACAGATACAGAAAGGTTGAATTGGCCCTTAACATGCAGATACCTTAGTTGTATCTGCATCTGTCCTGCTATACAATGTCAACTATCAAATGAAAACTAAACTCTGTTGCTCTGCCAATTTCTTCCTAGCACACTTATTTAGAATCTTCTCAGCTGTAGATTCACTAAAGCAAATCAGCGAACAGCAGCCCAGCACGGCGAGGGTCTGCAGAAACATATTGCTGTCAGTTCATGTACCGTGTAAATTATGTGTAGAGGAAACTGTGGTACCATCAAAGCCTTGTAACAACGCAAGCCCTGTTTTTTCCTTCTTTTCTGGTAATCCCCAGGACATCACTCTTCTGTTCTGCAGCACACGTCAGAATCAGAGCTCCTCAACAGAGTGAGGGCTTAGTACTTCAAGCTTGTCACGGTTCTCCAGATGGAAGCATTCAAGGCTTTTTCCAGGCATTTGTACTTGTTTATTTATTAGTGTTAAAGTCAGAGTTCCTCAGAGGACAGTAGCCAGCTGTTGCATTTTGGCTTTGTTCCACTGAGACGTGGAGGATTGTTATCCTGTTGATCGCTTGGCTGTCACTCTCTCTCTCTTTGCAAGCTGTATACAAATAATTGCTTTCCATGTAAAGCAGTTCTTTACCCACCTCTGTTCCTGCTTTCATCCTGTCTGTTTTTTCCTCTTTGTCCTCCAAAGTAAATCACTGACTTTTGGAATGTTTTCAGATTAAATTGTGTTTTTTAACTGAGCATTACTAGTTCTCAGCATGAGTCATTCTACTTTAATTTTTCTCTCAGAAAACAGAATTTTGATTCGGTTAACCATGTGGAACCTTTGCTTTAGACTTCTTTGTCTAAAGCTTCACTAGGATGTTCTCAGTGCTTTGTTGTTAAAATTGTGTTTTGACCGTGGCAGTCAACACCTGTACAGAACAATCCATTCCTCTTCAATAGCGCTGTAATATCTTTGGAATTCTGCAGTTGTTATTTTAACTATTTGACTACACCGGTTCTGACGTTAATGAAATCAGCGTTTTCACCAAAATGTCACCTTTTCATCAGCTCTTAGTTGCTAGTGCCTTAATAAAACAAAATCTTAGTTATGCTTTATGTCTGCAACTGTTTTGAAATGGTTTTAAGAAGGCAAATCATGTTGCTGAGCCAACAGGGGAAGAAAACAGTTATAGGAGTCAAGGGTGAATGCAAATGACATATCTTGCTATTTCATAGTTTGAAGAGCTTAGTTTATGTTGTACTTACGTGCATTGGTTGTACTGTATCAAACTCTGTACATGACTGTATGAAGGATTTTCATTGACGTTTTTAAGTTCATTTTGCAGATAAGAGTTTGTGTCAAATTGTCGTTCGTTAAAGTTTAGAGGAACACTTCAGAACACCTTGACCACACTCACCTGCCCGTTCTTCTTCAGGTCGGCCCACATGCTCGTCCCGTCGCCGCCTCTCATCAGGACGTGGTAGGTGAAGTAGTAGATGCCAGGCAGAGGGCAGGTGAACTTGCCAGTACTCGGCTCATAGTAGTTCCCTACATTGGTCACCACGTCATCAAACTTGAGTATCTCACTCCCTTCGTGTTGTTTGCGGAGGCCGGCGTAGAAGGCGATTTTAGGACTGTAGAAGGAAGAGCCATAACCGCCGGGTCCAGGTCCCGGTGGACCAGGCGGGCCGGGCTTACCGGGCTCTCCTGGGGGCCCCTTAGGACCTGGAGGACCAGGAAGTCCGGGGCTCCCTCTGAAGCCCTGTTTGCCCCTGCGGTTGGGGAAGTCTGGGGGTTGAGGGGAGACGGCTGTCAGCTCTCCCTGTGGGGGGGTGAAAGTGTCACACACCATCTTGCAGCTCCCGAGCATCTCGTAATGCGTGCTCCCTCCCCCCGACCCTCCCCCCTTGGTGGTGTGGACCAATAGGGGAATCGCCACCAGCAGGACCAGGACCATGGCCACGCCAACTCCAGCCCCGATGACGCGTTTCTTGCGGCTGAGCCGTGAGGCGGCCAGCGTGAGGAAGTCCTCCTCCCCTTTAGCTGGAATGGTTGTGCCGGCCAGGCTGAAGTCTGGGTAGAAGGTAACTATTGAACTGAGAAGATGGAGGAGGGAAATTTGTGATTTTGCGGGGACAGAGGATGAAAATGTGGGACTGTTGAAGGACTGGGAAAGTCTCAGACAGGAGCAGGAGAAAATCAGAAGTGGGGTGGAGAATGACAAATAGGTTTTTCCATTTCTTGGCGTTCAGGTTTTTTGTATCCTTTTATTTGTCACTTTCCTCTGATTCACCGTGTCTCACCCTATCTAAAGACAGTTCACCAAATACCATAAATATTTCTAATTTCGTTGTTAAACTGCTTTTTATTTTAATCCAGCTCCGTAGTTGTGGAAGCTCCAGTGAAAATCCTTCGGTTGCTCAGGCGGAGAGCTGTCAGGTGGGGTCTACAGTATTCCCACAGGAGTTCATCTCACCCACCACATACAGGGGAAGGGCGCTTTGCTTGTCTGTCCAGGAATGAGAAGAGAAGTACAAGGAAACTGTTAAATGTCTGCTCTTTTCTTTCTTTTTTCCTCCCTGCTTGTGTTTTGCTGATGCGATTTATCTCAGAGATCCATTCCTCCATTTAAACTGCAGATGTCTTAGAACTCATAAAAAAGCAAAATGTGAGAAAAAGAGCGTTGAATGTGTCAACTCTAAAACATTTCATCGACGATACACACTGATTTCCCATGATAAAATGCTTTAGTATCCAAGCAAATCTGTGTATTTCTGGCACTCCAGAAGGAAACAAAGACACATCTACACACATGGTGTATACTAACATAGCAGTACATTTTTATGCTATATCACATATTAAATTTAAAATAGAGAAGACATTTAACAAATTAGAAACTTCATTTTGCAATTAATTGATATTTAGATAAGTGCTGGGTCAATTAAACATGAAGAAAAAAGCAACAGGAGACAGATGGATTATTCATTATTCATATTATTTATATGCAGCCCTTCCAGTCTCTTTAAATAGCTTTTACATTATTCATAGGAGTAAAGAGGAGGGGAGCATCAGGAATACAACAGACAAAGTGGCTTCAGAGGTACGTGTTGATATTATAACAGGCCGACAAGATCTACAAGTTTTTTTTTAACAGATACGACGCTTAAAGTATTTCTTATTTAATTAATTCTCTTTTAATTTCTTAAATTGTAAAAACATGAAATAGCGATTTCGAAGGAAAACTTTTGGCGAAGTCGTGCAAAAAAAAAGACGAAAGAGCTATGAGCTTACCAATGTACCAATTCTTCCTCTTTTATCGTCCTTTTCTCCCCGGTGTTCAGTGTCTTTTCATGCTGCGGGTTCAGATGGAAACGCCGTTGAGGGAAAAAAAAAAAAGAAAAAAAAGAAAGAAATCCTCCACAGACGGAGCGCGTTCAGGGGCTCATCGGCTGAAGTTGCGCTGCGGTCCAAAGTCAGCTGGGTTCACAAACACTCACAAGTACAGCCTCGTTTCAACTTACAGCGTCTCATCCAGGAGTCCTGCAGCGTCCTGGAGGCTCCGGGCAGTCCGAGGCAGACACGGAGGAAAGAAAAAAAAAAGTGATGATAATGCAGTTTGGTGTCAGTTCCAATAAAAAATAAAAAATAAAATAAAAATCACATGTTCTGACGAATAACTTGTGTAGACTTTCGCCTTTTTGTAATAAAATCCCGGCGCACAGCGACTTTATTTGCAGAGCAACAGTTCACTCACTTGTTGTTTTTTTCGGTCCTGCTTCTTCTCCCGCCTCAGCATCTGCCTACTACAGCAGCTCCCCCCGCCCTCTGCCACACACACACACGCACACACACACACACATACACACACACCGTCCCATCCTGCATGTGACCTTTTCACAAATCAAACGACTACATGTGTTTAATAGTTTAATCAAAGCTTGTCGTTTGCAGTTTAAATATTGACAATTTATTTGGCACAGATGTTGTTGAACTATTCAGTCCACCGAAAATACTTCTAATAATATCAACTGTGCATCTGTGATTCCTATTTGACATTGCACAGATCTCAATTACATTAAGTGTGACTTTTTAAATTCCTGTCTTGGATTTACATTAAATATATTTATCTGACCAAAACAGCAGGAAATGATTAGGAGAACCGTAGCCCTGCTTAGCTAAATAAAGATTTTCAAGTAGAGTAAGATGTAGCTACTTGTGGAGCTGTGTTTGAGAGAACAGCAGGTGTGAGTAGACTGAAGTGTAAGCTGCAAAACGTGGGCTTACAGATGTGAGACTGAAACGCATCATGCAGGCGGGCCAAGTGAAAAGATACAATGAAAGGAGGCGAGTGCTGTTTTCAGCCTTCTGTTGTCAATGTCTGTGTTTTTGTAGCTTTCAGACCTCGTTAGAGATGAAAGATGTATTGCCACTGACATCTCCCCTCCTCCTCCTCCTCCTTCTCCTTCGTCTCCTCCTGCTCTCTTTCTTTTCCTTTCTCTCTCCCTCATTTTTACGTTTTTAGCATCCACAAATTAATTAATTCTCAGATTTGACATTTTCAGTGTCGGAAAGCTTGTTGCAGGGCATTAAAAATACATTTCTTTCTGTTTTCACCTGAGAACTACACCTGTCCTGATATTCCACGTGGCTAACTGTTGTTAATCTCACTTACACTTGCAGTAAAAAAAAAATGTTGATTTGGGTGCATTTACACAAAAAACTGCCAAGTAAAAGCGTTTAGATGCTCCCAGTCCTAGTGTACTCGTATGCACTGTCAGTTCTGCTCCTTATTTATTCATCTCCCAACTTTACTGAGCTGGAGAGTGTAGCAGATATTGAATATGGATCAATAGATCACTCCCCAGGATGCATACTGTCAGCCGACTGAGCCCTCAGGCAGATGCCAAGCCTCTGGTCACATTTGCATTTGGAGATAGAAAATAACTACTGCTTGTCAGAAAGTGGGAAACAGCGTGGTCTTTACATTTTTACAAAATTGGGAAATTAAAAGTATAGAGGCTGGAGAACTTTCTGCATCTGTCAACATAGGATTTAGCAGTATCCTCTCCATCTGTATCAACATCCACATGAGCCTTGGTGTGCTTCTTTATATGCCTTTATGGCGGCTATGTGAGCACCTACATGCATACATATGTGCACACATATACATATAATTTACATGTGGGCTCTAACACACCGGTGAAGCCCTCAGTGGCTCCCTGCATTTAAATTATTATGGCCAAGAAGGAACGACAATTTAGAGAGAATGAGGTTTTTAAAGCCCTATAAAATATTAACTAACCCGATGAATGTAAGCTGTGAAGCGATAATATCTCTCCCTGACTGTTTCCTTGTGATATATGATGTCATGTTCGTGTCTGCATTGGATCATCCTCTCCTGTGCTTAATTAAGCCTCAGGTTTACAAGAAAAACACGTTGGATATTTTGTTTTCTACACTGAATTTTAGCCGATAAAATATTACTCAATAATTGGCTATGAACCCAGTTACGTCACATCTTTTACATCTCTTGGCATTGGCTCTAATATCTTCCAGTTTCTGACCTCCAGGAGTCTGAGCTGCTGAAATGTGACTGATGTAAAGGCTGTGCATAAGACTATGAGCTCTGAAGTCCAGAGCGTTACAGGATTAAGTCTCAGCTCGGACATGGCAGTTGTTAGTTAACGCATTGGTCCGCTGACCCAAACCTGTCAATAAGCCACTGTGGGATTCCCCAAAAAACTGAAGCCAGCCAAGTCCACAGTAGCTGCTTGTAATAAAGGCATATTTTCTAGATGAGAAAAATGGTGTCTTTGTATAGCATTGCTCCATGAAAATTACAAGGGAAATCTGGTTGCACAAAATCTTAAATTTGCTTCTAATAGCTTTACAGTCTGTACTCTGTATGATGTGTTTAATCCTGAAATTTAAAGTAATCTGAGGCAGCATCTATGCAAGAGGTGTCCCACATACAGACAGTAAATAGAAACTACTATATGAGTCAGAATGACAGCACTGAGTAAATAAAGTGTGCAAATATATAGAGATTGAATCAGAGAATTCATCGAGCAACTTTCATGTCATTAAGGACAAATACCTCAACCAAGACTTAAAACAAACAGTGAAATGAAACCACTAGACACACAAGATCCAAACTCAGTGATACCATCCACATGCTGGGAAAGAGACAAGATATTTAATTTAATTTCATGACAGATTTTCAAAATTTGAGATATAGTATTATCAAATTTAAGATGAAAAACCGCAACATGAAAACCACCTGCCTAATATAGTGCTGTTCCCCTTTGTGCTGCCAAAACAGCACAACATTGTCTTGCGGTATCTGGCACCTGGAGGTTGGCATCAGATACCTTTGGTGGTGCCTATGGTAGGGTGTACTTGGTCTGTGATGATGTTTAGGTAGACATGTCTTAGAAACATCTACATGAATGCCAAGACCCAAGGTTTCCCAACAGACAGTGGCATCATAACTAGATGATCAATATCGCTGAGCTTTACCTGTCGGTTTTAATATTGTGTCAGATTGGTGCAGACCTATGTTTTTGAAATGTATTTGCATTTACTGTATGTATGGGTAAATATTTTGAAAGCATGAGAATGCAAGGAATTCAGAACACACTGTAGTGGACTGTTTCATTTGATGATTATTTACAGCTATGTGCAAGTTCATTTGTGAGCTTTCAAATCTATCTCAGTCTTCATAAGCAGATGAGATCTCAGTTAGCATCAAGAAACATACAGCGCCCTCCATAATTATTGGTTATGGTTAAGATGTATTGAAAGCCTTAAAATAAATACAATTTTTATTGCAGAAGCATACCCTCACTCTGAAAATTGTAGAAAATCTATTATAGGAGAGGATTAGGTGCTGTTTTGTTGGAAAAAGGGGGTTGTACAAAGTAATAACATCAGGAGTGCTAATAATTGTGGCGCACATGATTTGATGTAAAAGAATTATTTCTTAATGTGTGATTTTTTTCCCCCCACTGAATAAATGCACTTGAATTAAAGGTTGTATTTTCCTCTTTTTTCCATTGTGGTCCTATATTATTTAGAAAAAAACTGAATTTATTAGAAGCTAAAGAACACATCTTAATCAGGGGTGCCAATAATTATGGAGGGCGCTGTATATGAAACTGTAGTCACATGCTGATTAGATAATGGTTATAACAATTATTATACTCAGAAAAAAATATTACAATACACATGTTTGTCCTTTTAGTTTAAAGATAGAAAAAATCAACTAGATAAACAAAACAAATTCTAAATATAATATCATAAAGTTAATATGTAAAGGTGAACCTGTCAGGTGAAATAGTCTGCAGTTATGTAGCAGCACTTCAAGAGCTGGTGGGAATTCTTCGTCTTGCTGCAGTTTGAACTCGGATCTCTTCAGGCCAGTGGCTTCTACCTCTGGATTTCTAAAAAAACAAAACAAACAAAAAAAACAGGCTCAACATGCTGGAATGACTTATTGTGGCTGATTCAGTCAGGTCTCCAAGAAGCCAGCACAGTGAGACAGATAAGGCTGGACAGAGGTAATTTACCAGCAGGATAGTCCCTCTGTCTGTTTAGAACAATCAGTAAAACCAATCAGGGCATGAGCACGGAGTCAGCATGTGATCACAGAGGTTACCGTGGTATTAACCAGCTCATTCAAGGTGGAGCTACTATCAACACAGTGGGACTCAAATACGAGCCATGTAAGTGGCAGTGGAAAGGGCTTAACCTGACCTGCAATCTCACAGGTCAGACAGTGAGCGGGAAGGAGAGAGTGAAGGGAAAAGGATGGAGAGCTGGTGAGGGTAATGGAAATGTAGGGGTCACAGCATTACATCAGCAGTCACATGCAGCTGTTGAACATGTGTGCTGTATTTTCACTCAGTGGAAATTGTAATTAACATTTTTCTGCATGGAATGGAGAAAACCTACAGCGTTGACTTTTTAAAAAAAAAAAATGCAACATATGTTTATATTTACCTGACAGGCACCTCTTGGGACTACCAGGAACTTTATATAAAGTGTAAATAAAGTGACACTGTAAACTCCCTTGTGGTGAAGACCCACTCAGGGCAAACAAATACTACGTTCTCCACTTTTCACTGTGAGTAGATCAGTGTTGGCAAATAAATGACCTTCAGTGTTCTCCAACAATTTCTGTGACTATGTACAAGAAATTACCCAAATAAAACACAAAATGAACAATTAAATACATTGAGTATGTCAGTACCCCTTCCACAGCACAATGTCAGTCCTTTGTGCACTACACAACTGTTGCTACTAATCAGTTGTATGATCTAATCACTGTGGTCCAGGCAATGTTAAAAAAAAGGGGGGGAGATTTACTTAAAACTAAGTAGAATAAACTACTGACTTTTCACACATGACTTTCCCTCACATCCTGGTGTCAGAACAATGACTTGCTCCTCAACACCAGCAAAACAAAGGAGCTTGTCATTGTCTTCAGGAAACACAAGGACACAACACATCCCAGTCTGGTGATCACTGGAGGTAGAACAGGTGGGAAAGTTCAAGTACCGAGGTGTTCATTGCAAAGACTCTTCTTCCTGAGGACCCTCTGAAAATTTGGGCTCCCACAAGAACTCCTCACTAACTTCTACTGTTGTACCATGGGAAGTGTCATGAGCTATGGATGCACAGCGTGGTTCTCCAGCTGCCCCTTAGACGAGAGGGAAAAAACTGAGAGGAAAAACCAGTAGCGGATCACTAAGACTGCATCAAAGATCATCAGTGCTCCTCTCCCACCCCTGGAAGAAATATACTCTGTCCGGCTGAGGAACAGAGCCGTAAAGATCAGGTCAGACAAAACACACCCCGGACGATGTGTGTTTTTACACCCTCTCCTATGGCAGGCTCAAGTAAGGTCACGAGGGCATGGACAGAAAAACTTAAAACGGCTTTTCCCCCAGGGCTATGAAAGCCATGTTGTAAACCTGAGCTGAACTTGCACTTTACACCTTATCTATCTATCTATCTATCTATCTATCTATCTATCTATCTATCTATCTATCTATCTATCTATCTATCTATCTATCGTAAATGGGCTATGTGATACAGACTGAAAAGGGTCATGTGATCAGCTGACGGCCCTCACCGTCAGCCACTAACTCTCTGATTTCCATCAGGACACCATCCAAGACAACAGAGAGACGTCATAAAACACTATGGCATGACGCTGTGTTCCATTACCTCCAAACTTGTATGACAGAGCTGGAAATGAGGTTAGAGTTAGTTGTATTCCAGCAAGAGTTGGGAAATGAAATGCTCACCTCCAGGAAAACCTTTGTTTTCCGGTTAGCCAATGTCAGCAATTTTACTCGATAACACACTGCCGTGCGATAACCACGCCGTGCATCCATAGCTCTGTCATCACATTTATGTTGTCAGCATCAAGCGGGCATTACAGGACATGAATCTTAAGGCTTTTCTGCTCATTTTCAACATTCTGCAGTGTTGCTGGTGTCTGTTTTAGATGTTCTACTGAGGACACCTCTGCAAAGTGAGACCATTTTGAGACTCCTCACTGCTTCCTTAAAGCCCCACTGTAGTGGTGGGAGTTCAGTACAGGGTTAAGAGAATAATGATAAGGTTGCAGTCAGGGTTAAATGTTCAGGATTGCAAAGGCAGCAGCGAATATACCTCGTAAGTGTAAAAAAATCAAACCTGTGTAAAAAAAAAAAAACCTGTGTACGTCCACGAAGCCAGCTGCTGTTGTACATCCACCTCTGTTTGTGTGCACATCTGATTATGGTCCTTGATTGCGAGTGACAGTGTGCAGATTGAGTTGCACAGCCTCTCTAATTCTCTCTATTAATGAGTTGCGCTCCACACTGCTGCCCCGGACCCCATCTATTAATCACAATTTGTCATCTGTCTTGCCACACCCGCCCTCCTCCCCTCGCTTCCCCTGCTCTCCTCCCCCTCCTGTCCAAACCACATTATCCCTCTTCTACCTGTCCCATTCCTTCCTTCTCCTGATTCCATCTCATCCCTTTATCACCTACTGACTTACTTCTCCATTGATTATCAGCTCAACACTCGTCTCTCCATTCTGCTGCATCTCTATACATTCTCCCTGCTCTTGTTCTCTGCACCTGTTTCCTTTCCTGCCGTTTACTTGCATCTCCATCTTCAGCTCTTGCGCTCGTTTTTTTCCCCCTTTGCACTCGTGTCTTGCTCTCCTTCCACGGTGTGGTCAAGCATACAGAGTGGCTTTCCCCCTGAAATCCACATTTTAATTCCACCAGCACTCCAAGGTTAAGTAAGCCCTCTTACATTGGTAAATAATGATTTATCACTCCAATTCATACATATCCGTATTGCTGCTCTGTAATTAGACATTTTGCAAAATTACTAAAAAGCTCATTTGAAAGAAAACTTTCCTTCTTTTTCTCTTTTTAAAACACATTAGTTATGTTTGTGAGGGCATAAACTGTGAAAAGCTTGTAGATTTAATGATGTTTGTGGCTCAACCGTGTGATAAAACCGCTGTACAGTGTCACTGTAACCATGACTGACTTTTTGTGTGAATAGAATTCGAGTGCCACAAGAGTAAAGTTCATTACCTGTGGATGAAATGTAGCAACTAAATCCCTACAGAGCGACTGTGTAAGAAATCCTCCACACCACACTGAACCTTAATTAAAGCTCTTGTCTGTCCCAACAACCTGCTGCTCCCACCAGGAAACCTGTTCTCTGAATGTCTGCAACATGAGAAACTCAGAATGAGACCACATAGAGAGAAGAGACACACACACCTGGAACAGACGTGAAGCAGCAACCTAGAAATGTTTTGTGGTGAAAGTAATACAGTGACACATGTTGGGTAACTTCTTGACTTTATAGGAAAACAGTGGCGTTTTATTCTCCATGCAAGAAAGCCTCTTAGCAAGAGGTCTACATTTAGAAGACTCACTATGTCACCTAAAACTCTGAGATGGATCTCGTGATCTAAAAAACCTTGGCATTTTCCAAGACTACGAGCTTAAAAAAGACGATGAGGAGATGCATGAAACCTTGGACCTTTTGGTTTTTCACCTTTTGATCTTGTCTGTATTCAAATTAGAGTTTTAATTATTGAAAAAGATGAATGGGGTCCTAACACAGGGCTAAATGTAACAGACCTTTTGCATTGTTCCGTAGAGTTGAGCAGGTCTGGATCTGGTTAATTTCCCACATTGGAGATGAGTGTTTAGATATGTTTTTCTCGAGATTTTTGGCAAAGAGTGGTTTAGCAGCATGTAGCAGATGTCTTTATCGTACTTGTTCTTTAGTTAATAAACTGAAAGTTCCAAAATCCAATGGCCTATTAGCTTTAGAACCACCTTGATGCAAGCTGTATTCATGCAACAGTATTCATCTATAGTATATTGGTACAATTACATCACATTAAAACTAGGGCTGTCAAAATGAACGCATCAGTGTAGATTAATCCATCATCATGATTAATCTGATTTGAAAAATTTAACGCAATTAACCAATCTGCATGTGTTAAAATTGAAAATGAAACGTGATTAATATAGATGAAAAATTAATGTTGTTTAATCGCAATAATCTGAGTAAAAATGTCAATCGTTTGACAGCACGAATTAAAACGGACTTTTCTCAGCAAATTTTACTGATAACATCCATCTGTTACAAATACCTGTGCCTATGAGGTAGGTAAGTTGAAACATTTCACTTCTGACAGTTTTTGGTGGAACTTGTAGAAGAAAAGAAGAAATAAACTGTGTTTACTACATAATTCATAATTTACTACATAATTCCTTATGCGTTCATTCATAGTTTTGATGCCTTCAGTGAGAATCTACAATGTTAATAGTCATGTAGTTATAAAATTCATTGCTGTCTTGCAATTATGACTGTACAGCAAGTAATGACTAGCCTAGCTGCGCTAGACAACCCACGGCAACGAATTTAATTCTCTGCCAGGTTGGGTCTAGTTACCCTCCATAAGGCTCGAGGCTGGATTCTCCTAAAACTGGCCGGACCAATCACCATGAAATGTAGAGTCAGAAGGCGGGCGTAACGAAGTGACGACAGAGGCGTGACGATTCTGACAGAAACAACCGGCGCACAATAAACAGTTATCTTTCGACTCGGCTTTGGCCGCAGCCCTTAAAGCTTTGAAGCTAAAATTCAACTTGAAAGATAAACAAAGGACGGCACTGAAGTGTTTCATTGAGAAGAAAGACATATTTGGACTTATGCCGATGGGATATGGCAAATCCTTAATATACCAGTTGGCTCCGCTGGTTGGGAAGCTAATGGGACTTAGCCACAATCCGCCGGTGCTCTCGGAACTACGTCAGCCTATTCGTTACGTTGATTGGTTGTATACCTACCCAATTGCTGCAGAGGGATTTGATAGACAACCTTTTAGCCCGCCTCCCTCCCTGTCGAGCTTCCCTAGACCCTTGTGCCGTCAGAAACATGGGTGTAGCATGGCTAGGCTAAGTAATGACAACAATTACAACAGAGTCTGTACGCTAATTTGTTACACTAAGTATTCCTGTGACTACTGCTGATTAGACAGATCAAACTTAGACAGACAAAACCCTAGTGGTGTGTTGAAATGTGTGTACACGGCATGTGTGAGCAGGTTTGACACATCCACTGTTGAGAAACACTGTGAGGGGAATATGGGACAGGAAGTGTCTGCTTCTTATTGCAGTTCTCTGAAAATGAAGTGAAATATTCGGCATTATGGTGCATTTATTTTTCAAGTCTTTGTTTTAACAACCTCAATTTGAAAAGAAAATTAAACTACATTAGCACACAAAGACAAACTGTGAAAAATGACACCCAAATACTGGCAGCTGATAGCAAAGTGATGACAGGGTGTAGAAAGAAAATGAGGTAATTATTATTTTATTTAACTTTTATTATCAAAAGTACAAGAATACATTTTTCTCTCTTTGCATATAAATGAATACAAAAACACAAAAAAATGCAACTTTATAATGATTCATAATAACATCCAGTATGAACAACAGTATAACACAGTCCAAACACAAGTTACAGAACAGAACAAATAAATACACTGAATTAATTTTAAAAAAAATGAAAAACAAAACAATACATTTTAAAATCAAATATTAGTCATTTTCTGTCATCACTACTAACCAAACCAGCTTTTTCAATTAAAATAAACTTTACAATCATTTATGTTACTAATGTACAGTGTTTTTATGTGCATTTTTAACAAAAATATTACTGAACTACTTCCTTTGATCATCATTTTGTTTTCATACTGTGCAAAGTTCCTAGCTAGAAAAGTTGTATGCCTGACTAGTGCAAGTACAGTATTGAGTAGATTACTGTGTTTATTATTTTAATTTTGTTGAATTTCAAAAACCAGACCCACTTAGAGTTGTCACCCAAACCCATATCACAATACGGGCAGTTTTGGACCACTTCTGTCAAACAGGGAGGAGAAGGATTATTCACAGTAATCCCCTTTGTTGACATTTTTTATTATTCTGGTGCAGGATGATGCCTGTTGACACCCGTCTATGTCTGATTTTATAGGCAATTAGTGATGGTTGATTATTTCCTAAGTGCAGATACCTTGCCAAATATGTTGACACATTATTGTGTAGCAGCACTTTTGCTTTGAAAATCCTGGAAAAGCTAAAAATGTGGATATTGATGATTTTTCAAAAGATGAATATTATCTTTTGACTGGAGGGGACCAGATTCACCAGCTTTTTATTGCATAACTTGACAGCAAATCTAGCACGAGTTTCATCTTGTTCTCCTGATATTAATTGGAAGCGTCACGTTATCTGTGCTTCAATCACACTGGATGCCTTTTCGTCAAACCGTCTGACCGATGCTACTTTTATTTTCATTTTAACGAACATGCTGAAAAGCACCATAATTGCTACAGACTGTGTCCAGAATGATTCATCTCATGTCCACTGTGTCAGTTTACTCAAAGAGCACCGTAAGTTGCAATGATAAGTATAGTCTTATAAGTAAAATGTGATTAAACTGATGTAGCATACCTGAAAGTTATGCAGAGGTCTTGCTATTCACCATTTCCGTGGTTGTTGTGAACATTCCAGTATTGAATTGTGGGAAATAGTAATCGAGGTATTTTGATTCACACTGGCGATTATTTCTGAAATAAGCACGACATCTGTGTACTTTAATACATTTTGGACCAATCAGCGGACTATGTACATACTTTATTTTAATTTTTATATGACTTTGTGAACATTTTCCTTCATTCAAAAGCTGCATAATATCAGAAAAAAAATGATTTAATTTTATTTCTTTCTCACCACTGATGCAGAGGGGATGCTGTTCTGCATTTCCCTGTTGCACTGTGGGAAACAATATACTATTCAAATCCGTAGTGGAGACTTTTTCATAAATCAGTTCAACATCTGAGTGTTTTTCTGCAATCTGCATATTTTTGCACGTACGCGCAACATTTTGGCCCAATCAGTAGACTATATACTGCTAGTATAATCACACAGTTTCCATGCTAACATTAGCATTTAGCTCAAATCACTGTTGTGTGCAGCCTCAACCGCCAGCATGACTGTGGACTCTTGTTTCAGGTCGAACAGTTTCAGGGTCACATTCGTTTAAGGTACATTGACTTCCCAGGTTATTTCAGATAAGCCACCTGCCCAGCCAATCTTACACTGCATCACATCCAGCTACAGTATATAGATGTAGATATTTGTACTAAGATGACCAGAGGTGATATGGAGGAATTTAATCTGATATTAATTTGTGAGAAGCTGTGAGGAGATGCAGCCTTCAGACTCCTAAGATAGAAACGATGGAAACAGCCATTTAAACCCACCAGATTGCCACCAAACCCGCAGCCACACATCTCACGCCCACAAAACGTCCTGAGATAATTCGGCAGCTGTGTAAGCTGGTCACGGTTCTCTCAGTGATGAGAGGAAATAGATCTTGCAATGCTATCTGGTGGCTCCAAGCACGTTTTATTCCACAGTGACAAACCTGCTGTGGTCTGGGGCCCTTGTCTTTCTCTGCACTGCAGCTACTTCACAGTATTTCTTTCACAGTTTACAAATACTTTTTTTCCAATGGACTGTGAATGTAGCAAAAAAAAAAAAAAAAATCAGTCCAGAGGAGTGGAGTTCAACATGGAGCAGGATGCAGAGGGGGAAAAAAACAAAAAGAAATGGAACACAGCAACCCGTGACGAAGGACAGAAAGACAGCCGGGTTGGAAGAGAGCACGAGGGATCATCCAGTAGGGATGACAGGGGCAACAGAGAGAGGAGAGAGAAGGAGGGAGAGATAGTGAAGCGAGACATCGATGACCTTCTTTTAGCTCTTAAACCATGCTGTTCATGCCATCGCATCACTCAGAGACAAGAACACCTCCTATACCCTGCTGCTGCGACATGAACATGACAGGGCTGTCTGATATACTGGACAATGCTCTCTAATACACACAACCACTCGCACAGATGCACACACACTTTTTCTTCCCGAGGCTCACTGTGATTACATCTACAGTAAAACATCCCATTTTCATGTATTCCTAATTCAACTTGCCTCATTAGAACAGGTTCATGTGTGCTGCAACATGGTGCATAGAGACTCTAGACCGTCTTACAAACATCCGTATCTTGCTGTAATTGGCCACTACATGTTCCACACCCCCAAAAACATACATGCAAACTGTGTGGCAGCTTTTAAACCAATGTATTTATGTGTGTTTTGTAATAACGGACATTCAGCACAATTGGGGATAAAATTAAGTGTGTAAGACTTTTAATAATAATTTGTCCATATATTGTTTGAGTGAGTATGTTTTTCATTCTCAAATGGATGCAGTTCTTCTGCACATATCCTTCCATTTTTCATCAGTTCATGACTCAACATCACATTTTTTTTAATATAGTTGTGAGATTTCGCTTAATTGCAATTCGGGAGCGTGATAGTTGTTTTAACCACTGTCTGAGAGTTGGACTTTGTAGGTTTTCCCAGAACTCTGCAGCAGAGAGCCAAGAGTCATGACATTTAGCCTCTCCACCACTCCTGCTCTAGCCTTTGTAACACTCTCGTTCAGCATTTCTCTCATTGGTCTCTCTGGAAAAAAAAAAAAGAATAGAAACATATTTCTGGGGTTTGCTTTCCATATTCTTACACAAATCAGCATCCACCACAGTTCTTTATAGCAGCTGTTGAATAAAACTGAAACTTTTGTGATTTCTGGCATTACCTTGTTCACTATCTATAATAATTATGGGGGGCTTGTAGTCCCCCAAATCCTGACAATGTCATAATATTAAATGCTTGTTGTCAATGCACATCATATCAATAACAAGGGGATGGTGGGGACCTCCTCCGCCTTCTAATGGGCTCAGTAGTCACATTATCATCTGTTATGATGAGTGGTAGGCAGATAGTAACACCGATAAAATTGCCAAACTCTAGCAGCCATGTAAATAGGTGCAGTCATTACCAAGGGAACATTTAAATTGAAGCTTTGTAGTTTGTGCTAAATGCGCAAGGTGTATTTTAACATAGCAAATTATAATTCTTTTCGAACCAAATATTTTAGGTGCTTATACCGAACCAGACAACAAGTAAGCAAGTGAAAGCTTAAGTCAAAAACAGATTCAAGTTAAAAAAAAAATACTACTGTGATAATGATAGCCTGAAGTGTTACTCAAACTCAGGTCTCCTCGCTGATGGTTCCTCTTTTGTAAGTGCAAAATGGCTGCTCCACTCCCATTACATGTGCATCCACAGACTGAGCCTACTAGAAGGTAGAGGAGGTCCTATTTTCTGATATGTATGGGAATTATGTGCAGTGATAACAGCCATTTAATGGAGGTGATAGCATCCAAAGTGGGTCAACACAATGACTGTATAGGAGCCGGACATACACTATATCAGAGCTGAGATAGGCAACTGTCCCATCTATGTTGCTTGTCCCGGTAAGGTTTGTGTAGTGAGCATAGAGACTTTGTAGAAAAGATGGCCGTAGTGTATAAGTCTGAAAGGTAAAGCCAATGTGTAAGATGCTAAACCTGCATTCTACTGAACATCCAGCAGGGGATGACTCCTCCAGTACCTAAAATAAATCAGATTGTATAGAAGTCTATCAGGAAATGACCCTATACTTCTCCCTTGATCTGTTACTTCCGTAAATATTTTCATAATAAGTTTATTGTCTCAGTATCTGGTTTCAAGTCTCTGTCAATACAGCATTATGTTTTTTCTCATAAACTATGGTGCCGTTTAGAGTAAAATACACAAAAAGAACTGTATGTTTCAGGGCATGGCTATCCTGTGATAGACAAGTTGATACTGAATGTATTTGCATGCATTGTGTCTTCATATTCTCGGTCTAATTCACTCCTTGTTAATCCAGTTTCAAATAACCGAAATGTCAACTTCAAAATGTCAAACATGAGGATTTAAAACCTCAATAGCCAGTGTCATGGTGGGAAAATTAGTAAGTTATGGCTAAGCTACCAAACAGGATTATTACAATAAAATAAGATTTTAAGCATATTTTAATTTATTTGATACTGTACTGTAAGGAAATGTCCTCTAAATAGGACATTTGGTGATAAATATGCTCGCGTTTTACCATCAACAAGAAGCTTTCTCAGTGTCAGTCTTTTTAAAAATCATATGTAGTTTCTAACTGCATATTTATGCACTTTTTCATTTTGGAAGAGTTTCACAACAAACGTTGTAACGTTGACTGGAGACAGAGTTTTCAACAGATTTATTGGGTTAAGCTGGAATTATGTTCCGCCAAGTTGCATGTGTACATCCCATGAACTATGTGTAACTTACGTATTAAATCATGTCATGTGCAACTTCACATTGGCTAGTTGCCAAAATGTGGAAACATAACGAATTTCTTCCTTTTAAGTTTTTTTTAATTCACAAAAACGACACAACATCAAAAAATAAATTGCTCCTAAAAGTCACTCCTTAGCATGATCCTCTGTCATGTTCAGCTCTTCCATGTATCTCACAAAGGCTCCCCAAAGTTCCACATATTCTCTCAATACATAAATAATTCTTTCCAGTGGAAGGCTGAGGTTCATCAGTATTTGCTCATTTTTTTGATAGTTGTGTTCTTTTGGACCCAGACCAAGTAAAAGCAGTTAGGGTCCAGTGAAATTCTTTTTTGAAATGATTTTCTCTCATGTTGCTTTGACCTTATGTGTTAATGCAGATGTTTTAATCTTTCTGCATTGCAACATATCACAAGCTAATATGAAACAAACAGCGTTATCATTGTAAACTGCAAAATGGAGAACTGGATAGGTATAACTACAAGAACTGAGGTGAACAGGTCCTGATAAGGGCCTCACTCTTTACATTATGCACATTAAGAATCATGAAAAAGATTTTTTTTTTAAAAAGAGAAAGAAAAAACATTTTTTTCTTTCTCTTGTTTTTTTCTCTTTACAAATGTACATATACCTTCATTTGAAAACAATAAAAATATTTTGATTTTAAAAAAAGAATCATGACAAAGATTTTTTTTTAAAAATTCATTCATTTCAGGCGATTTCAATAACAATGCAAAAACAAACATTCCAATGTGATAACATATGCATAGAATGCCTGAAAAGGGAGTAGGAGGAAGAAAACTTATTTAATCCTACCCCCAAGCTCATCTACGGAAACACTATGAGCTGTGACTCATCATAACAAGGTTATGTTACAGTGACAAATGCAATATAATACACAAAAGACAAGAAACAATTGGACAAATACCAGCAATGGTAATTGACAAATACCAGCAATTAAAAGATTAAAATACGATGTCTCATTTAAAAAAAAGGTTCTGGGATTCTCATTAAACTGGAGATAATTTCATATAAACAAGCACTCTCAAACTGATTTTTGTTGTTGTTTGTTTGGGCTTGATGAGAACCAGCACTATGCTGAGGCTAACTGGTCATCCATATTCCTTCATTTGGCCTAAATGTGCAATCTAACAGTGAAAAGTCATCCATCTCATAATGTGTCTCTCTCACACTGATCTATCCATCTGTGTCTTTAATCTGAAGCCTCTACCTGTCTTCGCTGTGGGGTAAACAAGTGCTCTGGACACAATTACAGTAACAAATCTACCCCCTCCTGCACTATTTCTATTTTCCTCCCACACGGTCTCAATCGTTCTCCCTGTTTTCGAGCTGCACCTCCAGCTCTCACTCTCTAACTCTTGATCTCTCCACAGACCGCAAGTGCAGTGGCCTCATTTGTTTTTATCTTGTGGTTAACAACATTTCATTTGGCATGTCCTTGGTTGGGCTGGTAAACCAAAACTGTTCGTTTTTCTCTGTCAGACGGAGAAATGAACTCAGGCCACGGTTGTGCAGAAAATAGTCCCTGTTTCAGGTTTAGGTATTCACATTTTCTTGGTAAAAAGGGAAACTGAATCATGCTTGTTTGTCTCAAAACTAAGAGTGAGTAGCTAATGGTTGGTTCATGACTGATTGTTGATTTTTTTCAGCTGATCATAGGGTAATTATACCTGTTGATCAAATGTTTCTATTAACTGTCTAATGCTATATTTTCCTGTAAATAAGGCATGTTTAATGGACTGATTGACATTAAGAAGCTGGACAAACAGATGTCACCCTTGAACACTCAACAAAAGGCAAAAAGAGAGATGAGGCTTGAAATAAAAAATAGATCTTCATAAGAAAAGAAAAAAAGGAGTCTACTTGTGTTACAATTAACAGCACACCAGCCTCTCTTCTTGTCCTCTTAACATTAAATATCCAGATAGGATTTTATGACTCTCTCTTCCCTCTTCAGCATCCGATTCAGCCTTCCCAGTTTCAAACTTTACATAATCGGTTGCGCCTCACTTCTCTGCTAATCACACTCTGTGTTTTCTGCTTGTTCCCTGCACCTGATTAATAACCTGCTTGTACACCTGCCCTGCAATTAGTCATTAACCCTGGCAAATAAATACACATAGTTCAGAGGCTGCATTATTTCTTCTGTTTTATCTACACTGCTATTTTACCTCGGCTTTACAGGCGCTGCCAGTAAATACCTCTAGGGCATAGACTTCTTGTTAAACCACAGTGTCCTGTTGTTTCTGCACATAATAAATACAGAAGATGCAATGTGTGGTTATGAGGCTATGTATTGTTTAAAAGGTACATTTGCTGAGTAACAGAAGTGAAGTAACAACTTTTGTCAAGCCTCTTTAATGAGAGACTCATGGGGCTCAACAGAAATACTACTGCAGAAAGGTATTTTCTCTATTGACCAATTAGCCAGTTTTTGCTGGCGTCGGTAACTAAACATTTCATCGGAGTTGAAACCTGCAGTGACAGAGAGGACTTCTGACAGAAGCGTGATACCTTGCTCCAAGTATTTCCAGGGAGGTCATCACTTTTTCTTGGCACACTTCTATCGATGGGACATGACTCAAGCCCGGACACAGAGGAAAGTCTACAGTATTGGTTTGAAACACAAGACAACCCCTGGAGGAGATGATGCTGGTCAAAGGGTACAATATTGCTTCTAATAACAGTAAAATGTGCAGCAGTTAGAAGAAATAGCCCTTAAAGAAACAGTTAGCACTTGAAATAGTAATTTCCTTCAATGTGCTCTGCTAAGACTTCTGTACTCCATCTACAGGTTGATGTGTTATTCCTGCTTTACCCAATCAATGACTTCATAGCTACCACCTTACCATGCCTTGTCCTTACTAATATTGTAGTAACAGGTTTACCACAAATATCACACATTATTCCTTCCTCTTGGCTGGGATTTTTTCCCCAAATGAAGGAGCGACGGGAAAATGTAACATGAGATATGGACGGACAGTGGGTGCAGCTTCAGCAGTAATGTGGATGTTGTATCGGACCATTGTAGTGAAAAGAGAGCTAAGCCAAAGAGTGAAGCTCTCAATTTTGCTGGGGGACTGCAGATGAAAATTAGCTTAAAGCTATCTCTGGTACAATGCATCGAATGGAAACATTTATGTTTAATATTGTACATGGTCCCTTCTTAAATAAACTCATAATAACAATAATAATAATAATTTACCAGTTGATCTACACTCCAACCTTCCACCATGGTATTTTTACCATGGTGGAAGGTTCCACCTGTATAAAGGCTGAGGTCAGGGATGAAACAAATGGGTTTCTCTTGAAAGGTGACTGGGCTCAGCCTTAGGGATGTGGTGAGGAGCTCGGACATCTGGAGGGATGTTGATCAGGTGGTTCTGGAATTCCATTAGGATGCCTCCTGGGTGCCTTACTTTGGAACTTTTCCAAGTACACCCAACTAGGAGGAGACCCCGCAGTAGACCTAGAACTTACTGCAGAGATTACATATCTCATCTGGCCTGGGAACACCCTGGGATCCCTCAGAAGGAAGCAGAAAACATGGGACATCTGGAAGGCCCTGCTTGACCTGTTGCCTCGCTGACCTGACCCCGGATAAGAAGATGGATGGATTTAAGGTAGCACATTTCTAGAGGCTAATTTCTTCTCCTCGATACTGGTAATGTAATACTTTTGATGACTTTTGTAACATAAATTGACCCATTTTGAGTCCAGTTTCTTACCTGTTGTGTTTTAAAGTTTTAAGGATTTTAAATACATTGGATGTGAAATGAAAGAATGAGTTTTAGGTTCAAATGCAGACTTTGAGCGCCGTAGCACCACATGCATGAGTGGAAAGTTGCTGTCATGTAACAACACTATGAACTTAAGGATCCAGAATTCCAGATTAGATGAGCTTCTGATCAGCACTAGAGGTCACAGATAACTGTTTCTTAACACTTTGTCTTCACCATGATTTGCTGGAAATCATGGTGAAGACAACTTTCAATAACTCTCACTGCAAAGGAGGGTATACATAAGCATTCATAACACCTGGCATCTGGTAAATAAATACATTTATGTAAGGTTAGTGTGTCAATCTGACATAATGTCTAATATTTTGTAATTGGTCGGGTTACTACATTGTTGGTTTTATTATGTTCTCAATGAATTACTGCTACATGCCTACATCTCTCTGTGAACTGAAGCTCAGTTTATGTTCGGGGAGGCTGAATGATGTGTTGAAATAGCAAAGACAAGACAGCCATGGATTTTAAGAATATATCGGAGCTGCTTAGCGGTGACTTATTATTTCCTGCATTCACAGCCAAGACAGTAAATCTCAGCTGACCAAACTTACTCCCTCTCTCTGCTTCTCTTCATCTGTCTTTTTCTGCGGTCGTCTTCCAGCATTCCTCTTTGTCTCTAGTGTTGTCTTCTTCTGTTTTTGCAGAATAATAACTGCGCATCATGACCGCTTCATTTTCGGAAATTGCCATGTCATCATCTCTTTAACCCTTCTCTCTGACTTCGCTATCTGCTGCAGAATTACAATACATTGATTGCGTACGCTCTATATCAACATGCCAGATAGATGCTCTCAGGCTGAAATTCAACTCTGTCTCTGCTCAGTGTGTGAGTGAAATGTGGCGCTGGGTACCATAGGAGCTGAATAATTCATGCCTGCTCTGTCTTTGTCTATGTGTTTTAAATACTGGTTATAGACCAGGAAGCTATGAATCATTCATCAGAGGCGATTAAAGTCTGCGGTTAATTAACCCTTATCCTTTCGCAGTAGTGTGGAGGGGGTCAGTGACTGATCCCTGCCCTGACCTCTCAGGCCACCTGCTCGCTGCCTCCGACTCTTACTCCTGAATTCAACTGTTTGTTCTGTTGGTCTCTGAGGCAGTGTGTGATTGTTTGCCTTTTCTTGGAAGTTGGTCCAGTTGAGATACAAGCAGTTTTTCCCATTATGAATCACTCCAAAAAATGCATTTTTTGTATTTAAGTGATATGACTTCTGAGAATATACTGCATTGTCCAATATAAAAGACACTTTGCAGTGTGTTTGGAGTGTACTGAGTATGTTAAATGTGTGTATGTGTGTGAGTGTGTGTGTAATTGCCGTGACGAGACAAGATGTTGAGAACTCAGCCGTGCATGTCGTCAGAGCGCTTGAACGCTCCACGGATGGCCCACAGAGAGGAGGAATGAAGGAGAGACAGAAGGGGGTAGAGGGATGAGAGGAAAAGTGAGGGGAGACGGATATATATGAATAAACAATGTTTACTGTTTAAACAACAGAGAACTTCACAGAGACATCAGAGCGAGCAGCTGCTTGTGTGACTTTAGTTTTGCAGTTAAAAAAAAAGGACCAAGGTCAGATTAGTTTAATTACACTCAGTTTAAAATGTCATTTACTAGCTAATTACAAAACTAAATCAGTTTCATTCTACTGTTCATATAAACTGGGCACCTGTGTGTAATATGCTTCAGATGTACAAATTTGTGCCCAAGTACAGATGGAGTTAATGTCCCATGAATGTGGAGATCACATTTATACTGTTAAATTGTGCTTTTATATCCTCTGATCTCTTTATGATTCCTTGCAGGAATACAGCAGACATAAGGCAGTGAAAGTAACAACTAACAAAAATGTCCAAAGGGAAAAAGCAGGTGACTAAATTACCAGACAGCTATTGCTCTATTAAAGGACGTGTGCGTATGACTTAGTGGCGTGGCATCAAGCAAAGAGGTGGCAACATAAAACATGACATGCCCTAACTAAAGCCAGCATTTTGTCTGTTTATTCTGGGCTCTACGCCAATGAAAACACAAAAAGCAACTCATAATTACAGGTGATTTATACACAAATGAAAACATAATCATGAATATTATACCGCACAGAGTGGTCCTTTAAACAGTTTACAGATCAGAGGCAGTTAACATGATGTTGGTCAGACAAGGTTAGTACGTATTATGAAGATACAACAGTTATCAAAGGCCTACAGCAGCAATAAATAAATGCAATTCAATGTGATTTAAGTCTAGAATGTGCCTACTTTGGACTAAAGCCCTCATCTTGTATCTACTAGTGCAGATATTTTGCAAAATGAGCACTTCACTCTGTTGGGGCGTCTTAGTGGATGTTGTATGCACTGGTTCCTTAAATGTTTATGTAGAATTAGAAATTAGAAGTTTAATCTGCAACTTCACCAGCATTAACAAGCTTCTGCATCTGCAGTTAAAAGTCTGTAGAGATGTAAAGATGACACAATGTTCTTCTCTATTATAAGGTATATCGTTGACGTCTGGTCTGCTGTGCTTCTTACAGCCTTTTTTTTTTTTTTAATTTTTGCTTTCTTGTCTGCACAAGGATACTTTGCAAGATATCTTTTAAAATAAAGGGGGAGAAATCTCCCTAGAAAAAAGTCTGTATATGTGTGGACAAGGCCTTTGTCATATTATCTATTATAGACAAGACAAACTGTGGTTGTATTTAATTTAAAAAAATGTGTTTTACCAATTTAAAGAATCTGCAGGTATGTGGGTGTTGATAGAGCTGCTCAGATATCAACTGTAAAAATATACAGAATTTTTCTGAGAATAAAAGATTGAAACTGAGAGAAAAACTGAAGTCAAGCTGTGTGAGAAACTAAGATTACCAGGTTCTGTTCCAGACTTAAGAAATGGCTCAAGCTCCCAGTGACATTTCTAACTACGCTAATACCTAAAATACAGAATTTCTCAGCAGCATGTCACGTGTCTCATTTCATATGTTTAAACTGTATGAAAACAAATCACTGTCACATGTCTGTGAGGGAGTTGAGGGACCAAAGCTAGTTCAGGTGTAGATGTTTTTAAATATGTGGACTGATATGGTCAGAACCAAGTTACAATGAAATGTCACGCTGTAGTAGTTTCTTTGCTTATTCTTCACACAAAGAACATGGAAAGTAAAACTCTAAAAACATGGTTCATGTTTTTAGAAAGGCAAATGAAAGACATGGTGAATAAGAGACTGTGTGATGTCTTCAACTCTTTTTGGGGGAAGATTACTGAAAGAAAGGCTCCAACGATGTTCCAAATTTCTACAGTTCTGCTCTTCTACAATCCAAACATGTTAAACTATGTCTTGTCATCCATCTTGTATTGGTTGGTTCACACCACTACAGAACTAAATCTTTCACATTTCACTGTACATACTGTATGAGCATGTGGCAAATAACTATTGAGTCTTGTCATGTTCTTCTGCTTGTCTTGGACTCTTTCTTTGGCTAATTTTGCAGAGGAGTCATCTTTTAGAAGGAGGGAGTAATGTCGGAAGCTGGAAGAGGAAGACGCCTCTGAGGACCTTGTTGATTTCTGTAAAGTGAGCAGCATTTTAATTCTGTGTGCCAAGACCAGCAGACTGCAGATGAAAACACACACACACACACACAGCCATATTTTTATATGCACATTCCTTCTGTCTCTCTGTGGAGTGTGTCCATCACACACTTTTAATACACTAACAAACACACTTCAGCAGAGCTGTTTAACAGGCTTTCTAACTCCACAACGTCCTCTTTGCAAAGGCAAACTGTAGGTAGGCTGCTGATTCGACGGACAGTATTTCGTTGACAGGGCCTGGGACTGATGGAGCGTGTGCATGTGAGTGTGTGCGCAGTGTGTGTGTGTGTGTGGTAGTGGGGGAGTGACAGGCAGTGACGGTGGGTACACAGCGTAACCTTTAGAGTGGAGCCACAGGAGCATGACGGCCAGACTCCAAGGTAACAGAGAGGGAGACAGGGAGAGGTGTTGCGGGGGTTGTTGGGAGGAGAAGGAGAAAGTCGACAGGTAGGGGAGATAGAAACTTCAATGTATCTGTGTCATCTGCTCTTCTGTCTGTTTGCTTTGCTGTGTCCCGCAGAAAGGCTCGCAACCAGCCAAGAGGTTGCATTAAAAAAAAAAAAGGGAAAAAAAGTTCAAGTTGTTTGCTTCGTCTCTGATCACACATGGCATTTTATTTTTGCTTACTCATATGCATTAATTCACACTGAGAGACACATGTCGCTGTAGTCATTCCTCTTCTCCACACTGCCCATGAAGCAAAGCCTTCTTAACACTAGCACATCAATGTGTACAAAAAAAATCTAATTTTCTAATATCAGACTTAACTTTATCTTTCAAGCCAAAAGGGTTAGGGTTAGACTGGCATTCCCTCTTTGCTTTGAGGCAGAGGCTAAGTTCTGGTATTAGTCTGTTGCTGAGGCATGCTAGTGCAAATAAATCTACACACAACTACCAGGATTAAGATATTAACTCTCTCTTTTTTGGCTCACAGAAGCTTTGACTTGACATTTTTGATGTGTATTTGCACTTGTCTCCTGTTTTATTCACATCATTCAGATTAGGGTAGAATATGTTCCTTTGAGTATTGTATAAAGACAGACTTGAAAGAAATCCCAGCCTGTTTTTAGGTATTGACATGGAGCATTGATATGCTGGTCTCTACAACTTTCCCAGTAGCTCTCCAGTCAATGATTAACCCCTAAATCTATCTCTGTGTACCAAAGTCTTACATTTAGAAGTTGTTTCCATAAAAACAATCCCTTTCTACCTTAAAATAGTGAAGATGTAACTCTAAACTGTCGCCTCCTTACAATGTAGAGGTTTATAAAGATCTGTTTTCTCTTTCAACCCTCCCCAGTCACTGCAGCTCAGGCACACCAGCTCACCTATGACTCTACTCAAACACTGGAAAACTGCTCTGCGCTACGCAATGGCAAGTAGTAATACTGAGGTAATTCACTGCAACTGGAAACCGTTTCTGAAGAAGATCTGATAATACAGAAAGCCCCACCCTGCAAGTTGATTTAATTGGTTCCTTGGGTTTCTTACGTATGGATCCCTTACAGTCGAAATCCGTGTTTGTAAGGCTATAATTGGTGCACTGTAGTACTGAGGTGGAAATGCTCAGTCATGGCATTTATTTTGCTTTTAATGTGTCTTTCTAGTTTATAAAAAACACCATATGGACATGCTAACAAGGTTAAAAAATAGATTTTTAGTAGAAAGTTTGCTTTTACTGTTGTAAGTCTTCCTTATTGACTAAACAAATATTTTTTCATTTGTAAAATTAAAGTTTCACACCTATTGTCCACCTGAACAAGTGTTTGTCCCTTATGACCTGATTAGACCACTTATTGAGACAGGGAGGATGTGTTTTAAATGTGCTGATTGATATTTCTCTCCATGTTTCATGGCGCTGGGACAACTTACATTTTAATCATATTGGTGTGCTGAGTTTGATGACCTTGAGTAGCACTCGATAGCTCTGCTCTGCTCAGCCTCAGCCTGCTTAATTCAAAACAAGCTGTGTGGGCATGCAGAGCTCTACCGGGAATGTTAAAACAACAATCTGTGATTTTTAGATGGAGGTATCATCTCCTCTTGATTTATAACTTCATCAAGAAGTCCTATTTTGTTGCTATAGTGCAGGTTATGGGTTGCTCGAAACATTTAGTAAGCAAAGATTTGGCACAGCTGTCTGTACTGTTAATACAAAACCTTGCAAGCCTCCAGTATGTAGTGCACAGTCTCTTGGGATTGCCACTAAAACCCAACACTTCTGTATGTTTGCCTGCTCTCATGTATCAGTGTGATCTACCATGTTGGCGACTGTGAGAGCTTAAGATCTGAGTGAATTTCTTTTTTTTCCCACCATGACTTAATTACACAGAGGGACTTAATCATTCCTCGTGTCCAGCAGCACCGATGCTAATTAGTTTCTGCACACACACCCTCTACATATGCAAAGTCCTGGTGCCTATTTACACATTACACACGCTCACGTTCACGCAATGACACGGTTGAGTGTCTCCCTGCAACATTTTTCTCATTAGGATCCCTGCCCTGTCAATCGAGGCTTGGTGAATAATTTATAGATATTGGAGGGAGCATAGTTGATGGAGGATGTGTGCGTCCAGCCCAAGTCCCCGGTGTGACTTTTTAAGCTTCCACAAGTCACTGGAGTTCTTCTGTCAATACTGTCTACGAGCTCGGATCTGCCGCTTATTCACAGTGACAGGCCACGTACACACATACTGTACACATGATGGCACACACACACACACACTAAAGCCACACATACACGTAACACATACATATAAGATGAGGACACGCTTAACCAAACGTGTGCATCTTTACATTTCTTTACCAACCTTTACTCCTTTTGAATTTATGTTAAATGTGCTATTAATTTGCATTTACAAATACCTTTTGGAGATTGCTGCTTGGATTGTATTCACTGTATTTTCATAGAGTGATGCCTACAGTTATTTAAATTTTGCTTTCAGCTGCACATCAATGAAGTAAATACATCACATTTGACTTTTTCAGTGTTTAACCAAGAGGATGAACACTGGATTAGATGTCAATCATGCTTTAGTTGCTCGAATCAATATTGTAAGTCAATTTCTAGCCAACTAGTGTACACTTTAAATGCTGCAAGTGTACTATTGATATTGCAAGACTGGGTACTGAAAGAAAAGCAGATGTGATACAGTCATGTGAAAAACTACAATGGAAATTGTTTGTGTTATTTTTTGCCCACATATTTTTATTGCGTTTTTACAAGCCAAGAGTTGGTTGTCTTTAAAACTGTGATGTAATCTAGATAAAAGTAACTTATTCAAATACACTTAATTTTGAGCTTTTGTAGTACTTCTCAAGATTTAAATTGCTTAAAATAGAAAATAATTCACATGGAAAGGGCAAATACACTAATCAAACAGATTCAGTTCTAGATTTGGTGCAAATGATCTGACTGCAGCGTATGAAACATCACAGCTCCCCCGTCTAAAGTGAAGTAGAAGCATAAAGTGTCCTCATGTCTGAGATATTTTTTGTTTCATTATAGGTAATTAATAGAGTTACTGTTGTTGTCCCATATAGATAAATGGGCGCAAATCTCTTGCTTTGGAAACACTCATATTGATCCTGCTGCTGTCTGATGCTACAGGTATTTACTAAACGTAGAGGAAAGATTCCAACAAACAGCTGGAAGCAAGAAACTAACCTTCAGCTGCTATTAATATTTTGTCAAAACCTGGATTATATTAAATACTGGTGAGTGTAAATAAACTGTTTTGTCTTTAGCAATGTATTTTTATTGACATTTCAGTTTGTGATGGGTGTGAAATTGTGGGGCAAAGTGAAAAATAAAGGTGTTTTATGATTTTGGTGCACAAACTATGTCTTTGGTGTTTTTGAGCCAATATTAGTACTGATATACAGAAAAGATCTTTCCTAAATAATTTTGCACAACTGGAGGTGTCTCTGAAAGTAAGCTTCTAGTTCTCCTGCAGTATGTTTACATGGTTGAATTTCAAAAACCATGATTTTTCTCTTACTTTTGCATTGCAGCAGCACCTCTTCTGTTTGAAACCTTCTGTTTTAGCTCCTGTCTTTTTAAGGCCACCCTTCCAAAAAAGCTACATTTGCCCTGATTGGTCAGGCTGGCCTAATGGTAGTTAGTTACTGAAATCCCACAGCGATTCCTTTGTTCCCTTTCTCTTTTTATTTATACTACAGCTGACTTTGCAAAGTACTTACCGTTTCATGAAGTGTGCAACAACACCAGGAAATACTGAAGGATACTGTTTTACATACTGCAAGATACAACCATCTGACAACAACATGCTGCATTATGTTTTGGAACATACTGAATCTTTATCTGGTATAATAAATACAATGGTTGTATTGGTACTGGCATGGAATAGGTACAGAGTAGCCTGAGCAGAAGCCACTCGAGTGTAATGGAGGGCTGGGTGGCAGCTGCTCATTTTCTTTGCTTTCAGGCATGCCAAGCTAGGTGCTAGCCTGGCAATATGGAAATCTTAAGACGACTAATGGAAGAAATGTCTGGATTTCAAACTAGACGTTACAGACCGGTAAGGATTAGTGTTTTCTGTGAAAGAGATTAACTTTTTGGTGAGGACTTTGTGAGTTCAAATATGTTTTCCATGCACAAAAAAAAGCAGGAATACACACACTGAAGGAAAGAGGAAAAACCCAAAAAGAACGAAAAGGGCCCTGGGAGGTTCTACAATTCTACAATTTCACTTAGCAGACGCTTTTGACCAAAGCGACGTACAACACAAGCAAGAATTCAGACATAAGGAAAAACCTTTAGTAAGTGCAAAAAGTGCGATTGGTCAAAGGTGTTGCCATCAAGTTGCAGAAGAAGTGCCAACCCCCCCCCACCCACCCCTTTTTTTCCAACTTTGTCAGTGAATTATTTTGACAAACTTAGGTTTTAGTCAACCAGTTAGGTCAGTTACGATGTAATATTTAAAAATATATATACCAGTAATGACCTAAAGTATGAATTACCCATGAGATCTGCTTTCATGCAGGACCATGCAGAGACAAATTAGTCCCATTGCACCACATATTTTTACAAATTAACTCATGTTCAAACACATTCACCTACAGTACAGATTCCGATGGACCTACAACCACTGGACACACACACATATAGACAAACACAGCCACACTTGCAGCTTGGACCTGGGCCTGTGCCTATGACAAGCCCTGCTGTCTGCTTCGGTCCTCTCCCAGGCTTTGGGAGAGGATGGGGAGGAATGCTAAAGAAACCAGGAGAAGCCAAGCATACAGTTTCGCTGTGGGGGTAGAGGGAGGTGGAGGCTTGAAGTGAAGGAGGAGGGGTGGATGCTGCTCACCACACAACTCTCTTTCTCTCTTTCCCGAACATCCTCTCAGTCTGCAGAGACCCCATGTGTGTCAGCCAAGCAGTGGAGCATCCCTTCTGTCTATTTTACCTATTTTTGTTGTTCCTCCTGCTGTCTTTCTCCCTCCCCTCTCCTCCTGTTGTCTCCGTTATGCTTTTTCTGAGTTTGTCTTTAATTTAATCTCCTTTTAGCATACGTTATGTTACAGGTGGTGCATAGAAAGACGTTTGAAGCAAAGACAAAATAAAATCCAAAAATCGTGCAATATTAAGTAAATGGTGATGATGGGAGGAGGTGTACAGCAGATGTGGCTGTTGTTCTAAAGTCCACACAAAGTTAAGTCAGAAAGGGACTAAATTGCAAAGAATGACTTAGCGGTCCAAGAGAGACAGCTCTAGTCAGTGTGTGTGTGTCGATTTGTATCCTGTTAAACTTCTCCACAGCAGGTGTCAGCTGAAGAAGGAGGCTTGGAGGCGGAGACATGGAGGAAGAAGGCAATTACTGTTGTGGAGCGTTTTGTTTTGTTTGTGGAAGCAGCATTGTGTGGCCTTCTGCTAATGAGGCCCAGAAAGCTCGTTAATAATGAATTGGGGAAAAGGTGACACAGGGACTTTTTGTGTGTGTGTGTGTGTGTGTGTGTGTGTGTGTGTGTGGTGGTGGTGGGGGGGTCATCTCACCAGAGGGTGTTGACATTCTCTCTGATAGGCCCCCAGGCTGAATATGGTGTCACACCGCTGTTTGATATTGATCTGGCTGCGCACACGTGCAAACACTCACACACACACACTTTTTTCCACCTCAACCTTCAAGCTATTTTATCTGTGTCCATGTCAACTGTGTTCTGATTCACCTTTTGGACTTACTTTTCAAAAAAATGTGCATTTTTAAAGAACAATGCAAATATTCTTTAACCCGTTTGTGCGGGTTGATATTTTCCACACCACGTTTGTCCTTGCTGCACAACATTTTCTATAAAAATCTACACTTTCTCTTGACCTCTAATTATGTCCTTTTTTTCCAGCAGCTTTGTGTAGCTCTCCTCCTCGTGGCGGGGTTGTTTGTCAATTCCAGGTTACTGAGAAGAGCGGAGGGATTTAAGGCTGGATCTCACATGAGAGCCGACCGCCGTGATAACAACACTCGCCGTTACACACTCACCTGCGCTGTGTTGACACTTCTGCCTCCGGGTGGCTTCATGTGTGTGTGCGTTTTGGCTGGATGGGTGGGTGGGTGTGTCTGTGCAGAGAGTAAGGGGAGAGAGAGAGAGAGAATTATTACTCCCCTCGCTTTGGTGTCCAAACGAAGCCCCTTAGATTTCTCCAGACTAACACCTCCCTGAGGAGAAAGGATCAGACAGTCTGCAAGTGGAATGAATCTGTGTGTATCTGTGTGTGTCTGTTTGTGTGTGTGTGTGTGTGACCAGCAGGCGTGTTAGAAGGTTTTAGGTTAGCATGGACCAAAGGACCAAAGACTGACAGCTTCTCCTCCATTACATTTCCTCGCCTCTCTTTGCACTTTGCTCTCTTTTGTCGCTTTCCATCTTCATTGTGAATACAGCCTGATCCTTCCATTTCTCCTTTTAGTCTTTCAGTGTACCATCTGACTGTTAATAGCCTCTGTCAACGCCAGTGGTCTTTTCTCTGACTGTTTTTTTCCTCCCCCTGCCCCTTACCTTTAAAAAGGTGAATACTTTCAGCATCCCGCTTTTGTCTATGTAGCTGTCTGCTTTTGACACTTTCTCCCCGTGCTTCATAAACCCTCTCTCCTTCCAGTGACCAAAATATAGTCTTATTTAAAAAAGCTCGTATGCTTCCCTCCAGCCATTTAGCTTTTCTCTCATCTCATGTCTCCTTTCATTTCTCTTTCTTTTACTCGTTTGTATCCAGCAGGCGAAAGCGAGGACGTGAGATGCATTCCCCTTCCAACTTATTTGTCTATTCCGATCATCTTCTTCCTCCGCCCATCTTCATCCTCTACAGATCAGACTGATGGACAGACAGATATATTAGACATACTTAAGTCTGAATTTTCTCGTGTCATGTGTCTATACTGAGCCCAAACGTGGCGGTGTCTTGTCGAGCAGCTTTACATGGCCTGGGGGCTTCTTATTCTCTTTCTCGCTGTGTTTCTGCACTGTCCCTCCAGGGTGGGGCAGAGGAGACCCTGCAGACCTCGTCTATTTCCATCCCCCTCCTCTCACCCGGTTCCTGGCAGACGACACGGGCGGTCCCCTGATACCACGGCTGACCCCTTCAGTCAGCTCTCATCAGCCGGACTGACAGCTGTCGATCAAATGTCTGGGCTGCAGTGTGACAGGGGAAACCTCTGATGGACAGTCGGTATGTTTGTGTGCGCTTACACTAATCATCAACGCGCTTCTTTAATATCAGAGCTGCCAAAGCCCAAACTGATCAAAATTTTGACGCAGGGCTCATTATCTGAGGGATGTAACATTTTGAAATTTTTGTTGAAACAAAGTAAATATTAATTTTCGGTTGTGTACAGTGTAGAAAAACAAAGAACTGCTTCACTGAGTCCGTTTTTTAAGATCAATATGCTAATGAGTACACAGTCATTAAAGTCAATGAGGTGAGATTAAGCTCAGCAGCTGAGTTATTTTAAAACGTGCCTCCTGTGTCGTGCTACGAGTAGGGCAAACATTTCCAGACATTTAAATGTTTTGTAGCCACTGGCTAGAGCACTGAAGATTTCTCAGCTCGCCTCTCTTTGTGTAGGAGACACATCCATTGTTTATCTCCATTATTATTCTCCACCAGCACCAAACCACTAATGACACAGTATCCACATCAAACCTCCTCTATTTATGGCAGCCAGGTTGGATTTCGAATCATATTCTGCAACTGTACGAACGAGATAATGGCTGGACTGTGTGACCCTGTAATATATAGTGAGGAGAATCTGCCAATCGCACGATTTTTCTGTATTAGAGTGTCAGAGAAGAACTGTAGCACTTGACATGTCTCTCTTTAAATTAGGCCAGTGGGAAACAAAGATGCCACTTACCACTAGTATTTAAAAAAAAATAGAAGTGGTGCTGAGATGCTATACTCAAGTAGAGTATAACATCTCATTAGTGAAAAAATACTCATTCAAAAGCTTACACTGTAAAAAAAATCATTTTACAGAAAATAGAAGTTTTCCAGTAGTTTTCAGTTAAACATATAGAAAAATCTGCAAAATTACAGCCATTATTTGTAAAATACTAACCTAACAGTTATTTTTAGTATTATGCAGATAATGCCAAATTATATTTATTTCTCATTTTTTAAAACTTTTTGCTGCTACTTTTCTTAAATTACAAAAATAATTATTTAAAATGCCAATTATTATCAGTAACTTCATTATAACATTAAATTATACCTGTGACTATATATAAATAACATTCAAACTGTCATTCTGGATGCAAATGAAGCAAACCTTTTTCATTACATCCAATACAATACATAGACCTGAAAATAGTATTTTTGCTCTTTCAATATCTAGCATCCCCTATTGAATTAAATCTCTTATTTTTTTATAAATTCTGGTGTTCTGGAGAAAGACCATTTTATGTCCCCCAACTCCTCCAAGTGGGCTCTACAGAATTATATGTAAAGAACTGGTTGATATTCTAAATTTTTGTCTGAATAAAATAAACTAAAGTGAGTTGGAACTAAAAATTGCGTCTATTTTATTTGTCCTCCAAAACCATCTGTTATGATGTGAAATAACGTTTCCGAGTGTGTGTTAGCATTGATGACATTTGATTGTAATCATTCAGGGAGATTTTGTAAAATAATGATGTTTCATTGCAGAACATATAACGAAAATGCCAGTAAATGTAATGTTTGGTACTTTGAGTCTGGAAATTTTAGTTTAATTTTCCTTTTTTCTGCCACTCATTTGATTGTTTTTTGAGCGTGTATTTAAGTATTATTGGCAGAATGTTATGAAAGTATCACAAGTAAAAATGCTCTTAAGTGTGAATGATCTCTTTTACAGGGATGTAATTACTATTAACATGTTATTGAGATGTTACCTTTAGTTTATTACGTATGCATAAGTATACATATGGAGCATTTTAATGCTATCAGGGTGAAGCTAAATTTAATAACTTCATATATTTTTCTGTTGTTTATTCTGGATTAACATGTTTTGAGAACCAATAAGATATTTTATACATAAAATCTGGAAAGTAACAAGTAACTGAGAAATTAATGTCGTGAAGACATTTTGGTTCTTTATGAATTGCAGTAGAAAATGAAGAAAATCTAATGAAGTAAATGAATTAATTCATTAGAAAGTAGGTATTAGCAAACTCCAATTTGACCAGACACACCAGCAGCAGAAACAAGTGTCAAGCAGAATGCTTTACTATTTCTAGATTTCAATTTTTTAAAAATAAATTTAAAAAAATCAGCATCCTGCGCTGTTGCAGCGTTTTCTTAAAACCAATACTTCTTGGTAAATCCACAATTCAGCTGGCTGAACAATTCATCATTACACGTAATGAAAATCTTATTATCTGAAGGCAGCACAATTAAGACTGTGATTTATATGACTGCAAATTAACATATCAATAAGCCTTATAGGAAATGTCTAATTAATTAGTCATCCCTTAATTGGCCCTGAATGCCATTAGCGCGCTGTGTGTGTTAACCAGGCGTTCATTAATAACATTACTTTGCGACCCACATCTGCATGGCCAAACTAAGATTAGTTTAACTATTGTCTCATCAGCTGTTGCACGACGCTGTGTGTGTGTGTGTGTGTGTGTGTGTGTGTGTGTGTGTGTGTGTGTGTGTGTGTGTGTGTGTGTGTGTGTGTGTGTGTGTGTGTGTGTGTGTGTGTACTTGTTCTTGCTATATTGTGGGGACCAAATGTCCCCACAACTGTAGGAAAACCGAAAACTTGTGGGGACCTCATTTCGGTCCCCACAAGTTTAAACAGTGTTTTCTTGGCCATGTTGTTGTTAATAAAAAATGTAAAAGTGCAAAAACATTTCTTTAGGGTTAGGCATTATTTTGGTCTGGGTTAAGGTTAGGGTTAGGGTAAGGGTTAGGGGTTAGATATGAATGGGAGTCAATGATAGCAAGACAGACGTGTGTGTGTGTGTGACATCCATGCCCAGGCCGATGCCCAGGCTGGTTCTGCTTTGACCAATGGCGCCTGGCACTGGGAGGGGGGGTGGCGTCTCACGGTGCGGTGGGGAGTGAGGACGGGGTTTGAACCTCCCACTGGTGTTGATGAAGACGAATGAGCTAACAAGACATGACGGAATTGCTTTTGCAAAGAGGGGGGGCTGAATGCCGTGTAGTGATATTGTGTTGAGGGCGACTAAGGGGGCAGGTTGATTTATTGTTCCAGCGGCAGATAGCCACCGTTTTAGCTCCCCTCCCTACTTATTCAGCGAGACCCCTCGGTCTTTAATTACAGCCCCCAGCATCCTCCATTCTCTCATCCGTGTCCTTATTAGAAGAGTCATACCACACATCATACATCCATGCTCCCAGAGGACAACAGTATATATGCGACAGCACCTGAGGAGGGGGGGCTACTGCCCAAAATGTCACAGCCATGTTGATTTTGCATTCCATTACTAGCTTATGGTCAGGAAAACAGGAAAGAAATATAGGAATGGGAGAGAATAGGAGAACAAGAGAAGTGAAGGTCAAAGGAAGAGCAAGAAAAAAACTGGGAATGGATGAAATCAAGGAGAGGAGGGGAATAGACTGATTAAGATATGTACACAATAGGAAAGAGGGATTGGGGGTAGCGAATGCAGAAACAGAGCAATCCTCTGAGAGGGGAGGAGGGGTAAAGACATGTTAAATGGTGTGGGAGGCCTACGAGTAAGGTGGAGCCCAGTGGCCCAACCTGATGAATTCATAAAATCCCTTTGGATAAAAGAGGAGGTAAGGAAAATAATAAAGAAATGCAGGAAAAAAAAGAGGAAAGTTTGAGCAAGAATAGCGAGAAAAGGCTGGAGCAGCTGTTTACCTGTAAGCAAAACACACATTTCCAATCTGGTGTGCCACTTTCATGCTGGTCTGTTCTAAAATGAACATTAATAATCTAATACAAGACTGCCCTGCACCAACAAATGGACAAATAGCTGTGCATTTCTACATTAGCGATTCTCTGCAGTGAGAGAGGAGAGGGGTGAGGTAAGGAGGGTGAGTGGGGTACTGCTCACCCTGCACAATTTATCACTGCATTTCTGTTCGCTTCTGAAATATCAGCCTATTAAAACATTCATTGAGCTGATTAAACTGCAATAAAATCTAACAAAATTTCCACTGACACTTTCAGTGCATGATTCATTAGGCTGAGGCTTTGCATGTGGCTCTTTGGCACTGATAAACACGAGGACGCCAAAGATCAGATGCTGCTGCCACCTATTGGCTGACAGGAAGTCAGTCAGGTTTTTCTGCTTTTAAAGGTCAGAGAGAGCAAGAAAGTTCAGGATTGATGTTGAAATATGTTCAGTATCTCTTTATAAATGCATATCAGGGCATTCTGTGCAACATGAAGACATTTTCAGATTAAACTCAGTTTCACACCTCTAATTCAGTGGGTTATAGTATGGCTATAGTCCATTTCACGAACCATTCCATGAAGTAGACTTCTATTTTGTGTTACGTAATGTGATAATGTTGGTAAGAGACAAAGCATTTATATCGCATCTTTATGTTTGCGAAACAGTTCACTCTAGAGAAAACAGCACAGAGTAGGGTTGTGACAAACAACTATTTCCCTAATAAATCAATCTAAGTATTGCTTTCTCCATAACTGCTTCATGGTTAGGCCTATAAAATGTCAGAAAATACTGAAACAAGCCCATCACATTGACATGTTTTTAATTACCTCAAATCGTGGCTAATTTTCTGGTGATTAACTAATCAATTACTGTGCTGATCACTGCAAGTTTAACTAAGACGGACGGTCCAGTATGATCATCATTAACTCCTGTTATACAGAGTGGGCCGTAAGTTTCCACACATAGGAAAATTCAGATTCAAATTTCAGAAAATTCAAATTTCAGATAACCTAGAAGATGCGTTTGACGCTATCTTTGGGGGCACTTGAAGGTCAGGGTGTATCAGGTGAAGACACGAGACAAAAATCCTCTCAAGGAACATATAACCAACACCATTACAAGCATAACTTTAAATGTGCTGATACAAGTTCATCAACAGTGGAAAACACGTATTAATATGTTTTTGAAACAATGGCAATCATATAGAGCACATTATATAAATAAATACGGCTGTCCAACATATGATGCTTTTATTCCCATGTATGGAAACTTATGGCCCACACTGTAGAGACCAAAAGTCTTCGTAACCTGCCATGGTGTGGGAATACGTGGAAAAAAAATAAAAGCGGAACTTTTAAATGATAGTAGTGATGCATTATTCCATAGATTAAAGACAGACAACAGAGAGTCACAGAAAAAAGTATTTCAAAAATTGAAAAGCAACAAGCAGGAGAAAAAGGTTGTGTAATATAATGCTAAATATACAGCTGCTTGTTTCCAAATGTCAGAGCAGTTTCTGTATGCAAATGTAATCATATATAACCATATGGAAACCATTTGGCAATCTCTGGCTACTGTCCTAGTATATTACAAGTCATTATATAACAATTATATTCTCTTAGACGCAGTATAATCTGATTATTCACATAATATGTGAGATAATTGGAGATGGTGAGGGGTCAGACTGTAGCAATATCCAGTCCACATTTCACTGCATTAGCTGAGGTGGAAGTGTTTTGTGTTGAACTGCTGTTGTATTGATCCATATGGTTTATTACAGGCGGTGCGAGTGTTAACAGTGTCTGCGAAGACAGGAGCGGGGATTACCTGGAAATGGTGATATTGATCGGGGTTCGCCTCGGGAGAGAGCTGCATGTCACTCAACCCACGGGGGGCACACAATATTGGAAAGATGGTGCACAAAGAGGCAGAGCACGGACCCCACCTGAGACGTGTGTTTATGACAAGCCGCCTTTTGTGCACAGTGATGTATCTGCTTTAGAGACCCCTTCTGCTGGTAGGAAGGTGTGGAGTCGAAGGATGAGCCGAGCAGTCATGACCTTCACGGATGACAGGAGCTGATGAATGACAACAACAGAAAAACATTTAATCTGAAGCCTTTTTAACTATCATGATGCATTTGTGTTTGTGTGCCCTAAATCAATCTCTGTGAGGACACATTTTTAAATACATCTTATTACAGTTCAGATTAAGGCTGTTCGAATTAAAATTTGAGGATCATGTCAGTGACAATCCTCAAAAATAGATACTGTAAATGTGTGTATAATGAGTGTGTGTGATTGTGTTTCTCTGTTGCACTTTCAGTCTGTTCTGGTATGAGAGTCACTCCAATGTCACATAGCTTGTTGTCTGCTGGCTGCAAACTCAGTCAGTGGTTTAAAGAACACTGACTCCATTTTAACGACACCACAGCTACACTGTCATACTGTACCCAGAGACAGACAGTGAAGGAGTTCAGCAACTGTTCAAACATAGTTTGTTAACCCTCTGTATCCCAAGCATTTTTCATGTGTATTTTCTGCTCCTGTCACATTTGTACTCACTGTGGACTCAGTTTTCACTGTAATATAAAGTCCTGAATCTCTACAGAAAGAGCACATCTGGGTTAGAAGTAGAAAATGTCTATTGTGCAATAATACACATACACTAAAAAATATATATTTTTAACAGTTTTTACTGTAATTTCATTATCAATTTACATATTATGTTACAGTTTTTCTCTATGTTGTTAAATTACAGATAAAAACAAGTAAGATCACAGAAAAAAGTATTCTTTTAAGACTTAATTTATATGTTAAACATAAAGACAGGTCATGTTAGAAATCTTTACTTTCATATTTTTTCATTCTTACTCAATATTAATAGGCAAAAAAAGATATTTTACAGATTTTTGTCATTACTTGCAAGTTATATATATATATATATATATATATATATATTAAAGGACTGAAAAATGGTAAATAATTTTCTGAGCTGTTATTTTACAGGTTTTCTGTGTTTTGTTAAATTATAGATATCTAATAAATCATGGGGGGAAAAAAGGTAGTCTTACAGACCAATCAGACATAGCATTATAACCACTGATCATCTCTTCATCACAGCACCCATAAGTGGGTTGGATATATTGGGCAGCAAGTGATTTTGCCCTCAAAGTCGATGTGTTAGAAGCACGGAAAATGGGCAAGTTTTAGGATTTCAGCAAGTTTGACAGGAGCCAAATTGTGAAGGTAAGAGAACTGGATCAGAGCATCTCCAAAAATGCAGCTCTAGTGGGGTGTTCCTGGTCTGAGGTGGTCAGTATCTATCAGAAGTGGCCCAATGAAGGAAGAGTGGTGAACCAGTGACAGAGCTGAGCGGCCAAGGCTAATTGATGCTTTTGGGGAGAGAAGGCTGGCCTGTGTGGTCAGATCCAACAGACGAGCTACTGTTGCTGTAATTGCTGAAGAAGTTAACCCTGGGTCGAATAGAAAGGAGTCAGAATATACAGTGCATTGCAGTTTGTTGGTTATGGAGCTGCATAGCCACAGAGCAGTCAGGGTGCCCATGCTGACCCCTGTGCACCGCCAAAAAAGGTTTAATGCCTGACAAATATTCTTCAGTTGTGAAGGAGTTTGTGGAGTTATAAGTTATAAATATCCCTGCAGAATTGGTTGTGACCACTGTTGCGTCTTTAATGATGCTCAGACAGCAGCACAATTCAACGTGACTTTACTTCACCATTGCAACATGCATAACAAGGTGCATGGCCGGGCGCATACACAGCGAGGCGCAACCAGTGGACTGTACCAACTAAACAGTCAATAGGGGTGAATACACCACATCATCCCCCTTTTCAGATAGGAACATCACTTTAAAACATTCACAAATAATACTGCATATTTTAACAATATCAGCTTCTAAATGTAAGCAAGTATTATAATTTTTTTTTTTTATTACACCCATGCTCACTAGTGCAGTAATTTATATTTTCAACATTAATCAATTTATAACTGATCAAACATCTTAGATGTTCAACATTCATTTTTAACTGGTTCAACATTAGAACAATGTGTATAACCTTAGCATGTCAGTTACATCAATACAGCTAGTGCTATTCTTGGTATCTTTTTGGTTTCTTTCGAACACGGTCAGAGCGCCTAACAGTCACTGGTAGTGGTTCGAAAGGTACTGAGGAACTTGAGGGCAGATCGGCGGTAACCTCAACAGGTGTGTCATGTTCAGCCTTTTGTATTTCTGTATCAAAAGTTTCAGTCTCTGTTTCCAACATATCAGGCGGTGACGATCTGGCACGTAGCTGGTCTCCATGACGTCTGTGCACAGTGTCAGTGTCTCTCTCCTTGACCTGATAGGAAACAGGACCTGTTTGTCTCACAACTTGTCCAGGAATCCAGTTGTGAGGTCCTCTCGCTGTGTTGCGAAGATACACCTTGTCATCCATCTCGAAAGTGCGGTTTTCTGCCGTATAGTCATGTTGTGCTTTTTGTTGATATTGCTTTTACGAACCATTTCCTTGGTGTTAGGTTTCAGGAAATCCAGTCTGGTGCGGACATGTTTGTGAAGGAATAAATCCGCTGGAGACTGACCTGTAGTGCAGTTTGGAGTTGTGCGGTATTGTAGCAAAAAGAGTGATAACTTGTCCTCGATGCTGCAGGGCAGGCTGGCAAGTTTCTTCATTCCAGTTTTGAATGTTTGTACGTATCGCTCTGCCAAGCCATTTGACGCAGGATGTCCTGGGGCACTTGAGGTGTGCAAAATGCCATTTTGTGTCACAAAGTTTTGGAATTCTTCAGAGGTGAACGTTGTTGCATTATCAGTCACAATTTGCTCAGGAAGACCATATGATGCAAACAGCCTTCTCAATCTTGTCACTGTTGCTTGAGCGGTTATCTGTGACATGCGAAACACCTCCAACCACTTTGTGTAAGCATCCACGATAATCATAAACATGTTATTCAGAAAGGGTCCCGCAAAGTCTATATGCAGCCTTTTCCAGGACTCCCCCGGAAACTCCCATGGATGGAGTGGAACTTGCTGTGGCATTTTCTGTTCAAGTTGGCATATTTCACATTCTCTGCAGACCTTTTCTATTTCATAATCCAAATTTGGCCACCAGGTGTACTTACGAGCTAGAGCTTTCGACTTCACAATCCCTTGGTGTCCAGAGTGAATCTCTTTCAGCACGGCTTTCCTCATTTTTGTAGGTACGATGACTCGTGTTCCCCACAAAACACAGCCTTGCTCTGTAGAGAGTTCATGTCGCTTTGTATAATAAGTCTTTAGGCTCTCATCTGTTTGAGTAGGCCATCCTTCCATCACATATTTGTAAACTCTTGACAAATCTGAGTCTGTGCGAGTTGCTCTTGCTATTTGAGTAGCATTCAGCGGTGCTTCATTTAAATGTTCTGCAAGCAGGCAATGTACTGTCTCTGAACTTAAAGATGTCCCAACATCACTCGTTTCAGGTAATGGACAACGTGACAGTCCATCTGCATTGCTGTGGTCAGTTGATTTCTTGTACACAATGTGGTAATCATATGCTGACAGGATGATTGCCCATCTTTGAATGCGTGCTGCTGCCAGTGTGGGTAGGCTCTTATATTCACCGAAAAGCGTCAGCAGGGGGCGGTGATCAGTTACCAGAGTAAAATGTCTACCCCACAAATACTGATGAAACTTTTTAACACCATAAATCAGTCCCAGAGCCTCTTTCTCGATCTGAGAATATTTCTTTTCAGCTGGGGATAGCGTGCGAGAGGCATACGCTATGGGCCTTTCCCCCCCGTTTGGCATTGTGTGCTGGATAACTGCACCGATGCCATACGCTGAGGCATCACATGCTAGAGTGAGTGGTAAGGCTGGGTCATAATGTGCTAAGACCCGATCACTTGTTAAAAGTTCCTTGCACTTCACAAAAACTGCCTGCTCACTCTCAGACCATCTCCAAGCAACTTGTTCTCTTAAGAGCTTGTAAAGAGGGGCTAATACCGTACTTTGAATTGGAACAAATCTCCCATAATAGTTAACAAGTCCCAAAAACGCTTGTAACTCTTTTACATTAGTCGGAGCAGGAGCTTCCTGTATAGCTCTCACCTTGTCCTTCGCTGGGTGAACGCCCTGCTCATCCAGTACATGTCCCAAGTACTCAATCTTCTCTCTGTCAAACTCACATTTGGAACGTTTCACACGCAATCCACTTTCTTGTAGGCGTTTGAGAACTCTTTCCACATTGTTGTTGTGCTCCTCTTTAGTGCGACCAGTGATCAATAAATCATCCAAGTAAACGACCACCGGCAAATCCTTCATGATGTTTTCCATAATGCGCTGGAAAATGGAAGGAGCCGAACTGAGTCCAAAAGGAAGCCTATTATAGACGAACAGTCCCTTGTGTGTGTTGATGGTAGTGTACTTTTTTGAGTCGTCATCCAACAACACTTGCTGATAAGCTGCAGCTAAGTCAATTTTAGAAAATATTTTACCTCCACTAAGGGTTGCCAGCAGCTCTTCCAAACGTGGCAGTGGGTACTTGTCGGTCTCAATGGCTTGATTTACAGATACTTTGTAATCTCCACATAAGCGCAGTGATGTGTCTCTCTTTTGCACTGGCACTATTGGTGCGGCCCACTCACTGTGCTTGACTGGTGAAATTATGTTTGCTGCTTCCAGTCTTCAGTTCGTTTTCCACTCTTGCCTTCATTGCGAATGGGAGGGGCCTATGTTTGCAAAACTTGGGGGCCACTTCTGGCTTTACAATAATAGAGGCCTTAATGTCTCTGAGAGTTCCCAACTCTTCCTTGAACACCTCACTGTATCTGTCCAACAGGTCATTAACAGTTAGCATCTTAGTCACGTTTACATACTTGACCAGTTTCCAGTTGAGTCTCAGTTGTCTCAGCCAGTTTCTGCCACAGAGCGATGCTCTGTGCCCTTTAACCACTAGCAGTGGCAGTTCAGCAGTTTGTTCTTCATACTCAACTTTAGCTTTAAACTGTCCCAACACAGGAATGTGTCCTCCATTGTATGCTTTAAGTTTCACTTTAGCTGGATGTAAAGGCAGATGTGAAAACTTCTTCCAGTAGGTTGCCTGTGAGATGACACTCCTTGCAGCACCAGTGTCTATTTCCATCTGAAGATCCACCTTATCAATGGAAAATGTTGCCTTGTAAAGTTCATCATCATCAGTACTCACAGTCATTATATCAAACTCTTCTGTGTCCTCATTTGCTGTCATGTATTTTGTGTCTTTACTCCGAAACTTTTTGAATGACATTGCATTTGGATGTGCTTTTTGTACTTTAGTACGACATGCCTTTTTCAGATGACCAATTTTACCACAGTTGTGACATTTAGTTTCTTTAAAATGACACTCGTTTGCATTGTGGTTTCTCCCTTTGCATCTGTAACACGCTTTGGTTTTATCCGCTCTCACTTTGTGAATAGCACCTGCATTAACAAGTTCACCATCAGCTCCTCGTAGCTGTCGTGTGTCCCTGTCCGCAGTCTCCATGTTGAGCGCAAGCTCACAGGCTTTTGCAAATGTGAGTTTATCTTCAGAAAGCAATCTTCTTTGGCACGTTTCATTTTTGATCCCACTGACGAACCTGTCCCGCAGTGCAGAATCCAATGTCGCGCCAAACTCACAGTTAGCTGCTTGCTGCTTTAGCTCTGCTACATACTGGGCCACTGTCTGGTTTGGTTTTTGGTTGCATTTATTAAACCGGAACCTTTCTGCAACTAGAATGGGCTTCGGCTCAAAATGTTCTTTCAAAGTCTTAACAATTTCATCAAATGTCTTATCTTTGGGCTTTTCTGGTTGGACTAAGTTTCTTAAAAGTCCGTATGTAGTTGCTCCCATCACACTTAGCAAAACGGCTACATACTTTTCCTCCCCGATGTCGTTAGCATCTAAAAACTGCTCCAGCCGCTCAATGTAGGCAGTCCACGGCTCATTTTCTGGCTTAAACTCGTCCACTTTGCCAATATGGGCCATTGTACTCACTAGTACCGACACCGCGTGTCTTTGTCCCTCCGCAAATCATCCTCGTCGCCAGTTGTTGCGTCTTTAATGATGCTCAGACAGCAGCACAATTCAACGTGACTTTACTTCACCATTGCAACATGCATAACAAGGTGCATGGCCGGGCGCATACACAGCGAGGCGCAACCAGTGGACTGTACCAACTAAACAGTCAATAGGGGTGAATACACCACAACCACCTTAATGGAACTGCCACTCTGTTCATGAACATTAAGATACAAATATATTTACAAAAAATGACCACAAGATTGCACACATGAAAACACTGTATTGAGCTTGTTGCAGCTAAACAAGGATTACTTTCTATTTCTTTTTTAAAATCATTACTTAGTATGTTTTTAAATTAAAGAACAAGGACTACAAGTTAGCACAGTCTGTTAATACTGTGGTATGCAGCAGGTATGTGTATTCAGTGAATTTTCCATCCTGTGTATTTATCTCAAGTTTTTAAATAACCTGTAGTATATTTAAATGTTATACAGTTATAGGATGGGTCTGCAAATACCAGTGGTTTAAGTAGTAGTAGTGCTTTTTTTCCGACTTCTGGCTTCTCCGACAAGTTGGTCTTCTTCTGCTGCTCCTTCTGCTGCAGCTTCTTCTTCGTCTTCTTCTTCTTCTCGTAATCGGTTCAGCTCGTTCCACGATAAGGCTGTTATTTTTCAGGCGTTTCAAGCGTTTAGATCTCCGAAGAGTTTATATTTCCGGCATTCAGGTCGTTTTGCGAAAGTCCTTAAAGTCCGAGTACAAAAAGACCGAGCAAAGGTGTGCAGGTATTTTAGAGTCGCTCGGATGCGCGTCACCGTCTGTGTGCATGAGAATGTAGCTAGATGGATGATCTATGATGGTCTACAAGTGTTTCTATATGTAGGGTATGTGCAGGAGTTTCCATCACCTCTGTCAGATATGTTCTGTTGACTTTTAATATTTGGCCTCTGATTGAAGATGGGAATTTTTTTAAATTGAAAATTAATAGGAGCCAGATGATGAAAAGGAAATTATTGGGCTAATATATATGATCTTTCAACCCTGCAGCAGCTGACAGTCCACTGTATGATGATGCACTGCAAAACGTCATTATGCTACGATTTAGACTAATTTTAACAATACAATGTCAGTTTAGATATGCAGTACCAAAATATATACTGTATGTATAATATTCTACAATATGTCTATATTTATGCTCACCAACAGGGGACTTCAGTGTATCACTGCAACATATTTTAAATATACCAACACCATGCAAAGTAATGTCAGCACCATTAAGCTTTTTTTTCTGAAAGACGTTTTTCATATTCATGTGATTTACAGCATCTATAGTTTGTCATTTGATTCAATGAAGCCGCACTTCAGGAGTCTGAAGTGTCGCCCATGAACACCAAAATGCTTTATATCTTTGGAAGCTCCATCCTTTTGATCATCCTTACAGCCACAGTTATATTACACTGTTGCAGTGTTAGAACTACAACGTCTGCATGTATTGGCTAATCTATAGCCACACTGGAAGGCTAGAAACATCCATCCATCCATCCTCTATACACCGCTTTATCCTCACTAAGGTCGCGGGGGGTGCTGGAGCCTAAGGGTAGAAACATTTCCCCTCTAATTTTAACTTGTTTGGGTTTGTGACCAGTTATTTTCAACTTTAATGCAACTGAACAGCCTTTATGGTTTGACTCTATTAACATTTAAACGTGGAGTCCAATGTTTAGTATTTTCTGTCTTTTTGTTCTCAGATATATGCTGACCTTAGAGACACTGGCAAGTCGTATCTGATTTCCCAGCATGCTTCAACGATGAAGGTCATTACTCCACAATGGAGAAGTGATATCAAAGCTATTAATACAGATCAGATGCAGAAGGGTTTCCCAGGAAGAGAGGTGCTGCGAGGATGTGGTACACTGGTGTCCTCTCAGCCCTGTGGCTTGTTGGAGCTGCACTGCTGGCCTGTCTGCTGCTATGGTTCAGAAAGAAAGGTCAAGGTAGGCATACATGTGGATATTTGTGTATTTGTGATGGTTTTATTCTAGCTATTTCTGTTTCAGCTTGTGCTACATTTTAATATTGAAACACTGAATGTGAAGGAGGATTGGTTTTAGGACCTTTTGCATTTTTTTTTTTTTTTTTTTTTTACAGCTGCTATGTCTTAAAAAGGGGTGAATCCACATGGCATGGTTTCACATGTTCAGCTAAGGGGATGACTCTGCAGTTTCACAGTGATGGTGGTAAAGAAGGGGAGGAGTCCCTGTGAGTTTTATAGATAGCCGCTGCTATCTATTTAAAGCATTTCCATTGAGCTGCCTGCAACAGACGGGACTCTCACTGTTGTCCCATTGAGTGCTTGTTTTCATAGTTTATCAATTTAGATCTATATCTATGTCAATATTTGACATCTCTCACATCGTGTTTTTGTTTAAATTTGAACTGCGATTGCTTTATGGTTCACTTGCCGGATAATATCATGTGATATACTTAATTCAGGTTTTATATTAATAGAAAGTTAAGCGTTTGGTTCTACTTTGCTGGTTATTACAGGTTCCTTAGCAGTGATTGAACAAATAGTTTAATAGTCACAGACACACACACACAGCCCACATCCAGTTGTAGTACTGTGCTGTGTCTAATTACTCATCTGATTCATAATTCAAGACATGAATAACGGACTATCAAGATATAATGTGCTTGCTGGTGGGAGAGAAGTCAATTAAAAAGAGAAAGTAGCTGACAGTTTTGTCATGGGGGCACTGGAGGTTAGATTTTTGTGCATACAGCAATTACAAACAAGCAGAGACTGGTGTGCGAATTACTGGCTTTGTGAGCGGGAGTCATCAATTTAGAATACCCACTGGTCTTGTTGATGCTGTATTGAACTGGACATATCTGACTGGCTGAGCTCAGAGGAGATTTTTTTTCCCAAATAAAAAAACCTAAACATTTATTCACGGGCTTTGTTTTATTAGCATTCATTCCTAAGCAGTCAACCTATCAACTGCAGCTCATCGCAAAAAAACAAGATAAGGCCGGTGGGAGTAAACTAACCTGCACAGTGCAGATAGAGGATGTTACATGGTGGCTACAAATGCTTGAAATAACACAACAGGCAGAAGAAAAATGCTGAAGAATAATGCTTGTGAGCAGCTTGTCTCTTGTAGAGACGGTCTATCATGTGAGTGAGATGCCAACTTTCACTTTAGAGCGAGTTGTTCAGTGTTGTTTTTATAATAACTACTGATATAAGCACTTTGAATTACCTCGTTGTTGAAATGTGCTATATAAATAAATTTGCCTTGCCTTGCCTGTAGAGTTCAGTCGCATACAGCTGAATGTGTGATTGCAGTCTGTTGGATCACAGATTGAGTAATGGTGGTATCATTCTCCCCCCTCAGGTGGTGATGACCTTGCAGCATCTGAATGTGAAAATAAAACGTTCTCCAGTTTTGATTCAGCAGGAGATGCTGGTAAGCTAGACTGCAATTACACTACAGGAGTATCACTAGTTTCTATATGTAGTGTGTTCCTAAAGTGGACAGTAGTGGATGAAACTCAGCAGAAGCTCATTTTCAAAGATCAGCTTTAAGAAACCATATTCAAAAATCATTTGTATTACAGGTATTTGACAGGAAAATTTAATATCCAACAAAACAAACTCACAGTAGAAGTAATTTGAATTTTTTTTCTTTCACAGACAAAAACAGTCTAAATATAAAAAATAAAACAAACAGAACTGAAGTACACTTGAAAAAAATACATGCATTTCCTATTTTCTCCTTTTATGATGACAACCCTAAATTACAAGTCAGACCGCAGTTTTTCCAATGAAAAAAGGAGCATTACTGGAAAGTTACTGAGATTCCCATCACACAGACACCACCTGCATTTATGATCCGTGAATGGAAATGGAAATTCTTCAAGTGCCTGAGGGAATACCGAGACAAAATACCATTAGGAGGACAAGACATGAGACAAAAACACTGTAATGGCACAGAATGAAAATGCAAAACTTTAGCTGTGAAATTACTGTAGCAGCAGAGGTTTACTGTTTGATATTGTACTGACACTTTCCAATGATATACAGTACTGTACTGATGTGTTGCCATTGTAATCAACACCAACTTAAACTGTAGAGTCCCTTTTTCTAGAATTTATAAACTATGAAATTCACATACACCTGAGAAATCGCAGACTTTGTTAACTTTTAAAATGCATATAACACTGAAACACCGAAAGCAATAAAGAATAAGGCAAGTTAAATTTTTATGTATCAAAAACATATGTTCAACGGCAGCAATGTATAATTTGTCAGAGCAGGTATGTAAAGTTATCAGTGTTATTCTGAGCTAAATCAAGTTTCTGCTCTAAACGGTGTTTTTTGAACTTTTGTGTGAACATTTGTCATTCAGCTCAAACCATTAGTTTAAGTGAGCTGCTGTTCACTGTTGTCTTGTTTTTGACTCCATGAAAGCATCAGATCTTACCGTTTAAAATATTTTATTTACAGTACACTACTGTTCAAGAATTCAACTGTATTTTTATAATGATTTATATAGTGTTTTTCAAACACAGATATGCTGCAGCAGTCTTCAAGAAAAGATTAGAGTACACATAATTGTGATATTTTACTGTTAGGAACTGGGGGGTTTAGAACCCAAGCGCAGGCACGACAGGCAGACAACAGGAGGTAAAGAAAAAAGGGCTTTTATTAAATAAGGATCAAACTACAACAAACTGAAAACCGGACTGTGGTGGGCAAGCCAAAAACCATACAACTGAAAAAACAACTGAACTGAGGGAAGGTACTCACACGGGGGGAACTAATAACAGTGGGTGAAAGCAACTGAGGTCCATCCAAGTAACAAAAGTCCAAAGGGTAAATCCATAAGGGGAAAACACTGAGAAGTCTAAAACTGATGCAGTCCAGAAGGGTAAGGGAAAGCGGGGGAGCAGAGACAGAGCCAACGTGAATATCAATCAATGAAACAGCAAAGACTGAGGGGCAGGGCAGAGCTTAAGTAGCAGAGGAGGGGACCAGGTGAATGAAGTTGAACTGATTGACTGCAGCTGTAATCAATTGACAGGGTGCAGCAGACAGGGGGCGAGCAACCGGGAGAGAGAGAGAGAGAGAGAGAGGAGGGGAAGACAACAGACAGAGGGGGCCAGAGGAACAAGACAAATAGGGAGATGAAAATGGGGAGTGAAGATGAAAAAAGGAGAGAGAAGGGCAGGAGCTGGAGTGGGATCATAACATTTACACTGATTTTATGCTGATTTATGAAAGAGCAGGGTTTTCCGATGAAAGATATGAAATAATCCTAAATGCTAATATACCCACTGTGAGGTTTTCAAACAACAGAATAAGAAAAATGAAAGTGCGATCAGAGGTTGGGGGGTAGAATACTTTAAATAGACACGCTCTGTGTGTGTGTGTGTGTGTGTGTGTGTGTGTGTGTGTGTGTGTGTGTGTGTGTGTGTGTGTGTGTGTGTGTGTGTGTGTGTGTGTGTAGGATATTACATCCATGCCCAGGCCGATGCCCAGGCTGGTTCTGCTTTGACCAATGGCGCCTGGCACTGGGAGGGGGGGTGGCGTCTCACGGTGCGATGAGGAGTGAGGACGGGGTTTGAACCTCCCACTGGTGCTGATGAAGACGAATGAGCTAACAAGACATGACGGAATTGCTTTTGCAAAGGGGGGGAGGCTGAATGCCGTGTAGTGATATTGTGTTGAGGGCGACTAAGGGGGCAGGTTGATGTGTGTGTGTGTGTGTGTGTGTGTGTGTGTGTGTGTGTGTGTGTGTGTGTGTGTGTGTGTGTGTGTGTGTGTGTGTGTGTGTCTAAATGTGTGAGCACAGCTATGTGTGTCTCGGTGTCTGCCAAGAGGACAGTTAAGCCGTGCACTTTTGCAACTGCTATTAGTTTCCACACAGGCAGGCTGAGGTAGAGGCTGCTTGTACTCCTCACAGTACAACACAGTCTCAGATTTATTCATTCAAGTCCTCTTCCTCTCAGCCAGCTCCAGCTCCAAGACCATGGCACAACCGACCACCATTGATCCCACCAAGATGGGAGTGGGTCGGGCGATCGCCGTGCTGACCTCTGGGGGCGATGCCCAGGGTAAGTGGACAGTTTCCAGGCTGGTGTGGGAGTGTGTCAAGCTATGGAGTGCATAATTCCAATTTGTTTACCGCAGCAGGTGGCTAAGAGGGTCTGGCGTGTGGGAAGTCAGTATTTAGTGACTCATCAGTGTTTAAATAGAGAGACATTGAAATACAAGGTGAATCAGAAACCACTTAGTCCAGAGTTATTCTCTTGATGTCTTTGGGATTGTCATTGGTGGTCAACGACAAGTAGACTTACACGCTGTGCATATCTGATCAGATTTCAAATTTTTAAGAATTTGAATCATTTGCTGGCTATTATAAAAACTTGTAGAATTGTCTTTAGATAAAGCACTAGAAATGACATTTTGAAAAGCAGAGACCCCAGTAACTTTATGGCCATATTCATTTGTGATTACAGCTCCACTTTATATCAAATCTAACTACTCGTAAATTTTTTATTGATGATAATCTTTAATGATTTCTCTGCTTGAACAGTTATCTTAGCTATCTGCTCATAAAACTAACTCTTGTACAAGGACGGCATTAATTACTTCTTGCACCGTTGCTAGAGCCACAGAGTGAAACAGACAGTCCTCTGACCTTTAACTTGATGAGGAATATCTTCACTGTGACCTTTGAAGGTGTGTCAGTGACCTCAAAAACTATGTAGTGTGAACATGTGAGACAGTGAGCTGTCCATCTGCTGTTTTTCTGGATGTACCTGAACTCTGTAAGATCTTAGGATGTGTGTAAATGAAAAACTAGCAACCCCTTGCCGTTCCTCTTTTTCATTTTCAAAATACATAATCCTCATCAGAGCGTCCAAGTTTCTTCCTGCTTGTGAGGGTCCAGAACTGACTCTGCTATGGAGGCTAATTTTAGAGGCATGACCTTTCTGTCATGTGTATGTAAAGTGGTGCAGTAGAGCAAGACAGCAGTTGTACTCCTCCTTTCTCTCCTCAACTCCTTTCAATGTAATTGGAGATGCTCTTGGCAAGTTACTCTATCCCCATGTTGTCCTTTAGGTAACCTCTTAAAAGAGCAGGCAGGGGCCTAGTTTTCTTCCCAGCACCACATGTTTACTCCTGTCACTGACCACTGAACTGTTTATTGAACACAGTAAAACTACAGTCAACATGGGCCATATTGTTTTATCAATATTATGTTGCAGTTGCATTTGTTGCACCCATGTGTCATTTTGCAGCTGTAAAAGCATGTAAAGTCTAAAAAAAATTATGCTGCTTTCATTCCATGGATGACATATGCAACATCCATGCAGCTTATTATCAAGCAAATTGTTGGCTTGGAAGGACCCTACAAAAGACTTAAAGTGATGTACCCAAAAAGTTTGTAATTTATAACTCTGTGTGACTTCATACAATGTACTATTGACAGAAATGAAAAAATAAAAGCAAGCTATCACAAGGTTCTCAAATATTTTAAGGGGTTATTTTACACAATCCTACACACATTATTCCTACAGGTATGAACGCAGCTGTGAGGGCCACAGTTCGAGTGGGAATTTACACTGGAGCCAAAGTGTACTTTGTCCATGAGGTAAATACTTTAAATTTTTAAAGATTAAATTTGAAAATTTGAAAACAAACACAAAAAGGTAAAAACTAAGTTTCCAGAGTACCTGCTGATATCTTTAGTTTGCATTCAACTGTTTAACTAAACCCAGACGTTATTCAGTTAATACTCCAAACAGCAACAGCTAGGAATCTGCAGCCAGTGCATGGCTGCTGTTTTTGTTTGAGAAAGGCTCTAAGCGATTAATCAGTTAAACAAGATTTTCTGAATTTGTTGAATTGCATAGCATAATAAACAAAGCACTTGTTGGACTGAAATACCTTCTCAAAGCTGACAAAAATATGTCAGTATGATTAAGCATGAGGCTTCTTCCCAGGAACGACCCCTTTTCCAGGAGGTGATATTGTGTTGTGTTTGTTGACAGGGTTACCAGGGTCTGGTGGATGGAGGGGACAACATCCGACCTGCCACTTGGGAGAGCGTGTCAATGATGCTGCAGCTGGTGAGAATAAATACAAGGATGCAGATTCATGTTTATCTGTGTGTTTATCATCTCTACTGTTTTTATCTTGGAGTAAACAGTTCATAATCTTTTGTCTAATTTGCAATGCTGTAGGTCAAGTGGTCGGTTAAATGCCACGGTTCATTAAAGAGCAAGGCTTAATGAACATGACATTAGTGCTTAGGTTTCAGATAATCCTACCTCCCTTGTGATCCTTGTTTTGGACTGAAATCTCTCGTACTGGCCTGACACCAGGGAGGAACTGTAATTGGTAGCGCCCGCTGTCAGGATTTCCGCACCAAGGAGGGACGCACTAAAGCAGCCTGTAACTTGGTCAAGCTGGGCATCACCAACCTATGTGTGATTGGAGGTGATGGCAGTCTGACAGGTGCCAACCAGTTCAGAACAGAATGGAGCGAGCTGCTGGCAGACCTGGTCAAATCTGGTGAGAGCCATGACCCCACAGTTCATAGTTTCAAGTAACACAATATACATGTGAGAAGTTGCTATGAAACATGCAATTTACTGCAGTGGTTTACCTGAGAGATGTTATTTTCATTTTGCTCAGGTAAGATCACAGCAAATGAGGCCAAGAGTTCCTCCCACCTCAATATTGTTGGTATGGTGGGCTCCATTGACAATGACTTCTGTGGAACCGACATGACCATCGGCACTGACTCTGCCCTCCATCGCATCATCGAGATAGTGGACGCCATCACCACCACAGCACAGAGGTATGTCTGTGGGCAACTGTATGCTTGAGAGATGAATAAAGAGGAAAATTTAGCATTGGAGCCTTGACCAAAAAAATGTGTCATTCTGCAGCCACCAGAGGACCTTCATCCTGGAAGTAATGGGCAGGCACTGTGGGTGAGTACAGCTTGTGTGAATGCTGAGTGAGCATCAGCATGAATGAGGCTCAGTAGTGACAAAGCTGCATTTATGGAATGTATATGGAGTCTGAAAGTATAGTATGGTAACCAAGTGGTTGCAAAATGGTATGAAAAATGAAGGGCTTGTACATTTATTTAAAGAATGCATTTAGATAAACTGACCTCGCACAACCACCCCATCTGTAAGGCACCCTATGGAAATGGAAATCCTTGTATCGAGAGCTTCACCTTTCAGCTCAGCTCCGACCATCATGATGGTCAGTGGACGTTGCACAATTCCATCTGTCCATCTCACGCTCCATTTTCCTATCACTTGTAAACAAGATCTTAAGATAAATTAACACCTTAGCCTGGGGGAGCAACTCACCCCAAACTCAGAGGGAGAAGTCCATCAGTATCTGGCAAAGAGTGCAGAAGGAAACTTGGAGTAAAGTTGCTGCTCCTTTGCACCTTCTGACACCTTTCTTTGGAGGTTCACCAGGAACATTTAACTGAAAGGAGAGCCCAGGGTGGACCCAAAACTTGCAGGAGTGATTAGATATCTTATCTGGCCTGGAAACACCGTGGGATCCCCCAGTAGTAACTGGAAAATATTGTTAGGGAGAGGAGGTCAGGAATGCTCTACTTAGCATACTGTCACTATAATCTCACCCCAGATGAGTGAAAGAAAATGGATGGACATATTGAGCCCACATTCCCCTCTTAGAGGTGCTATATGTAAGTATTTTATTTTGAAAAATCAGTCACTGCTAACCAGCTAGCCTCACCATCAGCTCAGCCTGATTCATGATGTCCTAAATGTCGGCTGGTCAGCTAGTTCTCTGCTGTCTGGTAGATCTGCTGCATGATGGAGGGTCACTCCAACCAGAATGTGCAGTAAGTGGAGAACCAGTTCCTGTAACATCACTAGATGCAGTCCAAGATGTTGAAGTTGGAGTCCATCTGTTGGATGAGACTCAGAAATGCAGATGCAGCTGTGTACACTGAGCATCACCACAGCAACAGTCTGACCAGCCTGCATCTGCAACTGAACTTGCAAAATACTTACATATAGTACCTTTAAAAAACGGAATGCTTTTTTGACCAGTTCTTGATATTCATCTCTGAAATTATATGTAAGTATGTGATATAATGCAGTTGACAAATGTTTACTGTGTTCTCTGTTCAACTCAGGGGCTTTTCCATGGTCATTGCAATCAGTTTTATGACAAAAATCTATTTCCATATGTGAAATATCAGCTGCAGTTACTTACAAACAGATAGCTGCCAGTGTCAGTTTTGCAAACCCTACTTACTCCACTATGACTCTTTGTCTACAGATACCTGGCTCTGGTTACAGCTCTGGCCTGCGGTGCTGACTGGGTGTTCATCCCAGAGATGCCCCCAGATGATGGATGGGAGGAGCATCTGTGCAGGAGACTAACAGATGTAAGCTTTTTCTTCTGTATCATCACATTCATGACCAATTTGGCTACATCTGACTTCATAAGAACAGAGACAAGCGAATGTTGATGTTAAATCTGCCCTCTGTCCTTTTTAGCAAAGAGGCCGTGGCTCCCGTTTGAATATTATCATTGTTGCAGAGGGAGCGATAGACTGCAAGGGTAAAGCTATCACCTGCGATGATGTTAAACAGGTCAGTAATGGCAGCACTCTAATATGCCAGCATGTACAGGTTCAAGTCATAACAGGCACACTGCTCATAAACACTCTGTCTGTTCAGCTGGTATCGAAGAAGCTCGGCTTTGACACTCGCACCACCATCTTGGGCCATGTACAGAGAGGAGGAACCCCCTCTGCATTTGATAGAATCCTGGTAATACCTCAATAAAACCATTTTATTTATTCATCTGTCAGTCTTATTTCTGTCGAAGGAGTATGTGGGGAAAAAAATATTTCCTCTGTTTTCCTGAGTGCCTCTCCTGCTCTCTCACTCCTATGATTCAGGCGAGCAGGATGGGTGTGGAGGCTGTTATGGCTCTACTGGAAGCTACACCCGACACTCCTGCTTGTGTGGTCAGCTTGTCCGGAAACATGGCTGTCAGGCTGCCTCTCATGGAGTGCGTACAAGTGGTGAGTCAATCCTGACCACACAAAGTAAATTCTACACTGCCACACCAGTTCTACAGTGCTTACAATGCTTTGTACACAAATATAAAATCCTTGGGTGAGCATGACATTAATGTTGTGAGATTTGTAAACACTCCAAATACACGAGATAATCGCTAAGTGGCTTTATGTTTGATATTTTGTGTAATATTATAATTATTTTCCCATTCTGATTTATTTTTCTCTCCTCTTCTTGTATTGCAGACTAAAGATGTCACGGTAGCAATGGCTGAAGGTCGGTTTGAAGATGCAGTGAAGCTCAGGGGAAAGTAAGGCATGCACTGCTCTGCTGTGCATTTGAAATGTTCATGTGTTGTGTTGACTTTCAGATGTTTGTACAATTTTGTTAATTTTCACCTACAGGAGCTTTGAAAACAACTGGAACACTTACAAAATGCTGGCTCATGTGCACATCCCAGATACAAAGGTCATTAATTGCATTTCTACTTTCTTATTAAAAATCCTAGTCTCTTGGCCAGTGAGTCTCTGTGCCAAACATTTGTATTGAAAACAAGTGTGTATGTGAAACTTCCTTTACCAGAGTAATATCAACATCGCCATACTGAACGTTGGAGCTCCGTGTGCAGGAATGAATGCTGCGGTGCGTGCAACTGTAAGGACCGGCCTCCTCCAGGGCCACCAAATGCTGGCAGTGCACGAAGGCTTCGATGGTTTGGCTCATGGAATGGTATTTACACACACGCAACCAAGTTCCAGGTTTACTATGACAGCCAAAACCTATATATACTACAGAGCACATGTTCTGCCCCTGTGCAGATTGAGCCCATTGGTTGGTCTGGAGTGGCGGGATGGACTGGAAAAGGAGGCTCCAATCTTGGCACAAAGAGGTGACACATTTCAACAGACCGCTCTGTTCACCTATGCTATAATGACAGTATATGTTTTCAATGTATGTGTCTGTTGATTTGTTGACATGGCTAAATTTAACAAAAAACTGTGCAGATGTAATCTACTCTGTTGTGTGTCTTTTTCTGTTGTGAAGATCACTGCCACAAGAGTGGATGGAGGAGATCAGCCTGAACATCACAAAGTTCAACATTCATGCTATTGTTATTATTGGAGGCTTTGAGGTGAGCAAGACTATAGAGCCTCTGATAATACCGCTGCTGGACTGTTGTATTATTCATCTTCCAACTACACAGCATTCATGTTGATGCTAGTGAAAGTCACTCATTGCACTTTCGCTGTTTTTCTTCTGCCAGGGATTCAAAGGTGGTCTGCAGCTGGTTCAAGCAAGAGAGAAGTACGAGGAACTGTGTATTCCGATTGTTGTCATCCCTGCTACTGTGTCCAACAATGTTCCTGGATCGGACTTCAGCATCGGCACTGACACCGCCCTCAACACCATCACCATGGTAAAGTTTTTGACTGAACACTCACAGAAACACAAGGCAGTGAAGTTCTATTCACTCCATTATTTTTCTGTCACATTTTGCAGACGTGTGACAGGATCAAACAATCTGCTGCTGGCACAAAGAGAAGAGTGTTCATTGTTGAGACTATGGGAGGATACTGCGGTTACCTGGCAACCATGGCTGGGTTAGCATCTGGGGCCGATGCTGCCTACATTTATGAGGAGCACTTCAACATTCATGACCTCGAGGTCTGTCTCTTGTTTTATAAAAGATATAAAAGATAGCAATGGCAGACATCAGTGCGGGACGGATGGATATTTTTATAGTCAGTTGTCTAATTGTTTGTTTTCTGTAGGTGAATGTAGAACATCTGGTGGAGAAGATGAAGACCACAGTGAAGAGAGGACTCATTCTGAGGTTTGAAGGAACTGGCATTATTCCTATGAGCATGATCGACTTTATGCTGTGCACTGGGGTCATATCTCATTTATCGTTCTACTTTTGCTTTAGAAATGAGAATTGCAATGCAAACTACACAACTGACTTCCTCTTCAACCTGTACTCAGAGGAGGGCAAGGGTGTGTTCGACTGCAGAAAGAACGTGCTTGGACATATGCAGCAGGTGTGCTACTGAGCGGAGATCTGTTTGTTGTGCACAGACTCCTTAATTGCCAGCCAATTTAATATCATAAATATGAGATGACCTGTTGTTTGCTTTTAGGGTGGAACCCCCAGTCCATTTGACAGGAATTTTGGGACAAAGATGGGAATCAAGTCTGTCCTTTGGCTGACTGACAAGCTGAAGGAATGCTACAGACATGGTAACGACTTGATGTTACTCAAAGCACAAAGTGTTTTATTGACTTTCCCAGAGGAAAAGAAAATTCAAAAAGAGATCTCAAAAATGTTTCATTTACTTCTCCTAGACAACTTTGAGATCTGTGTGACACCAAACTGAGACTAAGGCTTATTGCTCCTGTGTCTCATTTTTTTCTCCTGAGCAATAAGATGCGCTAAATCTCAGTTTAGTCTCCTTTAAAGTTTCAGAAGAGATCTCAACAAGCTCTCATATAATTCTCAGAGTTTCTCAACTTTTGTGTCTCTTTGTGATCTCAGGCAGAGAAATCAGAGAGCTCTCTCTAAGAACTCAGTCTGTTCTCATCCCAGCTTCAGTTCATGCATCTCATACTAAGCTCAGAGAGAACAAATGAAGAGATCTCCACAAGCGCTCATTGAATTCTCAGACTCAGGTCAACGTTTTGGTTGTTTTTAATCATCTATCATGTTGACTTTATTGTAATCCACATGATATTTTTTTAAATTAATTAATAAAGATTCAGATTACTTTATTCATCCCAAAAGGGAAATTCATTTGTCTGTCAGCTCATCTGCTATTTGCTATAGAATTATAAAGCCTGATCACTGTGGATACAAAGATCTTCTATATGTTTCCGTCCTGCAGTCCAGAGAGAGGCCCATCACGATATTATGAGTGGATGATCCGTGGTGTTTAGAATGATAAATCCAGTCAAGTGGGAGGAGAGGGTGACATGATTGAAGTCACCATATATTATTATAAGTGCCTCAAGATGTTTAGGCTATATCCTGGCAACTTCTTATTTGTTGCAGCATTTATAAGGTGTGTGTGTGTGTGTGTGTGCAGATTAATATATGCATAGGGTGGCATAGCTCAGTGGGTAGAGTGGCTGTCTCACACCCAGAAGACTGGGGTTCGATTCCGAGTCTGTCATGCTCATGTGGAGGTGTGAGTGAGTCTCACATATTGCTCTGTAGAAGCTCCACTATTGTTCATTTTCTTTTCCAGAGGAGAAATAAAGGAGCCATTAAACACACTGTATTGAGATTAGCAAGGTATCTCCCACAAGTCTCAAGTATGACTCCCTCTAATTATCCTGTCTCACCTATTTCTCCTCGTGAATTTTAGGAGAAACATATGAGAAACCTTTAGACAAAATAGAAACTAAAATGAGGCTGGCATGAGAATCTCAAATTTGTCTCCTGAGTTGTAGAAGAGCAAGCTTTGAGCAGTAAAATTTTCCTCTGGGTTTTACTGACCTCCTGTACTCGCTGTTTTAATGTATGTTCTGTTTTTAACCTCAAACCTTCAGGTCGCATCTTCGCCAATTCTTCAGATTCTGCCTGTGTGTTGGGAATGAAGAAGAGATCTTTGGTTTTCCAGCCTCTGGCCGAACTTGCAGCACAGACTGACTTCGAGTAAGACTTAATTTCTATCCTCTCTTACATAACATGAAAAAAATCTTAGTAGAGTCAATGGGCTGCTAGTGTCACTTCTTCTGCTGAATCATCAACGCTCCCACTTTGCAAGTTGCTTTCAGTTCATGGTTTTTGTTTCCTAAACATGATAACCAAAGCTAAACCAGTTAGCATATTTCTATATTTATGTACAGACCATGGTATGAAAAATGAGGAAAGACATGAGTAAAATCATTGAATGATAAAGCAAGTTTACATTTATTTTGCTAGCTTTAAACCATAAGTTAATATTGCACACCAACTGCCATTCTCATGTTGGTCTGATTGTACTGGAAATGTGCTCATATGCAGTTATTTGTCACCATGCTAGGTTTTAAGCTTAAGGTGAGTAAATTGAACATTTAGAGTCTTTCTGACCTTAGTGGTCAAAAATTATTTGATGCAGGTTTAACTAAAAATGTCAGATAAAGCCCTTTGCTCCACAGGCCTTGAAATGTTAATCATGTTGTTTTTATTTTCCTTTTTTTCATTAATAAACATTCCTCTTTGCAGGCACCGTATTCCAAAGATACAGTGGTGGTTGAGGCTGAGGCCCATCCTGAAAATCCTGGCCAAGTACAAGACCAACTTGGACACTTCCGAAAAGGCTGCAATGGAACATGTCATCAAGACGAGCGGCTTCGTCTCTAAGTAGTCTTTCTATGTATTTTTTTCAGGACAGGATGTGACCCGACTGTCTTATTTTAAAGCACTTTGCAAACTCTGTGCAATATAAATAAAGCTACTAATTTAAAAACACACACATTGAAAGTCCATCCATTCTCTATACACTGCTTTATCCTCACTAGGGTCGTGGGGGGTGCTGGAGTCTATCCCAGCTGACTCGGGCGAAGGAAGGGGACAGCCTGGACAGGTCGCCAGTCTGTCACAGGGCTACATTGAAAGTCTCATATTAAAAACTCTCAAATCACTTGTGATAATTTGTTACAGTAAACATTTACACTGTGCTGCGAGGTCAAAATTGGTGATGTTTTTTATGCTTTAGAATTATCTCAATTCTCTGAGCCTCCATTCCCATTGCTGCTTTTAATTGTACAGCACTTAAAATTTGTGGTTTTGTTCATTTATGTGCACGTTTTTATATTAATTTAAAATCAAAACTAAGGGCTCTTACTCATTTCTAATTCTTTCTTTTCACAGTTCTCGTTAGTGCCTATATGTAGAATTTCAGGTTGTTTTAGCAGAATTGTTTAGCTAGGAAAACACCTTAGATCCACATTTATATCCTTTCATGCACTGACTGTGTAAATCATTGCAAGCAGATGTGAATCTGAATAGTAATTAGAGTGATTTGATTGCTTTGCTTTTTAAAATTAGATCAAAGCAGCAATATAAATTAAGGTTTTGGGTTAACTCGATCACTGTCAAGGTGTTTTTAAGGTATGTGTGATACTTTGAATATGTTACAAACCACAGAGCTAGAATGTGAGAGATCTGCAAACTCAGAGGTGGTAGATGATACAAAGCAGGCATGTATCTGCCGGGTAAAGTCATCCTGCCTTACATCAGTCTTCTTTTTCTCTTCTTGTCCTTTTCCCTATTGTCTTATTTTTTATGCTTTTACATCCTGTTCCTTATATATTTCTTATATGGAGCCTGATATTTATGAATACTAATGATTAAAGCTATATAGAAAACCTATTAAATAAATGAAATCAAGCTCATTTTTAGAATCAACATGAGCTTTGAAGTGTAACTGTGCAGTACTTGTACTGATAATTATGATGATTAAATACAACAGAGGAAGCAAAGTGGAAACTATGACTCCAAATCCAAGTCAAAAGCACAACATACTAGGTATTATTTTGAATAAGGACGGATGATCATTCATTTAATCGCTAAATAATCCTTTAATCATTGTTAATAATTGTGTGTAGCCACGGTGTTATATAAGATTAAATGCACATTAATGCATAGAATAGTTGGAGCGTCGCCAAAACTATATTACCCAGAAGTCCGTGTGTCTCAGACTGAAAGCGGATGTGCTCTCTGATTGGCCAATTCACCTTTTAAACTGTGCGCGGTTGTGTCTTTCCCGTGTTTGGATATTAAGTCTTTTATCGTATACATGTAGGATAAACTGCACAGCTGCTCAAACCGTTGTTATAATGGACAATAAGTGTTCTGTTTATGTGTGGTAAAGAGAACTTTTTCTTCAAACGTCCACCCTTCAGGTAAGTAGCAGTGAACGCTGTAGTTCAGTCACTAACGTTAACGTTTAGCGCAACAGCGTCGTGTCGCTCATAACGTAGCGGCGGCTAAGCTAACCTACTTTATTAAAGTTCAAATGTAACATAATTTACCGTAACTAACGTGTCTTCTGCAGCTGCCAACATGAAGTGTTTGAAGGTGGAAGAATACATCAAGCGGACTGCCTCTGTGAAAGAGATACGGCTTTTATATCAGGAACTACAGGTCAGCATAAACACTTTGTTGTAACACGATGACATACTTCTACACCCAGTAACGTTACATGGTCATGTTATTTTAGTACTCTGAGAAAACCTGATTAAAGCACTGCCTCTATATGGTGCCAACTCTGTTTACTGTGCAAGATATTAGATATGTTCTGTCAAATACAACAACACTACCGTTAGCTGCACATTAATTCTTTCGCGTTGTAAACCTTTTAAATATGTTTTGCAGAATTATGTGAAGAACCAACCTGGGCTTCAGGGTCGCACGCTGTGTGACAGGGTCGCCAGAGCCTGTAACCATAATCTTGGAGAAGGATGCCTCGACTTTGACCATGTCAGTCAGCTGGTAAAGCTGGTTGAGCTTTCCCTTCATGGCTATGATATTTGTGCAGCAGGTATTGCTCAAAGCAGTCCGCTGTACATGGAAAAGATCATTTTCCACATTGTCAAGAAGCTGAGCACTCTCGAAGTTTACTCTCTTTGCAGCCGTGTAGCTGGGTTGCTTTACAGCAGACTTGCCACAGCACAACAGGTATGTGTCACTCTGTTCATGAGGGTTAATATACATTCATCGCACAGTTACTCCAATATCCACAATGCAAAATTACCATAACCCCAACAAGGTTTGTATGTTCTGTAGGGTGGGGAAGACTACTGTGTCCTTGTGAGGAACTGCTTCTTTGTCCTCTGGAATGGACTATCTGTGGGCAAAACCAAAAAAATTCTTAATCCACGCAACAAACTCCACTGCCAAATGCAAGCTTTGAGCTTCCTTCTGTTACTGGATACAGAAAGTGCTATTCCTTCTTCCTCTAAAGTTCCCACATACACAGAAGATGCCATTACTGCATTTAAGAGTAGCTGTGAAACGATGACAAAGGAGGATGCCTCCTTTCTCATCGAGGAAATACAGACACTTTTTAACAGATGTTGGACTGGTGGTCACAGCAGTGAAGGAGATGGGTCCAAGCAGTGTGCAGATGCATCAAGTTTTTATTTGCTTTTTGAAGTGGCACTGATTGTAGCGAAGGTGCTTTGTAAAACCAGTCACTACAGTCTGGCCTCTGCTTTCCTGGATGAAATCGAGAGCAAGGTTTCAGACTGTGTTAACGGTCAGTGTACGGCGCTGGGACTCGGCAAGTGGGGAATAAAAATTCATTCAGCAGTAAAGGCTGGTGAAGAAAGTGGCCAGGCTTTCACAGAGTGTGCAAGAGCCTTGAGGTCTGTCTCAGCTGACCTGGGCGACAGGGAAGCTCATGCTGTTCTGGAAGGATGCAGTCTGGTTGTTTGGGCTGTCGAAAGTGGCCACAACAAGGGATTTAGTGGACCAGCGCTTCTGGCGTTGTTTTCGTTCCTTGAGGAGCACCAGATACGGATAATGAAAGGACTAAAAAAGGTTGGTGTGGCTGCTGACCACGACAGAGCTTTTGTCTGCTGGTTTGCTAAAAAATGTTTTAAAAAATACTAATTTTTTTTTTTCTCCCAGAAATCAGCACACCAGGCTGAGAGCAGCAGACTGCAGCAGGAACTTTGCGTCAGCATTTACAAAGGCTTTGCGTTTGCTTATGAGAGTATACTAGCATCACAGGTGAGGACGCTTCTGTGAAATCCAGTTTCATGACAATGATAATTACAGAGTTGACAGATAAAATGATGGATGAGTAGTTACTGCATGCTGCAGTAGTTGTGATTACTTGATTTTAGGTTTTAGTATTGATTGTGATTTGGTGAATTTAGCTGGAGGACAGTGACATACTGGACAGAGTGCTGCTCTACTGTAAAGCTACAGCTGGACTGATGATGACAGAACTGCGCCAGTTGTCTAATGAAAGCCTTCTTGTCAAAGCAGGTGAGTACATTCTGTATTGGTAATGCTATGAGATCACATGATCATATGTTTCTGAAATACTTTCTTTAGATTGCATTATATTCACATCTAATATTTTATTCTAACATTTTTCATTTTGTTTTTCCTGTGCCTTCTAGTGATTACCGTGAGCAACTTGGCCTGTGCTTTATACAACCGTAATCACTATGACCAGGCCTTCACTCTTGTTGAGACCCTCTGCAGGGATCTGTCCAAGAATTGTCCCGTGTCGCTCTCTGTAGAGAAGGTAAGCTCTTTAGGACTGCTTAGTTCTATTGTAGAAATGCATTGTTTTGTACTTTTAATAAAGTGAAGGGGGAGGGAAATTTTGTTATCGCATTTGCTAAGATTTACATTTGTGTTTAAAACTGTTGCATTTCGGGGCTAAACATATGCAGATATATTACAATGTAATTTGGTTTGACAGATATAGTGATATTAATCACAGTTTTTAGTGGGATTTATTTTCCAAATCAGAATGTGGTTTTTTTTGTTGGTTTTTTTTTTGTGCTGGGATCTGTACTAAACAAGCATGTTCTGTTGTGTGTGTGGAGGTTATGATTTATAGTCTGTAGTCTGAGGCATTGTTGTTGCACTGCACTACTTCATGTAAAATAGTATGACACGTTATACTTTATTTAAAAAAAAAAAAAAAAAGCAGCTCCTGCACTTGTCCATATTGCAATTTTGATAATATTTTTGATGAATTCTTTAGACCTTCTACTTTGTGCCACTTTGGAATTGATGTTGAACTCTCCAATTTGTGAACCCACATTATTCTAAAGCGGAACTTATTTTTACTCATTTATGAACTTATCTTCAGAACTATTGGATGGTTTTTAGTTCATAATGTTTATAATGTCCCTACCCAGTTAAGCCGACTCTTCATGCTGGCTGTACAAACTTCACGGCGATCTGGACATTTTGAGCGAGCTTTGGACTGGGTGATCCTGTGGCTAAAGGCTCTAGGGGACAAGATCACGACTCACATGGCTGAACCTGTCTCACTCTGGGTGAAAACAAAGACTGATGCAGCACGTAACTCCGAGGAGGACATAAGACTCAGGTAAAGACAAGTCCTAATAAAGTGGTTTCTGTTGTGTGCCTCATGTAGGAAGAATATGCCATATTGAAAATTAAGCCTGTCACTGATTGTCTTGTGCTCTCGTATCCTGGAACAGGACATTACGTGATGGTTTTGGTCCTGATGTACCTGATGAGCAAATAATGCTTTCCCTTTTGGAAGAAGAGTTACGTGCTTATAAGGAGGTTGCAGCAGATATGGCCCAGGAACGTTACAACACTCTGTGTGATCTGTTGGACATCTGCCATGAGCAGAGTTCCCATACCCATCTACGTGCTATTTACCTCTGTGAAATGGCCCAAGTTGTGTGCTTCCAGGATTTCAGTGAGCAGACTGACTGGTATGTGCTTGAAAAAGTTGTTACTGCCAGTTTGTACAACTGAAGGAGTTAGTCTGGGGCCCTGCTGGAACATGGAGAGCAGCACTGTGTCTCAGAGTTAATTGTGCTATTTGTGATTACACAGCACGGCAGTTGACTTCATCCATGAAGCTTTAAGGCTTCTTGAAGAAGAAACGGAGACTCCAGAGAATGCGGACAAACTGAAAGATGACAAAGCTCATGCGTTACTTTGGCTGTATATCTGCACTCTGGAGAAGAATCTTCAGGAGGTGAGCTCTGTTTGATCAGTCAGGATATCGTGTGCATGCTTTTGTGAACCACTGTTTTATTAGTTCTATGTTAATTGAAGTGAGTAATTGTTTAGAATTTCCTTCTGTCATAAAATGAGAATGTCTGAAACTGAAATTTGTAATGGCATGACCCTATTCATAGTCTCAAAAATGTGCTTTTATAGAACTGCTTGAGGAGGTGATGTCAGGATGTCCTGCTGTTAAATAGCTAGTGTTTGAATAAAGGGTTAGTTTAATACTTTTTAAATGTTGAGATTATTAACTGATGATATGTTTTTTGGTCAGGCAATTGAGAATGACAGAAAAAGAAGAGATCTGTGTAGGCAAACGCCGTATGCTGCCGATCCCGTAATCAATGATTTTGAGTATGAAGACAAGCAGAAGACACAGGACAGTAATCAGGTCTACGAAAGACTGCATTTCAACCTGGCTGCAGAAAACAGTAGGGATTGTTTATTTGTCTAATGATTATCATAATCTATATATCTTTTCCTTTATATAAATGATATCATAAACTGTTGATCTGCTTCAGAATAAATTGATTGGTGGAGCTGATCGGTGTAATCGACAGTTATTTGTCACTTGTTGTCTTTGCAAGGGATGTAAACACATTTCTTTTCTTTGAAAGAGTTGTGTCAGCCTTTGGAGAGAGCTCTGGGTGGATGGTCTGCTCTTCTTCAGCATCAAGCCCTGCCTTCTGTTAGGAACCCCAAACAGACCTGTAGCTCCATTGCTCTGGCTGCAGCTCTTTTCAGGCTCATGGGAAAGGTAATAACACAGAATGTGCAAAAAAAAAAAAATCATGGTCTTGTGTGTTTGTTTGTTTTTTTCTTTGTTTTTGTTTTTTTATTTCTCTCCTCAATTATAAATGGTTTTTTAGCCTCCAGTAAGTAACCTCACATGAATCATTAAGCATTGGTTTAATCATTGATTTGAATCTTAAAGAGCCTGTATTATGCTTTGCTTTATGTTTTTTGTGCATGTAAAATCTCTGTAAACTCAAAAAGCCCAAAAGCAAATGTCAACTTTTTATTATTTTCTCACCCTAGGTGTGGTAATGGCAATCTAATAGCACTGATTTAAGAATGTTGGGCAAGAAATACTTTAATTTGAAGTTGCATTGTAACAGACTGTGTAAAAAGCATATTCTGGTATATCCCAGTGTTGTAATCTTCTGAACATTGCTATCTATCTGTATATGCTTCAAGTCTCCTTATTCCTTTTTTTAGCCTCTGAAAGCTTTGGAAGCTTACCAACTTGTGATTGGACTTTCACGTCAACTTGCTGATGCTCAGGGTTGTGCCAGTGCTCTCTGTCAGTCGGCCAAGCTCCTCCTGGATATGGGCAGCCCTGAAGTGGCTCTGGTAATGCCATTTTATAATGATTATCCTGAATGCAAAGAGAGTGTATCTTTTTCCATATCAATAAATGGATTGAGTTTGAACAGGTGGAGAAAAGTGTCTGATGTGATAAGAGTATCAGCAAGAATGAAAGGAAAGGTGTAGAAAACAGTGGTGAGACCAGTGATGTTTGGTTTAGAGATGGTGGCTATGAGGAAAAGACAGGAGGCAGAGCTGGAGGGTTAAAATGTGGATTTTTTTCTTTGGTAGTGACCAGGATGGATAGCATCAGGAATAAAGAGTACATCTGAGGGACAGTGCATGTTAAATGTTTTGGAGATAAAGCCAGAGAAGCCAGACTGAGTTGTACAGAGGAGGGACGGTGAATATATCAGTAGATGGATGCAGAATTTTGAACTGTCAGGCAGGAAGCCTGGAGGAAGACCAAAGAGGAGTTTTATGGATGTAGTGAAAGAAGATGATGTCGAGGACAGGGTTAGATGGAAGCAGATTATTTGCTGTGGTGACTCCTGAAGGGAAAAAAACCAGGAAAAGAAGAAGAAATGGAATGGGTTATGTTAATTGAGCCATTTTTCTGACTATGAGAAATGATTTTCTAATGTAACTTACTATTTTCAGGCCCAGTTGGAGCAAGCAGAAAAAGCTCTTGCTTCAGACCCCACTGCTGACAGCAAATCGTCCCTCTCTGTGCTGGCTGTCCTATTGAAAGCTCAGTACTACTACAGCACAGGACAGGTATGTAACCAGTCTGCTAGCAGCATTTCTCACATTGTCACACTAATGCTTTTTTTTTTTTTTTTTTGCTTCATCATGTGATTAAAAAAGAAAAACAATTGATTACTTTTGTTTCATAATATCCCCCCTCTCCTGTTTTGTCATATTTCAGGTGGATTGTGGAGTGCCTTATCTGTGTGAGGTGCTCAAAGAAGTGAATGATCAGAGACAATCAAAGTCCTGGTACCTTCTGCGTGTGCAAACCTTCCAGACCTGCAGCTCTTACCTGAGTTTAGACACCGCTCAACTGCCACAAACCCAACGAAACTGTATCACACAACACGGTTAGTAGAAGCATTTGCACCGCTTTATATAACCAGACGACTTTTAATTTTTATTTTGTCACTGAGAATATAGAGGTAAGAATTTTTCGACACAACCAACCTTGGATCCGTGTTTTTATGCCTCAGGTATAAATACCCCGGATGTCGCTCTGTATGAGAGCTTGAAGCTTCTCTGCAGCCTCCTTTACACTTTAGTGGGAGGGGGTCTATATGGGGCTGACAGCAGCAGCAGCTCAGATGTGCGCTTCATTGACCAAGGTATGTCCATGCTAATACAACAAGCATACTACTGGTCAAAATTTTTTTGTCAATGTGGTTCACTCCCTCTTCTCTGGTCTGAGCAGGTGATAACCTGGTGTGGAAGTGGCTCCTGCTCTCAGAGGTGTTAAACAGCTCCATGAAGCTGGTGGCTGTGAGGAGCAGTTGTGGGAGCATCAATGAGGCTAGACGTCAATGCCTAGAAGCCCTGAAACTTGCCACTAAGCTGCAAGCACTCAGCCAGTAAGTTATTCACAGTAGTGACTTAAAATACAATTAAAGAAGTGGAAACAATTGGATTTGTTATTTTCAAGTCAAGTTTCAGTTGATTTGGTACAGGACCATAAATCTTAATTTTAAGAAGCGGGGGTGATTTGAGTTTCTTTTATGGGTCTGGACGAGTTGTGTTATAAGCAAAAATATTTCTAGTATTTTTGCAGGATTGTTTTGTTTTGTAGCATTCAGTTGTTAATATGTAACAAAGCTGATAAAATTTCAGAAGATTCACATTTTTTGGTTTAGTACTGAACACAGTACAATATAATATACATATGTACATAATACATCAAACAAGATAAATGTTTATGTTGCAAATTCTGGTTAATATTGTGATGAAATTCAGTCTTTGGCTTTCTCTTGTGCATGTTTTAGATGTGCTGAGCTGCTTGTGACGAAAGCCGAGTTGGAGTTAATGCAGGGGGAGAGAGAAGAAAGTAAAGCTGATTTAGACAAAGTCAGAAACCTTCTGGATCTCTGCACAGGTCTGTTAATGCACAGCGGTACCATTTCAAATACGGCTGGGTGGTAATTTTCATATTGACTTGACTTTCTGTCTATTATGACAGTTGAGTTATAGCTTTTCATGTTAGTGATTCAGTGCAATGACCTGCTTTGGTTTCAGGAAAATATTTTTTGTATCATGATATTGATTTAATAAAATTTTCATTATTTTTCTAGTGTCACTTTCTGTGAGCAACGAAATAAGCTTCTTTTTTCTTTTGTTTTCCCAAAGATTTTTCTGATCAGGTGAAGAGAACAGATGTGAAAATCAAACCAAGAAAAGGTCGTCCTGTGCAGAAATCTAAGTCTCCCCTTCCGACCGTGGAGGATGATCTACAGGACATTCTAAGCACCAGGTGGATTACCAAAGAACCTATAGTGAAGGATCAGTCCAGCTCCCCTCCTCTCAAAGCACAGCCTCGCCGCTGGCTCTCCTGCCTTGCGCATGAACCTGACTGTCTGTGCCCCTGCTGCTCTGAACCGTGTCTTGGTCGTGCCACTGCTCGCTGGGCAGCTACACAGGCTGATCTGGTTCTTCAGCTGGATCCCAATGAAGCCAGTGTCAGCTTAAAACTTCAGAGGACAACATTATCCCGCTGTAAGAATCTTGCCAGCAAACTTAAGGCAAAATTGACTGAACTCTTCCCTGCTAAAGGCAACTCCAGATCCTCCCTGATGCAGGATGTGGTGGGCCGTGTTTATCTACATATGGCCCTGTCTGGGCTGGAACCGAGGCTGAACAAGGCCTGTGGTGTATGGAAAGTCCTGGAAGCTGGCTTAGCATTTGTGGACTCTACACCCTCGCCTGTGCTAACACCTGTGAGAGCAGGCCTATTGGCAACCAAAGCCATTGCATCATTGATGCTCTTGGCTGCCAAAAAGGGCTGCACCCCAGAGGAGCTCTTCTCAAATGCTTGGACATGGAATTTACCAAAAGAGGATAAAGAGCTGAGATCACTTGCTCCCTCATCCACACATAAGAAGGCGAAAGATGTCATTAAAAACCCAGGTATTCCTGACACAAAAAAGGAGGCAAAGAAGGTCAAGATTCAATGGACAAGTTCCTCAACCAAAGAAAAAAGTTTATTTCCCATGACACCAGTTATGCCGAAATCTAAGTCCTCTGGGAGAACACTTGACTGTTTTGACTTCAACACAGTGGTACCTACTTTAGCTTGCACTCCTGTTCCAAGTATGAAAGGTCCAACCTCAGTGCAGAAAGCACCAAAGACTGCCTCTAAGCTGCAGTTTCATGTGTATGAAGAGCTGTCGCCTGTTCAAGACAAACCACAGCGTGTGCCCGCTGCCCCCAAACGCACAAAGAAATCCCGTTTTAAGGTAAGCATCCAATCTCAGAGGTATATTTTGTTGATGTTACAAAAATGTAGTTTGTATCTTATGAAAATGTCTTGTTTGATATTTGAATACAGGTGGAATTTAGTGATGAAAGTGACTCAGAGGCCAGTACCCAAGCAGAATCTAAGGAAAAAGCAGATGTCCTTAAAAAGCGAACGACTGCTAGAAGAGCTGGTCAGAACGCTAAAAACGCCCCAGGTCCACCTGCAGAGAAGGTCCAACCCAAGAGGCAGGTAAAGGGGAAAAGGAACACTGCAGTGCGTCGTCCTACTTCTTCAGAAGATGATGAGATTTTGGTCTCAACAAGAAGAGCTAGAACCAGAAGGCAGCTGTCCCAGGCAGACGCAGAGTCAATGGAGGAGCCAGACAAAATGAGGAGCATTGAGGAGGAAACTAATGACGTCCTGGACATGAGCATCGAGCAACTCAGGACTTCAGACACTGAGGCCGACGACAATGTGGCTTCAGGTAAAGGTAACAGTTTGTTTTGTGCACACGGGAATGCCAGGCATTCACACAATAATAGTGTCTGTAAAGCATAAAATTATAAGTTTAGTTTGTAATCTTTCATACTTGATACTGAAAACATTACAGGTGGTCATAGTACATCTGAAACATCGAGTTTGTTGTTCCCAGCTCATTATTAGGATTTTCAAACTTGCCATAGTAGCTGCTTGATTTCATCCTCAGAACATCAACAATAGGCTTAGGAAAAATGTTTGAGTTGAAGGGTGCTATATGTGTAAGATTTTCAAGTAATTTCAATACAAATAGCAATCATAGTCATCACAGTATCTGACAGAATGTCTCATTTCTCTATATAGACATAGATTTTGAGGTATTGCGAAGGGATATGTGTTTGGAGAAAGGCGAGTTGTCTGAACTGAGGCACAGAGGTCCTCTAAGAGAAGGCACGCAAACCCACCTCACTCATTCAGACATCGGGACAGGTGAGTCTAACTCACAATCGGGTAATATGTGCTAAAAATATTATCTTTTTTTCTAAGTCCAATATGGCAGAGGAGAGCCACAGAAAATGTGAAACTCCGTATCTAGTTTTTGTATCCATTTTATTTATTCGTTTATTTTTTCCCCAGAAAATCTCTCATTGGAGGATGTTCAGTCATTGCTCCGCTCAGCCTGGCTGTCTCTTCAGCACTTCCCCTCTCCCACTATCTATCCCAACCTCTGTACTCTTCTGGCCTTGACCATGGGACAGCAAGACCCCAATACTACAGCAATGCTGCACACCCAGTCCTTGGGCGTCACTGTTCGCCATCGTACAATCAGACATTTAGCCAGATGTCTCAAGTAAGCACGTGTAAAATGCATAGTGTCACTTTACTTGCACAACTTGTCCGTGCCAAGCTATGTCAACAACTCGCATCTGAAATCCAGAATTTTCTGTAATTAAATTATCACAAGTTGGATTTGAAATGATTGAAAACTGTCTTTTCTTTGTGTGGTTTTGATAGAAAGCAGAAAAAAGCTTCCAGTGAGCTGACAGACGAGATGGATGCTATGAGTCTGAATGAGCCCAGTGGGTCTGTGTCCAACACTTCTACTGAACAGACGCTGTCTCAGATGGACATCTTCTCTTTCCCTACTGTCGACTCCTCGAAGTTCCCTCAGAACCACTGTCAGGACTTTATCCAGCAAATTCAAGGCATTCCACCTGGTAGGAAAATAAATTGTGTGTTGATCTTAGCATTAAAATACCAGTGTTTTCTTTAATGAGAGCCTGAATCTGGTAATGTGGTTTCAGAGCAAGTAAGAATCATTTGTTTGTCCTGTGTGCAATTCCTCTTGCTGCTGTGACTGCTAAGTGGTGACTGATTTAGGAAGCATTTTTGGTAGAAAGGTGGATCCTCGAGCTAAGCAAAACAGAACCTGATTTGCATTATACTTGCATAACATATCCTTTCTCTCTCTGCGTCTCAATCTTTTCCTTACAGGGGTGACGGTGTGTTTGATGTCTGTGCTTGGAGTAAAACCAGGGGAAATGGGCAACAGTATTATACTGTCACGTCTTGAAAAAGGCTCTGCTCCTGTCACTGTTCACATCAACACATCTAAACAGCAGGTGTGTGTGGTCATTTGCATAATTTTCAGATGGATGGTATTATCTTTTCTACACAGTTCAAAATCTTGATTAGATATTAGCTGCAAACTGAAACTACATAACTGTGTAAATGGTTACAGCTTTAGCAATATAATCACTTAAAAATTGTTGTCATGGTAACTGTTTTCCATCCTTTACCACCAGTAATAATTAGCTTAGCTGAGTGAGAAAATCCACCCTGCAGCTGTACTTGAACCTAATCAAATGAAAACAATCTAGCAAGTACCGTAATATAAGCTCGCCATGGCATGATTCTTCCATTTAAGTGAGTAAACCGTTTCTTTGCTTCGCTGACTGTTCATACATCCGTCCTTGCAGTCAGCAGTGACAAACCAGAGCTACATTTGGGAACAAAAGTTTACAGACACTTGTAAAGACCGTGTATATCAGGGGTGTCAAGATCCGTTCCTGGAGGGCCACTATCCTGCATGTTTTAGATGTTTCCCTCTTCCGACACACCTGATTCAAATCAGGCTCGTTATCAGGCTTCTGCTGAGCTTGATGATGAGCTGATCATTTGAATCAGGTGTGTTGGAAGAAGGAAACATCTAAAACATGCAGGATAGTGGACCTCCAGGAATTGAATTTGACACCCCTGATGTATATCATGGCAGACTTGAGTTTCCAATGAGTCCTATAACTCTTTCCCATTGTATTGATTAGTTAAATTGCTGTATGTATATTTTTGACCAGCAGATTTTGTCCTATTTCCAGAGGACCTATGATAAATCTAGGAAAGAACCAAAATGCATGATTGTTTTTTTGTGAAAAAGATGTGTTTCAGCGATTCCATCATAGCAAATTAATTGTAATAGGAGTTATGGAAAACTCCAGACTGGAATAATATACATGATCTTTACAAGTTTATTTAAATGTTTGGTCACAACTGTGTTTCCTAATGTATTGTAAATTAGTGAGAGCTTTTAAGTCCTGTAAGGTGAAGACAGACATTTGTTGTGATTTCATTTGGGTTTTATTCTCACAATCTGAGATGAAGACTTTTTGTTGTCTCTGTTTTATGCAGCACCCTATTAGTTGGATGATGGAGGAGATGGATAGCATTCTGGCGGAACAGCAGGTTATGAGCGGCGAGTCTCTAAAAGCCAAATGGTGGCAGGGCCGCAAGAGTCTTGACTGCCGAGTTGGGGTGGGTGATAAAAGAATGGCTCTGCTGGGCCTTAGTAATGATTGATTATTTACTTACTTTCATTTCAAGATATACACTGAGAAATTTGGAAGAGCAAAAGGAAGAAAAAAATACATTTTCAGATGAGTTAATACTGTTTAGTTTTTCCAAGTTCTGACTATGAAATGTTACTGAAAAGTTGACAAGTCCAAACTCACTGTCATCCTGCCTACAGAAACTGTTGAAGGACCTGGATGGAGTGCTTGGATGCTGGAACAGCCTGCTTCTCCCCCTTACATTGGACTCTGAGCTCTCTAAACAGTCCCAACAACTTTGCAAGGCCTTATCAGCAAGAGGAGTGACCATTAGCGAGGAGATGTTGAAGGTGTGTTGTTTATTTTGTTTTTTTAAATTTGTTGATTTCCTTCAGCATTAATGTGCTGTTTGTTTTGGTCTGAAAAGCCCCTGGATATAGCCAAACAACAACAACCAGTAACGCTTCTAACTTGTGTTATAGGTTGTGCTTTCTGCATCTCCTGTGCTCTCTGAAGAAGATCTTAAAAGTTTTGCGCTTGGAGTTTCTCCACAGTGGAACACTGAGTGTGATCAGCTTCTCCATGGAGCTGTTTCTCAACTCGCAGAGAGAGATGAGCCCAAAGGCCACACGGTTCTAATCCTGGACAAGGTTGGTTTCATGATCTATGTGAAATACTGAATTCTGCTGTAGATCAGTCAGTGCAATGATAGCCATGTGTGTCACAAAGACGAGCATTACTACAATATGTCATTTGAGAGGACAGAGAATATTTGATACTGATCAGCTGTTGTCTTGTGTTTGATGCAGTACCTTCAGAAGTTGCCATGGGAGAGCATCTCCCTTTTGAAGTCTTGCTCTGTAAGCAGGATGCCTTCTCTGCACTCACTGCTGGGACTGAGTTTACAGAAAGAGGTACGTATAAGCTCCATAAATGCAACATTCAAGTTTGTGCTACTGATGTAATTTACTTTGACTGGTTTAATAGTTGATACGGATATAACTTATTTTTTTAATCTACCCTTTTAGATTGGCTCTCAGTCCATCCTGAGGCTTGGGGTGGATACAAAGAAGGTGTTTTATGTGCTGGACCCTGATGCCAATTTAAAAAACACTCAGGAACAATTCAAGGACTGGTTTGCCAGGTGAGATAAAAAAAAAAACTGACCTTGTATGACAATATAAAATTTGTGTGTGTGTGCTACTGGTTCATTTGTCCCACTTATTAAATAATCATTCCTCTTAAAGTAAACCGGGCTGGCAAGGTGTGTGTGGAGTTGCTCCTGACTCGAGTCAACTTGTAGAAGCTGTTGCGACCAAGGATCTATACATGTGAGTTTAAAGTGATCTTAAGCAATCTTCAAGGGAAAAGGAACAATAGTTAGAGATCACAAGAATGTTTGATAAAGAACTACCTTATTCAGAAAGTATTCAAAGCCTTTTACCTTTTGCACATTTACTGTATTGCAGATTTCATTGTTAAACGGATGTTGTTTCTACACAAAGTCAAACTTTTCCTACATTAATGCTTTGAGTTTCTCTTCCTATTTCTTTGTCCATGCTTCAGTTACTCGGGTCATGGAGGAGGTGGAAGGTTCCTGGACAGCCAGGCAGTCCTGAAACGGCAGATGAGAGCAGCCTCTCTGCTGATTGGTTGCAGTAGTGCTGCTCTGGCAGTACGAGGGGATCAGGAGGGGCAAGGCATCATTCTCGACTACCTCATTGCAGGCTGGTGAGTTATTGGTTTTTATAGTCATCCTCATGTTCCTGAATGAAGATTATTTAATATAATTTTAATACGTGTTTTTAGTGTAAAATAAAGACTTGTAAGTTTTCTATTTTGATTTTGCACAGCCTCAGAATTTTCAAACTATCGCTCTTTTATTTTAAAGTTATACTTGGCCCGTTACATCAACAACTTTGATTCTTGCTTATCACAAATGAACTTCTCAATATAAGGAATATTGGTGGATTTTAGGGATATTGTGTGGAATAGTCATGTCACTAAATGCTCCAGAGGTCGTTTAGATTTTCTGTGATGTCTGTGTCAAGTACCTTGATTTTTCATTTATTATTTTAGTCCCTTTATTTTGGGAAACCTGTGGAATGTGACGGATCGGGATATTGATCGCTTCGTCACAGCCTTGCTTAAGTCCTGGTTCTCCGCTGGATCTGGAGCGTCTCTCCTGGATTACATGGGTCCAGCACGCCAAGTCCCACTGCTGAGACACATCATAGGAGCTGCTCCAGTGGTCTACGGCTTACCGGTCCACCTGCAGTAGGACACAAAGGCTGAAACTCTTAGAAAAATCAGGATGTAAACATTCTATGCAGTATTCAGATTTTACTGTTTCAGCACGTATGATTGTATCTTCGAGTTAAACCCTCATTTTCCGCATTGTTTTTATTTTCAAGCTGAAAGTTCTTTTATCTTTATTTAAACTAATGCTTAAATATTTAACCACTGTTTTTTTTTTTTTTTACAGTGTTGATGGTTTTAAATACCTTGTAATTTGTTATGGTGTTTAAATGACTTTTTAATCTGTTGAATGATCAACAATTTTGAAATAAAGTAGTTTCACATACAATCTGTTTGTGCTGTGGAAATGACTAATTAATCACAGTTATGCTTGAAGGTAGTGCTCAAAACCTTAAATTTATCTTGTGGGAGCAAGAGACATGTTACGAAATGTAAACAAGTTACTGTTTGGAATAAGATCAGTTTACTTCAGACATGGGTTAGATTAAAATTATAGAGGTTGGAGTAGTAAAGTACAGTAAAATGCTACACCTGGGATAATATTTAATGCTCTAAATTTTCCCACATTTGTTAACCTGTGTAAAACAGAATTCCCTTGTCATTGCAGTTTACAGTGAAATCATTTATGCAATCAAAGTTTTTTCAAAGTAGAGTAAGGAATGTGCACATATAAACATTTTGTACAAGTGTAATCTATGAAAACTGATACAGCTTATTGTTGAAAGGAAAGCTTATTTGGTGTATTAAGAACTACAAATATTGTAGTGTCACTGATGCTGCACCTCTGGATATTGCACAGTGCCAAACATACAAAAATGTAAAGGCTTGAAGTAGTGCAGAAAGTACATACTAGGTGCAGTTGTACGCTCTCTACCGAAAGTATCAGAACAGTGAGGCCAATTTTCCTTTATTTGCTGTAGACTGAAGACATTTGGTTTTGACGTCGAACGATGAGCATGAGACAAGACCAGATCCAGATGTAAATACCTGGAAATAAAAATGGAAATGTTGATCGCTTGTCTCATGTTCAACGTTTGATGTCAAACCCAAATATTTTCAGTCTACAGCAAAAATAAAGGAATTGGTCTCACTGTTCTGGTACTGTTGGAGGGGACTGTATGTAAACATGTACAGGTTCAGTTTATAAATAGAAAGTGCATGTGAGAAAAGGTAGAAAGAGTGAGCATTACATATAGATGGGAATTTCTGCTGTAACTTAAAAGCTTTTCAAATATTGTCAATTTGGATTTTTTTTTTTTTTTCAAAATGGCAATATTTCACTAATGATGTTTGGTGAATTGGGCAATATGAGAGGATGAATTAACATTTTCATCAAGTTTAGCTAGAAAAAAGTAGGATGCAAATGAGCTGTCACTTTGAGAATGGTCTTTTAACTGTCATCTGTTAATTTCTGTATGCTGAGATTAGTGTGGTTGATCAGGAGAAGCTTCGTCTTTGTGTTTTGTCCGCAGGTGGGCGATGTTTCAGACTAATAACAGTCCAACGGCTCCATAACCCGGAAGCAGCAGCGCTAAAGGTCGTTTAGCATCACGCTACCAACATGGCGGTGAACCTCACAGATCTCTCCCTGCCTCAATTAGAGGGGCTGAAAACTCAGCTAGACCAGGTAATATAAGTCACTTTGCTATATATCTGCTATGAGTGTGTTCCTATAAATTGACTGTGTGAAAACAAGACTCTGGGTGGCTCTGAGAGGGTGTGTTAGCTACAAAGCTAACTAGCCCACCTGAAGCTAACGGTGCAAACGTTAGCTTCTGCAGACACCGGGTGTGTCATGTTGTCGACAACGTAAAGCAATGTTTTTCTAAATGATGTGTGTGCCGTTTGTTTTGTACGTGTGTTTTGCAGGAGATTGAGTTCCTGACGTCTTCAATAGGTCAACTCAAAGTTGTCCAGACCAAGTATGTTGAAGCTAAAGATAGTTTGAATGTCCTGAACAAAAACAACGAAGGTGCGTCAACACAGTGGCTGTATAAATTATGTTATATTCTTAAGTTGCCATGAAAAATAAGACTACCCTCTTTCATATGTTGGAAGGGTGAACTGTGTCTTTCATCATACATGTTGAACTGTCAGACATTTTATAAATGCATACTAGAAACGTTGAACAGGTTTGTCAGTAGTCCGGTATTTATTTATTTATTTTTTTCACTAGGAAAATACAATGTAATGAATAAGGAAGCGCAATTAATTCCTCTTATCTAGTTACTATATGATGATGTGAAATTGGGGGGAAAATAACTCGAATCAGTTAAAAAAAAAATTGCCACAGCTCTATGGTTTTTCGTTAACCAACCATTAATTTTTGTTGCAAATAATTTGACATGTGTAAATAGCTTCTTTTTAGTTGGTAGTGCAGCGCTTTATGGAGAAAGCTGATTCTCTAGACTGAGATTTACAGTATGATATTTACAGTTGCTTTTCATTGTACTTTGGGTTACTCTGTTACTGTCAACCTGATTGAATGCTCCCTTCTTGTTTCTTTCCTTTCACATACAGGAAAAGAATTGCTTGTGCCCCTTACCAGTTCTGTATCCTTTTCTGCAGTGTTACAACAAATGTTTTCTGTTATGTGTGATGTGCTTCACATGTCTCTTAAGATGTACAGTGTATATATTTATATTTGTCCTTAACACTGCTCTGCTCAGATGTATGTCCCTGGAACACTAAATGATGTGGAGCATGTTTTAGTGGATGTGGGAACAGGATACTATGTTGAAAAGGTAAATTTACTGTGAACTAATTATTTATTTAAATATATATATATATATATATATATATATATAAATTATATAAAACATTCTTCTTTATGTGTTTTGTTGTACTTTTCTCTGTAGAATGTGGAAGACTCAAAGGCCTTCTTCAAGCGTAAAGTAGACTTCCTCACAAAGCAGATAGAGAAAATTCAGCCAGCCCTTCAAGAAAAACATGCCATGAAACAAGGTAATCCTAGTTCCATTTTTCCTAGAGATCTCTGTTTCTTGTATCAGTATCACAGGTCACTCATTATACCATGACACAAAAAGATCATAGCTTTGTATCACAAGGTATTACATAAACAGCTGTTTATCCATTTATAGAGCAACATATAAATACATTGCACAACTTTAAATACAATAAATAAGTTAGGTTGTCACTTGAATAAAAGCATCCAAATGGCTATGCAGAAGCAAATGAACAAGCTGATAGTTACTGGAGCATGTCAGCTGATGTGAGCAATCATAGCTGTAGTTTAATGGGATGTATGGTTTGTTCATGCATGTCAGATATAACATCTGAGCGGGGCATTTTATTACCGCTGTCAATGTGTTTCATCAGAGATTGTCTGAAAGTGTAGCGTTATTTTTTTAACAATGAAATATGTTTATTTTTTCTTTCCCTAGAGTGGTGTAGGGTAACTTAGTTATGGAATCCTAAACTCTGAAGTGTACAGATGAATTTTAGATGCAAACTTTTTTTAAAAAAATCTGCTAAAAATATTAGAATATTGCACCCAGGAACGATAATCGGAGCCCTGACATAAATCCCAGAGAGCACCTACAGCATGCCATGAAAGAAATGTCAGCTCAGCATATACTAGTGTGGATTAAGTGATAACTTCACTGGCTATAATGTGTATGAAACTTTTATACACTGTGTTCTTTCTTTCAGCTGTCATTGAAGTAATGAATGTGAAGATCCAGCAGTTACAACAGAGCCAGCAAGCATCACAGATGGTTGGAACCACAAAGGCCTAAATAGAACACATGTTGAGCTTTTCATCATTTAGGCATTTCTAAGTGTGTGTTTAGACAACTTTCATCCACCGCTGTAGGACGAGAATATTAAGTGCACGAACCTTGTTCTAATTTAGCTAAGCTATTGTCACAGTAAAGCAAGCATGTGTACCAATTACAAATGAATGAAATTGGCTGTTTGGTTATTTTGATAATTAAACAAGTCACTGTGGATTCAAGGATGAGTAACGTGTTTTATTGTGTGTTCATCAATAGGAGTCACAAATCTTTTACACAAATGTGCAACTTAGTCCTCTTCAGTGCAACTTACACTCTCATACAGATGCTTTCATTGATTCTACTTATGTAGACTCCTCTGGGATGTTGTCGTCACACTTATCAGATTCACTTAGCTGCAGTTTAGAAGTCCAGCAAAACTGGAACTTGCAAGGGTTTCCTGCATTCTAGTCCATTTTTATTCATCAATTTGAGTATTTCTTTCATCAGTTTATGGTGGCGATGAGGAAAACAAAATGAAGGAACCAGGTGACAGTTCTTAGTATAATATATTGCAATAAAGCTCTCATGCATTCTGTATTTCTTCAAATACTTATAACCCCTGCACATCATCATCACTACTGACTTCACACATATAGACATGATTTACTCTTCTGTCCTCTTTTGTACCTTGTTTGGGGTAAGTAGCGTGTAGGGCTTTTTCACATCAATGATAAATCAATTTATAAACTCCAGGACTTTAATAGCTCATTTTCAGAACTTTCTGCACATTCACTACATGTAGGTATCGTTGCCTGTAAATAAAAATCATAGCTTATAAATTATAGCTTGGGGTGGCACGGCTCAGTGGGTAGAGTGGCCGTCTTGTAATTGGAAGGTTGCCGGTTTGATCCTCAGCCCGCCGAGCTCATGTCGAGGTGTCCCTGAGCAAGACACCGAACCCCTAACTGCTCCTGGTGGGTCGTGGTGAGCACCTTGCGTGGCAGCTTCCGCCATCAGTGTGTGAATGGGTGAATGTGACATATCATGTAAAGCGCTATATAAATACAACCATTTATAGCTTTTTTTTTTCTTAGAGAGAGAGAAAAATGCTCTTTCATACTTTAAATTCTAACAATGCAGTTCTTTACTTGGCCAGTTTTTATGGTGCTGCTTTTAAAAGAACCTGCATGTTAATCTATTTAAAACGTCTGCGGTATGTAAAATGATATGAGCGGTAGATATGTGACCTTAAAATGAACTTAAACCTACATGTCTGCTGAAGGCCAAAGTTAAACCTCAGACACAGTGAGCTCTGCAGGCTGGTTCACATTAACCTGCAGCTGTTGGAGATCCAGTCGGTGTCACAAAGTGATTAAGAGGTTTTGACCATTGACCCAGACAGCTCTGTGGTGAGAAGTGAGCAAAGGTACACTGTAATTACACAAGGTCACTGAACTCCACACAGAGTCTGGTGACTAAATCAATTCAGTGAAATAACCTGTGTAGGTTCACCACAGACAGAACTTTTAAGTGATGGTGTAAATGCAGAGTGGAGCAATAAAATAAACACCTGTATGCCACAATCACAGCACAAACACACAGTTCTAAGAAATGTCAACAATTTTTGAATAAGCTCATCTTATTATTGTTTACCTAATTCAAAGGTGGTTGTTATTATTTAATTGACATTTTAGTAATATCAAGTCATTTTTTATTAATAAGTGATTGTTTCCACAATAAATAATTATAGAATTTGTAGAGACATGGTCACAATGAACATAAAAAACATTAGTTTTTTTTTTACTTTTAATAAAAATGTAGGCAAGATAAATCCCATGAACTTCAAAAGTCTCTCAATTCTATATTGACCCATATACCTGAGTGAAATCAACACTTTCCATCTTTAATATTTCACTCCATTTATAACAGATTTTATATTAGTGTTTTGGAAATTTGCTTTTAATGCATAACAGTACTAACTGAAAAATGTACACAGCATGTGTGGAAGTAAGGAAGTAATTTTTCGCATTGAATACTACTTAACAAATTAATGTATCTTCTTATACTCCGTTTTTCAGTTCATTTTCAAACCTTGCCTGGGATTATTTCCCGTTCACCCCCAGTCTGGAAGTTATGAGTCTACCCTAGCTTTACAGTGTGCAGTCAGCTCTCAGTTTGTAGGTTACCATTTACACCAACCACATTCTCTTTGTCGCATCGTAATAAACCTTTATCACCTCAAACATTTGGACATGACAGGTGGTAACTGCTACGATTAAAAATGGACCAGCATTCTAACCCTCACCCTGAGCTAATTGTAGTGTCCTTGTTTCGTGCTGCTTCACTGTCACAACCTGCTGGGACACGTACTGGAACAGATTTTTTACTTCTGTAGTCAAAATGACTGCTGTCAAAATGTGTATTAGAATCTAATAGCATTTTTTATGAGCACAGGTATAGATTTTGTGGGAAAGCATTGACTGTATCAAAAGCTGCACTTTAATCTGAGCTGCTGAGTCCTGTAGAGGTCACCTTTAGAGAGGTTTAAATAAAACCCTCAGCAGACATACTTTAAGTGGAGTTAAAGTTTATTTCAAGGTCACATTTCTACAGCTCAGATCATTCTATTATCTGTTGAAATTTTAAATCTGTTAACATGCACATTCTTTTGAAGGCAGCACAATAAAAGCTGGCCAAGCGAAGAACTGTATTATAGCATTTATAAGATGTCAGTACTTTATTTCATTTTCGATGCCAGAAATGGGGTTTAGCTGACAAACAAACAGTTTTAGTGCCTGGAAGAAGCACTGTGGTTAGAAATACATAGGTCACAGAAACAAAGGTGTAGCTTTTAGGGAGGAATCATATGATTTACACATGACAAGAGTGTGAAAGAATAGGAATTATGAGCTCACGCAACCACTGAATCTGTTGTGGAAATGGAAACTGATCTCTTTAGCACTGCTTTGTCGAGTTACAAGCTGAGCATGAACTAATTCTTAACTTAGACAAAGCTAAACACATTCTCTTCACTAGAATCACAGACATTGCTTATGACAGTCATCTTTGAGTGGCACAAATACAATCTGCATGAGAGCTAACTTTTTAAAATATGTGTAAAACTTGTAACTTAATTACAGCAGAAAACTGATTTATTTTACAGAAATAAATCATGTTTCTTAGTGCATTACAGAAAAATACTTAATGAGACAACTTTTCAGCACCCGATTATGGTGACATTTTATACTACAATGCATCAGTGGCTACTTTTAAGCCCCTGGACTCTGTTTTATTACTCTGTCTTATGATTTATTATTGGTGATAATTAAAATACTCATTACTGTGAGCTGTATGCTGAGGTTGAGTGGTCTTTGTTCTCTACAAGGTCTAAACAGATAGTATTTTATTTATTTTTAAAGCCCTTAGTGGTTTTTTAACCTTATGTTGCTTCTTTATTGTCTGCTAATGTGGCCTCGTACCACACACACACAAATGACTGAACTTTTTAACTTATTAATTTACTTCCAGTTGTACTTGTATTACTTGATTTTGTCTTTTAAAAAACAACCTGTAATGCTCTTATGTGTGAATGTGAGTGTGGTTATTTATCTCTATGTGTAGCCCTGTGATAGTCTGGTGACCTGTCCAGGGTGTCCCCTTCCTTCACCCAAAGTCAGCTGGAAAAGACTCCAACCCTCTGCAACCATAATGAGGATTAAGTGGTGTAGAGATAATGGATGGATGAAAGTTTATCTTTTTGATTTAAATTACAAAAATGCTTGTACTGTTTCGTCATGTTTGAATTTCTTAAGATGCACTGCTAGAAAGATCCTGCACAATATTGTTGCGTTCCACATTCAGTTGAATTTGTGCAATATAATATATATTGGTAATGCTCATAAAATATATACATTTCTACATATAGAAGAATCTGTAAAATATCAATAGTAAATATGCATATTTCTTATTTTTTATTTACTTTGTTGCTTTAATACTGCTATTTATATATTTATCTATTTATTTATTTTTTGACAAATTGTAAATTCGAGCTCCATACCTCAATGTATTCAAAGTTTAAATAAAGGTTTGGCACAATAATATATTCCATTTTGTTTTGTGACTGTAACTGAAAGTAGAGTTGTTCTTTTTTGGCATTAGCCTAAATGATTAAAAAAAAGTAGAATTTCCATCATTCATTTATGCAAAAAGAGGTATAAGTGGTGCAAAATTATTATTATTTTAATTACCAGACTGCAGGGAAAAAAAGTGTTTGCTGCTACGTTTTTCTGCAGGAGGGCGAGGACACCCACGCCCTACCTACAGTCAAACAAACCTACGCCCAGGTCTCCTCCCCGCAGAGGTCACAGAGAGTCGTTGCTACGCTGCCTCGCCGTTGCCGGGGAGGCGGAGGCGGAGTGCAGCCTGCAGGGACGGACCGTCGCACACCGAGGACGCAGCTGTCACACGCTGGAGCAACGCTGAGAAGCCGAGTATGATGAACTGAGCGGAGGAACACCTTTTTTTTTGATAAAATGGGAAACGCTTTCTGTTAAAAACAAACAAACCAACAGCAAAACCGTCGTTAAAGTTAGAAGACCTCGAAGTTTGGAGCTCGTCCTGCCGTTGGAGACACCGGAGCAGTTGCTGGGAGACGGTAGTTAAGCGGAGAAAGCGAGGACAGGCGAGTTGAAATAAGTGTTTTCAGCATTTAAAGAAGGAAAAGCCTCCGCTGGAGAATAAAACCAACAAGGATATTAATTTTTCCATCGTTGAAAGGGACATACAGCCGAGGAACACATCAGCATGGTGAGTTCTGGGCCTGGAAACGGGCACGTTAGCTAACATGCAACTACCTGTTTGCGTCCTTCCTCGGGTTACACACTCGTGCTGTCGTGAGTCCGTCCACAACGCTGCACTCTGCTGCTTTAGCAACTTTACACTTTAATGATAGCGTTCATTCCCCCCCCAAACAAGACTTTTCTTCACCCACTCGGACAGTCATCAAGCTTTTTGTCAACATGTCACAGAAATTAGCTGAGGTTAGCGGCGTAAAGTGAGGCCGGTTCCAACTGGTCTGCTAGTAAACATAAGCTAGTTAGCGTGGTGTCGCTAGTTAACATATGGCAACGTTGCAGCGAAGCAACCGTCAAACAAGACTAATCTGCTTGCACGTGTTTAGAACATGGTTACTCGGGGAAGAATTGTGGTATCCCGTTGGGTTTTATTTGCTCTAAATGTACATTTTCTCCCGGTTTATTACACGTGTAGCAGCCCCGGCACGTGATTTGCGTTAAATGTTAGCTTTTACACAACTGTAGCTGAGCGGCTATCGGAGAGTTCCCCGATAGAGGTCACAGCACTGCGCTGCGGGTACGTTAACTTGAAAAGGACACTAATTTGAGGGTGGTTAATTAATCTATTAACCGCATGTCAAGAATTATTCCCTTTTAAGCTACATTAATCAGGAAATAGCGTGTTCAAGTCGACGCATGTTTAGAAAGGCATGCGCACTCCGCCGCCATGTGCTCTGCCCGACCCTGAAAGTGAACCTTCCTTTTTAACCCGAAACTGCTGCTCGGTAACCACATTTTTGAAAATCTGAAAGGTTGTGGGACCTAAGATTCTCGTGTTGTTCAATAGCTGATAAGAATGACTGTTATACACTCTTGGTTTTGCAATAAATGACAGGTCAAACTGCCTTGTTCGAGTCACGCTGGAGCTTAGAGGCGGATCTGTGCCATGTACTGTTACATGTGACTGCCTGAGAGGTGTGGTTGGACTGATAAGGAAGCCAATGAAAAACCAGATGGTTTTACGTGTGTATGTCTATGAAGGACTGTTGCCGTTGCATAGGCAGAAAGCTGGATTACAGGATCTCGGCAGGACTGACTCCATTCATTGGATTGACTATGGTATATTTAGCTCAGTCAGTTTCGAGGGTGCCTTAATGCTGCTGTTTTTATGCAGAATTTAACCTTGTTTCAAATGGCTATTTAGATTTAGATTTGAGTCACTGAAGCTCAGTTATCTGCTTTTAGAACCTTGACATATGGAAGGCATACACAGAAGTACTTTCATTTTTTTTGTTTAAACACTACACCACTTGGAACTTGATAATTTATATGTTTAAAGTTCCCTCAGTCTAACCCTCCAAGTCCTGCCTTCACCTTTAGAAACTATAAAGAAGTTTGAATACCAGTTTCTTCTCATGACTTATATTGTACATGTCATGTCTTAAAAAAAGATACTCAAAATGCTTTTTACCTGCTGTATTTGCACTGTTGTTTGCCAGTAATATATTCGATAAGATAAAGTGTGTACTCAAAAGCGTTCTCCATAACTCGCAGTATTTTCTGCTCATCATGCAGGTTACCACAAAGGGAGCAGGTCTAAACCCGAATGCCAAAGTGTGGCAGGAGATCCCTGCCCAGCAGAGTGACATTCCTGGGGATACAGAGGATTCTCCTTGGCTGCAGGCCTACCCTCCTTCTGCTGAGATGACTGCAGGTAAGAGCTTTTTAAATAATGGAGAGAGACTGACATGTACAGACATCTATTATATACACTCAACTTTACCAAGATAATTACATATAGACACTGGATATTAGGAAGTTGCTCAACCTCTTGTCCTCAAGGGTATCCAGTAAATGCAAAGAAAGACAAAACGTGTTTTGTGCATAATGTTCTTTAAACATGGCGGTTATTTCAAAATCATTTTGTCACTGCTTGCTTTCTCTGCCTTAGGTTACTCAGATGTTACCCCTTCAGGGGGTAAAGGATATGACACTGAGTATCTGGACAGCAGTGCTGATTATGCCCCTGTACCCTCTGGCGTTGTGAATGACATTGACCAGCCTGACTTGGGCTATTTAGTGTTTGACCGACAGTGCGAGTCAGCCACAGATGGGGATGTGTCTATGGAACAACCAGTGACTGAGGAGAGTTTGAGAGAGACTTTAAAGAAGCGTCTTGAGTTCTGCTTTTCTAGGTGAGTGGTGTAGCAATTTGCAAAGTCTTTTTTTTATACCAGTGCTCCAGTATTTAATTTGGGAAGTAAACTTTTTTAACAGGTTTTATTAAGCATGTTGTAACACGATATTGATCACTGTATTTCTACACGTATTGCAGTTGTTAGCTGTTTTTCATGTATATAGCATAGAGAGGTTGATGTATATTATCAAACCCTGTTTTCCATAGAAGTTCTACTACTGTGTGATGGATGAGGAGATGTCTTGAAAAATATTCTTTTAACACTGGAGGAAATCAAAGGTATGGAGCAAAGCCATTTTAAGCAATGCTTTCAGCTCAGTGTTTTGGTTGTTTACAGAGAGAACCTCTCTAAGGACCTATACCTGATATCTCAGATGGACAGTGATCAGTTTGTTCCCATCTGGACCATTGCTTGCATGGAGGACATCAAGGCTCTTACCACTGACATGGATCTTATTCTGGATTTACTGCGAGGTACCAGTGCCCCTCTTCTCCCTCTATTTGTGACAAATGCTTGATAATGAACCATTTTTTCACTGAAAACTTGAAAAATGAAAAAAAAGCAAAAGAACTTGGAAATACTGTTGTACGTCTATGTCATCTAGTAAACTGTTCACAACATAGGAGATGGTGCCAGGATCTACCAGTCACTGGTAGAAAATGAATGTGGTGGGTTACTGTTAAGATCCCCACAGCATGATGTCGTCATCAGTGTGTTTCTGCTGATGTGCGTTTTATTGGCCACTGTGTCTGAAGGGTCAAACAGGGGGAGCACATTGTTGCCTGTGTATGTTCAGCACCGCTTGAAACCAGCTTCCCACAAAGGAAGTCCTGAAATGTTTGACACTTGCTTCTGTTTTTAATTAATTAATTTTACAAAAGGAAAGGGTTTAGTCGGCATTAAACTTTACTGGCTAATGTCATATGGCATTTTATTTGTCAAATCTGTTTAAAATGTTGCAACATCACCTCCAGAATCCATTGGAAAGAGTTTTTTGCTTGTAACTCATCTAATTTAAAATGTATTGACCAAAAGAATACACATATTTTTCAGTCAATTTAGATTTTTACTGTCTGCTTATATTGTGGGTAACTTTCAGTCAAACTGTCCAGTTTTACATAAATAAATAATAGTATCGATAAGCATGAGCATTTTAAGAAGATTCCAGTATACACACACACACACACACACACACACACACACACACACACACACACACACACACACACACACTTGTAGTTGTATATTATAAATAATTGTCTTTAGGTTGTTTTTTGTTTGTTTGTTTTTTTTCCTGCATTTCCCCATATTGACAGCTTATGTTTGCCCTTTGTTTGTTTACAGCTTCTCCTATGGTGCAAGTTGATGAAACTGGTGAAAAGGTTCGACCAAACCACAGTCGCTGCATCATTATTCTTAGAGAAGTGCCAGAGACTACTCCAGTTGAGGTAAAGACAACTCTCACTGCATACACAGCACATTTCCCAGCAACATTCACTCATCTCACTGTATCGCAAATCATTGACACATGGTGCTGTCACGTGATTGCATTTGCCTACAATATGATAAAGGCTACTAATCAGGTAGTTGTAGACCGTGACTCGTTACCTTGTCACCTTGTCAGGTTTAAAGAGATATTATTTTTAATGGGTATACAGTGACTCATTGACAGCTTATTGTCACTGAGCCTGCAGATTGGCTCGAGGGGGAGATATTTAAAAGTTCTGTGTTTGAGGCTTAAATGTATAATGTTCCTTTCATTCCTTTTCACAGGAAGTAGAGGCTCTGTTTAAGAGTGAAAACTGTCCCAAAGTGTTAAGTGCTGAGTTTGCTCACAACAGCAACTGGTACATCACATTTCAGTCAGATATGGATGCATTGCAGGTACGTGTTATTAAGAACTACATGGCTCATTTTTGTTTTGACCAACTGACTGTATAATCTGTACATTTTCAGTAACACATATGGTTAAATGTTTTATCTTAATAAGCCACTGATAATTATTTAGTTTTGTTTAACAAAGCACATCTATGGTATAACTGCTTATTAGTTGTGGCTAACATTTGCAATGTTTCCCTTTTTTTATTTTTTTTTTTTGAACCTTTTAAACCAAAGGCAATGTAAATGACCTTGGTGGTAGATGCTAGAGTTTTAAACTGGTAACTCTTGGATATTATAGTTTGTTCATCTTTGTTAAATGCTTTTATTGTAGGTATTGTCACTGTACAGAAAATCACAACTTAATTCAGCAAAGTAAAAAGGAGATAAAATGTGAAATTTGTTTCTTTTTTTTTCTTGGCCTAAGGCTTACAGATATCTCAGAGAGGAAGTGAAAACGTTTCAGGGGAAGCCGATCATGGTGCGTAATCTTTATAGATCACTTCTTATTATTGGATATAAATTAACTGTAGTACAGAGCCTGCCAAGCTTTGTGTTACGCAAAACTGAGTGTGCTGTCGGCTGTTGTGTCACTACTCTCCTGCTTGTTGTGCTGTACTGTTTGGCTAAGCCTTAGCCCCAGGTGTGACCTTGGCATTTGTGTGTACATAGACTTGATAAGCAAGGAGGAAATCCAGTGGCCTCTGCTCTAGTGTTTGTCATAACTCTTTCCCATATCTCTAGACAGTTTGATTGCCCTTCTTATCACAGCATGACATTTACCTTTTGGATTTCATGTTTATTGATTCCTTTTCAGTTGTACTTTGATTTGACATTGTGTGCCCTGATTTTTTTTTGTCTTGATTAAAGAAATGACAATGTGAGAGATTAATGGTTCTGTCTAAACCCCTGTGATGATCAGTATCGCGCTTGGAAGGACCCATATGCACTGTGGCTAGCTAGGAGGAAACTTTTAGTAGCTCTCTGTAAATCTGTATCTCTGCTTCTTTCTCTACCCTTCTTTGACCTCCTTCACTCTTCCCATTCCCTCTTTTATTCCCCATCCCTTCCCCTTCTTTCCCCTAGTCTGTGCAGTGTTTTATGGCCTAATGACCGTGAGATTATGAGATCTGAGGGGACTAAAGGAAAATAGAGCTCACAATCCCAGGCAGAGTGAACGTGTTGCATCTTTTCTCAAAGCAAACATACCTACTTGTCTTCTGTTATCTTTCCTCAAGGCCCGCATTAAGGCCATAAATACATTCTTTGGAAAGAATGGCTTCCGCAGCATGGATTCAAGTGTTTTCAGTCAGCATACCCAGCCACAGACCCAGTATGGCTCTCCAGTCTACATGCCACAGGTGTACAGCCCCCAGCAACAGTACCCGGTTTATCCTGTGGTGTCTCCCTCCTGGAACCCTTCAGTCATGCCTTACTTTGAAACACCACTGGTGAGAATCTGAGCGTCATATTCAGAATTTCATATAAAGCATCTTAAAAGAAAATTTTGGTTTTCCGCTGTCAAAATGAAAATATATCAAAGAGGTCACAGCAGTCCTTTGCAGTTGATATTATATTCTCAGCCCCAGTTAAATTACAAATGTGTTGTTCAGAGCATCAGAAATATTCGTTTCTTGTGTGCATTGTGCAATCATATTTCTTTTTGTCCCTGTGTAATCTAGGCGCCTTTTCCTAATGGTGGATTCGTGAATGGTTACAGCAGTCCTGGGAGCTACAAAGCAAACACAAGCTTGATCAACACCCATCGTCCCATGAACAGAAACCGGTAGGTGCAAGTTATGACATAATAAACCTGTCATTCCTAGTAGTGCTGCCCATGATTCAAAAAAATAGTTTTTGTTAGTAACAATAGGAACAGTTTACTCTGGTGTGTGTGATGTCATTTACATAACGCGCTGAACAAGTGCTGCTCAACGGTCTCTCTTTTGCATGTCACGTTTTATACCTACCATCTTAATGTGTTCAGCCTCTCTTTTTTTTTAGTTATTTGATTTTACTTACACAACACTATCAAAATGTATTATTTTTGTAGTAGAGCGGATTTTCAGTTTAAGTTGTATGTCCTTTGTGTCTCTGTAGGAACCATGTAAAAAATCACCCCAGGCCTGGAGATTTGCCCGCTTCTACTTTGGCTCCAGTGCCCCTGATGAATGGCATATCTGGTCCTTCAAGTCCCCAGGCCCTTCAAGCACCAGCGACACCCACCACACCACAGTCAGTCTCGCCTCCCTACAACCATAAAGACAATTCTCCACCAACCACTATTCCCAGTGGAGATCTAAGCGGGGCTGGACGAGGAAGGTGAGTAAATATTAAGGCTTGTTTTATGCTTGCTGCGTCCGCGGAGTCTGTACGGCTGTGTGCAGCAAATCACGTCATTTTAGCAGCCATGCCCCCTCACACGGCCCTTATGAAGCGGAAATTTCCATGTTGTGCACCTCCAAATTTTTCTAACTACGTGGATGGAGATGCACGGAAAACCGGCAGAAGAACAGGCGTTCCGAGCAGCAGAAGTTCAGAAATACATGCATTTATACGATTCATCACACAGAGATCACCATGGTAACCAGGTTGTGAACAATTCATGGTGTGAAATTAAATAGAACTGTTGAAATGCAACTATTCTGTAAAATGCCAAGTTGTAAGTGGTGTAAACAATGGCAAATTTCTTCTGCTCTAGTTTAGTACTTGAGTAGACTAGGTAGACATGTGTTTTACTGCCCCTGTAGTTTGGGAGCAGACACCGCATGGATTACAAAGTCACACACGTTCTCTTGAGCAGATTTCCAAGCGTCTCATTTCCGCGTGGCTGGTTCGTGCGGAAAGCATAACCCAGCTTTAACACTGTAGAGATGGCTTCAAACCAAAATGTTACAGTCTAATGCACAATGAGGGCTGTGTCTGTGTTACTGGTGGTGTCACAGTCTATTATCTAGACTTAACACTGTTTGTGGAAACTAAGAAGTCAAACATGTTTTATTGGCTTTGATATAGTTCAGGAGAAATGCAAGCAATTTCCTTTGTGTTTATGTGTTTGTGTTTATGTAAATGTACCTCATCATATGTAAAACTTCTTAATGTAAATGTGTGTTTATTATAGGAGAAGCAGCCATAGAACCATGAGGAGGAAAAGAGAAGATGAACATACCACGGTCAGCATGTTTCTTCATTTTATCTTTAATGTATCTCTCTCTCAAAGAAAAAACAAGTTAGCTGACTGGACAGTGTTTTTGTAGCAATCTTATCTTAAGTTTGACTTTTTTTTGTAAATGCAGAGGCCTGTGATGGAAGCCAAGGCACCACCCCCAAAATTTGACTTGGCAGCTTCCAATTTTCCTCCTTTGCCGGGATCAGTAGTCAGCACGCAGGAAGAAACTGTGACAGAAATGCGCCTCTCTGATGTTGTGCGTGGATTAAAAGTGACAGCCAAGGTGAATATTTTTCCCTTTTTGATACCTTCTACTCTTGAAGCAAAAATATTTCAAGTTACAAAATATTAATATGCATCATACTTCACCTTCTTAATTATTCCAGTCTGTGAGCCAAGAGGTTAACTTGACCCGAAACGCAAACGTCTCAGAAGGTCCAGTGAGCAAACCTGATTCTATGACTGCGGCTGCTAAACCTGCTGCTGTGGTGCTTCAATCAGAACTCCAGCCAATCTCAAGGTGACTTTCTAATCAAGCTAAAATCTGAATGAGTAATAAATGTCTGTACACCTTAAATTACTTACCTCTTTCTTTTTGAATTCAGTGCTTCTCCTCCAGCAAAGGAAGAGGATAAAACAGAACTTCATGTTTCAGAGGAAACAACCTCCTCGTCCACACAAGCTCTCTCTTCAAAAGCCTCAGAAGATGCCCCGTCCACCTGTAGCCAGGCAGTTCCTGCAGAAGCACCTTCATCATCTCCCCCAAGTCCAACATCAGAACCGGTAGGACATGCTTACCTAATGTGGAGCACCACATTAGCTCATTATAACATTAGTTCTTAGCTCCCTAATGAGTCAAAGGTTACATTACATGGACCTGCAAAAATATGAGTATCAAACTTAGACAAAATTGAAAGAATATTTCACAGAAGATCTTTCTCGGTATCAATTATGCTTTGCCTGTAGGTTTACCGATACGCTCCTCTGTCATAATGTCAACTGCAGTAGTGGCTAATATCAGGCTAAATGTATTAAAACATATAGAAACTTCTCCAACAACTACTGCATTAACTTCTCTGCCATTGATTTTTTCCCCCATCAATTTAACTGAGTGTTTGTCAAAAGATACTTTTTATCATATTATCTTTATGTGGGAATAATCTGCCCTGTGGCCATTTTTTGTTTTTTTTTATCCTATTATTATATAGTTTTTTACATCCTCGTTTTTAAATTCAATTCCATTGTTCTCTATCCAGGGTTCAAGAAAGCTCAGCTATGCAGAGGTGTGCCAGAGGATGGCCAAGGACCCACCGCCTGCACCAATGCCCTCTCCCACTCCCTCTCCTTCTGCCTCCTCTGCCAGCCAGCCTCTGCAAGAGCTGAAGGTCAACAGGGTGGAGGAGCCTCGGGCCAACTCAAGACAAACTCCAGACAAATCTGGAGATAAAAGGCCTCCTCGACAACCATTACGTCCCTTTAGAGGGACACCCGGCCAAGGCAGAGTTGGAGGTTCAGGGCTGAAGATTCGGGAACATCAGAGAGGCCTGAACACTGGCAAAAGATTTTCCCCACAGCGGGGAGCCAGACGCAGTGGCAAGGAACAGAACATTCCTCCAAGTTCACCAAAATAGCTTAAAAAAAGAACCCTTTAAACATCAACTACAATACGAATATGAACTCTGTAAATATATAACATGTAAATAGACAGATGAATATATTTAATTTGACAGACTGTGTGAAATAATCAACATTGTTAAAGACCTGAAACTATTAATAGGCTGTAAATGTGTATTCCTTTCAGGGAAATGCTTAGTCTGCAGACACAAATGCAGACTTTTGGGTGAAAAAGCATACTTCGCTTAAAGTAATATCACCATGATATTAAGAGTATCCCCCATAAATGGGCTAAATCTGTAGTGTATCTACATATGTGTTTAAGCAAGTGGGGGCTGGTATTGTCTATTTTTTTAATATGAGTAATACAGCAAACTTTACAATTATCAGAAATGACAAAAAAGGCACATTTGGTTTCTTTCTCAGTGATTGTTTGCATGTAATCCATCTTTAAGTTTTCATCAAAGTTGTTTTGCATTGAAATCAAGGATAGAATTATTTATGGAGTGGGTCATGTTGAATCCATGGCAGAACTATAGAAACAGTTGGAAGGTTAGAAAGCGGCTTTGTCAGAAGAACTCTTCATGATTTCAGAGTCTTGCTCTAACAATAATGTGAGTGTACACTTGGAGAATGGTGTAATTTAATTACTGTTCTTATTTGATGTTAGTTGTATTTGAAAATAATTGTCTTTGTAATTCATATATCATTACTGCTAACATTTGAAATGATTCCTGGAATATAACTGTAATCTATCTGCATGTGTCATCTTTGCACGATTAATGGCTGATGGAGCATGAATCACCGGCCAAATAGATAACTGTTGCTGAGGCTTATTCCAAGTAAGCAGGACCAGAAAGACTGTCTCCTTGTTTTCAGATCTCAGTGATGTTGGCACCTATCTCACGGAGGATTGTTAATAGTCTACTGACTATGTCAAAAGGCACATTTTTAGCTGAGACTAGTACAAGTGGTCCTGTCTAGTATGGTAACTTGTGGTGCACAGTGAGTCTATTCACGAGGACTTCAAGTTTTAAGGAGAGTTCAGAATGTCCAGTTTTGATCATGTTTTTACATCCAAGCAGCTTATCAAGAATAAGAAGTACAAATATCTGTAATCTAAACATAATGGATGATCTGAGGGACCTAGAGCAGGAAAAATATTTTTTCTCCTCAATGGAATGTTTTCACTGCTTGATTGATGTAGCAGTTTGAAGGTTGGCTAGTGTCCTCAATATGGTGAAATTGATTGTAGTTTGGGGAACTAAAACCACCTTTGAACTTGATTTGGTAAATGTATATACTGTAGTCAGTCAATGTGTATATGTTGGTAATTTCGTTTTGATCTGGTTTGTCCAAATGCTTGTTTCAATGTGCGTGTCTACAGTAGTAGGCCATCTTTTTAAATTTTCTATCAGTTATGTTCCTCACTTTATAGTACTCAGTGTTTTGTAATATTTGTACATTCGTAGACTGCTCTGAGAAAAGATGTTTGATTATTAACTACAGAATTAGATATGGATCTGTATTGCGACTTGAGGCTCAACAAGCGCAACATAGCTGCACTTCTAGTGAAATCCACTATCCTTTTGATCTTAAGACTTTTAATCATTACAGAATTTAGACATGTAAATAGATGACTATATATCATTTGACAGACTTTGTCATAGAATCTCAACATTTTTGCAGACCCAAAATTGTTTAGAAAGACTTTCAGTAGGTTTTCCTTGCGGCAAAATGCCTATATTATGAGGACAGAACTGTATACTTTTGGGGTGGTAGAAATTTTTTTTTTTTATCTGTGTAGCTTGAGGTGTTGTAAATGAGCAAAATGTAAGGAAGGATAATTACTTTTAGCGGGATAAAACTTTTTTCCTTAATAAGTGAGTCATCTGCTTGTAGGGAGTTACTGCAGTGTACAGTATTTTTTGTCTTGTAACCAGTAGTTAAATGTTGACAGTGTAAACTATGTGCAAAAGAGAAAGATATTGCTTCTGCTTCAGACTACACAGAATGATTATCTCAGCCCAAAACTCCAGTGCCTTAACAGTATTTCATTTAAGTAAAAAATCCAGGAATTTTGAGCAAATAAATTTGCAACAATGAAGGCTCAAAAATTGGTTGTTAACATCAGTTTTGGACACATGGGGACACTGCATCTTGTTCAATGTAAATCTCAGTTTATTGTAGGCACACCTGGAGCTCGTGAGTTTGTCCACTATCCATCTGTCAGACATTTTATGTTGTTGGCTTGCCAGTGCAAATTAAGTCCTGTTTTAGAATCCTGTTCATAACTCACAATCAAATATGAGATTGAAATTTTTATCAACCAAACACACACTGGCTTATCAAGTGAATATTTTATTACTGAGCCTGATGTATTAAAATAAAAATATATTTTTAAACAATTTTGTCTTGGATTTTATGTATGTTTGCACAACATGTTCTATCTGTTGTAAGCTAACACTGATGTGTGGCCTGATTTTCTTGTATTTAAACACAGCACATTATGTCAATGATCTGCCACACAGCAAAGGAGAGGATTTGTTAGCGGATTTTACATGGCATCTGCCAAGATAACATCCGGAAATAACCTTAAACATTATGTAACTTCTGTTAGCACATTTGGATTACAATCGTCAGTGAGTGCGTTTAGGACATTTAACTGATGGGTGAATAAAACACGGTGAAGCAGTGTTTGCATAGATTTGGCTCAGGTTTGGTATATTTAAAGTCGGGATATGGGTTCAGACAATATAAATGGATTCAGTATGATGTTTACGTTTTCCCTCAGATCAACCCTGTTACGTAACACGGTGCCAAGTTGCAGTTCTCGCGATGTTTCGCTAATGGAAGTGTCAGAGTGTCAACAACAGCCAGGCACCAGCAGCACAGCAGCGCTGTCCGGAGCAGGGAGGGGGAGTGCAGAGGTAGTTTAAATGTCGGGTGAGTTTCACCATATTTCGGATCAACTCATATAAATTTTAATGCTCTGTAAAGTGTATTGCCTATGCCCATAAAGCATGCGACGGCTCATGCGATTGGAGCTCAGTTTCTGCGGCGGGCTCTCTTTAGCATTAGCGTGCTAACGCTAGCTACTAACTTGGCGGACCTGCATAAACTCCCAGCTAACGAAGCTTCGATTAGCAGTTAGCAGGAGCTTAGCTAGCTGTGGTGTGATGGGCAGCTACACAAAAATAACCGCTTTGCGACGCATATCTGGTCGGCCGTTATTTGTATTTGGTTTTCACGATATAAGCGTCCACGTTTGTTACAATGACACGTCTGTGGGGTTTTGGAAGTAAAATATTTTGGTGAGGTTAGCCGTAAGGATGAGCTACCTTGAGGCCCTTCTCTCATTAAGTCAAAGCTAGCCAAATAAGTAGTACATTAGGTTAACCTGTCAACAGTCTGTCACCTAAGCCACTAAGCTAGCTGCATAGCCGAATGACCGCGACAGTGATAGCAGCTAACTCCAGCCAGACAGGCACAGGAGGGTAGCTTGGATGGTTGCCTTCTCTGCTGCCTCATCGTTGAACGTTAGTCTGCGATTATCTCCGAGCGAGTCCAAAGCAAATGCTCCAAACAGGCCGGCAGTCTTCGACCCGGGTCCCTCCTAACCTCTTGTTTGTATGACCACTTTACCAGGCTTTTCGGCGACAGGTGAACACATGAAATTAATGGCGCTAATACAAATTGCACTTCTCAACAGGTGCATGGTATTCTTCATATGCAGACAGATGCTGCAGATTGATACAAGTAAAAACACAGTCTGACATACCCAAATAATAAACAGTAACATCTGAGTATTTTCTAGCTAGCTAATTGCTTCTGAATAATTGTCTGGCACCGGTATAGATTAAACCTGTATTGATCCTGCAGCGAGGAAAATTGCAGACAATACAGATAAATAGGAGTGACACTACTGAAACATTCAGTACTATTCAATCATTGACAGTGTATCTTGGCAGCTTGAGCATCAGTTGTGTGAGTGTCTCCTGCATTAATTAATAAAACGGCTAACAAACTGTTTGTTGCTCCCTTTTGCAGAACATTTATCTGAGATGGGGGATGATCGACCCTTTGTATGCACTGCCCCTGGATGTGGGCAGGTATGATTTCTCAGTGAATATCTTCCTAACACTTTCTTTCACTCTGCTTTCAGAGAAATTTAGAACAGATGCCTACCTTACTCTTATCATTACAGTTTTGCTACATTTCCACTTATAATGCTTCACAATGTAGACGATGATCAGGCACTAATAACACTGCTTTTATAGTTGCCTGCATCACTGTGGATCGTCTAACAGAAAGAAGTTACTATTATTCCTCTCACATTAGCAATGAAGTAGCTGTTCTGATTAGTTTTTTGTCATGTTTTAGCAGCATAATAAACATACTGATGCTAAGTTTTATGTTCTTTACATTCATACTAGATTTTTTTCTTACTGGCTGCATTTTCTTTTGCAGAGATTCACAAATGAAGACCACTTGTCAGTACACAAACACAAGCATGAAATGACTTTAAAATTTGGTCCGGCCAGAACCGACTCAGTTATTATTGCAGGTAATGTCAGAATCATTTCTTAGAGCTTGTTGGATGACGCTGAATTGAGGAGAAGTAAAGCTGTCAATGCTGTGAGGATCTGTATTCATGTGCTATTATGTGTCTGGTTGCACTGAGATATTTCGGTCCTCATAATGCTGTTGACTAATGTAATATATGCCTTTTTTTTGGCAGACCAGACTCCCACACCCACACGTTTCCTGAAGAACTGTGAGGAGGTTGGTTTATTCAATGAGCTGGCCAGCTCCTTTGAACAGGAGTTTTGCAAAGCACAGGAAGACGAGCAAAGGACAAAACACCCGGTGAGAAAAAGGGATGAATGTTGAATGAATGACTTGCTGGTTGTTACATAAAATGATGTAAGAATTCGACATTTTGTTGTTTTAGATGATCTGAAAGCTGTCAGTTTCTCAACTATGCTTTGGGTCTTTCAGGCTGCACCGTTACAAACTCCTTCTGAAGTAAAAGAGGAGGATGAGGGTCCTTTACAAGTTGATTCTTCACCTCCTGAAAGCCCAGACTCCTCGTCCAGCATGTCAGATGACAGCAGAGACTCGAGGGGGAGAGGCAAGGTACAAACTGCTGAACAGACTTAATGTTGATACATGCAGATAAAATTAATTTATGAATGGAAAGAACAGTGTTTTATTGTTACTTTGTTAACAGGAGATTCTCACAAAGCCTGTGGCAAGCTCTGCTCCCACTCCAACTATTGTGCGTCCAGGTTCTCTTCCCCTTCACCTGAGCAATGACCCACTACACCCCACCCTACCATCTCCAACTTCTGTCATCACACAAGCTCCACCGTCCAACAGGCAGCTTGGGTAAACTAACTACATTGTGCTCTTATTGTTGACTTTTCTTGATGTTTGTTGGCCTATTTGCAAAGCGTCTTAAAACTCAAGTAATACCTGAGAAAATGTAGCAATAAATGTCTACAAACCCACATGTAACTAGTCACACCTAGTCACACTAGTGATCAAACTTGGGACAGTTGTATGGTTATATAGTTGGTAAGAACATGTTCTAAATGAGTGGAAAGATCAGTCTTCTGTATGTAGAAAAGCTTGCTCATCATGAGTCACTGAGTCATAAAGTACACCGTCAAAATTCTACATCTAGATTATATTCAAGATACAAATAAATTACTATTACAGGACTGTCAGCGATGTAGCTGTCCAGACGGATTAAGGGAGTTTTGTCTACCTTTCCAAGAGAACAAGGTTATGGTCTGACTTCTCTGTCATTTTCCTCTTCCTGGTCTAAGTGGTGAGGCAGGTGTAGTTGGAGGCCATGTCAGACCTACTTTTGAGAGATAAATTAAGTCCCACTCAGAATTATAGGTTGTGTACATGGTCTGTCATGGAAATTGACTTTAAGAGGCTAGACACAACTGATGCTTTAGAAGAGTTCACTGGAAAAGTGAAAGACTTTACCAGTCCGACCCTCAATCTTTTCTTCATCACTGGGAACACAATCATCCATTTCCAACTGTCTAATGTTGTCAACAGCTCCCCCACAAGCGCCTATCCACTGGTGAGGCACCTTCCCAATGGACAGACAGTCCCCCTCCTGCCCAGTCCTGTGCAGATAACCTCAGTTATATCTGTAAGTGATCTTCAGAACACTGAAAAATATATAAATGGTAGAAATGGAATGGTATTTTTACCATCTCTTGTGTGTTTCTCTCTCTTCTCTCTCTGTCTTTGTTGTAATGCACAGCTTGCAAGGCCAGTCAACACAGTGCCTAACATCCCTGGGATTCCAGGGCCTCCTGTTGGAGGAGCAAGCAGTGGTTCATCCTCCCCGTCTGGGTACAGTCTTCACTCTGAGACCAAGATGGTGAGATCATCAGTCATACTGACATCATTTTGTAGGTTGTGAAAACAATCTGTCCATTTGTGCATGCTCACTTTTTGAAATTGCAAAACTGCTACATTTAAAGGTTCAGTGTGTAGGATTTTTTTACTCATTCTTTTGACCTTTATTTATATTTGAGATTATTGAAGAGTGACCTTTTTTATAACAAAACAAATTATAAAAACGGAAAGAGCAGAAAGGAAAAACAAACAGCAAAGAGATGGTTGAACAGAAAAAAGGTATTACCACAGTATATTAATTAAAAAAACATTAAAATTTCATTTTTAGGGAAAAAGGTTTGTGAGATTTAATAAATACAATTATAAAATGCATATTATGTGAGACAGTTACAAGTATAGCATGTGAAGTTTAAAATTAAAATTCTAAAATATCCAGTAGATTTTAGTGTAATAATTTTCACTGTTTTGTTCCACGAATTGCATGATCTATAATTGAAAGCATTGTTTCCAAGTTCAAATCTAACTGGGGAGAGCTTTTAGCAGAAATAGAATATAATGCTATAATTATGTTTTCACTAGTGTATAATCACCTGAAAAGAATCACTGTGTTTTGTTAAAATAAGCCCTTTACATCTGCATTGCGTGTCTTCCTCTACAGTCACCGTGTTCCCCTGCAGTGTTTCTGCAGTAGCCCCGAACGGATAAACAAAACACTCCCTTATTCTGATTTCTCAGTTTGTACATCCTCAATTCCTTTCCTTCTCACGTTTTAATCCCTCCTACAAGAGAAGTAAGCACAGGAGGCAGGCAAGAGACGCGAGGAGAAAGGAGTCTAGACAACAGGCATTTAACAGAATGAGACATTCTTGTCTTGGAGCTGTCGTTTCAGAGCAACGTCAGTTAAATATGACGTGTGGCACAGCTGCACCATCTGTCCATTGTTTTGTTCAAGCCCTCACTTATAACTCAAAATACAGTGTGGCATAAAGCGACAAGAATGTACAGATGTCATCCATTTTCTTTTTAAATGAACAGAAACGCATATTTCATGTATAAAATAGATGATTATATATAATCTACTCGATACAATTTGTTAGTTCTTCTCATGACATGGTTTGTATATTCCAGCTGTGTATTACACCTTTTTTATATCTAACAGGCAAAAAATCTTCTGCAAATACATCAAGGATACATATCTAATATCCGTCTCTAATAGCTTCCCAGGCAAGCTTTCTTTGCCTTCTTTCATGGTCAGAGTATTCAGTCAGTTGTAATCCATGAAGTGCCGTCTGTGTCTCTTTGTAGCGGCTGAAGGCAGCTCTAACCCATCAGGGCCCCGGAGCACAAGATGGAGCTGGTGGGGGGTCAGGATCCATCCCTGCTGTCCCCCAGCGGCAGGAACAGAGCCAGCAGCCCACGCAAAACTCTGATGCACCGTCACCTGCCCAACCACAGGTACAGTCACCCATATTAGCTTGTATAGAGATCCTACCTGTAATCAGAGTGCAACGTAAAGAAAACGTTTGACACGATTGTAGACAAGTACATGGTTCTTCAGGGCAGTACTTAGTTTGACATTGGTAAGCCATGTTAGATTCTTTGTTAGCCTTTGCCACTGCTTTATTTTTCACTCACACCATTTATCAGGACTCCAGGCTAACTTTTTCATCGGCAGCTTTCTGATTTGGTTGCAGCTCCCACCCTGTCTTAGACAAAACGCATCACTTGCTGAACATCTTCTTACTGACAGGCACTACAGGTTAGCAGTGTTCCCTAAATGCACCACATAGCAGGCTGCAGTGGCTGCTGCTTGGTGACTGTGGTGCTCAGACAGGTGTGTGACCAAGAATTATTAAGGTAGGGCATTCTAATATCAAATTTGTCTCAGATGAAATGGAGTGATTTTTTTTTCTACATCTTCGTCCAGCATGTTTTCTATGAGCAGCACATGTAGGTTCACTCCAGATTCCGCGAAAAGGTCACATTTTTATGCGTGAATATCGCAGTACACCGACGTTACAGAAGTACTACTTTCCACCACTGTGGTTAATGCAGAAGCCGTCTGTGCCGGTTAGAGAATAACACCGATACAGCTTAATGATCATCATGTACTATTACAGTGTGAGCATTTGAAATTTTATCTGGCATACTCTCACGACCATTTTCTCGCAGTCTGGAGCCCTGTTTATTGATTTTATCCATCAAAGGTGTTAAGCGGCCACCAGAATTAACATGGTTTGTGCGCCTTTATGCAGCATGGCTTCTGTGCACCCAAAATATACGCTTTGATCGATCATATATCCAAAAAAGTTCTTTTGTGCACTAAATGATAATGCTAAGAATTTGATTGTAGTCAAAGGTGAGCGTTGCATTCAGTGTCACTCTTAGATTTTGAAGTAACAGTTCAGGAAATTGTCTGAAATTTGTGAGTCTTAACATCTTAATAAATGTGATAAGTGCTATATGCTGCTGTTTCGTGTTCAAGAAGCATGCATTTCAAACCCCTACAATGGGATTGCATTTGTGTCTGAAATTTGCCCACTTTTACCCCCTCCTCATTCTCCAGGTGTCCCCTGCTCAGCCCACAGGAGGCCGCCGGAGGCGAGCGTCAGAGATGGACCCTGACGAGAGGAGGCAGCGTTTTCTGGAAAGAAACCGGGCAGCCGCCTCACGATGCAGGCAAAAACGAAAGCTGTGGGTTAACTCTTTGGAGAAGAAGGCAGAGGATCTGGCGAACATGAACGTCTCCTTGTCGGTGAGTCTCCTCCAGGATGTTAGAAACCCCAGATCGTTTCCTTGATAATCCAACAAGAAGGGGCACGCTTCAAATAACTTGCGCTGTATGTTTTGTGTTGCCAACAGAGTGAAGTAACCCTACTGAGGAATGAGGTGGCACAGCTGAAGCAGCTCCTCCTGGCTCACAAAGACTGTCCTGTCACTGTTATGCAGAAGAAGGCGGCTTTCTTAGGTAACCATTTAAGATCATGAACTGTCCAACAAGCTTCCTGCACTGTTCAGGATTCATCAGTCATCATCAACACATCCATCTAATATGTTATTTTTACTCGCTCACCTCTCTAAGGGTGAATGTTTCTCTCTGTCTGTAGCTGCAGGAGGAGAAGAAACCTCCAGAGACGCTTCCACCGAACCCATCGGCTCCCCAGCGGCGGTTATTCAGCACGGGCCGTCACCACCTGCCTCGGCCCCAAGTCCAGGGGCCACCATCAACGGGCTGAGTGTCCGTGCTGCAGAGGCGGTGGCCATGTCGGTCCTGGCAGGTATGGGATCCGGCCAGCCTGGAGGGGTTGTCATGGCAACGCAACCACAGTCTGCTCCAAGATGATCTGCGGACACAGTTAGCCAGAATGAACTCAAGTGACGTTTGGAGGCCGGACTGGTGCAAAGTTTTTTTTGTTTTTATTTTTTAATTTTTGAAGAGGGAGCCAACCTTACTCCCTCTCTCCTATCCCAGACCAAGATCCTGTCCTCACCTCACAGCCAACGATAATCACACAAAGACTTGGCACAGTGCCTCCGTCAACCCTTCACTCCCTTTTCAGAGAAGCTTCTTCACTCTCCGTGTGTAAATATGAATAACGTGTCGGACACTCACTCTCCAAGGTTTGGGGTCATTTTCTTGTTCGGCTATGACAGCTGGTTTTAGAGTGGGAGGAAAAACATGAATGAAAAATCTCGACATCAAACTCATCAGTTATATTCATTTCACTTCAAAAGCAGCTTCAGTCAAACTTTTTCCCACACACTGGCTGTGATGAGGTTTGTTTTTTTCCCAGGCTGACAATTTTACTGTAAGATATCTTGTATTTTTCACCTGTAAGAAAAGATTTTTATGCCTGATCCAAGTCGTTGACGTAACGTTATGCTGATGCAGTGAGAGATTGGCTGGTTGATTGTAGTAAAAGGCAGCCTGGAGAGTGTTTTAATGCTCTTTTTTGTTTACTTTTTCAAGCTGTCCTTTTAAGTTTTACGTCTGTGTTTCTCTTTTCAGTTAATCCTCTGTAATTACAATTGGCAGTTTAGCCAGCTGAGCTCCTAACCAACCAAATTGTAGATGTGTACACTGTTTACCCTGTGATTGTGTGCCTGACTTTTTTTTTTTTACCACCTATTTTAACCCATTTAAAATGGATGTCATTATATTAGTCCTACGTATCAAACCCTATTGACTGCATGGATTATTCAAGGCTGAAGAATACCACTGTTTGTTTGTGATTCATCATACTGACACTGTTTTCTGATCTGTTATCTCTCTCTGTAACATCAAATTATTGATGCAAAAACTGTCCTTGTTATGTAAGGATTCCATCCTCTGTCCTAATGTAACACACTTGAAAAGATTAGTCTTTTAGAAGGCCTTTAAATGATAATCAAACATAATAGATTTTAAATCCTATACCCAGGCATTTCATTTGAGAAAAGAGTAGTGCAATATATTTTTCTATTAAATATCAATGTTCTTGCATTTAGCTGACATGTGTAGCGCAGCTGCTGAGAGGGGTTTGGTCTATTTAAGTTGGCTAAAGAATGCTTAAGTTAAGAGGTGACCAAAGCAAATGTGAAGACGAGTGAATGGGATTGGTGACCAGTGCACATTTGTAGAGAGTTACAGATGTCCTGGTCTTGGGTGCTTTCCAACATTTGACAAGCCGTCTTGTATCATGAAGTAGACCTAATACTTGTGCAAGGTGCTTCTTTTAAATTTAAGTTTTGAAATGCAGATTATTTTATACATCATTGTACTTCCAGGACTATCATGTTGTTTTCTCCACTCGTCACTCTGTGTTTTTTATAACATTATTTTAAGACGTTTATTTTTCTCTGTGGGAATTTTAGGAATTTTTTCTCATCATGCGATAGTATGTCCCCTTAATTTGTGAAAGAGGATAGATGTCCTTTATGTGTGTAAACAGAGGTTGAACCACATGAAAAAATGTCTTGGAGAGATCCGTATGGTGGGAGTTTGTCAAATACTCAGGCCTCGAGATGAGAAAAAATACTTGTGTATAGTCTCAACTAATGAATAAGTTGTCTTGGGCAAATAATAAAATAAATTAATGAAAAAAGTTAATTGATGTGTCTGCAGTTAGCTCAGTTTTGCATCTCATCACATTGGAGTCACATAGCTGAGCATCTTTTTTTGGGGAAAATAAAAGCCAGTTGTCTTTTAAAACCCCCTACAAGTTGATCAAGTCCTCCTTCTGACCTCAGTTTATTTCCCAAATCCATAAAACAGCTTTAATTAATAGTGCCAGTTTAAAAAATGTCATGACTAGTTTCCCAAACCATTTTTTCAGTAAAGAAAACTTTACTAAACTACTTTGCCAAAAGGACCAGAAAATAATTTAATGCGACCACAGAATGATGACATGACTGAAGCTCCTTTTCACTGCAGAGATTTGGAGCATCTTTCAGCACATTGTTTTAGTTTTTTTGGTCTGTAGTTGAGGAGTGCACTACACAGTCAGTCTGACATAGCGTTCTTTTGTGTTTGCTGGCAAAACAAAACACAAAACCTCAGTCACAGATAGTGTATATCACAATGGTGGTTATCAGCTTTCATTGTTGGCCTAAGTTTACTGTTCACGAGCATGAATGCGTGCAGCTTCCTGAGGCACCTTAGTGCACACAGGTTGTGCAATTGCAGGGCTTTGTTCAGTTACATTAGCAATGCATTAAACTAATATTTGCAACAGGTTTGCAGGTATAAAATACTGCCTCAGATGAGAATTTAAATGATTCATATAGCTTATAATATGTATGAGGAAAAAGTCATCTAGCAGGTTAAAAAAAGTGCCACCTTAATGTCATTAAAAACTGCCTTTAGGCCAAACTTACCTCACTCCCCCATGAATGTAACTCTGAAGTACACTTCTCTGCTCAACAAAGTTATCAACTATACCTGGTGAATACAGCTGGTGGAAATCAAAGCCAGAGCTAAAAGAGAATGAATATTGGACTTACATTCACAAAATGAACAGAAAAATAACTTTAAACAAATGCTGATGTTGCTCCTTACCTACTGGGTGTGGAAGTATATAGGCAGTTGTTTGTTAGCAAGTCCACCTTAGAAATTTGACAGGTGGCTGGTTTCACCTCTTGCTTATTTTTTTTTTTTCAAAAAATGTGTTGCTGTATGTTTAAAGTTAGCTTCAGCAGTTGCTAGTAAAATATAATCAATTAAATTAATTAATTCAACTAAATACATTAAAAGTAGCCAGCAAAGAAAGCTATATTTGCATGTTTTTTTGGGACCACATTAATAATTAAATTGAATATTTCCGAGCGCCATCTTTGTGTTGGAAAAGAGTCCCAAGTGTGGACAAATCTGCTAATTTGGTTATCATTGGGTAGGAAACGTATTATTTTTCATTATTATATTTTGAATAGCTGTTGCGGACTTTGGGGAAGCTAACGGAAATCAGCCGTTAGCTCCGTGACTGAAACGGAAACACAAACAGGAGCTGTGGCTTCCACCTGAGGACAGGGTGGCAGGTGAGATGGATCAGGAGGAATGCTGTTTTGCCTCCCAGCTGTAAAAACACGACAGCAGAGGGAGCAGAGAGTCTGCTCTATCCCACCATCGTGTCAGAGCAATTACCATCAGCCCCGGTCATGTGACTGACGGACTCCTCTGGCGAGTTGTTCCCATCTCCCACAGTCATGGCGGTGTCGGAGAGTCGCGAAGATGAAGTAAACACCAGCGCTACTACATCTTGATTCATTTTTTTACTCCTCTCTCAGCTTCATGCTGGACTGTACCTGCTGTCACTCGAGATATCGCAAACATCCCGCAGGCTGCTGTGCTTCCAACGATGGCCGACCGCGGCGTTGATCTGTCGGCTCTGCCTAAAGAGGTCAGGGACCAGCTGGCAGAGTTGGATCTGGAGCTATCCGAAGGTAGGATGTCCTTACGGCGGCTTAGATAGTTGGAGCTGCGGCTTCAATTGATGCAAGCTGGAGTTAAGTGTTGATCCCGAGCGTGTTTACATGGAAGCAGCCCTCCTGTGTCAGCTGGGTGAGACTCAGTGTTTACTGCAGTGGATCGGGGCACGACTGCAAGAAATGATGAAAACACACTGACCTCCTTTTAAGCCGCTATTTGTCCATCAGTTGTCCGTGCTGCTTTTATGGTCCATAAAGGTTATTATTTGCACAGGGTGCGACACATGCATTGAACAGATACATGTTTGTTAGTCATCTGGCTGCTTTTAGTTTTTTTTCCCCTCCATATTCACTATTTTGATCACCATTTTCTTCTTGCATACATAACATACAATGCTTATTGTCACATTTATATGGGTATTTACAGTCATGTCAGAGAAAATGGGTCAAGTTCATTACCCTGAAGGCCTTAGGTGAGCGTGTGTATGCAGCTTCAGACATCAGTGGATACCGAATGATGCTGTCGCCCATCCAACACTTCTTAGAGTCTGAACCCTGAACTGCAGCAGATATAGGAGGCTTATTTGTCTAATAGGAATGACTGTGGGAAAAAGGGAATATGGAGCTGGCTGTTATGCAAGTCTCCTCCTCAAACTGTGAATCACTGTGCAGCAACTTGATTGGTGCTGTGCTGTTCTCAGGTGCCCGGGGGTGGATGAGTAATGTTATGTTTCACATAGAGAGCCAAGCAGGGGGGAAGTATGGGCCACTAATGATGCCTCAGTCCCTGTGCCACCACAGGCACACACACTGATACTTGGAGCTGCCCTGCCCATGTAGGAAGACAGGTGAAACTTCATGTCATATCAGAGAACCTCAGGGGAAGCTGTTTCCCTTGATTACTGTCAATGTGTTCGGTCAGATTTATTCCTTTGTAAGAGAAACTAAATCGGTGGCATGAAAATATTGTCTTTCATTCATTAGAAGACAACACATAGCCCAGGATTGAACTTTAAAACCAATGGGCAATCTTTCCCGCACAACTGACTTTGGATTAGATCTGCAATGATTAATCCATTGTTGTAAACTGTAAAATTAACAGCCAACTGTTTTGAAAATTGATAGATGTGCAAGAAGGCACATTCCAGCTTCTTAAATTTGAGGATTTTATGCTGTTTGAGACACTTGATGGCGTCTCATTAGGCTTTTTGAAACACTGATAGTCAGTCTCCCACATTTTCTGACACAATATAGAACACATAACTAATCACTTAACTGAGAAAATCATCAATGAAAATATTTGTTAGTTGCAGCAGTACTGGAGATCTCAATGATTTTTTCCCCCCGTTGTTTTTCCAGCTCTGTAAGAACTAACTTTATCCCCTATAATTGATTACCAGCATGATCTAGAAATATATCATTTTAACAAAGCATTAATATGACTGCTGATAGCCTTCTTAATATTCTCAGGTATAGGTTTATCCTGATAGATTGCTCTCAGCATGTAAAACTCACACAGTGGCACAATGTGGCTGTGGCCTGTTCAGACCTGAGTTACTGAGGCTAGAATGTGTGTTTAATAATAGACTCCAATCAGCAGAGTTATAATGAGGGTGGGTAATGGAGGATGGGATGCTCGCTGTATGTTCAACTCACTTAACAGAGGTGAGAGGTAGTGGATGCTGGGAAATAACTGTGTAATCAAGTGTAAAATATGTACTGGAATGATGTAATTGGGCAATCATTATTATTACAGTGTAAGACAACTCCTCTTGAAAGTACAAGGAGCTTGTTTGTGAAGAATGTAGCAGAGACTAGTAACAGATGAATTAACCTGCTGTGGTTTGAGCTTTGAGCTCTACGGTATGATGAGACTTTACCTCCGTTTATTGGTAAGTGCCACAGAACCCAAACAGGAGCCTTCTGATTGTAAAACGGCTTCTGTCAACTTTGAGTCCCAGATGTATCAGGTCTTAAGAGTTTAAAGTCAAGTATTCAGTGAGAATGTAGCAGGTCAGAACAATAACAGTCTGGCACAAATTTGAGACCTAGATCAAATAAGTAGATAGACTTTGTCAGCTGAATAATCGACTCTTATGATTAATGGATTATAGTAAAAAATGTTGATCGCACACTCATGGACTGTCTGGAGATTAGTTGTTTTATTTAACTAAACTTGTCTTGCCGTGCCTTAACTAAGACACAATGGTTCAAGACTGAGAAAAACACCAAGTCTTTGTATTTTGCTAGAAATAGGTGTTTTTGTTTCTGACATACTTAGTTGATTATCAAAACTGGAGAACATTCATCTTCTCTCGATCAGTTCGTCAGCACTTCTATTTTAGCAACGCACAAATAAATGAAGTGTCTTCAACTCTGAAGTGCTTAGCCACCCCAGTATAATGGTTGGGCTTCAGTGTCATTCTTCTAAAGGGGACAAAAGCACTCTTTTTTTCAGCATGTTAGGCTGCTAGACTGAAGGTAGTTGTTGTTGTTTCCTGTGGGAAAGTGGATTTTGAAAACAGTAACATGTAGATAGTGGAAGAAAGCCAGTTATATGAAAGCATGCTAACTCCGAGTCTAGTATACTTGAGTCATACTTGAGTTGAATTCGTTCTACAGGTAACCACCGATGATATATTTGCTTGTTCGTTTGGACGTGAAACATATGAACATGTAATTTTTAATATAAAATATCATAAATAGTCTGTAGTGTTTTGATGTAAAGCAAAATAGAAATTAACTTCAATTTTGCTTGTTGTCAAACAAAACTAAACACCTGTCATTTTCAGTTGCCATCTTTGTTTTGGTCAGGAAAGAGTCCAGCTGTAGTGTAATCTCATAAATGGTTTCAAAACCTGTATTTTTAAGTTTCAAAATGGGCCTAATATTATTCATCAGGGGATGTAGAATAGTCTGATGATTTAGGAAAGACCTATTATTACTCAACCTTCAGGGTTTACAGTCCTGTGTGTTCAGGTTTAGGTTCAGTTTCAGGTTTCTTTATTTGTACCCGTAGGTAGATTTGTTGTTGCTTTGTTATAAGTTGTGAGCGACTTCTGCTTCGGTTTGGACAGATAGTGTGCCTAGAGCAGCTGCCACAGGTCTGTTAAACCAGCAGAAATCTTTGAGTACATTCGGAGTTACCTGTGACAGTTTTAGTCTTTAAAGTGTGACTGACCGGTAAGCTGAAACCCCCGTCCCTCTACTGGAGTTGGGGGACGACGGCATCATTTGTAATTCTAGAATAGACATGATTATTCTTCTCATGAAAAGGCTCGGTGCTGTCCAGATGCCCTGCTTCTGTATCCACAGCTTCTAGTGTGATGAAGCACCTTAACCGTCTGCTCAACGTACACTCAGCCTGTCCAAGGCTGGTGGCACAAGCAGCAGCTGGACGCCCAACGAGTCTGAAGCTTTCTCATGGATATCTTTTACATGGCAACAATCCCCCCATTGTTGTCCCCGTAGATGGGACTCCCCTAGCAACAAACAGAGGAAAATGTGCATCAGCATTTTTTTTTTTTTTTACAGAAAGAGTTGAGGGCTGCAGTGCCTGTCTCTATCTCTATTTGTGTGCAAGTGTGTCTGTGAGAGAGTAACTCCACCTACTTTAACCTCCGTGACTGTAAGGACACAAAGAAAACCTTTGAGGGGGTCAAAGACTTGGTGATTGAACCGGACTGGAATTTAGAGCACTGAACAACTGTATGAGCTTCTCAGCATGACAGTGTGTGGGCATCAAAGTGTCTGCAGCTCTTGCATTTATATTGTGTGAAAAGGACAAAGAGAGTTAAAAAATGATCACAGACAATTCATTTTGTGCAGATGCTGTTCACACGAGGTCAGTAAGTACAGTGAAACGATTTCAGAAATGTGCCTTTCACTTAGATTCTTAGTCCTGTTTGGTTCTCTTCAGTCAGGCATTTACCGATTTCCGTTAGAATTATGTCACTTTTCTTATTTGACAATCCACATTTGTTTTGAGTTTGTGTAATATTTGAGAAGTTCAGCACCTTTTGTCAAATGAAAAAACTTCTGGAATAAACTGTGGGCTGAATACTAAACTGAATAGGCTGAAACTAATTATTATTTTCATCGTCAATAACTTGCTTGCACTATAAAATGTCTGAAAAATGGCAATTAGTTTTCCCCAAAGCCCCCAGATAACTTCCTTTGTCTACATCTCAAAGAATGGATTTTCATGGATTAGTTAAAAAAAGAGAGAGAGAACCTATTCAATTTTAAAAGACTTTTTTAAAAAAATAAACTGCCTAAACCAATTGTGAAACCATGATTGCTGACATCTAACAAATGCTTTCATTTGTTAAGCAGCACTACACACAGAGTACAGGTGAGGCGAGGGGGGATCATCAGTGTTTTGATGATAAACTAAATAGAATTTAAACCTACTTACAGCGCTGGAGCACAAGAGTTATCCTCTGAGGATCATGAGTGTCTGTGAAGATTTTATGGAAATCCATCAGATATTGGTTAGAATTCTTTAATACACTGTCAATCTGAGGATGTAGTCCCTATAGATATGCTGCTAGCATGACTGAAGTAGTATCAGTGCTTCAACTCAGATGTCATGTTGGTACTAATAAATGACACCCAGAGCCATGCATGAACAGTGATGCATGCCTTCTGTACTGTTGTATTGTACACGACTCTGTGTGTGTGACTATAAACGCATCACGTGTCTGGTAAACAGTCAGTTCCACGCAGATTGCAGTTACACAGTAATACTCCTGTGTTCCATAATTTGATCGCTGACCCAGTCCCTGCTGTAACGGTCAGACCGATAAAGTTGATGTATGGATTTTCTCGTGAGCAGCATCCGTCCCGCTGTCTGTCTGCCACGCTGCAGAGGAGAGGCAGGTTTTCGTGTCGGCGGCCTGTTCCATACTGAGAGAGAGCGGGAGAGGAATGAGAGATTATAGTCCTGCCTGCGTCTCTCAATCTAGGTCACAGAGCATCAGGGGGCAACACGCCTGGCTCATTTAGCCTGTGAGTCACACTGGGCCAGGACTGCTGCTGGGGATCTCTCCCTCACTTCCACCCACCACCAATGACTTCTCTTAGTTTTCTTATTTCCCCCTCTGCTGGATTATTTTAGGTTTCCCCTCCACAAAAATAAATAAGACCCAATCTTAAATGATGGTGTTCTTCAGTGATGTTATTAACCCTGCTGTTGTCCTTTATGGCACCAAAAGAAGTCGTTCCCTTGTCTGAAAAAAATCCAAAAACTCAGTAAAAAATTCCCCAAATTTATAAAAATTTGCAAAATCTTCAGGAAGAAAATTCCAAAAATTCCTTAACGTTTTGTTTTGTTTAGTTTTTTTTTTTAAATTTGGAAAGAAATAAAAATTTAAAAATTAAAAAAAAATTCACAATGTAAATATTTTCAAAAATGAATAAAAATCTTCCCCCCAAAATCCTAAAAATATCTAAAGTGATTCCACATATATCAGTAAAACTTCTAATATTTTCTTTAAGAACATTCAGAAAAAAATCAACCAAAATCCAGCGAATTTCGCTGGATTTTGGTAGATTTTTTTCTGAATGTTTTTAAAGAAACATTTTTTTTAGCATTTCTTATTTTGCACCAAAGAATGTTCAAAAATGTCCCAAAAATATTGAAAATGTAGACGTTTTCACTGTGAAAATTCCCCCCCCCCCCCCCCACACACACACACACACACACACACACACACACACATTATCAAACTTTAAAACGGGTCAATTTGACCTGCAGGACGACAGGAGGGTTATAAAAGACAATAAAGGACCCAACTTTTCACTTTTGCTGTCCAGTCTATGGCACTCAGATAGATAGATAGCACCAAAGTGACTCAAAATTAAAAGTACATTGAACAAAAATATAAATGCAGCATTTCTTTCCTAGCTTAAAGACAAAGAAAGAGAAAGGTCTATAACAAAAGCACCGTATCACTCAGTGCAACTGTGTGGCTCATTGATTTGTTTTTAACACTTGTTATTTTTTGTCGATATTAGACAGCACAGTGGAAATGTGGGAACAAGAGCAGAGGAATGACACGTAGCAAAGGTCCATCGAGCCTGGTGTCGAATTGGGGATTGCCCATGTGACATGCACCTTAACCACACAGCCATCGGTTCACCCCTCATTAATTAGTTTTGAACAGTTTTCGGACAACACTGGAGGTCTTTGATGGTCAGGGATTTACATCAGGCTTTGGATACCCAGATAATATTTGTCACACTGAACTCATTGTTGGTTGTGGTCTTTTCACGGGCTTCATTGAAGAAAAAACTATGGACTATCACCAGCTTTATCCTTGAAGGTCTATGAGTTGGAAAACACTGACTGTGTGTGTATCTGTGCTGCAGAACTTATGGTTGCATTTATTTGTGTGAGTGTGTGCGTGTGTGTGTTTAGACACAGCATTGACGGGGACAGGAAGGAAGCTGATTTAGCCTATCTGTTTAAAAGCTCATTAACTGTTGCAGAGGAGCTGTCCTGTGATCTTCAGTGCTCCAGGCCACGGACTCCTGTGCCACTCAAGCAAAAATACAACAGCAGGATTCAGTTTTTTTAATGTAAAACCTTATGTGTCCAATTTCCCCAGGAACACGGTCATACATATAAAAACTGCACACCGCTAAGAATGCATTGCAGTTTTGTGTACAAAAAAGCTGAATTATTTAGATGAGACTCGAGCGCACACCTCCACACAGACATGCACTGTCAGCTCGGTAGCTGAACCATCTCATTTTCAACTTCACACTGAAGCTCAGGTGGGCTCTCAACTCCATTTGGCTGCCATGTTGTGTTTCACAACACCCCTGATAATTAGAATCTAACCTGCTCTGATCTATTGGTTTTCTACCTGGCAGCTTGTAACTACGGTAAAAGTTATACAACTCCAATAAATGCCACTGCGATGGTGACAGCGGTGGAGAGAGAGGAGTAAGTAGTGGTCAGGTCACTGTGCTGTTCACTGAATTATTAAAAAGTACCAAGTAGAAGTAGCAGTCAAATTGCCTGCAGCACGTGCCTCAGACCAGTGAGTGCAGTGCCATCTAATCTATGTTTTTCTTCTAGTTTACATGTTACTTTCTCCTTCATGTCAAACCAGCTAACGCTGTTACAGTGGTTGCAAGCCACTGATTAAGCAAGGCAGCAACAAGTAATAATTATTTTCTCACTGTGTTTAAGTTGAAATAAACCTGTAAAATGGTAAAAATACAACAGTTTCTATCACAACTGCAGCTAAACTGATTATTTACTTCAGAGAAAATCAACTACTCACTATTTTTGTAACTGTTTAAGTCCTTTATCAAGCTAAGTCCAGTTGTTCATCTTGTGTTTATACCACTGGAAGCCACATTTCGAATGGTATAAACAGAGTTTAAGTTAGCAGGTTAGACAAATCTGTACAGGTTGTTGTTAATGACAGATTCCCTCTAAGTTCACTGAACAAATTCAGCCATAAAATGAAAAAGTGACGAGCAGCTTGCCTCTGTAAATGTATTTCATGTTACTCTTCATTTCGATGCTCCATAGTGCGTTTCACGTGTCAGCAGCTGCCCTCATGGATTGGTGCTCGCCTGTATCATCACCATGGTTTTATATCTCATTTTCCCTTGTGCAGCACCACAAGGGTCTGGTTGCTATGGACATGGCCCATGTGGTGCCCCAACTCCCTGCCCCCCAAACTTCCTGCTCACACGCACACTTTTAGTTTGTGAATTTTCCATAAACCCCTTTCAGATTAAAACAACCATATGTCAAAGCTATACTTCCAGCAACACAGCTGGGCTAAGCTGTTAAAGCCATTACAGAGGAAACATGCAGGGTTTTTCCTGGCTCGAAATGGGCCTTTCAGGGGTGGGTGATTATACACGATAGTAAGCATGATTAGTCGACGTAAAGACAGTGAACCTCGGACCTCATTACACCATGTGCCAAATTATTAGGCAAGTAGGTTTTTTGTCCAAAACATAGTCTTAGAAATAAGTCTGGGCCTTCCCACTTTTAAATAGTCTTCTCATACGCTAACTTTGTATTTGTCAGACATCATTTCAAATTATATTACATTTAAAGCAAGAAAATCACCACATATGTCAAAAGTGCACGTGCCAAATTATTAGGAAAGTTTTAGCTTTCATCAAAATGGGACAAAAAAAAGGACTTAACGGCTACAGAAAAGAGCCAAATAGTTCAGTTGCTGTCAGAAAAACTTACTCCCAACAAAATTGCCAAGAAATTGGGAAGAGATACTAGGACCATCAAAAAGTATATCAAAAACAGTCAAGATGGCAGAAAAAAGCGAGTTGAAAAGAAAAGAAGAATGTTATCATCAAAGGATCTGAGAAGAATTAAGCAAGAAACAGCCAGATGACTGCTGGCATGAAGTTCTACCATCTTTAAAAGCTGTGACTTACCTGAAGTTCCTATAAGTACCAGATACCGCATCCTAAGAGAGTACGGAACAGTCAAGAAATCACCCAAACAGCCTACACTCAACAAAAACCACAAAGAAAAACGGTTGGAATGGGCAAAACAACATCTAAAGACCAACTTCACACGTTTTATGGACAGATGAGATGAGTCACCTTGGATGGCCCTGATGGATGGGCAAGAGGATGGGTGGCCAACGGACAGGAAACCCCACGACGTTTACAGCGGCAGCAAGGAGAAGCAGGAGAAGACTATTTAAAAGTGGGAAGGCCCAGACTTATTTCTAAGACTATGTTTTGGACAAAAAAACCTACTTGCCTAATAATTTGGCACAGGGTGTAGATATAAATTTTTTTTTCTCTTTTATTTCTGACATTTGAAAAATGTGTTCTGTGCTTGAGTAAATGAAACCCCTGTTACCAAAACGGCTTAAAACTGTAAGTTTTTAAAAGAAATTCTCAGGTTTTATGATTTTGGCACTGGTCATTTTTCTTTGGCTCTGACTGAAACTTAATTGGGGGATGCCTAGTACTGCTTTGAAGGGCACCAAGAACTCTTCTATGCCGGAGAAAACCCTAAACTTGAGGCCTTTGCCATTTCAAATGGGTTTGTAAAATGGAGTTTATGTTGTTGAAGTGTATGTTTCTCGTCTTAATTTAGACAATTCAGTTCAATGAGTGCATTTAGTCGATACTCTTCAACCAGTAAAGTCAGGAAATGTGTGACCATGTTTTGTGTGTATGTCTACAAGTATTTTCCACGTGTCCATTGTATGACAAGGCAAACTCTTACAATTCTTATTACAGGTGTGTGCAGCAATGAGTTTGCCCTTTGGGAATTTTTGACATTTTGAGTTGGTGAGGAGTGCCCGTCTCTGAGGCTGGGGAGGAGGAGCGAGTTCAGCCAAGCTTTCACCTCATGAGCTGCATCTTTCAAAGGATCAGGCCTTTGAATTAAGACACAGCTATTGAGCCCCTCTGCACTTTCATTACATTCAATTAATTCAATTACTTTGTGTGCTGCTTAAAGTAATCTCAGATGTTCTCAAGTAGCTCAAGCATTTAAGGTAATTTTTTCATTTATGTTAGTTTGGAGTCAGGCCAGATATCAGACAGGCTATACACAAATTCCAAAGTTTGATCCAGTTATTTAAACCAAAATAATAAGATCTATTGCACTGGTCCAGCATTGCCAAGTCTCAGCAAGAAATTGTAGAGTAAAATGTTTTCACAGTGGATGTGGAAAATGGCAAAAATCGACAAACCCATCCAGTTGACTGTCAGGATCTCATCAACTATGCCACACCTTCACTAAGGCTTTCATCATACCTGTGCACAGTTTTAAAGCTCTTTAAAGAGGGTTCTTTCATATTTTCCTGTGTTTTCCACGGTGTATGGGCTGGGTCAGGAGCCGTTGCTGTTGCTAAGCACAGTGAGACATTGTATGCTAAAATGGGCAGTCCAAACAAAACTTGACTGGACTTGACTTGGCTCAGCATCTGCTCCCCAAGTAGTTCAGTAACAGTTTTACACATTATTTTGCCCTCGTGTATGAAGTGTCACCTGGTATGTATTTGTAGATGGCAATGAAAATAATCTCCTAAACACCATCTTCCTCTGAATATACATGTTGTTTCAGAGACATGTTTCACGTAGGTCACAGTCTCCGTCATAGCTGTCATGGCCCAATCATGTTTGACAGGGTTGTGTGAATCCCGGAGGAGGATATGGGTTTGTTGGTGCTAATTTAGCGTTTGTAACTGCTTTTCCAGCCAGTATGTGAAGTGTAGCATGTCAGGTGTGTCAGCCACGCCCTCATCCTCCGCTCTGTCTGCTGCACAGTGAGGAAAAACTTCCACAGAAGGTGGAAGGGAGCCAGTGGCTGAGTCACAGCTTCATTTCAGTTAACTCATTGCACCTATTTGTTATTCTGCCTAGTAAACCTTGTTATTACTTCCACTGGCCCTCAAGGACCAGCGTGTGTGTGTGTCATCACTCCCTGTCTGAGTTGAGTATAATGAATGCATGGAGGGAAACATGATTCGCAGTGTTACCTGAGTTGGCCGCACCCTGCTTGCTGTTTCAGAGAGGGAATCACTTGAGACCCACAGTGCATGTGTGTGTGCGTGTGTGTGTGCGTGTGTGTGTGTGCATTAGGCTTTCAGGCTTTTTTAAAGCATTTTGTTCACTCACCATTGCCTGCAATTCCAGTTTCATTGTCTGAGTCAATAAAGGTACACATTGAGCTTCTCTTCGAGGAATGTGCTGCACGGTGATCGCAATACATAGTGAAAGAATACAACACACAGACTTCTTTTTGGTGAGTCCTTATGGTTTACATTCTTAAACAAAAATAAAGTGCACAAGAGTCACTACACGTAACATCAAAGCAAAATCTGGGAGAATGTATGTTTGAAATGTTGCACAAAGCAAGTAAAACATTTCATTTTGTCGAAAAGGTGCAGTCATAAAAACATCTTATATTGTATTTTTTTCAGCATCAAACCAATTTAAATGGTAAGAAAAGGATAAGAATGGTCAGGGTTAATAGCATCTCGATAAATTTTCTGAGCAGCACTATCACCCTTATTGTCAGCTGCAAGTTCTTGTTGACACACTTGCATCCTGTATCAACATGCGCTCTGAACTGTTCAGGCAGTGCCAAGATAAAAAACAATGAGCCATTTGCATTTATGTATAAATTTGTCTGCAAATATGATCAGATCTTTATCTAAGTTACAGTTACAAACGAACACAAGCTACCATGTGAAGTAATAACTCTGAAGTCGTTACATTGTTCTTGTCCGTACTGAATACAGCAATAAAGCATTCACAGTGACTGTTGGAAAAAGTATGTGAACTACTAAGCAAAAGAGAGTTCACAAACCTGGAATTGGAAAAAAGGAAGTGTGGTTTAGAGGTGCTTTGACTAATTATAAGTTTGCTATTCACAAGAAGAATCTGCTGAGGTAAACCATGCCACAGTAGAAAGAAATTTCAAAAGATTATAATGTAATGGCAAAGAATGTAGATATCCTCAGTCTGCATTCATCCAGACAGTCTATAAATGGAGATGAAGTTAGTACTGTGACCGCCCAGCTAAAGTGACTCCAAAGACACAACAAAAAACACTCCATTAAAGCAGCCCAGAATAACAGCTAAATGCTTAATACAGTGCTACTCGCTATGTGGCTTGCCAAGCGTTACACGGTGGATCACATGGGAGCAAACAATTATATAATAATGCACATAATTCCTATAACACTTCTCAACAGCTACACTTTTTGTACACTGGATAGAAGAGTCATCATAATTTGAGGCTTGTTTGCAGTCTCTGATCCTGGATGACTCATCATCGTTGAGGAGTGGAAATAAATTTCCAAGTTAAGTTATCCTACAGGAAAATGTCAGGGTACAAATCAAGTTGATGCTTAACAAGAGAGTGACTTCAAACAAACAAAGAAAATCAGCATTTTGTAGGGATCCAGTCAGAGTCTAGACCAGGGCTTCTTACAGTCCAGATCTTGGTTCATATCCGGAATGAAGGCAAATCAACTTCAACGTATTCAATCGTGCTACGAATATATTTTGAGTGTGTTGAAAAATCAGATGTGGACCTATGAGTAGTAGCTTTGAGAACCTCCGGCCGAGATCTTAACCTTATCCTAAGAATGCGGCTCTGTTGAAACAGTTTCATTCGAAAATCCTTTCTGAACATTGTACAGGTCTGATCCTCAGATATGAGAGAGCTTGTTTTGAGGTAATTGCTGCCAAAGGAGGTCCAACTGCCAAATAAATCCAAGGGTTCATTTCCAGTTTTAACTAGCACTTTGTTTTCTGTGGATGTGTAAAAAAAAAAAAAAAAGACACAAACCCCGTAGCAACTTTTTTGGTCCTTTCGAAGGAATCCGAGTGGTAAGAAAAGAGCCTGTGCAAGTATGGCCCCAGATCATGTTTTATGACTAATTAATACAGAAAACTAGTTGCCTCCAAACCTACCAGCAGGTTTGAAATGCATGTTTATTATTTTTTTTAAAAATCACCAAAATGAGCTGGTGACTGTAAAAACAGGTAGAATAGTCTGAATTTAAACTTAAGAATGATCCTGGAACTAGTCATTGGTGACGGGTCAATCAGACTCTTAACTAAATTGAAGTTTAAGTTTATTCTACATCTGTCTCATTTAAAAATTTGCCAAAATAAAACATTTGCTCCATCCAGATTCAGTAAAAATGTAAAAATTTTGTGCCCCTTCATGCAACTGTGAAGCCATGAGACTCCGTTTTAAACATTCACGTAACAAAAATTAATCTATCTGATTCGCTTCCATATGCATATAGGAGAAAAGTATTGAAATAAATTTCAAAGGTAGTGGTTGTAAGATACTACTTAATAGTTTCTGTTAATAAAACATGGAGTCACTATTTTTACCAGTATTAGTAACTCATGTGGGCACTTGGAAGGTATTTTTTTCTAAAGTAAATGAAGAAATTCAGCTTTGATTTATTTTTTCTTTTTCATGATTCATAGCGCAAATTTGTTGTACTGCACAAAAGAGTTCCCTCTACTTCTAGATTCTATGGTTGTGGTGTTTCTACAGAGATCAAAGACTTTATATTGCAGCAAAGGTGAGCCCACAGTAGGTAAAAAAAACAAAACACTTGTGATTCAGATGCCTAATTCCACCATTTATACACACAAGCGCAAATATCGCTGTGATCAGTTTTATGTTACAATGAGTAGATATGATCCTGAATGAAATAGGCACACTGGCTGTGTTGTATTTGTAATGTGATGGTAGATAGATATAAAAAAAAATACATAAACTGGTGTACTGTAGAGTGAGACATCGACCTCCTTGTCAGGAAACATGAATGTGTGTGAAAGATATATCTTGCTGCATACATTCATAACTTAAACGGTGTTGTTAACTCTGTACTCAGCAATAAGTCATGTCAAACTGTTGTATCCAGGATGTGTGTGTGTTCTCTGGCTGGTTGTGTGTGTGAGTGAGATGCTGGTACGAGGAGGCCACCGGGAGGTTTCAGTTGGATGTTTGCTCTACAGATAAAAATTTGCCGTCTCTTTAGGCCTCAGGAACATTGGTTAGGTAAATAAACAACAACCCCCCATGAAAATAACCCACTTGAACTCAGTCGACAAAGGAAAGAATGGCATAGTGCCAAAGAAGAGGGGAATCCATGTGCCATTTTGGATCTTACAGGGTCTGTTGTGATGACCGACTTGGGGGATTACATTTGGAGGATCTGACTTGGAGCTTAATGGCATGCGGTTATAGTAGGAATCTTACCTTCAAACCTTTAAAATTGTCTATTCTCTGTGTGATAACAGCTGGAAGTGCCTGTGTCCTGCTGTAATATTTCAACAAATGTTCGTGTAGTATTTCCGCGAGCAGGTGTTGACATGAGTTTAAATTGTTTTCTTGAGAAAGCAATTGAGTGAGATGTGATGAGAGGCGAGAAAGAAGCAGGGAAAGAGAGAATAGAGGTCGGTAGCTAATTACTATTCAGACTGAGTGCCTGTGGGGAAGGAAGGAGAGAGCGGTCTCGCAGCGATTCAAATAACAAGAGGCTAGCAAGTGTGAGAGTGTGCAGGGCTGGGATGAGGCTCGGCTTCGGTGTTTCTCCATCTGGATTGTGGAAAAAGAAAAACATGCGCTCCAAGGTGAAGTTTTCCTTACCGGTGCAACTGTCAAGATGAGATGAACGAGGAGAGCTGCCTCGAGAAAAGCCTGAGTGTAACACTGAGATAGTTGGATTGTGACCTCGGCCATTAGGACAGACATGACTGGGTCACAGTGAGAAAATGGGTTAACGAGTGAGGCCCTCGTCTCCTCGGTGGAGCTGTGCTTTGCCTCTCAAGCAGATTTCTTTGCCTGTTTGAGTGTAAATTGTGAGCTGACAGGTACAGACTCTTTGAAATGCATTTCTATGAGGGCAGTCAGGGTGCTTCCAAATAGATTCTAGTAGTTTCTCTAATCTGATGCATTTACCAGTTTTCACATTTCATTTCACTTCTGTTATTATATTGTTACACAGCCGTCCTCACCTGGAGCTCACTGATGGGACGTTCTCCCTGTTCAGAGGTTTAACCCTTCAGCTGCGACTGCTGGAGTCTGATGATGCAAGCATAAAAAACAGACGAATATGAAATCATCCAGATGGAAGAGTGATTACTTTGAGATTCATTTAATGCCATGCCAGCCCCTCCCCCATCACTGAATCCATCCCTCTCTCTCTCTCTCTCTCTCTCTCTCTCTCTGTCTTTCTGCAGAGAAACTGCCTGTTCACATAAGCTAAAAATAAATCATGTGACTGAGCTCGGCCAACTGTACCGTTCATGCATTACTTATGGAAGTGTTTACTTTTCTTCCATTTTTTTCTCCCAGAAAGAAAGGCCCCAGTCTCTGAGTAGATATTGTGTTGCAGTGGGCTCTCAGGCAGTATCCTCCAAACAGCAGCACTCTCACTGTTCCCAGCTTTGTCTGTAGTGATGTCAGCAGCGATGTGGTCTGTCCATCGAGATGTGCAAAATGCAAATGTTGAAGAAGTGCAGACAGATCTGTTGTGTTGGAGAACTGGGATGATGTGATTTAGGCTAAGATGCATCAGTTAAATGTAAGAGTTGAGACTGTGTATTGTCTTTCGGTAGAGTCATATCGAGGTGCAGTAGTCACTTTGGGTCATTATTTCACAAATTCTGTTTTCCAGAGGTTTGATTTCAAGCAAATTGCATCTTATCTTCATCGTTTAGTAGTAAAAAAAAACAAGCAGATGATTAGACAGGCCTTATTCATCCCCACATTAGGTACAATTATTGAAGTCAAAGGTACTTGTTACCTAAATTGTCCATTTTAGAAATCCATCAGTTTATGTGTGAAAATTCCTGGTTCCTGCCTCTTGGCTCTGGAGCTGCACATTCTCCCTGTGGACAAAGGGATTTTCACTGACAGTGTTGTTTTATTGCCAAAGCTGCTGTTTCTGAAATGCAGTAGTAGCTGCATATCAGAGTTTTTAGTCGTATCCTGCAGTCTTCTTCTGCAGATGAAGTTGGCATTAAATTGTCGATTACATTTTTAGTTTTCTGAGCACTTTAAGGGGTTTATGTTCAGTCAAAGCTAATTTATACAATGTGTTAAAAAATAAAACTGTTTGGGGGGACCGCTGAAGGTCTGTTTTTTTTTTTTTTTTAAAGCTTGTTGTTTTGGTTTATTTAGCCTTTAAATAGCTGAAAGTGGAGAAGAAGACAGGAAATAATGGGTAAAAGAGGAGGGTATGACATGGAACACAGGTCCATTCATCCATTTTGTTTATGGTGGCGGCAGCAACACTTTCCTGTTCCTCTTGAGGGGTCCCGAGGCATTCTCAGGCCAGGCCCTTGACTGGAATTAAACCAGAGACACTGCAGCTATGTGACATCCACTATGACCATTCGCCTACCAGGGCAGCCCCCAAGTATTGTTTAAATATGGCTATAATTGTGCATATTTTCACACTTTCTCTCCTGGAAGGCATTCATGGTGTTGCATTCAGCTGCTCGCATGAAAAGTGGCCAAAATAGTAAATGAATAAGAGAGCTATGTAAGGTTACAGTGGCCTCTTAGGAGCTTGGTGTTCGCTGAGAATTTGAGATTTAAATTGAGGTTGAGAACTCATTCTTGGCTAAACTTCTGGCTCATGTACAACCTGTATGATCATCTGACCATTTCTTGCCTCATCAGACTTTGATTTCATCATACTTGTGGTAATAAGACCAAAGTAGGGATTTCTTCTTACAATCGATATCAATGATTGATTTCAACCATATTGCCGAGCCTTAGGTCTGTCCTATATGAAGCTGCATGCCTGGCAGCGTATTTCGAGATGCCAGAAAATCCTCATCTAATCTCTATTGTCGTCCGTGGTGTAACTGGGAAGCGACGACATCGGTGTCACACAGCTTTCTACCTTTCATCACCGTGTGTCTCAGCAGCCTAATTTTTAATCAGGGATTAAAACTCAGAGCTTCAGGAGATGACACAGCTGCAAAAAACTGACAGCTCCTTATGAAGTGCCGTCAGACACTGACAATATCTTTAGTTAATATACAGGATTGTCCCATTGCTATACACATATTAAGGTTTGTCCCTCGTTCCTGAGTCAGACTTCGTGATCGAGATGAGGTTTGAGAGCAGCCAGGGCCGCTGGCGGACATACTGAATGAATCATCAGTGATCAGCACAGCTACTAGAAAAGTGAGTGCAGGCTCTCCAGATGGATTTTTAGTATGTGTCTAAAAATCTGACAGCTTTGCCCACAGTGAACTTTGGCAGAGTCACTGCATCACTTCAGGGCCAGCAGAGAGCTCAGTCGGCCTGTGTTGGGTCTGGTGGGGTGGAGGAAGATGCAGATGGGCTGTTGGCAGGAGGGATTGAAGGGGGTGTCGAAGGGACGCTTTGCTTTCCTCTCATTCAAGTGAACCCAGTGACTCAGGATTCCTCCTCCTCTGTCCTCTTGATGCACCATCACTCACCTCAGTCATCCAGTCCTCAGCTAATCTCTCCTCCATGCTGTCGTCATTTGCATTTTATCGCCTTGCGTCTCCCACCTTCCTTGTCCTCATCTTCCACACCTTTCTGTTTTCTCTAAGTGTCTCTGAATCATTACATCTCTTGCCCACGCTTCCGTACGTTTCCAAATTTAGTCCTGTTTTGTTTTTCCCTTCGTTGAAGCTGGAAGTGAGCCACATGTTTGACGCCCTCAGCCATCTCTGGAGATTAACACGACTGTGTGCATCCATCTGTGTTTCATCTTCTTCCTTACGAGTTTTATTTTTTTTACCTACCTGTCTGTCTTATCTCTGTTGCACTCTCTTGTTTGAACACGTGGCGATTGAGTCCATTCAGAGAGCTTTTAATCCATTTTGAAACTATGAAGAGTTCAGTGCTTGAATGAGTGTGTTGGTGTTTATCATGGCATTGCCACTAAAAGATCTGGTCTTCCTTGTTAGAGCCGGGTTTAAGAAGAAGATGAATTTAACATATGGCTCCCACCAACAAAAGCAGTTTGTTTAAAACCTTTCTTTGAGAATAGGGCTGTTGACAATGTGAATCCAGCGATGTTTGTCTTGTGGTGCTCCATCTTTCAAAAACAACAATATGTTTTGTTTTTCTTTTACAGGTGACATTACACAGAAGGGCTATGAGAAGAAAAGGACTAAACTTCTGGCCCCCTACATAATTCAGGCTCCAGGTGAGGACACATCGCCTCGCATAACTGTGCATCCCACAGCTCTCTCTCGATTTTATACAGAAGAAAAACCACACCATGATTTAATGTTCTCAAAACAGAAATATGATTTCTTTCTGTATTTGTAATAATTTTTTTTACTTTATTTAACCCTAACTTTTCCTCTGCAAAGATATTTTGCAAATGAAAAAATCTGAAATTTTGAAAACATAAATGCATTGCAGATTATTTGTGGGTATTGTAAACTAGATGTAGTTTGCAGCAAAAGCTCTGCTAACAGCTGTTTTACATAAATGTCACTGTTATTGTACATTTGTGCATATCGTGGTGCTCCCTGCCGCCTCCTAGTGGTTCAGTCTTACTGCTAATTTCCCCCACTAACATCTACTGAGATGGTGTTTCTCTTAAGCTCTGAAATACAGAGGATAGGTAAAACACATTGCAGCTCTTCTGATCTAGCAGGAGGCTAAATTTTGGCGTGTTCTAGATGGCAGCTAGATTTTTATATGTTTTAGGCATATTGTCTTTGCAAATGAGAACAAGGTTACTGAGGCACAAGTGCGCACATGATTCTTCTGACAAAGTGAGAGGCAATATATGCGTGCCGTTTTGCTGTTTGTCTGTCATTGTTATTGGCAACCAGATCTCACAAAAACTACCAGGCCAACTTTCATGAAATGTAGCAGAGAAATGAAAGGAAAAACTCAGTTTGTTCAGGTGTGGATGCGGATTAAGTGCGAGATAGGGGGGTTGCCTTGGTTAAGCACTCTGCACTCTCCAAGTGTCCTTCTAGTTTAAAATATGGCGTGATAATTCAATTTGAGACAAAAAAATATTAACCAAATTAATAAAAACAAAATTATCCAGTGACCTCTGGTATCACGTATCCAGTAGTTACGTTTTCTAGATTTCTAGTAAGTATACCAAATCTTACCGAACCACTCATAAAGTCCACCTTTTTTCAACAACTGGTACAGCTTTGTTGCTTTTGAAGTTATAAAAGCAACTTAAAGCCATCCTCTGACAGCATCACGGGTGTGTTGTGGTTTTCAGAAATGTGCTCTGTTGCACCAGTAACCACACCCAGCAGTGGTATCACAGCTGCACTTCTATGCAGCCAAGTAAAAAGTTAAACCATTAGAAGTCAGAAGATTGAAAAGGCCAGTGATGTTCCCAATAAGTCTATTTTAATGATGTGTCTTTATTGTGTTTATCTGACAGTGCCGCCCCCCCAGAACGAGGTACATCCTCCTGCTCCTAGTTCCTCCAGCCATCCCCCTCCACCATCCAGTTCATCCAGGTATCGTGAACGTCGTTCCCGCAGAACACATCGTAATGGAGGAACCAGGGATGACCGCTACAGATCAGGTCAGCTATGAATCCTACATCAAGATAGCCTAGCCGCGCTAGACAACCCACGGCAACTAATTTAATTCTCTGCCAGGGTGGTCTAGTTACCCTTCATAAGGCTCGAGGCTGGATTCTCCTAAAACTGGCCGGACCAATCACCATGAAGTGTAGAGTCAGAAGGCGGGCGTAACTAAGTGACGACAGAGGCGTGACGATTCTGACAGAAACAACCGGCACACAATAAACAGTTATCTTTCGACTCGGCTTTGGCCGCAGCCCTTAAAGATTTGAAGCTAAAATTCAACTTGAAAGATAAACAAAGGACGGCACTGAAGTGTTTCATTGAGAAGAAAGACGTATTTGGACTTATGCCGACAGGATAAATCCTTAATATACCAGTTGGCTCCGCGGCTCCGCTGGTTGGGAAGCTAATGGGACTTAGCCACAATCCGCCGGTGCTCTCGGAACTACGTCAGCCTATTCGTTGCGTTGATTGGTTGTATACCTACCCAATTGCTGCAGAGGGATTTGATAGACAACCTTTAAGCCCGCCTCCCTCCCTGTCGAGCTTCCCTAGACCCTTGTGCTGTCAGAAACATGGGTCTAGCATGGCTAGGCTAATATCAAGACGCTCTGATATCAACTGAGAAACTACAGCCCACTTGTTCCCCAAATGAAAGACACCTCTGATGCAGCAGTCACCGAGGAAATTAGAGCTGAAATTAGCCTACATCAGCTTCACCTGTTGAAACAGCGTGTTTTTAAGCTCGGATGCTTGCACTGTTTCAGAGGGACCAATTAAAGAAGACTTGCAGAGTGTGTTTGTGTCTGTGTGAGGAGCTGAGAGAGGCAGACAGCAGCGCAGTGCTGCAGCTGGGGAGCCCCTCAGTGAGGACCCCCACTCTGACAGCAGAGTGATGTCACTGCCGGGCTATGTGTGAGGAGGCTGTGCAGACAGCAGAGGGAATACTGATGTGGAGGGGAAAACCATGAACCTGGTGAGAATAAAGGAAAATAGAGCAGTAGAGCTGATGTGAGAGAGCAAAAAACGCAGGGTACTACTATAGTTTGTTTGCTGAGATTCACACTATAAAAGCATCCTCCCTCCAGACTGACCCACACCCTGCTGTTTCTTTTTTTTAATACTCTCTCCCTGCTTGCTTCTAAATGTGAGACACCCTCACAATGCAGCATGCAAAATGCCAGGCTGACTAATCTAGAGTCTGTCTGTTAGAGAGTGGGGGTTTGTCTAAAAATGTTGCAGCTTCAGAGAAAATCTGACCAGCAACATTTTTCTGTTTGATCTGACTGGAGGGTTCAGAAGGAGATCGAAGTGAGGCTTCAACAGAGAGGATTAGAGCTAGAAAAACAAAGTAGAGGCTCAACTGCAAATGGCATGAAACGCAAAGAAAGAAAAATGGAATTTGGATCCATTAGAGTCATTGTCATGCTGCCTCCCTGATTGTATTGCATATCTGATAAGAATCTAAACATCTAAAATGCCTGAAACTCCTGCACACCAATCAGCTACACAAGTAGAACCACCTTCCAAATATTGTGCAGGATTTCATGTGCAGCCAAAACAGCTCTGACCCATCGGTGCATGGACATGGGACTTCTGGGGTAGTCCTGCGGAGTCTGGCTCTAGGACGTTGGCAGCGGATCCTTTGGGTCCTGTGGGTTTCAGAGTGGAGCCTCCATGGATGAGACTTGTTCCGGTACATCCCACAGATGCTCGATCAGATTGGGATCTCATGAGTCTGGAATCCGGTCAGGTTCTGGGCTTTGATTAGGCTACTTACTGATGGTCAAATCTGGCAACACTGCTTCTTTCTTCCTTCATTCACTGCTCTTTTACAATACAGACAATAGTTTACGCTGTACTGAGCAGGAAAATTAGATTTTAAACACAGATGAATAATTTTGGCAGCACAAGGCGAATAGACAAAATTCAGATCGCTGTTGTTACTGGGCCACACCCCCTCACTGTGTAACATTACATTGTGACTTCGAAAGCATTTTATTATTAGACAATAGGATGCATTTCATGCACAGTGCATTTTTGCTCAGTTGTGGGATTACTTGAAATTCTGGACGCTCAACAAAAATGGTAAAAAGTTAATATGCTGATTATTAGGAGTCATTTTGGGCAGTTGACAGCTATATATTTACTCTGTTAATCACCATAGATTACATTATATAATTTAGCATTTACTGATATAAACTAAACACAAGTAAAACTGAGGCCATTAGGAATTGAATCACTTTTCCAACTAAGTTGTTTTAATTTTGACCTGGTGATAGTGTTAGCAGCAAAATTAAGTGATCCCCAAAATGATTACATTTCATCCTGAGGCGGATAAAAATATTTCATCATCTTTTAGCCACCAGCTGTTGAGACGTTTCACTTAATGAAGCAAATGTGAATAAGTTATAATCCAGCCTTTGCCGAAGCAGTTCACACGGTACTGATTAGACCTATCAGCAGCAGGTACATCTCTGTATTTTGAGTTTTTAATATGGTTTCTGTGGCAACGTTTCTGTGCTGGTGCACTGGTAGTGATGTGTTACTGATTAGTTAGTGGATGCTGAAGAGGGGAGCAAACATAGCGATGAATACAGAGTAGACTACAAAAGCTACAAATACGCTGTAGTCTGCAGTCCAAGAAAACTTTCTGATGCTCCAGATAAAAAAAAGGAAATTTTATGGTTTTAAAAAGAATTAAATCAATAATGAGGACATATGTCATTAGAAGCATCAAAAGTGTGCCACTGTCAGAAGTGGGGGGTAAGGTTTGTCCCTCAAGCTTAATTCAAAGATAAAAAAAAATGCTTTCTTGATGCCAGCCATTGTAAAACAAAACCAGAGAGGAAGAACAAACTTCCTCACACAGTCTGCATGCTGAATCACCATTACTTATTTCCCTCTTTTGTAGTCTGCACACAGAGAATGCAGCTTACTTGCAAATTTTCTGATTTACTAAAAGATCTAAGCCAATCGGCTCAACGACCAGCCAGAGTGAAATGGTTCCCTACCACAAGTGTTGGCTCTGATTGGAAAAATAATAAATAAAAGGTACATTTATTGTTTTATAAATGGTGTATGTGTCATTTCAGACCTCAAAAAAGTAAAAATAAGTAAATAAATTGTGAACTGACCCTAAAGTCATGGACTAAAGTCAGTAGGCGTCCTCCTCTGGGGAGCCATTGATGCCATTGCAAAGTTTCGTGGCAGTTCATCCAAAAGTTGATGAGGTATTTCAGTCGGGAACAAAGTGATGAACTGTCTGACAGACAAAGTGACTTTGTTGTCCCCAGAGCCACGTTACTTGCACGGCTATAAAATGGAAAGTCAAAGTTTTAAAAGAGACACAGCATCCAAAAATTCTGTAGCAACAACAACATGAAACTCTGCAGCAACGAGAAACAGAAAAAAAATAAAATGGTGGTTATTTAATGGACTGCAGAGAAACATTAATTTAATAGCCTCTTGTTTCCTCTAGCTTCTTCCAGTTATTGCACCTCTTAAACAACCTATCACCACTGCATTCACACAAAGTGAATTGTTGACTGGTTTCTGATGCTGCTGATTTCTCAATATTTACACATTTGTCTCACATAAACTCGATCACCAGTTGAGATTTGTATTAGTAAAACAAACAGGCATGTATGAAAGATGGAAGTCTCTAGCTGGTCACACATGTCGGTGTTGATTGGAGCTCCACACACCCCAGCATGCTTATCGTCGTGGAGACAGCCCTCATCCTCGCGGACATGTGTAAGGAGTCAGCCTCTCGTGACGCTCCTGTGTGAGGGTGGACTACGGCACATTGTGAGAGAGGATGATTTAGCCCATAGCAATCTGTTCAGCAGAATGCCAGTTATGTAATTATGGTCCCCACTGCTGCTGTGTAATGAGCTATGCTTGGTGATTTATTTAAATCTGTTGATGTTTGAGCAGAAATCACATCCCCTGAGTTAATAATAGACGTGATTTTTCAGTAAGTGGTCTTTTGTTGCACATGTTTTGTCACATGGTCTGAATGTGTGGCTGTTCACATGGCGCTTTTTTAATGTGCCTGTGGGTGTCATCAAGTGAAAGTATCTCTGCATTTATTACTGTGTGCATTTGCGTGTGTAGGCATGTGAGTGGGCTAGTGCACAGCTTTGTTCTCTCCTTGCGGTTTCAGTGGGAAAACACTGTCATCCTCTTTAGATTTTCTTCTGGCTTCTCACCGGTGATTTTGCTTAACGTTTTGACAAAATCTGACATAAAAATTAGCAACCTGCTATCATAAAAAACTGCAAAGGATTGAATCTGTGGTTATCAAACTTATGATAACTTAAAATTCAGGTGTTTTTTTTTTTACACAGGTATAATGTGTTTTTATGAACTGTCAATAGAATAAGTAAAGTGATTTTTTCCTTCCCAGATTGTCTAATTTGAATAATTACTGTGTGTTTGATCTTCTTCTTTTCTGTTCATTAACCCTCCTACAACTTACCAGATTGATCATTCTGCCTATTCTGTAATGAGGTAAATCCGTTGATAAATAGAAGAAATAATTTTACACATTTTTCACTACATTGTCTGTAAATCACACAATACTTGACATATTTTTCCATTTTTGAAAGCGTTTAGAGTAACAGAATTCTTCACCTGTCTTTCGGCTGGAAATCGGGATCTCAGCTCACCAAAGTTTGCCATATTTACTGCTCCTAGAAACCCTATTTTGGGAAGGTTTGTGTTCAGATGATATAAAATAGTGTTTCTGGAGCAACAGTGAATCTTTAAAATCACTTAATGTAACAGTATCCGAAGAAAGGAATCCTGTTTCAATAGCAAAAATATCTCAGTAAGTGGGGAAAAAAAGACATTCACAGTGTTTAGTAGGCAGCTTATCTCTCACTGAGTCTATTTTAAAAAGTGTTTTCTTTATTTAACTTCATGTTTTGTTGTTTTGAATCAAATCCATCAGGACTAAACTAAACCAAATGTCTTTGCAGATATCCATACCGAAGCAGTTCAAGCTGCTCTGGCTAAACATAAGGAGGAGAAGATGGCACTCCCCATGCCCACCAAACGGCGGTCCACTTATGTGCCATCTCCAATTGAAACTCGCACACCACCAGGTAGGACATGAAAACAAACAATCCGTCTGTCCTGTGATGCTATTAAAGTCGAGCCTTGAGCCATATGGATTCTGCTAGATATTCATGCTTTGTTCTGCTGTGCTCAGACTCCTCATCGGGTTCTGAAGATGAGACGTCTGTGCGCAGACAGTCATCTGGGGTCGCCCCCCCGCCTCTGGTCAGTCCCAACCTGCAGAGCCCTGAGTCCTGGATCACCCGCTCCGTCCAGGGCTCCTCCACCTCCTCCTCGGCCTCCTCCACACTGTCCCACGGAGAGGCCAAACCGCAGCCTCAGAGCCACCCTCAGCCGCAGCCTCAGTACAAGCCGCAGTACCAGCCTCTGTATCAACCTCACCACCAGCCACAGTACCAGCCGCAGGAGCAGAGCCGCACTGCAGCTGTGACAGACATGCTGGCTCACAGTCGCATTGGTGAGGCTCTTTACTGATTGTTCAACATAAAATATTCATGGACACCAAGTATTAAACAAGTTCCCCCTTTGTTCCGAAGATGTGACCAAGATTCTCTCATTGTTACACAGAATACCAGCAAATTCTAGTCAAAAGTTCAACTCTTTGTGTTAGCAGCTTTAAAACTACAAACATAAAAACAACCAAAGGGGTCTATAAAGATATACATATTATTGGGTCAGCATTTTTTCATAAGCAGAAAGGGTGTATTTTGTAAAAAAGTGATTTTTCTGTCTGCATGTCTTTAGTCTTGTAGAATTGCACTTTACTTCACGCTGAATCCCTGTGTTTAATTTAGTGGTATTTATTTCTCTCGTCAAACATTCAGTGTCTCATCTCCTCAAATAGCAACTGGACCCTTTATTTACCTCAACTGCAGAAGGTAACAGGCCTTTATTTGAAGCAGGGCTGTATTAGACTCGGGTATCTTATAAATGCTTCATAGTAATAACAAGGAAGACGGATTTGATGGAGAGAGCATTGGAAAAAGGTAAAAATATCACTAACTAAAAATGAAAAATAGACAAAAAATACACTGAAAGCTAGCATTGCGTTATTCTATGCTAATATAATATAATAACCAAGATCACTGTTTTTATGTGACATTAGGGATTCAGTCAAAGGTTGAAAAAATGTGCATTTTATTGTAATTTAGTAAATAAAATAATATGCATGTCATCATATATAGTCATTTAAACAAATTAAAATGTTACATTTGTTTACCCATGTCTACCCTTTTGACATATGAAACTGGGATTCTCCCCTCAGTGACCTTAAACCTTGACCCTCCACACATTGATCAGATCCAATAGAACCATATCTATGAGTTGAGTATACTTAAAGCATGCACACACCTGCAGATTCTCCTTTCTGCTAGCAACAATGAAAAGAGCTTATTGCTGTTTCATTGCAGCCCCCTCACAGAACAGCGCCCCCCCTCCAGATGTGACAGCTGTGGCCCCTCCGTCCAGAGGCCCGCGGGTGGACCTGCCCTCGAACACCGTCCGAGGAATGAGCCGTGGGCAGAGCCGCTCGAGCATGATGGAGACTGCGGACGGTAACGACTACACCACACAACTCTTTATTAGTTTGTGGGTCCTTACAGGAGCCTGTGTCTGATTTGTCTTTCTTTAAAACGTGTTGAATTCCAGCCATGACATTTTATTAATCGAACTCTACCGCTTTCTTTTCTTCTCGATCTTTTCCACCCTGTCACATGTTTATTTGACTGGCTGATAGCGAGAGGTAATATCCAGAGTAAGGAAACTCCTTAATATATAATGTCCAAAGCCTTCTGTGTTTCCTGGTGTACCCTTACTCACCCTGTTCCGTTTGTAATGAATGATTATAGAGAGAAACGCGACAAAAGAACGTCCACGCACAAAGTGAATCCTCGTGTGTGATCCCAAACCAAAAAAAAAACCTTTATCCCAGGTCTCACTGTCTTTTCCTTGTGTCGGCGCCACCTACCTATGCTGCTGCTCTTCATTCCTAAAACATATTTCAATTTTATGCTAAATATTTATCAATTCATTAACTAAATCTTCAGTAAAAATGTGTTATGGGATGAAAAACAGCAGACCATACGATGGTGAGGCATTGAAAAAGGTAGTGTTTTTGCACTGTGTGTGTTCTACAGTATGTGACTGTGCGTTTGCTCCTGCTGCTGCTTGTCTCCACCTTCACCCCGCTTGTAGGAGTTCCTGTTAACAGCAGAGTGTCCACGAAGATCCAGCAGCTGCTCAACACCCTGAAGAGGCCAAAGAGGCCCCCGCTCAGCGAGTTCTTTACTGATGACTCCGAGGAGATCGTAGAAGGTACACTGCTTTATGAAGCACCTCGGTTACCATTTAATATAGATAGACTGTTTTACTATTTCACACAAAAAACACAGATTATACCTTCGTGCTCAATCATTTGCGCACACTAAACACTTTTCTCTGTGTTTTAGAAATGCTTATTTAGGTTCCACTTTACCCTTGTGACCATATTATTTAGAAAGGTGGTTTTGCTGCACTTGCTTTAAATTGTAGTCAATCATTAGTGAAGGATTTAAATGTTTTCAAGTCTGGATTCATAAATGATAATAAGTTAATACATTGTTTTGATCTAAGAATATGCAAAAGAAGTCCAATCAAAGGTATTTTTTCACAACACAGCAACGCAAAAGTTGTTCTTTTTACTGGTTATAACTAATCTGTTAATCAGTGAATGACTTATTGACCAGTAATTCATAAAGAATTTCTTGTTAGAGAGGGTTTCACATATTTGCTTACATATTTGAAACCTTTAAACCAAAGTTTTACAAACAGAAAAAAATGAAAGCAATTCTGAGCAAAGTTTATACATTATATTTGGATAGAGAAGGCAAAGCAGTCTGTTTTTATGTATTCTGATGATTAAAATACCAGAAGATGAGAGCTAAGGGAAGACATAGGCTAAGGAAAAGACAAGTGATCCACAGTATAGGCCAGCAGTGATTTAGCTTATTCTAGCTTGGTGGCATCCACAACTTATTAATCTGTAACATACTCAAAGTGCTCTGTTGTCTGTTTAACATAGTGCCCCAGCCAGACCCCAACACACCCAAGCCAGAGGGCCGTCAAATTATGCCAGTGAAAGGGGAACCTCTGGGAGTAGTCAGTAACTGGCCTCCAGCCCTGCAGGCAGCGTTGGCTCGTTGGGGGGCCACTCAGGGGAAGAGCCCTGCTCTCACTGCTCTGGACATCACGGGCAAGCCCCTCTACACACTGACATACGGTGAGATGCAAGCACGAACTCTCTGATATTTTTAACAGTATTATTTTATATGTTTCAAATCAGCAATTGTTTCTGGCTTTTTTTTTGTTCCTGCCACATGTTTACTCACTGTGGACTCATTTTTCACTGCAGTATAAAGTTCTGTACAACCTTTATGTGGCACAATCATGGTACAAAGATTTGTGAGAATGTTAAAAATCAATTAATCATACCTGAAAGCAACATGTACAGTATATTTTCAAGTTCCACAAAAATGTGACTTTACATATTGTAGGTATTTTAGTGCACTCATTTTTAATTTGTTTTTTGTTCTTGTATGTATATATATATATATATATATATATATATATATATATATATATATATTCATATATAAAAATATATATATCTGGTTTGTGTAAACACAGCCTGCAGTTCAGCCCAGTTCATCTGAAAGTCTCTGAGTTTTTATCATGTGACTGTTGGTCACTAATGTCTTCATAATTGCACAAAAGAGTGGAAACGTTTTAGTTTTTTACAGAATGGGGTTAGATAAAATAGTTTATTTATGGTAAATTTTTGAATGAGGCATAGAGTAAAAAGATTTGGATGAAATATCATGTTATTAAGCTTCAGTTTTGGCAATGTTTTCTGACAGAATGGCACATCGCATATGAGTAATCAAAGGACCGTCAGAAAGTTGACAATGCACTTATTATTTTTGTCTTTACAGTTTCTGGTATAATTTTGGCAAATTTTTGAAGATAACACTTTTCAAATCCATTAGCAGGTTTTGGGATTTAGAGGAATAATATTGTGCAACTGCTGGACATCAATTACTGGAAGTTACTGTATTGTTTTGAGAGCAGTTACTCTGTGACATGAGATTATTTTGAAGGTGGTAGGATGAATTGCCCACCCGCCTCACTCCCTCCTGCCTGCCTTCTGTCTGTTAGGGAAGCTGTGGAGTCGCAGTGTAAAGCTGGCGTACACCCTCCTGAACAAGCTGGGCACCAAGAACGAGCAAATTCTCAAACCTGGAGACAGGGTGAGAGAGCAGACACACAATGCACGGAAAAAATGTTTGACAAAGTTAGCATCTTAATGGCAAATTCATTTAGTACAGAGCAACAGAACAATATATAACATAAACTTGATTATTCTTAGGCACTAAAACTATCGCTTTTTTTGTTGCTGACTTCAAATTATCTGTGAAAGGAAGGAATCAAACACTACTTTTAGAATGAGTAGAAACTGTTGAGAAAGTGTATATAAATATATATATGTAGGGTCTGCAATGTGGTCTGTCAGTTGTTAGACATGAAATTTGATGGTTGGATGCATCTGCTGCCCTTTTGTCTTCATTTTTACCTTAAACGGTCCTAAATGGAAAGTGAATTGTCTTGTAGGTGGCGTTGGTTTACCCCAACAGTGACCCAGGGATGTTCTGGGTGGCCTTCTATGGCTGCCTCCTGGCTGAAGTTATCCCTGTGCCCATTGAGGTGCCACTGTCTCGCAAGGTATGCAAACCTCCGCAGGAACACGTAGACTTGCAGACAAACTTTGTGTTCGAACCTGAGTGTGTTTTTTCTCTGTGGCGTGTTTAGGATGCAGGTATCAGCCAGGTGGGCTTTCTGCTCGGTAGCTGTGGTGTCGGTCTGGCTCTGACCAGTGAGATCTGCTTGAAAGGACTGCCCAAGACCCCCACTGGTGAAATCCTGCAGTTCAAAGGTCAATGCGCTCTGTTCTGAATGTGGAGCTGTCTGTTTTTTTTTTTTTTAATTAAGCATGAAGTGGCTTAGTTTAGGTTGCTTTCAGACTGGTTGTGTAGTTGAGTACAGTTTGCTTTTCAAAATGGTTGTGTGATTTGTGACTTTACATTCCCTGATGCATTTCTCTGATAGGCTGGCCTCGAATGAAGTGGGTGATAACAGACTCAAAATATCTGACCAAGCCTTCCAAAGACTGGCAGCCCCATATTCCCACTGCGAACACTGACCCTGCATATATAGAGGTAACAAGAGCTGCCCTTGATGTGTCAGCTGCTGTCGTCATTGTAATCAATTTTAGAGTCTACTGTATGACGTTTGCTGATCTATATACAGTTAAAGCTTAAGTGGGACATTGCTGATTGTTTTTGTCCTGTCATCATAGAAAATAATAACATTAAATAGCAGCATTTAACTTCAGTGTGTTGTGGTTGTACACCAGTGTTTACAGAGTCATCTCATGCTTCTTCCTAATGTAGTACAAGGCAAGCAAAGAGGGCACAGTGGTGGGTGTTGCTGTGTCTAAAGTGGCCATGTTGACCCACTGCCAAGCACTGACCCAGGCCTGCAACTACTGTGAGGGTGAGTAATGTAGCGTTGTCATCGCTCATCATTTGAAGGTTCTTTCCTCAGTGCAGCTCAAGTCACTTCTGTCTCTCTGATTTTATTTTCAGGGGAAACCTTAGTGAATGTCTTGGACTTCAAAAAGGATATGGGCTTATGGCATGGAGTCCTCACGGTGGGTGTTTTTGGGCATAAAGTTTGAAATTCGCCAGTATCCTTTTTTTTTTTGCAGTTTCTCGCTCTCATAGAAGGAGCAATTTTGGCTATTTTGTTCCCATGCCTTTCAGTGTAGTGTTAAATACCAAATCTGACCAGTCTGTTGCTTGAGTAATTAAGACACATACCCTGAAATGCAACATTGGGGTACTTTATGCCTTTATTTTATAGTGGAATGTAGAGAGGTGACAGGAGAGGAGTGGATACCAACAGGGTGTTTTTATTTTTTCCTTTATCTTATCTGTATGATTAGATAAGCATCTGACAATGGGGGGAAAAAAGGACATTTCTTGTTTTTTGTACTGTTTTTTTTTTTTTTTTTGCTTTGGCACTTAATGAGAATTCTTCAATAACAATTTCAGATAATATTATCTTCTCAAAATCACCACACAAATGTGTCTTTTACTGTCTGTAATCGCATCACTTAATTGTTGAACGAGTAAAATAATGAAAAATAAACAAAAATGAAAGTCCCAATAATTTAAGAACATAATGTATAACGGTGTTCAAATGTTTTTTTTGTTTGTCGTGATGTGAAAACTCATTAACAGTTTTAATATTAGCTGCTTAATTATGTTCTGTTTGTCTCCAGGCTGTAATGAACAGGATACACACAATCAGTGTTCCCTATGCAGTGATGAAAGCCTGTCCTCTCTCCTGGGTTCAGAGGGTTCACATTCATAAAGGTAAATTACACTTGATTCAGTGTGAGCCACACTGTATAAATTAATTTAATGCATAATATTCCATGTTACTGTTACTGTTGTGCAGCTCGTATAGCTCTGGTGAAGTGCCGTGATCTGCACTGGGCTATGATGGCTCATAGAGATCAGAGAGACACCAGCCTGGCTTCGTTACGAATGCTAATTGTTGCTGATGGTGCTAACCCCTGTGAGTAGTTCATGACTTCTAGCTTTTTAAAACTGGGCCTTTATTAAAAAAAAGAAGCTAAAATTAGATTTAATATGTTGAATCGCCTGTCTCTTGGGATCCAGGGTCAGTGTCTTCCTGCGATGCCTTCCTGAACGTGTTTCAGTCCCATGGGCTGAAGCCTGAGGTTATCTGTCCCTGTGCCACCTCTCCTGAGGCCATGACAGTAGCTATACGCAGGTAAATCACTCCCTTGTTCTGTTCTTACCATTACGTAAGATGAAAAAAGACAACCCCATTCTTCATTCGAGTCATCCCCTCTGTTTCAGTCCAAGGTTCAAGATGACATTGTGATTTTTAAAGATGGCAAAGAAAAAAACATGACACGCTGCTTTACTTCAGGTTGACTTCATTTTTGCTGGTCTACCTGGTTGAATGAAGATGTACTCTGTTGGATGCGGTGTTGTACATGGGTGGGTGGGCAGATGGTTGACTGCACCAACAGATGGGATGGGCGGAAACATTCATGTTTGATCGAACTGTCTCCACGTTTAGACCGGGAGTCCCAGGGGCACCTCTACCCGCTCGTGCCATCCTTTCCATGGGCGGCCTGAGCCACGGTGTCATTCGGGTCAACACGGAGGACAAGAACTCTGCCCTGACTGTACAAGATGTGGGACATGTCATGCCTGGAGGTGAGGATAGAAAGAAAGCTGCACAAGTCAAAGGGAGAACGTGAGAAATAAATGACAGCTAGGTGCTTGTGGGAAACTCTAACATTCAAGATTTGAGAGTCTGTTGCCCAAATAGCATGCAAGCATGACAAGTACACACGTGGACAAAATTGTTGGTACCCCTCAGTTAAAGAAGGAAAAACCCACAATTCTCACTGAAATCACTTGAAACTCACAAAAGTAACAATAAATAAAAATTTATTGAAAATTAAATAATCAAAATCAGCCATCACTTTTGAATTGTTGATTAACATAATTATTTAAAAAAACAAACTAATGAAACAGGCCTGGACAAAAATGATGGTACCTCTATAAAAGATTGAAAACTATTTGACCAGAGTGACATGATTAACTCAGGTGTGTCATTTAATTGACATCACAGGTGTTTCCAAACTCATAATCAGTCAGTCTGCCTATTTAAAGGGAGACAAGTAGTCACCCTGCTGTTTGGTGAAAAGGTGTGTACCACACTGAACATGGACAACAGAAAGCGAAGGAGAGAATTGTCCCAGGACATCCGAAAAAAAATTATAGACAAACATCTTAAAGGTAAAGGCTATAAGACCATCTCTAAACAGCTTGAAGTTCCTGTGACAACAGTGGCTCATATTATTCAGAAGTTCAAGACCCACGAGACAGTAGCCAACCTCCCTGGACGTGGCCGCAAGAGGAAAATTGATGACAAATTGAAGAGACGGATCGTTCGAATTGTATCCAAAGAGCCCAGAGCAACCTCCAAAGAAATTAAAGGTGAACTCCGAGGCCAAGGTACATCAGTGTCAGATCGCACCATTCGTCGTTGTTTGAGCCAAAGTGGACTTCGTGGGAGACGACCAAGGAGGACACCACTGCTGAAAAAAACTCATAAAAAAGCGAGATTGGAATTTGCAAAAATGCATGTTGACAAGCCACAAAGCTTCTGGGAGAATGTCCTTTGGACAGATGAGACCAAACTGGAGCTTTTTGGTAAGGCACATCAACTCTATGTTCATAGACTCAAAAACCAAGCATACGAAGAAAAGAACACTGTCCCTACGGTGAAACATGGAGGAGGCTCAGTAATGTTTTGGGGCTGCTTTGCTGCATCTGGCACAGGGTGTCTTGAAAGTGTGCAAGGTACGATGAAATCTGAAGACTATCAAGGTATTCTGGAGAGAAATGTGCTGCCTAGTGTCAGAAAGCTTGGTCTCAGTCGCAGGTCATGGGTCTTCCAACGGGACAACGATCCAAAACACACAGCCAAAAACACCCAAGAATGGCTGAGAGAAAAGCGTTGGACTATTCTAAAGTGGCCTTCTATGAGCCCAGATCTGAATCCCATTGAACATATGTGGAAGGAGCTGAAACATGCCATTTGGAGAAGACACCCATCAAACCTGAGACAACTGGAGCTGTTTGCTCATGAGGAGTGGGCCAAAATACCTGTTGACAGCTGCAGAACGCTCATTGACAAATACAGAAATCGTTTAATTGCAGTGATTGCCTCAAAAGGTTGTGCAACAAAATATTAAGTTATGGGTACCATCATTTTTGTCCAGCCCTATTTCATTAGTTTGTTTTTTAAAATAATTATGTTAATCAACAATTCAAAAGTGATGGCTGATTTTGATTATTTAATTTTCAATAAATTTTTATTTATTGTTACTTTTGTGAGTTTCAAGTGATTTCAGTGAGAATTGTGGGTTTTTCCTTCTTTAACTGAGGGGTACCAACAATTTTGTCCACGTGTGTATGTTGTTAAAATGTAAGCCCTATGAGCAAACACGAATGTTCTGGAAAACACTGGTATGAAATGTGTTGGTTCTTAGATGTTAAAGAGTGGAGTGTTGCAGCCAGTTCTTAGATCTTTCCACATGTATGTTTTGCTCACATCATCAAGAAATTGTTTTCAACTGCAAAAAAGAGAAACTGTTTTCTGTGATGGATTAACTGGAGTATTTCAAGCAAGTTCAAATGTTTTGAATTCCATTTTATATCTTACTGTCATTGACATAGCAGGAAAAGTTACAATATACTTTGTAAAATATTCAAAACGAATGTATAATGAATGAGATACATCCATAGAGGGTGACATTATGTTTTCAGATTATTATACATCCGTCCTATTCTCTTGAACGTGATATTTAAAGAACATCTCCAGGAAATATGCTGATATTTCACACAAACCTTCACTAGAACTCTTTAGATTTTAGTGGGCAAAGATTTCTGACATCACAAAAGACATTATTGCCCTGAACTTAAGAATTCATAAGGAGATTTTGATAAAAGCTCACACAAATGTATAATATGATAAAGTGATGACATTCAATATCCAAAACATCAAAGGTCAACGTTTCTGTGAAATTATATTGTTCAGCAGAAAACTGTTTTCCACATTATTCAGCACCATAACTCAGGAACAGACAGACTGACTGTGACCATATTTCACATTTGGTCGGCACTGAATTGGTGGCATTAATCTTGGGCACCCACTGAAACGGTGCTAATTGTATAGACCTTCTGTGCTGCTGCGCTGAAGATGTGTGAAGCATTCACATTTTAGAAGTTGTAGATTCTTTGCAGCACCATTATAATTTAAATAATCCTCTACCAATATGACAGTAACTTTGTGTTCTACCAGAATCAGCTTTATTTGCTAAACATGAAAACATGCAAGGAATTTGACTTAACATGTATGAAAGTCTTTGGTAACACTTTATAATAACTATACACTATTAAGCATTAGTTAAGCATTGGTTAAGCATAATTTCAGCATTAGTTAATCCTTAAATCCTCATGAACTCATCATGAATTCACCATTAGTAATGCATTACAAAGCATTAGTAAAGACAGTTTTAAATGTTCAACCAACACATTATTAAGCATTAGTTGAACATTAGTAAAGTGCTTAATTCATCGTTAACTCATCATTTGTAACTAATTAGTTATACGTGCTTAATTCATGATCTGTATGGCATTTATTATGCATTACTAAGCACTTAATAAATCCGGTTAAAAATGTTTTGTTGCTCATTGATAACCTCAGTTGTTAATACTTTATAAAGGGTTAGCAACTGTGTTAGTATATGATTTACAAACACATATTCATCCTCAATGAATAACTTATTAATGCAGTTACTACTCATTAGTTAAGTATATTCCGTGAGCCCATCTAAAGTGAGGACTATCTATGCTTTATAAAGCATTTATAAATGACACAGAAGCAAAGATATACAAAGTGTCAGTTTTATTGGTCCCAAACAATACAAGCTCTTTTAAATACACACTTTAAACAAATACAATCTATAAAATTTCAAGTAAACTTGACAAACATCTTCAAATAACAACGGTCTGTGATCGTATAAAATAGAAAAATAAAATACAAGCTCTTTTAAATACACACTTTGCAATCCTTAACATTTCAAGTAAACTGGTGAACTATCCCTTTAGGACACACACACACACACACACACACACACACACACACACACACACACACCAGAAGTAAGTGGCTGCCTGATTCTGGGATTCCGCCAGTGCATTTCAATGGTGTGCCCTTGAAGTGCACAAAGTGCTTTACAGTAAAACAAATATACCGTTTTCAAATATTGCAAGATAACACTAGATAATTTCTGCAACCTGTTTGCCTCTACGATCAGCTGCCATCTCCCCACGATCAGCTGCCATCTCCCCAGCGTGATATGGCTCTCTCTCCGACTTCCGCATTTCAGAAAAATTAAAAAAACCCGCGCGGTCTCGCTCTCCAGAACCGCGGAGGAGGCTGGGACTTGTAGGACTCTGGGACGTGTAGGACGCTACTGCGCATGCGTTTACCGTCAAAAATGCTAGTGCGCATGCTCCAAAATCCCAGAGTCCCAGAGTCCTACCAGTCCCAGCCTCCTCCGCGGTTCTGGAGAGCGAGACCGCGCGGGTTTTTTTAATTTTTCTGAAATGCGGAAGTCGGAGAGAGAACCAACCATATCACGCTGGGGAGATGGCAGCTGACCGTAGAGGCAAACAGGTTGCAGAAATTATCTAGTGTTATCTTGCAATATTTGAAAACGGCATATTTGTTTTACTGTAAAGCACTTTGTGCACTTCAAGGGCACACCATTGAAATGCACTGGCGGAATCCCAGAATCAGGCAGCCACTTACTTCTGGTGTGTGTGTGTCCTAAAGGGATAGTTCACCAGTTTACTTGAAATGTTAAGGATTGCAAAGTGTGTATTTAAAAGAGCTTGTATTTTATTTTTCTATTTTATACGATCACAGACCGTTGTTATTTGAAGATGTTTGTCAAGTTTACTTGAAATTTTATAGATTGTATTTGTTTAAAGTGTGTATTTAAAAGAGCTTGTATTGTTTGGGACCAATAAAACTGACACTTTGTATATCTTTGCTTCTGTGTCATTTATAAATGCTTTATAAAGCATAGATAGTCCTCACTTTAGATGGGCTCACGGAATATACTTAACTAATGAGTAGTAACTGCATTAATAAGTTATTCATTGAGGATGAATATGTGTTTGTAAATCATATACTAACACAGTTGCTAACCCTTTATAAAGTATTAACAACTGAGGTTATCAATGAGCAACAAAACATTTTTAACCGGATTTATTAAGTGCTTAGTAATGCATAATAAATGCCATACAGATCATGAATTCATGATTAATTAAGCACGTATAACTAATTAGTTACAAATGATGAGTTAACGATGAATTAAGCACTTTGCTAATGTTCAACTAATGCTTAATAATGTGTTGGTTGAACATTTAAAACTGTCTTTACTAATGCTTTGTAATGCATTACTAATGGTGAATTCATGATGAGTTCATGAGGATTTAAGGATTAACTAATGCTGAAATTATGCTTAACCAATGCTTAACTAATGCTTAATAGTGTATAGTTATTATAAAGTGTTACCAAGTCTTTACTAAATGTAATAGTTGAGTCTGGACAGACATGGATGGAAACTGACACTGAAGGTTCACTGGTTGGTGGAGGCATACAGCTATGAAATGATAATTCTACTTTCAATATCAGTTTAGCATTTTTAAGAGTTCAGATGTTCAGTTTGTCATGCCTACAACATAATTAATTAATTACTGTGAAAACAAGCATATAATTAATATCCACGCTAGAAAAGTCAAAATAAAGACTAATTGACAATCCTGCCATCTGAATGAATGAAACATTCCAATTTATGATCATCTGTGTCGCAGAATATTTAAGATTTTGCCAAACCATTTCATGAAATATTGACTTCGCTATCATTGTTCCCTTGTTATATAATGCAGAAGAAAATGGGGCTCACTTTTCATTTCTCCAAAGTTACACAGCTCATGCCCTCCTCACTGATGCTTTTGAATAAATCAGTAGCTGGAAGACGATGAAAACACAAGTTTTAAATGTGCAACTTAAGTACTTTGTCCTCAAGGAAAAGCACGATAACAGATGGAAGAAGTCGTCAAAAGCATTTAAGCCAGGCTGACAACTGCAACAATATTCTGTAGATTTTTCAAAATAATGAAGTTCATATTTTCCTAATGTTGCCTTTGTGTCTTTCCAGCTCTGATGTGTATCGTTAAGCCAGACGGACCTCCTCAGTTGTGTAAAACAGATGAGATAGGAGAGATAATAATCAATTCCCGTGCTGGCGGCAACATGTACTACGGTCTGCCTGGACTCACCAAAAACACCTTTGAGGTATGAAAGCAGAACTAAACTTTCCACCCACCAGTGCTATCTAAAATAGGAAAGTTGTTTAAAGATTCTTCCTTTCTGTGTTATCTCGCCATCCTTTCGCTGTGTGTGCTCAGGTGATACCGGTTAATGCTAATGGAGTTCCCATTGGAGAAATTCCATTTGTGCGGTCAGGACTCCTGGGGTTTGTTGGCCCAGTAAGTAGCTCTGTTTCATTACGGCACAACATCTGTGGTAATGTGAAACCATTGCTCTCTCACTTAGAGTATAACGACCCTGCTGTGTTTGAATCTCTCTGTACAGGGCAGCCTGATCTTTGTGGTGGGGAAGATCGAGGGTCTGCTGATGGTGAGCAGCCGGAGACACAACGCTGATGACCTGGTGGCTACTGCTCTTGCTGTGGAGCCAGTTAAGACCGTTTACCGTGGCAGGTGACTAAAGAACTCTTCTTTGTCTGTAAACAGTGATGATGAGCTTTTTGGCAGTTCAAGTGTGAATTTTAATTTATCACTACTGACATCTGGTGGTACAGAGGAAACACAGCAGGTCCAAAAAAGATGACTTGGAGTAACGTTGACGTACAAAGAAAACAGCTTTGGAAATACTTATTAGACAACACTGACCACTGTTTTGCCTTTCCTTTATAGTTTTTGGTGGAGCCACTCTGCATTATCTTCTTAAGGTTGTAATGGACAGCTGTTGTACTGATTCAAAGCTGGTTAGCACTGACTCTCTCCTCTATTGGCTGTCTTCTCGTCATAATTTAGTTTTGCTCGTCTGTTGACTTTACACAGTACAACAAAACAATATGTCTTAGCTATGCAGTGTGAATTTTTACATTTTTAGATTTTCAATACTTCCTGTGTTTGTAGAACAGAATTTATTGTATGTATTTAATTATGAAGACTTTGTTATGTCTTTTAAAAGATGCTGTGAATATTTACCCACAATATTCTCAGTGTTAAAGGTCTGTTTGTGGGCTTTGTAAAGAAAACAACAGGTGGAATAATAATTATTTCCAAAGCTGTGTGTTTCACTTCTAAGTTTGTTTTAAAACTACTTAGTTGTGTGACTTCCAGACTCTCTGAATAATCTTCAATATTTTTGTGTGTATTTTCTTTGCTGGTCAGGATCGCTGTGTTTTCGGTCACTGTTTTCTATGATGAGAGGGTAGTAATTGTGGCAGAGCAGAGGCCAGATGCCAGCGAGGAGGACAGCTTCCAGTGGATGAGCCGAGTGCTTCAGGTAAATCACCTCAATATGTTCTGTCAAAGGTTTTTACTATGAAACAGCTTTTCTTCTAGCATCGAAAACTATTCTTTTGCAAAGACATACGAACCCTTAACTAATTCAAGCCATGACCAAACATAGTATTGTTTTCATCAATGACCTGTGATATTGACACGAATCACTTTTTGCCTCTGTCTTCCTGCTATATGTCAAATGTTTTATGCACAACACATCAATGCTACTCAGTGTACTTGGTCTCAATGTTTGATTTCTTCTGCAGGCTATCGACAGCATCCACCAGGTGGGCCTCTACTGTCTGGCTTTGGTCCCAGCCAACACCTTGCCTAAAACACCCCTGGGTGGCATCCACATCTCTGACACAAAGCACTACTTCCTAGATGGCAACCTGCACCCCTGCAACATCCTCATGTGTCCTCATACCTGTGTCACCAACCTGCCTAAGCCTCGTCAGAAGCAGCCAGGTTCGTGTTGTCTGACACATGCTTCTGTACAACATGTTTGAAAATATCGACTGAAAAGAATGTCTGAGATTCTGCCAGAATGGGCCTTCAAAGCTTCAATAATCTCCTGTCATGCTAATCATTCAGAATATTTATGCAGATATAGTTAAATGCACTCCATGAATAGGTGACCTTATTGATGAAATTGAGAAAAATAGATGTTTCTGTCATGCAGTCAGTCATAGTACAGAGCTTTTTGTAAAGCTGTCTGTGTTACATAATACTCTCAAAACATTATCTGAATGTGGGGAAGGGATGCTCCTACTGTGCTGGTCCAAGCTGTGGTAAAGCTGACAAATGTCACACAATCGTCATACAACCACATCTAACACAGTGTGACACACACTTACATGTGAGGTAAGAATTAAAAAATAGCGCATTAAATTGTCAGTGTGAGACACTGTTAATGCTGCGTGGTAACATAAAGGAAAGGAAGAGTTTCAGCCCCAAACCTTAAGTGTTTCTGAAATATTGTGACCCTTATCTAACAACACAATACATAATCAGAATCCAAATACTTAGAGAAAAGTCACAATAGAAAAATATACATCCTAAGGAGACAAATGGTTTACACCCTAACAACAGAAAAAAATCTATATAGATATATGGAAATACATCCATCCAAACATCCTAAGCAATAGACACATGGGAATAACAAAAACAATAATCACATATCTGTAGTTATATGAACAATTACTTTATATCACATTCAGTTAGAGGAGTAAGTCGATCGATGACCAAATAATTTGTGTACTAGCAATGAGAAAATGCATGTACGTACTGAAGTAAACTCACCATATGTACACCCCCCATAAAGAATACAAATGTGTCATCATCAATAGATGTGTTTGACTACAGATTACCTCTCGCCCCGAGTGCTCATGCCACTCTCATGCCACTCTAATTCTCAATTCTGTTTTTGTCTTACCCACATAGCAAAACTCACAGAGACATTGCAACAGTTAGACTACATGTGAGGTCTGACATGAGAGTCAACCCCTGACTTTCATTGTTCTGCCTGCGTGGGGATGTGTGAGTGGTAAAACTTCAAGCCATGTTTTTTTTAAACAGGACTGAGTTGACAGCTGTTAGGGTGAAACATGTGGATGGTGCTTTAGTAGAAAATGTCCTTTTTATGTCTCTTTGTCCTTAATCTGCTTTTTCGCTCCTACCTTTCCTGTCTTTCTCTCTCTACACTTTCTTCTATTTGTCTCTCTCACACTCCTCTTCCTGTTGTAGTTGGTGTCGGTCCTGCATCCGTCATGGTGGGAAACCTGGTGGCTGGGAAGAGGATCGCCCAGGCTGCAGGGAGGGACCTTGGCATGATCGAAGACCAGGATCTTGTCCGAAAGGTAGTACGAGTATGAACATTGAAGCTTAAACTTTGAACCAGCCGCTAACTTTGAATCTGATAACTTCAGAAATACGTTCCACTTTTCAAAAGAGCTAAATGCATATCCTCCAGAAGCTGCAGGAAGCTTGTGAGCATGATTAATGGCAATGCTAAAAGTGTGTTAAAATGGTAAATAGTGAGGTTTGGAGACTTTCCACTGCCAGTGTAATGGCCGAAGCTCGATCAGAGTTCAGTTTTATAGAAAAATCTGGACTCTTGTCTCTCTCTGCTCTCGTCTCTCTCTGGATGTAGCTCTGTATGTGGCCCACTGTGATGGTAAGAATTATGGCCCCGTCTGGCATGTTCCCCACTCCCTCGTTTATTCTGGTCATGCTAATCTGTATTGTATTGTGGTTTTATTTTATGTGCTTGTGTTAAATTCTGACATGAGCAAGAATTTGCATGTCTTAGTTTTTTTTATTTTGCTTTTCTTTTTTTTTTTTTACAAGACATGCACCCTCCATAGCCATCCCTTGTTTTACTGCAGACACACCTCTCACATCCTAAGTTACAGTTCATTATTTTAAGAGCCTCACTGGCTCAGAGTATGTGGTATAAATTGTTTGCACATTGGCAGACGTAAATTTATGCCAGACAGCTGTCTACTGACGTATGCAGTCTTTAAGCTCCAGTTTAATCCTTTATGTAGGTGTGTTTAATTAGGTTCTTCCATCAGCACAAGAACCCTTCCTGTATTTGCCCCCATGGTTGTGTCTCCAATATTGTATTCACTTTATTAAAGTAAATTCTCAAATGTGCAGTACGTAATTGTTTTTCTCATTTAATAACAGCACCAGTATCTGACAGAGGCTCTACAGTGGAGGGCACAGACAGACCCAGACCATGTTCTCTATGTTCTTCTTAACGCCAAGGTACCAAACTGATCTGTGCATACACGGGGAAATGCTGTAGATCATCTGTGTATACATTTGAAACAATTTTTTAAGATATTGCTACTTGATTTACCCTCACCTGTCCTTCAGGGTGTAACAGTAGGAACAGCGACGTGCGTCCAGCTTCACAAACGAGCAGAGAAAATAGCTGCCGCGCTGACTGAGAAAGGCAGCATCAACACCGGAGAGAACGTGGTGCTGCTCTATCCTCCTGGTGAGTTCTTCCTTCACCTCTTTTCTATGTACGACTTCCATGGACATGACTTTTTTTGATTGACGATTTTTTCTTTTTTTCACTCCGCCGTTGTCCTCCATTGTTTTCTCAGGCATTGATTTGATTGCTGCCTTCTACGGCTGCCTCTACGCTGGATGTGTTCCCGTAAACGTCAGGCCTCCTCACCCTCAGAACCTGGCAGCCACACTGCCTACTGTCCGCATGATTATCGATGTAAGTGTGAACACGCTCTTTCTCACGTTCATATCTGTTTATGCATGTTTCAAGGTGTTCATATAGATGAATGTATGTTCTTTCATTTAATCCTAGTATCGAGATCTCATATGTTTACATATTTTAATCAGTAACTTGAAAACATCCCTTAATGCTGCCACCTAAGTTAGCTTGATTTTTAAATGCTGTAGAGAGGTGACCAGTCACCGACTCAGCCAATTATTGCATCTGATATTTGATTTTGTTTTTTATCAGTTCCTAGTAGAGTAAATATATTTCTAAGTGTGCTGCTTTAGCAATGACAAAGTTCCCTCTGTTCATCTGTAGTCAATTCTCTGTGGTTTCATGCAATGTCGTGACTGCAGCATTATCTGATTGACTAACCCGTCATTAACACTGAAGCATAAAATGGGAACGTGTTCTTTTATCTGAATATGTACAACATAAAAATAGAGTAAAAGCTTTGAGTTTTCCAAAGTTTTTGATTTTTGAATTTGGAACTTTACTTGATTACCAATAATTGATATCAAAATAAGTCAACAAAAAAACTGTTGCTATTGTCCTTGCCTCAAAAATCCAGTATAAAGATGCTTTAAAGATAAAGCATGTTGTGTACGTGGCTTATAGCTGTTTTGTCACTCATTTAATGTTTTATTTTTGTATTGTACAGCGCCTTGGCACAACAGCTTTTGTATTGAATGTGCAATGTAAATAATGTTGACTCTTTTCCAAATGAATCATGCTTTTGTTTGGTCACCAGGTCAGTAAAGCTGCATGTATCCTTACGACTCAAAACCTCATGAGGACTCTGCGCTCCAAAGAGGCTGCTGCCTCTGTGAACATTAAAACATGGCCAACAATCATCGACACAGGTAATAAACCAAAATATTCTCAGCAAGCTAACAAATCCTTGCCAGAAAATAGTAGATAACCTGAGTTGTAGTTTATCAGCCTGACTTTGAGGAAAATAATTTGAGAAGGAACAAAATATTTCTCCTTTAACAACCATCAATCTAAAATGTGACTTTAACACATAAACTAACCCCTAGACCCATCAGTTTCAAGATATTTACATAAATACTATGAATTAAATATGCATGTATTGTTTACAGTAGTGAACTTTCTTATGAGTCAGAGTCAAAACAGCAAAACAGGCTCATCAGCTGCGATTAGTATTTGTCACAGTGAGTGTAAAGTCAGTAGTGTATAAAGTGCACAGTTCTGTCAGAAACACTCTTGTCAGCTATTGTCGACTGTTTGCTGTGTCAGAAATTGCAGCACTAAGAAAAACAGGAAGTGGGGCATTTATCTGCACTACTTTCTAGGGTTATTATCAAAATTGCTCACTGGGCAGATTTGCGAGTCGACATAGTGCTTGGCAAACGTTTGGTTTATTGCTGCTTGTAGCTTTACAGATAAAATGCGTCTGGTAATGATTCATTTTTGTTGTCTCATTATTGCTCGGTGTAATCGGATGTTTACTTTGCCTGCTGTAAAATCTGGACTGTTCTTGGTTGCAGATGACCTCCCTCGTCGTCGGCCTCCACAGATCTACAAGCCGCCCACAGCAGAGATGATAGCTTATCTCGACTTCAGTGTGTCCACTACGGGCATGCTCACTGGGGTTAAGGTGAGGCACACAAGTGGTGACACGTCTTTCACCGTTTCCTGTGTTTACATTACCTAACAGATGTCAGAATATAAATGTTGCTGTTGTGAAGAGATCAAAGTAAAAAAAAATATTGCATCTATTGCTGTATAAAACTTTCATTTGTGGGTGTTCTTATGTTACACGTGTATGGAGTTGGCTGAACACTGATGGTGTGTTATCTCTCATAGTTTATCAGAAAAGTGTTCAACAATATGCATTAAAACATGAGGATGGATAGTCAGGCTGTGGTTCTTGCATGTCTAGTTTTCTACCAGTGGGAGTTATAAGTGGATTATCAGTAATTTTCTTTTTGTTAGTTTTACCCATTGTCTTAATTTGTCTTCTTATTTCCATCAGATCTCTCATGCAGCAGTCAGTGCACTTTGTCGTTCTATAAAGCTGCAGTGTGAACTGTACTCCTCTCGCCAAATAGCCATCTGTCTGGATCCGTACTGTGGTCTGGGCTTTGTCCTGTGGTGCCTCGCAAGGTACAGTCACCCCTCACCAACAATACATACACATGAGTTATTGACTTCTACTGTCTTTGTCCTAAATTCACCCACTTTGTCCCTTCCGTTTCTTGTGTCCCAGTGTTTACTCAGGTCACCAGTCCATCCTGATTCCTCCCTTCGAGCTGGAGAGCTGCTTGTCTCTGTGGCTGGGCACGCTCAGTCAGTACCGCATCAGAGACACCTTCTGCTCCTACTCGGTTATGGAGCTCTGCACTAAAGGACTGGGAACTCAGACTGAGCTGCTCAAGGTGGTTATTTCACAAATAGACAAAGAATCATGGACTGTAACAAACACAGAGTTCATGGGTTTGTTCAAAAAGGTCAAAGGTTCTTTATTGTCATATCATTCCACATTTGCACATGCAACAATACAAAATTGGACCCTGGTCCCGGTTTCAGCAATATAAGACAATATAAGTATAAAGTATAAAAAGACAATATGAGTATAAAAAGACACTTCCATAAAAGACAATATAAGTATAAAAAACACTACTAATATGTACCCTACAACATAAATAGATGTGCAGTGTTGTTCATTGTGTGTCGGTGTGTTTCAGGCCCGTGGTGTGAACCTGTCGTGTGTGCGCAGCTGCGTAGTGATAGCAGAGGAACGCCCTCGCCTTGCCCTCTCACACTCCTTCTCCAAGCTCTTTAAGGACGTGGGTTTGTCCTCCAGAGCTGTCAGCACTGCTTTTGGCTCCAGGGTTAATCTGGCTGTGTGCCTGCAGGTACACCAACCAGCTGAGCACGAGCATGAACAAGCACAGTTTGAAATATACGTGAAATGAGAACCAGTGGAACCTGTATGTACCTGTTCTTTGTGTGTTAAAGGGCACCACTGGTCCTGATCCCTGTACAGTGTATGTGGACATGAAGTCCCTCCGCCATGACAGGTGAGAACACACAGGTGTTTTAAGCCAAGGTGTCTGGTTGAAATAAACATCTTTAAGTGTTTAGTGTCCTGAACTGTGCTTTCTAAATTTAAGGTGTGGTCTATCAAGTCTACTATATAGTATACAGTATATGGATTTTAGGTCTTGGCTAATGTGTCATATATTTCAATGAGACTTCTCGTATGTGGTTTTGGGATTGTGTTTTTCTTTCACTGGACATCATCAAAACATTTTAGTCTCATATTTAGAGATATTTTATTGTGCCCCCTTTTTAACAAAGGCATTAAAGTCACACATTTTTCATCTCAAAACTACTACAGAGATTGCTAATTTTACAATGACTCATCTGGTTTTAGCCCTGCTGTAAACAGACAGTTTCAGTATCTGTAGCTTTAAACAGAGTAGAGCTGCTGCTATCCACGCCCCCTCTGACACTCTCTGTCTAAATCATTTAGATATATATCCTCAAAAATGTATAGAATTTATACAACCTATATAACTGATAATAAATTGATAACAAACAAACTTTTAAACTCAATCCATGAGTTACAGACAAAACACACATAACCCTCATACGATTAGAAGGATAAACCTCAGTAGAAAAATTTGCAGTAACTTAAGAGTTTTGGTTTACTGAGGACATTTTAACACATCATCAGACTTTGAAAGGGATAGAACTTTAAATTCCTGGACTTGTTTTGATCCATGTCCCCAGTGTTTATACTGTCCACCAACTTTTAATGAGATAGGAGTTTAAAAATCAAATCATAGAACAGGCTGAATTAAAGAAGTAACATAGACACCCACAACTGAAACTACACCATAAAAGGCAACATATGATATCAGATACAAGATGCAAGTGTCAGTTTGAACTTTAATTAGAGTCGATTTCATGTGTACATTTTCAGAGTGAGGCTGGTGGAGAGAGGAGCACCTCAAAGTCTTCCTCTAATGGAGTCTGGCAAGGTGAGTGAGAGTCAGATGGAGAAATATTTAGCTAATTGCATTTTGAAAACGTATTCATCAGAGCCTTTGTATTTCTGTCATCTTCCAGATATTGCCAGGTGTTCGAGTGATTATAGTAAATCCAGAGACCAGGGGCCCACTTGGTGATTCTCATCTCGGAGAGGTGAGAGAGACAGAGCTGAAGACATACACTCTTCTTTCTTTATTAGAAGAAATAGACAAAACCTGTGGTTACAGTGAAGTCAGCAGCAAATGTGTGTCTCTGTTAGATCTGGGTGAACAGTCCTCATAATGCCAGTGGCTACTACACCATCTATGGAGAAGAGAGTCTTCAGGCCGACCACTTCAACACCAAGCTCAGCTTCGGAGACCCGCAGACTTTATGGGCCAGAACTGGATACTTGGGTTTTGTGAAGAGGACAGAGCTGCTGGATGCCAGTGGGGGTGAGCAGACCTGCATTAGGCTAAAACCCAGATTCAGAAAGAACAGACTGAAATTAGATAGTGTTTGCTGGATAAATTGCACATTCAAATAGGAAAAAATAGAATAAACAAAACCTTTAAACTGAAATAAGCACAGTCTTACAATAGCCAACTGCACATATTTCAGTTCTATGTTTATAATCCTCTCTGGGTTGCTTATGTTTCCTGCATTCTGCCCTCAGACCGGCATGACGCCCTGTTTGTGGTGGGCTCACTGGATGAGACATTGGAGCTACGAGGCTTGCGCTACCACCCTATTGACATTGAAACGTCAGTGTCACGGGCTCACCGAAGTATTGCTGAGAGGTGAGAATGCTCTTGACGTTTGACATATAGTACCTTTAGCACACTTTGATGTAGTAGAGAAACTAAATCTTGACTTTTAAATCACCACTAAAATCCCAGCTGCTCCAGGTGCCAAATACAGTCTATTATAATTATTCACAGTGTGTTAAAGAGCTTTAGCTGTAGTGCTGACACATGCAGGAAGTCTGCCAGAAAAATGGATATGTAAAAGACAGTAAGACTGCCAGTTCAGCAGTATAAATGAGGATGGACACAGTTTTTGCAGGTAATGAGGAAAAATATAAAAACGCAATTCATTTGTTCTTTAAACTGTGTTTCTTCAATAATTAAAAAAACTATTGTTATATGACAGTCAGTGTTGGTTTGTCTGTTTGTTGGCAACATTACTCCAAAACGGACCAGAGGATTGGATGAAATTGTAAAATTGTAAATTACACAAAGACCAAGTGATTAGATTTGGACAGTGATGCGACTTATAGTCTGGATCCACAGATTTGTAAAAGATTTCTGTATCACTGTGAGATAGCGGCACAGTGTCCAAGAAGGTCGCTGTCACTAATGTCTTTCTGACCCTGAGAGAGAAGCAGGTTTTTTACAATGCACAAAGATGAATTTGTATTTTTTATTTTGTTTTTATGGTTCTTAGTATTTATTCATTGTTCTTTTTCACTTATTATGTATATAAGTGTGTGGTGTTATGACTGTTATGAAACTGCTGTGGCACTGTAATTTCCTGCAAAGGATTATTAAAGGATCCATCCATCCATCCATCCATCCATCCAGGTTTTATTTCTGAAAAGTAACTCGAGCTTCTTACGCTGTTGGTTAACACTCCATCCTCGTCCCTCACAGTGCTGTGTTTACGTGGACCAACCTGCTGGTGGTGGTGTCGGAGCTGTGTGGTTCAGAGCACGATGCTCTGGACCTGGTGCCTCTGATAACCAACGTGGTGCTGGAGGAGCACCACCTCATCGTGGGTGTGGTGGTTATTGTGGACCCTGGAGTCATACCCATCAACTCCAGAGGAGAGAAGCAGCGCATGCACCTCCGTGACTCTTTCCTCGCCGACCAGCTGGATCCTATTTACGTTGCTTACAACATGTGAGCGTCTGCTGTGTCTGGGCTTATTTAGCCGTCATCCGCGGTCTTCTGCACCACCATCCTGGCATTCGACTACTGGCCTGGCGGGCGGTGTAAAGCAAAAGCATGAACCACTCATACCGACACCCAGCCCTGTGTGACACCAGCATATCTCGGCCACTGCATGTCTGTGATTGGATCTGCCATGTGTGGAGTTGTTCACTGTGTTTTTATAGATAGAATTTTTTGCAAGTGGGACAGAGATAACATGTACTGCAAGTCGCAAAGGAAAAACAAAGTCCCTGCTGCACTTTTTATGGAGAAAGGGCAAAACAACACATATAACAGGACCACTTTATAATGAAAACTATATTAATGTCTTTGTGAAAATGTCTTTATTCTGTAGTTACCACGAACACGTTCCCTTTTTTGCGTATACACAGAGCTACTAAACTTAAATCAACTTGAAATATTTTTACATGCAGCTTTCAAACAAACGCACACAAACGCATGTGCTGAGCCCTGCTCATTTCTCACTAACATGGATGATTAAGAGGGAAAACTATGACAACGGCAGCCAGTCACAGTCTGTGTGCATCATTTAGAAAGCTTATTTTTCCCTTAATAATGAAGCCAAATAGATTTTCCTGCCCTAATATATTTCCTGCCTTATAAAACTTCAGCCATACATTCCTACGAATCACTATTAATGGCTGTTTGCTCCCCTTTGGGTTTGACTAGTAAGTGGAAATCCTGACAGGTATCCAAAGGGATCGAAATAAAAGAGGAAAGAGGCCATATTCTGTACTGTACCTACGAGGGCCTCTTTCTATTTTAGATACTGTATGTTACTGTATAGATATTTTTAATTGTATAAATGTATAAATGCTTGACTCACCTCTCTCAGTTGAAAGTTTCTGGATAAACAAACCCAGCTGGGAGATTCTAATAGTAGCAGAAAGAAGACTGTAAATAAGATTTAACTGTTTTTGAAAGTACTTTTGACGCGGGATACTAGCTATATAATGGAGGGTAAAGATAAATAACTAAAGCATTGTTAGTCAGGATAGATATAACATTGCACTTTCTCAAAAATGATCTATTTTATTATTACAATGAGGCATTATAACTAATGGTTCAGGAGCATACATTACATTTGAAGAATCTTGGTTACGGAGCTTTGAGAGTTTACTGGGAGGGCTATCACTGTTAATGCAAGGAATCTTTCCTATCGGCCGCTGAAAAAAAAAGCTGTAAGGAGAAGGCTGAAACCATGTTATGACTGTTTTCAAGCGACCAGGTTATTTTGTAAAAAAGCAAAAGTAGGCCCCTAGCTGTTCGTCTAATATCCATTTGCCATTGTACTTTGTATTGCTAAACAGTCGTGCACTTCTCAGTTTTGTATTACATAATAGAGCAAGTGTTCCAGAGTTTGGCCCCTTTTTCCTCTCAGCACTCAAAGGTTCATTCAGACTGTGTTTTGTCTTTGTGCAACTTTGTAAATAATTACTTCCAAAAGGATTGTTGTTGGTACTGTAGTCACTAAAGGCAGGTCATCATGTATCTGGATTATGTTCTGTATTCCGTCACTGGATTTATAAGCACTTGTGAATGCAGTTGCAAAGCTGAGCCACATTTGAAACATCGATTGGCAAATAAAGATAATGTTTGAAAAAGAAAAGAGTAAAAAAAAAGAAACAAAAAAAGGTCATTTGCATCAGGATGTAGTTGCAACATGTATTTGGTTTCCTGCAATCTTGTGCTTTCCTTGTGCTCCTTGCCATAATTTCTAGGTTCTTTGTACTGGATTATTCTGTATTTCAGTGATGAACCCTTAATGTCAACATGTAAATAGTTTTTTGTTCTTTTTGGACTTTGGCAGTTGTTCCAGTCTAACATTCAGTCACGCCAAACACAATATTAGAGAGATTTTGAATCATTTAAGGTAAACAGGAATGACTTAATTACTGCACTTTGCACTGGTGGTACTAACAGTAGGTTTCTACTGTGTGGACTTTAATTCTGCCCATTTCACATTCCATAAGTGTGTTTTTAGATATATACTGCTTGACATTTGGTTTTGCCCAGTTGTAAGTCCATCTGTAAAAACAACACTCTAACAGCACTTCATCGTAGCTTTGACATTGCATCCTACATTTGCAGTAGAATGTTTGCATGACTCAGCCAAGCACAAGAAGAAATTGGCTCGAGGCACATCTCATCTGGAGGCACAAGTGGTAGAGATAAATACAGTGTGTATGAAACTGTATATTCAGGGAACAAAACTCATAACACAGGGATGGACCCGGCGGTCCCTTGGTGCAATCTGTGAATAGTACCCATAAAATGTAGACATTTGTCAAAATGAATCTCCTTGTAATTGTTCCAGATCTTGCAAACCTAGTAAGCAAAAAGAGGGGTTACTGACAACCAGTGTCCATCTACCATCTACCTGCTTCGCTGGAAGTCTACAAGGGCTTCCTCTGGTTTCCACTCTTTTCCGTCAGAGCTCTTACACACTATGCAATCCCAACGACGGTGCAATTTAATTTCAAAGCTTGCACAGTCTGGTGAAATAAACATGATGCTTATACATTTTGTAATAACTAAAAACAGAGGACTGATGAAATTTAACCAGTAGTGTACTTAAGACTGTATTCATCTCTTGAGTTGTTCTGTCAATATTTTGTGTATGCACTCTTAGTATGTTGTATTTTAATTATTTGGTGAAATCTAAACTTGCGCCAACAGGGTGTGACCCACTGATGAATCTTTAATACCGAGGAGGCGTTTTAACTCGCATAGTTAAAAATAAATCAAGGTGGTACACCCCTTCCCATTTTTCTCACTTATTTTCTATTTTTGGTTTGTTGTACTTTGTTTTATACTTTATGTATAAGTAATACAGAATAAAGAGAAGCATTTAATCATTTCAGTTGTCTGGATATTCATGAGTTTAGTAATGATGTAAAAAGGATTGAAACAAATCCTAATGTCATAGTTTCCTTGGATAATTATACGACTGCATCCGTTTTTAATGGCATAAATGCAGAAAGCTTTTACATCTGTGTGGCTTACCAAAAAGCCCAACATTTGATGAAAAATGCTGTGAAGATAATTTAGGGAAATCAGGAAAAAGTGTTTCAGTCACACTAATAACTTTGTACCCATTGGAAGTGCAGATAATTGCAGATGTAGTGCACAGAAAAAAGTTTGTTCACTGAGCACTGGATCCTTTTAAAGTAAAGAAAAGAACCCACACTTTCATGGGTTTAACTGTTTAAAATCTCTGCATATTAACATTTATACTGTATGTTCATCAAATGAAAACCACAGCAACTTAAAAAATAGAAAAGATCAGTTAGAATTTAAGAACGGTATATCACGCTTTTTAAAAAATGATGAGTGATGAACGTATCAATCAATTAGAAATCATTCGTGTAGCACTTTTCATACAAATGGAAACAGCAAGTCCAAAAAAAGAATCTTAAACTCAGTTCAAAAACAGACAGTCACTGCAGAGACTTTGAAACTGGACAACACATGAGCAGGTGAGTTTTGAAGCAGCTGAAGTTGAGATATATTCTTTTTTGGGAAACCAGACAGCAGAGACGGCTACACATTGGTGCTATTTCTGGATTCGACCAAGCCGCACAAAACCAGGGTTTGAGTTCAGTATATTTGTTAATTGGTGCACCAGGAACCAGACGTTCTGCTTCTCTTGTGAAGTCAAGAAGAGCTTCAACAATGATATGGGCCAAAGTTTTTTTTTTTTTTTTAATTTTTGTTCCATAGAAGCTAAGAAGGTGGAATTTATTCAAGTTAGAGATCAAAGAGAAGAACGAAACAGTCGTGGCAACTGGACTTACAGATAATCAAGCAAATTTATCGAACTAACAACACAGTAACAGCTACTAACTACAACACAACACATTCAGACCATGAGCACCAAACAAATATAATACTGTACACAAACGTATAACTTGTGGCAAATATTTAATAAGTACATTCTAAAGGCTTTATTGTTCTGGTGTTAATACATTTCGCTAGAGTTACAGTAGAAATAGATCATACATTTCCACGGAGATATTGTCATAAAATGTGCTTTATGTATCAGTGGTACTGACCTTGATGCAAAGCCAATTTTCAGCATTGTTTTTGTTGTTAAAGTGCAGTGAAGTGAACTTTTTCGATTGTATTTCTGTATCTACCAGTTGCTCAAACTCTCTCCACCAATCACGAAGCCCAAAGGAGCCATTACGTAATGCGTATTTGCACATAAGCCCCGCCCATTTCCTTTGGCGAAAAGTACTCAGCTATTTTTTTTTTTTTATAGCTGACATCTTTGTGTTTTTAGCTGTTAGCCGTCGCTGCTAAGTAACTTTTCGGGCCACTTCTTCATTAAAAGTAAATACACGAATTGCACGAAGTCCACGCTGTGAACAAGAGCAGTTACGCGGCCTTTGAAAAGGTAAAAAATCCCGGCTGGCTGAGCGGTAACGTAGCGCTCGTCTGGCTGTCTGCTCTGCTGTGGCCGTAATGGCGGCCGCTGCTTCGTCAACTCCTCGCCGTTTTACGAAAAGGGAAGGTGTAGTTAGCTTAATGGCTCCCCGTATCGCTGACGTCTATTGACGCGGTAACTTGCGTGCCAGTGACAGTTACACATATTTACTCATTGAGACAAAAGCTTGTCCATCCCGTGAATCAGAGTAACGAAACTAACTCAGCGACTCACGCTAAAACTATTGTTTTTAATGGTTTAAACTAGTTAACGTCCGTTTAAGTTGCACGTTAGCTGCCCTCAACTAGCACTGTTAGTGAGCTCGAATGTTCTAGCAGCAGCGATCTGCTAGTTCTGCTGTAAACACCACCGTGGAGTGAAGTCACACACTTTGTCGAATTTAGTATTAAATTATTGAGGGGGAAAAAGTTCGTAGCATTGAATACGGGGCCTGGCCGTGTTTCGTAACTCCATGTTAACGTTAGTTGCATTGGCTAACGCGGTTGAACCAAAGAGGAAGTCGCTCTGTACTTAGTTAATTTCTGCTTTTTGAATTTTAAATAATAAAATGCTGGCTGAAGTAGTAGCCTGTGATTTGTTACCCGCTGTGATGTTTTTCATTCTGTTCGCGGAGAAGTGTTTATTATAAATGATGCAGAAGAAGCGCACAGGCCACAGCGGAGTGGTTACAGCAGGTTACAGGCAGCAAATCCCGCCACTAACTGCTGCTGTTGTACTAGAGACACTATAAGATAGTAATACTGATTTATTTCTTCCCAGTTACTATGGAAGAAGTACAGCAAGGCAGCAATGGCACAGAGTCACAGGCTGCAACCATTCCCACTACCATCACAACCTCTCAGTTCTCACAGATAGCCCAACAGGTAACCAGTAGATCCCATTCAAAACACCAGTAAAGAGTGTCTCTGATTTACTGCCACAGTAGCTTTTATACTGCTAATACCACAAATCCATTTGTGAATGCCATGCTGATTGGAGGTTGACTTGTTAATACAGCTGCAATTCAAGTTTAATTACCTTGCAAGTTGTTTTCACAAATGCTTGCTGTTATATAGAATGAAATTGAATAAATGAAAGGAAATCCTGAACAAAATCATTGTCGACTCTGGGGTTTAGTGTGATTAGTTTGTTTGGATGAGTCTTGCGCCTCTTGTCGCTGTCTTTATTTGATTCTTGTTGATGTACTAGAAAGTGTTTCAATACTTACCTTGATGGTAGGAAACAGTTCAAATCAGGTCAGATTCTGGTGTGACTTCTCAGCATGTGATGAGAAAGACATTTCTCAATTTTGATCAACTCAAAGCTGCTTAAAAACTGCTAACATATACATACTGATCAACTCCACTTATTGAGGGTAATTAAACACATTTAGGTATGTGATGAGGTGTATTATTTGTTTATATATATTTGAGATTTTATAGCTAAGAGGTTTCTAAAACGTGAATTATTTTTAGGGACAAACACCCAAATTTTCCATTTCCTGGATGTGAGATCTGGTTATACACATCATTTTGGATTAGATATCCACCTTTTAAACTACGGCCAGTGGATCCATTCAGTGGTGGATTAATTGTGTTTGTGTTGCTCAAATTATTTTTGAAAAGTAGCATTTGAAAATATAACAAAAAAAATCTACATCCATTTAAGGATTGTTGTACACGATGGAAGGAAGCTACTTCGATGAACAAATACATACAAATATAGTATTTTGTCAATTTGAAACTGTTTTTGGATTTTTCTAGATGTCACTGGGTGGTTCTGCTGTGACCGTCGTACAACTGCCAGGGGGTCAGTTTCAGGTTCAAGGAGTGATCCAGTCTGCACAGTCGTCAGTCATTCAGTCCCCTCAGGGCCAAACTGCACAGGTGAGACCAGCTGGTTGTCTTGACACTGATTCTAAAACTCAGCCTAAACCCCTTGGTTTCTCTTTATACATAATTTTTTTACAAATACCGACATGCATTGCTAATCCACCTTCCACTTTCAAGGCACAGGATTCAGATAGCGATGATTCACAGGACTCATCTGACAGCGGAGCAGCAGCCCACAAGACCAGAGAAATACTGGCAAGACGGCCTTCATATAGGTAAACCAACGACTCAGAAAACAGAACGAACACAGCTTGTATTTGATGAATAGTGATTCCAGGAACCTTTCTTCCCTCACCTTGTAGAAAAATCCTAAATGACCTTTCATCAGAGGAGGTGGCACACATCGAGGGAAAGGATAGCAGCCCAGCATCCACAGGAGTGACAGGTGTTACAGTACCAACCACCCCAATCTACCAGACCAGCAGCGGCCAGTACAGTAAGAACCTTTCCCTTCAGTTCCACTTGCATAGAAAGGAGGAGAAACCAAAGTGTTGGGTGCCTTCCGAGATTTTGAAATCTCAAATGCTTTGATGTCACTCATTCTGGTTTTCTGCAAGGGATGTGAGGTAATTAGGTCATATATGGATGATTGCTTTTGGTATTCTTTCATCTTAGCTTCATTTATGCTTTTAACAGACAGAATTTTATGCTGGAAACTTGTTGTCAGTTGTTGGCAAAAGTCAGTCATGGAAGAAATAATCTAGCCAGCAGGGACGGGATTTCTGCTTGTGCCTTACCCATTTCTCTGTCCGTCTGTGTGATTATTCCAGTTACCATAGCTGCTAATGGCACAATCCAGCTGGCAAGTCCGGGGTCGGAAGGCATTCAGGGACTTCAGGCTGTCACCATGGGCAACTCTGGTGGAGCTCAGCAAGGCACCACCATCCTTCAGTACGCCCAGACACCTGACGGCCAGCAGATCCTGGTGCCTAGCAATCAGGTCGTTGTACAAGGTGAGCTGATTAAATGTTCCAGTTTCCAGTTTTTAAATCCACGTTCATCTGATAATAGCGTTCTTTTCTAAGAGGATTTCCAAAAATGTGTTCAGCTGTATTCCAACAAACTCCAGACAGTTTGATAAAAACAAATGTACTCAGTGACAGGCGGGTGCTGCTTCCAAAGGCTCTGAGAAAAGAAAAAAGAATTTTCATCATAAATGTAAATCCTGGCACAACTTTTGTGTATAAAGTTGCCGAAAATCTGGACCAGGTGGAGGAGAGCTGGGAAATGGGGAAACACGAATTCCAGCAAAAATGAGTAGAAAACGTGGATTTCAGCGAATGACTGCAGCCTGTTGGTGGTCAGGGGTGGTTTGTGGATTCAGAAATAGTGAAATGTAGGGACAGTTTTCATATAAAAAAATCATCTTTTACAAAAAAGTAAACCCGTGTAACTTGTTAAGTTCATGGTCGTGACATTAAAATTTTAACAGTTTAGCATTAAAATGGCATTTAAAAGCATTAAATTTGACAGGCTAAACCCTGTGCAACAAAGTACATAGTTATTCCCAAACAACAACAAATTCTGGTCTAAACTTTACAACTAACATCTTTCAAGTCATGACGTTGCCTGGCAGAGTTCTTATGACCCCTGTTGTTAAACTTTGTGTTTACACTCAGGTGCAGGAGGAGAGGTGCAAACATACCAGATCCGCACAGCGCCCACATCCACCTCCCTGCCTCAGACTGTAGTTATGACCTCTCCAGTGGGATTGTCCCAGAGTAAGTCTGATGATCCAACGCTGAAGAGAGAAATCAGGCTCGCGAAAAACAGGTAAATGCACATTATATTGAAGAATAAAAGCCAGCGTAAAGGCTCTCAGGCCTTCTGAAGGGGGAAACTACAAACAAAGGGCAGCTTTTAACAGAGACATAAATGAGGCAAAGCTTTAATAGATTTCAGTTTATGAAGTTATATAAATATCCTAACTGTAATCATATTTGTTACTGGTACATATTTTACTTTACTGTTGTTATTGTGGCTTTTGGTTGATGGGGTCAGGATAGTACAGGTGTATTGTATATATCTAGTATTGTACATATATAGTGTAGTACAGGGTTTGAACTACAACTCAAAGCCATGGGAGCCCCACATATATTTAGTTGGTGATGCAGAAATCACATAAATATGCTATTTATGTTTGTTCTGTTAAATCTGGTGCTACTGCAGCTGATAGAACACAAATAAGAAAACTAATTTGTTTATTAGTATTTATTACAGAGAATATTCAATCAGTAATTTTAATTTCACTTTGGTTTGGCCACTAATTTAAGTATTTCCTTTATTATGAGACAGTGTCAGACCTACATGTCCTTCAGCACAACATCATGTTTGAATATGTGAAGTTTTATTGTGCAGTTTTCTGTCAAAAATAATCAGCTGCGTTGATCGGTACAATAACTACATTACACATTTAACAGTTTTCTACCAGCATTTCTGTCTTACATAATTCCCAGTAGCAGCTTTTTACTACTACTGTTATAAATTTGTATGTTCCTCATTGTTGTCCATTAAAATAACCTGTTGACCGAAGCAGTTGCGCACAATCGGTTCATGTTGTCTGAAAAATGAGTCAAATGATGTTTTAAATGCCCCTCTGTGTGGACGAGTTTGAAGCAGAAAGTCTGAGTTACCAAAGAAAGTTGAAAACCACCTTCATAGCTGTTAACTCTGACTGAGGTGTTAGTTTTTGTTGAGTCGACTCACACAAAGAAAGCCCGGCCATACTAAACTTTGTAGTTCAACCTCTGATCTGCTAAACCAGCACCATAAACACTGCGGTCCACCAGTTGGGGTATAGTTTGTGGTGGATTAAACAAAGCCTCGATTCAGAGAATTTTGCCTCGAGGAATTTTAGTAATGGAAGTACTCGAATAAATGGAGGAATCGCTTCAGCCCTACACTACTTTCTGTAGTGGAGGGCTGTAACCTGTCGGCATCTGTAAACGTTTCATGAATGAGCTCTCTGGTCACCGGTCAAAAGAAATCATCAATCATTACTTAGTGACTTGGACTGTGTGATAAGCCAGCTGTTAGCTTAGATCTATTTTCTTGTTTATCAGAGCATTACTGTGTGTTACACACGACTGGATGTGCTGCATAATCTTGGACAAATAACACAAACGTACTGTAGTGTGCATGTCTGAGGAACATAAACACACAGGTGGCCTATAACTGGATGTAGCCATTAGTGTTACACATGACCATGTCTGATAAGAGCTCCAACTGTTCTACTCTGTACATTGTGACATATTCTAGGAGCTTTCATTGTTTAGTATTTCATTTGGACTAACTGCACATTTTTCCCCGTTTCAGAGAGGCAGCCCGTGAATGTCGACGAAAGAAAAAGGAATACGTTAAATGCCTGGAAAACCGCGTAGCAGTTCTTGAGAACCAAAACAAGACTCTGATTGAAGAACTGAAAACATTAAAGGATCTTTATTGTGTTAAAACAGGATAACATGTCTGAATAGAGGAGTGAGACGTAGTGTGGGAGTGGCACAGCTCAGCCATTTGGACATGACAGGGTTTCTGGGAACACGTCATTTCAGGCTGAGATTCTCCAGGTTCCTTTTTTTTTTTACTCTGTTTGATATAAAAGTGACTTATGGCAGTGAAATTTACTCGACAGATTAAAACACAAATTGGCCATTTTTCCACCTGCTGTTTTTTAAACATTTGCTAACGCTATAACATTTATAGTTGTGTACATTTTTAATACTGGGAGATTTGAAATTGTGAGCTTTAACATTCGGTCTCAGTTTTTAAATGTATCCCTTTCCTTTTTTTCCTTGTGTTTTTAAAAATGTTGCTGTTGGCCTTTTTTAAAAAAAAAATTGTAACAGCATCTGCAGAATTTTGACTGTATAATTACTACACAGACATGATTTCTGTTTATTTTGTGAACCAGCAATTCCCCTCATTTCCCTTTACGGAGATGTTACAATTGTCATTCCTTATTTTTGTGCAATGGAGTATAAAGGGTAAGAGAAAAGATGACATTAAGTGTGGTTTGTTGGTTGTTTCTTGGCAGTTACTTAGACAATCAGGGAAAAAGCACAGTGTCCAGGTAATATTTATTAATGTACATCATGGGACGGGTGGGAAAGAAGAACAAACAGTGTGTGAAATGTTGCTGATTCTGTAAGTAAATAAATATATTTTCACTCAGTGGTGTGGCTGATGTTTGTTGGGTCGTGTGGTTTATTTTACTGGTCAGCAGCCAGTTAATATTGTCAGAGTTAATGATTGAGCTCCGGGTGAACGCCCAAAACAAACTGTACAGTCTCTCCTGCTGTCACTTGATAGAATATCCATAATGTGTGGCCTTATCATTAAAGTGACCTCTGGAGCCTCGATGTGTCTCAGGTGAAGTTCACTGAAACCGGCTGCCTCCAAGTCTTTCCAAGTCGCTCTGGTGATCGTACATCCATCCCCAAGATAGTACCACAACGGCTCGAACACGTACTGAAAGAAGTACGTCCAGGAGGAGGGATCTGAGACGACGTGTTCCAAAAAGTAGAAAGCTCCGCCCTGAAAGAGAGACAACGAAAGCAGATTATCTCATGCTGGATCAAATCTGGTTGTGTAACTTTGCTGCTAGTACCCTGAGCTTGGCTTCTGCCCTGTTATTGGGTGTAACTCAAGTTCGAACAGTGGCAGAGGAAATACACGGCATACATGATGATGCTGAGGTAGACTGAACCATTAAAACCTGATGTGATGTTCAGGAGAAACTGCAAAACATCTTAATACTTGTTGAAAGTGCTAACTTGTTGACCAGATTAACCCTCCTGTTGTTTTCATTTACAGGCACCAAAAATATTGTTTCCTTGTCTGAAGCAAAATCCAAAAATTCGGCAAAAAATTCCCCACATGTATGAAAATTTGCAAAACCTTTAGGAAGAAAATTCCAATAATTCCTTAAACATTTCCCTTAAAGTAAAATTCCTGTAAATATTTTCAAAAAAATTAGTAAAAATCTTCAAAAGAAATCCTAAAAATATCTAAAGTGGTGACATATATATCAGTAAAATTTCTAATATTTTCTTTAAGAACATTCACCAAATGATTTTCTCTGGATTTTGGTAGATTTTTTTGTGAATGTTCTGAAGAAACCTTTTTTAGCATTTCTTTTTTTCCACAAAAAAAATGTTCAAATATTTCCCAAAAATGTTGAAAATGTGGACATCAAAAGTTTCACTGTGAAAATATATTTTTCTTCCCACATTTTCAAACTTTAAAACGGGTCAATTTTGACCCACAGGACGACACGAGGGTTAATGTTCTTTATGTTACCCCATAAGAAACACTGGACAACCAAGCAGGCAAAGCGTAAATTAATCAACTTGTATCTAGTTTTTATTATTTTATTTTCATGATTTGTCATTTTAATCTCTTTTGTATAGTCGAGTTTCATCTAGTTGTACACACGTGGACAAAATTGTTGGTACCCCTCAGTTAAAGAAGGAAAAACCCACAATTCTCACTGAAATCACTTGAAACTCACAAAAGTAACAATAAATAAAAATTTATTGAAAATTAAATAATCAAAATCAGCCATCACTTTTGAATTGTTGATTAACATAATTATTTAAAAAAAACAAACTAATGAAATAGGGCTGGACAAAAATGATGGTACCCCTTACCTTAATATTTTTTTGCACAACCTTTTGAGGCAATCACTGCAATTAAACGATTTCTGTATTTGTCAATGAGCGTTCTGCAGCTGTCAACAGGTATTTTGGCCCACTCCTCATGAGCAAACAGCTCCAGTTGTCTCAGGTTTGATGGGTGTCTTCTCCAAATGGCATGTTTCAGCTCCTTCCACATATGTTCAATGGGATTCAGATCTGGGCTCATAGAAGGCCACTTTAGAATAGTCCAACGCTTTTCTCTCAGCCATTCTTGGGTGTTTTTGGCTGTGTGTTTTGGATCGTTGTCCTGTTGGAAGACCCATGACCTGCGACTGAGACCAAGCTTTCTGACACTCGGCAGCACATTTCTCTCCAGAATGCCTTGATAGTCTTCAGATTTCATCGTACCTTGCACACTTTCAAGACACCCTGTGCCAGATGCAGCAAAGCAGCCCCAAAACATTACTGAGCCTCCTCCATGTTTCACCGTAGGGACAGTGTTCTTTTCTTCGTATGCTTGGTTTTTGAGTCTATGAACATAGAGTTGATGTGCCTTACCAAAAGCTCCAGTTTGGTCTCATCTGTCCAAAGGACATTCTCCCAGAAGCTTTGTGGCTTGTCAACATGCATTTTTGCAAATTCCAGTCTCGCTTTTTTATGAGTTTTTTTCAGCAGTGGTGTCCTCCTTGGTCGTCTCCCATGAAGTCCACTTTGGCTCAAACAACGACGAATGGTGCGATCTGACACTGATGTACCTTGGCCTTGGAGTTCACCTTTAATTTCTTTGGAGGTTGCTCTGGGCTCTTTGGATACAATTCCAACGATCCGTCTCTTCAATTTGTCATCAATTTTCCTCTTGCGGCCACGTCCAGGGAGGTTGGCTACTGTCCCGTGGGTCTTGAACTTCTGAATAATATGAGCCACTGTTGTCACAGGAACTTCAAGCTGTTTAGAGATGGTCTTATAGCCTTTACCTTTAAGATGTTTGTCTATAATTTTTTTTCGGATGTCCTGGGACAATTCTCTCCTTCGCTTTCTGTTGTCCATGTTCAGTGTGGTACACACCTTTTCACCAAACAGCAGGGTGACTACTTGTCTCCCTTTAAATAGGCAGACTGACTGATTATGAGTTTGGAAACACCTGTGATGTCAATTAAATGACACACCTGAGTTAATCATGTCACTCTGGTCAAATAGTTTTCAATCTTTTATAGAGGTACCATCATTTTTGTCCAGGCCTGTTTCATTAGTTTGTTTTTTTAAATAATTATGTTAATCAACAATTCAAACGTAATGGCTGTTTTTGATTATTTAATTTTCAATAAATTTTTATTTATTGTTACTTTTGTGAGTTTCAAGTGATTTCAGTGAGAATTGTGGGTTTTTCCTTCTTTAACTGAGGGGTACCAACAATTTTGTCCACGTGTGTATTTCAGTCTCTTGTGGGCCTATCAGGGATCTGTCAAACACTTTGTACTGCACTAAATCATATAAAAGATTCCACTACAAATAAAAAAAAATAATTGGACTGAAAGCTGGAAACTGCCTTTGAGACCCAGTGGACCCCAAAGGCCATGAAAACACTGCATGTTAACTATTGAAGGTTGTTTAATGACCTTTTTGTGAAGGGAGTTGAACCACTTAAGTTCAAAATCAACAAAGGTGTGTCATTCATTCTTACCTGATGTTGGAGCCCTGACTTGTGCTAACAATGGCGTTTCAGCTCTGTAAATACTTCACACTGTCGCCAAGTTCACATAGTGCATATTCCTATTTAAACCTGCGTTTAATCAAATGTCAACACCTCGTCACACAGAGAACCTGAGGCTGACCTGTAGACTGATATTCTTTTTTCCTCTGTAGTTAATGGGATCTTGCAGGCTACTAGGTACAAAAACTCTGTAAAAATACACGTAAATGTCAAGTTTTGAGTGTTGTTTTGGTTTGAAAAGTTGTTCAACTGGTGCCACCTTCAGATATATAATTTTAAAAAATCAATAAAATAACTATACTATACTGTCACAGATTAAGCTATCCAGCAAAATACCTCAAATTAGCTCTGGCTTCAACATTAAAGGGATGTGCAACAACTTGAATCCAGTAATGTAATAAAATATTTATTTCTGAAAAGGGCTAGTCGGCATGATGAATACTTTTATTTTAGATACTTTAAATATGTTGAAATGCACAAGCACAATATTGAATGCAGGGTTTTTACTTGAACTAGAATAGTTTTACGTTGTAGTCCAGATATTTTTGCTTAAGCTCCACTCTGTAAAAAAAAGAAATGAAAAAAAGATTTTAAACTATTTTTAACTGCAATTTATAACACATTTTACAGTTCTTTTTATAGATTTACTCCTTTTGTTGCATTACAGATAAATAAAAAAAATAGAAAAATATATTTTCAAAATCCATATTTTTTACTTGTGGTAAACAATAAAAGGTAAAATTTTTAAATAATGTTAACGTAGTATGTCGTTGATTTACATTACCTAACCATGAAATTAAAGACAAGAAAGCGCAGTACTCCACCAAGGCTGCTCAGTCATTGTATGATTTCCGATGGATAAGTCCTGATAAGTTCACAGCGGTCGATTTTTAGTAGGATTGCAATCATGTGATCAGCAGGCAGCTGACAGTGTTCATTTGTTGTCATAGTGACAGTGACGCTGTGCCGCTATCTTGCAATGATACAGAAATCTTGAACAAATCAGTGGATCCAGACTATAAGCCACATCTCTGCCAAAATCTAATCAGGTGGTCCTTGTCTCATTTCTGACCTTTCCAGAAAATTTCATCCAAATCCGTTATTCTGTTCTAGAGTAATGTTGCGCACAGACAGAAAGACAAACGTATGCCAATCATCACATAACTAACTAATAACAAGAAAAGTATTCAGAGAGCGCAGTACTTGACCAAGGATGCTCAGTCGTATGATTTCCAAGTCCACAGGTGGATTTTTAGTAGGACTGCAATCATGTGATCAGCAGGCAGCTGATGTAATGTTCACTTGTTGTCATAGTTACAGTGACACCTATCTGGCAATGATACAGAAATCTTAAACAAATCCGTGGATCCAGACTAAAAGTCGCATCACTGCCAAATCTAATCTAATCAGGTGGTCCTTGTCTCATTTCTGTACTTCCCTGAAAATTTCATCCAAATCCGTTGGTCCATTTTTGAGTAATGTTGGGAAAAGACAGACAGACAGACAGACATATGCAGATTGACCCATAACTCCACTGTATTCCTTGGCAGAATAATAAGTAAAACTGTACAAAATAATGTACGTATTGTTTTACTGCATGTAAATTAGCTTAAAAATAGTATTATTTTACAGACATGTGTTTTTTCTTTTACTGTTTTTTAAACCATTACACTATTTCACCATTATTTAAAACTGTTTTTCTGGTAAACTTGCTGCCAGATTGTAACTTGTACTTATTTTTGCAGATTTGTGCTAGGTTACACATATGTCCTATGGCCCGTGAACGCAGCAGCAGCGACTCACCGTCCTGAGGACCCGGCGGGCCTCCTGCAGCACGTGATGCACGCTGCTGACCGAGCACAGCACCAGAGTACAGACGACCACGTCCACAGACTCGTCCTGCACTGTCCTCAGGTTCTCCCCGGACAGCACGGTGAACTGCTCGTAGGTCAGGTGCGTGTTTTCCTTCATGCTCCTCCGCAGGAAACCCTCAAAGTGCGGGTTGGGGTCCGTGCAGACCACCGTGCAGCCGTCCGGGTAAAACTTAAAGTTCGCACCGCTGCCACAGCCGATCTCCAGCAGGCGAAGCGAGCCGTCATCGGCCGCAAATTTGGCCACGTTTCTGAAAAGCTCCCTCTTGGTTTTGTGCATTTTGTCGTTGTATGAAAACGTGATGTTGTAGGCGAGCAGAGGGAACAGACGTTTGTAAACACCGTAGAGGCCCACAGCCTCCATTACATGGAGGGGAAAACTCAGCGTCAAACACAGTAGTCTGCACAATTTCATGAGACAAAACCTCATCTTCCTCTTCATTGAAGCCTTTCTGCTTCACGACTTTAGCAGCTCAAAGGATTAATGTTAATTCCTGAACAAGCATGTCTCACTTTGACCACACAACGGCGCAAAAACCCTGAAGTTTCCCATTTTCCTGTCCGCTGCTGGAACCACTTTCCTCTGGAACGTAAACAGAACCCAGCTGGAGTCATTAAAACTACTCCAGTGCTTTTCATCATGTTCCACTTTAGTTATTTTTTATTAATTCTGGTTCAAGCTATAGACTGCGTGTGAAGATTATTCTTTAAGCTCGTCTGTGCTCTTACAGAAGTTGTCTTTTTTGCTTGAAACCTTGTTTTCTATTCTTTACAATCCTAACAATTATGTTTTAACCCTTGTGTTGTCCTGATTTAAAGGTTGAAAACGTGGATAAAAATATATATTTTCATAGTGAAATTTCTGATGCCCACATTTTTAACATTTTTGGGAAATTTTTTGAATTTCTTTGGTGGAAAAAAGAAATCTTATTTTAAAAAATATTTCTTAATAACATTCATAAAAAATCAACCAAAATCCAACAAAATTCGCTGGATTTTGGTTGATTTTTTTGTGAATGTTCTTAAAAAATATATCAGAAAGTTTACTGATTCACATGTAATAAAAAAAGAAATCTTATTTAAAAAATCATTTCTTAAGAACAAGGGCTTCTAACCCTTTCTCTGTTTAAAGAGGTTCCTTTGGTTGGTGCACAGACATGTCCATGTCCTTTGGTACACGATCCATCCAATCTGATCTCCATTCTAACTGTCCCTGCTCTCTCACAGTATTATTCCACTGAGCATGCAGGTTGCAGATCAGGGCGGATCCAGATTAATTTTAGTGGGAGGGAAAAGGGGGGTACAACAGATATTTGGGGGCGGGGGGCACTGAAAAGTTGTAAGAAAAAATGAAAGCTGCTACTGACCTCTCGCTTTTACAAAGTATTTTTCATGTTTTTATTGGTTCTTTAACCCAATAGGAAAGCTGTATATGACCTTTTCGTTTTGGACTGTTAACATTCAAATTATGATGGACTTGTTTCCTTGTTTATGTGAATCACAGCATCATTAGCTGCAGCATCTGCCCGTTATGTAAAACTAGTAAGCTCAACGACAGTATCCTGAGGGCAATTAAGTGACAAATATTGTGCAAGAACAGCATTATATACAACCCTGTCAATTTCCACTTCTCAGAATGTTTACTGACAATTATCACACCTAAAATAAGAAATAATATTCTGTACTTTTAGCAACCAGTTCTCAGCTGTATACCAGAAACATCATAGGGTTCTGTATACTAATCGGTGTAAATCAAAATGAGTACTACCCAATACACAGTGAACAACAACAATCTGTACCCTTGATCTGTGGTAAAAATAATCTGAAATGTTCTGTGCAGTAAATTTTAAAATACAGTAAGTAGCACTCTATACATTTAACAGTGAACCTGAGAACACTAATAAACGGTAACAATATTCCATATTCTTAAATTATTTCATAGTACACAGCTCAGCAAACATCACAGTGTTCTAAATAGAAATCACAAAAAGCTGCTCTCAATAATCTTTCACAGTGAGCAGATGTTCTTGTGTTGCAGATACATGGTCCAGACGTGGCCATCGAACGGGCTGGGGGGGTCTGGCACCGTCAACTTCCTAGAGCACCTCCTCTTTTTACATTCTTCATATGGGATGGAAATAAAATAACGTTGGTTTAGCACGTCGATCAAAGGCCTGTAGGTGTGAAGCAGGAAGCCCTCCACAATGAGGATGTGAGTCTCCTCCTCCTCCTTGTGGTCGGACTTTGGGACGATCTCTGTGTCCAGGGTGTTATTAACGCCATAAGACTTCTCAAACTGGGCTGCATAGTGGTTAGCACTTCCGCCTTGCAGAAAGAAGATCCCCGGTTCAAATCCTGGGGTGGGCCTGGATCTTTCTACATGGAGTTTGCATGTTCTCCCTGTGCATGCGTGGGTTTTCTCCGGGCTCTCCGGCTTCCTCCCACAGTCCAAAAATATGGTGAGGTTAATTGATCACTCTAAATTGCCCGTAGGTGTGAATGTGAGTGTGATTGTTTGTCTGTATATGTAGCCCTGCAACAGACTGGCGACCTGTCCAGGGTGTTCCCTGCCTTCGCCCGAGTCAGCTGGGATAGGCTCCAGCACCCTCTGCGACCCTAGCGAGGATAAAGCGGTGTATAGAGAATGGATGGATGGACGGATGGATGGACTTCTCAAACTTCACCGGGTTCTCCAGCCACGTCTAGATTGTACTCATCATGGCGTCCACGTCCAGAGCAGTGATGACATCGTACTGCTTAAAGCCACCTATTTTTAAGACCAGGCTTAAAACCTTCCTTTTTGACAAATCTTATAGTTAGGCATGAGGGGGTCAGCTGGAGTCTTCCTCTTCGACGTCGCTTAGTTCTACCCCTAGTTATGCTGCTATAGGCCTAGGCTGCTGGAGGACATTTCTAGATGCACTGATCCTTTCTCTATCTACCTTTATATTTAATACATATACTGTTATTGCATCACACTAACTCTGTTTCTCCCTGTGTTCTTTCTCGTGAGTGTCCCTGGTCCTAGAGCTGGATGCTTCAGATCTGCACTTGCTGTCCCACCAACTGGCCTACTGTCCATCATGTCCACTGTGGGATGCTGCTGCTGACCTTCCTCCAGCCCTCTGCTTCCAGTTGCCTATTTCCACCAGTCTACTCTGCATCGCCCTTACTATACTTGATATGCTCATCTACTTACTCTTTGAATTTTACTGCCAGCTATATATGTAGTATATTTAATGCCAGAGTTGTACACCATAACAGTAAACTATGAATCAGTTTCAATGTTAGCTTGTACTTTGTATATATCATTTTTCTTATCATGCATGTATCCAACTGTGTGTCATATGTTCCTTGTTCCCCACCTCCTTTTTCTCCCATCCCTCCCCCTTTCCACCCCTCTACCCTTCTACCTCTCTACCTTTTCTGTCCCTCTCAACCCGCCTGGCCAGCAGGCAGATGCGTCCCCCCACTTATACAGCCGGGTTCTGCTTGAAGATTTTTTCCCTGTTAAAAGGGTGTTTTCCTTGCCATTGTCGCCTTAGGGCATGCTCTGGGGGTTCAGGCATATGGGTTCTGTAAAACATCTTGAGACAATTTGACTGTATTTTGCGCTATATAAATTAAACTGAATTGAATCTTCAGCGACTTCAATCTGATCTTGGTTCTTGAAGAAGTCATCCTGATGGACCACACAGCAGTTGGGCAGGTTCTTCATCAGGCAGTTGGTGAGGGTGGTTTTCCTTCCATTGGTTACGCCGCCGATGCCAATGATGTACTTTATGTTCTCGGATTGGTGAAAGCTCAGAAAGAGGGTCAAAAACATCAAAAAAAAAAAAAAAAAAACGGGTCGGGAGTGATGGGACATGGAAGAAAGCTGAAAAAGAGAAGGTTGCAGCAGGAATTGTCAACTACTCGAGTCCTCCATGGCACTTGAGTTTAGTGAGTAAGGTAAGAGCAGAAAGGGAGCTGAATTAAAGACAGACTTTGTGATTTTCCTGCTCACATGTGGTGTTGTTCTAAACTTACTCTTTCGAATAAATAGCCGCCTAACCCCCTGGAAACCAGCGGGGTTGTAATGTTTTCTGAGCAACACACCATATGATGTTTTTACAGTGATGGTTCTACTATGGAACCAGTTTGACACGTTCAGGCGTTCTTTGTGTGAAAATTCAGAGATTTCAGGTATCAGAAGGTGGTTTTCAACATTCTTTGTTAATTTTCTGCTTCAACTTTAAACAGAAGAGACAATAAAACGATCAAAAAGAGCAAAAACAGATAAAGCTCTTAAAGCATTTTCTACTCTGAAATGAAAACATCAAGTTGTTTCTTCAAACATTTCCTCTTTCTATGTTCTTGGTTGAATTGTGGACAGATTTACTAAGAACTCATTTCAGAAAATTGCTTTCCAAATAAAGTCTACTACTAGTTGAAGGCATTGATCAAACTAATGTTACCTTCTGATCTCCACAAACTTTACTGTTCAGTGAAGAGAATCAAAGTTTGTTCAGGATTTTTAAAGAACCCACAGCTGAAGGTCTGAGAAGAACTCGGATGGTCTAAATGTGAACTCAAGACTCATAGTCACAAGTACGTGTGTAACCAGAAAGTTCAAACAAACAGAGACGTACTGAGAAACTTTTAAAACTTTAGTCCTCAGACTGTCTAAAGGTTCAAACTAACAGAGGTCTACTCAGGAACTTCTTGAATTTCAACCCTCAGACTGTCTCAAAGTTCAAACTAAGAGAGATCTACTGTGGGACTTAGAAAATTTCAGCCCTCAGACTGTGTGAAAGCTCAGGTCCTGAGGACTCAGGAGGTTTTGAGACTTGGAACTGTGGGTTCAACCCTCCAGCACTAAGGCTGAAGTCCAACCTCCTGAGAATAATGGTTGAGTCGAGACTCAAGTTAAAAAAAAAACCAAACAAACTCGAAAACGGCAACAACAAAAAAAAAAGATGATAAATGCGCAAAAAAAAAAAAAAAAATTCTGAGTGGGTAGCTCAGGGGGTAAGAGGAGAGACTACCAATCAGAAGATCGTAAGTTCAAGACCCACCACTGGCCTTTTTCTTTCTTTGTCTGTGTCAGGATTTTCAAAAAATTTAAGAAGGGCATGATCTTGAACCAGCAACCTGCCGCTCCATAGGCTAATCCTTATGTCACTGAGCTACAGATCAAATAAATAAAAATAATTTCGTCGTCCCTTTGACATCGTAGTTTCTGTTCCTAACAAAGTGACCACATGGGTGGAGCCAAGGCGGAGTCAGGGCGGCGAGTAGGAGGGGCAGTGGGTTGTCTAGCGCAGCTAGGCTATGAAGGAAGGTCAACTTTTATCAACCTCCATCCAGATGTTCAACTTAATATCTTTCCTAGCTCCACAAACCTTTAGTATCACACTTTATTATCATTTATTAGGACTTTCATGGAAACCACCAGCAGATTTAGTTTTTGTTGGAAAATTTATTCTTGTCATCGTGGGACTGCAGGATTTAAAACTGTTCCTTCTATTTGACCTCATGTTTATTAGATTAACTGGAGAACATTATTTTAGTTGTCGATTAGTCTCTTAAAAACCAAATAACAAATTGGATTAGTCAAGAGATTTAAATTCCTTACTTTGTCATATTTTAAATGTGACAAAAAAACAAAAATAAAGCATCTTGAGACAATTTGACCTGTAATTGGCATTATACAAATAAAATTGAATTTAAATTTTACGTATCTTGTAATGTTGGAGGAATTCAGCCATATATGTTGGAAAATACATTTTCTTTGTCCATTAATCTGTTGATTGTTTTCTCCAGTAATTCATTTCTTGTTTTGGTTTATACATGTCAAACCCAAATATATTCAGTTTACTGTCATAAAACCAAAAAGATTTACTTTCATGATGCAAGAATCAGGCAGTTTTTAGAGCGACATGCCATACTAACGTTTTTAGAGCAACATGCTATACTATGATGTTTTTTGGACGACATGCTATACTATGACGTTTTTTGGACGACATGCTATACTATGATGTTTTTGGACGACATGCTATACTATGACGTGTTTAGAGCGACATGCTATACGACGTTTTTTGGGCGACATGCTATACTACGCCGTGACTGTGATGTTTTTGAACAACATACTATGATGTTTTAAGAGCGAAATGCTACTATGATGTTTTGAGAGTGACATGCTACACTATGACGTTTTTTAGATGACATGCTATACTATGATGTTTTTTGGATGACTTACCAAACTATGGACGTTTTTAGAGTGACATGCTATGCTATGACGTTTTTTGGACGGCATGCTACACTATGATGTTTATTGAATGACATGCTATACTCTTATGTTTGTTGGGCGACATGCTAAACTATGACGTTATTTGGATGACATGCTATACAATGATTTTAGAGTGACATGCTATACTATAGGCTTTTTAATTGACATAACTATGAAGTTTTTTATTTGCGTTTTTTGTTGTTTTTTAGAAACATATAAGAATTCGAACATTTTTAAAAATTACTATACTTTTACTTGTGCAATGAACTATTATTCTATGGTATTTTTTAGATGACATATTATACTTTGATGTTTTCTTGAATGACATACTATTTTGACAATATACTGCAATATGACATTTTTTGTCACATATCATACATGACAGTTTTAGGCAACATCCTATCATTTTGCGCTTTTTGAACCACATAATAATCTATGGGGTTTTTTTGTTGCCGACATGCCATACTATGAACTACAGACCATACTGTTTTTCTTGAAAAGTATACTATACTTTGTCATTTTCTTAACTCCATCCTATACTATGGCGTTATAGACAGAGTGCTTTGGTTACATGTTGATTTATGATCTAGATGTTTTTCTGTTTTGTTTTTTGACGGGATTACCACAGACCTGACCGTTAACACCACTGACACCCACCTGAGGGAGACGCTGCCTAAGATCTCAAGGCTGCTTGGTCTGATCTTTCTGGTCCTCCTCCAGAACGCCTTCATCAACTACGTCTTCTTTTGAAGAGGCTATCAGATGCTGCAATCTGTCACCTTAAGGAGGAACCTACTTTCACTCTGTAACGAGACGGCAGGTATTTCAAAGACCCAGCTCCTGGCGGCTTTGAGTGAAAATTTAACATCCATCAAAACAGAACTGCAGACAGAACTGGACTATAAAGATGAAGAATGTGAGCAGCAGAACAGATGTGATCAGAAAGAAGCCCTTTTATTTTATCTTTTCTTTCTGGCTGACTTGATGCTGTCAGATGCAGATGTTGGAGCTGATTCTGATCTTTCAAGAGAAAAATCTGCTTTTTCCTCATAGCCTTTATGTATATATATATATATATATATATATACATATATATCATAGATCAAAAGTAGACACTAACTACTGCTGCTGATACTGGCACTGCTACTACAACTTGTAATACTATTACAAATGCTGATACTACTTCTACGACTCTGACAGTCACTTTTTAGTACTACTGCTGCTTGTACTTTTAGTATTACTACTACTGCTTGTACAACTACAGCTACTATTAATTTTCTGGTATTTGGTTGTCAAGCTGCTAGCTCCCGCTAGTGTTTTGCTAGTGGCTAACTAGTTAGCTCTCATCGACTGGAAGCTCTGAACAAGATGTAATAATGAAAAAAGAGCCAAAAAACTATTCTTGCTTATGAAAAGTTACTTTAAGTTTCTTTATCTCCAACGAACAACGTAGTATGCAATTGTATGCAGCACAGTGAGACAGCATACTTCTTGTTTCCGTTTTGACGCCGTCTACATCCAAGGAATGCTCTTAAACTTTGCCCCCACTAGGGGGGGATCCGCCACTGGTTGCAGGGTGTTCTCACCCTGTAAGTCATTCAATGACTGTCTCCAGCTGTCCCCGTGTTTGTTACACTGCATGTGTTGAACATGCAAATGTGTGATGTAATTGTGCTTTGCAAAACCTGTCAGAGTGATTTGGCTGCTCTGTCCATTATATTGATCTGTTGCACCATGGGATCAATGCTTAAATCATTTCTCAACAGATCACTACAACTCAATCATGGGCATGATTGCAACATTGTTATTAATTATTAAGCTTAATCAATCAATATGAAAGTGAGTAGAAAAAAAAATCCTTACACCACTGACAGGTGAAGTGAATAGCACCAACCATCTTGTTATAATGCAATGTTCTGCTGGGAAACCATCAGTCCTGACATTCATGCCCTATAGTAAAGTGCTAAATAAATACACTGACCATTTACCATAAACTGCATATAAAATTAGTTTTGTGTGCTGTGTGAGGGTTTTCTTTTTTTTTGTTGCTTTTTCTTTACAAAACAACACAACGTTTTATTTTCAATACAAAAATAAAATTAGTATTAAAGTGACTGATGTTATCTCTATCATTGGTGATCATATCACACTGAGGGGTTCAGTTCTTGGCATATTAACACACTGGTTTGCGAGGGAGGGCGCGCTATAAGAGCTCATCAGACACCAACTATTTGACAGCATAGCCCACAATGTGTGGTTTGATCACGAAGGGGAGTGGTGCTTGGATGTGTCTTAGTTTGAGATCAGAGAATCCGGCTCTCTCCAGGTGCTTCCATGTTTCCCGGGTGGCCTTGCATCCGCCGCAGTAGTACCAGAGGGGCTGCAGGACGTGCTGGAAGAAGTAGGACCAAGTGGATGGCTCTGCAACCACGTGCTCCATGAAGAAGAAGGCTCCACCCTGCAAGACAAACATTTGTTATGTACAAACTACAAAATATTAGAAATAAGTTTCCATAATTTCCTCTAGGGCTGGACCTGAATATCCTATCCGAATATTCGGTCATGAAGGTGGTACCTGAATATTTATTTTGAGACCCAACTATTCAGATAACCACCCCCCACTCCCATCACGAAGCGAACCAAATATTCGGATATTCATCATTAATCAGGGCCAAATATCCAGAGCCCAGAAACTTCTATTCAGGCCAGCCCTAATTTCCTCATAGTTGTGTGAGAAAAATCTAAGAATATTGACTGAAACCACATTCAGAACTCAGGCTGCAACTAACGATGAATCGATTAATTATCTGAGCATGATATACGTCATCAAAAGTGGAAGTGAGTGTGCAATGCAACAGAAATCACAGTCCAAGCAGAGCGCTGAACACAGACCGACGTCCGCGTTGCATCGTACATATATATGCACGATACCCATGGAGTGATTTCTGTTGGATATTGTGCTCAGGCGGTTAATCGATTCATCCCTAGTTGCAACCCTACAACCAGATGTTTTTGAGTCATGCAGGTGGGACGACCCTCCACCTGGACACCAGGTGTGTCTGCTCCAGTCGTCACCTGATTGAGGCACACCTGCAATCTAGTGGCTCAGCTGCACTTAATCGCCCCCATTTCCATTCAAACTGGCTTTCTGACAGGAGCTGCTGCCATGTGGAGCTCCAGCAGCATTATTCTGGGTTTTGGTTTTTAATGCCCATTTGGCTGTTTTGCATGGCAATAAACCATTTTCACTACATCATTACTGTCTCCTGGTTTTGAGCTGACTTTCGGAGCCGAGTTGTAACACAGATAGCACAGTGTGCAGTTCATTACAAAATACATAGAAAATCCAGTGGCAACCATCTAAAGATTACTGCTGAGCTTGAGCAAGTGCAGTTAATCATTTCCTATCATTGCATGTTCTGAAATCAAGTTACAGTCATTCTTGATTCATGTGATTTAGTTCTTGTTTTATAAAAGTTTATACATAAAAACATATAGTGTCTGTTCACCATATTTATTTTTTGTTATATAATCTCAAACCAAATGCTAATCATTTTTAAATGTTTTTTTAAATCATTTATGACCCAATACACGTTTTTTTTGGTTGTTTGTTTTGTATTTCTACAATAAGACATAAAATTTTTAAGTATTCCTAGAAAACTAAAGAACCCTGAACACTCCCTTTAAGTGCTGCTTAAAGTTCATCTCTGCTGTTTTAGTCACCTTTCCCTCTCTTGGATTTCTGAGATTCACTGTGGAAGATTATGAACGTTCATGTGTTTTTTTCAAATATATTTGCTCAAATTTCACATAAAATCTGAGTTTAAAGCTGAAAGCAGAATCTTTGACTTTAACATTCACAAGCCAACATTCAAAAAGTGCTTCAAAGATGTTATCAAGGCCTCAGATGACTGAATGTTTTTCCAGACAGTAGTTGTCAGTCATATTCTGAGGATCTTTTAGGGGTTGTTGTTGATGTAACTGACTACAAAATATTCTCAATAAAACATTCCCACAGTGTTAAATAATAACATTTAAAGAACATTATTGTGTTTTTAAAAGATCGTTGTTGAAACCAAAATAAAACAAAAACTGCTACTTTGTAGAATTTTTTGGAACAGAAGAAAATCATTCTAGCTGGGATAGCTGTGGTCAGGTCATATTAGTTGAGGGTTGAATTATCAGTCATGTTGTGACCTTCAGTCTATAATAAGCTACAGAAAACTTGGACTTTAATTCCATATTGTGTGATTTCCACTACGTATATTCAGTTTTTTCTTCACACTCCTATGCACCAAGCTATATGAAACGTAAACAGTATCTATACTCATAATCTGACCCTGCTACTCACTACTTTGTGTAGTGGGTTAGTTGTGAACGATTAATCCACAAGTTCCACTCCCCTCGCTGTGACCCTGATCTGCAGGTCACGGATGCAAACCAGCATTTGTCAATAAATTCAATTGTCTGGAGGACTCACAGGCCGCAGGATCCGGAGCGCCTCCCTCAGGGTCTGCTGGATGTCGTTAACGGAGCAGAGCACCAGCGTGCAGACCACCGCGTCCACCGACTCGTACCCGACTGCGCCCAGGTCCTCCCCGGTGGCCACCACGAACCGCTCATATGACAGGTGGTCGTTGTCGGCCATGCTCTTGCTCAGATACTTCTCGAAGTGCGGGTTGGGGTCGGTGCAGATCACTTTGCATCCGGCCGGGTAGTACTGGAAATTGGTCCCGGAGCCGCAGCCGATCTCCAGCACCGTGAGGCGGCCGCCGGGCTTGGCGAACTGGGTCAGACTGCGGAACAGCTCCTTCTTCTGCTCATGCATCTTCTCGTTGTAGGCGATCGAGAAGCCACTTAGACACATGGGGAAAATGCGTTCGTAGATGCGATACCCGCCCACGGCGTACATTAAATGCAGCGGCAGACACAAAATATTCATCACCGCCGTCAACAATGTCATTGCGAGCGTCATTTTTGCGGAGCTTCGTGTCGACCGGCAACTCCGACAGCGAGGCGTCAAGTGAAGTTTTATCCGAGGAGGAGAGCTCTACTGGGAAGTGAGCGGCAGAGGAGTCCCACCCCTTTCGCTGGAGCACCACAGCACTTTATGGAGGAAACAAACATGTCCAGAGGTCAACTGCAGGAGAGAATTAACTTTTCTTTTCCAGTTTAAATTAACTTCATACATCATACGTTTGTCAGATGAAAAGATAATTTTCCAAGTCGAGAAATAAAATGCAGGCTCTTGAAACTTTGTGTTCTTACACTCAAGACACAATAAGACTGAACTTTATCACTTCTTGTATCATATATTGCTCCGGAAATAACAACATGAGAATAAATGCAGTGCCTAGTACAACAGCAATAATGTTTAAATAAGATGCATTATTAAATATAACAATTAATAAGATACAATAAGATCAGAACAGAAAAGTTGGAATAGAAAAATACTTTGATCCCCAAAGGAAAATTCCGTTCTGTGAAGTGACCAACACAAAATGCACAACAAAGCGTAAAATATGCCACGATTAAAAATAAATCTATGTATTTTTGCCCCTTTGCTGTGATTAATAGTTTGCTTCTTCTCTCTAGGAGCTGTTGGGCCCGTGTGGCAGACTGATCCCCGTGATCCCTTCACTCCCTGTACAGTAGTGCACTTGGGTGTCTGTCAGTGGTGTGTTTTGTTTCTTCACATGTGTTATGTCGCATCAGGACCTTTCCCTCTCCCTTCAGTTAGTCATCTCTGCCTGGTAAACCCACAGCACTGTGTCTAGTGTCTGTATTTTGGAAGCAACTCAATTAAGCTTTGAAGGGGCCCTGGAGGATTGTGCAATATTGTGCCGCTTACTGATGATTTATTGGCATTGCCACCAAGAGATCTTCATTGAAAAATTGGAAATTTTAAGAGTTGTCAAACTTTATTTTGTATACAGTATTCTGGAATCACGTCAGTCTCTGGTGTTGTTCTTACTTGTGTGACCTTTTTGTGGGTGTTAGAGCGGTGATCCCCTCTAATAGATTGCCTGGGGGTGAGATTCCCCTAGGTGGCGTTGTTGGACACTTGGACAGTCTTGCCATAGTAGCATTAAGCTAACGATGTTTTTGTTGAGTTTCATGTAAACAGTTGAAGTGAGTTGCGTTACTGTAATGTAGTACATTTACTCAATAAAACTGTCAGTGGAGATGCTGGTTTACATTAATGTAATGTTTAGAAAACCTAAATATGTTTAAAACAGTGAGGTTAAGGTTCTGTGTTGTCATTAGTCCTGAATATCTGCTGGTTCTCTGAAGTTAAACTGAAAAAAACAGTAAATCTACTCTCTAGTGGTTATCATTGTTTAATGACTGATTCACATGTTGTAGTACGTATTCCTGCAGTATAGACTGGAAAAATAAACTCCCAGAATATGATAAATCTTATTGAGCATCTGTGGGATGTTCCAGGATAAGCCTGAGCTTGGGAGGTCCCACACAGCAACCCACAGGGCCCACAGAATTCACTACCACAGGACATCCCCAGAGGTCCTGTATCCATACCCCCCTGTATCAGAGGAGTTTTAGCAGCATAAAGGAGATCAACACAGTATTAGACAAGCAGTCATAATGTTATGCCTGATTGGTGTATTTTCAATTAAACTACCAACATTCTGCAGGTAAAACCTCTGTATTTCCTTTTCATACAATCACTTCAATCAAAGCAAAAGTATACATTTAAGTGACTTCATTTTCATATCATAAAAAGGTACAAATCAACCCACACAGGTAAAGACTGATACACAACAGTTCTCTATTGTTAGGATTATATCAATTTATCAGCAAGCAGGTTGGAAATGTGAAAGAAACACCAAGATAAACTTCTCACTGAAACTGTACACAAAATTAGTATTGTGTGCTGCGTATGTGAGGGTTTTTTTTTGCATCTTCTTTACAAAACAACACTAAATGCTTTATTTTCAATACAAAAATAAAATTAGTATTAAAGTGACTGGCATTATCTCTATCATTGGTGATCATATCACACTGGGGGGTTCAATGCTTGGCATATTAACACACTGGTTTGCGAGGGAGGGCACGCTATAAGAGCTCATCGGACACCACCTATTTGACAGCATAGCCCACAATGTGTGGTTTGATCACGAAGATGAGCGGCGCTTGGATGTGTCTTAGTTTGAGATCAGAGAATCCGGCTGCCTCCAGGGGCTTCCATGTTTCCCGGGTGACCTCGCATCCGTCGCCGAAGTAGTACCAGAAGGGCTGCAAGACGTGCTGGAAGAAGTAGGACCAAGTGGATGGCTCTGCAACCACGTGCTCCATGAAGAAGAAGGCTCCACCCTGCAAGACAAACATCCGTTATGCGCAAACTAAAAAATATTACAAATGGGTTTCCATAATTTCTTCATATGTGTGCGAGGTCTAACCTGCAACATATTGATGGAAGGCTGACGCACTTGAAATAAAGTGTATTGAAGTAAAATCTGAGAATACTGAAGGGCCCATGTTCAATATCTAATGGTTTTTGAGTCACGCAGGTAGCAAGGTGTGTAGTTCATTACAAAATAAACAGAAACTCCAGTGGCAACAGTCTAAAGATTACTACTGAGCTTGAGCAAGTGCAGTTAATCATTACATGTGTTGAAACAAAATTCCAGTCATAGTCCTGATTCACAAGATTTAGTTCTTTTTTTATAAGGCCTTCTACATAAAAAATATAGTGTGTTCAACATATTTATCTTTGCTATATAATCTCAAACCAAATGTGAATCATTTTTATATGTTTTTTTTTTAAAAATACAATCTCCTTTATGACCCAATACATATGCTGTTTGTTTTTTTGCAATTCTACAATAAGAATATTAACACACTGGTTTATATACAATAAGACTTTCATTTTTTGTTAAGTATTCCTAAGAAGGAAAATAAAGAATCCTCCTAAGTTCATCTCTGCTGTTTTAGTCATTGTTCCTTCTCTTGGAAGTCTGAGATTCACTGTGGAGGATTATGTATGCTCAAGTTCTTTTTTTTAAAAAATATATCTGCTCAAATTTCACATAAAATCTGAGTTCAAAGCTACAAGCAGGATCTGTGACTATGCAGCTATTTGAGTAGCCTGTGATGTGAAATGTGAAACCTGTACTGCACTTAAAGATAAGAATGAAGTTCTGCTGATGTAGGAAAATCACCTGTAATTAATAGTTTAAACTGTAGAATGACAAACATTTGTATCTTCACATTTATTTTGGATTTCTTATCGAATAAATGTCAATGTTTCTATTGAACTATTTATGGAAAAAGTCTGACTCAAACTATAAAGCAAAGCTTTTTTTACATCCTAAAACACATTTGGAGGGAATCTTTTAAAGAGTAGTTTCTAAAAACAGACAATTACTAAGCAGGGCATTTTACAGATTCAAAAATAAACACTTCTCCCTGTGCATGTGTGGGTTTTCTCAGGGTTCTCCGGCTTCCTCCCACTGTCTAAAAACTGGATAATTGGTAATTGTCCGTAAGTGTGACTGTGATTGTCTGTACGTGTAGCCCTGCCTTGCCCTCTCAGCTCCAGCACCCCAAGACCCTAATGAGGATTAAGAGGTGTATTGATAATGGATTGATGGATGAAATCTAGGAAAACATCCCAGCTAGCAGGAAATGTTCCCACAACATTACCTACAAGTTCTAAAGATGTCTTTTAATGCACGGTTAGAAGGAGATTTCTCATTTCAAAAAAATATTCCTTTAAGATTAAAAGGCAACACATTTTAACTTGAACAATCGGAGGATGTTGCCAGGTTATCTAACAAGAACATTCACAAGCCAACATTCAAAAAGTGCTTCAAAGATGTTATCAAGGCCTCAGATGACTGAATGTTTTTTTCCAGACAGTAATTGTCTAATATTCTGAGGATGTTTTGGGGGTATTGAGGAAACTGGCTGCAGAATATTCTCATAAAATATTCCCAGAGTGTTAAATGACAACAAAAGAAGGAACGTTTTCAATTCAGTATCCAGAAAATGTATTTAAAGAACATCCTCATGTCATTAAAAGAACGTTGTGGGAATTAAAACAACAACTGGTACTTTGTAGAACTTGCATAGTCACTACTTACATAACTCACTACTTTGTGTAGTGGGTTAGTAATGAATGTGCAGAGGTGAATGATTAATCCACAAGTTCCACTCCCGTCACTGTGACCCTGATCTGCAGGTCACGGATGCAAAACAGCATTTGTCAATAAATTCAATTCGGTTCTGTCTGGAGGACTCACCGGCCGCAGGATCCGGTGCACCTCCCTCAGGGTCTGCGGGGTGTCGTTAACGGTGCAGAGAACCAGCGTGCAGACCACCACGTCCACCGACTCGTGCCCGACTGCGCCCAGGTCCTCCCCGGTGGCCACCACGAACCGCTCATATGACAGGTGGTCGTTGTCGGCCATGGCCTTGCTCAGATACTTCTCGAAGTGCGGGTTGGGGTCGGTGCAGATCACTTTGCTTCCGGCCGGGTAGTACTGGAAATTGGTCCCGGAGCCGCAGCCGATCTCCAGCACCGTGAGGCGGCCGCCGGGCTTGGCGAACTGGGTCAGACTGCGGAACAGCTCCTTCTTCTGCTCATGCATTTTCTTGTTGTAGGTGATCGAGATGCGACTTTGACACATGGGGAAAACGCGTTTGTAGATGTTGTACAGGCCCAAGGCGTGCATTAAATGCAGCGGCAGACACAAAACATTCATCACCGCCGTCCACAATGTCATTGCGAGCGTCATTTTTGCGGAGCTTCGTGTCGCCCGTTAGCTCCGACAGCGAGGCGTCAAGTGAAGTTAAGCCGAGGAGGAGAGCTCTACTGGGAAGTGAACCGCAGAAGAGTCCCGCCCCTTCCGCTGGAGCACCACAGCACTTTAAGGCAATGTGGAAACAAACATGTCCAGAGGTCAACTGCAGGAGAGAATTAACGTTTCTTTTCCAGTTGTTCATACTTTTGATGTTTGTCAGATTAAAAGATATTGCTCAGAAAACGACAATAACATGAGAATAAATGCAGTGCTTAGTACAACAGCAATGACATATAAATATGATTCATTATTAATTATAATAATAAATGAGATCAGAACAGAAAATTTGGAATAGAAAACAGATACATTCTTGATCCCCAAGGGAAAAAAAATCTGTTGTGGGAAGTGACCACCACCACAATAAAAATAAAAAACGAGGAGAAAAGACACAAAATTCACAAGAAGGTGCACAATATACTATGATAAACAAAGTACTGAAGTGCAAAATGCAGCAGTGTCAGTTGCTGCCAATAAAAATATAATACAGTGAATTAGGATATTAAAATCTGTAAATAGAAGTGCAACAGCTGCAGAAAAACAAATAGCTTAGAAATAATTCTGGCAATTACACTCAAATAGCTTTTCACAGGACAGTGAAATATTTAAAATGTTAATAAAATATTATCAAATATTATTATGAAATAGGGCAAGTATTGGTAAAATAGGACATTTGCTCAAAAATTTGTATTCTGGAACAATTTACAGAATTATAACATTTCCTCAGCATCCAGTTGTCAATTCAGAACCGTTCTATATTAATCTATATTACCTAACATTAACCCCTTACTACAATATACAGAAGAAAAAAACAATAATAATCAAGCACACAGTTGATGACTCAATCTCAAAGACAATTTGTCCTAAAAATTTTTTTACAGGCACTACTGGGACACTGAAGTCTGATATAATCATACAAACAAACAAAAAGTGAATTAAAGAGCATAAATAACGTCAATGCTTCAAATAACCATACAGTGAACATGCATATGTGAACCACTGAAGAGTATTTCATTTTTTCCCTGGTATTATTTATCTATCTATCGCTCTTTGACTTGAGTAAATATGTTTTCTTAGATAAGGCTTCATGAGTTACAGCAAAAGGGCAAGGACCTCGCCTCTCTATGCATTATCTAATTTCTTGTCAGCTTATTTGAAATTGCTCCTACTTTAATATCCCTTCTAACATTAAGTGGCTGAATTATTCACAAGTAAACCAACAGAAAAAGAGGAAGAAGAACTAGCTGAATTCAAAGAAGCGATAGAAGTTTTAAAACACCTTTAATGTCTACATTTGCAACCTCTATTACAGTTGGTAAATAACGATAACAGTACTGACATTACTGTAAAGATTTAGGTATTTTTGCGGGAGCTTATTGCTACAGGTTTAATAGTGGTTTGTGTTTAGCCAAAATAACAGCCATTATCTTAAGTAGCTCAAGAAACTAAAATCTTGATTGTCGTGTTGGTAACTAGTGAGAACATTGAATTTTAGGGAAACAGTGAGTGGTGGTGTTAAGAGTTCTGACTTTTTATGGTAAAGCAGCATTTTTAAAAAATGTTTTATTTTTGTTTGTTTTATTCAGTTGGGAAAACCCACGCATGCACAGGGAGAACATGCAAACACCATGCAGAAAGATCCCAGGCCCACCATTTACAAACTCATTTTTCTTTATTTCAGACCTTGACCATATACAGCACCTAACTTTTCAGTCCTGCTATCACTCCTGCTTGCTTAATTGTTATATAGCTGTAGCTGTTTAAACATACTATGATACAGAATAATAAAAAGTGTTATTGTAATGTTTCTTACAGAGTGAACAGTAATTATACTCCACCTTATTCTTTTTCTGTCTTGGATACTTTCCATGTAGCAGCATTTCTGCATAGCGACTCTATAGTCCTCTTTACTTGGGGTAGGAGACTGTATTTCATATATTTCCAGAATTCAACAGTTAAACCACACCCATTAATAGTTTTTTTCTTGTAAAGATAAAACATATTGTTTCAGAATATATTATTTTATCCCTTCATTGTCAGCCAGTGGTGCAGGCCGAGGTCGCTGTGGTGCAAAGCAATGTAAACTGCTTGGAAGTCCTCTCATATTATAGTCTACAGTTAAATCTGACTTTAAATCTCACGTCTGTCCCTTCTACAGCACACTATGCAACAGATTTCATTATTTCAATATTCACTCGTTTGAAATGCAGTAAAAAGCTGCACAGAAAAGTGCCTAAAGATTTCCTGTAGACGTTAAGCTGCAGTTCCTTATTATTCCACAAGATAGAGACATAGTTGGAAGAAACTCAAAACAAACCCTGTCATCCTGCATTTTGAAGTGTGAAGGCTACAGACCAACGGTTCCAAAATAGTGATAATGATTATTTTAGTGACTGAATGTAAGCAGTGTGTCAAAATCAATCTAGAAGAGAGTTTTCCTTCAACAAATTTGTAATCAGGGACGCACACAATCTACTAGAGACAATCTTTATGGTTTTGAAAGTTTGAGATAAGAGTGAACTGTACTAATAAAAGTGAAGTATGCAACATAAGTCTCAAGTTTACCTTGTATGAACTTCCTTATTAATAGACTGTAAATTATTGTTGCTCTATGATCTTGATTTAAAAACTGTTATGACTAGAAACACACAGGAGCTGTAGGACCTTTAGAGCAGCACTCTGGAGCAATTACTAGATTTATTAGTTCAAATCAGAAACTAATAAAATTCTGTAGAATACTGATGTGCTGTAAAAAAAAAAAAAGAGGCAACAACAAACAAAAGCAAAACAAACAAAAAATACAACCCAAAACTAAACTACTCTGTATAATCAAGGTAATTTCAACTATGTTTAAATAAGACCATCTAAAGTTAATAATTTAAATGAATAGAGTCAAATATAAAACAAAAAGGATTATTTAAAACCTCCACAAAATAATGATTTGTTATGAAGAACAGAAACTTTATTTAACCTATTACTGTCAGGGGACTGCAGGCAATATCAAGCACCCCAACTGCCAAAGTAAACCACTAAGAGCAGACGTAGATAGGAAGGAGAGTGAGGAAATAATATCACTGTAACTAGCCCGATAGCAAATAACTGGCGCCAGTTCTGTTCTATGTGATTAAGTTGGGCAATGAAAGCTGCCATGGCAACTTCATAAAGGGGCTCTTCCGTCCATATTGGCATTGATAACAATAGGCAACATGAAGCTACCAGACAATCAACAAGACTACACTCAAGTCTCAAGTGTGATACTGCACTCTTTAATGCAGATACAGAGCTAAATATTCAAATAGTCTTGCCTATGTGAGATAAGGAAGGCCCTTAGTAAAGCAGGAGAAATCCGCTTTAAACAAGAAAAGATGTTTTGCTTCACACATGAGAGATAGATCAGTGGTAAATCTACTGCGCCATGGAAGATGAGCAATGACAAAAGTACCGATTACAATATGACTGGTTTTACAAAATAAAATTACTGGCAAGCAGCTACTCTGAACAAAAGTTTTTGTTCACGGTGCAACCGTAACAGTGCTGAGAGTGCGAATGTGAACATACCAACTAATAGCCACGGCCTTTAACTTTCTGAATTTGTCTCCCAGTCCCATTTGTCTCCAGCCTCAACAACATCCTGTTAGTTTGCATTCATGAACAACAGCCCAACTGACAAGAAGCTGGAGGCGAAGCAACAGAACAATAAAATGAAGGGAATGCTTCAGTGATGGTAATGTAAAGCAAGTTTCCATAATAAATTTTTGAAAATTTCATACAAAGGAACCTTCTTGTGTCCATTAGGATTTTTAAACAAAAATCGTCTTCACATTCAGGCTTTAGATAATTTTGGTTTTAATATATTTGGCATCAAATTTGACAAAGGTGTGTGTCTTGGGTCCTCAGCTCACAAAATACAGCAATGTTGCAGTGTGTGTGCAAAAAAGCTACAACCAGGACCTTAGAAATAAAATGTCCCACTGAAATCCATTACAATTGCTATTTTTGATCCCTCAGGCAGAACATTATGTATTCTGTGTTATTAGGTTTTCAGTTTGGAGATTTGGCTTAATTGAAAATTGTCTTTTTTTAATGTCCCCCATCCCCCCTTATAAAAACAACTGTGGCATCATGTAAACAAACTGTCATTTTACTGGTTCAAATCCTGAAAATATATGAATCACCCTATCAGACGAATAGTGATCCTCTCCTACATGAATATTTGTGAATTATGATGTAGATTTTAAAAAATAAGTCACTGAAATAGAAAAATAATTTTGATATATAAATTTTGGGGGGAATTATTTTTTGATGTGGACATTTTTGTCTTTAAGGACCTCTGTACATCTTTAAATGGACACTTAGGCATTATGTACTACTATTACAACATCAAAAAGAGTTGTTTTTGACAGTGCAGGAGATAGAAGAAATCAAAGCAGGGAAACATTGTTCAGAATACTTAATTCTGTCTATACTGCAGCATATTTATTGTCTTTTAGTGAATAATATCTGAAATGTGAAAGCACACAATGGCCTCCTTTTATATAAGACTTTTTTTTAAACATTATAATGACCTTGCACAAACAATATGAACTGTTTCACTGTAGCCCATTATCAAGAGGGTCACTATTTTGGTGACCTTGCTTATAGTGGTGATAATATCCACAATGAGTTTCCTTCTTGTCCTCCTGTCCTTCTGGGAGCCAGTCCAAAAATACCGGAAGCCAAGTTCAGTCTCTTGTGTTGTATAAAATTAAATATATATATCTATGAAATCTACTGAATTTCCAAGTTGAGATAAGTATTTTCAGCCCTTGAGCAGGCAGAGCAGAAAAGTAACAAATAAAACATAGCATGAACTAAATGAATGAAACTTTCAGGTACAAGCCAGAACCTTCTGGATAACAGAGGTATGCTGCCACCATGAGGACAGTTGTGAAAACACCTAACTTTTCTTTCTGTTTCGCTTCATTGGAGAAGCTGGTTTCCAAGAAACAAAACTTAAAAGCAGACAAAGTGGAGTCAAGGAATAAATAAATGGAAAGAATGGTGTTTCAGGAGAGAACGTTATATAGTTGAATCAGCTCTTGATATTTAGAAGACAAGGTAAAAGATTACAAAATAATTGCACTACTTTAAAAGTAAATTTATGAGTACATATCATACAAAATGTACAAATTCTTGATAAAAAAAATCTTTATCATCATAACAGCAATTGCTGCCAAGTGACAAAGTAACTGTCCAACACAAAGTAGTCCTAAGACAGAAAATAGATGCTTACTGTCACAAATATGACCCTGAAGAAAAAACAATTCTGCAGCACACTTCTGTTTATATAGTCTCTACTGTATGTGGCCTGTGTTGTAGTCATCGACACATAAAAGACTAGTTGTTTTAAATAGTGATAAATGACATTTGAAAACTTCGTCTGTGCTTGAGATGAACATTTTCGACTTACACTATGACATGCTGATATAAGCCTTACAGATTTGATATATTATTAAGAAACATAAAGCCAAAATCTCTGGAAATACACAGATGTACAATGAAAATATAAAGAGAAGGGTATATTTGGGTATTGGAAGCTAAAGCTATGTAGAAGATGTATGTTTTACTGCATTTGTTTGTTCTTATACATACACTGACTGTTGAAAAATGTCTTAGTAGTTGATTCACTGCATAAATACCATGCTATATTTTAAGATATTTTTTAGTGTTTGAAAGCAGCTTTGACACAGTGTACAGTATCTTTGTTTCATTCCATACAAACTGATTTGATGCTGAGGAATTCAGAAATACATAACGAGAAAATCAACTGACCCGTTTTGTTCAACTTCAATTATAAGTCCAGTTAAAGAACAGTGTCTGCACACTAAAATGTGAATGTTTAATTATAACCAGAACAATACCAGCACAATTATCAGAATCTTTGGACTGCCAATTTCTCTCTATGGTTATTAGTACTACAATAGAAAAGTTTTTTTAAATAAGTCTTTTCTTCTGATAATCCCCTGGAGGGTTGAACAGGTCATATCCATTTAAAAGGGCTTGTGGTAAGAAAGAAAGAAATATGCACATATATGTCGATCTGCATATGACCATTTATAGTAACTAATAAACATTAACAGCATAATATTCCAAAATCGAAAGCCTACACTTTGAAACAAAAAAATATGTATACTGTATATATGAGAAGTTAAGCTGAAAAAATGAAACCTATAACAGATACAAACACTAAAAAAACAAAAGTGCTACAAGGCCATTTTATGTCATTAGCAGCACTGCACATGCAAAGGTCTATAGTGGTTTCCTGCTTACATTCATGTCATAGCACAACTCAGAAGTTGTCAGCTCTCACATAATGCCAAAAACAAAAGAATTATGGGATGCCACAAAGGCAGCCATCTTGGCACTGCTGGAAATTGGCATTAGCAGGTAGAAAAAAAGGTAGCAAAAAAAGTGAAAATCTCCAAGACAGCTGTTCATTACACCGAGAAAACACAAGCCCAACATGGTACTACCAAACTGCCAGCTGGCTGCAGCAAGAAATGTCTTTCTACCCCACGAGATGACTGTGTGCTCATCCGTTCCCGTCAGGAATCATCGTCAGACCTCCAGGGACCTTAGAAATGAGTGGGCACTGTGGAGAAATGTGATTTGTTCGGCAAGGACAGTTGTAAACCGACTTCTTGAAGCTGGTCTGAAGTCCCACAGAGCACGGAAGAAGCCCTTCATCAAGGAAAGGCAGAGGAAAGTCTGGTTACTCTTTGCTGGGAATCACAAGGATTGGACTGTTGATGACTGGGCTAAGGTTCTCTTCAGGGATGAATCCAATTTTCAGTTGATGCCCACTCCAGCCAACTTACCGTACTGGTTAGGAGGAAGCCTGGAGAAGCCGACAAGCCAGACTGTCTTGCCCCTACAGTAAAACATGGGGGTGGATCAGTGACAATCTGGGGTTGTTTCATTTTGGGTGGAACAGGGCAAATGCCATTGTGTGAAGGTCAAATGAACCAGGTCATGAACAGGACTACTCTTGAAAACAGTCTTCTTCCATCAGCTGACTGGATTTTTCAACAAGACAATGCCCCTTGCCACACAGCAAGATCAGTTAACTTTTTGATGCGCAGTGTGTGTCAGGATATACCTATTTTCCATTGGATTTGGGTCACTTTTGACCCATGTTGTACATCAAAGGATGAAGGCTGGATGGAGAACCAGAACATTGGAGCCATGCCTTGGCCTGCTCCATTACCAGACCTAAATCCAGTTGAAAACCTGTGGAAAATCATCAAACACAAAATGGAGAACAACAAGGCCAAAAACTAAATAAATTTGTTTAACTTTGTGCAACAGGAATGGGCTGCTATGACAGCAGAACAATGTCAAAGGCTGGTGGAGAGCATGCCAAGATGCATGGCTGCAGTTATCAGAAACAATTGTTATGCAGTCAAGTACTAACTCCTGTGTGTATCATGTGACTGAAACAGACAGAAAAGAAAACATGGAATACCTAAAAGCACTGTTTTAACAGTACAATGCCATAGCTATTGATGGAAAAACTAACCTTAACCCTATCAAGAAAACCACGAAAATGGCTAGATATTGGCTCTACAATTAAACTTGTATGAGCTGTTTTTGTGATTATCATTATACTTATCCAAACAAATGTACCTTTAGTTATACTAGGCAATAAAATTAACAAGAAATTGAAGAAAACAAGGGTGGTGTAATAATTTTTTTAACCTGTCAAAAAGTACTTTGTTTGTTAGGGCAACAATGTGTTGCCAAGGCAACAGCATTTTATGAATCGTCAAAATTTTCACACTGTGGCATCATCAAGGTGGGAAGACTGAGCTGTCCAATTTTCAGAATGATATGACAAAGTTTCAGGTGATGCGACGTGCAAATGTAATGACAATAACATCTTAATGCCAATAGGTGTTGCTATGAGCATTTCTAAATTTATAAGTGTGGCTGTGTTCAGAACCGGACTGGTGTCCATCATATGAAGTTTGGTGCAGATTGGATCATGTGGTGCGGAGATATATATGGTTGAATTTTCATGGTGAGAAATCGAATTTTGCCGCACCTCCACAGACACGCCCTTTGATGACAAGTCACCATTTTCTCTGGGAATCATCATGAAAGTGTTTGGGCTTATGTCACCAAATTTGAGGTGAATCTGATCAACTGGGTAAGAATTTTTTACATGAAAGTGTAAAAAATGTGTACTTCCTCATTCCACAAGGTGGCAATATGACTGTCAATGTATTTAACCACATGGATGTCATCAGGGCACGACTCTGATCATACATGTAAAGTTTCAGGTACATTGAAGCATGTCCAGCAGAGTTAGACACCACTTCCTGTTTCATGGCGAAGGATCAACATTTTTGGGAACTGCCATGGCCACGCCCTTTGACTTTTGCGGAGCATTTTGATAACTTTTCATCAGGAAGCAGTGTTGCATGACCTGGCCAAATTTGAGGTCTGTGGGACTTACCCCCGATGAGTTATTATTCTCAAAACATTTACACATAATTCTAGATGACTGACTTCCTGTTGGGTTTAGGACGTGATTGACTTTTTGTGTGTCCTGATGTACTACACGTGCCTACCAAATATTGTAGCTGTAGGTCGTGGCACTTGGCCAAATGACCACTTTTTCAATTTTGCAGGGGGCGCTATGGAGCCAGTCCTTATGTGCATGCCAAGTTTGATGCATTCTGGGGTATGATAAGGCTGCCATAAAGGCAATTAATTTGCCAGGAGGAAAATGTATGAAGAAAAATAATAAGAAGAAACCCTAGGGTTTCAATAGGGTCCTAGGCACCATGGTGCCTTGGATAGTCGGTGCCCTTGTACCGCCTGTCCTCAGCACCGTCGGTACTCGGACCCTAATTATGAACCCATTTAATGACTGGATATATTGTAGAAAACTTCATTAGATCTATGTATATTCCTTTATGTTTATCCCATTATAAATCAAGACATCTCCAGCATAAATTGCTATGGAAATGGTGCCAGTTGTGCATAAAATTTCACCAGAATGCAGATAATGAAGTGTTTGTCCCTCTGAATTTCCCAGGGAAGACACCCAGACCACACACTGTGTCACCCCAAATATGAAAATGAAATCTATACCCATGCACAAAATGGTACATCCACTGTTTGAAACCATACCTACTACATCTGTTGTAGGTTATTGAACAAGCAAAATAAATGAAAAAAACAACTAACATTATGTTAAAACACTCAGTCTATTAATAGACTAAATATAAGGTGAAAGGAATGAAAGGCAAGAAAAAGTAAATTTAAGGTACACAAGCTAGAAAGAAATCATGAACAGAAGTAATTGATGTGAATGAAATAAGCTTAAAAGCAAGTCTTAGCTTCTGTCGAAGTTTTAGATTGTTATGAACAGGTGCAACATTGAAGTCCTCAACAAATGGAATTCATAAATCGTGCTTAGGCATATCAGCAGCATCTAAGCAAATTATTGAAGATGTAATGCTGTTTCTGTTGTGAAAGTTACATGCTGTCACATGAGTGAGTGATGTGAAGCCGGCCGCCGCTTTCTGTCTGGTTGGTTGGTTGGCTGGCCGGCCGGTCGGCCGGTTCTCTCTGTGACTGTGTGGGCCCCACACACCCTGCACGCACACACACACACACCATATCTACATTGTACATAGTTCACTTGTCATTATTTTCATAGAATAGTTAATAAATACCTCATCATAGACCAAATTACAGTCTTGTGTTTCTTTGTGTAGAATGTGGTCAATTTAACCGAGGATTCAAGACTTTTTGATATGAGATTGATCAAAATTTTTATGAATATTAATTTTTTTATTAATATTAATTTTTTCCCTAGAGATCTAGGGTGGTGCCCCAATTATTAATAACGAGAGCTATAAATCATAACGTAGTACCGCTACAATACATCCAAATCAGAGACACATCACCCACGACTACATGTCACCGCTTAAATATGTTGTTTTTACTGAAGTCCAGAGGTTTAACAGGTGCAGCAGCTTCTGACCTCTGTGGACTGAGCTGAAATGTGTTCCAGGGCAACAAAAATCTGATTATTTTATAGTACTGATGGTTTCCTCCTGTTACTCTCTGCTCTATCTGCTTCATCTTGGAATAATCCCATGGACTTTAATATGTTGCTATGGTAAATACACATCTGCTACTTGATGGTTATGACCTGGGTGGACATTTTAAAAAGATGACTGCAAACATTCTGCTGGGTTATTCATTATTGTTGTACAAATTCATGAAAGCCATTCACAAAAAAAATATTTCTGAATGATGTTTTTTAAATCAGTTTTTGTCTAAACGTACAGCTAACATTTAGATGATGTTTTGATGCGAGAGATTCATCTAATAATTTTGGTCATTCCACCAGGTGAATATTGCGTGTAATTTAAACTAAAATCTCTGCATCGATTGATTGAAAATTAAAATCAAATTGACAGAACATAATGAAATTAGCTTGATAACTACACTGTAAACCCAAATAGCACAACTACAAAAACAACATAGACAGCATCGATAATTAAAACCACATATTTACCTAACTATAAATTTATGAGTCTTTCTACCTAGTAATGATGCTTTCATTTTATTTGGGGAAGTGTTTTGAGTAAATATTGTTCACAACCTCATGATTTATTAGTAAATCATAGACGGTCTGATAATTGATAATGAATTATTATACAGTCTAAAAATTAGTAAATAAATAAAGACGAGCAGCGTCTGACGTCACCAACATCTTTAGGTGATGTACGTTTTCTTACAACAAAGTTCAAGATGGTGGCGCTTTACCGGGCGACAAAAACTGAACTGCTCTGTGGTCGCTAGAAGACTTTTAGAGGCAGATATTTTGTTCCAGCGCTGTGAAGGAAGCATCACTTTATCTTACTTTAGTGTAGTGTTTGCTCAGTAAGGAGACAACGTATGGTTCTGTTTAGAACTGCTGGTTCTAGCAGCCTCTCAGCCGCAACTGTTCTCCAAAGTCTGGCTCTTCTAACAAGTGCTTTGGTGTGGTAATTAAAATAATTGAGCCTTTTACAGTTAGCTTAGCTGTCTGTCGGCGGGCATGGCAGCGTAGCGGTAACGTTAGCATCATTAACTGGTTTAAATCAGCAATGTGGGTGTGTAACAGTCTGACAAAAACAACTTGACTCTCATATGTTTACGTACCTCCGGCCACATATTTTTCTGGCAACAGGTAACGTTTCCAACATCCAGCACGTGGATTAGCAGCACTTTTCCGACTCTGACGGATCCTGAGTCCTCTTAAAGTCTACAGTTTAGACGGAGACATGATGAGCTAGCTAGCTACATGTGTAGCTCATGTTACAGAGGCAGACACGCAACGGACAAGGTGAGTGACAGGCTGTATGGGGCAAAGGCAGTGATTTATTTTAGTGACGGTGAAGAAACATTTCCATTTCAATCCTGCTCTGTGTTAGTCAGGGCGGAATCAGCTGCAGGTTTGTGCACGTGCGATTCATTTGCTGCCTGGACGCGGAGCGGCGTGGGCCTTCTCCATAGACTGCATAATATATAATACATTATATATTCTAGAATCTGTGGTCTCCTCTAATGTGACTGCTGCGAGCCTACTGTGAGATTGAGTGCTTTGGGACGGGGAGGGATTCACAACAGCACCCGCTGCTCGTTGAGGACAGTGACTGCAGAATGATCCGCGCTTTCATGTCAGTCTCCAGAACACCAGAAAAGTCTCTAGATTTGTCATTAGTTGCTTTAACAAAGAAATGAAATAAAAATGGCGCTAAGAGGATATGAAAAGTCCCTGATTTATCCAGAAAGTTGCCAAGTTGGCATCACTGTGTGAAAAGAATCCAATCCTTGAGTGTAATACTGGATGGTTAATTGAGCACGTGGCAGAAAACAGCGCAGGTTGTCTTTTCTGAAATGTAAGGAACATGCATCAGAGTTAAATTCTTAATGATGAGAAAGAACTGAACTTAATTTTACTGATGTGGACCTTTGTTGGGATGTTTTTCATGTAGATCACTTTGAGTTGGACACTGTAGTTCAGAGGGAAGGTAAAAATGTGGAAGTCAGGAAAATAAGAGTTGTAAGTCAAACAAGAGAAGGAAGAAGGCTTATTCCATCCCAAAACACCAAATATTCAGGAAGGTGGATGCAGCACCATCTTCAATTTTACTGTGGGTGCTGGTGGTGGAAGATCATGATAAAAAAGCTTTGTGTGCAAAATTACAGGCTTATACTCCCAATAATTTTTGAGTTATGGCATTTTCAAATTTTAATAATTTTGGCCAAAATGCCCTCCCCCAAATCCTCGCCTGGAATTTTTAGGTTTTAAAATGCTTATATCTCTGCTTCTGGGTATCACAGAGACTTGAAATTTTTTTCTCCAAGCTCTCTACATGTTGGTGATGTCCTAGAAACAACACACACACTCAGGAGAAGTCTCTACAGAGCAGGGGGGCTTGCCCAAAATGTATAAATTATTTGTAAAAACCACTCGCGAGTAGGGTTAAGGGTGTTAAAAATACTAGAAATCTTACAGATTAATGTCTTAGCACCATTTAGTATTGCTCTAGACCAGACTGGCTTATAACTTATACAGGAGGAGCACTCTAGGCACATTATTTAGAGAGATATGGACTGCTGAACATTGCCCACCATGAAAAGTGCCTAATTTTCAAGGACCCTGAAGTCAATCAATACTGGAGCCGCCCCCCCCCCCCAATAAAACAAAACTGCACTTTTCAGAGTGGCCTTTTATTGTGGGCAGTCTAAGGCACACCTGTGCACTAATCATGGTGTCTAATCAGCATCTTGATATGGCACACCTGTGAAGTGGGATGGATTATCTCGGCAAAGGAGAAGTGCTCACTATTACAGATTTAGACAGATTTGTGGACAGTATTTGAGAGAAATGGTGATATTGTGTATGTGGAAAAAGTTTTAGATCTTTGAGTTCATCTCATAAAAAATGGGAGCAAAAACAAAAGTGTTGCGTTTGTATTTTTGTTGAGTGTACATAAACAAAATGCTTTATTGAACAGGGATAAGTGGATTTTACATCAAACATTTGTATTTGATATTTACATAAATACCTGTCACAAAATGAAGCACTTCAATAATTATTTTTAATATATTTCCACCCAATGCACTATTTACACGACCAAAGAATCATTTTGTTAAAATTACAGGACACGTTCACCACAAGTCACCACTTCTAACTCCTCAATGCATAGCCCATATCCTACTAGACACAACTTCAAGGTTATATAAGCAAACCCTTTCCCTCTGAACCACTGCAAAACAAGGAAATGGACTTCCTAACTCTGCCATTTGATATGGTCGATATTCACAGTATTGAGTATCTCATTGTTCTTCAGGATGCTTTTATTTACATTAGATCCTTATGTTTAAATGTCAAGATAGTGCATTAATCAAATAAGTTCCAGTACGGTCAGTCTGCTTCTTTTTATACATCAAACAGCTGGATAGAGCAGACATTTTGATTTCATCTGTAGCTGTATTTATTTTGCTTTTATGTGTGTGTGATATTTTTATGTATAGAAAAAAGACATTCATCAATCAGTCAACCTGACCATCATCATCCGTACGTCATAAGTAGTTGGAATGGCTTTCTAAATTCTGTTTGAATGTACACTACAGACGTTCTGTGAGCCTACACGATGAGCTTTGCTGTAGTTTCTTGGCATATACTACACTGTACAGGATGCTTTGCCAATTATGAACCACTGAATAGTCAGCTTTGTGCACTGATGGCACAAATGTCTGTACGTTTTGCATGCATCACTGCAATACTTTATTTTTGGATTATTCAAGTCTTAGACTTGTGCAGAGCAAAATTAAAGGACGAGACTCACAACCTTTATGTGCAGTATGTTATGCTTTGGGCAAATACCAGAATTTGGATAGGATTTATTGTGTTGCCATCGAGGCTTTAGCATGTGGTAGCGGTGGCAAGGTTTCAAACACACACCATTCTTTCAGTAACCAAGAAAAAGAACTTAAAAGTTTGGGTTAATGCAAATGATGGATGTCACAGTATTAGTGTTTTCACAGAAGACTGTGAAAACATTCCTACTGCCACAGTAGGAAAAAGCTCATTAATGAAGGGTGATGATGTGTTTTCGTCTGCTTTTGTTTGAGGATCCTTGCTTTGTGCCAAATGGTTTACTGTCAATGCTTACAGGGATGCTTACTATTAATAATGTTATTAGTGACACTTGTGTTTTTCCAGCTATGAAATGTTCTGAATTTTATGTGAAAATTCTGTGTTTTTGGTTCGGTTATACATCGACATGTTATCGATTTTTCGGTCCATGTGAACTACTGGCTGGTTTTGCTTCAGAATAGTAATAATAGTAATCACTTAAATTCAATTCATTTATATTTCTGAAGTGCCAATTCAAAATATATGTTATCAAGTGAATTATAGAGAGAAACCCAGCAAATCCAAGATTCCATTGGATTTCCTTAGAGCACCACTTGGCAACAGAGCAAGTCAGAAATAAACAATACAACCTAGTTCAGAAAACTGCTTCTCTGCTTTGCTCTCTGGTTATTTATGACAAAAAATGTATCAAACTTAATTTGTATCTGTAAAACCATTTGAAATAAAAAAAAATGGTTCTAAACCTGATATTTAGGTGCCATGCATTGTGTTTTAAAGGTTACATAAACTCCCATTATCAGCTCAGAGTGGTTTTGTAACATCCAGGTCTAATTCTAAAGATAATATGGAATTTCACACTTACCCACACATTTTATTTTTATAAGAAATCAAATATGACTCAAATTGCAATACCAATAACAACCAGAATATCGATAACTGTTGTTAAAAGAACTGTGTATTTTTTTCTTTTTTGTGCTTACGATGCTGCGGTCTGTTGTCCGTTATTGAAACTAAAGGCATTTACCGACACTCCCTAACAATTTGCTGAGAGTCATCAATTATGCAGGGTAGCCGCACGCACTGGGAAGGAAGATAGCAGCAACAATATGGCGACAGCCGCAGTTACTCCCGACTCTTTTCTACATCTGCAGTTCAGTGACAGCTGTCTGGATTTCTGTTAATGCGAGAAAAAGTAAGTAGACGATCTATTTCCTGCCTTGTCTTGATATTTGTTGGTCGTGGGATGGATCTCGGTGCTACTTTGTCGACTGACTGCATCCCAGTGCCGCAGAGCGGTCCCTCTCTCTCAGCATCTTTCCCCCCTCAGCGTCTGTGGAGGGCTCAATGCCAGTACATGGACAAACATGCATGCGAGGGTAGAAGTAGGAAAGATGTGGATTTTTTTTTTTTTAAATTACGAATTTAGGGGGAAAGACGGTGTGGCGATGCGCTGCGGAAGGAAGGAAGGAAGGTGGGAAGGAAACAGGGAGACAGCGGGTTATTTGGGGAGTTGGCCTGCCGCTGGATGGATGGCATTTCACTGTCAGAATGTGGAGACATGTACGCATCTGGGATGTAGCAGAAGTGAGATCACGTCAAACTTCTCTGAGTGGCGATGATAACCGGCCGGTGTCTCCAGAGTGCGTGAATGATGCGTGCAATTAAAAAAAAAAAAATCATGCCAGGCAGAGTTTTTTTTTTCTTGTGCCGTTATTTTCTAACTATGATTAGTTTTACCTCCCCCCCACCCCCTCCCTCCTTGCCTCCCTCCCTCCCTCCCTCCCTCCCTCCCACCCACCTTCTTCCTCCTCCTCCCTTTTTGCAATCTCTTTGGAGACTGTATTGCGTGAGGAGGAAGGTGCGTCTTTAGTTTGGCAGTCCTCAAAAGGGACCGCGGCACCCCGCTTTTCTCTTCATGCAGTTCCCCCCCTCCCCCCTTCATAGGAAATAAATAAATAAAAAAATGAGACCAAGGACTCTGGATCTCTGTCGTCTGGGCTTTTAAAAAAATCCATACGGGTGTGGTATAGAAGCATCAAGGCCATTTCTCCTTCTTGCTGCAACATAATTTCACTTTCTTTGCGTAATCGGGCTGTGCTGACTCCGTATGTGTGTTGCTTTAAGTTCAGGCCGGGGATGAGTTGTCTGGAGGACTTGTGCATTCAACTGACCTACTAGGAGTTAGTTAGAGCCTATAGCAGCAATAAACCACACTGCAGTATTTTAGGCTTCGGCCCTATAGAACAACGGCGCGCCTCTGTGCGAAACACTGGACTTTACTGGGGTAACAAATCAGACTCAAGGCACAGAATGGCACTCATATGATGAACATAGAAAGCAAGTTTTGTTTGAAATAGGAGTAGGTATTATTTATGTGTCCAGCGGCCTGCTCTGCATAATTTCTGCCCTTCCTTCCTCATTCCTTGTCTGCCCTTTGAGGAAAATTGATCAAAATTTCCAGTCAGAGCGTCATAACTTTACCAGAAACGGGCTTAGCTCAGGCGTCAAGAATAATGCATCCCTACAGGATGTACGAGTTATTTGAGGCCCCCTCCCTCCTTTTAATATTTGGCAGACAGTTTATTCTCTCAGTGATGCCGGATTTTGCTCACCTGCTCTCACTGATGCTGTAGATTTGAACGGAGGAGGCATATTTAGTGACAGACAGCATTGAGGCGTCTCTGCAGGAAATGAAGGATGAAGTTCGACCCATGTGACTCTGATGCAAGTGCCCTAAAGCTACACTTCGTCCTCGGGGTGTCCAGTCAGATGTCAAGTCATCATCAGAGCAGAATAAAGGATCTTTTTTCATTTGGTTCTCCAGGAGTGCGGCCGCGGTGCGTTTGGATGAGTCTCCTCCGCGCAGAGGACGCAGCGTCACAGCAGTTTGTTTCACGCTGCTGAACGGGACAGTGAGGAGCTTTCCTTTTCTTTTCGAGGCGTCTGAAGCTGCAGGAGTGCTTAGTTGTTGTTGTTTATTTACGCCGTTTATCATTTTTTGTCTCACTTTTACGGATTTAACTGAACCGAGGCCAGTTTTTCTTCTGTCGAGCTGCGCGCTTTTCGTGCCGTCTGTGTTGCGCTAAATGGAATTCAGTGCAATTGCTTTAAGAGCGACCCGAGCTGTCGTTTTAACTCATTATGTATAAGTCAGATTGTTGCATTTTGTGCAGTATTTCTCGTGTGATCCGGTGAGTTATCGAAACCATAAAGCAACATCTGCAAAAAAAAAAAAAAAAAAAAAAACCTGTCTGGCAGTTCTCCCTGCTGGCCTTTTACAGTTTTACTGCCAGTTTTTGGAGTCCTCTCAGCGTTATGTGTGAAGTGTTCATGCACAGCTGGTCATGCCATTGCATCCTGGTTTGAATCACCTTGACGGATCAATTGGTGTAGTGTTGGTGGAAGGAGACTTGGAGGTTGTGCCGAGGCTGGGTTACTTGAAACGGACTTCATCTCCGTCCTTTTTTCTCGAATATATCAGGCTGTTGGATCCCTCTCTGACTGTGGATTTCCTCTGACTTCTTTCTGATTTATGTCCAGGTCTGTACCCTCGAATTTGTTTGCTTGAATGTTGCGCACAGTGTCTAATGTTTAAGTGTATCAAGCAAAATGACTGCAAACCACTGGGGGATGAAATTCATCCATTGGGGGAGAACACAGCTGATAATATTGCCATAACCTCACTGTTTAAACAATAAGCCAGAGCCCCAGAGGTTAAATAATCTCCACCAACTCCAGCAACAATTTACAGACTGTCCTGTGACATGGTTTAGGAGTTTAAGGTGTGATTTGCAAATCAGAAATGACTAAATTGTCTTGTGTAGAGTCATTGTTGTGGTCAGTGTTGTAGGATGTGAGTCACCAGGACAGGCTGCAGTTGTAGTTTAGTGCAGCAAGATGCAAGCTGCTGGGTTTGCACAAAGAAAAACAAAAACAGCAGTTTTTTTTAATGTAATCAAAGTGAATACGTGTTGAAATCAGCTGAGAATGCTGTTTTTTTTTTTTTGACAAATGACCTTTTAACATATAAAGTAACATCGTGCAATACAGTCCTCCCTTTCCCACAGATGCCATTCACAACACTTCATCAGCTTCTTCTTATTCGTCAGTGGATTCTATTGTAGTAGTTCTTCTGGTTGTCATTTAGACTGAGGTTTTCCTCTAGAGGAGAAATACCTGGGCCTGTTTGGCTTCCTCGGTAAACAAGAGGTTTGTTTTGAACCTGCGTGCAGCAAGTCCTTGCTGTTTCTGAACTCCACCATAGCTCATTGTTTTCATATCAAAACAATTAGCTGAAAGCTGCAAAGCGCTGCAGACCTGGATGTCTGTTCCAGTGAGATCAGCAGCGACACATTCACATTACAGAGTGCCATTTTTAAAAAAAAATAAAAGAATCATGGAGCTAAAAGGAAACTCATACACAACGGAAGCATCCTTTGAAAGGAATAGTGCAAAATTTCAGGTGAGATATTCAGCAGAAAGAGGCCGTCTGACATATGAGCCCTTGTTGTTGTCATCTGTGAGCATAAACACGAGAAGAGAAAACCTGACACGTCTCCTTGCTGTGTGAAGTCGGGGTCACGAGGTGAGAGCAAAATGGGAATTTAATGCAGTCTATGTGCAGACTACCTGAGTTTAGCTTTTGGGCATACAGGATCAGTGCTTTAGTCATTAGGGTTGATGGAGAGAGCAGAAATACTGCCTACTGGCCCATGTTCCAAATGTTTGCACTTTTTCAGCTTTATTTTGCTTTGTTTGCTTTCTCTTGCAGAACGACTGAATTCCATCTGTGAGGCTTTGAGCAACACTAAACCTGAAAATGAGGGGTGCAAACCAACTGTTCTAAAATATAAATATGTCATTGTAATCATGACATTTTGTTGCCCACTCAGTGTTGTTGATAAAACAAAATGACAGCTTTTAAGAGATTAAATTATTGGTCATTCTCTCTTTTTTTATTTCTCTTCGCTGGGTATCTTTTGCTCACTCTTTCTCACATAATGACTCTGTATCCTTTTCTTTATCTCAGAGCTGGATGTCTGGGATGGAAAACAAATAAAGAGGAAATAGCTGCAGGATGAAAACATGGCCGCACCCCTTCTTGCACCCCCAGGACCTGACAGCTTCAAGAAGTTCACCCCGGAGTCTCTCGCTAATATCGAGAAGCGCATCAACGAAGAGAAGAACAAGAAGCCGCCGAAGCCCAGATCGGACAGTAGTCACCGCGACACATCTGACGACAATGAACCCAAGCCCAACAGTGACCTGGAGGCTGGGAAGAGCCTGCCCTTCATCTACGGCGATATTCCTGATGGAATGGCGGCCACACCGCTGGAGGATCTGGACCCATTCTATTTGAACAAGAAAGTGAGTTTTTATATATGCTGAAGGCACCGAAAAGACTGCATTTGCTTATTGTATAGAAACCTAAAACATTCAATGTTCCTTTAATTCTTTTCATATAATGTAGCCGCTGTGCTCAACTGTCAGATGGGCTAAATCTTTACCCTTTCCTCAGGTCAGACTGTAACACTGTGGGTGTAGAGTTTAAAATGAAAGTATTGTAATATTTACATCATGTGCATTTGTCCTCCCAATGAAAACATAAGAGGTGAATAGATGGAACAGTTACTCAGACAGGGGTAGACCCTTTTTCTTTTCTTTTCCTCTGAAAATATTAATTATTACCCTATATAGCCATTGATTCTATTGTACAAAATGTACTAGCATTCATAATTATTCCAACATGTGTTGCATTGTCACCTGGTGCCTGAATTTTGTTTTCTTTTACATAATTGATGACACTAAAAATGAATGCAGAAAAGGCACAGTTTGGTGCATAATTCACAAGAATTCAGGAAATGAAGTATGTGACGCTCAAAATGTAATTAATCGGCCCCCCCTAACATTCAGAGGAAACCTACACCAATGACTAGTCCTGTCAGTGAAGCTCGCAGTACAGAATTTCTCTGTCATAACGGATTCAAATCTCGCATCACTTCAAGCAAAATGGAAGCTGCTCTGTTAGATACAGATGTAGGGATGCCATAATAGCGAAGATGACCTTGAGGCATTTAGCAGCTTTTTAGTATTTCTTTAGTCACGGGTACCGGGGCTCTGCCTCTGCATGAGGCTGCACACTGAGATTATAAAAGGCCTGTGAGTTGGTTAGCACACCTGTACAGTCAAAGCACAGCTGAGGAGGAAGGACACAGCTCTGCTCCTGCAACACTGCAGGGCTGCTGTAAAATGCAGTGGTTGATATCATATAGGTTTCTGCAGTGTTGATTAATTGTATGTGTTAATGCCTGGTGAAGATGATGTAACAGCTGGAGGGGATGAGGAATTTGCCTTTATGCATATATGCAATCAGTGCTATCGCTGATGACAAAACAGCCTTGTGCTCTGTCGAGATGGGAGGAGAGGATGAATTGATAGTGAAGTAAACACATTTTTGTTTATCAGAGTAATAACTTTTGCTATAATTGACTGTTTGTGGGCAATTTGTAGCAGCACTGGGATTTTGAGGGATTATTTTTCTCCACTTTTGCTTATGCTTTGCAGCTATACTTTTTTTTAAACGTGAAGATAATTTAAATCTTATATTTTTTTCAGTTTGGTAATTCTGGACACTTTGAGGAGATTTGAAACAGATAAGCATATCCAAAAATCTGCACTGAAGGTCATATAAATTTTACTTTGATACTGCTGTTATTTGGGATTGTGACTCAGAGGACACAAACTCCAATCATCTATTTCTATATCTCCAAATTCTGTATTTTTTTTTATTATTTAGAGGAAAAGGCTTAGCTCTGCCCTTCATGTAGTTCTGCACAAACTAAGAGCAAAGGTAGAAGATGGCAGGAGAGGATAGGAAGTGGTGAGAAAAGGCCAGAAACCTGCTTTAGTACCTTCAACTGAGTATAGGTGTGGAGTCTCCTGTGTGGTGGCAGTGATAATGTGTAAGAGAATCTGTGGCCTTTATAGGAGCAAGAAGCCCAGTCAGCAAGACTGGCAATCTCAGCGAGCAGCACTCCCTCGTTGGACGGATGGAACCATCAAGTGTATGTGCCTTTTGTGATCCATTGATCCAGAGCCCCAGTTCAGTGGTGGCCCCAGGAACAGTTAAATTCTTGTCTTATAATGCTTCCCAACTTTGCTTATTTCCCATTGCATTCTTCTTCTCTCGCTTGTGACATTTACCTTTGGTGACTAAGGGAAATTGCTAGAATAATGGCTACAGCTGTGAGATGGTGTGTGCACATGGAAAATCTTCACACCATGAGAAAATTATGCCAAGATAATGTTTTTAGATGATTAATGCATAGTCGATAATATGTGAAATATGATGTTATAATGTTTGGAGCAGCAACTAGAATTCTCTCAATTTAAGTATTTTGTAGCTGAACACTTTTTAGCTTAAACAAAATCTCCATTTCTGTGGAGTCCACAGGATACGTGGTGTTTTTAGGACATTGGTGGTTGTTAAACATGTGGTGCAAACCCCCCACCCCCCCAAAAATTTGTGAAAATAGGGATTAGCATAACAGACTGGCTCTATGTACAGAAATATAGATGAAAGGTCATCCAGAGGTATCAAGTAAAAACAAAACCACTAAATTTTCCACCACTCAAGTACAAATGTTGTCTTTTTGCATGACGCTGCAGAACAATATCAGCCAACATTCACAAAACATGAAATCCATATTTTCTGCTCTGTGTGCCTCTCGTTCTATGATGACACTGAAGATACAGTATGCTGCTTGTTTTCTTAAACTCTTTGGCCTTTTTAAATACTTTCAGATATATATTATCTCCATGAACCGTAGCTCTTAAAAGCATGTGTTGGATTATTACTTAACTGATGTTTACAGTCTTCTCTCTACTCATCGACTCATTCCTAAAATAATTCAAGTGGAATATTCAGACGAAGAATAACACTAAATCTATTTCAAACATTGAAACAGACTTTCTGTAGATTGTTTTTAAAATATTAATTTAATCATGAAGGCAGTCCAATATGCATTTGTAGGCTCTGGCAGGCCATAAGCTTGACAAATAAAAGTGAATGGGACCGTTTTGTTTTTTCAAATTATCATCGACTTAAGTTGTGAAATATGATATCATCTATATTTTGGGTATGCCAGGGTTATACAAGAGATGTCCCATCATATAGGCATCATCATTGGTGTCAGCCAATAAAAGATTTAAAATTAAATATCCGCTTCAACTTAAAATTAACAGATTACTGTATGTTAGGCTGAAAGTTTCCAGTTTTACCTAGAAATGTTACCTAAAAATGAATCTGGCTTGTTTTATATGTACATTAAAAAGCATTGTACTGTACATGTGCACCTACAGTTCACATCAGGATAAGAGTCGGCATCATAATAGTTTATTTCCACTACAGGAGAGACATAATGTTCTCTGCAGTTAAGTGGAAAAAATAACGTGCATGCAACGGCATTGGAGATCAGCCATGGTGAATCTGAAGCTATCGGCATATTGGATATCAGCAAAAATCCAATGCTGTGCATCAGTGGGTTATACTCCAAAAAGAGAGAATTCATCCACAAAATATTATTTACAGGTAGTTTTTAATCAGAATCAAATGACAGTGGTCACAATCTTTAGTAAATACTCCATCAGCTGTAGCAAAAGCCAACATAGTAACTTTTTGATGATTGCTGCAGATACACTGTGGTTAGGGTCAGATCCATCAGCTGTGTCAAAGTATGACAGCTACAGTCCTTTGTTTTTTCTCAGCTCCACTGGTGAAACAGTGACACTTCTGCCTGGCTAATGAGCACATTGTTAAGGAATTACAAAGAGAAACTCGAGTTATTTTGCTTTCAGACTGCCAGCTGCATATCTTATCTAACTATTAGGTCCGGGTTTGTAGTATTTCTGCATGTATGAGTACGGGTTCTGACTTCTCTTCATTCTGCTCAGTCTAGATCGGCTAACTTCATCACACCTATCCATGTGATCAGCAACCGCACACCATCTTTCTGTGATTCATCTATCAATGCTTTTCCTATTTCACTAATGTATTTGTCCTTTTTTCACACCTGAGGAAGTACCTTTAAGTGCATTCATAGTTAGCTTCCGATCCTCCTCCTCTGTCTGTGCCCTCACCTTTCCAGGCTGCTCGTCTCCTCTACTCGACCGACAGTCATCCAATCGCTCACCATTGCACTATATGTCAATGAGTGTGTCTAAGTGTGTGTGTGTGTATGTGTGTTACCGTCAGCTGCAGGAAACCTGATCACAGCACTCATGCATAAAAGAGAGGAAGAGGGGGCAGTGGTGAGGAAGAGAAATGCAGCGTTGCAGTTCTTGTTTTCCCCTGTGATGGGGAGAGGACTGCCTGGGCTTTTCAAATGTCTGATGTGATTAGGCAATGTTAAAGCTGCTGTAGTCATACAGGAAAGGCAGGATGGGATGGATGGAGGGCGTACGAGTGTTTAAGCTGTGCACATTTCTGTTTGTGTGCAGAGAGGAGATTTCAGTCTACATGGAAATACAGTTATTGTGTTTCCACTCAAACTGGCTGCTGTGTGAACGAAAGGAAGTTTCGTCAATGCAAAAGCTCCATTCTCTTCCTGAATGTGACATTTTAGCGTCTGTCGTGCAACAGCAGCAGACCAGTCATTTCTGTACAGGCTTCTGCAGGGCAGCAGTGAGTGCACAAGGGAAGCTCACACCTAAAGCAGCTTCTGAAACTCAACATGTAGCATTGTATACACCATTACATTGTGTCCCTATCCCCCCCATCTCTGTCTCTGTGCGTGTCTCTGTCCATTACTCTCCTTTTTTCCCCTCTCCCTTCCACTGCCTCCTCGCCAGCGTTCTTTCTTTCAGGGTGTAGTAAATTAGAGCGAGGGCCAGGCTTTAGTGCTCTGTCTGAGTCCTCAGTCTCTGATGACACAGCATCCTCCTGTGCTGGGCTGAGTGAGGCAGGGATGGGGTGGGGGGGGTTGAGCGTGCTGTCACTGTTAGCCAGGTTGGTATAAAGAAGGAGGGTGGGGTAAAAGAGTGGAAAGTGTTTTTTACTTTCTTTCACAGCACAGCATACAGGTAAAGAAGCAGGATGACGCATTTTATCGAGACGGTATCATTTGCTGGTAAATTAGTTTGGAGTCATACATATAGAAGTGTGATTTTACTGCTTCTCACTCTTATGAGCTGAAGCAAAATAAATGTATTATATAGATGTAAAGCTTCTCAGGAGATCTGTGCTGTGTTGAACAAAGCATCAAACTGGAACAATGTTGAAGATATTTTGGTCAATTTAATCATGATGCACTTCTCTATAAAGGGCTCTCATTACAGAATAGGCTAAAATTTGGGTTTGTTCTGCAGAGACCTTTGAGTACAGATATGCTATAAAAAACAGAAACATATGTGCCAGTTGTACAAAACCCTAGAATATCAGATTTACAATTATAGTAAAACGACACACGACAAGTAAATCCACAAAACAGAAGGTGAAACAGCAAATGTTTGGCCTTTTTTCTTGGATAAATCCTCTTTTCAGAGTATAATTTCATTGCTATTTTCTAACACATCACCTAAACTTACAGTCAGTTTAGTGATTTCTGTCGGTCTGGGGTCCTGGGATGACTAAGAGAAATGCAACGCCCCTATTTGTTTTTTACTCTCTGTTATTTCCCTGCTTGCATCTCCCTGAGCTCGCTCCCTCTTTCTCCATCCTCCCCTCCTCATCTCTCTCTGTTTCTCTCTCTGCTGCATGCCTACCCAGTCCTCCTCCCTCCATCTACCCATACATTTCAGGTTTGGCTCTCTCCTCTCTGCAGCTCTTTGGCTTTCTGTTCTGCATCAATCCCCCTCCATCCCCTCATCTCTCTCTCGCTCTCTCTCTCTCTCTCTCTCTCTCCAGCTCTCTTTTGCTGCTGTCCCATACCCCTGCAAGCCCCTCTCCACATCCCTGCTCCACTATTCCTCCCCCCTCGCCCAAACACACAGACACAAACACACATACACTGTCCTCGCAGCTGCATTCTGCCTCCTGATTCTTGCATATGTGCCTTTTTCGTTAATGTTCTTTGGAGAAATCGGAACATTTCTACAGCTTTCCTGCAAATCTGGCTTTGCACAGTGAAACCTGATCTGCTGACCTGTCTATTTATACATACGTGTGTGATATATAAATATGGAGGTAGATCGGTGTTATGGTGATGAGCATGTAGTACTCTTGTGTGATTTCAGGGTGTACATGCAGTGTTTTGTTTGGTGCCGCAGCTATATATTTAAAGAGAGCTTTCTAGAAACATGTTTGTGTTCTTTGAAGTGGGATTTACAGGATACAGCATCTATGTGGTGCTATGTTTATCCACGTGAATCGATGCAGGTCATCCTCAGTTTACCAAACACACTAGTGCACCACATGGTTGATATTTTGATCCCACCGGAGCGCTTTGTAAGAGGCAAAACCTTCATTTCAACGACAATTCTCTCCAGTGCAGTGTGTGTAAGCCTGCTTTACAGAGAAATTAATTAAACTGGGTGAAGTTAATGACCGATCTGTCAATTAATCACCTTGAAGAATTTCAACAATCAAGAATGTAACAACCAGTGGTGTGGTGTTTACATCTGGATGTTGGATTTATGAGAAATGCTAAATGTCTGAACTCAGCCAAACTCCAATAAGTGCTTATTGTCTGCACCACTCGATTTTCCAGTTGTTTTGCATCGTCCTTTTGTGTAATTTCTTTTCTGACTGAGTAGTTTTGCTCATAGTTATAATTTGGCAGATAGAAGTCAGATGAAAGCATGTTGTTTTGTTTTTCCACTTGCTGTGGGCAGTATAGGTCTTTGTTTTGTGCCCTCCACGTTTAGACTCATTTCCGTGATTCCAGTAAAATCTGTGAGTTGTCTTTTCCATTTAGTTAAAACAAGAGTTTATTTGTGATTTGCTTTATGATGTGAATTGTGTAGTAAAAAAAGCCTCTTGACAGCGAAGCTTTCATTGATAGGAATTATTCATTTTGTATTTCTAAGGTTCAGTCATTCAACGATTATCGATTAATGTGGCAGATGATCAATTAAGGAAATTGCCTGACATTTGCATCCCTTGTTGTAATCGAGCCAAGTTGCTAAGTTTGCGTCAACAGCAGAATTTTCTGTCTCTAATTCAGCGCAATTCATTGAGTAATTGAAGCCTCTTTGCAAATGGGTTGTGAGTCTTTATAAAAAATGTCTGAATTTCAATCTGTAGTGGACGACGACCTGCACTGAATAAAAAAGGTCAAAGCACAAGTGTTCTCTCCACTACAGTGTCGACGGGTTCAAAATTCTCTAAAAGTGCAGAGTACTTATCCAAGGCAGGACACTTCACATTGACTAACCTATGGAGCATCGTTATGCATGCTGTGCATATGTAAACCACTAACGAGATATTACTCATTTTACAACCTCTCCTTCCATCTGCATACCGCGTTTGCCCTGTCAGCAAAACACTTCATTTGACCTCTGAGGGAGATTTACCCTTTGGACATGACTGTAGATCCTGTGTTTTCCTGCTTTTATTGTGCCCATTAAGTAGTTTTTCCCCCCCCATGTGACAGGAAAAATGGTGAGAGGATATTTTAGGATGTGCAGATGCTCAATAGGCAAAAAGTACCAGCAAAGAAGAAGGGAGGGAGTGAGAGGAGTCTTCTGATGCAGAGAATACATTTTGTCTTTCCCCAGACTGTAGACGCTATTTTTAATTTAATTAGATTTCAGGACACCACTGGTCTCAGGACACTTTGGGTCGCCTCCCCGTTTCTTTCTAGTGTTTTCCTGTGGTGTGAACCACCAACTAGTGGTGTGTGTGTGTATTTACCCTGGTGCTGGTGTCAAATGGATACGAAAAACCAAATGTATCAATTATAAGTGCATCCTCTACACCAGCAGGTTAATATTTGTGAGTTTAGTGATTATTATTATTGTTTTTTTGGAACTGGTATTTTTTTATCCAGTAGACAAAAAAAAAATATGTTAAGTTCAACAAGATTCAAAAGCTGTTCAGCATTTACATTTGATCACAAAAGATGCATTTTAAACTGTTAAATTCACAGAGAATAGTGAAATAATTTGTTCTAGGTGTAAGTGGTTGCCATCATTCAGTGGTGGTTTAACAGACCACCATGTGTTTTCTGTAAATACGGGCAGCTGACATTGCCAGTGGTCTCATAAATACACAGGAGAGGTTGTGGTTATCAAGAAAAAGCAGCTTAGCAGCAAATGCATTCATAACTTACACACAGATCTTATCCAAGCCGCACATTTGTAAATCATTAGTGAACCAAATGTAACCTGCAGTGCCTGCATGTGTAAGAAGAAACTGGGAGCACTGGGAGCACGGCAGTAAATGTGAAGCTTCTCAGTTGTCCATTTGTTTGTAAATGGTGCTCATACTTTTCACTCTGCCCCCACATTTTGGTTTTTGTTCAGAATCGGGTACAAGCATCCACGAGCCACGCACAGGTATGGACAAACAAACACACACTACTGCCTCAGCCGACTCCCCAGCCCCACTTGGCCCAGTGGTGTTTATGGGTGGGGAGTGGCTGTTGAGAGCCTAGAGTCAGCAGTACTGCCCCTGATCGATGACAGCATTTGCGGTTCCCTTCCAGTAAGAGCTTTAAACTTGGGAAGAAGAGAGTCATTTGGCCACAGAGAGGGGAGAGCTTCCCATGCGCCTGTCTGCTGCCTCTGAGACATCTCGCAGCTTTTGTCCAGGCGAAAAAGCTCGCCAGTACCGAGGCTCAGTGTCTGATGCAATCAGGATGGAGGTGTTCTCCTGGTTCTTAGGTGACTGGACACAGAGGAAGTGATGTCAGTGAAGTACAAGGCAGACTCACGCCCTTGTTGCTGCTGACTGTGTACGCTTTTCTAAACATTTATTCTTTCACTGTATTGTTTTCATCCTGAATTGTTTATCCCTGGGTATATATTCCAAAATAGGTGAAGGGACAACATCAAATTCAAATGCATTATCTGTATTGTGACAATCAGCCCCTTAGAGAGGAAACTAATGTAATAGGTGCCCCATGACTCATTACCTAAAATAAGAGGCACAGACGTCTTTAGATGCACTTAATTCTACAGTTTGTCTAACTGTCTCTCTGTCTCTCTCTTTCTCTCTCCACAGACATTTATAGTCCTAAACAAAGGAAAAACACTCTTCCGCTTCAGTGCCACGCCCTCCTTGTACATCTTAAGCCCTTTTAATCTACTTAGGCGAATAGCTATTAAGATTTTGATACATTCATATCCTTTCAAGTGGTTCACTTTTATACTTTCCAGTGAATGAAAACAGATGCAGTTTTTCAGTTTCAGTTTCTCTGCAGTGTTTTAAGTAGCCAGTAAAGTGAAGCTAGCCTACTGTAAGCACTGAGTCTGTTCAAGTTTATCTGCAATTTCATAATTTTATTTCAGTTATTGGTGTGTTAAGATGATGTTTAGTTGTCTGTGGAGTTTTTCCTTAACTCATGTGTTCTCACGTTATTCAGCATGATCATCATGTGTACCATTTTGACCAACTGTATATTCATGACATTTAGTGATCCTCCAGAGTGGTCCAAACAAGTAGAGTAAGTACACATCCATACTTCTTCTCAGCAATCCTCGTTTAATGCACCATAACTGTTATTTACTCCTTTCTCTTTTTTTTTTCAAGGTATACCTTCACGGGTATCTATACATTTGAGTCACTCACAAAAATTGTTGCCCGAGGTTTTTGTATCGATGGGTTCACGTTTCTCAGAGACCCATGGAACTGGCTGGACTTCATGGTCATCTCAATGGCGTAAGTATATAAAGTCACTGTTATTATTTGTAACAAAGGAATTATATATGTTAATATTTGCATCACTTACATGAAACAAATGTGATTAAATGTAAAAAATGAAATGCTTCATGGTTATTTTGTGACTTTCATGATCAATAAACGTAATATTTTAGCATATTGATAGATGGAAGTTGTGAGAAGTGATTCTCTCACAAGTCACAGTAGATAAAAGATAACAGCAGGTAAATCAAAAATGGCAACAGAACTCTTTCACAGCCGACATATTTGTTATTTAAGCATATACGCAACTTATCCCGTTAGTAATATCTACATCACAGGAGCTAGTACCAAGGCCATGGTGTTCTGGTGCTTGTTAGCTCATCATTATCAAATAGTAGCTGTGAAAAAAGTCTGAGTTAATTTTGGTGCAAAATATTACAAAAAATACAAATTTCCTTCAGGCAAAATGGCACCAGATAATAACCATCTTACACATTCTGTTAAGCTGTGTGTGTCACAATACACATTTATGACACTTTTATTTTTGTTTTAGTTCCAACTTCCAACAGCAAACTGGCGTTGTGCAGTTTTCAGTAGTAGTTTGTAGCATTAACATTACTGTGGTTATTTTATATTGCATTAGACAGCAACCCCAATCTTAATACTACAATGCAATTTTGGAGGAATAAGACAGAATCTGTATAATCAAAATCTCTTGTTGAGGGCCATCATGAGACAACCTTCAGAAACATCACATTTTTTTTGCTTCATACAACTTAATGAGCTCAGTCTAGGAATTAAAGCTAAACCCCAAAAAATTTGTGTCAAACAACACATAAAGCTGTTACTGTAACCTCAACTTTATGTATATAGAGCCTTTCATACAAACATGCAGCCGAAACTGCTTAACGAAAGATTAAAACAACACCAAACATGGCATGATGCTTATCCAAATACATTTTAGTGCCAGTATTTTGTTTCCTCTTTGGATATAGATTATGGATTTGTTTACCTTCTGCTATTTGCAGGCTTGTAAAGACTAGACTGAGTCGTGCGTATGTGATTGACAGGCAGTAGGCATTGTTTCTTGCACAGAGCAATACTCACTTTTGTAAAGAATTTGACATTTTTGAGTGGCTGAAAACTATTCTTCGGCCTTCTTTTTCATAGAAATATTTTTTTATTAATTTGTTTGAGGATTTATAGCGAGTTTTACAAAATTCTGCAAAAAAAGCTGTAAAGAAAACTGCCTACAGCACCTTCAATCCACATCAGTCCATGACATCATGTTGATAAATCTCATTAAACTATTCTGTAACATTCTCTTCTTTCTTCCCTCTGTTCGGGATGGCTGCTGAGTAACTGTATCTGATCCACCTTGCAGGTATATAACAGAGTTTGTAAACCTAGGCAATGTGTCAGCTCTGCGTACGTTCAGGGTTCTGAGGGCTTTGAAAACAATTTCAGTTATCCCAGGTAAGACAGTCCAGGTGTTTGTGTTTTGCGGGTGGGCGAGTCCCGGGGTTGATGTTAGGTGTGGTTTTGTTCCAGTCCCTCTTCCTCTTCCTCCTTCGTTCTCTCCCCACTGGTTGGACAGGTGTTCTCTCTCTCACCGTGGTGTCCCCTCCTGGTCTTCGGTGGTGGTGATGGTGTCGTGCTCTTGCGCGTACATGCGTGCGTGTGTGTTGTTATCGTGTGTGTTGTGTGTCATGGGGTTCTGTTCTGTGTGTCATCCTACCTTGTTACAGATATATAACAGAGTTTGTGGACCTTGGAAATGTCTCGGCGCTGAGAACGTTCAGGGTTCTCCGAGCATTGAAAACTATTTCTGTCATTCCAGGTGAGACTCCCATTTAAACACTAAGGCTGAGCTTACGTTACCTATATAACTGTCTTTATTTATGTTTATTTGATATATTTTTTCTTTTAATAAGAGGATGGTTCAGATTTTTTACATTATTTTCTATTACTTTTGTTTTTTGACAATCAAAAATGGTAGCAATACATTTTTGATAGGCTTAGCAGTCTATTGGCAGTCTTATGGGGTCACATGTTCCATTTACACAGCTGGAAATTTACAGCACATGAAGATATGCAACGGCTGTCTTTCTGTACATCCGACCCTAAATGAAATTAATGTCTAAAACTTTGTGACATCATAAGGCAAGGTATATTATTTCTAAGATATGGACTTTCAGAACGTAGCATAAGCAGCTAAATGAACAAATTAATTAGGGAAACAATTTGCCCATCATCTGTCACATCTTTGCACGTATAGTTGGTGTTTTATTTTGATCCAGATTCTAACAATCAATGATGCTGCCTTGTTGTTTTTAAAAAAATATTTAATTCTCTAAGACTGCCAAGCCTAATTTGACGACATATTGACCTGCATGAAGCTTTGAGACACATGCTTTTACAAGTTTGGCTTAAAGAGGCTTTTCGTTTGGATTTTTTTACTTTTTGAGTTCTAAGAGAGAATTTCATTCAAGATTTAGGCATTCTTTTGGTTTCTTCTTCTTTCTTTTGAAGATCTTTGTCCATCCTGGGAATGAAACATAAACACAGTCATAAGTGAATATTGTTATTCCACAAAATTCTGTGGTTACATGGTACTGTGCAAACATTTTAGGCATTTTAGAAAATGAGGTTCTCATAGTATTTGGCAGGCAAATACCAAGTTTATTCTGTGGCATAACAACAACCCCACACATACAACTAGAGTCAGAAGGAACCATCTTTAAGTCCTGCAACAGATGGTCTGCTCCTCACAGAGCCCTGATCTCAACATCGAACCACTCAGGGATTACACCAGACGGAAGATACTGAAACAGACTAAATCCGCAGAAGATCTGTGGCAGGTTCCCCAAAATGCTTGGAACAGCCTACTTGCCAAATACCTTGAAACCTGTGTCCAAGTCTACTCAGGAGAATTGTTGCTGTTATAGATTTAGTGCCTAAAACCTTTGCACTGTGCTGTTTGTATCTCACATTTAAATGATTTTTTTCTTGGTGAGACATAGTCACACAAATTTATACATTTTCTTATACATTACATCCACTCAGAATGCTTGTAAAACAGTGATACTGACCCCATGAAGTTACTGGATTTGAGCTCACATGCACACAAACATCATCAGTACAGTTAGTTCCCCCTCTAGTATGTTTTGCTCTGGGCTAAACCAGCCTGAGGGCTCGCCCAGCACTGTGAGAGTGGGACTGAGGGGTGCCTGAGATGGGAATGGTTCTTCACTTAATGCAAGGTCATCATCACGGTTTAGACGGGTGATGCTGACACAGTCAGTTCCTTCAGCCTTGGCGTTTAAATGACCTGCATGCCACCTCTCATTGCTCTCCCCTGAATCTCCTTCACCCCCTACAGGCCTCGACTCTTCCTTGCCTGTCTTCTCTCTCTCCTCTCCACTTGCTGCTTCCCTGACTGAGCCTGATTCTTTGTGTTGTTGGCTGTTTGCTGTTTGCGCTGCTGCTGCATTCAGCTGATCTGTTGGATGCACAATAATTATGAACTGAAGTTAGTCGGGGATGTTCCAGTAGATGGACACAAGGAGTGAAACAAAGTATTTCAATGTTTCAGTTCTTATCCAGATGCATCTTAAATTCAGGCGGAGCCTGCTGAAAATGCTTCAAATCACACAGCTTCTTATTTCTATAGCTCTCCTTATGTACATGGAATAGGTACTGTAAAAATCTGAACATGTAAATGAGTCTTTCTGATGGAAACATCCCGTACAGCTGCAGTATTTGTTGTGAAATATGTTCTCCAAAAAACAAAATGTCAGTTCTGTATTTGTGATTCACCTTAAACGCAAATCAGTGTGCTCTTACTATATATACTGTTTATATACTATATATACTACAGAGACGTGTCTTTGATATTATTACAATTTCCTTTATACGTCTCTTTTTGACAACCATATAGTTAGAAAACTGCATTAAATAGATCTGCTGAGGAGTTTGGATACATCTTTTGACCAGTGTTTTCTTCTTTAAAGCCTCTCGAAATGCATTGAATAAGACATTAAATAGTCTGAAGTACATAAATACCGTAATCAAAAGCTTGGAAATCTTTATGAAGTATGATTTATTACCATTGTGAGCCCTGCTTCAGCTCTGGTTATCAACAACCTACCAAATTGCTGATCCTAATCGGTGTAGGGAATGTATATGACAATGTAGTTTTCTGTTGTAGCTTCACCCACTTCAAGCTCGTGACATGAGCACAGACAAACAACAAATACGGAAATCTCTTAAGTGAAATAATAAAAACAATTTTAACTTGGCCAGAAGATTATATGAAACAAGATGGCTTTTTTAATTAATGCCTGATGATTCAAGAACAGGTCCATGACAGTACATTTTACTGCTACAAATAAAACTGAAGGCATGTCTTTTAGAAAGTAGCCATATATGCACTATTTATCTGAACTACAACACTGAATTATCAAATTTTCAACTGTGACTGTCCGTGAACTAATCTGAAAAATAGCGAAATCTAAACTTAAAAATTGTTATATTTCATCAAAAAAGACAATTTTTTTCATTGTCATTTTAAAGTTTGTGTTTGCTTCTCCCAGACATTGTAAAAAACCAAACAAACAAAAAACCTTCACCTCTTGGCACAACTGACTGAAGTCACATCTGACTAACCATGCAACCAAAAGTCACAGGACAAAAATTTAGGGAATTTTCAGATGAACTACAGGCACAGAACAGTAACCGCACCTTTCACATGAATAGACGGGAAAAGACTCTGTAGTATGCAGTCTTTTTTTCAAGTTTTGGTAAGACCTGTGGACACAAATATATTTCATTTTTCGTAAAATAAATAAAAGAAATTCAGCTGTCATTTAAAAAAAAAAAGTGATTAATTTCATTATAGCTGTGTCATACTGCACAACAGACTTTTCCAGTTCTCTGCTGTTTTCATAGAGGTGCAGGATTTTATATTGCAGTGAAAATGAGCCCACAGTAGATAAAAATAATATGGCAGTAAAAAGCCCAGAAAGTGCTTGGAGTTCAGAAGGTTCAATGATGTCCCTCTGAGTAATACAACTCTTCAAAGGAAGACCTCAAGTTTAATAATTTTAGGACATTTTCTTACTATAAATATTAAATTAAGTAACTGCAACATAAAGCCTATCAGAATTATTGTGAAAAGAAACAACGGGAGTCAGCAGCCAGAATATTAGCACAGTAAAGGAGACGGGTTTCTCCTCCCAGGAGACATAGAGAAGCAGGACAACATGTTCTGCTGCCTCTGAGCTGCAGTTGTACCTGCAGACAATGACTGGAGATATTAAGCCCCCCCACACACACCCACGCACGCCCACACACAAGCCCACACTTTGCACTAGCTACACTTTTTTTATTACCTTATGGGACTGCCCATACCCTTATTGCACTGTGCTTACATTATTTATGTTTGGATATCAGAGAATTCCAATTTTTACGCTTAAATGTCTTTCCCATCTAAACTGGGTTCTCTTTTTGTATAAATTCTCTCCAGCTGGCTCTATTGTGTTTGCAACTGTGCAGTAGCGTGCCATGCAGCAGCTAAACCATGCTGTATTAAATAACATATCACACTTATATAATAAACCTTTTATGCAGGATTTAAAGTCTACAGGTTGCGTCAGTGCATGAAACTCATCAGGCTGAGCCTTGATGAGACATAACTGAACAATAAATGTAGTATAGTCATATTAACCCTAGATAGATTCTGATTATCACAACTATTGTTATGAGTTCAATATAAATATAGATAACTCATAAATATATTCATCTGTCTCACCACACTATACTTTCCTGCTAAGATTGAGTTTCTGTATGCTTAAATTATAGGTCAAGTGCTAAATACCTGCAGCACGGCTTGCAAATGTCAAAATAAAAATCCAATCATCCATTATCTATACACCACTTCATCCTCATTAGGGTCCCGGGGAGCTGTAGTCTTTCCCAGCTGACTTCGGGTGAAGGCAGTAGACACCCTGGACAGGCCACTAGTTTATCACAGGGTTACACATACAGACAAACAGTCACACCTACCGTCAATTTAGAGTTACCAATTAACCTTAGCATGTTTTTGGACTGTGGGAGGAAGCCAGAGTGCCCAGAGAAAACCCACGCATGCACAGGGAGAATATGCAAACTCCATGCAGAAAGATCCCGGGAAGGCCTGGACGCGAGCCTGTTGACCTTCTCGTTACGAGATGAAATAGCTAACCACCAAGCCACTGTGCAGCCCCCAAAATAGAAATGTTAAAATAATTTTTAAATATCTGTAAAATTAATCAAGGCAGAAATGACAACAGAACAACACCAAGAAGTACCATCTACACGCTGGTTTATACTGTATTTATACTGTAAGAAACACTGAAAGTCAATTTCTGGAGTTGAGGCTTGGCAGCGCTGGGCGTAGGTGCTTGAGAAATCATTCTTATGCCTGCCAAGTTTAGATTTATGTAAGAGCCTACACAGCACAGGGTTAAATACAGGATTAGATATACGTTATCTAACTAAAGTTTGATTTTCTATGTGACTTGAGTCAGCTCTAAGTTGCAGCTATAAAACCAAACCCAGTTTATACAATATTATCATCCCAAAAGTTGCCAGACGTTTTATTTGTGTCTATCGGTGTGTGTGTGTGTGTGTGTGTGTGTGCGTGTGCGTGTCTATGCATTTGAATGTGTACGCTTGTGTGCGTGTGTATGTGAGTTTGCCTGTTTTCATGTATGTGCATTTGTGCACATTTGTGTGTGTGTGTGTGTGTGTGTGTGTGTATATGTGTGTGTGTGTGTGTGTATATGTGTTATTTGTATTAACTGAACAGGCCTGAAGACCATTGTGGGTGCTCTGATCCAGTCTGTGAAGAAGCTGTCGGATGTGATGATCCTGACTGTCTTCTGTCTCAGCGTCTTTGCTCTGATTGGGCTGCAGCTGTTCATGGGGAACCTGCGGCAGAAGTGTGTAATCTGGCCAATCAACATGACTGAGCAGACCCTGGCAAATGGCAGCAGGGGCTTTGACTGGAATGAATACATCATGAATGACTGTGAGTTATTACTTTGACACTTGATTAAACTAGTTGCACATGACTACATATATGGGACATAACAGAAAGTTGTTGATAATGATTGGCTTTTAGTATGAAATATCAACAGAAACATTGGCTAAATGAAGTGACATACACATGTTTGCCCTGTGGCTAATGCAGGTAAATGTTCTTTGTTTTTTTTCATAGCCAATTTCTACTTCCTTCCTGATCAACTTGATGCTCTACTATGTGGAAATAGTTCTGACTCAGGGTAAGTCTGTGCTTATCTCAGTAAATTCACACCATGTTTTATTTGTGCTGTATTTTCAGGAGGTGTCTCCCATTTGTCTGTTGATTTTCTATGCATCTTGATGCGTATTTGTGTGTTTGGACTATTTTGCCTTCCCAGATGACCCACTGGGTCAACTCCTCTTGGTTCTCAGCCATTTTGATGCTTTTTATGTGTTTTATGTTCCTGAGAAGCTTTCTTCTTGTGCTTTTCATTGATACCAAGGAGCAGCAACAGAACCATCTTAACAGTTTGGTAAAAGGCAACTGTACTTCTCATTTTCATTCTTGAAACCTTTTCACGATCTTTCAAGAGACTTCTTCAGTTCTAATTGACTGATTGGGAGTCACGGATATATAACGTCACCCTCCAATCCCACAGCTTAGTGTCCATTAATGACACAAGATTCACACGCCTTGAGTTAGGAATGGTTGTAAGAGACCCAGGTGAGGGATGCTTAGATATTAATGAAGGCGAAACCTTCTATGGAGACATCTGAAGACTGCATTATAAGTACCTGACAAAAGGTGTCACATACTAACTCCAGTTTAATACACTTGACTTTCTTCACTCCTCTCTCAACCCATCTATAACCTCTGTCCAGAATGTGAACATTACTGTCCTCCAAGAAATGTCTCTTATCCTTTAGATGCAGGTGGACTGTTGATTCTTGTCATCAGGAGCTGGTGTTCTGCCATGTGCTTGCAGAGTGCTTGTTTAGTCTCCCCTATATATAGGTCTGTGCACCATATCCCTTTCAAAGGTGCTCCTTTGAGATGTCGGAGTACATTAGGTTTTCCTAGAGGAGGTGCTCCATTAGGCCCTGAGCAACAATGCTAAAGTCTGTTGAGGCATTTGCTTCTTGCTGTCTCTCTGACCCTCTAAATGCTCTCCTCGATGCCTTCTCCTTACAGTGTTCTAAAGATCTGCTTAGGTAGCTTTACCCCTCTGCTTTCTTTGCTCGTGCTGCCTCCTAAGAAATTTGAGCCACATTCCTACAGCTGACTGATAGTCTCCAATCACCAATTGTTGTTGACAGTTGACATGAGCCGACACTTCTTATCTGCATCACCCTTGACTGTGGCTTCAATGATCCTGTCCACAGCCTCAGCAAAGTGGAGCTACGCTTTCCAACCACTAGACCTATGGATGCTTAGATTTGCATTGGCATGGTATTTGTGGTGTTTAGAGGTTCTGGGTACTTTAGTGTTCCTTTGCATCTTATCAGGTGATGATCTGGGACATTTTACCACTCATGCTCCCTTCAAGAATCTCTTTTTGAGATGGGGGATCTTCAGGCCTTGTGGGTTTGTACAAACCTTCTCATATCCATAAAAAAACCATTGCATCAGCATTTTACCAAGAAATTGGTGGTACCAAGGGGAGCAATAAGTAATTCAAGTGCATTCTTTACTGTGGCTATATGTACTTTATTGAGACAGTATGTGTACTCACATACACATACAGTCAAAGCAGTTAGATGTTTATTCATAATTCATGAGCCAGACTTGCTTGCTTTTGAAAAGTTCATGAAAATTAAGTAAAACATATCAATATCTGACTTCTATTGTGCACACAAAACCATGGATGCACAAGCTACAATAACAACAAAATACTAGTATTTTTTTAAGGCTACTTTTATGGCTCTGTTGCATTTTAGACAGCGATGCCTTTAACATGCCAGCAATGCATATCCCAACTGTCCTGTTAATAAAGTGGCACAGTTCAGGTAATTTTTAAGTTCCAGTTTTTGTGTTGCTATGTGTTCCTTCCAGACGATGTCCAGAGGGCTTCACGTGTATGAAAGCTGGAAGAAACCCCAACTATGGTTACACCAGCTTTGACAGCTTTGGATGGGCTTTCCTGACCCTCTTTCGGCTCATGACTCAAGACTTCTGGGAGAATCTCTACATGCTGGTAAAGCAGTGCTTTCCTAAACTCCTCTCTCTTCTCCTTACCTAATTGACACACAGTATGGCTTATCGATGACCTGGTGTCTTTCCCACACCTATTTTAGAGACCGCTATTACTATTATTAATTCAGTCTTCAGCAACTGTCTACTGTATAAGCACTACCAATGATTTTGTCCTCACTTCATCATAATAACATATATAGACATAATCAGCTTAGTACCTCAATGAATCAGCAAAAGTGCCTCTCAGCAGCCCCCCCCCCCCCCCCCCCCCCAGTTCATTTGCCCTTTGAATAAAAAGGAAGGAAAGGCAGCTGATCAGAAAGGCTGTAGCCAGAATGGTGTGACTTCCAGGATTTTGTGTCTTTCATACAGGAAGAATTTAGAAATAATTTAACAATTTTGAAATTGCTTGCATTCACATTAGAGCAATTAAAATTGTGGATTTTTTTTGTTGATGACCTTTAGATCACTCGTATTCTATGCCAAACAAACCAGTGAACCACCATTATGCATTTGCTTTCTTCCTTTAGGCCTCTTATTTTTGTTTGAGAAAAATATAACATGTGCACTGGTATCTGTAATTTTAAGTTACGTTACCATGACTCTGCACTGGCATTCCTTTCCTCCTCCTCTAAACCTGCAGCACCACAGCCATAATAGATTCACCTCATTTGGCAAATAGGCCAGTCCCCGTTGTAGAGTGTGTGTGTGTTTGTGTGTGCACAAACTATACAGTGTTGTTTCTGTTTTCCTGGAAAAAGGCTTGAATTGGATGCATAAGCAACAGCACTGCTGACACAACAAACATATACATACAGTACCTCTGACAGAATGACAAAGCTCTGCAGGACAAATAAGTCAAAACATTAAACAACGGTTTTACCAAGATGCATTTCATTTATATCTCATTATTAGTAACAATGTTTTAACGCCTTATCTTACGTGTTAAATGTCATGTCTCATGTCAGACTCTGAGAGCTGCTGGGAAGACCTACATGATCTTCTTTGTGCTGGTCATTTTTGTGGGCTCCTTCTACCTGGTGAATCTCATCCTGGCTGTGGTGGCCATGGCTTATGAGGAGCAGAACCAGGCCACGATTGAGGAGGCGGAGCAAAAAGAAGCTGAATTCAAGGCCATGCTGGAACAGCTCAAGAAGCAGCAGGAGGAGACACAGGTCAGTGTCCCACACACATGCAACTTTACCCATTTTTCATCGTCTACAGTGTATAGTTTATATTGCATGTTTTGTCTCTGATGTATGTTTTTGTCTGTCAGGCTGCAGCCATGGCGACATCTGCCGGTACGGTGTCAGAGGCTGCGTTAGAGGATGAAGGAGGGGGGCACTTGTCCCGCAGCTCCTCCGAAGTCTCCAAGCTGAGCTCCAAGAGTGCCAAAGAGCGTCGCAATCGCAAGAAGAAATGGCGTCAGAAAGAGCAGGAGAAGGAGAAAGGAGATAGTGAGAAGGTGGTTAAGTCTGAGTCCGATGATGGCAGCAAGAAAAGCACCATTCGTTTCCCAGGAAGTCGACTAGGGAGGAAGACATCAATCATGAACCAGGTAAATTAGCAAGAAAGGGACTATTAGCTCCTGCAAGATGATGTGTTTGATGACTTCCGTCTAGCGAACTGCTATCTAGTCTCAGCCTGGTTGTTGCAATGTGCAGGAGGGAATCCGCTACCTTTGTAGGTCCACCAACTGCCAGTCCTTTGTGTTGGCAGTTCCAGCCTCTGATGAAGCTGGTTGCATGCTCAGAAGGGTGTAGTTTCTTGTGAGGGCTTTGGAGCGACAGCATAAGATGCATTTGCAGATTTCGAGTTTCAGAGTTGACGTGCTGGTGACTCTGCTTTGATTGATCTGGGGTTTGGTGGATTGGGAAGCTCATACACCTGACAGTGCATCCCCATTGAACTTGGTATAATCAAAAAATCTACTCACCAAAAGTAAAAGTGCTCATTGTGGGAAATATGTCGTTTAATCCAACACACTGTCAAATTCGATGAGTGTCTCTTAACAGTCTGCTAGCTATCCCCTATATGCTTGTGTTGGAAAAAATCTAGAATTCTTCTACAGCCCTGGCTCTGAAAATTGGAAACACGGTGGCTGGACTGAGACACACAGCACTATTCCAGTTTGTTCTGTGCAGGACGGGTAAAAGGAGATGAGAATGAAGGGAAAGGGGATGAGTGGGAGCAAGAGGGATGCTAAATGTGTTACATGCTAAACATCTGTATAATCTGACAAGCTAAGCATTATAATCTTTACCTTTAATACACAAGCAGCACTCTGCTGTTTTGCTGGGTGATGCAAAGCTAGTTTACATGTGTGATTTGCGCCTCAGTTCAACAATAACCATTTGTTATTATAGGTTAATATGCCTACTTTTCTTGATTAATTGATTGATGTTTTGGCTTTCAACACTTTAGATAATGGTGAAATAAAGAATGATTTAAAAAGATAAGACATCCATCTGATACCCAGAGAAACCTTTAAATGTCTTGTTTTGTCAAATACGTCCACAATCGTCTAGGCATTTATGAGAATCATAAAATTTCAAAAGGCAGAACTCTTATGCCATTGATACACCAAATGTTTATTAGAATACATGAAATTACATTTCTGTCAATTGGCACAGTAATGAATCAGTTAATGGTTTCAAATGTAACTGTATGTATGTGTTGGGTAGTTTGATGTATGTTTTATGTGACAAATTGTCCTATTTTTTTGAACTTTTCCTTTGCTCTGCATGTAAAATATTAATATGTCAAATTTGTGCTTAGTACAGAACTTGGAGCAGAGCTCCCATCACATGCTTCATTCTAGTCTAGTAGAGCTTTCTGCTTGCAAATCTTGACCTAGGGAGTTGCTTGCTTGTTTTACTGCATTGTTTTTCCTTGTCTCTTAGACCCCTGTGAGGTATGTTTCCATGAAATTCTCTGTAGCTTGGTTTTGAGCTCCTCCATGCAGATTGGATTGTCAGTCCACTCTGGCCCTGTTCACATCTCTCTGAGCTGTCACTGTCATGGCTGTCAAGCAGGCTTTCATGATTATTTCTGAATGGTCAGCTTTCCAGTCTACAAAAACAACTTCTTATGCTTGTGGAACATTGTCAGTTGATATTCCTGGGATCGCTGTTTGGTTTGTGACTTTAAAGCCTCATCCATTTGATGCAGGCTGAAGCTGATGAGGTCAGCTAGCTGCCCTCCTCCTCTTGAGTTTCCTTTCTTTACCCACATCCATCTTGAGGCTTTTTTACCACTTCAATTGGGGTGTAGGTGACTTTTTGGTCCTTCTGTCATTCAGTGTTGACTATATGGTTCCCGGTGATCGAATTACACCTTGTGATACCTTTCTCTCAAACTGCCTAACCTACATTCACTGACCTTCTCTTTGTACTTGGTTGATCCAAATGGTCTCCCCTGGTGACTGTCAGCTCCAGCATGATGATTTACAGCTAAATTGTATCTGTGATTTTCTCATCTCCTTTCTTTTATGAGTTAATATTGTGCTAAAAACTAAACTTCAAAAGGAGAAAACAATCTGGTCAAATTTTTGATTCTTTGAGATTATTCTCAATTTGTTGGTGAAATTGTGTGTCAGTATATAGCACAAAATCCAAAATATTCTTGGGATAGTCAGAGAAGTCCTAATTTTCCTTCTAGATAAACAATCTAACATGCATTGAATCCTGTACTCATTTGTGCCTTTATCTGAACTACTGTCCAATTTGCATCAGTTTTCTCATTTCTTTTATCTCTCTCCTCTGGTTTATTCTTATACCCTCCTCACCTTTTCATACCTCTTTATTTACACACCCACTAACTCTGCATTTTTTTTTATAACTCTTTAACACTCCCTCTCCTCATTTATCTCTTCAGTCACTCCTCAGCATCCCCGGCTCACCCTTCATGTCACGCCACAACAGCCGCAGCAGCATCTTCAGCTTCAAAGGCCGTTCCAAGGACATGGGCTCGGAGAATGAGTTTGCAGACGACGAGCACAGTACAGTGGAGGAGAGTGAAAGACCGCCGAGGTTCCCTGTTTATACCTTACCGTCGCAACAGCTACAGCGGCTACAGCCAAGGCTCCTCACGGATCCATCCACTGGCACCCCACTCTGGAGGGAAGAGGAACAGCACAGTGGACTGCAATGGCGTGGTGTCTCTCATCGGCCCTGGCCCGGCAGACGCCTTCTGCCTGAGGTGAAAATAGATAAGGCAGCCACTGATGACAGTGTAAGGACGTCCATGGGACACCAATACAGTTTAGGCATGATGGTGGTGGCCCCCGGTCTCTGCAGCTTCTCCTTCACAAACCTCTCCCCCTTGGCTCTTGTTCCTCTTTCCCCTAAACTCAGTAGCTCTCTTGTCCTTCCCTAAATATCTGAATTCAGTTTATGATTTTTACCTTACACTACCATTTATACTTCCAGCCTGATCTAATGCCCTTTTTTCCACTGCTTCTTTTTTTAACAGCTTTAGAAGGCACTAACAAGCTGTAACAATGTCCACAAACTCACTGCCTTACCAGCATCATGATTATTATTTTACTAATTAACGGGAATTCAGTATGAGATCAGCCCCTCAGCATGGTGACAGAGTTGTTAGGGAAACAACTCTGTCACCATGCTTGTCCTGATAAAGTCATTTTCATTTGTTTAAAAAAATAAATGAAGACAATCAAAACAGTTCATAAAACACACTCCTTACTTCAGCCTCTTTTCCATTCTTAGCAACATTGCACATTCAGGTTTATACTATTTCCTGTCTTTGTTCTTATCTACTCTTCTTTTTCTTTCTGCCTCTTTGTGTCATTTTCACTCTCGGTCTGCAGCCGTCTCTTTCCTACTTGTCCTCATTTGTCCTCAGCAGCTGAGCCCCTCGATGGTGCAACAACAAATCTGAATCTTTTCTATAACAATATTTCTCCTCATTTTAGCTAGCATGTAGACCCCTCTTTAATTCAACCAATGTACCTGCTTTTACCTTTTTTATCTCTTAAAATATAGCATGGTGTATCAGCAAATGATGTCTTGAATTCCCCTCTGTTCTTGACATGCATGCCACTGCAATGCAGTGTAATGTTACTTAAGGTATGTAGTTATGTTAACACAGTACATGATGAAGGGATTGGAAAGTGCACTGTGACTTCTCAAATAAAAACCACCATTGAATGACTTTGAATGTAAAAATGGAAATCAGGGGGATCACAAATAAAGGCCTGTCTCAAATTTTTTTTAAATTGAAGCTGGTGTCTATCCTCAGCTGTATAAAATTAAGGCAACAATTTGAGAATTTACAGTGTGAATAACATCGATTGTATGTGACAGAAAATGCTTCAAGTGAACAAATTATGTATTTTGGGGCGAGCGTTCATTGTAATCTGATGATCTGATGTGAAGAGCTGTGTTTATCCCTTATTGTCTTCTGAGCAGACCTAGAGCATCGTTTACTGTTTAGGTGGCTTTCAAGCATGCGTTTGAATGTGTTTTTGCTTTGATATAAGGAATATCTCTGAGTGACATTGTGTCTTTCTCCGAGCACAGACTACAGACGTGGAGATTAAGAAGAAGCACTCTGGCTCTCTCATGGTATCTGTGGATCAGCTCAACTCTTCCTTCAAAGGGAAAGACCGTGCCAACAGTCAGATGAGCGTAGTCACCAACACACTGTTAGAGGGTACAGAGAGTGCATTTGTTTCACTTTTCTCTTGTCAAAATGGTTTAATCCTGTGCCTTTGGAGGTCAAATTTAGAGCTTGGCCCAAAGGGATTTGTGTAACTGTGTGCATTAATCTAGACGTAGAACTTTCAGGGGTAGTAAGGCTGGAACAACAGCATCAGCTGTCTAATATCAACACACTGAGTTGTTGTCTGCAACTTGTGTGTAGATTCTTTCTTACAAGCAGATGACACAGTTGAATTTAATATTCACCTCACTGAGATTGCAAATGAATTCATACCTAAAACTGACATTTCATTTATCTAGATAGGACACCGTGATACACATTTTCATTGTGAAACAGTGATCATTAACCAGGAAATTTAGTAGTAGATAGTAAACTGGAAACCCTATTTTGCTTGTATAGTTCAAGGAACTCGCGCTGAACTTCTTTTATTTTTTACCCTGTTTGGGTCTTTCTTCATCTCTTGTGGCAGAGCTGGAGGAGTCTCAGAGGAAGTGTCCTCCCTGCTGGTACAAGTTTTCGAACATCTTCCTCATCTGGGAGTGCTGTCCCATCTGGCTGAAGATCAAGCACATAGTTTACTTGATTGTCATGGACCCATTTGTTGACTTGGCCATCACCATCTGTATTGTTCTCAACACCCTTTTCATGGCCATGGAACACTATCCCATGACTCCGCACTTTGAGGAGGTCCTGTCTGTCGGCAACCTGGTGAGAAACTGCAGCTCTTCTTTTGTCCTTTCTTGCACCATTGCCATTTGTTTTGTCATCTCTATGCCTGCATGGACCTCATTGTCTCTCTCGAGAGCTACAGAAGCACTGCAGATTTAGTTTCCCCTGCCTACATAACCTCAAACCAGTTCATCAATGCATCATATGATATGTGCACTTAAGAACTCACACAGTATATACAGGAATCTGATGGGGTCTCATTAAAGATTTAGTTCCATCTTAATGTAGCCAGCTTGCCTGCTCCCCAAACTCTCATCACCCCCACTTAGGTCACTCACCCTTCTTCCGTTGCATCCTGCTTATGTCAACTCTACTGAACTCTCTAACTGATCTGTCTCTCATTTGCTTGCACATACACGCACATACATACGCACGGCTGTTGCGAACTAGTTTGTCTGAGTACATATTAACCAAATCCGTAGCAGACATTTTAATTTGTGATATTGGCTTGGCACCATGTCAGTACTCAGACCGGAAATGTGGTCATAGACATTGGCAAGCTGTCCAGAGTGAAACAGGAATTGAACTCTGAGGAATCTACTTTGATGGATGCTGCAGTGTGAATCATTGGGTGTTCTCTGCAGCGCTGACTGGACATACGATTAGCTGTTGAGTGGACAGTACGGGAAAGGCTCAGAGTGCAAGAGTCCCATACAGATCCTGCTGCTGCACAGCGCCATTGCTTTTTGACCTTGCCCTGTCATTCTAGTTAAAATTTTGACCAAATCAACGTTTTTTTAAAAAAAATGCATTGTAATCAAGCAAGCCAGTTATCCAGTATTGTACCCAGTATCATTTAGGATTTCTGTTGTGAGGAAGAGAATAGAATTTTGCTGTTTTTATGTCTGATAATTAGCGCTATTATGCAATTATCATTTGAGTGCTCTTACAGCCATTTAAACATATTTGTCACACTTCCAGTCAGATTTTATCAAGTCACAGTTTCCAGAAATTAAACAGTATCTGTTAGCTGGTAATCAGAACACCTTCAGTGCCGACTTCGTGCAGCACTAGTTGGTATAACTAACTGTCCAACTAATAAAACAATCACAAATCCCACTGAAATGTCATTGTTTTCCTGTTTCACAATGAAAGACATTGTTTATTTTTGATCTGTAAGTTAAAAAGAATACATAGAGACTAAAATCTGTGGCCGGTTTAAATGTAATATGTTTTTTTGTGTGAATCTGTAGGTATTCACAGGGATCTTTGCCGGAGAGATGTTTGCCAAGCTGATTGCCATGGATCCCTACTACTACTTCCAGGAAGGCTGGAACTGCTTTGATGGCTTCATCGTTACTCTGAGTTTAGTTGAGCTGGGACTGGCTGATGTGGAAGGTCTGTCAGTGCTCAGATCCTTCCGATTGGTAAGTGGAAAACATTTGTTTTCCTCTTCTGCAGGAAAGTATCAGGAAGATGAAAAGACACTTTTATTAACGTTCTGTCATGCTTTTATTTATGTTTGTCTCTTTCTTTGCTGTCATTAAAGCTTCTTATCAAGGCTCTGTTGAAGCCTTGAAATAGCTTCTGTAAATAGTAAACTATCAACAGGTGTTGCTTTCCGAATAACTGTGGAGTAATTCAGTTTTCTATTTCTCTTGTAGCTGAGAGTGTTCAAATTGGCCAAATCATGGCCAACGCTCAACATGTTGATCAAGATCATTGGTAACTCAGTGGGAGCTCTGGGTAATCTGACCCTGGTGCTGGCCATCATCGTCTTCATCTTTGCCGTGGTGGGCATGCAGCTGTTCGGCAAAAACTACAAGGACTGTGTGTGTAAGATCGCGCAATCCTGTGAGCTGCCACGCTGGCACATGAACGACTTCTTCCACTCCTTCCTGATTGTGTTCAGAGTGTTGTGTGGGGAATGGATCGAGACCATGTGGGACTGTATGGAGGTGGCAGGACAGAGCATGTGCCTTATCGTCTTCATGATGGTCATGGTCATCGGAAACCTGGTGGTAAGAAAAGACGGATTACATAGTGTGGATGGTACTGAATGGTAGTAGCTCACTGTAGTTTCCCACATGTACTGAAAATGCACAGGCTGAAATATTGAGGTGTTTTCTTCCCAAGGTGCTGAACTTGTTTCTGGCCCTGCTGCTGAGCTCGTTCAGCGCTGACAACCTTGCTGCCACAGATGACGACGGTGAGCCGAACAACCTCCAGCTCGCAGTTGCCCGCATCAAGTTGGGGATTGCCTGGATAAAGACCAACGCACGGGTGTTTGTAGCCACAGTGCTCAAGAAGGTACAAAATGATTACACTTGTAAAAGAGCAGTTTCTTGGCTTTTAAATGACTTGAACAATTTCCAATAAATGTTTTCTTTGTCTGACAGTTTGATGATAGAATTTTTGTTTTCTAATACCTTGTTTTGTTCATATTATTTTCTCGCTCTGACAAGCAGCCTATAGAAGATGAACAGAAGCCTCTGGATGAAATGTATGAAAGAAGCTCAACTGCATTGCGAACCATACAGTGGACATCAACCGTGAACTGGACTATCCTAAAATGGCAATGGCACCACCAGCGGCATTGGGAGCAGTGTGGGAAAGTACATGATTGATGAGGACTACATGTCCTTCATCCACAACCCCAACCTCACTGTCTGTGTTCCTATTGCTGTTGGCGAGTCAGACTTTGAAAACCTCAATACAGAAGACTTCAGCAGTGAATCGGATGTGGAGAACAGCAAAGATGTGAGTAGGAGGGACTGCTATTAAAGTGAGCATAGTGGTCGTAGCAGTGTTGCTTGCTTAAGAATTTGCAGATGATTTGGGTGAAATATTGCTTGATAGAGACAACATGATGGTTTTACTTTGGATCTTGATTTTTAAAGACCTGGGGTCAATGCAGACATATGACAAAGCTGTGATTGTTTTGTATTTGATAACTTCCACCTACAATATGGTCATGTTCACCTCAAAAGCCAAGTGTATCATTTCATGAAAGGTAAGCAGAACTGGTCTGAGCTGCGACGCTTAAGACACTTAGTTTACCTGACATTTCAGAACATCCATTAGGACAGAAGCACTGTACCATTGAGCCTGTGTGCTGAGCCTGCAGCCAGAGAAACGCAGGCCCAATGAGAGAACAGACAGGGAAACATAGTCTACTATATATTATGAATGTAGAAGAAGGATGAGCCAGACATAAAGTTTGTCTGATGCGTGGGGTCACCTTGACCTGGTTTGTTGTAGAAAGAAGGAAGATAATGCAGCTGCATCACGACTGTACCTGCATCAGGTTCATATTCCACTGGGCTCCCTCAACCAACCACATAACAGTCTTCCCTGCACCACAGCCAGCCACAGGGTACACTGCAAGGAGAAAGCACTGAGAGCTGCTAACAGCCAATCAGAAGAGGTCCTTCTGGTTGTTTGGTAAAGGGAAAGTGAGAAGGCAGAGGGAGGAAGAGCATATGAATGCATTTCTTTGCTGACAGTTTATAACTGCAAAGTGCAGTATCATTCTCTGGTGAATTTAATTGGCTGAGTGTCTGCATGTGCACAAGAGTGTGGATACTTTATTGGAATAAAGAAGCTATTATGCTACAGTTTTACTAGTTGCACTCTATCACCTCGATGTAAGAATGACATGATATATTAGGAAAGGTGAGCTTCACCAGGCTTGGTGAAATGGTCACATGAATATATATATATATATATATATATATATATATATATATATATATATATATACACAAATTCTGCATAGTAATTAGACTTTTCATTTCAACAGATTTCATTTTGTGTTCTTAGCTGACCCTTCTGTTTAATGCGCATGTACAATCATCATGTAGTTGTTTAATTCTTTCATCACCAATAAATGTATCCTTCATCACTGAAAGATCTATATTTATGCAAATATGATAATGATTATCGTTACCAGTGTCATCAATCACTGACCAGGTTTAATTGCATTCATGTGACTCTATTAATAAGTGTGCAGAATAGAAAGTGGCAAAGGGGAAACTAGCTACGCTACATGGCTACAACATGTATACCTCTAGCAATCAATCATGTTGTGCATGTAAACACAAAGGGGCATTAATGTAATGGCTGCACTGGCACAGTGCTGTAACTATACTGTATGCTTTCAGCATCTCACTGCTGAACCTGTAGCATAGAAAAAATCCGAGGTTGAACTGGTCTCTTCGGTCCTCTGTGTGTCCTAGCTGGATGACACCAGTTCGTCTGAGGGCAGCACAATAGACATTAAGCCTGATGTGGAGGAGGTGGCAGTGGTGGAGGTGGTGGAAGAGTATCTTGACCCAGAAGCCTGCTGGACAGATGGTAAGTGATGTTTAATATCTGACATTTTGTGCTTAGTGATACCAATGAGCAGACATATTATCATCAACATTGTATATTCTTTATTAATGGCACTATGGAGCGTGTTGCCTTGTGTCTTTACTTGTACTGTACTGTATATCCTTCTATGTGCATCAGCGGTTGTGTTTTCATTTGTCACACAGAATGTGTGGCCAAATACAAGTGCTGTGATGTTCCCATCACTCATGGCTGGGGGAAACACTGGTGGTTCCTGAGGAAAACCTGCTACCTTATCGTAGAACACAACTGGTTTGAAACACTCATCATCTTCATGATCCTGCTCAGCAGTGGAGCACTGGTAAGATCATAAGCACACACAAGTATATAGGTTCCCATTTATGCACACACTCATAGACATTGCCTAATGCCTCTACTAGGTCTAAATATTGTTATAAACACATAGAAACAGAGTCATTCTGTGACAAAAGTAGGTGATAATGTGAGCAACAACTGGGAGGAAAAAATGAAAAAAAAGCAAATAAATGCATTTAGCAGTCGTTTAGAAAGGGTGAATATCATTTCCCTTTAAGGATGTGAGCAAGCAAGATCATGTCCTGCTCTTCTGCAACTGCTCTTGATATGATTGTTGCTAATGGACAGCAAAGTGCTTTAATGCACCAACCTTTCAACCAGCAGAATCCAGCTTAGGTTTGCAGCTTTCTGGAGAAGGAAGGCCTCTAGCCAAATCAAAACACTTCTATGCTGAAGAAAAGATGCTGGCAATGGAAACAATTATTAGTTTGGTCTCACATGGTTGAATTTACTTTATTTTTTTAGTTGTTTTCTGTAGTGTGTACCAAACTCTGTATCAAACAAAGCATTTAAGCTGCTTATAAAGTATATAAAGCAGTGGTGATTTAGGATTTTAAAAATGGATCCAAAAGTCTGCAGGCATTCAGCTGCATTCAATAACAACTGAGACTGATACAGATAATAGTAGTGGTAGATAAAGATTCCCTAGTATTTTTCATTAGTTAACGCAAATCGAAAATGAAACAGAAAAGCTGTAAAGTGCAGTTACCTTCCAGTTTACTCATTTTTATGTGGCAGTGATAAATGCTGTAAAAGATTAGTTAAGCCACTGTTTCTGCCGTTGTTTAGGCCTTTGAGGACGTGTACATAGAGCAAAGGAAGACAGTCCGCATCATTCTGGAGTATGCTGATCGTGTTTTCACCTATATCTTCATCCTGGAAATGTTGCTGAAATGGGTGGCCTACGGCTTTGTGAAATACTTCACTAATGCCTGGTGTTGGTTGGACTTCTTCATTGTCGATGTAAGTACGCTTGCATGCTGTTTAGCTACATACAAGTCACTTTGTTCAATTCCTCATGTAAAGATTTTATGACTGTAGTGTCTTAGGAACCCATGGATTTGAGAGATTTCCTCACTGGTCAACGTTGAACATTAAGCAACATTAAGGGAACATTTTAGGAGTCAGAACATGTGGTAGAAATGTTCTGTAGCACTGAAATCAACATAAGTGAAAGCTCAAGCTTTGAGTGTCAGGTTCCTTGTTTTGGAGTCACAGAGCCATCCGTCTCTCAGATTTCGGCTTGTCACACAGTATTCTTTACGCACCTACATGTTACATAATAACGCTACTATCACAGTTTTTGCACAAAGTGAGCTTCAGTGTTAGCTGAACTCTTCAGAGATGATGGGAAAACAGGGATGATTTTCTGCCTCTAGTCTGTTTCATATAGAAGAAGCTGACCAAACGGGCCAAGGTCTGTAAACATGGTCTATTCCTTGAACTACAAAATTGAAAAGCTAAGCAGTTCTTGCATTGTTGGGTCATAGCCTGAGAGACTGTTTTTATGTAGTCAGCATGGTGTAGAAACACAAGCGATCACAGAAATTTAGATGGTGAGAGTGGACATATTATGCAACATCACTGGTAATGTGATATGAGGGCTGTTTCCTTGCACTGTCACAGCCACCACTAGAAACTTTGAGCCCCCCTCACAGCAGCACTTCTCAGACACAGTAAATATCTGTAAACCTTGATGTGTTTCCTGTCTGGCACTTGACTGCTGAGTCATTCCCTGTTTTCCCACTCTGCAGTTACATATGGTTTGTCCTTTTCTGTCATTTGTGCATGATGAGTTTCTCACTTGAATTTCTTCTTGCATATTTATTTGAAAATGGAAGAATTATTTTATGTTCAACCCAACTTGTGCCAGATGAGGTTACAGTGAAATTCACTGCTTTTCAGAAGTGACACTTTCCTTGTCATTCTGTGGCGTCCTTACATGTTGTGATGTTGACATGCAATGAAGAGGAAGAGTGTATGTAGAGAAGCATATCAATTTGGAGACTCTCGGTTCTGAGAAAAAATCTGAATTTGGGGAAAGTCTCGTATCATTAAAATGTTGGACTACTGAATGATTTTTGCAATGACAGCTGGATTCCCAAGTGAAATAATTTCACTCTACCCCAGGATTAATCAAGTACTATCCAGCACTGCAAATTACCTTAACAAGGTCAGGTTTTTTTCTTTGACAGTCTTTTTTTCCCTGAAATTCTGCTATTTTTTCTCAGAATATTAAAATTAACTCATATTTTTTCATTGTTGTCTTAACTCTCTCCACGTCTCCATATTCTCCACATAGCTATGTGTACTTGATAATGTATTTTATGTTGTGCAAAGTCATTTATGTGTTGGTAAGTTGTCCATTATTCCCTGACCACCAGTTTTCCACCACCGTTGACTGTGAGGTGCCAGTCTGTCTGTGACTCAGTATTAACATCCATAATGTATGTTGTGTTTCTTGTGGCTTTCAGAACTTGTCTTTGAGTTTCCCCCAGTACCCCCCAGTTGCCGTATTTGAGAGTATTTAAGCACATATTTGTACATCGACATGTATAGTCCAGTAACTGTCCCAGTGTCCTCAACAGTCACGTGTGTTGAGAGCTCTATGTTACCAACAGCAACTATAGGAATAGTTGGGTTGTCTTTGTGTTTATCGTCTGGATTCATCAGCAGGGGAATATGATTATCCAGGAAAAAAAATCCTTCTGAAAGCTTTTTTCTCATGTTACTCGCAGTGGCTTTGCTCCTACATTTTGTAGCAATGAGTAAATTTTCACCTGATGTAAAATGGTATTCAAAGGTAAGATGATCAACACAAATCAAGTGGATTGTGGATATCAATAGATCAAACTTCAGGCCAGTTTTAAGATGAAAACTTTCAAGGTGGGCCATGTATACAGAAGTTGACCAATAACAACCAGAAGGATGAAATTATGATCCAAGTGTGTATGTCTGTCACCAAGTCTATGCAGAAACATATGTATGTCTCTTTATATTGTGATCTGCAAGGTTTGGGCAGAACATAGAAATGACAAATATGCTGCAGTTCACTTAGGTAACACTTAATAAAAAATAATACCTACATTTGTGAATCCTAATCTATGTAGTTGTAGTTCTGGTGTTGATCCAGCTCTTCGATAATTCTTACCATTTTGATATGTTGTTGTTTTGGAATGCATTATATTAGGATTAGTAGTTTTGTCCATTTGACCACCCATTGTGTTTTAGTAATATTATGATGCATTATTCTTAAATAGCGGCATTTCCCAAAAATGCCATTCATCTTTTTTGTCTAAATTTCACTAAAAGCAGAAATTGCATCAGAATATTAAATGTACATCATTTGGCTTTTCTTTCTCAAACATAAATGAAGACAACACCTTATTTCCCTCATTCACTGTGTTGTCGGTAGTCTAATTTAGAGATGTATCTCATAATGGAGAACAGAGGAGTCCGTTTTTTCAGCTTTGTGATGGGATCGATTGCTTGTGGAGCCCGTTACTGTTTCTCCAAGGATAAACCCTAAAACAAGCAGAGATCTCAATATATTGTGAAGATAACTTAATCCTGACTTTCCATGCAAACCTCCACCCTAATGCTGACCTGTCCTCTCTCTCACAGCAGGTGCCTATAAATGTGTCTCTCTTTAAGTTAAGAGAGACATTATGCAGCTGTCAAGAGGGACTGAGGGTCGGTGTTTGGGGGTCCAGGGTAAGGTTTATGTGCTGTGGTGGGACTTTCACAGGTTATCCTTCTCTTCTAACCTGAAAGTTGTCCTCAACCTTCTGCGTTTTCTCTCCCCTTTTAAGTAAAAATGCCCTCTGGTGTGGAAACTGTACTGTTTTGTACTGTGTACCGTGTGTATATTATTGTGTCACGTTGATTTAGTGTTGTGAACACATCTCTCCTCTAATTTTTCCCTTGTTTGACTCTCTTTCTCTCCCTCTCACTGTGTCAACCACAAGTTTTCTTTCCAGGTGTGCTCACTGTGCTGTTAAGCTGGTTATCACGCTAGACTGGCTTGCCAAACTAAACCCAAACACAAACATAAGCAAACACTGGGGGGAAAAAAAAGAAACAAAAAAAGAAAAAAACCTTTGTGTTCACTTTATTGACCTCTGTATACTGTTATAACCCTGTTTAACCTTTATGTTGTATAGATACATATACTTACACATATAGAAACTATATATGTACTTATATATATCTGTATATAACCATTCAGCCGTCCTTACAGTTTATTTAGGGTCCACCTTTCTCTCTATATCCCCTCTAAACTATGTGGGTCCTCTCTTCTTTTGCTCTGTCTTTCCTTCTCGTTCTGTCCCTATCTGTGTAGGTGTCTATAGTCAGCCTTATAGCTAATGCGTTGGGCTCTCCGATCTAGGCCCGATTAAATCACTCAGGACACTGAGGGCCTTGAGACCCCTCAGGGCCCTGTCACGTTTTGAAGGGATGAGGTAAGACCTAAGATACCAGCAGCTGGTGCTTTTGCATGCCGATTAAAAAAGCCTCAAACGCATGCTAGAGATGCCAATGTTAGAGCATTTTAAAAGTGTCTCTGAGGAAAATTATTTGTAAGTAGCCCCTTTGATCAGTGAGAAGCTTTTTGCATGGATGCAGATCATCTCAGATGGTCATGATACATCTGATTTGATTTATCATATTTCATTTCATATATGATAAATTTAGCTTTATGTTAAGGCATTTAGCAATGATTTATCCATTAAAATATGAACCTATGTAAAAGTCTATCCAGTGCACTTAGACTATAACAGGGATTTTGACTTGAATGATGCAGCACATTTCAATAAAACCTCAGCTCTATTCAGTATCAGCTGAGGCACAATTAGAGGTTGGTATGAATCATCACACAAAACCTTTTTAACGCTGAACCACAGGACAAGGCTGATATAGACTGAAACACCATCTGTGTGAGAAAGCTGATGCCTGTCTAAGTGTTCCTGTGCTACAGAGACCCTCAGCTGTTGAACTGATTTGGAAATCTGTGCACATGGTCAGTTAAAACCTTTCTGCACATTTATTTTACAGTGCAGTTTATTTGCTAGTCTTTTAGTGTGTTCACAGTTTCCACATCAGTAGTTCTAATGCCAACCCGACCCCGGGAGGGCTCTGTACTGAGTTTTGCCTTATTACTCGGTAATATTGAAGTTTATTTCTGATCATTACTTAAATGTGTGATGGGTTGAATTAGCCTCTAGTTGTTGCTGGGCAGAAAAAAAAACCTCAGCAACTTCTGACTTTGGCTGCCTCAAGTGTCCTGTTATCTATCTATCACAGTTTGGCTTTGGCATTGTCACACTGGAAGACCAACAAACTTCTGTTGCATACCCCCCTCCCCCGCCATCCTCGCTCATCATCCTACAGTGAAATTTCGTCACCATTATTTTCATTACACCATTTTGCAGTTTATCTCATAGATGCATTGTCCTATATTATAATATAAGGCAGCAACACTGGATTAAAGAGAAAACCTAAATATTTTGACATTTGTTGTTTGCCTGATGTTTTGATTTCTTGAATTATTGTTTCCATTGCACCTCAGTGTTTGGAAATGCACATTCTTATGGCGCCCTCCTTTAGCTAAGAGCTTTAATGACCTCAACTGTGTGACATAGTTTATGTAAAGCAAAACTCTGGGTATGTAATTTAGAATAATTTCATTTTATGGAGTGTAACACTAAATGAAGTGCATCTCATACTAAATCTTGAAAATGTGATGTGGAGCTAAAACTGGGTTCAATTATAAGGGTGGGGAATTAAATGTACTTCATTAACACTGACCAGCTAAAATGTTGACATCGATGTATAGCCTTATAGAGTTTCCTTATCGTGCTCCAGAAATATGATAATGTTTAAAATGTGATAATATAGCCTTCTACAGTAGAAAATGTAACTGCAACCATTTTCAGACATTGGGTTATCTCCACAAGCACATTTACTTGTTTTATGTCAGTAGAATGTAGCAGATATTCATATTTTAATTTTAATATAGTAATTTTTGCTTTTACACCAGTTTAATGTCTTAAGAATGACTTACTGGAAGAAATGACAAAGAGTCAAATTGTTGCACTTGTTTTTAATTGATTGTTATGACCTTCAACTTGTGCTGAGAAAACAGATGACACATGAGGAGCTTCTAATGGAGGGGAAAGAATGTGCCTTTCGATGTAAGAGTGTCTTGGTGTTCTTATGTGTGAACATCGCCTTGCAGCTGGGATGTGAACACTAAATTACGATTCTGTCTGTTTCCTCACTTCTCCTCAGGTTGTGGTGAACGCCTTGGTGGGTGCAATCCCCTCCATCATGAATGTGCTTCTGGTGTGTCTCATCTTCTGGCTCATTTTCAGCATCATGGGTGTCAACCTATTTGCTGGGAAGATTATTTCTGTAACAATGAAACAGCTGAGGAGATATTTCAACCGGATGTAGTGAACAACAAAACAGAGTGCTTTGCATTAATTAATGCAAATTATTCAGAAGTCAGATGGAAAAATGTCAAGATCAATTTTGACAATGTAGGTGCAGGATACCTGGCACTTCTGCAAGTGGTAAGATATCTTTTTTGCCACAACTAATTTGTATTTCTTTGCTAATGTCAGCTCTTGAACATGTTTTCTCACACTTGTGACTACCCCACTACCCAGGCAACATTCAAAGGCTGGATGGACATCATGTATGCAGCAATAGATTCTAGAAAGGTACGCTTTCCCCAGTTTGACAGTCAGTCTCAGCACATAGTACAGCTTTGTAAATATATTTTTGCTTTTGCCACTTTACAGGTGGAGGATCAGCCCATCTATGAGGACAACTTGTACATGTACATCTATTTTGTCATATTCATCATCTTTGGATCGTTCTTCACCCTAAACCTCTTCATTGGTGTCATCATTGATAACTTCAACCAGCAGAAGAAAAAGATAAGATTTATTTTCCTCACTTTTTTCAGATAAGCTGATTTGTTTGACTTTTTGGGGAATTCGTTGTTATCATTGAAGGAGGATCTGTATCACTCGAGTTAGGTTTCCATATCCATAGCCAGCAGCATATTAGGCCATAAAGACTGGAAACAAGGACATGGGTTAATTAGTGGTCTAATCATAACCAAGAAAACAGGAAATATGTTTTTCAAAGTATCAAATGATCCTTTCAAGCTTAGAACCTGAACAAATCAAACAAATCCAAGAAGCACCGCTTGTCTCATGTCTTTATTTTAAAACTTATTAAATAGCAATGGACAGAGATACTCTAAATTCCTGCAGACTGTAACCAAATTGTTTTTGTCCCTTTACTTTTGGAGTCAGGATATCTTCATGACAGAAGAACAGAAGAAATACTACAATGCCTATGAAGAAACTAGGGTCAAAGAAGCCACAAAAACCAATACCCAGGCCCTCAGGTAAATATTTTTCTGCTGTCTTTACCACTAGACATGTTTGATATTTTAAATTCTAAAAACTGAGAAATTGACCCTACCGTCCCTGTTTCCGTTTCTCCCTTTTCTTCCCAGAACAACATCCAAGGCATGGTGTTCGACTTTGTGACGCAACAAGTGTTGACATCTCCATCATGATCCTCATCTGCCTCAACATGGTCACTATGATGGTGGAGACAGACGATCAGTCAAAGGAGACCGAGGAAGTGCTTTACTGGGTTAACTTCTTCTTCATTGTGATCTCACCTGAGCGAGTTTCTTCTGAAGCTCTTTGCGCTGCGTCACTATTACTTCACCAATGGCTGGAACATCTTTGATGTGGTTGTGGTCATCCTTTCAATTGTGGGCAAGTTTCAAAAAGGTTCTTATACATGGGAAAAGAAATGTGAGGCAGCTTGTGGGAAGAAGCTCAGGTAGAGTCCATGTAAATAACCTCACCCAGGTACAGCACCCAGAGATTAGGGGGTTAGGGGCCACTTAAAAGAAAAACATGTACAGTGAACAAAAGGTTGCATACATTATAAAGACCATGTATTATCATGGCAGTTTGAGATTTGGAGACTCCTAAAACTCTTCATGTTGTATAATTGAAACGTGTCTTTATTACAAAAGACAATCATGCATGATTTTATAAATTCAGGTCTTTTGGATAAATGACAGTCTGTTGGATTAAAATATGCATATAGCGACTTGAGTTATCAGTTTTGGTGACGGTAGAAAGCCGTGCCTTATCAAATTTTCTTAGTGACCTCCTAACGTCTTGTGAGGGATTAACAATTGACTACAGACTACAGTGCTGACTCCTTTACGCCAATTTAAATAGGCCTGATGCACTCAGACTCATCATTTGGCTGCAATGAGCAGAAATATGCTTGGAGAAGCAAAAAAAACTCTTCAGAACACCAAACCTACCGCCTGGCAGGGTGATGCCAATATTATGCTCTGGGCTGTTCTGCTGCCAGTGGAACTGGAACACTGAAGGATCATCAACCAGAAGATTGGATCTCGAACTTCGTTGAGTGTTCCAACAAGACAATTACACCAAATACATGTCAAAAGTGGTAAAGAAATTGCTAAATCAGGCTGGAATTAGGGTTTTAGACTGATCTCCCCAGTCCTGACTTAATCACCATCAAGACCTTGTGGACTGTGCTTAAATTAAGATTGTATCAGAAAGCCAGGATATTTAGCTTACAAAGGAGTAGTCAAAGATACAGCCAGATGCTTGTAGATGGCTACTTAAAGTACCTAGTTCAAATGCATGATTGCTTTTTTTGTGACAAAGACCTGTGTCCCAATGATTCAATCACAGAAAATTAAGAGATATAGGAGTCATTGAAAACTCAAGATTGACTTTACATAGACTCTTTACAAGTATATGTAAAACTTTGTATATGACTGTATATGTTGTCTTTCTTCAGTCGATAGAAACCCAGACAGTTTTCTTTTAGTTTTAATGTATGTCTCTATAATCTATATAATGGTGGTGAATGAAATATCTACTCTATATATTTCTACATGTATATCGAGTGTTAAGACAACAAAACAAACAACAAAAAACTTGAATGTGCTGTTTTTACTTGTTTAGACATAATATATACAAAGTAGCAGCAGTCAATGGGCAGTTTCAGTGATAATATTCCATACATCCTAACAGAACATATGCTGTGTCTTTTGATTCCTTCTAATTCCAGGCATGTTCCTGGCTGACCTGATTGAGAAGTACTTTGTGTCACCAACGCTCTTCAGGGTGATCCGTCTGGCTCGTATCGGCAGAATCCTGCGTCTCATCAAAGGTGCCAAAGGAATCAGAACTCTGCTGTTTGCCCCATGATGTCCCTTCCGGCTTTGTTCAACATTGGCCTGCTGCTTTTCCTGGTTATGTTCATTTTCTCCATCTTTGGCATGTCCAACTTTGGCTACGTGAAACATGGGGCTGGAATTGATGACATGTACAACTTTGAGACCTTTGGCAACAGCATGATCATCCTGTTTATGATCACCACGTCAAGCTGGCTGGGACGGCCTGCTGCTGCCCATCCTCAACTACCCCCCAGACTGTGACCCCTTCTTAGAAAACGCTGGCACCCCCGCCACGGGAGACTGCGGCAACCCGTCTGTGGGCATCTTCTTCTTTGTTATGTACATTCATCAATTTCTTTCCTAATTGTGGTCAACATGTACATCGCCATCATCCTGGAGAACTTCAGCGTGGCCACGGAGGAGAGTGCCGACCCGCTCAGTGAGGACGACTTTGAGACCTTTATGAAATTTGGGAGAAGTTTGACCCTGATGCCTCCCAGTTCATCACCTATGCCAAGCTTTCTGACTTTGCTGATGCACTTGAACACCCGCTCCGTGTCCCCAAGGCCGAACACCATTGAGCTGATCGCAATGGATATGCCTATGGTGAAGTGGAGACCGCATCCACTGTCTGGACATCCTGTTTGCCTTCACCAAGCGCGTGCTGGGTGACAGTGGCGAGCTGGACATGTTGAGGCAACCAAATGGAGGAGCGTTTGTGGCGGCCAATCCCTCCAAGGTCTCTTACGAGCCGATCACCACCACTCTGAGGCGCAAGCAGGAGGACGTGTCTGTCAGAATCATTCAAAGGGCCTACCGCTCCTACCTGGCTCGGCGGGGTTTTGTCTGTAAGCGCAAACCAGCCAACAACAAAGTGGAGAATGGTGGTAACAATCAGGAACAGGAAAAGGGATGGGCACTCCCTCCAACTGCCTCCCTGCCCTCTTATGACAGTGTAACCAAGCCTGACAAGGAGAAACAGGATGACAACAATGAGGGCAAGCAAGGGAGGAAAGAGAAAGGAAGAAACCAAAAAGACATCAGGGAATCTAAATGTTAGGGCGGTGGATTAATAATCACAGTAATAACAATAAGATTATAATAATGTAACTTCAAGCAAAGCGAGAGGAAACTCACCCAACACAGATGTACAGATTATTTCATTTGCAAGTCAGAAAAAAAAATAGTATTCAATAATTTTGTTTACAGACTTCATTCTTATACTGATGCAGAGGGAAGCAGCTTGGTCTGTTACAGCTTGAAGACTCTTGAACTTTAGTCAAACCAAACATAATCAGCATACTGTGTGACATTGTTGTATCTAGACTACTGACCTTAACAAGGAAAATGAAAAGACAGGAACATGTCTGTTGCTCACTTACCACTGGTCTACAGATAAGACAAGTAACTCTACACCAAGAGGTGGAATGAAAAAAAAAAAACAGGAATCCAGCACCTGGATGCAAGTAACGGATTCCTATGGAAGACAGTGTTGTCGAAGTAAAACAAGGATGCTGCTTGATGCTGAAGAATTGTCCTCTTAAAGCAGCCAGTGAGGGTTGCTGTGTCGTTTAGCACTGAAACATATAGAGGAGCAAATGACACACTCACTCTGTGAGCAAACAGAAGGATGACTGGTGAGGGAAAGACACAAATAGAAGAGTGTTGGAAGTACGTTTTGTTTTCTTAAAGCTAGAAATTGTTGATTTGAGCAGCAAAAATGCAAACAGATAAAAAAAGAACAATATTCAACAGTTTGCCCATGTCATTCAACTCTTCTACTCATTTTATCTTTGTTATACCCACATCAATATGCTTTTTTTTAACATGGGCTTTCACACCAAATTGGTTAAGGGTCTGTTTATTATGGGGTCAACTCGGGCCAAGGGCTTACATTTACTCAGAAAGATTTCCAAACAAATACATAAGTAATTGTGCTTGTTCAATGCATAGAAATGACTTGCATGATGGCATGTTTTGATCAGAAATCTTGCATGAATTATCATAGTCCACAAGACACTAATACTCAGACCACAAAGGTGGCTCGACTGTATGATCGAGACATTGTCATAATTTGAAAGTTCAGAGTAATTTGTTCAACAGAGATAAGTGACATGGGGGTTGATCATCAAAAATAGATCCAACATTTTTATCGCATCACTCAACACATTTCAGATGTTTAAATTGTTGCCTCTATAGATGGAAGAATAAAATGGTTATGGTTATGTGGGTGAAATCCAAACCATTATTTGCTGCTCTGGAGATTTTGAGTGTATAAGATGTGGTAAGAGTCTGCGTGTATCATGGGAATGAAGTGTTTGTTAATCTGGACTGAAATATTTTCAAGGACGCAACACTTTGAAACAAAAAAGCTTATATTTATGATTTGTATGCACCGATGTAATGTTCCATACCATCTGCCTTTATTTTTGTGTGAGCGGGCATTTTGGGAGTCCTACTGTCGGTGGTTTGTGGGGATTTCACAGGTATGGCAAACTCCTTTGTATTTCTGATGTTTCTCTGTGGGCGGTTAGACCTTTCTGAAAGGGCTGAGAAGAGTCTGGATTATTGTTCGGTTTGCATAATTTGATTTCACATAGCTTATTTACATATGTGTAAATGTGTTTTTGTTTGTTAGTTTGTTTTCCCTGATGTAATTTCCATGTTTCGGTGGGCGATGAGTCTTATTTTACACAGCTGTATAAGCCACATTAAGCCAAGAGGGAATCAGTCTTGTGTTGGAACATATTTGCTGGGTGTTTGAGTCGTATCCTATTTTAACGAGAAACAAAAATGATGAGTGACTGATGAGAACATTGTGTGTGGAGAAGCCAAAGAGATCTGCCTTGTTATCCCTTGTTGCCCTTTGTCCATGGAGTGGGATTGGGTGAAGTATGCCCGGCCCGTTCTGTTTATCGCTGTCGTTATTAGACAGAGAGACCCTAGAAATGTATGCAATGCTTGAAAAATTCATCCCTTTTTCTCAGGAGATATTATAGATGTACTATTATGAGCTCTGCAACAAAATGCAAGTGAATGTGATGGAAGTATTTATGAAATCATGTTTTACTCTTTTTGTTTTATGCCATGTTGATGGACAATGATCTCGGCTGGCTGTCCCACGTTGATGGCCGCCCGGTCAGGGGCCAGTTTAGTGCTTCCTGCTTATGATGCTTGGAACTATAGGGCTAGAAAGCATCTCAATGAAAAGGCAAACATTGCGCTCACTTGTAATAGTGACATTTATACTGATAGCGGATTACATTTGTGGTTAAGTCATTATGGACTGTAGTCTGGTCTCAGTTAATTTCAGCGAACAAAACAACAATGTTCACCCTGATAGCAAACACAGATACAGGAAACACTGTGAGGAGATGTCATGAGAGTGAATTGGGATATGTTGGTTTTGAGCAGCACACAGAATTCTTTCCGAAGCAGGAGTGGAACGATCAGTGGATAGGCCCCAGATTTCAGTATTTAACAAGTGCTCTGAGCCTCTCATTTGCCATTTTTTCTTCATATTGCTCTACTGCGTAACAAATACCAAATAACCAACAGAGCACTGGATGCATTCTTATGGTACTGTGAGCCTAAGCACCACACCAGAGCTTTTGCACTCCCTGTTGTGCAGTGATGTCACTTACTGTTTATGAATAATTCCCTCATCCGTTTTCAAGTTCCATGTTCCAGTTGCTGCATGAGATCTCCAAATTCAGTGTGGGTGTTAACTTGAACCAAATAAAACTCTGAATGATAAGCATTAAAGCTACTGCCGTCCATTTTCTCCAAGATCTCCATGGATTAAAGATTTGTGTGACGGAAAGAAACCTAAAAATAATTTTTTTAAAAAGTGAATACACATACATTCATTTGGGTGGGGGAAAATAAGAATTAAAATTCAGGCTAAGTTCTATAGGGCACAAACTGCAAAAGCAAAGACTGGACTTTTTAAGAGACTATAAATAATGTAATATATTATTTTAACAGCATGTGTAGTTTTTTTGTAAATACAAGATTACTTTAAAAAAAAACTACAGCTATTAATCTAACACTAAATATTAATAACCATAAATAGAATGGCTTCCAGCTGACACCCCTTGTCACACTTGTTAGGCTGTGACGCATTTGTTAGATGGAATAGATTTTTTTGAGTCACTTTTCACAAAAAAGAGGGGAGTAAGCTAAAAGAATCTATATTAAAGAGCAGAAATTGTATTTAAAACTGTATAAATCAATACGTACATATACAGAGCTATATTAAATATATATTATATATATGTTCGACCACATATATATATAGTATATATAATACTAGAACAATGTCTGTAAATCAACTCTCCTGTCCACTCCTTGTATTGAGGTGAAACCAGAACCACAGAGTGTAACTGATCATGATTCTTTCTTTGTGTGGTATGTTCAGAGAATAACCAAAACTCTGGCCTGCCCAGGACTTCTGCATACTGGGTACCAGCGTACAGTGCATGGTGTTGTACTGGCTGCTTGCTGAAAATTGTGGAGCCTGCCTTGGTGAGAGGATTGCACTACCAGCATACCCTTTTGTACATGTGTGAAGATGTCTTGCCCCTAGTTTCCTATATTGTACACACGAAGTTATACAGATACAGACAGACGGACACACACTCACACTCACAGCCTTTTTGCAGGCGACTGCTGGTCAACCAGTGTGCCCCAGTATGAGCCACAGCTCACTTTGTGTGACAAAAAAAAAATGTTTTGCTTGCTGCAGCTCTAACCCTCCATGTTTCCCCCCTTAACACGCTGCTGCGGTTTGGAGTTGATCTTTCATTTTTGCTGTCACTTTCAATATGATATATCTAATGATTTAAGGGTTAGTTGTCTTAACTGTCTGTGTGTTTGTTTATGGTGCAATATCTCTTAACGGCACGTGCCTTTTTAGCTTTCTATTTAGTCTGTCAATAAAATCAGCAGCGAGGATCTCAACACCCATGGGAGTGAATCAAAACGGAGCACGATAGAAAAACGATGTATTGAGTTCGAAATTAACTTAAACTGAAAAACTCACCACCTAGATTAGACTGTCTGGACTAACATCTTGTAGAGTCATGTAGTACAAGTGCTCTCTCTGTGTGTTCTGTTTACTGGCTCTCGGGCTAGTAAAAGAACAGCTTGCCTTCTGTTTTACACGTTTTGTTCATTTCCAGATGTTGGTTTACCAGTCGGTATAAGAGGCCATTCTTTTGTAGCATGACTGAGATAAATTTCTTTTCTTTGAAAATAGGTTAACTGAAAAAAGCCCTTTTGACTGTCATTATCTCTTGCCACTAATACAGTCAGAAAGAGGACATGTGTTGCACAACCACATGGGACAATTAAATGAGAATCGGTGAAAGAATGTCTTCATTTGAGCACGAATCTATTTCCAAACAATAAAGCAGCCTTCCAGTTATTCCTCTGGCTGATGTCGTTTTTGGTTGTAAAATGAATGGTTGTGACTTCCATACAGAACAGTGTATGTTTCACCATACTGTGACGATGGATGGCTCTGGCGTGGTTTTACTGCCTCGTTTGCTGTTATTACTGTGAGGATTTAAATGGTGGCATTTTGCAACACTTTCACACTCTAGTGAAGGTAATTTTGTTTGCTTGTTGCTAATAATCCAGTCAGATTGCTTGAAGTTGCAGACATGACAGAGAAAAAGCCAGAAACAGCCGCAAAAGGAAAACCTACAGTCTGTTTCACTTTGGGAACAACGTCATGCAGAAATGTGTGAAATGCACTCTTTTGGTTCATGTTTTAGTAACACCCAAACACAATTAGGGTTTGATTTGATGTGGTTGGGTGTGTCATGGTGCAATACTACTAAGATGGCAAATGTGTGTGTGCATGTGTGTTTCTCTCCTCTCTCCCCCCTCCTGTGTGTGTGTGTGTGTGGTGGCGCACTGAGTGAGGGAGGAGAGTGGTAGTGGTGGGGGTAAGCAGAGACAGCACTGCAGTGCAGATAGATGAATGCAGTGGCCTGGGCTGAGTCAGCAGCATGCTCCCAATAGGCTCAGACTACAGTGCACTGTATAGCACCTCCTCTCCCACAGAAAGCAAAGCAGAGGGAGAGCAGCGAGCCACTTGAAGAAGATGAAAAGTAAATGAGAACAATGAACACACAGTACAAAGCAAGTCTGTTGCTAAGGATTTCTCCTTCACCTCCTACCACCAAATGCTGCAAGTGTTTGCAGTGCGCATTTTTCTTTTCCTACTGCGTGATGCTGCATCTTGCAGGCTTTTCACACATGACTTTAGTCAGATTTTAATTGCAAAATATGGACATCTGAAGCTGTCTTTGCTATTTTGTTCATTTTAGAGTCGTACCTGACTTAATTCCACGCTGTGCTACCCTAAATGTGCTGGTTTTCTCTCCAGACACTGTCAGAACTGTCTGTATGCCGCACTATACACACTCTGCTTTGTTTTGTCTCTCCCCCCTTCAGGTTCCTGTCCTCCTTGCATCCATCTGAATAGCAGGCTCTTAGCTGCAGAGGTGGGACGTGGATTAAGTAGGACGGTGGTGGTTGGTGTGATCTGTCGGGTTGTTGGAAGTGGGAGCAGGTTTGTGAGGGAGAGAGAGAGAGACCATGAGTGTGTTTGTGAGTGTAAGTGATACAGGGAAAAGAGATCGTATGCCTTCAAGGAATCAATGTAATCTGAATGAGGTAGTGTTTGTTCATACATACAGCAGTTTGTCTGATTCTGTGTCACGTCTGTTGCATCATGCAGAAGAAGACTCAGTGGGTGCATGAACCTGACATGTTTGGGTTGAAGAGCTAAATAAAAAAAACCTTCTTTCCCCTTTTGACTTGTTACATAACTAAAGAGGGACCAATTTTGCCAAAATGGAATAAAAGATGTGACAGATTTGTACGTTTACAGCCCTTTTCACTCTAGTTTTGCCCTCTGCTGCCTAATCTGTGTTTGGTTACAGTGTCTGCTGCTAACTGCTCTGCTTATTTCTGTAAAGTCTCCTACACACTTTGCTGGGCTGCTTCGAATGACTTCTCACAGCTATCTAACACCCTCTAGTGGGACTTGAAGAAAACAACTCAAGACAGCAATGTAATTTCCTTGGATTAAAGGCATGGTTGAAAATTAATGACTAAAGGTGCCTGACTAAAGGTGATGTGGTATTAACTCTGTCTGTTAATCCTAATAAGTTGGTCGACCAAAAAGAACAGCAGCAAATATGGCCCTCAGTTATTTACAGTGACTGCATTAACAAAATCCAACATTTATTTTTAATTATGTTATTTAAAGATGGAACATTTGTTGATTTTCAGCTGGCGGAGCTCTAAATGCTTGGTGTTCATGTGGACAGCAGGATGCTTCATGAAATTAAAACGTCATGAGCATCTCTCTCCTCCAGAGTTTATTTTACAAACATGCCAACTGAACATGGACACAGACCAAAGACTTGTCAGTCAGGGCAAGAAAAGTCCCCTTGAGGAAACCCACCCACTATTGTTAATTTTTGTGTCTTATTTTTAAAGTATGGATGGTAGGCCTTCAGAGCAGGATTGAAGTCTAAAGGCTCCTCATTTCTGTACAAGGTAAATTCTTAAAAATCTATCAAATATTATTTCTTAAGTATTAATGATTTTTAATTGCAAAAAAAAAGAGAGAATTTCTTGCTCTTCATCTCTGAGCTTGTTAATGTCAGAGTCTGACTGGTGGAGAAATGTTTAGGTTGCTAGTGCTAGTTTTCTGCTTAGGTTTCAAGAGAGGATCTCATTAGATTTAAACAGCATTCATTTACTAATAGAATTAAGCTGCCTTTAAGTCAGATTTCATTACATTACATCGACTGCTCAGCCCCTAGTTGGTTTCAGAGGGAAATTCCACGGCCATCTTGACCAAGAATCGGCTCTGCCCGCACCATTCAGCACCAGTGAGTCCACTAACAGCTGCTTGTTTAATGTTCACCTAAATGTCAGCTGAATATGTGGCCTGAAGTGTAGCCTAATGAAAACGTGGAAGTAAGATCATTTCCTTTGTGTAGTCTCGCCAAAGTTGAAGAAAAACAGCTGATTATAATGAGACAAGAATATGTGTTCATGTTTGTAACTAAAATCAAGCACAAAATTTGTTTGTAGGCCTTTTCTTCATATTGAGGGGAACAAGATTGTCTGATCCAGATTTAAAAAATGTTCTTCAATATAGTTTTGAGAACATTAACAGTTAGTTACATGTGGTAACCTTACAGATTCTGCATAGAAAAAGTAAAACAGCTTCTAAAACATGATTCCCTGATAGACTTTTACTGGTAATCAGGTATTTTACATTTGGTCTGCTTTTCTCTTCTACACAAATGAAAGTCTTTTTGTTTTGTGGTTTTACTTGATTAAACAAGACATTTGAAAATGTCACCATTAGTTTTGAGAAATGTGATGGACATTTTCACAGTTTTCTGTCATTTTATAGAACAAGTGATTAATGCCACGTTGTAAATATGCTCCTTGAGGTGGCTGCTCAGTGTTGCTTTTCTCAACTAACAAGCATTTTCAACAAGCATTTTCCTTATTGAATAATCTGCTACTCATTTCTACAATTAATCTAATATTTATTTGCTTAAAGAACCAATTACTTGTGCCATCATACAGACATCCCCTTAACCTGAAGGTGGAGTTCTGGAAACCAGCTAGCAGTAATACAATGTCGTGTAAGAGCTTGAAGAACCAGGGTGAGCTGACGATGTTAATAGAAATAGTATATTTACAGCTACCATGTTGTGCCATTTAATCCTTTGTACAAACAGTTTGAGTGCAATTTGTGCACTTTAAAGAGTATTTTTTAGCAAGGAAACAATCATCATAAAAGAATAGCGACCTAAAGCAGCTGTATAATTGCATGGAAGTCAGTGAAAATCTCTTTATATGTGTTGTTTTCATTTGATCCATCTGCGCTGACATTTGAAAGAATCTATTCGTACTCCATCCACCACTTAAGCTCATGTCTTTATGATTTTTTTCAAATCATGTTTTGTCTCTAAGTTGACACTCTTTGATTAGTTGTCTGCCATAAATATTAGTATTCTCAGAGTTTTTCAATATGACAGGATGCTTCTTAGAAAGACCCTGTAGGTGTCACTGTTCCACCTGTTATGTGGCACTGCAGCAGATGGACTGCTGCTTGTGTAACTGTCATCACTAGAAGGGCAGACACAACAATTTGGAAAAATTGTCATGTGTACTTTAGAGAGAAAAAAAGAAAACAAGCTCTTTTTGTTTGCTTGCTGTTTTCTTTTTCTTAAGGTCTTGAATCTCAGAATGAGAACTTAACCTGGATATGACGACTGCTGGGATAAGTCCATTAGATGGGAAAAAAGGCTTAACTAATGAGGATGGATGCTTTAATGTTGCTTCCATTACAATGATTTCTCTAAAATGCAGTCTGTAAAGGAGTTGATGATATCACCATTATAGGTAAACATAAGTTTAAGGCAGAGCAGTTTTGAGCAAAGATGGCTTTGCTGTGCAGTGCTTGACACTGCAGCAGAGTTGTATTCTGTGGCTGAGAGGACAAAAGCTTTGGACATCTGTCACATGCCAGCGCATGCTCTCCGCCTTCCAGACAACAAAGCTCTCTTGAGCCTCTCTTCATAGCACAAATGGTCATGTGGTCTCTAACAACTTGGGAAAAGAATATTAATTTAGTTGACTCACAGTAGAAATAGGAATTTTGTAACGCTTCACTTTAAAGATGTCCCATTTCTTTACGATTTTTCAAAGTTCATAGAAGAAGCTATGAAATATGGTTTCAGGGGCTGAATGTAACAATGTTCTGAGACTGCAATTACAATTAGTTCATTTAGTTGAATGTAAAGCTATTTTCCTTCATACCAATGAAAGAAAATGACTATTTTATTGCAGAAAACTACATTTATTTTATGGCACTTCATCTTTATTTGACAGGACAGTTTGGAGAGACTGAAAATTCAGGGTAGAGACATGCAGCAAACAGTCTGCATAGAGTCAAACTGGGGATTCACTGCTCAGGACGTCTGTGCCTTAAAGTCACCACTTGACTATCGGGTCACCCCACAAAGCTTTACTCTTTTAAATTGTTTATGTTGTATTTTAAGCCTGCTCAGAAGTAAACCACACATTTGTTCATCTGACTTAAAGACGCTGGGTTAATTAACTCACATTAATATATCAGATTTTTCTAAGAAATATTTAGAGGATGAGTGAATATATACCCCAGTGATATAAAGAATTGCCAAGATTTAAAGTTTCCTGTCAAACATCAAGTTTTAAGGTATTTCAATGGTTGAGTGGAATAAATATACACCGTAGAGTCACTTTTGCACTAATATCTCTGTTAAAATGAAATTTGGAGAGTAAAAACAGTCTTATAATATTGATTTTCCTATATTAGGAGAAGCACAGGTAGAGAGAAGTAATATGTCACTGTCAAGCTGCAACATTTCTATTTCTTGATATTTGTTTTGTGGCTGCCATCAAACCGTTGATCCGCTCAGGGATCAGGGTCGCTCCTGGTCAGGGTATTTGTTAGGAGGAAAATGTTGCAAGAAAAGAAAGATGCCACTCAAACCTCAGACTTTTTTTTCATTTCCACAGACAAAAAGACAAAGACAGTGGGTTTTTTTTTTTTTGTTCTTTTGGTACGATATCTTCATTTCCATGACACAACAGTCTTTAGTGAGGTAGACTAACAGGTCAAGAATTAGAAACAACATTGCTCCTTAAACTGGCATGTGAAATGACATGAAATAAATACTTCCATGTACAGTGTCTTCAAAATGAGGTAGAAATGGTTACAGAGAATGTACAAGATACAACAGAAGTACAACTGAATTACAAAGATAACACCGAAGTCCAAATTTTGTCCATCTGACAAACCTGACTCCACTTCCTTCACTGAATCAGAGTAACCAAGAAAACCAGGAAACAGAAAATACTTCTTGCAGTATGTAGGTTCATGTAGAGCACATTCTTTGTGCGGCATTGAAGAGCATTCATTTGTTGTAGCTAAGCGCTTAAATACTTTTAAAATCTGGGGGTAAGAGTACATCGTTATTTGTTTAAAACCTTTTTTTTAATAATCCGTATTTTATTTTGAAGCTTCACCTGCTGTCTATTTTTCAATACTAGAACCACATTCTGAGTAAGATGGGTGTACTTTTCCAAAAGAGGCAAGAAAATACTTTTTCATCACACTGAATCTCTGAAATCTTACTATTTAAAGGGGGTCCATTCTCTGCTTTAACTTTGGAGTTGGGTTTTGCCAGATCCTCCAAAGCGTTTGATTTGCAAAAATAACACATGGCACAATTTAGGAAGGGTTGGCATAGCAGAGCAGCAAAGCTACAACATAGTGGGGGGGGGGAGGGTTTCAAGTTGCAGCTGTACATGTTTTCTAACAGTGCACACTCTGATAATATTAAACCTTCCCTTCTTCATGGTGTCAATTCATGTTGGAGCTAATTTAAGCTGACTGGTGACACGGTGCCAAGTGGTTTTAAAATACTGGCATGGGAAATAGGTATTGGACACTTTAAGACATTTAATAATCCTTCCTGTTCTAGAGCTCATACTGCAGCGTGTGTATGTCTTGATATGCCAACATGTGTTTATCAGGAGTGCTTTGTTTTGTCTGCAAAAACCATTTCCCCACTGCTAACTACACTAACACTTAACATGTCATTCATTTCTCCACCAAAATCTATAAGACAATTACATTGATACATGAAGAAAATATGTTTCATAAATCTAAAAACATCATCGATGTACATTATGGCATGTATTGTCCTTTTTAAAAAAAAATATCTGAATTACATTCAACATTTCAGGCCTTGGTACAAAAACCTCAAGTTTTCCAGAGCTAAAGAAGCCGTGCTGATAGTGTTTGTGTGCATGCGTTTCATACTATTGAAAGTTCATTGTTTCCCTGAAGTGTTAGCCATGGCTCCGTTTTCATCCTGCTCCATAAAGCTCCCTACAAACACCTTAAGGTAATAACATACATTCTTATTTATTCTTTTTATCAATCTGAGGTAACGATATTCTTCCTGAGTATTCGATAGCATGACTATAAATCATCCTTCTGAGAGGCAAAAGTAAAGAGAATGCATATTTTTTTTTACAAAAAAAAAGTTAAATCTTAGCAGACAGGCTGGTAAATCTTCATAAAGAATGTAATGTTGAGCAAAAACAAATAGTTTGAGGCACTCACTCAGAAGCATATATCCTCCACTTCAACCTGCAGGCCTCTCAGTCTGATCTGTGCATCCAAAATAAGTCATAAAAAGCCTTCACGCACCTTTGAACTGCTCTGAGTGAATTTTAGCAGTACGCAGACTTGCATTTGGGTGTTCGGTTTTTGGTTGTAACTTATTTTGTAATATTTTAAATACTAAACACAAGGCATACGCTTTGCATTACTCACATTCTCCTGAGAAATGGTTAATTTTAGGATTAGCAGTAATGTGCACATCAACTACATGCTCAGAAGATGATCTGCATTTACTTATGTACTGCCATGTTAAAATGCTAAATATTATGTTTTTAAATGAATCTTAGATTATTTCCCCACTCGTAAAGAATTTAAATTAAAGGGCAGCTTCATGTCCACTACCACATAATCATTTGAGCAGCTTGACATGTATAAAGTGGGCTAAAAACAATGAGAAGGGCTGAGCAGAGGAGGCAAAGCTCCGGGGTAAAAATTAGATAAAGAATGAGACAAAAGGAGGCTACAAAAACCGAAAAATGTCAAGAAAAAGGAAAAAGCAGGACAACATTCATTTCTCATGGCCGAGTGATGCAGCAGGCCCTGCAGTCAGCTGTAGCAGTGATTGTGCTGAAGTAGTATGGCAATCTCACCATTTCAGTTATTGCTCTCTTTACTTTTTGGTCAGAAATGATTTTTTTTTGTGGTGTGATAGAACATATTGCAGTCAGGGGCCTTTGACATACATAACGGCCACAAATAATTACACCAACGCCTCAAACAGCAATGCTGCAGTGCTGCTGCCACAGTAGCAGAAAGGAAATAAATAGGATCCTGAGAGAAACAGACACTCATACATTTAGACTGTCTTCATGCTATTTATGTAGAGAATGCCTCAACTTCACTCCAACGACTCAACCTCAACCTTAGAGGGCAGAGCGCCTCTGTGAATCTTTGTAAAATCATGAGTAATGAAAATATTAAAACATGCACAAGAAGTACCAGTCTAGTGCCCTCTTGTGTTTACTCAGGATATTCAACTTTTCATATACAAATTCAATGTTATTCTCCAAGTGTGTCCAGGTAAAGAACCCTGGTTGGTTTTAAGGAGCGAGGGGAATCCTTTCAAATTCTGCCCGGGCTGTCAGCGCCCTCCAGTGGGGTCCTCAGATCGAGTGTGAGATGAAGGTATCTTCATAGACATTCTCTGCTGCTGAGGAAAGCTGTGCTCCCCTGATACACTCTCTCCTGCAAGGCCTGATGGTGGGCTGTAGTCCCCTGCCCCACCATAAGGAGGTGATATCAGAGGCTTTCCAGATTTGTAAGCCTGTGGGTCTGAGGCCGATCCGCTCATATCGTAGCCGTTGCCGTTACCGTGACCTTTGCTGTGAGCGTTTCCGTGGCCGTTGCCGTACTTTCTGTAGCGAGATCCCTCCACCTCTGCTCCCTCCTGTTCTTCCTCCGTCATCTCAAAGGCCTTGCGTTTCAGCGGCACCCCTGCCTCAGAGCTCCCTCCGAGGCTGTGGGATGGGTAGCTGTAACTGCCCCCCACCATGGTGGGCCGAGGGGCCAGAGGAGTGGGAGCACTAATCCCAGAGGGCAGGTATGAGGCACTGGGGTGGCTGTATCCAGAGGACAGGCTGGTTTGGGGGTAGCATCCTGGAGGGTAGTTGTAAACAGGAGTGCTGGTGCTGTAGCTGGGCACTAGAGTAGGTGCGGCCTGCAAAGAGTGTAGAGTGGCAGGTGGAAGTGCTGCGCTAGGTTGAGGGCAGTATCCTGAGGACAGATAGGTGCTGTTGTAGGCCGGAGGGTATTCCTGAGAGGATGGGGCACTGCAAGTGCCAACACCACTGTAGCCCGGCTCCGAGGCCAAGTTACTGCTCACTACTGTTACGCTGCCTGTGGCCGGGATCCCCACAGAGGCAGAGCCCACTTTGGTGCCAGTTAGTGCCTCCAGTCCAGGGTAACACTCCATGCCCTGACCCAGAGCCCAGGGCTCAGATTCTGTTTTCAGGAAAGTTCCAGGCTCTGCGTAGGCCCCGGTAGCTGGGCGCTCATAGGACAACTCCAGGCCCGAGTACTTCTCAGCGTAGCGCTTGAGCAGAGAAGAAGCGGTGAGGGCTGATATGTCATCACTGGCCCAAGGATAACCTGCAGGGGCATAGCTGCGGCGAGCGGCTGAGGTGTAGGGGTCGTGTTTGTGGGCAGACGGGGGCGAAGTTGTGGAGGTGACATCTAGGTGCTGCTCAGGCCACTGAGATAAAGGGGCGGCGTGCTCCGGAGACCAGTGCATCTTCAACAGACCTGACAGAAAAAAAAGAGCAAAGCAGTGAATTTACACAATCTTAAAATAAGGATTCATCCAGCTCAGATGACCTCTAAACCCAACTTGAGGCATTTTACTCTTTGTTTCCCAAAACCTCCTTGAAAGCTAAATCTGAATATTTACCCACGAAAAACGGACCTTTTTCCAGAATCTTGTCAGTGCTTAGCCCATGCTCTTCTACATCTCATCCAGGCAGGGGACAACTGTTCAAATCTTTATGAGAAGCCGCCTACATAGCCCCCAGCCTGGTCTCCACGGCGATAAGCCTCCATCAGCCTGCGCGCAGCCCTCTGCCTTTGCCTCTCTCACATTGGGGCCATTGTTGTCTCTCTGTGAGTCTCTTAGTCCACAAAGCCACCCCCACCAAGCGTGTGATCTAATTCGGCCCAAACCTCAGGGGTCTGCTGGACAGGGGCAACAGAGGGCGGGGTCACCGGGGAAAATGATCAGAGTAGTTTTTCTCCAAATTACACAAAGACTGGACCAGTGCTTCTATGAACACTATTACAAGTGTAATGAGTGATTGAGCAGTCAAAAGTGTGATTTTCATATGGCATGTGTGATTACATATGCACATTTACACAAACAGAGTAATCCACTGGTTTAGTGGTTGAGGGCTTGGCTTTTTGAACTGGCATTAGGCCAACATTCCAGGCATTGCAGAGTATTATTAAACTGTCCTGACCCCAGGCTTGGACCAGAGGGGCTTCCCTCCATAAGCACCGGACAGAAGAGGGTGCTCCTGCCAAGACTTCATCAGTACATGAAATAACTATGTCAGTATATTTCATTATTGTGATATGCTTTATTGCAATATATCTTGACTTTAGTGTATTTTAACTCTTTTTATGACCCATTTGCTAGTTTATAGATGGGACTCCGTGCAGGAAAATATTAACGGACTTCATTATTATATTTAAATACAGTGTTAATTTCTGCCTTCTTTTTAAGTATATAATCTTTCTGTCTTTAGTTTGCCACATCTACACTGGTTGTCTTGCTGCAATGAGCAACATGTGATTATTTTGTGAGTTCGGATGGGGCGTGCCGCTAGCAAATATTTTCTTCATGGAAGTTCATTTTTAAGTGGGAGTGTTGTCAGTAAAATAAGTGGAAAACATTCAGCAAGGCTTACAAAACCCAACAAAGTCACAAATATGTCCAATTTACACTGACACAACCCGCATATGACGTATATTGATTATCACACATGCCCACACACGCTTCCTCACTCACACATTCGGTCTACAACTGTCTCCATGTGGATTACACCAGGTTGTGTCATATGTCCACCAGGACCCCCAGATGGGCCTCTAAACGGTCCACATGTTGATCCCTAAATTAAATGAGCCTTCAGCCCAATAAACCCACTCATCCAATCCAGGGATTGCGGTGCTCTTGACCAGCTCAAGCTCCACCCCATCTCTGAGAAATCCCTGTGCTCCAGGGAATTCTGACTGGTCATGGTACCCATCCTAAAACATTAAAGGCTTACATTCCCAACAATGCACACTGACCCCACTGATTGAGACCTACCAGAAAAACTCAGAGTGAAAAATATGTGGCGTCCTGATTTACACAAAGGTTAGAATGAAAGTTATGTCATTTAACCCTGTAAGCAAGGTGTTGATTCATAGTATTTAGTAGTAAGTCTACAGATCATGGGCGGATTACCAAATGGGCCTACTGGGCACAGCCCTAGGGGTCCAAGGGGTTAAGGGGCCCCTAAGCCATGGTGCCTGCTGCACAGCGACCGTTATTACATTTCTCAATGAAGAGCTAAAGGACGCAGTCATTCATGTCAGTATCAGAGCCCCCAGAATCCCTCTGAAGACCCTGAAGAAAGAACGTGAACACTTGCAAGAAAGATGGCATCGTGACATCTTTACATGTGTTTATTACCATCACAGGCTTTTTTTTAAAGGCTGCAACAGAGATGAAAAAGATGCCCCTGTGAGTCATTGAAGAAATTGGTGTGATGAAATTTAAAGCGCAGTTGTCTTGTGCCCTCTTGTGTTCGCTGTTAAAATGAAACTTTTCACTGACAAATTCAGTGTTATTCCCCCTAAATCTGTCTGGATTTAGAGACTCTCAAATGCCCTCAAATCTGATCAGCGCAGTTCTCCAATCATGTATCTGTGATGTACTATCTTCATAGACATTGTCTGCTGATGAGAAAAGCTGTGCACCACAGTACACTCTATCCAGGTCTGATTGTGGACTTATGATGCTCTGTTTGATATTATAGGTGCAGGTAACACAGTAATACTGGGTAAATGTGTTCTTGTAGATACTTTCACAGGTGCAGTGTGAGTCAGTGACTGTTACCACTTTTTTTTTGGCAAGGTGACAATCTTGGAATGACTGGACTATATCTGTGTGCCAAAGCAGTACAGCAATAGAATTTCATTTTTAACTATATCATTACATGTTGTCATAGTACACTATGTTGGCAGTTAAACCTCACCTATGCAAAGAAAAATGTCCTTCTTCATATTAACTGCTTATATATTTTTTCCAAGATGTTTCTGGATGTGTTCCACCAGCATCCAGTCTATTTTTTTTCCAACTTCTAGCAATTCCTCCTGTTTCCTACTTTATTTTATACTTTGTTTTGCCATTTTTTGTATAAACAAATTCCATACTAAATACCCTAAATAACGAATACATCTCGTGGATTTTTTGACAGCAGTATGTTTCGTTATGCACAAAATGGCAATATTATTAAAGCTGAATTGTATTTCAATATATTTTCGGATGTAATGCTAAAAACACCTAATGTTAGAGAGGGAAATTATATTGGATCAAAATGTTGTGAATATCCAGATAGTGAGCAAACTTTACTCAGCTCCAGCATTTCACTGGGAAAACAGTAAATAAAGTGTGACTTCATCAGATCCTCAGTTGTAGCCTGCAGAGATGCTTTAGGTAGACGGTATGCTACAAGCTTACCATCACCATTAACAAACGGAGAAGTTCTCCGTCATCTAAGGCTCCTTAAGACAATCATAGTTAAGTCCTAGAAGTAAATCAGATTGTCAGTTGAAATCTTGTATTGACTAAACTGACCTGAAGGTGACTTATCCTTGACATCCTTGAATTTATCATTAAAGCTTGTTAAAATTACAGTTTTTTGCCAACATCCCTTTGATTCTGTGTGTAGTTCTAAAAAGCTTTAAGCTCAAAACGAAAAGCATTTAATTCATCTATTTCAATAATAACAACAGACAGACGTAGCTTTCACCAATGACACTACTCTGTAGTCATGTGACTGGTTGTAATAACAACACTAAAAGATGCAAGCTTCTGTCTACAACGTGTGATCTTTGTTTAAAAACGGAGCAGTCTTGTGGGCGTATTTACACATGTATTCAAATCTGAACATCACAGACACACAATCAGGATCATCAGACTGGTACTCACTGGCCATACTGATTGCAGGCATGAGCCAGTCACTTGCCGGCTTTGTCTTCAATCTATTCTTGTCACTCCGTCTTCACCAGATGGTCTGTAATCTCGCCAAGACATATTTAAACGCAGCAATCTACTGTGTCTGGAATCCTAATCAAAATTCAGCACAAGAATGTGAAAACTGAACAAATGGAGGGATCACTGTGAGATCAGAGGATGGAAGAGTGAACCGGAAGGTTTGGACGGGTCAAGGACCAGACTGAGGGAGAAAACCAGACTAATGATGGATTAGAGCATATAAGGCTTATGGGAGTTTCAGAGCTTGGCGACAATCTGACAGTCAGCGACAAGAATTAAAGAAGCATCACTAGTAAACTTAAGCTGAGACTATACTTCCTGCGGACGTGCAGCTGTGGACACTACGACCATAGACTTGTTCTAATGATACTATTCTTAAGTCTGCTTAGCATATGCGGTAGATTGTCTTCATATGCCACATATGGACACTACTGAGCATGCCCACTACTGCCCTTGTAGTGTTGTGGCTGTACAGACACAAATTTGTTTCCAAGCGAACTCCCACAGACCTGGGCAGATGACTAAATTTACATCACTCTGACCTTTGCAAACCTTTGTGTACTTAACAGATGCAAAAAGTGTAACACTGGCTTTACTCCTTATTCTTACAATAAGCTTGCAAACTTAATTTTACTGCTTCACAAATATCAAAACCTACTCAATAACCACTGTGCAGTAGCACAAAATGGTATCGCTGTTTAATATAAACTAGTCTCGCTGCACCTTATCACTCCACCAAAGAACACAGCGGAGTTATGTGACAATCGGCGTACGTCTGTCTGTCTGTCTGTTACCAACATTACTCAAAAACGGACTAACGGATTTGGATGAAATTTTCAGGGAAGGTCAGAAATGACACAAAGACCAAGTGATTAGATTTCGGCAGTGATGGAGCTTTTAGTCTGGACCCACAGATTTGTTAAGGATTTCCATATCATTGCGAGATAGGAGTCACTGTAACTATGACAAGTGAACACTACGTCAGCTACCTGCTGACGATCACATGGGATCCTACTACAAATCTGCCGCTGTGGACTTACGATACAAAGAACAATTGATTAAATTTGGGGGTGTTTCCGAGTTCCATCAATTCCCGCCACCCTCTACATATTTACGTCATGCAATTCGGTGTCTGTACACAACGCGCACATACATAACACACACCTGTGTGCGCAAGGTCATTTTGTTTGTGGGTGCATCTATATTAAATGGCCACATTCCATGATGCTGTGATTTCTGATCATCAATAAGTAATAAAAAAATGCTGCATTTCTGACAATGCCATATGAGAGTATGAACAGACTTGGTGGAGCACTGCGCTCTCTGAGTGCTTTTCTTGTTATCATTCTGCTATAGGAGGCAAAATGCTGCAGTTGTTTGCATTTCTTTAAGCCAGTCACAATCATCTGGGGGTGGAGCTAAGCCCAGGATGCAGCAACAGAGTCCCTTAAAACAATGTCAGGGGAACTGTTAAGGTAGAACATTTATGTGCAGGGAAATGACTAATTCACCAAAAAACTAAACAAAAAAACTAGGAGAACCGCCTACAGCATGATCCGAATTCTCAGACAAACTTGCAGTTTTCAGTGTAGTGGGTTTTCTATTTGCTGCTTTTGTTGTTCTTCACCACAGATTAGGAGTTTTGAAAACGGTAACACATAGATAGCATAAGAGGAGGCAATAGGCACAGCCGATGGCAGACAGTAAACAGACATTTTGTAGACATAATAGTTACAAACACACAACTGTAAAATAAGGCAGTTGAAGGGTATACGAGACTTGTGCTGTACTGGTAGGCAGATACTTTATTGACCCTGAGGGGAATTCAAGAAATGTATTCAAATGTAACATTTCCACTTAATTCTCTCTATTTGAGGGAAAACATTTTTCTTCCACACTGGTAGATACATACGACACATATACATATAAAAGATCTATTTAATGATGTGTAAATGTAGTATTATAAGGGACTCATTGGAAAATGTCTGACATGCGTCACAAATTGGAAAGTACAGTTAGTTAACTCTTTATAAATACTGTTGTTTTCTTTTTTAGTTGCCTAATAGACATGCAGCTACCTATATTCACCTCATTTCCATTGTAGATATTTTTCATATTTTCACACTGTATAGATTACTAAGACTGCTACTTGATGAAATGATTTTATCAAAAAAAATTTAAATTTCACACTCGCAGGTATATCAGTTATTCAAGAAATGTGAATTTCTGTAGCTGACAACAACCTGTGTTGAAGTGAGGATGTCAGGGAGCTAGGTTTGGGTGTTAGGAGGGATGAGTGAGGAGCCCCTAACCCTAATCTAGCACTTCGTGTAGGATTGGGGCTTGGAAACACCCTCCATTATTGGTCATGCTTGACTCACCAACAGACAAAGATGAGTACTAAGCCGGATTGGTACCATGATGGCCTCCCTTAATCATTGTGATTACCATACTGTTGACTAGTGTTTCCTCTGTGCCCTGCTGTAGTTTGGACACTGGACTCATAAAATGGAAGCCACTCAGAGAAAAACACAGAAACAAGAATACAAAAGAAGATCAAAGCGTATGCTGCGCGACTTGCTGTACTGTTGCTACGTTGTTCTCTTATGTGCCACATCTAGATCTGAATAGGCTTTAACTCCATATGCTTAGGGACCTAGCCATGAAAATAAATTCAATTTAAAGTTATCTTCTTTGCATCTTCCATTTAAACAAACTGCCTCCACTACTTCTGCTTCCCAGCAACTTTTACTTTGTATTGATTTCCATTTACTTCCACAAAGTGTTCAGCTTCACTGCTTACATTTTGCCAGCCTGCTCTTGTGTGGCTTTGCTTTGGCGTGGATTTTATTTTTGGGATAAATTACTTTGATCACCCTAAAAAGCCTTTAAGCTTTCTTTAGTGGAAAAAGTTGCAGCTCGGATGCTTCTTGTCACATAAGATGTGCGTCAGGACACCCCGGGGGCTTTTATCACTGCTTTGATGTTGGTGGGAGCATGTGATGGTGTGTGTGTGTGTTTGCATGACTCTGTATTTGTGTGTACATGGTTGCGGTTTGATTTGGAAAGTAAAGTTAAAATGGGGAATATCTGATTGCATTTTTCCCACAGTCTTTGTGCTTTTATCTTCCTCTGTTTGAAAAGTTTCTTGACTTGAACATTGTGTTCATATAAACAGCCTCACTGTTTATTTTTTCTTCACAGAGCTGTCAGAAGTAGGGTGTTTCTTATATTACAATAAACAGAAATGCTAACATGTTTTCATGCAGATCTAATGTCAGTCTGAACACGATCTACAAATTTATAGCTTCATAGACATTTCAGACACTTATGGGAAAGTTGGCACTTTGATGCATGTGCCTCTGTTTAAATCTTTCTCTGTAACTCTACTTACTGACAAAAAATTAACTGAAAGATGGTTTTATGTGCCTCCTGTAGCAGCGCAGATCTTCTACATTATATCATAAGCTTGAATATCAGCTAAGTTGCCACTTGGAATCTTTATTATTGGACGGTTTGATGTTTATGGTACAAAGCAGGGCTGTATAACATCCGTTTTATGTGTTTATTCTGAAGCCAAAAGTAGACATGTTTGCATTCTCTTACATTCATTTCCTGATGCAGACCAGTAACAATAGTGGTGAAGAAAATGTTTACGCCTCAAATGGCTTTTGTATAGAGAACGATAAGATTACATCAGAAGAGGAGACGGCCTGTTAGAGCACCAAACGAGTTGAGGCAAGACAGGATCAAGCAGAGTGGGTTAGAAGGAAACGCACAATCACAAGCAGATAAATACTGCATGTGTGAGGAGGCACATGTAATTTACAATGAAGTCTTCTGGGACATGAGAGAAACAACACGATCACCGACAACTCAGAAGTATAAATCTGCTTTGAGTGTGCCTGTGTGTAATGAACTGTCTCAACACAAGCAAGTGAGTCATTTTGAGTCAGAAATTAAGTAAACATGGTCAATTTTTCATCTGTTTTCATCAAGACATACGCTTCAATGCAACGTGCGATAAGTGAGTGTGTAGAGCTAGGGATGGGAGTAAAGAGAACCTCCCAGCCTCCACTAAAAAACAGTTCCAGTGTTTCAGTCTTTATCAGTTGCATATAGAGATAACTTACTATATTGTTTGGCTGAACCACATGAATGTCTGCTTTAAGGATGCACAATTATGCAGTTCATTAATGTTTTTGTGTGTCCACAGAGGCCAGTCCGACTCCTGGTCCACTGCATGGTCAGTATGAGTAATTAGGGGTTAATTAGATGGAAGTACATGTGGGGGAAGGGGCGGACTGGAATGGGATTTGGGGGATGTGAAGCATCAGAGATGGCGAGCTGGTGTGGGATGGGGAGCGGAAACAAAAATCACCTTTCTGGAGCTGACGGTTCTCTGTTCGTGCTTTTACCCCACTCACAATAAACAAAGAAGTCCCCTGAAGACGGACGGACAATCGAAAATACACACACAGAGAGACACATACACACAGGCTCCAGGAAAGTACACTCCCATATTGTGGCTTTCATGCAGCGTTTAGCTTCAGCTGGCCAACAGGCAGACGGACTCTTGGTCATCTATCAGATGAGTCAAGCGTGCTGGAATGCCGGGAATCTAACCTGAGATCTATTTACAAAGCACATATCCTCTCCATACACTCAGTACGCGTTGTCCATTCACATGATGACAGAACAGAGGCAGAAAACAGAAAGAAAAAGACAGAACATGCTTACTTAGAGCATTGATAAATGACCCCTAACTGCTGTTTGCACATTATTGGGTGATTTGTATTAGTTAGAAGCTGATTCACGCCAGTGTTAAGATCAATACAGAACGGATGAGAAATGGGATGTGAACATACATGGAGCATATCAGGATTCGTGTCGCTGTAAACATCAGTGTACTCATACATCAGCCAGCTAAGGCTGTCCTACTTTCTTAGAGGGTAAATGAGGGTTGGATTGTTATGTAAGCAGTGACCACAGTCTAAAACACTGAACACGGAGACAGTGTGAAGGAGGATCTGCCGAGAAGACCCTCCCTCTCCCTGATGTTTCCCCTTCCCCCTTTTCTCCAGGCCTGCACAGTCCACCAGGCCACACTGCTGTCAGCCACTCAAACACTGTCTGCTTCAGGTTTTTCACGTCCCTAACCTCCGAGGCATTTTTAAGCTCCTAATCAAACGGCAAGCCGAAATGGGTGCAGCCAGTCACATAGTTTTGCTCCTGAATGCCACTAACAAACTAGCTTAAGAATCCTGCGTTTTGCCTCCTCCTTATTTCATTTTTCACTTTTCTTTCTCTCAGTTTTGGCCCCTGCACTCTTGTTTCCTTGAGGCTCCGTGTCTCTGTGCAGCAGTAAAGACAGGACTGTGTGTCCCAGCATGTGTGGTCAGTCTTCCCTTCCCCCACGGCTTCAGCTCACACACTCACATGTGGCAGAGGCTGGCCGGGGCTCATTGTGTCCACTCATATATCAGGCTGCAGCTGACCAGTCCCTCCTCACGTCTTCTCCATCTGCCCTTCAATTTGCTCTTTCTCTCTCATTTTACCAGCAGCACACATCTTTACTATAACACCTAATGAGGATCTAAAGGTGTGCTACAATTTGTTTAACAAGCTTTCGTGATTGGTACGGAGGACAAAAGCAAGTGTCTGTGTGTGTGGAGGCGGAGGGTGATGTTTATGTGTCCCACTATACAGGACTAATGAGAGGCTGTTGACACCAGGTTACTAACGATCTGGCTTTCATTCACAGAATCGCTTCACCCTGGTGACTGGCGACTAAAAAGCGCTAAAGCTGCTCATCACTCTCACCGTGTCACACTATCATCATTATAGCCCTTAATGAGCTGTGGGTAGCTGGGATTGTGTGTTTTCTCATTCGTGCGTGTCGATGGGTTGGAAATTTGCCAGCATGTGAGATTCGACCGAGGCGGTTGGGAAACTGCGTGCGATTATACGAGTGCGTTTAGTCAAAAGTTTCTGTGGGAAGAAAACTAACATGATGCTGCGAGCCACTTTGAGGGAGGAATGTGACACAAGCACGCTACTAAAACTTCCGTCTGCCGAGACAACTCCCTCATTCTCCCTGGACGACGGCACAAAAAACAAAGTCAGTCGCTGCACCTGTGTAGCCGCTGACATGCAGAAGTAAATCCCTGTTGCATTATTCCAATCAGGTTAGCGTTGTAATCCTGTTAAAGCTTGGCCTAATCAATAAACCGCTCAGTCAATATGAGCATATTCAACAGCCTGGATAGGAACCTTTCATGATGTATATACCAAGAGGGACTATTCGGTGATGTGTAGGCGAGATTTATGTGATTTCATCTGCTTTTGCATATTGATGTTGCAAATGTAGGAAACACATCTCAAAAGCTGATAAATTAGATTGCACATTTAATAACAAGGCTGAAAAAATGTCAATACAAATGCAATTGGAGTCAACCGAAAACGTACAGGTGTGCTAGAAAGTGTCTAATCAAGCCATCGTGTGCCTTAATCCAGGCTGTTTTGCTGCACAATAAGTGGATGTTGTTCCTGAAAGCACAGCCAAAGGCGCTTGAGCTGCTGTCTGTTCAAACTGACTGTTACTACGCGATATTCACATGGAGGGGCTGAAAAAACAGCCACTGAACACTTTCTGTGAAATTCCTCAATGCAAAGCCCGGAGACTCAGCTGTTAAAGCCATTAGCATATCTGCCTTCTCAACATGACTTCTCAGAGAACCCCCTTCCTCCCCACAGCACCTCGCTTCCCTCTGCACAGTCACAGGAGATGAGTCCTGGACAAAAGAGGAGCCACAAGAAGAATGTGTACAGGAAAACAGACTTTCAGGCCGAGCAAGGTTACGGTATCCACACACAACACGACAACATTTGTTCCCAACGCATTCAGCATGCACACACAGCGGTGGACTTACTGTATGGGGTGACAGGACTGAGCATTCTGCAGCCCTGGCCCCCAGGTAAGGAGTAGAGGACCGGGTCCACTCGGTGCTAGTGAGGGCCCAGCTGCATGCTGCGGGGCCTTCCTGGGTTTCTGCTGCTTCTCCTGCTGTGGGCTGAGTGGCTGCTGGTTTGGCTAGTGACCGGCCTCCTGTATCGCCCCATGGCTCATCTCACACTTCAACACCACTCTGACATGCTGCCACCTGAAGAGCACAAACAGGCCAGTGTCAGAACCACCACACACCACGATTGTTGTTGTTCCAACCCAGACTGTGGGATATTATCAGATAATGCACAAATAATGACAATTATGCTTATTTAATTGCATTTTTTTCTCGATGTTAAGCTTAATATCCCAATTATTACATTAAAATAGCTGCTGTGAGAAATACTTGTGGCGAATACTTGCAGCAATATTAAACAATATTGACTGACAATGAGCTTGTCATGCACTCCATACGCTTTCCTCGTGTTTATATGTGCATATACATTACATGTGTGTAAAGGGAGAGTTGGAATGCTGAACGTTCTGACCACAAAAACGACCAAGTTTCAAAATTCTGTAAAACCTCTCGTGTTTCAACACAAACACTATAAACCACAGCGACAAATAGAACTTTGCACCGTCTCGCGAACAAGGACACTCCTGTCCAGCAGTGCATACATATGGTAAAAAATGAAGAATGGGTGCAGAGCATATAGACTTGTAACACACACCCAACGGTTTGACATTCGGAAAATCAACAAATGAGAGCCTAATGTAGCATAACACGCGTGCGTAAAGGGAAGAATTACGCATGGACAATCAAGCAGGCGAAATGAAAACGCGCACAAGAAGACATAAAGCACTAGAAAAAAACGAGGAGCGAGAACATGGAAAATGACAGGAATGTGCAAGAAACAGCGGAAAACGCTGTCATTACTGTTAAATTCACACAAAGTCTTCTCCAACAAGTATGTAAATGGATACTGTACCTGACCATGCCTGGATTTACGCGCTGAGTGGCTCAATTTGGAAAGTAATCCACTATTCCACAAAGTAGTACAGCAGCAGGAGCCGATGTAAACGCGTGTGTGGCAGTGTGTGAATGTGTGTGTGTATGTGTGTGTGTGTGAGAGAGAGAGAGGGTGAGGGAGGGAGGTTTACGCACTCTTCTGGGACCCTATCCTTTTCTCCTACACTCCCTCGCTCGCCCTCCAGCTCGCTTCTCCCTCCTCCCCTCTCCCTCCCTCGCCTAGTGACAACAGAGCAGCGCATACATCCCCTCCCCCACCCACAACCTCCCCCCTCCTCCCTTTTGTTAAAACTATTTCAGCAGGAAGGGAGAGAGAGGGAAAAAGTGACCAATCATGCAGTGTCAGAGAAGAGCCTGTTTCCTCCTGCTGTATGTGTGTGTAGATGATTTTCTTTTTTTCCTTTTGGTTGCATGTGTGTATTTGTGTTTCTGATGCCCTGATGAGTGGGCATGTTGTGTTGGGACACATGCTCATGAAGAATTTTGAATTTTCTCCTTCACTGATCACATGAGAAGTTCAGTTATTGTCAATGACTTCTATTGATCTGGTACATTGATCTTAGTATTGTTGGGAGGGTGGGGTTGAAACAACCAGGTCAATATTACCTAATTCCTGTGGTAGCCCATCCCCCCGCCACACACACAAATACACACAAACACTCAGTCCTGCACACATGCATGGGCAACAGCAAATGACCTCCACATTGGCCTCAAACCTTTGACTAAGAAGTAGGTTAATTTCTTCACCTGTTTTTGGTCAATGTCGCTACAGTGTACACAAGTAGTGCTTTCTTTTTTTATATAGTGCTTCTTCTTTTTTGTTGCGGGTCATTTAACTTTTTGCTCCAGTTCCTTATTTTTGCTCAAACCCCGGCCACTCATACATAGAAACACAGCTGTGGTTCTGCATTTAGAGTTATGGTATAGGCGGGACAAGCTGCCTCACTCCTCATGTTACTTTTCTGTAAACAATCAAAGGCCCTGCAGGACACACTCCTCCTGCTTTGGCTGCACACACACACACACAAACAGGCACATGTTTGACATGTGTGAGCTGCTTTTCAGAGAGTGGTTGTTCACAGAAAATACTCATTGTCTCTTGTAGTTTCATCTCATTGCAGCATAATCACATGAGTATAATCACACAGTTTCCCTCCTGCTTGCACCAACAGCACGAGGTCACGCTGCGGTGAAGCAACCACCGGCAGACTATAATCTGAGAGCACTGAGAGTTGAAATGTCGCCTATAATAGCAGAGGAGGTAGAGCCTTGTTAAAGACCTTCCATTGGGTGACTCAGAGGAGTAATGGCTAGTGCAGCACTCAGCTCTTTCCCCTTTACCTGCTTTGCTGACAGACACTGAAAAAAAAAAAGCCACATTGTTGTTTTGCAGACTAGGAAACAATACATCTAAACAATCCCAAATGTGCTGCGGGGGGCTTTTTTTTCACCATAGATAGGGTAGGCCGTTTGATACATTGTCACCGCCGAGTCCCCAGATGTTGGCCTCTCATTAGGCCAGGAACACCTCCACATGCAACCACGAGGCCTTCAGCAGGTTACAGGGACAAGCAGAGGGACAAAGGGCAGAGTGTGTGCTAATGACAGTCCAACAGAAAGGTGCGGCTATCAGCAGGTTGGAGGAAAAGTTTCCTGGCATGGGCGGAGGGGAGAAATTCCACCTTACAACTCCGAAACAGATATAATGCAAATGTACACAGGAAGGCGGATTTCCACCCTCCCACATATAACGGTCATGCTGGAAATTGGACATGGTAACTCTAACCCTGCACTGCTTTGGTCCTGTGGGTGGGATAGGTCACATGATAGCCCCCCAGAGAAGCTCAGCTGTTTGCCACTCTAATTCTGTCTCAAGCAGCTGAGCACTGACCCACTGCTCCACTGAACTGTCCCAGTAATGATAATTGTGTGTGTGTGTGTGTGTGTGTGTGTGTGTACTTGTTCTGGCTATACTTGTGGGGACCAAATGTCCCCACAACTGTAGGAAAACTGAAAACAGTGTCACTTGTGGGGACCTCATTTTGGTCCCCACAAGTTTAAACAGTGTTTTCTTTTATTTCTTGGCCATGTTGTTGTTACTGAAAAAGTAAAAGTGCAAAAACGTTTCTTTAGGGTTAGCCATTGTTTTGGTTAGGGTTAGGGTTTGGTTAAGGTTAGGGTTAGGGTAAGGGTTAGGGGTTAGGGGTTAGGTATGAATGGGAGTCAATGGTATGTCCCCACAAAGATAGAAAAACATAGTGTGTGTGTGTGTGTGTGTGTGTGTGTGTGTGTGTGTGTGTGTGTGTGTGTGTGTGTGTGTGTGGGACAGTTCTAGAAGCAGGAATTCAGTTGATGATGAAAAAAATCACCGCATATCTTCTAAAACTGCACCGCTGTTGTACCTGCAGAGTTAAGCATTTTTCATTCCCGCACGCCGGTTCACAAATGATGACAGGGGGGAATTATGAGGCAGAGAGAGAGAGGGCAAAACAGGAACAGGAAATATTTGGGAAAAGAACAGGAAATGTGTGTGTTGTCGGTATTGTCTGCCACAGGCGACGTCTTTTTTATTTTGAAGAAAACAAAAAAGAGCAGAACCCAACAATGACAACAAGCCTTATAAATCTTTGTGACAGCAAAACACATCAGTGAGGCGCACAGTTGCGCTCTGTTCCACTATAATGAAATGCCCCCTGTAGTTCAGTTCAAACCAGTCCCATATGCATTATCCTGCAGTCAGAAATAGACCAGGAAACCATGTATAAATCAATCCTCTTATTTCCTTAAAAGTGTAGCTATACATTTACATCTTCAGTAGAGATACCAGTGAGGTTATGTCCAAAAGCTAGGTGGGGAAGTCAGAGCGCAGAGGCCTTTCATGGGATTTCTTTTCTTTATATCGCACAGAAACTGGACACAACACGTTACATCACATGCACTGAGATGTACACAATTGTTATGCTTTTAATATGTCTAGTGTGGATATTCCTGTCGATTGTGTTCTGTTTATCTTGTCTGGGAATATGACATTGACTGTAATTCACCTCCAGAATGAAATCAATGAGCACACTAACACCACATTCTCATATTAACTCCTCATGTGTCCTTCCTTCTCATCAAGCGCAGAATGTCAATTAGCCAGCCTCACGTTCACAACGTGCCTCTTCAAGGTTAAATGGCATTGCTGTGCCAATCATGTCCAATTACAACACTACAGCAAAGGGAGTCTACAAGACATTCTAATTATTGTTTTGTTTTCAGGAACTCCAAATGCTGGACAAAAGAGGATTTAGATTCATATAGTTTTATGTGCACAGTTGAAACACGCAGCCAGTGCAGCTTGCTACATGCACACAAGCGCTCTCCACCTCAAAAAACACATGACTGCACACTGCACACACAGCCAGTGGAGAGCTCCGTGTTTGAGTGGCTTATTGTTCTCTGGCATAGAGCACACAATATCCAAGTCTGGTAATAGAGGTTAGATTAATTGCTGACAAATCTGTATTCAGCAGTTCCCTTTCTCTCTGCTTGACAGATTTATGACAGAGATTGATGGAGAGGAGGGACGAGCTAAGAGCTGTCTCTGTTCACTGAGAAAAGAGGACAACAGCTCAGCGAGTCAAAGAGAAAGGGAAAAAAAAAAAGACAAACAGGATTGTTTTGGTCGGATCTTACACATGAACAGCAATTTTGTCTGTGAGCTCATAGGAGGCATACACTACTATATTTTATGCTGTTCTGACCAGAGAAGTTACCCTTAATAAATTTTGCTCGTCTGTTTTTAGACAATCAGCGCAAACTGGAAGTAGGACAGATAGCCTCCAATAAAGAAATATATGGTCATTCATGTTCTTTCTACACAAGCTGAAAGCAAGACCTGTCAATGGGGAGCTAGCTGATAGTTGCTATATGTTACCATTCTTCTCCAGCTTTTGGATAGAGATTTATATTTACTACAGAGGCACAGTAGTGGTATCATTATGGTAATCTAACTCAACAAAAAACAGTGATAGGTTTATTTCAGAAATGTTCCTTCAAGACAGTATTTCGACTGCCAAACACATCTCTGAGTAATGTCATTAACGATGTCTGCATGCCATTCCGGTGTGTCAGTTTCAGGTTTCATAGATTAAACTGTCAGATCTACACAAACAGGCCATAATGACCAAATTATTTGTTGAATCTTTGCTTTTTCTGTTTTGGCATGTCTCTTCTTACTGCCGGTGACTTGATGTGCACAATTAAAAAAAAAGAAGATAAATAAGATGATCAAAGAATAATTCTTCAAACTATAGAAAACATCGTTCATACTCTCAATGAATAATCAGTAGTTTCGGTGCTTCAGGAGGGAAAAAAAGGTGCATTCCGGTTCCAGTTGATTTTGCAGATCTCCTTCATAAAAATCCCAGACCATCACATGGGTACAAAGAATTTCTTTAGATGCCTAAGCAGAAGCATTAAGACCAGAGTTGGTTGACTCTGTGCTGACCTTGAGTTTTAATGAAACTAGACCCTCGTGATAATAATCAAGGCAAATACACAAACAAATTAGCTGAAATTACATAGAGGGCAAACACGATGATGCATATTTGGACCAACTGGCGAGACTCAGAGTGAAATGAGAGCTATCCATCACAGTTTAATGGATCACCCTGATGCTGCTGATCCCTTGTTTTAGCACGAGATGAAAAAAACACCTTAAATTGTATGTCCACCTCCCTCCTCCGACCTGATGTCACAGCTTGAAGCCTGTCTCATTGGTTGAGGCCGTTGCCCGCCAGCTGCTTGTAATCAGGAGCATTTGGGAGTCAGGATCACATGACGCCCTGAAGGCACACATGCACACATAGATATACACATAGAGAGAGCAGTGCATCTTTAACCTCATACCCCTTCCCACAGGCTACTCCTTTGCAGTCAGGATCACCTCCAGATGTGCACACTGTGCTCTCACCTCAGGACATAAACTGGGGGAGGGGTGAGGCAGAGGGAGGGAGAGGATGGTCTAATGAAAATGGAGGTCGGGAGGAAGGTGAAACACCTCATGTGTGTGTTTCGCAGGATCTCAAGGGTGGTATTATTGTTTATCTTTTTTTCTTTTTTACAATGATGTAATAGTTTTGGATTCAAGATTCAGGGAGGACAAATTCCCCCTGAATGTGATGGAGAGGATTTTGACTCTGCTGCCTCCTAGTGGCACCACTTCTTAAATACATTCATGTGCATAACAACTCAAACATGCAAATACATACATTTATGGAGAGTACTGTTGTCTTCTCTGCAATATCAGCAATGCAATAACTCAAACCACAGTGCTCCGTTTCAACTGTAGTTATTTATTTTTCCATTTGTCCATATTCAAAAATTAAATTACATATACATATAAAACATGTAGATTTGTTTTACTCAAGACTAACCATTCAGTGGTTGAAGAGACAAGGCATCACTCTTTTCTATGGCTCCAAGACTATAGGATTAAGGTTACTGCAGTACAGGTGCTCTCCTCCCTGAAAGCCTCCCACTCCTTCCTCTCTCACATTATTTTCCTCTGCTGTCACCTTGTCCTTGAAACAGACTCAGGTTTTGTGTTATATTCATTAGAGGGACACAGCCTCACACAGTGCACAGATTCCACTTGTATCTACACAAGAAAATGAAGCGGCAAGGGCAATAGAAATAAATGGGACCTGGAAACAGTGCTTTTTTTTTCGACAGCTTATGCCTCATTACCGACTCTGAAAAGGTCTGTTTTACGTTGGATGTTAGTCAAAGGTAAAAAAAAATGACAGCACAACAGGAAACCGCAATGTATTCTATGACAGGCACACATGTACTGCACATATATTTATACTCACATCCATCTAAATTTATGATCTCTCCTGGTCACATTTATATGCAGTCAGCCTACAGTACACTGAAGGCTTTTTACTGTATATTCACCATACATTCACAGCTACATTAATGAGTTGAAAGTCAAGCTTAAGACACATAATGCTCAATAAAATATCTTGAACAACTCCTAATAATTCAGTTCTTTTGTTACAGCACATTTACAATCCTTTAACTCTGGATGTTCAACAGTGATTTTACAATTTGGTTTAGTCCACCCCCCTCCCCCCACCTCCCCTCCTTAATTTACACAGCATTCATGTTTATTTGCACCCACCCATGTGACTCTTAATATGTATTTACACAATGAATAATATTTTAATCATGCCGTTTACTAATTCATCTATGGGTCCTCAGATGCACATAGACTATTCACATTCAGAAGTCTGAAAGAATCAAAGCAGAATTACATGACAGCAAACACACAAAACTTTCATACGGGTCATGGAGGAGGTCATTACTGCATGTGATACTACACTGATAGTTCAGTTGTGCACTTTGCTTTAAAGTCACTTAAGCGGAAGAGGAGATGGGGAGGAAAAATCATTGAAAATGGTTTGTGAATTGATATTTAACAAGATGTTGCCATTTATACATTTTGAATATGACTAAATGAATCCGTAAATGGATCAGATATTTCAATATATTCAATACTTTATTCACAGATTTTATGACCAGTAGCATCTGGTGGCCACTGTCAGAGTCACGAGTCGGACTTTAATATGCTGATGTGTAACTGCAGCATCCCTGATTAGACTCCAGGTCAGGACCTGTGTTGCTTGTCGTCCTTTTTTCTTTAACTGCGAATATTTCCTCCCAAAACATATGAAAGATAAAATGGTGAGTAGCTCTGTGTTACAGCCCAAGTAAATATCAATGAGTCAGTTTAATTTGATTCTGTAAATCCTCCATCGAAGATACAAGGATGTGACAACTGCGGTTTATTACACAAACTCCTCATTTCTCCCAGCAGACAGCTTGGTTCTCCAAGGAATAAAAAGCCGTGACAGTCATTCATTCACCAAAGCGTTAGTTATGTGCTGCATTCTTCAGCCTTTCCCTCAGCTGATCTTGCTTATATGTCATATATACAGAAAGCAAAGAGAATAGGTTCTAATTTTATATCTAAAAATAAATAACTGTAATCATTTTTTGTAAAATAATTTAATTGTTTAATAGAGATTTTGAAAATAAAATATATCACAACCTCTTTATCTACAGAAAGTGCATCTACAAATAAAGTGTTATTGAAGATCATTCTTTCAAAGCATAATCTCTCTCTGCTCTCTTTCCAAGCTTTGAGGTGACAATGGTGTGTGAAACGGCAAAAAGAGAGTCTCATCCTACAGAAATTCAAAGAAAATAATAAACTGAAAACCACCACACCTGCGGAGCACATTACAGTAGAATCTAATTTATCTGAACTGAAATGTCTCAGGAATGAGCATGATAAGTGAAAAGGATCAATGTCGAGATCGTAACTATTGATTGTGTGTAACTGTTGCAATTTTCTTACTGCCACATGTAATTAAAGTGTTTTTTGGCTTCAAATTCCACCTGAAGATGGATTAACAAGGTTGTAATTTTACAAAAGGACCCTGATAAATAAAGAAACTGGTATGGTTAATTTTGGTTGGATTGTGGATAAATTATTGCTTAAAATGAAAAAACATTTCACTATTTTTAATTCTTTTCTTGACATTCAAAGGGACACAAGCACTCTCTCTTGTGCTGTTGCACACGCACGCACGCACACACAAACACACGCACGCACGCACACACACACACACAAACGCACGGACGCACGCACACTATACTCTGCTTTACCCTGACCAAACATCATCCAAAGTGCCTTGCAGGAGCATTCATAATCTTGTCTGAGGTAAAGAAATAAGACAAACTACGTGACAAACATTCTGTAGAACAACCTTCATCCTAAACAATCATTAATTCATAGACAAACATCCATAAAGGGATAAAAACACACACCAAAAAGCACATTATTGATGCCACTGAAGTGGGTCTTCTAACATTTACAGTTTTCAGTTGAGATCATCACACAAAACTGACACAAAATTTTGCGCCTCAAAAGAGTATGTGAAGCTGCAATGTCAATTCTACCAAATAATCAACCACTATTTGTTTTTTTGTTTTTTTTTAAAAGAACCCACTCATGGCACAATGGATAAAAACAGACTCTAGATTTAGAGTAGGTTTAAGGAATGATGATTGACAAACCTACACAGATTAATAAAAAGAACCTGGTTTGTTTTACAGGAGCATGTACGCTCCATTTTATAGCCCAGCTAAGTGTACAGTGGCAGGGTGAAGGTTAGATGTTGTTTCTGAAGAAAGGGTGAAAAATGGGAGAAGAGGCTGTAGCTGTTGTTGGTATATATGTTTGTGTGTGCTTTTCTATCTTTGAGAGGACCAAATGGCTTTGAAGCTGCTATAATTGACATCTTATTAAGAATGAATCGCATGGCTACATATGTGAAAGAAGGGTCAATTGCAGCGAAGGACCAACAATAAATTATCACCCAAATCTGCAGTTCCCCTCAACTTTACAGAGCTTTATAGCTTATTGTTTTGGGTTTCACTCTCACAACGCTGTTTTCTATTTAAGGACAAGCCTCACGAGCTGCTGACAGGCGGCGTTGTAAGGCTGTTGGAGATGGTACACCCACAAATAAGTCTTATGTGAATGTATGGTTTTCCGGCAATGAAACAGAAAACGTATCTCAGTGAAATCATCGCGGCTGCCAGCAGCTGTCAGTGTCTCCTCACAGCTGGTTCATTATTTACTGCCAGTGGAGCGCCTCCAGGATGTATCTCTAGATTACTTTAGCGAAGTCATCTCATTGCTCTCCACAAATTAATTAAAATTGAGCTGTTCGACAGTATTGGATTCTCACAGGTGAATGCTGTGTCCTCCTTAATATCATCTCTCAATTTCACATTAGGATCAAGAGCCAAAGGCAGTGGGTTTGCCAGCACTTGTCACTACGGGCTTCAGTTTCTTAAAATATTCACAAATTTGGCCACTGCTCACCTGGTTTAGATGCCTTAAGAGGCTGATGTTGTGTCTATGTGATGGTGGTGAGGTTAAAAATGAAACTGAACTTTAAAATATAAGCCAATGATAGAGAAAGTGGGTGAGCTTAGGGTTAGTTGCCAGTCACAGGGTCAGAGTTAGAACGGCATTAGCAATGGTTTCAATTCCAGAGCTCATGGCCGGATTAGATTTGAAATGTGGTCTTTATTTACAAACCTCACAAAGATAGAAGAACGTGTGAGTGCACTGCACCCTTGCCTTGATCTGTGTATGTGGATAGTATTATATGTTATGGGTAGCTGGTAGTAATTGTTGAGACTTATTTCTCTAAGCACTGAAGTGGCTGATGGTTGAGGCAGCCAGATCGTAGTGTCCTGTTGTCCAGAACTACAGTCCAGTGATACAGCTGAGTCTGCCAGGAGTGTGAACGCCCTTTACTCATCAATGAACGCAATCCCTTCAATCCTGCAGGGCGAAACATAGAGAGTTATGACGAGCAAAGAGCACAAATGCCCTCAATTTTCAAGGACAATTTCAAGCAACAACTGCAAGAAACAAGTGACAATAATGTGTAGAAGGAAAATTTCCAGATGGCAGGGGGGAGGAGGAAACAGGGTGTGGCCTTGCCTTTTTAGCAGCCACAGGACGAGTGTCCTTTTGATTGGAGTTGAGGGATTTCCACACCGTGGTTTTAGACATTTCATCAGATATGTTAATATCAGAGGGATCACACCTGAGGAGCAGGGAAAGGAGGGTAAGAGTGGAAAACAAATACAAGAGGAGGAGGTGAGGTGTGACGTGAGGATTAGGAAGAGGTCTTAATGTGTTAGTAATCACAAGGGGTACTTGAAACCAGTACACCACACACTACTATATAAAAAAACTGAAGGAACAGTGACATCTTACCACTCCAATCAGCTGATATCCATGCTGTAGATTTCAGTCTGTGTAGGTGTGAATGTGTGATTTCTCACCTGGGATCATGTGCTTTCGGAGTCTGTACAGGTTTGCTGCTCTCCATGGGGATCTGAACTGTAGTCGCATCTTCCTTTTTTGTGCTGAGCATAATCTCTGATTCCTACGAGACACATTCAAGCTATAAACATACAAAGGCAATATGTGCATGCTTACTGATCTCGAATATGAGCTTTGCATTCAAACATTCTCTTTAGTCTACCTCTTCCATCTTCTTGGAGGCATCGTCAAGGTTTTTTTTCTTCCACTCCGGCATTAAATCATCCAGGTAGCTCAGCTCTCGTTTAGAGAAACAAAAGTCCAGCAGCTTGCGGATGAAAACCAGAGCCAGCACCTGCAGGCACAGGAGGAAATAAGCCATCAGTGTAATTTAAAGTGAACACATGGAGAGATGAGTGAAGCCAGATCGGAGGCCAGCGGCAGTCGGCTCACCATCATGGGGAAGACGATAGCGGCCGGGGAAGTCTTGATGACCCAGAGCAGAACCAGACAGGTGAGCTGGGTGAGAGTGAATAGGTGCACCTTCCTCAAGGGGACGTGTCGCAGATAGATGAAGTCCGGCTGGTGCTTCGCCGGCATACCAAACAGTTTCAGACGGTCAAAGAACTGAGACATGAAAAAAATAAAATAAGAAAAAAGATGGGCACAGGTGGTACAAAGGTTACTGAAGGTAGGGAGAGAATGAATTAATGGAAGCAGAGCCGAGATGCAGATGGTGAATATGGCGGAAGACTGGAAGTAATTATGAGTGACAAATTTAGTTGGCTTGTTCAGACAATTAACTGTCAGGCCTCAATGAAATGCAACAGGATTAATTAGATCAGGAGCAGCCATAACAGGGACAGTCAAATCAGAAAGACACCGGGATGGAGAGGCCATGAGAGCAACTCGGAACATTTTGCACTTGAATATCTCAGCTAAAGTAATAAGCTGGAGAATGGCCAGAGCTGACTATCACATGTCAATGTCATTATAGCGTCTTACATATTTTCTCATGGTATGATGTTTTTGTTTGTGGATAACCACAAAATAATTTTGACTCTACAACCAGGAAATGGTAAACATATTGACATTGCTATAGATCCTATTCACCGTGAAAGATTTTATGTTACCTGGATGCCTTTTAGTGAAGAGGCTCCCATGTAGAGGAAAACACCGTACAACACTGGCATTGGAATGAACTGGAAAAAAGCAAGATATGTCAACTTCCACTTTCACTAATCATCCAATACAAGTGTCTGCACGCTTTTTCACAAGACATTTTGACTTATCATAGTACAGAAAATGCAGGTTTACTTGATAATATAAACAATGGCACAAATCACTTTAGATTATTTAATAAAGTCTGCTTCAAAAAGGTTACTTTGTCTAATTCTTCCGATTAAATGTCCCGGCCAAAGGGGGGCAGCATTGCATAGCTTGTCTGACAAACCTGCAGGGCTTGAGTCATGAACACAGAGCAGCCCATGAGCAGGAAGATGACCAGACCAGTGAGTCTCTGCTCTCGAATGCCCAGGAACCGTGGCTGCTCTCCTGGGGCTGAGCTCTCTGACTCCAGCTTCAGACTGTTTACATGAGAGATGGAAAGGACAGTGGCTGCTACGAACCAGGGCAAACCCATGATGGAACACACAGCCAGCATCACACCCACCATCAACAAGTCCAGATGGTACCCACAGCCTTTCTGTAAAACAGAGAGAAGATTGAGTTACGGGTCCATAACCTATGAGTGAAATATGATTTCAAATTTCAGGGGTTATTTTTCTTGCCAGCAGCTTGTGCTCTTTGCGATTGATGATGACGGCTGTAATCTGCTGGTCCATGAAAATGAGGATGGTGCAGAGGAGAGCAGGAATAGAGGCGGCCAGGACTGTCCACCATGGGTTGCGTCCTATTGGATTGATCAACCAGCCACGGTCATCTCTGGTAGGCTGGAGAAACAATTAGCAGAGGTATGAGGCCATAATGCAGCTTATAACTCTTTGTGGTGCTAAGAGCAAGTTGTATTCATACCTGGAATTTACTCGGCACCTTCAATTTTTGGGAGGGCACTCCAATAGCAAAGTCAAGCAGGACCATAAAGACAATGGTGAGGAACACAGCAAAGTCACTGATCATAGACCGCACCTGGACACAAGACATAACAGCTCTCAGAGGTCAGCAATTACTAATGCATTTCCTGATAATCTATCACTCAGTGGACTGCTAACTGGTTGATTACCTTGGTGGGAAAATAACGACTAGTCTTGAATTGTTTGAGGAATGCAGACATGAAGAACGTTGAGAAGAACAAGATGGTAGACCAGAAGAGGACATCTGGGGTGTAGGGGCCGTGGTGGCCACATGCTGTCCCAACAAAGTGGCCCTGCAGACCAATACACTCCTGCAGAGAATCACAGAGGTTATGTAATACCAAAATGGCCTCTGATGACTCATGTGGAAACAGATTGAAGAACCATTTTATCCCAATTATCTGACAGACAGAAAGAATCTACAAGGCACAAGGAAAAGACAACACACCTTTGGTGTACTCAGTTATACACACAGCAGTGAAAGGTTAATTGATGGACTGTCCTTGTCTGTGTTTGCAAAGGTCCTGAAGACAGTTTAGCTGCTCAAGGGAAGGTTAGTTGAATGTTAACAGAAGTAAACAAGCTGGACCAAAGGCAGCATATGCTATCACATGAGAGTTGCACCAACATCAGGCATCATTAGGAATGTGTGAGTGTGTGAGTGCTTCCACGTAGTTAGGTTACCTTGACAGTCAAGTTGGCCCAGGGTATAGCAGAGGCTGTGATGTTCCTCTCACTCCACAGTTCTAAGGTTTTATTACTGGGACTATCAGGCTCTGCGCACCTACAGCTGCAGAGAGTGATGAACATACACAGGGAAATCAGTGCATGTTGGCTGACTGGAAAATGTTCTTTTATTAGTCAAATTAGGCCAGACATGAAAGGAGCTCCATGCAAGGATGTGATCACTACTGATTCCCTTTTGCCTGACAATGACACAAAATGACAAGATGCTTTATGAAGATGCTTTGGAAAAAACAACAAAGAGAAGAACATGCTGGAGCTATAGGTAATTAGTAGTCTGTTGTACTCACTATGCCAGTGTGAGCTTGTCTAGATCACTATGTGCATTGAAGGGGTAGAGTTCTCCCAGGTGGAACAATTTCTCCAAGGCTTCATAGATGAAGATGAGGCAGATGAGGGCAGCGAATGCCTCCTCTGTGAACGAGTGATGTAACATACTAGAGAACTGGCATCCGTGGCAACCAACACCAAGCACAGCAGGGCTGTCCACAGGCCTATGCATGTTCGTAGAGAAAGATAGGACAGGTCGTAGTCCCTGAAAGAAGAAGGAGAAGGAGAAGAGGGAGTACACAATGAGTTAACAAAACAAATCTCATGACGGTAATAATAAAATCACAGAGAACTTATTAAAACACTGTACGTACTTGCAGAATTTAAAGAGGATTTTCTCAAAACCAGAACAGGACCTGTACTGCCCAGAATGGTGAGAGGCTGACCAGCAAACAGAGAGTAGGCGACTCCAGTCATAGACGCACCAAGTAAGGACTCTATGGCACTCTGGAACATGTGGCAGAAAAGCAGAGTGTGTTTTCCTTTATGTACAGTATGCAGTAAAGTACAGCGTCTATGTTGTGTTTCCAAACACACTACAGTATCTGAACACATTTTTGTGTTGTCAGTGTTAGTCTCTTTGTGCTCTTACAATGCGTCCTTCTGTCGCCTCCCCCAGCAACCCTCCAAAGGTGATGACAGGAGACATGCAGGCACAGTAGAGGAAGAGGAAGGAGGCCACACACTGGAGGCTCAGACCGTCCTTAAAGTCACTCAGATAGAATGGAGCTTTTCTCTTGATGTCCAGTGTCAGACCACCAAACAACCTGAACACAGCACACAAACAAAGAAGAGGACTTGTTTGGAAACTTGTCTGAGAAAAGGATGGATAATGTCCAGTTGACACATTGTATATCAAAAACACGTTAAGAATAGAAAATAATTTGCCAGCAGCATAATGGAAGGAATAGTTCGGCTTTGTGTCATAGGAGATTTTACATATTTTCTGAGAGCTGCGTAACAGCTAATCCTGAACCTTATGGCTCGGTCTTTGTGTTACGCTAAGATAACTGCCTCCTGCCTCCAGCTACATCGTTAGCACACAGATGATTGGTAACAATCTCACGACAAGATAACAAATACGTTTATTTTCTAAAGTCAAACTGCATCTTTACGGGGATATTGAAGTAGCTAACAAATCCAACTTTTCAAGAGATGACTAGCAAAGGTAAAATTTCTTGTTAGCTTTGGAAAACCAAACACAAAAAACCTATTCAAAATGACTTACTCTAGTTTTGTTAACTTCTAAGTTAATGAAACTTGTGCCTCATTAGTGAATGCCACGCCTTCTAATGTGTCTCACGGTGACTTCTAAAGATCGCTGTTACTCTTTAAGAAATAAAGTGGAGAATGTTCTGGTGTGTGATTCCCTTTAGGTGTCATTTGCTTGTCCCTCTCAGTTCCTCGCAAATCCAAATTTAGAGTGTAAGTAAGTAAGTACATCACCTTCCAGTTCTCTGCAGCTCTGGCCCATGATGTTCAGCATGTAGCTCTTCCATGACCTGGCAGACTGTGCCATTAGGGACTCCTGGCATTTTTCCTCTTCTCCTGCAGACATCAGGAACAGACCAGAATCAAAGAACAGCTAAACTCTGGACCATTTCAAGGCTACTGCTTAAATTGTGGCAGTTGTTGCTAGAATTTAAACCAGAGAAGTAAATCTTTATGTGTCTGTAGCCATGTACCTGAGATGGGACATTCTTTGGGGGCTCGATGCGGATGGACGGGTCCCACTCTCCTGGTGGCAGGACGGTCACCTGGTCCAGGAACTCATCTATCCCCGCTAGCAGGTCACTTCTGTCTTTTGCCTTGTATGCTACGTCATGGAAGATCTGGTCCAGAGAGAGAAAAAGGACAGAGAAAACTTACATTTCTACCTTAGCAAGGCAAACGCTGATATTTTCTATTTCTGTGAAGGATTCTGAAGGTTGATTCTAACTGATAAAGGTCTTACCTCATCGGTCATGATGGTTGCCATGGAGCGCCCAATTTCATGTATTGCTGAGCCTTTCCATCTGGGCCCAGAAGAATGAAGAGGAACCTGATATTTGTCAGCAGATGAATTTACGCTGTGCATATTCTTCCTGGTTTATTGAATTGACATAAATTGATTTTGTAACTAAAGAATTGTATCTGCAGGGAGCTGAATACCTGGTGGGTATGGGGACCTCAGTCAGTCCGGTGAGCAGTACAGCAGGAGAAAGGCGGACAAAGGCCACAATAGGCCTCTCCAGGAAGTCCAGCTCTCCCACTAGCACATTGGAAGCCTCCGCCCCCTCTGGGATCTTTTTCATGAAATGCATGTCCACCTGTGGAGACAAGTCAAAAGTCAGACAAGAGTGCAAAAAGAAATCAAAATCCCTCTGCCCTATAGCAAGAGTACAAAACAGAACTGCCTTCAATCTAAGAGCTGCACATAATACTCTACCACTGCAGGCACAACTTAATAGCAAAGAACCTAGCTAGCATTTCACCGCTAATGATATTTACAGTTACAGTTACAGTTAGTAGCTAAAGGAAAAATTTATACATGTTCTTTAGTGGATTTATTTTACAGTCCTGCAGTGATGGATGGCTGAAGTAGCATAAAGCATTTTAAATAAATGCAGTTTCAGTATCGTTTGCTAGGTGGCACTAGGTGACCTCGTCGATGTTGACATTTACTCAAAACAGACATCGATTATTTAGCATTAACAGCATTTATTTACTTAAGATCTCACACTGATATTGTCAGATGTATTAACATGTACATATTTGCAATTATGTGCTTTTACAGCTTTCCACAGCCTGATTGTTTACCTTACTGAGGTCCACCTGGGTACTCTCCTGCCCAGCACCGTTCTTAGCTGGTTCACTAGGTGGAGGAGGCTGTGGAGATGTGGCTGATCCTGAGGGAAACAGGTAGAGTGAATTTGAGCAACAACATTTTATATTTATTGTTCTCCTCAAATGTATTTTTATTTAATCTATGAAGGCATTCATGCTCAGCTGTCAATATGTCTCTCTTTTGGATCACCCATGGTCAAACCATTTTAGCAGTTTGCCCTTAAAAGCATTCAGTGTCACTGTTCAGAGATATATTTGTCAGTTACTTAGTCTTGTTGCTCTCAGTTTCTGATCTTATCGAAGTAGTCACCCTTAAGAAAACTCCAGTGCAGCTAATAGAAACACTTTACACAGGTTTTGTAGCCCCACTGTGCAAAATTAAAAATCATGAAATCTTTTTTTTTTAAATCAAAACACAATCTGTGAAAACTAGTTTGATGCTCTCAACCACTGACAGATTCGCACATGTGCTTGTGTGTGATACTCAGAGTGAGCCCACTGTCAGATGGGGCTCTGACTGTTTGCGTGCTCCTTCTGTGATGGAGCGTACAATTGGAATCAGGTTCTTCTTCTTCTCGTTTGATGGTGGTGTCTCTTCAGCAGGGCCTCGCGGACCCGAACTCTCACACTGTCATCCAACTCCATGTGACGCCTCCTGGTGGTCCCAAGCACCATGTCTGCAACACATACACAAACTGGTAAACCCTGATCGGAGCATCCCTGGAGCATATCAGTGGTATAAGACAGCTTTTATTCGCACAATACACTTTGTTTCAACAACAATGCCTTCCTTGATCTATGAAATTGTTTTGTCCCCGTAACTGCTGTTTTTAAATAAATATGCAACAATCTGCTGAGACATCTGCCTTTGGCACAGCGCTGAACAGAAGGTGTGTGTTGAAAGTGTTAGTTGGGTCAATATGTGTCCAGCATATCTGCTCATGTGGGACTGCAGAATAATTAGCATGTCTCTCACAGCTTCTGCACTCTCCTCCGTTTGCAAGTCATGTCTTGCTGACTTGCTGAGTCAGCACTGGATCTTACCTTCCTTCCTTCCTTCCTTCCTTCCTTCCTTCCTTCCACAACAGTCAGTTGGACAAACGCACGTACACACACATGAAACACATCCAACGCATACAACACGCGGTGCCAAAACATCCTGTCTTTTCCAAAATGTCCTCACTCCACTGGTCTAACACTTAAATTGACCCTCATAAAGACACACACGCACGCACACACACACACTTTAAAATAATACATCATTATGAGATGAAAAGCATGACTTACCTGAATTTCAACATCCAGTGTCAGGTGACTTTCTAACTAGTCTTTGATTTTCTAATTAGAATGTCACATGACACTGAATGTTGAGGATGTTGCCTAGTAACAGAGTTTAAAGTCACAGGCAGCAAAGTTCCAGGTTTTGGACCATACACAGAGACCCTTGTTTATTTTATCTTTTGTGCTTCAACCTCAACACTGTCCTTCCATGCGTCTCCAACTATTCACCAGCCTTTTTTGAAGTGGATCTGTACACACCCACACACACACATTGCAGTGCCTGCATTCATTCTGAGCACACTTCAAGGCCAGCTCTAATGTGTTGACCTCAGTGGCAGCATAATCAGCCATGTTAATAAGGACACTGACAAGAGAACAGCACAAATGAGCCTGCAACTGTGCCAAAACCCACAAATGGTACACTAATATAGATCCCACTCACATTTTCTAGGCTTGAGAATGGCTCAAGTTCCTTCTAATTAGGAGGCATAGCAACAGCTCTGCTTTCTCCAGAGCATCATCTGACATTCAACCATCAGTTACACAGATGATAACGTGACAGATCTGATATTATTGGCTATGCTCCAAGCACAGGTGCATCCAGCCTCCTTTATGTGGCACCCTGTTCCTATAATTAGCAGTAAATCACTTTTGTTAAGTAAGTCACAACCTAAAATGACTCTAATCTTCAAACTTTAAAAGGGTACACTAGATTCTATTAGAGGGATAGCATTGAATGTGATTACTTGAAGCTTTATGACACTGAATTACCAACACAAATATGTTTTTAAATTGTTCAACAGCAAATAGCACAGTCAGTAGTGAGACTGACATTTAAACCAAGGCCCTGTGTTTTTTGTTCACATTCTTATTATCCTTTCATTATTTTTAAGTAAAATGTAGAGAAACATTACAATGCAATGACTCATCATAAAGCTAATGACCTCATTCTCCAGAGCCAGGAACTGGACAAAACAAAACTAGCAGTCAGATTTTTACCTTTTGCTGGTTCTTTAAATGCTCATCTGAGTCGTGCTATTCAGCTGGGAAGCTTTACCATATCCAAGCTTTAAAATTGTGATATTCATCGTAACCACTTTATTCTACATGTCTCCTTTAAAATCACCAAAATTAAAGCAGCCAACAATAATTAAATGACCAAAATCTGAGATTTTTTGACCTAAACTGGGATGAACTGCAGGCTGTGTTTACACAGAGCAGATAAAGGAAAGTATGGAAATAAATTCTAAATACAAGCAATTATCTATAGTTTGTTAGAGTCGCCATTTTCTCCAATATTGATAACACCTGTGGCGACTTGGAAAAATGTACATATTGAGTCCATTTTTATTTCTTTTTAAATGACTGAAAATATATAAGAATTATTTTTTTAAAAAGTGCCCATAGTGAATGAAAATGTGACAAGAGCAAAAACAACCAGAAACTGCTTGGGGTTAAGAGGATTTACAATCTATAGTTGATATTGATTGTTATTGTTTTATTGTAACATGCATTTAGTGGGTGATGCCATTTCACCCTGTTTCTTAAGCAATTCCGATTTTATTTTGTCACGAAAAGGGATACAAATACAATTTGATGTGGCTTAAAAATTTGTGTTAACAAGTAAAAGGTTTTGTCTCTCTTTTTATCTTGACTACTGCCAAATGCTGCTGGCAAGAGTCACATGGAGCAGAGAGAAAAAAGCAGAGGAGCTGAGAGGTGGAGGAACAGAATGATTGGAGGAACAAGGTTGTTCAGGCTGTAACTCCGTCACAGTGTGACCATGAAGAACAAGGAATGATGAAGGGCTTTTAACCATGTGATGATATGTATGTACGTGTGTGTGTGTGTGTGTGTGTGTGTGTGTGTGTGTGTGTGTGTGTGTGTGTGTTGTGGGATGATTGGACATTAATGTGAATGATTATACTAAAAAAAATGATTTTTTTATGATTAAAGTGTGGACAGTCAACTGCAGAAAGCGAAGCAGTGCTGAACTATTGTTTTGTTGGCTGTGCATGTGTCTTTGCATGTATATAAATCATTTACAAATCTGTGAAAACCGTGATCTCTCACCCGATGATTTACATGGGCAGGCCTTATCTAGCATTTAAACTACAGGTGCACAGTTAATTACATACCTGTAAGCAAATGAATGCAGTCTCTGGTAACTTTTTAGTTAATTGTAAATTTCAGAGAGAAAAAAAAACTAGTCGCGATTTCTTTTCTGCTCCGAAACCTCTCTGTTGGTCGTGATTGATGCAGAAGAGAAAAATAGTTGTTTCCACTTTTCCGTGAGTGAAGAGTTTGTGGTCAGCGTTGAGACAGTGTTGACAGCTGAATTGGAAGCATATAGAGGATATCATGGTATTGTGTTAAAACCACGATTAGTCTCGGTTCAGCTGCGTCTTCTAGTAAAGCAACCATGAGAGGATAGACAACTGTAATGATGGTTCAGCCTCGTCACACAGACAGCCTTCATAAGCAACAGTGTTTCTGCAAGTGCGGCAAATGTTTTTTGTGTTTGATTTGTTTTTTTATGTGCTTGTTATAATGTCAACATGACATGGAATTTTTTCAATCAGTAGTGACCTCGTATGATTAACAGTCTGACGGGTGTGGGTGATGCTCCCCTCAGCCCTGGACTGTCCATGTGTTTCCTCTCTGAAGAGGATAAATTATTTGTAATAGATATCCAGGGGCCATTTAGGCTAAGATGTGGAGCCTGTTTTTATAGCAATGAATGTAAATTATATGCAAGGACAGAGACAAGAAGTCACTTTGGAGAACAGGGAAGAAGAGGACAAGAAAATAAATTGTGAAATTATATATCCTTTTCAGGAAGCAACACCAATCACTTAAACCAATGATAAAACCTGACTTTTCCCAGTGCCCTTATAAAAATTGCTAAGCCGGAGCTTGGCTTTTGCTTAGAATTTATAGCACTGCCCTGCTGGGATATTAATAAATATGTTAGACAAATTCTCACCTGCAATCTCTTCCGATGCAGTCAGCATGCATGTCAAGCAACACACTGCCGTTGATGATACAACTGCGGAGCTCAAACAGACTGTGGAGGGAAAGCGTAGCAAACGTAAGGTTTGCTCCACCTCTCGCCTCCATCCTCCACGCCTCCTCAAACTTCACCACCTGCAAAGTACAGAGAGACAAGAGGTCATGGACACAACAACAAACAAGTGAAATCTCTTATTGCAATTAAGAATATAATGACAGTCTGTTAAACTGAGGAAGAGTAGATCTGATGAACTACAGTACATTCTAAGAACAAATGTCTTCGTGGTGTATGAATAATATTTTTACCAAAAGAAATAGGTTACTTCAGGAATGGTGGTGTCACTCGGTAGCCTAATCATTTGCATTTGATTTGAGAAAGTCATTTGGGGTGATGTACTCGCTGTTCTTTTGTTGGATTCATTAGGGGTGACGACAAGAATGAGCTGACATTGATTTTGTTATCTGTTTGTCCCATGTATCACCAGTTGTCAGAAACTTGGTACATGTTTTCTCTGATGATCTCATTGTCAGCAGACTAAACTTATTTCTGCCTAATTTGGTTCATTTTTCCCCAGTATTTTTCTATTATTCAATCTTATATATTCATACTTACTTGTTCCAAACATGTTAAGTTGTCCTTTCACATGCTATGGACTGTCATTCATAGGACTGTCTGAACTCGGGTTTTGCTTCATTGGTCATCCTAATGTACTTCATGGCATAGTGACAGAAACTGTGGCCCTGAGAGCCGACTGTGCTGCGGTTTGAAAAATTTACATGTAAATAGACAATAAACGAGGAAATTTGGCAAATATTGTTATAGCACCAATTTGATGATACATTTACAACATTTAGAGAAAATGCTGCAATATGATACAGTACAATAACAGTACGTGTTGCTAAAAAAAAAAGAAGCAAGAAATCCTGCTCAGCGTGTTCATCATGACTATCCTGTTTCTAAAAAATATTAAGATAAATCCAACAAATATCACTGAGGAAAAATGGAAGGATTTAAAAAAATTTACATTAAGCTGTGCTAGATGTCTTCTGGTAAGGTTTCTCATTCATCCAGGTCAGGTATATCCAAGTTGTTTAAAGTCCAGTGGATTGGATTTAAACCAAACTTTGAATGTGCTAGGATGTACCAGCAGAAGGAATTTTTTGCCTCAGTTCATACCATAGGAATGAATCATCTAATGGCTTTGAAAGTTGCTCTTACAAGTGTTATTTCTACATTCACGTCTACACTGTTTAAAATAACTGCGTTTACTGCATATAGCTCTCCTATCCAAAGCACTTCACAATTTACCTTCATTCACAGACCGGCCGCAACACACTCTGCTTCTGAACCACAGCTGCAGACAGAAGCGCTCTGCTTGATGGAGTGAATGATTTTTTTATTTTCCCCGACAGTCTTTAAAGTGTGAATTTTTAGAAGTTTAATAAATACAGGCTCAGATCAGCTCAATGCACACAGCAGCTGGGGAGCATTAAACCTTAAAGGCAAAGATGTTTTCCAACTCTACACACAGATCAGCTGTCAAATCCTAATGTGGTTTACTTGTGTCCTCCCAGGAAACAAACATCAGCATGTGTACCTGAGATTTCGAGTTTGAACAGCGTGAATGAGATCACAGCAGTGTTTGTGTGATTCTTCACATTTTGCCTTGAGCAAGAAATGATCCACTAAGCTTTAAATGTAACTACTTGTACACCTCCCTCTTCATAACAGTACAGCTGTAGGGCTGCTGGGCTGTCAGAAGCTTTATTGCCACGCGCTGTTGCCAGCAGCTCCCAGAGGAGATCCTGACCTGGCTTGTTTCCTTCCACTCAGCATCCTTGCCATCCTTCACACAGATCTCATCCAGCTCGGTGAACAACTCGTGGGCCACATGTTCAGCATCCTCCTCTGAGCCCAGGATGAACTGGACCGCTGGGACGGCGTGTCTGATGAAGTGAGAGGATGTGAGGGAGGAACAAGAGGTGAACAGGAGCTCTCAAAACACTGCTTCAACCACACACAGCACTTTATATTTTGTCATAACATGTCTTTTAAATGGCTATTGAGCTCCCAAACACACACTTCCACACACATCCAGACACACAGGCAGCATGTTGACTAGTTCCTGCTCTTTGTTGGCTAATTAGTAGGCTTGTCAATTTTAGCCTGGAGCACTGTATGTGCGTGAGTGAAGTGCACACAGTATTGACAGGCTTTGTTTCACAAATACTACTTCCTCTCTGAGAAGTGGTTTTGCAAGTACACACACAAGTATATGAGCCTCAAAACGCTCTGGATTTAAAAAGCAAAACTGTGTTTGTGTGTGTTTGCGCTACCGTGACTGGAGCTGGTCGTCTCGGTTCCCTCGCTTTGCTGCGTTGCGGTGCTTCCTGACCTCCTGTCCCTCTTGCGGTGGCGGGAGCCGTGGGCCTTGTGGTGACGATGGCTCTGTCTGGGCATCCGAACCCCCACGAACAGAGTCCTGTGGCCTGGAGAAGAGCCAAAAAAGGGACTTTACTGAGTATTGCTTTCATATTTGTACCGCTATACATCGATGTTGCTTTTTACCGTAAAATATAGATGCAAACAATAACATCCTATTGGTTCTTATCGCATCTTAATAGTTTGTTCATTCTTGTGCTTAGTTGCAGCATGATTTTCTTTGAGACAAAGCACATTAGGAAAATCATAAATCATCAGAATGATCATATAAATGCCTATTAAGATTTTGTAGACTTCAGTAACAGCACTTTAAAGGCACACAAAGCAGGACAAAATAAATAGTACTTAGTTTTATATGAATAGTAATCCAATAGCAAATAAAGCTGCCTGTTGTCTTAAGGTGAGCTTTAGGCCTTTCTGAGCTGTTTCTATTTTTATTCTATTTGATATTTTTAAAGAGAGAAGAGATCCAGTTAGACCAAAGGGCTTCTCATGAACATTTATTTTTGTTTCTGCAGTCATTGCCAAGTCTGTTTTGTCTTTTATTTTATATTTATTTAGTTACAACCAAAATGTCATGCCTGTCATTTCTGAAAACATGTTTTTTCCCACAGGCCTTGAGAGTTTGGTGAAATTCTTTTCTTTTCTTTCTTCACTTATTTTTAATCACATCAGCTCTTCAGTTCTTTTATGCTGCATCTATATTAAATGTGTATTTTGTAACCTCTAGTTATTTCTTATGATATTACATTGGTCTCCCTTTGACTGTTTTTATAAGATGTGATGCAGTCCTGCCTTCAGCCTCTTATTTCTGCGTAATTCATCTTGGAGTAGATTTCAGTTCAGAATTTCTGATGGGATCATTTCAATTAGCTGTGGATGAAGTCGGCTTCAAACACTGAAAAGGAAAAGCCGAACAGACCAGGATGAAGCAGAGAGTGCTCTGCAGAACAATGCACACTATGTTCTCTGAGCACTCAGGATTAAAGCAACGGAGAATGAAAGCTATTAAACTGAGGCGAAGATGTTGGCCTGAAGCACCCCAGGGAGAGTCGGGGAACAACACCCTTCCTGCTGCTTGCTGCCCAACATTGATCTCAACCACTGCCATCTGTAATTATCATCAGTCTTTTCAACTTTGAATACAACATGCTGCGATAACAAAAGACTGAATTCATGTGACACTACGCTGATAATAATGGCGTTTATTAGAATAGCAAAGCAGTGTGTTCTGAAAATAAAGCCCCTCTCCAGACAGTGATTAAACAAAAGTCTTGCCACTCAGTAACCACCTTGGTAACGCCTCTGGGCATTCATTTCAGGCTAATAAAACCAAGCAGTTGTCTGAAAGAATCACAAGAGTCATAACTGCAATTTCAGTAGCTGCTAGGACATAAAAACTGCATTTTTACAATCATCAATCAAACCAAGTAAAAATGCTTTAAGAATTTGGGCTCTTTGTTCTAAACTAAGGTTCAAAACCCATTTTCCTCATAACTTATAGTTCTACTACACATGAGCATAGTTTCATGGCACTTGTCTTGCTTGTTTAATAACACCAAATGTCTACTGGTTTGGTTGATAAAAAGCAGAAGATTGGCTGTTTGAGGGAAGGGGCGGGGCAATATATCAGACAACTACGACCCCGCCATAATGCAGACCTAATCTGCACTACACAGTGACAAACTGTAATAGAAGATTAATTCAGAAGTACATGTTTGAACCAGAAACCGATTCTCAAGAAGAATTATTAGACAGAAATCTCACCCTGTAAGCTCACAAAATTAGTTTGTTATGTTTGTACGTATAAAACCCTGCAAGTCTTACACTGTGTTTTTGACATCGTCATTGGTTTTAGAGTGGAAATGCTGCTTATTTCACTTCTAATGTGTCTTCTAGCATATGAAAAATGCCAAATGGACATGTTAACAAGGTCAAAAATGTGATTTTCACCAGAGGGGGAAACTGAGGAAATGAACAGAAAACTGCTAAAACTAAAGCCTAGACAAAATTTTAAATAAATAAATAAATAAATATTTGAATAAGTCATTATCATGGAAACAATAATAGCGCCATTATCCACTCAGATTGATGATCAACAAGATAACATCCTCATCCTAAAATCCTAAAAACAATTCGCAGTGTAAAGTATCAAGACACATAAACACATACAAACAAACTCTAAATATGACTCATTCATGCAGAAGCTTCTTTTCAGCTCATGCTTCATCCCACTGTTTTGTCTCATTAAATATAAATATAAAGCACAGAAGCGGTCTTGGGAGATCTGCTGCAGGCTGAGTCAGGCCAGAACACCTGGGGTGGATAATAATTAACCAACCAAGTGCAGATACTTCAGGTTTTAATGAATCAGGTTTTAATGACATCGTAACATTCAGAGGGAATTTATGTGCTTTTTCTGCATGAAAAACATCTGTGGAGTGTTTCAAATATGACTCATAGAGTTTGAAATGGCCAAAATTTCCATTATGTAGAATATCATTTTCTCCAGTTAAATGCAAACTGCAGGTGTGAAGGTTGTTGGTGACAGTCATAGCTCAGTGGGTGGACCAAGCACTGATTAAAGCCAGAGCGTTGATGCCAAGCTTCTGTCAGGAAAAAAAATATAGATATCTGCGTCGAAGCTTTAAAAGGAACAAATATTTGAGCACTGCTATGTAGGTGCAGATATTGCTAACAAAAGCAGGCCAAATCAACACTAAATCCACATCAGCTGAACATTAGCTCTGGCATGCTGCTCCTCTGACCACTCATCTATCAGTGATGCAGGGATTTGGCTGCACAGTGTTTTCTCCAGCTTCAAAGAAAGGACATAATCTGAGATAACATATGACTGTTTAGGGTGCAGCCTGATGTGCATGGCTGGAAGTTTGTAGTTGCTGCTATTTTGTTTTTCTTCCACCTCACCTCAAAAAGTATAACATGAATGACTTGGGGGAATAATAAAAAGAGGAAATATATGGAAAAGTGATGAGCTATTTAAGCATGAGCTATTGTATAATAATGACAGAATACTGTGAAAAGCAACAGCAATCTCTATAAATTAGAGTTAAATTTGATTTCTTAAACTCTGGCAGACACTGATTCTTGTTGACATCTATCCCCACCCACACATCAGACTATGATGCTGGATGAGACAAATGAAAATGCCATGAGAACCATTTTAAATAATTACCACTATTTCTAAATGTGCATTTTACTCACCTTCTAGTTCCTCCTTCTCATAGTGGATGTTCAGTACTGAGCTGGTCCCTCCCTGGTCGACCACCACCTCCTCATCTGGCCTCTGATGAACACACAAAAGACATACAGCACATGCTGGTATATTTTAATATTGACAGTTTTTGTACAGACAATAGGCTTCTTTATAGTCTTCATCAGACATCTAGTTCTCATGGAAAAGTTAATCACATTCATCTCTTTAACATCAATCCATGAAAGAAAACTCAAAAGGTCACTATGTCCAAGAGGTGTCCCTTTAAGGAGAACAATGTAACAGAACCGCTAATTGGTCAACCCGGCGAGAGCTTTTTGATGATAAGCATCAAATTCCAGACAATCTATTCTGAGACCGTCTGGTATGGACACACACACACACACACACACACACACAAGGACAGGCAGGCAACCACACATCCACACAAACACACACACATAGCCGAGGTAAACAGAGTATGAGTCAGTTGGAGAATGTGCTAGGCTCTACTATCCAGGGGAAATCAAATCAAATTAGCAGAGTGCCATGTCCAGCAGCAGTGCTGCTGTTGGCAGACTGCTGCAGGATGTTGCTGTTGCTGCTGTTACTATCCCAGCGACAAGCCTTTCTCAGATACAGTGGTTTTTGCTCATGTACAGTGGAGGTTGTAATCTGTGGTCTTGTGTCTGTCCTATGGTAATGAGGGCAGAGTGCTGCAGGAACCTCCACAGTGCATCTGGAGTTACTGTGCTGCTGCATCGTCTCCATTTACAGGATGTCTTGTCATTTCTCTGCGTGAGTGCTCACAGTAAATCTTTGATTTCTAATCTCTGCTGGCCTCCCACATGCTGTGAGTGAGTACATACCACTGTGTCAAATTAGAAATTATTTCCTCCTTTCTCTACATGCATATCCAGTATTTGAGCATACTGTGGTTAAACAGGTTAGAGCTGGTAGCAGTAAAATCATCAGATAAAATCAATAAATACAGAAAAATAGATGGGGGAGATGTGATTTTCCATATTCCTCAAACAGCAGCAATATACAGTGCTTTCAGACTAACCTCTGAGTGCAGACAAACGGACACACAAGCACACACAGCCACACACACACAACGGTATATAAGTGCAGCTTTCGACATAATAGATATTTCTGCCCACTCTGTGTGAACACACAATCTTTACAGACTGGATATGTTTCTATTAGTGTGTGAGGGGGTGGATGAAATAAAATATTCACCACTTTTTAAAAATGATTACAGATACAGAGTGTTGAACATCTTGGAAAAAGATGTATCCATTTGGAAATAAAATATTTATGATATAAAATGAATAGATACACCGAAATGGCACAGAAGAGGAGAGATATTTTTCAGCAGTGAAACTCATTGCAGAGCTGTGGTAATGTATTAGTTAGATGGTCAGTGACTTACATCCTTTTCAGTGTTGACTTGGTTTGATTTAGCATGATTCACAAGCCCTGCAATGACACCGCAGACCTTTAATCACCACCATTAAACCATGTGATAATTTATAGCACAGCTGCTATCTCAGCCTTCAGCTAAACAGATGTAGATGTGAAACATGTTTGTGTGTGCTGAGAGTTGACCAAAACACAGATGTGGGATGATGACTGTCCACTCAGTGCATTTCCCTTTCAGGGTGAAGACTGAGCAACAAACCCTGATAATGCACAGTCTCTGCCATATCAGTCTTTTGCTGTAGTTAGTCCATTATCCAACAGTCCAGTAAATGCAGGTCACACTGTGGCTAAGATTGCTATATGATGACCACGGTGGGAAAAATAATTGCAAAATGTCATGTTGAAGCACCAGTTGTATTATTAGAGTGACACTGAAAATGTCTTGGTCTGTCAGAGCCCCATGTAGGAGCAGAAGCCTCAGTTATAATAAACATTATACAGACATATTGGATAACTTTGCTTGAACACCACCACACAGAGAATCACAGAAATTATCAAAAAATCCCCCGCAACATTTTAAAATAGTTGTATTTATATAGCGCTTTACATGATACATCACATTCACACACTGATGGCAGAAGCTGCCATACAAGGCGCTAACCACAACCCACCAGGAGCAATTAGGGGTTCAGTGTCTTGCTCAGGGACACCTCAACATGAGCTCAACGGGCCGAGGATTGAACCAGCAACCCTCCAGTTACAAGACGGCCACTCTACCCACTGAGCCATGCCGCCCTGGCCTCATTTTATTGGAGTTCATTGAGTAGACGATTCTGTAACCTTCCATTTCCTCTTGAGACTTTTCTTGCTGGATTTGCGAGGATGATTAGGATCATTATCCTGCTGAAGCTTTACCTCTGCTTACACTTCCAAATTTCAGACAGATGGCTTAAAATGATCCTCGAGCACCCTTTAAAATGATACTCAGTGACTGCAAGCTGCCGTGTCCCCGAGGCACTGAAGCAACTAAAAAACACAACATTTCAAGTGATGCATCCCCTGAAAACCTGCCTTTGGTTGGCATCAAACATTCTACAGTACTTTTACTATGTCCATTGATTTGTCTGCCCAAAGCACAAATTACCAAAAGGCCTGACCTCTACATATATGCCCACTGACACACTGTAACTTTCCTTTATGTTCTTTTTGGACAGCAAAGTCTTTGTCCCATGCAGGCCAACTTCAGGCAGTCTCATACTGAATGTAGACACCAACAACTGAAGCAGCCGGTCCAGGACAAAGTTGTAGATGATTTTCCTCACAGTTGACAGTTTTGTTGCTATTGTTGTTTTTCTAAATTCGGAGATCTTATCAATTCGCTACCAGACTCACAGCAATCCACAACCTTTCGTCTTCAGGCCTCAAGGGGCTCTTCTTTAGATCTTGGCATGAAGACACCACACACTTCAACAGCAAAGATAACAGCAGAGCCCAGACGTCAGAGGTTTAGCTAAGACAGGTTCCCAGTGTCACTTCCTAAGAAGCTCCTAATCATTAGCACCTAATAGTATATTTAGGTGCCAGTGAGTCACCTTTATTAATGAGCGCAACGAATTCAGATGTTTGCTTGTTCAAACATGTCAAAAAAGACGATACTTTCTATGACACGCATTTACTTTTCATGACTACTCTTGGACTTGGAGCAGTATAAAATTATATGACTGGCTAATGAGCCTAATTGTTCCCTGTGTGAAAGCTTTTCAGGACACAAAACTACACTTGCATTAAACCCCACATGCATGGCTGTGTGTTTTACTGCAAGATGTGTGTATTGAGCACGAGAGTGAGCAGTGATTCTTCTTAGTTCTCTCGGGATTTGGCTGATAAAACACCATGCACAGTTTATGGACCAAAAAAATCTTCCTCTGAATTTTGCTGGTTTCTGGCTGCAGTCATGAAATGATAAATAGAGATAGTGCTGTGTGTGTATATGTGTGTGCGTAACTCCAATCTCAGGCTGTATTTATATGCACACTGAAGCCCCACAGCAGTATTTTATCTACTAATTCCTTTAGTCTCTTCATGCTGCTAAAAACGGAACTGCTAAGAACATTAGCACAAGATTGTGATAAGAAAAAAACTAATTAACATGCAGCGTAGACCCATGAATGTCTTACCTGATTATAAGCACAAAAAAAAACAATCAAATCCAACTCCAAAAAGACTTCTGTTTTGTTGAATGCCAACCCCTTTAATATGAGCCTTTATTTCGAGATCCCAAGACATCCAGTTAATTCACCGGTATGGGTGGCCTGGTGTTGCCTTCTTCCCTCCACCGTATCAGTGCTTTGGGATTTCTTTCTCTTCCATGACTGGGCACTTCATTGTCCCAGGATAATTCAGTCCTTTTAAAGAATAAGAATACTTAATTAGAGATTCGTGCTTAGGCTAAACACTGAATGCGATTCATGGTTTTACAATAATGTATATGCAGGAGATGAATGTGTGGTTGAATAAAAGGCCAGTAAACATGTATTTACATGCAATAGCCATGTGCACTGTTAGTGATTTTGGTTTAATTGCACATATGAATCCTGCTACAGGAAACTGAGAAATCTGCAGGTGAAAATAGTCTGTGACAAACACGCTGTTCACTCCTGTTTCAATAATGTTGGCTTACAGCTGCAGTAACCAGCTGTTAGGAAATTATTTACAAGGAAATGCTAGAAAATGACTTACTCTTTTAAAAAATAAAAGGAGATCTTAATGATCTGTTTCTGACCATTCATGTCTTCAGTAAGGGGAATCATGCAGACAGAAATAGAAAGTCCAAAAGTACTGAGGACAGACAGTTGCATTGTAGGTATTGGTTGATTTGTGATTTGCTGAACTGTGGATGAACTGTATGAACTTTACTATTGATATATACCTTAAATATGTACAAATTTAACATTAGAATTCATGAAAGAACCACATGATTGCATTTTGTAAAGGTTGCAGAACCCGCGGTAAGCAACAATTGTAACAATCTTGACAAACTGTGGAGTGTTTGCACCGTGGTGTCCAAGTCCTTACTACAGATCTTAGTCACATATTTAACTACGTTTCCACGCATACACTTATCCGCTGGCTGATACTCTGTGTGCACTCACATGTAGCCCTGATTTCTCTCACATACACGCAAAGTGTTATCACTCACTGCAGCTGTAACGGTGAATTAAGGCCTCTATGCAGTGCGTGGGTTCAGACTCAGGCTCTAGGCAGTCAGCTCCATTAGAACTGGAGCTTTACTAAACATATAGACACACAACAACCCAGTCTGGATGAGAGAGACCAACTTTAAAAGCTCTTTGTCCCAGAAAGGATGGTAGACGATCAGATCAGATCAATTAGTTGCGATCTGTTCGGTGCACAAACACACAGGGGGAAAAAGAAAAATTATTCTCGAAAGGCTCATTTCATAACTGTAACTACAGAGTACATGAAGCTAAATTTCTAAAAGCAGGGACACAACATAAAAGAGATGAAATCTTCTTTTAGACTGTCTTATGTTGACAAAATCAGATTACACTATCCATGCAATGATTATGATGTTGCCTCTCCTGAGTCTATGCTCTTCAAAACACAATATGACTCACAGCACATAGACATCCTGGTCACAGTTGACTAACAGCGCCTTCTTAATGGCATATTCATGGAGGTATGTGTTTTTTTAACAGGTTAATGGTTCCCTGTCATTCACAACTCACCTCTCTTGTGTCGCAAGTGCTTCAGCTAATTAAAAGCTCACATGGCACTTAAAGTTTTGTTTACTCTCTCTGTGGGTGAGCACATCTGTGGCCCTCAAAGCATGCACGTGTGCGTGATTTTCCACTGACAGGGCAAATTATTTGTGTATTGCTGCCTATTTCTATCTCCTGGCAACTGTCCCTCTTTTCTTCACTCTCGTCCTCCGGCTCAGTATCAGTCACAGTACTCGGGTGGGTTTATGACTTCATAATTTTCCACACAGATTAGCTCCACAGTACAACAGAGTAGTCCCACTGCTAGACCCAACATGGCTGCCTGTCCTTGAAGTTCTGTCCTTTATAAGCATATCAGTGGAAAACCAACTGTGACAAACCCACACTGGAGCTGCCTTGTGGCTGGAAAGAGAATTATATGATAGTATTGAACCAAATCACCTGAAGATACTGCCATGTGATTCCAGCAAATGACTGGAGAGCATTGTGCTTGAACAAACACTCAGCTCTAGTTAAGTTCTGCTTTCATAGCATATCACGAGGATCAGCAGCCCAAAAGATTCAAATTTGCCTTCTAGATTGTTCTAAAAAATTACAGGCTTATTGAAGGACAGGTTCCAAATTCAATATCTAAAACTTATATGAGGCTTTCATTGTTTGAATTTAGTATCTCCCACAATAATAGTCTTTTTAGTTTAAATCCAGTCTGTGTGCTAAAAGACCTGGAACTCTGAGAAATGTATTTGATTTGTGTAACTCAAGACTGCTGAAGCCTCATATGCTTTACATGAACTCTGAAATACACATCTGTGCAATGTAATCCTTCAATTCACTGCATTTGTTTTTTTGTTGCATCTCACAGATCCACACGATGACTCCAGGCACCCGAGTCTCGTCGCTCAGCATGTAAAGTCAAAAATAGAAAAATGTTATCATCCGCCTACGTTTGATAACCAAAGAAATACAAGACGTATTTTGTGGCAGGCCAGATTGTCCCAGAAAGATGTTAGATTCCCAGAGCAGAAGTCGCACACAGTGCCCTACTTAGGATGCTGATAAACCTCCCTTTGATGCAGAAAGTCACTGTAGACACATCACACAGCACAAGTTCATATGAGAGTTTGATATCCAAACGAATGTATTAGTTGCAATACTCTAAAAAGAAGATACAGCACCATACATTCTCTGGTTTCCTCCAGCAGACCTGCCAACCTTGGCGAAATATTTTGAGTACCACTTAATCTCACACACGCACGCGCAAACACGTGCACACACACACACACACACACACACACACACACACACACACACACACACACATGTCGCGCTCATGTCGATAGGAAAAAAAACTCGCGGTGCTTATTTCCCCGATATGACATCGTATTTTCAACGTGAAAGTAACGTTATTAACAGTACATATTTGACAAAAGACACACACACACACACACACACACACAAACACACACACACAGAGACACACACACCATTTTACCGTTTTAACCGCCAGCTGCTGCGGGTGGGAGCACGGGGAACAGGGAGAGAGGCGGAGGGAGGCAGAGGACAGGAGAGAGCGGGCCAACAAGGGTTCGGCAGACTCGTTATTCTCTGCCACTCTATGATGATTGGTTGAAATTGCACCACTACACTGCTGCATCGTGTTGTCAGGCATGAGTATTGCACATCCACATTTCTAACAGCACTCACAGATGTCTGCAGCTTTTTGAGTAGTTTAATGAGGCGGAGCGTACCAGCGTATTTTGATGTCAAATTGCGTACCTGCTACGCAAAATGCGTACAGGTTGGCAGGTCTGCTCCAGTTAACTTCAAAACATGTTTGACCATTTTAACTGCAGTAAAAGATTAGTTTCCCTTCATTACTGTGCTGACTGTATGACTTTTTCTTCCTAGGAAACACACTGTGCCTCAGTGACATTAAAGCTGTTTCATAATTCTTGCAATTTAAAGTTTCCTGAAGGTAGTTTGTCAATCACAAATCACAAAGTATACTCAGAGTGCATCAGATTGAAAAAGATTGAACCGACTGTCGTCCAGAACAAGTAGAGCAGCAATGATTTGCATCCCAGTCTTCTGACTGAGAGGGACAATCAATTGAGTGCACCAAAATGGCTTCTCACTCCATCAGGACTGTGAGGGAGCTGTGAGTGGAGTCAGCTCCTGAGGAATGAGGCCTGCTGGCTACTGTGAAGATGCTTGAAATCCAGACGGACAGCTGACATAACCCATCACAGACACTGGGTAGTTGCTCAGAAGAGCTGAGATGAGCACATATTGTTGCAGAACTTGAGCTCATAGAGATCAGCTAAATCACCTCTGAAGTTAACATCCCTGCAAGACACTGGATGGGAAATTCATTAAAGTTCATGCTTGATTCTGCAGAGCAGTGTGGGCTTTAGAGTCTTTGGAGATGTCTGTCATTGCTGATTCGACCGATCGTTGTAATGACCTCTTTCTCTCTAACAAAACACTTGTTGAGCGGCTCTCTTGGGACAAACTTCCTCTACTTCTCTTGATTGTGTTTCTCTGTAGCCTCCTATTTTTGTCTGCACACGCCATTACTGCCACCGCCTCGTCTTTCTACACTGACCCCTCTCTTCTCCCCTCACAGAAGCACCCTGATCTGACAGCAGAGACACAGATCCTGCCTCAGACAACTCGGTCTGTCACTTCCAGACATAAGGGGAAAGGATGAGAGGGGCGGCTGTTACGGCTGCTTCAGCCCACCAGTAGCATGAGTCATACACACCTTTGTTGATGCCACACATACGATTCTGCCGCTATGCAGCTCTCGCTCTCTAATTGTTTTCTTTCTAGAGAGATTACCTCAGGCTTAGATGGCTGTATGGGGAAAAGACTGTAACATACAGTGTAAAACTGCAGATGTTTGGAGGAGGTTTGGTGGTTTCACCTTACAGAACACGTCGTGAAATTGAGACAATAAACACCAATAGAACTGAAGGCCTAAAAAAGATTTTTGGATGATTTTCCATCATCCTTCTATGCGATATCTTAAAAAAAAAATAAAAATGTGAGAGGCAACACGACCAGCTCCTCAAATATATTTTTGCCATATCAGTTCTGTTGACCTGTGGGGAGCATACACTTCTGTGAACGTGCGAACTATTTCAAACCAAACCAATCCCATTAGATGGTGGCTTTGGGCATGACACATTACCACAATAGTTCTCCAGCCTGTAGGCAAGAACTGAGTATTTCAAAGTATTTTCACATATGCAGAGCTCAGGCTTGTAAAATCAGAGGAACTTTTCCTTTGGAGATTTGTGCAAAAGTACAGTGCTGCTCTTTAAAGCACACATTCATTCGTGAGACAGGCCAGTACGGATCGCTCTCACTAAATGGAATCTGTTTCACCAAACTGATTAAAGTGAAAGCTTGGGACGGGCGCCAACTGGCTACGGTAAAAGGACTGAAATGGGAAACTGTGACAGTCTACTGTTTGAAGGACTAAAGCTAAGACAAATTTATGACTGGAGTGCAAATAATTATGATGAAACTGCAAGTTAAATCACAGCCTTACACTATCAGGTAGTGACACCATGAAAAGCTGAAGAACTTTATCTCTGAGATGTACAACAAGGGTTCATGGATTATCGGACTACTTGAATATCAGGTCTGATATTAAACATTGTAGCAATTATCAGATTATGTTAGTTTAGTCCCAATTAAAAAAACACATTTAAAATGCGCAATTTTCGCTCATATGCATTTTATGTAGTCGCCACAACACTGAAACATAAATGTTGAAAAGTTCTCTTTTATATAAATATACGTTTAAGAAAAGCAATTTCAGCAAAATTCTATATATATATATATAAGTTCTAAATATCACTCATCAGCCTACATTTGTGCATATGTATTTGTACTTATGTGCCATCTGTGTATAGCAGCTGACTTTGTAGTATGTGACTGGGTCTGTATGATTGAGTTTGTTGTCTGTGGGGGCCTATTGATTTACATCTCTGTGTAGGAAATATGAGAAGAATCAGTGTTGAAAATGATACGAAGTCTTCCGTCAATGCATTACTTCTCTTTGTTGTAGGTACATTCATTGCATTAATGAACCTGAAAAGTATGAGCTGTAAATGGCAGACCAGTGACGGTATCAGAATGTGTACCTGAACTAGAGAGACAGCAGAGTCAGAAGGATAATGAAAGCGTAAAGAGTCTTATTATAGCAATGATTAAAGAGTCAATAGGTGCAATCAGTGAATAACATTTAACATTTACATAATAACTGCATCCAAAGCAGAATATTAATTCTTGCATTTGCTGCTAAGAGGGAGCAGTACAGCATTAGATGCTTTAACCATTTATATACTTTCCATGAATATAGGCTTTTGGCCAGTCTCATATCCATAATTGCACCATTATAACTTTTTTTTGCATTTCACTGTATTTATATGCAGGATCTCTGCATATAAAAATCCAAAATACAAGACCATAACCCCTCCAAACATATGTTTAAATGTAGAAGAGAAGATTCATCTGCAACCGTTCTAACAATTAATCATTTAAGTCTCTTATAAGTTTGGCAGAAGAGGATATCATCTTGGTCCAGCTTCCTGTGTGTGAAGATTTTTGTTTATTTTCATGGATGCTGAAAACCTTTGAATTTTAAACTTGTCAGGCAATATCCTGCATTTGAACATATCAACTTGAGCTTTAGTGGCCTTGTTTGCAATGCACCCTTCCCCAGCTTTTTCGAATTCTGTTTGATTAAATGAGGAATTGATCTTTAGATTTATTGTTTTCATATAAAAATAATCATCGACTACTGTGCCAGCATTGTACGTATTGTTATGTGGGCTCACATAATAACCTTCAACATTAATGCTGTAAAGCACTGCTTACAAACGAACACAGCTGCTATTTATCACTGTGGATGAGACTATTCTGTCCAAGTACTTTTTTTATTATGCTTAATTCAGCTGTTAAGAAAATTGTAAATGCTGAGTCTCACTTGCAGAATAACCGAGCATGTTTACTTCATAGTGTTGCTTTTTGCTCAAGCAAATGATGTGACCTTATACGTGGGACGCATAAACAGCACGCTGGCAAGCGTTTCAACAGGTAGCAGGTGGGGAGATTGGCAAAGCGCCCGGTGGGTGCCGACTGAGCAGAACACCACAGATATGGTGGAGACAGTGGTGCAGATAGTGACATGAGCTGGCACAACTGTGGTGTTTGAAGACTGAGGCTCCCTGGCAGTTTCCTCTTCCTTTCTGAAAGCTGTCTAATCATATCAGAGACTTCCCAGCTCACCCCTGGTCCTTCTCCATCTGTCTGCTGCCCTCAGACTGGATGTTATTATAAATCACTATAATGACGTGGCTCTACTTGGTCCAATAAGCTATGATGCTGCATGCAGTGGTGCTTAAAATCACACCTTGCTGCATGCCAGCTTCAATAAAGCACTGCTGTGGTCATTCATGTATTTGCCCTTACTGATCAGCTGACTGAGGATCTGGTGAAGGATCGCACCTCAACAGAACATTGGAAGAAGTAATTCCCCCTTTCAAAGCCCTTCACAGCACAGCACAGTCTTTCCTCTGGCTGCCTAAAGACGAGCCTGTATTGAACAGAAACTCGGCTCTTTATGGAGAACTGTGGCAGAATGGCGTCAAGGTCATTTGAGGGTAACTGAAAAAAATAACACCTCGTCTAATGAGGAGCCAGCTGAGAATCCAAGCAAACTGCTGCTGCTGCTCTTCCTGCACACATGCGACTCTGGCACAAGCAGTTTACATTTTAATGAGCTGCGCTATGTGGGCTGTGTGGAAATGTATCGATATCTGATCAATAATCTGCTGCACTCTCAGAATGTTGTGTCCATTGCATTTGCAGATTACAATCATCCGCGAATGCTCGAGCAACAGTCACAATAACTAAGACTGCTCTGTGCAGTGCAGTGCAATGTGATGTGACGTGATGTGATGCGCTCTCCTGGAATTACTGCACGTGTTTGCGTCTCAGAACAACAATAACAACATCCTCTGATCACAGCATCATCCTGCAGGACAGCAGACAACTTCACATCCTGGATCACATAACGAGTCCTCTTACGGATTAAATGTACAGTAAAGACAAAAAAGAAGGAAAAACAAGTTAATGTTGAACATTTCAGCAGGCACCTGCAAGAAACACCCTGCAGGTGAACCCTCCTGTCACCAAAGAGTTGTTAAAATACGACACTCTCCATCTTTGAGTTTCCGTTAGTGGGCAGAGAATTTCCAACCAGTTGTTGGAGCTCATGTATCGCCTGGCGTGTGCCACCACGTTGTACCAAAGAGACGCGCCACGCATTAGATCTACGAAGTGCACTTTACCTGGTAGCTCAGGATGCTTTCGGGGTCGTTGGCGTGCACGCTCATGGCCTCTGGGTTAACCTGCTCGGCTTTCACGGAGTGTAAAGGTGAGACTTTCTCTGTCAGCCTCTCGACGCTTTCTCAGGGCGTTTGGAAAAAAAATCACGAGTTGGCGACAGCAGCTCCTTCCATTTCTGCAGACATGTCAAGTGTTGACATCTCGTCCAGATGAGGAAAACGGTGAAAATGATTATTTTGCCCCCCCCGTGTTATGATGATTTCCCAGCCGCGCTTCCAGCTCCCCTCCCTCCTGTCCGGGCTGTGGGAGCAGGATGCAGACAGCATCACTGTGGCGTCAGCCAATCAGAGCGCAGAGGCGGACAACAGGCTGCGACGCACTGCTGCTAACCAGCACAGTGGAAGAGGCTGCTATAAGCCTACAGAGCCACTTCGCTATATGCAACGTACAGTTTGACAGCTTCTCATCCTCTCAGCAGCATATTTCCTGCTCTGAGACCACTAAATGGTTCGGCTATTTTCTCTGTTAACCTTTACTGAGCACAAGAAAAATACCCTTCATGCAGCTCTCTCACCATAGAGAGCCTTAGGGTTATGAAACATTGTTTAAAAAGTTCACTGGTGGAAAAAGTATGTGAATTCTTACAATACCATAAAAAATAGCATGCAAAAATGTAAAATACGCCATCAAAATGAAAGACATCTCACTTGCTACTCGAGTGAAAATACAATAATGTAATTAGCTTAATCAGAGGTACTCATTGTGGATAGGTTTATATAATTATGTATATTTGCCTATATTATTAGTAGTAGTGTTAAAATGTATGGAAATGTTGGTGCATTATGGGGGGCACACATTTGAGCTGGAGGCTTACCATTGGGCCTTTCAAGCTGTAATAATGCACTCCATTTTCGGAAATGATGCCATATTATGTATGAAAAAAACTACAGTAACGTGCAATTAAATCCATACAGAAGAATAAATAATATGCAATATTCGTCTTTGAAATATTGTCTATAAAGTGGGACAAAATGGAAATACTCAAGCAAAACTTCCTCAAAATTGTGCTTATCCACTGTAGCATACTGTAATGGCTCTGGTTTTGCTGCAGGGTGATTACAGTACAGATCACTTTACTGTGATGAAACCAAACCTAAAATGTGGATATAGTCTTCAGCAATAAAAAACTTACTGAGCATTAACATGAAAGAACAAGTACATTATGGATCTGACTGATCCAGCTGCATGGTTTAAAACACACCAGAAAGCCTCGGATGCCACCTTGCGGGAAACTAAGACATTGTTCCAAATAGGATTCGCTGTATGCAGGACTGCCAACTCTGACGCTTTGGCCGTGAGACACACGCAACTCAGTCCCTTCACACGCTTTCACGCCACACTCCAAATATCACACGGGCAAAAAAAAAAAGTTCCACTTTGCTGTTATTGGAATATGTAATCTCTGGGGAAAATCTAGTTCGCGTTTTTACTCCAGAGAACGCCAGGTTTGTGAAAATCCGGTCCGCATTTTCCGTCCTACACGTTTCCCGGTCATTGTGCAGCTGTCAGGTTGGCTGTATCTGAGTGACCACCTGTGTTTGAAACATAGACTATATATATACAGTCTATGGTTTGAAAGCCTGTGTGTAGCGCTGCCTGGTCAGTGGCGGATCTTCTGTGGGGGAACGGGGGGGCAGTGCTCCCCCCCGCTTATTGGCCACCCAGTGTGTCCCCCCAAAATTTTCGATGGAAATTTAATTTACATTACTGATGCTCTGACTTCCGACGCTCCTGAACGCAACTTCGTTGTCCGACTGCACCTGAATGCACCAATGGCATTAGTTCTAAGATCTTTTGATTGGATTTTGTTTGGATTTGAAGAAGCTTTGAAGATGTTTCCTTATACAGGAGAAGAAGACGAGCAGCTTCGTACCTTTGCGGTAAGAAGGCTGTGGCTGTTTCTCAGTACGTAACTGTCAGTACTTGCATTCTCACCAGGCGTAAACTAACCGTGACGTCACCCGTTGGTTTCAACGGCGAGAAAATGAAGCCCGGATTTTGCTACTTCCTGGTCGCCGTTTTGGATTTTTTGGAGCCAGTGACGTAAAAAGCGTCATCAAACAGACTGGACCGGAGAGCAACTAGGGGCAGGATTGGCTGAGAACTCTCTTATCCCGCCCACGTTTTGCCGCAGAGGCTTCTGTTGCTGTCTATCAAGTATAGCCACGCCCCCTGGCTCCGCCAACTTTAAGGATTTATTTAAAATTCAGTATTGATTTATTTTAAGATCGGCCACCTGATCTCTCATTGTGACCATGAAAACTAACGGGAAAAAAATCCTGAGCTGTAGAAAATCAGTCTATCAAATTTTATTTTTTCCAAAAATGAATTGGGGTCTATGGAGAAAAAGCTTCTTGGAGCCAGCCCTAGCGGACGGTGTGATATTGCAAGTTTTTGACACTTCCGGGTTTGCTTCAATTCTGGAGCCAGATGCTACGTCCATTATATATACAGTCTATGATTCTCACGTACTCATGAAACATCATCATCGAGACTGCATCGGACCAGACTAGTGTGCACAGATATGAATCAGTAGATAGGACACGCCTCTTTGCGCTGCGAGGCTAAGCTACTGGGGGCAAAGTTTCAGTGCATTCCCTGGATGTAGATGGCATGAAAACTGAAACAAGTATGCTGTCTCACTGTGCTGCATACAATTGCATACTACGTTGTTTGATGGAGACAAAGAAACTTGGAATAACTTTTCATAGGTAAGAATAGTTTTGGGCTCTTTTTTCATTATTAAATCTTGTTGAGAGCTTCCGGTCTATGAGAGCTAACTAGTTAGCCACTAGCAAAACACTAGCGGGAGCTATCAGCTTGACAACCAAATAGCAGACAATTAATAGTAGCTGTAGTATAGTTGTACAAGCAGTAGCAGTAATGCTAAAAGTATAAGCAGCAATAGTAGTATAAATAGCTGTTAGAGAAGAAGTATCAGCATTATTAATAGTATTACAAGTTGTAGTAGCAGTGTCAGTATCGGCAGCAGTAGTCAGTGTACTATCACTACCACTAGTTGTAGTCACATTACTATTACTACCACCAATACTACCACTAGTAGTTATAAAGCCTAACTCATATAAATCCATTTTATAATTTGTGTTCTTACTCCAAACCCATTTTATGATTGGGATTACAGACAATCTCAAATAATTGAAATGTTACTAAACAAGGTTATACTTATTAAATTAAATAGCTTTGGTCTCCAGTGTATTGGCTAATTCAGTTCTTTGTCCTTAATTTATTAACATAGCAAGTCATTCCAAGTTTCCTTGTCTCAATCGTACGACATAGAGTGTAATTGCATGTGTGTAAATGTAAGCTTTAACCAGCCTTATGACGCCCTCTGGGACTTGAAAGAAGTTGAACACTGTCCGCAAAATCTAATGGGGCACTGGCCAGAAGGCATTAGCAAGATCTAAGAAAACTACATGCAGGTCTTTCTTCTCCTTCATGGCCGTCTGTATCTGGTGCCAGTTGACATTCGTGTGTTCCACACATCCCGAGAATTCACTTATCCCTGCCTTCTGCAGAGGGGGGAGGCCACCACCCACCTCCTCCTCTTACTCTCTGCCCTAACTCCACCCAGACTCTGCCTTGGCTCCACCCATGTGGTTACTTTATTAGGAGCAGAAACTACAATGTCAAAGGGATGACAAATTTATTTCTTTTTGTCTGATCTGTAGGTCAGTGGGATAAGGATTTACCTGTAGAGCTGCAGGGTGCTGGTTCAAGATTATACTCTTCTTAATTTTTTTTGAAAATCCTGACAAAGACAAAGAAAGAATAGTGCCAGTGGTGGGTCTTGAACCTAATACCTTCTGCTTGGTAGTCTCTCCTCTTATCCCCCTGAGTTACTCACTCAGATACTAATTCCTCTTTTTTTGCACATTTATCATCTATTTTTTGCTGTTTTCATGTTTTTTTTTTAACTCGAGTCTTGACTTGACCATTTTTCTCAGGAGGTTGGACTTCAGCCTTTGTGCTGGAGGGTTGAACCCTCAATTCCAAGACTTTCCAAAGTCTCCAGACCTCCCGAGTCCTCGGGACCTGAGCTTTCACACAGTCTGAGGGCTGAAATTTTCTAAGTCCCACAGTAGATCTCTGTTGGTTTGAACTTTTAGACAGTCTGAGGACTGATTATCTTCTAAGTTCCTGAGTAGTGCTCTGTTAGTTTGAACCTTCAGACAGTCCGAGGACTGAAACTGAAGAAGTTGGCTGATGGCTGTTAGTTTGAACGTTTAGACAGTCTGAGGGCTGAAATTTTCTAAGTCCCACAGTAGATCTGTGTTAGATTTAACTTCAGACAGTCCAAGGACTGATATCTTCTGAGTTCCTGAGCAGTTCTCTTTCAGTTTGAACTTTCAGACAGTCTGAGGGCTGAAATAATAAAAGTTTCTCAGTACTCCACTGTTAGTTTGAACTTTCTGGTTCACAGAAACCTTAAAACTTGTGACCATGAGTCTTGATTTCACATTTAGACCATCAATCTGAGTTCTTCTCAGACCTTCACCTGTGGGTTCTTTAGAAATCCTGAACAAACTTTGATTCTCTTCACTGAACAGTAAAGTTTGTGGAGATCAGAAGGTAACATTAGTTTGATCGATGCCTTCAACTACTACTAAATGGTCTGTATTTATATAGCACTTCACTATACCTGCAAGGTACCCAAAGCACTTTACAAGATACGTCACATTCCCCCCGCTGATGACGGAAGCTGCCGTGCAAGGCGCTAACCACAACCCATCAAGAGCAATTAGAGGTTAGGCATCTTGCTCAGGGACACCTCAACATGAGCACAACGGGCCGAGAATCAAACTGGCAACCCTCCGGTTACAAGACGGCCACTCTACCCACCTAGCTATGCCACCCCCAGTAGACTTTATCTGGAAAGCAGTTTTCTGAAATGAGCTCTTAGTAAATTTGTCCACAGTCAAACCAAGTACATAGAAAGAGGAAATGTTTGAAGAAACAACTTGTTTTCATTTCAGATTAGAAAATGCTTTCAGACCTTTATCTGTTTTTGCCGTTTTTGATCGTTTTATTGTCTCTTCTGTTTAATGTGATCTTCTAAAGTCTAACTGGTGTCTTTTCAAATGTTTTTTTCTTTAGTTTGATTCTTCTCAAATGTTTCGTTTTGCTCTTTTCTCACATTTTATTCTTTTTCTAATGTCTGATTTTGAAATGTTTTGTCTTTTTAATGTTTGTTGTTTTTTCAAATGTTTAATTGGCTTGTTTGAAAAATGTCCTTTTCTTTCCCAATGTTTAATTTTTAGATTAAAATTCTGTTAAGGTTTTTCTTTTTAAATGCTTCATTATATTTTCTGATTAATTCCTATTTGAAGTTTTATTTTCTTTAATATTTAATTTTCTAATTAAACATTAATTTTTTAAAATAAATGTTTTGTCTTTTTAAAGGTTTAATAATCTAATTAAATGTTTTGTATTGTTTTTAAATGTTTGATATTTTTCTTGTTTAATTGTATTTTTTAAATGTCTAAAATATTTCATCTTCAATGTTTATTTTTGCTGAAAAAATGTTTAAGAATTACATGTTTTGTTTCTTCCGTTTAATTATCTAATTAAATATTTTGTCTGTTTAATATAATTTAATTGTATTTGTTTAATTTCTATATAAAAATTTTATTGTATTAAATGTTTTTCCTTTGATTTAATTGCTTTTTTGATGTAGTTTATTTCTTTCATCTTGTTTCCATCAAGATTTTAACCCCAACCATAAAAATGAAACAAACCCTTCAATCACAATGAAAATACTTCTGTTTTCACAATCATGAGTTAGTCAGTTAATCAATTCAACTTTATTCATTTAGCACCTTTCACACATGACAAAACTAAACAAGCAAAGAGAAAAAACTATGCTGAAACTATGAAACTCAAAAACATTAAAAAAAAAAATTTAACATGATAATAAAATATGTTGTGTCCAGGGGATAGAGGGAGTTTATTGAAGTCTTCTTGGGCTCACACAGTAAATCATTTAAAATAGAAACTTGGTATTCAGTCTAAGGAAACTGCAGAGCGACAGAAGAACTAACAATATCCTGTTTTTTCCTTTAATGAGTTGACTCTTCTTGTGCTTTCAGACCAAAGAACTACAGACTCTTCACAAACTGCTCAAACTCTTGGTACAGGACCTCACCACACGGGTCAAGAAGGTTTCCTTCTCATTTCTACTCTGAAGCTCAACTTCTCATGCTTGAACTGCTGACAAATGTTTCTGCTGCTCTAAAGTCTGGTCTCCAGAACTTCCTAAAAACTCTCAAAGTCTCTTCTGCTGCAGGTTGCTTTGTAGAACGGTTACAGAAAACCTCACTAAACCACATGGAGGGGCTTCAAGATAGTCGTCCAAATGAAACCGTACAAAAACCAAACTAGCGCAACCCAAACGCTAAAGTCTCCTGCAGCCTACCAGAGAACCTCTTTAAACAGAATCAGGACAGGAACTCTTACCTTCTGGACAACCAACGTTGGTTCACAAACAAGAACGCAGAATGTGTCTGACCAAAAACCTCTAAAGACTCACTACAGCCAAGATAAAGACACAACTCAGCTGCACCAAATCCACTAATCACTGCACACATTAGCACCATGTGATAACTGTGGCTAAAGAACCACATTTACTAAGACAACTATCCAGTACAAAGCCCTGAAACACATTAAAGACAATTTTATTGCTGGAAGCTGCAAGCCAACGCCTAAAGAACAAACTAAAAAAACAGAGCCAAACTCGGTTCAGTGGTGAAGAGAAGCAGAGGAAATGTTTGACTGCAGACATAAAGCAGGAAGACACTGAGCTGCTCAGGTGTTCCTGATAACACAAAGCAGCCACCTGGACAGCCAATAGGAACACAGCTAACTGGAAGTCCAGAGGGCTGCCTTAGTGAAAAAAAATTTAGTTTAAAGTTGAAGCAGAAAGTTAACAAAGAAATTTGAAAACCACCTTCTGATACCTGAAATCTCTGAGTTTTCACACAAAGAATGCCTGGACATGTCAAACTGGTTCCATAGTAGAACCGTCACTGTAAAAACATCATAGTATGGTGTGTTGCTCAGAAAACATTCCGCTGGTTTCCAAGGGGTTAGGCGGTTATTTATTTGAAAGACTAATTTTAGAACAACACCACATGTGAGCAGAAAAATCACAAAGTCTGTCTTTAGTTCAGCTGAAAATATTAGTTTTTGTCTTTTTTATTGACCAAACTTTTCAAGAAGTAGATGAAGAATAACTAAAGCTCTCATGTAGAAGTCCAACTTATTTTGGATCCTTGTGGAGAGTTTAATCTTAGACTTTGTAAAGCTGTTGAGTTTTTAGAGTCACATGGATTGTTTTGACATTTAATAACCGAGTCCTGAAATAAAATTACAGCTGTGAATTTCTGTCATTTCGTCTGGACTAAAACAAATAACAGCAGCATAAATCTCAAACGTCATTATGATGAGTCTGGATTGAGGTTTCTCGCTTGATAATGATCAAAAGCATGAAATTTAGGTTGGTTTAAAGGAATATTCCCCCTTAATTCTTTGAATGTTGACCTAAAAGGTTGGTTTCAGGAAGTATGCCAGCTGCAAGGTCCTCACACATCCACCTTAAAGGAACATTCCACTAAAAATCCCTGGACATGTTGGTTTAACCGAGTATTCCATCCAAAATCCTCAAAGAGACCTGAGGGGCTGGTTAAAAGGAATATTCCACCTAAAACCTCAACTAGGGCAGTATGCGTAGCATCGACAACAGAAAGAGGTCCTCTCTCGGTGGAAGAATGCATCCGAGTGCACTAATCTCAAGTGCCATGGAGGACTCGAGTAGTTGACGTTTCCTGCTGCAACCTTCTCTTTTTCAGCTTTCTTCCATGTCCCATCACTCCCGACCCCTGTTTTTGTTGATGTTTTTGACCCTTTTTCTGAGCTTTGACCAATCCGAGAACATGAAGTACATCATCAGCATTGGCAGTGTAACCAATGGAGGGAAAACCACCTTCACCAACCACCTGATCAAGAACCTGCCCAACTGCTGTGTGGTCCATCAGGATGACTTCTTCAAGCCCCAAGATCAGATTGAAGTTGGTGAAGATGGCTTTAAGCAGTACAATGTCATCACTGCTCTGGACATGGACACTATGATGAGTAGGATCTTCGTGTGGCTGGAGAACCCGGTGAAGTTTGAGAAGTCTCATGGCGTTAATAACACCCTGGACACAGAGATGGTCCCGAAGTCTGACCACAAGGAGGAGGAGGAGACTCACATCCTCATTGTGGAGGGCTTCCTGCTTTACACCTTCAGGCCTTTGATCGACGTGCTAAACCAACGTTACTTTATTTCCATCCCATATGAAGAATGTAAAAAGAGGAGGTGCTCTAGGAAGTAGACGGTGCCAGACCCCCCCCGGCCTGTTCGATGGCCACATCTGGCCCATGGACCTGCAACACAAGAACATCTGCTCACTGTGAAAGATTATTGAGAGCAGCTTTTTGTGATTTCTATGCAGAACACTGTGATGTTTGCTGAGCTGTGCGCTATTAAATAATTTAAGAATAAGGAATATTGTTACTGTTTATTATTGTTCTCAGGTTTACTATTAAATGTATAGAGTACTACTTACGGTATTTTATTGTATTTTAAAATTTACATAATTGCACAGAAGATTTCAGATTATTTTACCACAGATCAAGGGTACAGATTATTGTTGTTCACTGTGTATTGGGTTGTACTCATTTTGATTTAGACTGATTAGTAATCAGAACCCTATGATGTTTCTGGTATACAGCTGAGAACTGGTTGCTAAAAGTACAGAATATTATTTCTTATTTTAGGTGTGATAATTGTCAGTAAACATTCTGAGAAGTGGAAATTGACAGGGTTGTATGTAGTGCTGTTCTTGCACAATGTTTGTCACTTAATTGCCCTCAGGATACTGTTGTTGAGCTTACTAGTTTTACATAACAGGCAGATGCTGCAGCTAATGATGCTGTGATTCACATAAACAAGGAAACAAGTCCATCATAATTTGAATGTTAACAGCCCAAAATGAAAAGGTCATATACAGCTTTCCTATTGGGTTAAAGAGCTAAAAAAAAACCAAAAAAACATGAAAAATACTTTGTAAAAGCGAGAGGTCGGTAGCAGCTTTCATTTTTTCTTACAACTTTTATAAGTTTTATAACTTTTATTAATAATAATAATAATAATAATAATAAAAATTTATTTATAGAGCACTTTTCATACACAAAATGCAGCCCAAAGTGCTTGAAAAAAGTGATATAAAATATAACAGTTAAAAAAAACAGAGTAAAACAAGGAATGCAACAATAAAAACATAAAACAATAAAAATGCTAAAACAAAACAATAGCCGTGACAATAAAATCAAACCAGAATAAAATAAGTTATACACTCTTCTCCTGTGAGGTCCAGTCAGACCTGGTTTAGTCCTGACATAAGTCCATGTCACCCTGCTCCTGTGGGACAGAGTTTAGTGTCTCATTGTAATTCTCTTCAGTGCATGGATACATTAAGTTATGAAGATATGTTTGTTTTTTTTTTTGCTTAAGCACTTTTTATTGTTTAGTTGGCTGATGTGGTCAACTTGAAGCTGTTGAGTGTGCATTAAAATCCTCCAAGACAAACGTTACAAAGTGGTTGCTGGAGTTATTTCAATTATGCATATATTTATGGAAAATACTGAAATGTGTTGTGCATACCCAGCCACAGAACTTTCATTCATATTTTACATGAAGAACCATTTTCAATACTGGCTGCCTTTGCTCTGTTTTTTTTTTTTTTCTTCTGTTTTTTTAAGCTCAATGTTTTTAAATTATCCCTTAATGTTATCTCTATAATAAGATTTTAACAGGCAAAATGCTTTTAAATTACACCAGAATGCAGGAAATAGGATCAATAATTTTGAAAATTTTCTGGGGAAGGGCCCCCAGACCCCCATCAGCATCTGGCACAAACCAAATCTCACTCTAAAGTCTGGTCACAAGTTGGCAGCCTTGTACTGTATGTTAGAGATAATCTATGTGCAGCACATATAGATCATGTGCACAGAGTGAAGACAATGCAGGTTGTGTTGTTTCACATGGAGCACCGGTTTAACCAGTCTACTGCAGCTGATTTATTGTGAAGGTGGCAAAAGATGTTCAGCTAGAAATGAAGTGCTGTCCTCCTCACTGGTCCCAGAATGACCTCTTTCGGTGAAAACACACGTGAGACCTGCCACGTTGTCGAACACATGATCGGATTTGGTTGACCCCATTCCCTCTTATTGTTTACTCAGCAGAGAGCCCAGATCACATTAATGCAGCCTGTCGTTGTGTTTGCTCTGATTCCTGCTGTGCATGTCGCCTACACGTGGAGGAGACACTGATAGCCCGATAAGTGGTCCACTTTCTTCAACACATGGCTGAAGGCGCTACTTTTATTTATTTATTTTTTCTACTCGACTCGCATTCTGTTTCTCCTGGGTGCGGTTGCTATGGCAACTGTAAACATTGTGCGAAAGCATGCCCTGTTGTCATGGGAACTGTCTGCGGGAGCATGAAGGCAGAGTCTGCGGGTCACTGGCAACATTAGGTTTGTATATTAATATTCGCTTTAATATCTCGCCTTTTTTATTGGATATGCGCTTTTTGGACAGTTTGTGTAATCGCTGCCACAGATGGCACACAGGGTTGACTCAGAAGTGCTTGGTAGTTATTTTTGTGCATGCGTATGTGCTAAATATGTCGATGCTTTTTGCGCATGGGTATGTCAGTCCAGTTTAAGATGCCTGCTTGACCCAGTTTACATCCTCCGACAGTAGCTGCACACACAGGAGTAGGTGCAGCATGTCAGACTATTTATAGCAAAGCTGCTATAAATAGCAGACATTTAAAAAATAAAATTAAACAAGAAAAATATCAAACATTTAAAAACAATACAAAACATTTAATTAGATTATTAAACCTTTAAAAAGACAAAACATTCATTAAAAAATCAAGTTGCTAAATGCTACTTGGGTCTACAGGTGAAAAAGTGGAAATGTACATAGACTTTTTTTTTTTTAAGAAAAACTACTTTTAATGGAATAATGCTCAAACTAAATTGAGTTAAGGGAATTAATATTTCCTCTACAATCAACTCAACTTTCTGAAATGTTCAAATGAGTCTATCTATCTATCTATCTATCTATCTATCTATCTATCTATCTATCTATCTATCTATCTATCTATCTATCTATCTATCTTAAATTTAACTAATGCAGATTTACGTTGAGATTGTACATAATATCACACTAATAGAAATACCAATATTATGTCAGCCCAAGTTAGTGAAAAAATGTTTATCTCAATTAGATTTTTAAAAATCTTGTAACCATGCATTCAATTAATTGTTGTGTATATATATTTGAATTGCTTTTAGAGTGCAGTAAATCTGTGTAATTGTACACTTCATAATGTGTTGTAAAATCAGTGTAGTTTAACATATTTCTATCTGCTTTCTCCTCAACAATGTGCGCTGATCAGCTGAAGAGAGAATTGTCAAAAAAAAAAACATTAGCAACACATCAGCAGTAAGTCAACAGACATTTACAAATACAAAGCACACACAGCTTTATATTCAAATCTGACCAAGCAGTTTGTGCTAGTGTTGCAATCCACACTTGCTCCAGTGGAGGGGAGGTTACGTCGCCGTGTGCCAAGCCTGCCAGCTATCAAGCCAGACAGGCTGAAAACCGCTAAAGCACTGGTGGAAAAAGCAGTGAAGGTGATTATAGCTTGAAACTGATTTCACTTTGATACCTGTGCATGTTCAGCCGCTATCCATTTGTGTGATATGTTTCCCCATTTCTTTTCCACTTATTCTCAGTTGAGGAAAGTGTTTTCAGTGCAGGGACCCTATCCTGTGATCCGCGCTGCCTTATGGGCCAGAGGGTGGGTGGAACGTCGGTTTCCTCATCCGGTCCAGAGAGCCTCTCATTGCCATGGTGATGACGAAGAAGATGGTGATGATGGGGATGGAGGTGCTGATCTTAGTGGTGAGGCGAATGGTTTAAGAAGAGAAAAGTCACGATGACCTAAAGTCCCTGCCAATAAGATCTCTCAAGTGAAGTCTCGCATCTCGCTCTAGACTGTGTGTATCACAGATCTCCACATTTTACAGCCATCATTCTCCTGTACACATCACTGTGTACTTTATAATCTGGTTTCTTGGTTTTCTTTGTTAAGCCCCAGGAGATAGCAGCACTGGTATATTTGTATTAGTACTAAGTAAACTCCCTTCTAATTATGTATTTTTCTATTTCCTACCAACAGCTGTTTTTATTCCCACTCATCTAAATGGCTCCTCTGCAGGGTGTCCAGGATTTACTCTGAACTTAATCAAACAGGCTTCTCCTGTTTTGCACCCTTGTCCTGGAGTAGCCTTCAGAACCCATTGCAGCTTAATGATTTTGTCTCCCTGGGAGAGTTTAAGGCTCTGATCAAAAGATGTGTAACCGAAGAGTGAGATTTCTCCTCCTAAGCCGGATTTTGTCTTCTGTATTTTAATCCTTTGGTTGCATTAATGTGCTTTACTTTTGTCCCATGTCATTTGTTGTCATGCTTGATTCTATAATCTTTTCTCACTTAATAACGGTGTGCCTCCCTGAGCAGGTCTTAATCTCAAAGAACTTCCTGGTAAAAATATAGGCTGCATGAAGCCTAAAGGCGCTGCACACAGAACAAGTAGCAAAATATAAGGCTTGTTATTTTTGTTGTGTTGCTGCTATTGTGTCTAAATTTTATCGGACAGATCAGTGACGTCCTGCTGTAACTGTAAAAGCTGAAAGTGCAGGAGGAGTTAATCTGTATGTAACTGGAGCACTAGTTACATGGATACATCTGCACCTGATACATGACACAGCGTGTGCCATGTTACAGACACCGGCCTCTAACACAGACCCCTACCCTTAATACACACCCCTTTAAGCCTGCATGCACACACACATGCACACACGTGCACATACCTCTTATCTCTTTACAGACAGAGTGGGTGAAGGCGGGAAAGAGGAGAACCTTAATGACATGTATGACCTCATGGTAAGATAACGTTTAAGTGAACCACCTAACCTCACACTGATATCTTGCACTGTGTGAAAGCAAATGCATCATTTCCTTGTGTCTTCTTGTTCTTCTTGCTTTATTCCAGTCTCGCATGGTTCGAAACGAAACAGCGTATTTCTACTGGACAACTCGGCGGGACTACATAGACTGCCGCTCGTTACGAAATGACCAAATGACCAACCACTATGCAAATGCTGCTACATTCACCACTAAGGTCTCTGAAGAGTTTCTAATGATTCACCAGCAGATATGCAAGTTGCTCAGCTGAAGCCAATATAGGTCAACTTGTTCTCCCTGTCTCCTCTTACATATAATTGGGTTTCTTTCAGGTAGGGCTTTGTGTAAATCTGCGTAACCTCCAGTGGTTTGATACAGCAGATCCTGACACCTTCTTCCCAAGATGCTACAGGCTTGGGGCAGAGGATGAAAAGCATGCATTCATAGGTCTGCTGTACACAAAGAAAAAAATAACCTTTCTATAAAACATGAAACAAGGCGTTAAGATGTGAATGGAACTTATAAATATCATGTTTGAATAAGAAATGTATGTAAGGACAGGTGTAAATGGAGGATTTTAAGTTGATGTATGCCCTTTCTTTCTCTGCATCTTGTCTTTCCCTTTTCTCTACAAATACAGAGGATTTCAGAAGGACAGCATGTACCAGCCTGCTGCAGTATGTGGTAGAGACAAGTACATGGAGAAGAGACAAACCAAAGAGCGAAGAACAAAATGTCAAGAACAGTGTCTCTAAAAGTAAAAGTAATTTATCAAAAAAAAAAGGAGAAAAAAAAGCCTGATGTATTATGTGAAGTGCAGGAACAGGGAAAAAAAAACCCTCTACAATGTTGATCTTGCTTCTATCTGCAGAGCCGAATGTGGAACATCGTTTTGTTGGTCCAGATATTATTGACACAGCTCTGCATGTGTGTCAAGAGTTTCTCAGTGCTTTAAAGCACAGCGACATTGACGTGACTGCAGAAACACCCCCCTTGGGAGAGGAACAGCAGTGGGTGCAGTTTCTGCAAGACTACTACATGGTTGTGCAGTGAGTATGTTTTCTGGAAACTTCTAGGATTTGATAAAGTGATCCTTCCAAGGTCACCGTATTTTTATCTGCAGCGCCTACAGTAAAGGTCAGCTTATTGAATTAATACAAGTTATTAAAGAATGTATTTAAAGAAAAAAAATAAAGCATCGATAAGAAGGAGAACAGTGTATAAATAATTTTACATGCAGTACAAATGCACATCTCTTTAAGTATATGTAGCTGTAAAGCTTTTTAACTGTCTGAGGTTGTAGTTAGCTTTAGTTTGGAGTTGAACATAATGTGGGATTTAGAGTTGTTTTTCTTTCCATAAAGTGATGTGTCCCTTTTTCATACCACTACATACAGATATCTTAAAATGTACATGATGCCACATTTGCAGTTTGAATAATAAAATGTTTGTTTGCAGTAAAGGTGCACTGATCAGAGGCAGCAGTGTGTTTGTGGAGCGCTGTCAGGACATGTTAGCCAGACTGCAAGAGGCTTGCCCTCAGCTGGACACAGATGGACTAAATAACATCTGGATCATTAAACCAGGTGCCAAGTCAAGAGGAAGAGGTGAGACTTTCTTTTAGAATAATATTAAAGTGACAGTTATTTGGTAATCTTATACGTTTGTCTTTAATTTTCTCAGAATTTTTTCCCCTTGAGGGACTAATAAAGGATATTCGATTCTATTGTGAATTATGGCTACATAGTAGTAAAGATATTGTCAAACAGCTTCGCCTTTTGCTGCGCTTTATGATAACTGTGACATGTATATGTTGCCATTGGTTTCATTTTCTACATTTAATAGTAACAGATCAAATGGTAATGTCTGAGTCCTCCAGCTTCAGTATCATAGAGGTATGCTGGTGTTTGTTGCCAGTGCAGCAAAACCAAAACACGGGTACTTTGCAATAAGGTCCTTTAAAAATACCAGGTCCTCTTATTTTAGACACTGAAATTTTAGCTGTCTGCAGTTCTGATGTGTTTAAGTCCATTCTGGTGTCATCTCTTTTTTCCCTGTGACTCGAACAACTCCTCTATTAGGCATCATGTGTATGAATCGTCTGGAGGACATTCTGGCACTTGCGGACACTGACAGAGCACTGATGAACGAGAGTAAGTGGGTGGTTCAGAAATACTTGGAACGTCCAATGCTGGTCCATGGAACCAAGTTTGACCTCCGTCAGTGGTTCCTTGTTACTGACTGGAACCCTCTGACTGTGTGGTTCTACAAAGAGTGCTACCTGCGGTTTTCCACTCAGCCCTACTCAACCAAAACTCTCGACAGGTCAGACACAGGGTCAGACAAAAGAGGAAAATAAATGATGTACTTGTGCTTAAACTTTACAGTATCTTGTATCTAGAGTACTTTGTGGAGGAATTGATTTGATAAAGCATGTAGGACTAAATATGTATATATTTTATTCAAAGTGCATTCTAAACATCATAACTTACTTTGATCTTATTTTCATCAGCTCAGTCCACCTATGCAACAACTCCATCCAGAAGCACTTTCAGCCATCTCATGACCGCCATCCAGGAGTGCCTGAGGACAACATGTGGTCCTGCTCTCAGTTTTGCTCTTACCTGCAGCAACAGGACCGTGGAGCAGAGTGGGAGTCAGTGGTGGTCCCAGGCATGCAGCAAGCAGTAGTCCATGCTCTACAGACAGCTCAGGACCTGGTCGAGCCCCGCAAGACAAGCTTTGAGCTGTATGGAGCTGACTTTATGTTGGGCAGAGATCTGAGGCCTTGGCTTCTGGAGATCAATGCCAGTCCGACTATGGCCTGCTCCTCCTCTGTGACCGCTCGGCTCTGCCCTGCTGTACAGCTGGACACACTGAGGGTTGTGTTGGACCGACGGGCTGATCCAAGTGCTTACACTGGAGGCTTCCAGCTAATCTACAAACAGGTTTGACTATCTCTACACTCACTGGGTGTTTTTTTTTCAGGGCAATTCAACTGAATAATAGATTCTAAAAAAAATCACTGATTTGTGTTTTAACTTTGTCACATTTCCAGGCTGCAGTTGAGGTTCCACAGTATGTGGGAGTGAACCTGCTGGTGGAAGGAGCCTCCATGAGGCGATCCAGACCTTCACTTCATAGACAGACTGTTACTTCTGACACACCTCTCACTGACCTGTTCCCCTCAAACCAGTCATCTCCAGAGGAGGTTGAAGCAAAACATAAACCTTTGGATCAGAAGCCACACATGGTCACTGCTTTTTGCCATTCTGGCAAAGAGAACCAAGAGAAAAAGAGGCAGTTGGCATCTACATCTCCAAAGAAGGAGTGTGAGATGAGAGTCAAAGCTCAGAACAACTCTCATCTGCGCAGATCTTGTCGCAGTCTGGCCTGTGAACAGTCTTTGGTAGTTCACACTGAACCTCAGAGGAAAGCGAGACAGTTGGATTTGAGTCTCTGTGTCAATGCAACAACCCTGGTGCCAAGGAGTCTTTCCTTTTCCCTCAGCCCTCCTCACAGCAAGTCTGAGGGCAAACCTCATTTCAGTGCAGGTCATGGATCACACATCTCCAGATCTTTCCTTCCTCAGACAACTTTTGTGCCCCAACGCAGGACTTCTGCACGAGCCTTTCCTTCATTCCAGGGTCCTCTTCCTAGCCTGGAAGTCCATCATTTACGACCAAACATTGTGACCGGAACTAGTGTTTGCCATGATTCAGCCTTTTCAGCTCATCCCAGCATCCGCAAGCATCAGTTATTTCTCCACTCTCAAAGACAAAGCAAGGCCAGACATAAAGGAGAGCACATGGGGGGATATAAATACTAGAGGCATAAGGTGTTAAGAAGATGGAAAGCAGCCAGAAAGGTTAAAGAAGCTTTGTCAACGCAATTTACATTTTAATGAGTTGGAGCCTAATAAAGAACTTATCTTCTCCTAATAATCCTTGTTACAGAAAATTGATGTCACTGTAGCATTATCATCGTTCAGATTATTCAGATTCATATCGTACATGCAGATCCTGAACATATGCAACATTAAGTTTACAGAAGTTATGTTGGGACTGAAGTGCTACATTTTTATAGACAAATCTATCCAAACAGGATGTAGGTATTTTAGCTCCCCAGCAGGTGGCAATAAAGGGTCAGTGATCAAACCGTATGTTCAGGCCAAAGCATGGCAACTACGGGGATCAAAGTACAGAAAACGATTGTCAGTTCTTAACCAGTTTGGTAAATCTTTAGCAAAAACTGCTTAATCAGATCTTCTGGCCTCTTCATAAAGTCAAGATGTAAAAGAAACTTATTAACTTTCAAAATTTTGTGAGTGCTGGTTCGGAACTGAAGACGTGTCAATGTTCATGAAAAGGACCTTGACAAAGACTGTTGCTTAACTAAAATAACTGTTTTGTGTGATTTAGACGCCAACACACAATTTATCTACGCAATTAGGTGTAACTTATTCTAACTATTCCCTATTTTTAGAAGGCTGGATGCTTCAACTGCCTAGAAGTGCAACTCCAAGAATAAGTTTGTAAACCCTTTGGAATTATTTGGATTTCTGCATTGATTAATCACAAAATGTGGTCAGATCAGCATTTAATTCACAATCACAGACAAACACAATGTGACTAACCAGTAATACAAAAACAGTTTTACTTTCCATGCCTTTGTTGAACAGGTTGAGGTATCGTTCACAATCCAGTATCAAAAATAAAAAAGAACTCCTGTATTTCATAGAACCTCCTTTTGCAGCAACAACCGCCATCAGATGCCTTGTGTAGCTGCTTGTGAGACTTACACAACAACAACGAGTGTTGTTTGGACCATTTCTCCTTACGCAACAGTTTCATTTCATCAATATTTCTATGACATCATGATTGAAGTCCTCTTCAGGTCCTGCCACAATATCTAATTGGGTTAAGGTCAGGACTCAAAACATGGATTTCCTTGTTCAATTTCTATGTTGTTTATTGATTGGTGAGCTTTGGGTCATTGTCTTGTTGCATCATCCGACTTCTCATAATCTTTAGGTCACTGATTGCTGATATTTTCCTGGGAGATTTCTTGGATGAATTTTGAATTTATTGTTCCTTCAGTGATAGCAAGGCATCCAGGCCCTGCGGCAGCAAAATAGTCCCAAAACATGATGCTCTATCTTCTATGGTTCTCAGTAGGAAAGAGGTTTTGATTTTGTTATGTAGTGCCTTTTTTCCCTCCAAACATAGAACTGACCATGTTGGAGATGCAGATATTGGCTGTTAGCTTTGGCTCCTTTATCACTTCATTCAGGATTGCATGTTCTGCTCTTGGTGTAGTCTTTGCAGGAAAGCCAAATCAAAGGAGACAAACATCGGTCCCGAATTTCACTCATTTGCAGAGAGTTTTTGTTCTTCTGGATTGCTGAACGCCTGAGAAATGCGGTTGTAGCCCTTTACAGCTTTGCATATTTCTATAATTCTAAAATTCAGTGAATGCAGCTGTGATGAAGGCACTGTTCACAACAACCAGTCATCTCGAGATGAGCAGATTTTATCCAAAGCCCCAGTGTTTATGCATAGGGAGGAATATGTGTACAACCAACACTGACAATCTCAGCAAAGTAGCTTTTTGAATCAGTACCACAGAGGTACACTTACTTTTTCCAGGCTTTTTTCTGTTCGCTAAAGACATGAAGAGTATAGCTACATCAGTTAATCTGATTATGCTTATCGATAAATTGTGACTGAAAAAAGATCAGACCGCTTTTCATAAGTAACATTTCCAATAGCACGTACAAACCTTTTCTTGAAATTGCACATTGCTAAGATGACATCTTAACAATTTCTAAGCCAATTGTTGGTGGCATTTTGTCCTGAGTTGGATAGTTTGACAAAAGTAGTGACAGACAGGAAACATTGAAGGGACTTACGAGCATGATGTGCAATAAAGATAAAACAAAATTAAGATTTTGTGTTTATATTGCATTCACCTTCACCAGGTTTCCAGTAACTACCTATTAAAACAAGTTTATAGAATCCCTTATACAACTGCAGATAAAAAATAAAATAAAATGCTGAAGTAATGTGCAAGTGGCATGACTAAAATCAGCTTGCAAGTAGCATCTCAGGCCCACAATAAAACATACAACTCTGCAAACAAATAAATGAACTTCAGGAGTAGTAGTTTAAATAGAACCAATGACATTTAGGTTACAAGCCATGACTTCTACAAACAAACCAGAAATGGAATGCATCAACACCACAGCTCAGAAAAGACAATGATAGATGAAAGCAAATGAGTGAAACAGCAGAAACAGTGCATTATGTAACTATAGACCTTGATTTTCAGTTTACTCGCATAGCTGAAAAATGTGACGGCACAACACAGGAGAAGAAGATAAGTATGCCTTTTTAAAATTTACATTGCTACCTGTCTCAGTGTAATTCTCCAGGATGCATAACATTGCGCTGGGGAAGAAAAAAAGAGAGAGATTTGTCATGAATGTGGAAAAATTGGATTTGCTACTGACTCATAAGACACGTCTCCCTGTCTGGATGTTGACAAGTTGCAGATGGATCCTGATTGCTGCCTCAGGAGACGAGCTGTAACCATTTACACTCGTGTGTGTTTACTTGTTTTGTATTCGTGGGCACAGAAGGTTAATCAGCAGGAGAGCGTGGCTACAGATCTGCCATTACATAAGTGTTCCCAATGACACGCATGTTGTGGTGCCGTATCATAGCTACATCTGAAGCTATCTCCTCGTTATCACACACATTCACGCTTTCTTTCACACATGCACATATGGTTGAAGCAAATTTCCACGGGAAAAAAATACTTTATTAATACACTTATATAATGTATATCAACATTTATAGACAAAATATGTACATCAAACATCTTCCATGTAGGTCCCAAAATATAAAATCTCAAGTACCTCTTTCTATAGAAAACTAGTCTTCTGGTAAAACGTTTACATTCAGTTCTCCTCTCCGGACTCCTTTGACTCCAGTATTCATACGCAGTACAGAGAATAAACATCTGAGATTTATCAGCTTTTCACAAGTAAAAGGCAACAGCAAGAACAAACACCGGGTTTGACTTGAGCAGAAACAGATGTTGAGTATGCAGACCAGGTCCAGCACAGTGCTACAATATGTACACAGTTTCTGAGTACACAACGTACATTGTCCACACTCTGTCCTCCTTCTATCTGCCGGGGCGGACAGAGTGCAAGAACGGGTATCAAAAATAGAAATGTACAAGAAGTCTATGAACAATAATTACAGAAAATCCATCTCAACTGTCTGTCACTGAAAGCAAGACTTCTCATTCATTGGGCCATGTGGCGGCCTATTCCTTCATCCACCATGGATGTACCCTTACTATTGTCTGTACATACTTGAGGGAAACCTTTTAGGTCATGGTGCCAATCATCATAGCGTCGGGTTGAAAGGGCGTTTTCAGAATGGTGAGCAAAGGACATAGGCAACAAACTTTGGGTGATATATTAGCGCTAACATTTGGTGCAGTTTCTAGATTACAACATGGCATGTCTGTATCGCGACAGCTACAAGTGAGATGCATCAGTGTCATCGGCGTTTACACTTGAACAGCAGCATCTAAAACTTTTCTTTCTTTACATTCAACCAAGTGTGTATGTGTATATGTGTGTGTGTGTGTGTGTGTGCGTGCGTGTGCGTGTGCAGGGCGGGTCCAGTTTGTATGATACATTTGTACTGAGGAATATCACTGAGATTTGAACATTCAACCACTACTTTGCATTCTCCCGCCTCTCTCTCTCCTTCGTCATTTCTGCATCGTTTGCTGTTTGACCTCCAGGCTGAGGAAATGGGGAGATGAATGATTATGGATTAAGGAACAGCTTATTAATGTTCTCCATCCTGCTAATGACTCTGCCTCAGGCCGCCAGAACAGGGTTATCTCTTCACCTGCTCTTTCATTACTCAGTCTTTGGTTTCCAGGTTGAGGGGTGGTACCTGCTTTAGTGCCTGGAGGAGGGCGGGGGAATCCATGGGGGTCTGAGATATGGCTGGAGCTGGAGATCCTCCCCTGGGAGACAACACTAGCTGAGGTGGAGGTGGTCTCTCGCTGGGCATGGTGGGTGAGGAGCCTCCCATGCCTGGGTAGAGCATGGGCACAGCGCCGGGGTACCAGCATTTCTCCAGCATTGGCAGGTAAGCTGCCGCTGATGGTGGAATGAGGTAGAACGGCATGCAGAGGGGGTGTGGAGGAGGAGGTGGATGGCTCGGGGATGCACTCATGTAGCTGCCGTAGCCGCTGGAGGATGACGACGATGATGATTCTGCGCCTGAGAGCAGCTCATCCTCGGACGACTCCACGCGGGGCCGCTTGTGGCGCGGCTCGTCATCCTCCTGCTTGATGGCGGAGCTCTGCCTGTCACCCAGCGGCCGCTTCGGCTGGCTCTCCTGCCCGTAATAATCTGGACGTCCCTGCGACACCCCAGATTCTGTTTTCTCCAGCTCTCCCCCATAGCCACTGTCTGTGTCTGTATCACTGCCGCTCTGCTCGCTGCTCGGCGGAGCGTACACCCTCTGGATGACAGGCACACAGTTCCTCCCGTAGCCCTCGCTGGGTTTAGGCGGTAGGCTGGTGGGCATCTCCTTGTGAGGTTGGTGCTGGTGGTAGGTGGGGAGCTCCTCGGGTCGGGGGCTGAGAGGGGTTCTGGGTCGGACTGGATTTTGGAGCACCTCTCCAGCTACTTTATGGAGGTGATTTATTACATGGGATGGTGTGAAGTCTCCATCGGCCTCACGATTGGCTAGATACTGAAGAATCTCCTTGGCACACATGTGGAAACCAGAACGAAACATCTCCTCCGACTTCTCCTGGCTGATGGGAGGCTGCTCTGTAAACACGACGATGAAGCACAAAGTTAGAAACTCTGCATTTTGACACAGATGCGACATTTGGCTGATTTTTCCAACTGCTCTATTTGAAGTCGCTCGTTTGTCTGCAGCTCTGCATAATCCTACCATTATGCATTCATTTGAGTAATTTGCTTTCTGTCCAACAAAACCAACCTGTTCTGTGCATATGTGCATTGCATAAATGATCTGCAGCTCACCAATTTGCATGCCATTCTGCAGAGCGAGGATCTTCTGCTGCTGCTGCTCCAGAAGAGAGGTGAGGGCTTTCACATGCTTCAGCGTAAGCTCTAAAACCACCGCCTTCTCCAGATGGCCCAGAGTCTGAGGGAGATACTCAGAGTCAGCACAACCTCACCGCTTATATAACACATGGAAACTGAGCTCTCCAGCCTGTGTCGCACATTATTACGATCAGGATCCCAGCAGCAGCAACAATGAGGCGTAAATAATCAAAAATAGTCAAATAAATATGAAATTATTCAAATTTCATAGAAACCATAAAGTTGGGTGTGGTGATTAAATACACTGACGTGTTAACTGCAATGAAATGAGTCGTTCAGAATCCCCCAATTTAAACTGTGAAACATGACAGGAGACACTTTCTCATTAGTGTGAGCTGTCACTCATTGCGAGCTGCTGACGCACGCAGCTCACTTGTAATTCCACCGAGCAGCCACTCGATGGTGCATGCCGCTCAAAGCACTGGATCCCATTTTCCCTCCCAGCTACAGCGACAGTGAACTCACCGTGAGTTTCAGGTGTTCGGGTAATAAATCTTTTAACTGGGCGATGCATTCGTTTATCCGGTCACGTCTCTTCTTCTCGATGAGTCTGTGAGGCAGTTTGTAGGTTTCCTGCGAGAGTGAAAAAAAATCAGAAAAGGTTGGAGCTGATCCGAGCGCGCACAGACTCCTTTATGATCAGAGGCAGTTACACCGATAGGGAGGAATCCATGAGTTATGTCATAGCAGAAATTAGGTCAACCATTTATGGGACTACAGAGCTACTGACAGTCTAATTCTTCCCCTTACACGCTTTTCCGCTCTGTGGCTGGAACTTAACAAGTTGGCAACAAAGAAAAACACATAAAAAACATAAAACAAACCAACCTTGCTCTCTTCTCCTCTCTTCATTCCTCGCCTTGGTTTATAAACATACATCTGGAAATCCACCCTGAAGAGACACAAGGAGCGCACACCAATGAGGAATGAGTGGTGCAAAGATTTGATCATTATAAGAAGTGCGTTTGCGGGAGGAAAAACAGTCTAAGAATGGCACATTTTTCAAAGTGTAACTTACCCCTGCACGTCTGACAGATCCGCCTGGTGTTTGGATAGAGGAGGTGGTTGCGCGCTTGGAATTCGCTCCATTCTTTGTACTCCAATTATGCTGTCAAAGTCGAGGCGCTCCTCCAAAGTCACTAAATGCGCATTTATTTTACGCACGACGGAAAGTTTTGGAAATTGCACCAAAAACTAAAAAAAGGGTCAAGAAAGAATGACAAAAACCTTCACTGATTTGTCATATTTAACAGTTTCGTTAATGTTATTGTTAGGTGCGCAAACGGTTTCAGTTTAGTCCCCGTGTTTTGTCCACGTCGTGCTCCTGCCGCAGAAGGAAGTCGAACCCTCTTGGTGGCGCGTTGGGAAAGTGGGGGAGGACAGAGCGACGAGTTAAATAAACCCTCTGACTCTCCGCTCAGCCTGACCTACCTCTGTCACATGAGGCTCACGTGTTAAACGGCGCTGTATCCTCGGAGGAGGGACGGCCCACTTTGCGCGGAGAAGGCGCCTCAGTGGGCGGACGGCGGCGCACGTCAGCGCGGAGGGCGGCGCATGTCCGATCCCGTGTACCACCATGCTGAAGTGTATGGAAACAAGGCTGTGTGCGGAGAACGTGCTGGCAGAGAACCAGTGCAGGAGTTCAGCAGGAGTGGGTATGGCACCTACTGCCACTGCAGCAACAAGTACAGCTCTGTAGCAGCCACAGGAAAGCACATTTTAAGCAATCCTGCGTGCAAAGAGGTGCAAAGAAATCCCTATTAGAATTTTTGCAGGTTTTTGAAGCATCATGACATAGTAGGCGAGAATCAGCTTTTTAAAAATCTTATTAATAATAACATTGCATGCATTAATGTATATTCAGCGTTCATTTTGCAGCATTTTTTCCCCTCCTCTAATCGGAGCCTGTGGGCACTCTGATGTACAGGGTACCAGTGTAAACAGTGCGGTCACGGTGTGAGCAACACGTGCACCTGTGCACGTACTGCTCTGTGTTTGCTGTCACGTTGATCTCCTCATGGCCCCGGGAGCCTGCTGAGCGCACAGAGCCCAACCAGCACGTCCAGCTCATCCAGCACACGGCGGCTGCACCTGTCTGCTGCGGGCTACCAGGACAGATTACTGCAGCCTATTTTTCCCAATGTGCACTGTCATTAATGAAACCCGTTACAGAAAATGAACATGTGCAGGCAAGGAAATTAGCAGGGCAATTATGATTCATCTCATATCTTCCCTGTCTGTAACTGGAAAATATCTCTGTGAACTCCCAAATTGTGTTAAAGTTTTGTCTCTACAAAAACAGCACGTGTTGATTTATAACATCCTGTATATTGATGATGTCCCTGCAAACTGAACACACAAGGGCATTTCCAGACTTAATAACACTTCTTCTACTCCAGCTGACTAAAAGAGGATAATTGCAGTTTGTGGATGTAAACAGGGAATGTGGCTTCATTTTTGGGTCACAATAAGAAACACACAAGACTTTGAATCCACAAATAGCCCCTCCGCTGGCTAAATTTGTAGGAGGTTTTGTAAAGCTGAAAACAATTATATGTGCCAACTTTCCTTTTCATTCTTATTTGATCCTCCGATTCCTTTTAAAATTGCAATAATGTATGTATTGATTCCAGTGACTTCTTTTCATGGTAGAAAACACAAAATATCTTCTTGCAAGCAAGTGGTTGCATGAAGTATGCACCAACACTTTCTACGGGTGTTTCAGAGGTGTTTTGTCTAAAATTTTAAGACTTTAACCGCAGAGAAATACTGCGATAAATATTGCTAATAGAGCCTCATTGAGACTATCTCTCTTATCTCACAAAAATAAGTAAAGGAAGTAGCAGCTGTCTAAGTTGTTTTCATAACCTCAGCAGACATCAGCATCAACATTTTGACCTTCATTGTAAGACAAACCTGATTAAACTGGTGTTTTATTTTATTTTTGAGAGAAAAGTGGTATCTTTCCCATGAACACGAGGTTGTCATCCCCACCGAATTCTTCCAAAAGCTCACTTCCTATGACCACGTTAATGAATTTAACTAATGGTCTGTTCCTAGAAAATATGAGAGTGCAGTGAATAAAGTAGAAACTAGACGGTCTGTGGGACTCAGTAATTACAAAATGACTGCAACACAGGTCATAGCTATAATCACATAACCACAACAATGATGGAAAGCCCCATGAAAACAGTCTAAGCACATGGAACACAAACACTAAATTGGATATTTTTTAATCCTCACAATGGCACCTTTATTTCAGTTCACTTCTTAATTCCGTAACATTCTTGTGAATTATTTGGGGAAAGTACCCACTGGTCTTTATTACTTTAAGGAAAAACCAAAAAGTGTGTATTACAATTTTAATGCTTTAGTTTTGCACAATGTTTGATTTTAAAATTTACGAAGGAGCTTGAGGTGTTAAAAATATTGTATTTAGTTAACTGGCAAATAAGTCCAATGACAAACGGCGGGATATGTCAATGGTAATGTTGTTATTAACTACTGTAAACCCGTAAATGAACCTTTTGTGCCGTGACACCAGTCAAAAAGGTCAAACCAAAACTAAACATGCGCAACCTCTGTATGTACACAACATATTTCCTCATGCAGCGTGATTAAAAGACAAGTGTACTTCTTCATTTGTAGATGGCTACAGACAAGAATTCACATGCTGGCAATTCCTAAATTATATTTTTTTCTGTGAGGCTCTTTATTCATCTCCATCTGCAGCCTGCTAGAAGAATAGTACCACTCAAGCAGTCAATAAATAAGCAGCTATTTTATCACAAGCACTGTGGCATCAAAATGTAGTACATAGCAGTGCTGTGGGGGAAACACCAGATCTTCAGTCCCTTTAGCGTCACATGCGTTCTGAGCTTCCTCTGTCTGCTGATACAGGAACGTTGTTCACTCACAGATTGTTTTACACACTTGTTTATTTAAATAGACTCCAAAGAATGGAATGTACAACCCAGACACAAACCATCAATTAGTATAAAAGTTAAGTTTGGTCAAGCAGCACTCCAAATAACATCTATGAGTTCTTCTATGTTTTTTTTTTCCCCCTCATATACACTCAAACACTCAGTCATTCTTTAGTGGATGTTTTACAAAGTGACCAACCAAAAAGTAACAATCATTTGTGTGCTACAGAAAATATCAGTGCTTGGGACTAAATGGATTAAAGAAAGATTAAATAATTCAGTGCAGACATATCGAAGAATAATAATAAAGCTAATATGAAGTTTCTCTCAAAATCATTGTTTGAAAAGTTTGGACACATGTTTCTGACGGGACTCCTGTTATTGTCACAACATGGACCTGGCTTCAGAGTGAAGTAATCACATGATTAGCTTCTACTCTGGTGGGTGCACATGTTTCAAATAGTAGCTATAGCAAAGGGGTTAACAGGTCAGATTTATTTATTTATTTTGATTAAAAAAAGGCTTTGTGCTTTAATGGCTGAAGCATTTATAATTAAGTTTTTCTTTTACTCTAAACTCTCCTGGAACAAGCAGAAACTCAATGTACAAAGAATTATGAAGTGACAATAAATGCTTGTTCTGAAGATGAAAAAAAAACTGTGTAGTTTTTTACATAATCATGAGATTTTGGAAAAGTACGGCGGCTTCTTCGGGATAGTTTACAGGCGCAGTTTGTCTTTATATTTTAAATATATAAGATATATCATTTCAAATATAAAAGCAAATATAGTTTCCCAAAAATACTTTATATCTATATAATAATAATTCTTATTTAGACATTGCATATTGTTCAGCATTTCTATTGCTGTCAGTTGAAAGGAATATATTAAATGTATTGTAGGGTTCAAACAAACCTTCAAATCTACATGTGACCTGAGTTTGCTGGTGCAACACTGAGGATTAAAACCTCAATACAAGGCCACTTTAGAGGAAAACTCCCACAGGAACAATGGCTGAACTTTGGCATGCTGTCAGAGCTGTCAAATGCAGAAGGCATTGAGTGTAGTAAAGCTGAAGTCAGTGGGTTCATCTCCTTAACTTATAGGACTGGCTTCTCAGGTCCTGAGGCACTTTGTTCACACTTCACCCACACAGACATATCCACAGAACAGATAACTTTCACTTCAAGACACTTAGAAGCGTGCCTGCTGAAGAACCATATTCTGGGAGTGTCTGGTGACAATTACAGTCAGACTTTGACCTAAATACTTACTAGAGTTGGACACATTTTGACATTCTCATGTCCAACAGGTGGTTCACTGTTAAAGCAGCTCAGGCACTAGTGAAACTGGCCCCTGCCACCCTCAGGCAGGCTGCTGGGGGTTGATGTTCATATGAGGGGGATGACCAAGAAGTCCAATTCGTTGTTTTTGCTTCCTCTGTTCTGTCATCTGCACAGGGACACAAACAAAGATGACATTTAACCCAGCATTTCCTCTGTAATTGTAATTGTTATGACCTTACTGTAGCTTACAGGCCCTCCGTGGAGTGTCTAACCACTAGCAGTGCTCTGGAACAATGCTTTTATTGCAGCCTTGTTTTGTTTTGATTGTACAAGTGTGCTAGGATTCAGACAGTATGTATGCATACATGCTGGTTTGTCAATAATGTGCCAACAGAGGCAAGGATGCAGAAATCCAAGTGTAAAAATAGCATGTCGTGGTTTAACAGGGGTTATGTGACAGACTAAGTCTGGACTCCAGGAGGTTGCAGTTCTGGTCATTAAGTCCTCCAGCCCAGTGTCCCCCATAAAACCCTAAATGGACATTTTAGCACTTACATTTTTGCGGTTATTTAAAAACACATATAACGTATATGAATAAGTGAATGCCAAGGGTGCTGATAGTGCCATACTGGTTGTTCCTTCTATTTCCAGATTTTATCCTAAGCTGTAGGGAATAGTTTGATATTTAGGATACAGACATGAGATTGTCATAAGTCCTCTCATCTGATTGTGTGCAAAAAGCTATTAAACACGCTTCCCAAAATATTGAACTAGTTCTTTAAGACTCCAAAGGCCAATACTGTGCTATACTGTATCTAAAGGCAAAAGTGTGCTCTGTTTTTAAAAGCTGACATTCAATGAAGTATTTGACACAGTCCTTAACACTTTTAATTATGTATGAGTGAACTCATCCAACTTAAAGCATGAATGGCAAAAACTGAAATCACCCTGGTTATTGACCAGCAATGGACAAAAGCGAACGATCTCCGACAGCTCTTCCTATGTTACAGTTCATTGAAATGTGGTCTTGAGTAGTGACTTTGTCAATAAATAAGAATAACAAAGTGATCTGTCAATAACGTCCCAGTGGCTACACATAAAAAAAGAGATCCTGCTTTCCTGCAAAGTGTAGTGAAGGCAAAAGAAGAATAAATCAAGGGTGGTGCAATGCAAAATGAAGGGGTGCGTGTTTTACTATCACATGATGTACCTGCTCCTTCAGCTCAGTCAGCTGTCCAGACAGATTGGCCACCAGCCTCATGGTCGACTCCAGCTTCTCCTGCAGGTTCCTAATTTCATTCTGCTCCCCCTCGGCATCGCTGCTCACCAGTGACATGGCACGCATCCGAGGGAACCAGTCCAGGTTGTGCTCCTGTGATCAATCAAGCATTTAGACTGATTAGCTGGAGCTAATAACTGGAACTTTAAAAGAAACATGCTACAGTTAAGCTGACAAGCTTTCTTGATTTCCAATACGTAAACAGGTTTGCATGTTTTTGCTGCAACAGAAGTAACAATAGAGAACAAATGAGTTCAGATTGAGCCCATACTGCACGGTAATGAAAATCAGAGGGAACCAATCAATGGTACAATATGATGCTTTGATCAGTTCTAGGGTTAGATTGTCCTTTTTTGTCTCCCCAAGTTCCTGTTTGTCTGCACTAGTCAGTCTGTGCCATTAAATGTGCATGACCAGCCTGTCTGTCAGTTAAAATTAAAAAAGGAGGAACAGATTTACATCCTGAGGTGTGTGTGACGAGCCAGTGCATGTTTGCAAGTGTGACTCAGGAGCAAAAACAGATGACCTCTGCTTAATCACAGCGACCAAAAACGTGGCACAAATAAAAAGTGCCCATAATGCTGCAATTTCCTTCAGGACCGAATATACGTCAGCAGCCAGAAAGACGGCAGTTCCACAGAATGGCTTTGAAATGAAGAACACAGCGGTGTGGCAACTCCTATGGTTAACCAAGCGCACTTCTTTCTGCAGAAAAACGTGCATCCTTACGCAGTATATTCCCCATAGACATCAACAACCATGCTGCAGCTCTGTGATCTCAGGCTACATGCAGGTCACCATTATTTCCAAAACAGTGTGGTCTGACAGGCACTTTGGTCTATTTACAACAACTACCACTATTACACAAGGAGGTGGATGCATGTTTTAAGGGTGTGTCCTTGCTTTCTATTTACCTTGATCATCTCTGCTACGTAGCTCTCAGGGCCAGTGTACTCGGTGGAGTCTTTAACTTTTACCAGCACTATAAAAAACAGGTAGTGCCACATATTGTGCTCTTCTTTGATGTGTTCCTCAAAAGTCACCGTCTTATTGTCAAACTTGTCGCGCTCCAGACCTGTAATAGGACGACAACACACATGGTTTGGGTTACAGCATGTAGTCACAGAAACACAAACAGATGACAGCTTCTGATCTGCCAGTTTCAATCCCTTTTAGCAATCAAATTGTAAATTCTTCATGGCATTACCGCACATGTGAAACTGGAGTAAATAACTCCACTCACATTAAAGATGGTGCCTAGGCATGAAACAGGTAAAAAAAAAAAAAAATGTCACACATAGTTTTAATTATCAGTCAACCTCATGCAAAGTAATATAAACTGATAAACTGAAAACATCCTAAATATATTGAATATTTGATTTCCTAAATTGGCTCCAAACAGATTCAAATCATTACAAATCTTTAAAGAAAAAAATCTGGCTGCATCTCCAAAAAAACAAAACATTTATTTCACCATCAAATTTCATTTTGGTGTCATTTGCACATCTCTAACAGCATCTTTCGTGGTAAATACTGATTTTTCTTTTAAACGGCGCCAGTTCTCCTCAGTACTGTTGCAGTTTTTTTCAAGGTGTTTGGCAGGTCGGTTGTTCCAAACATCTTGGAGAGCTCGCCACAATTGTGTGTTTATTGTCTCATGCAGTCGCCGACTGACTCCATGATGTTACGATCGGGGCTCTGTAGGGGTAGGACCATCTGTTGCAGGACTCCTTGATCTTCTTGTGGACAAAATTAGCTCTTTATTACTCTGGCCGTACGTCATGGGTCACTGTCATGCCATTTTTTATTTGGGATAGATTATCTTTGGTGGGACTGCACAATGGGTAAGAATGTAAATATGTGTCTAAGTATAAAGCTTTCCCCCGTACTGTCATCAACCAAACAGACGGAGTAAAAAAAATGACAAAGAAAATTTCATATTATTAGTGGAAAAAAATAACACGTAACAGAAGTTTCAAATGTTGAACAAGCTTGCATAGAAAAAAAGCACATTCGCCCAAAATGATGCATTAAATCTTTGGCAAATTTAGCATCACACATGACTGGAGGTCAGATGAGCAAAGTTAATGTTCTTGAAGGGGATGGAGCAGCACATTTTTTATTTTGCAGTTTAATATACAGGTTATTGAAACGAGAACACCAGGGATATATTTGCCCTGAGGTGAATATGACAAGGAAAATATACCCTAAATGCATTTTGCTAGCTTCAGTTGCAAAATGAAAGCACAGCTGGTGAACCTAAAAGTGAAAAAAAAATCTAATATTTAAAGATTTTTGTTTTGCATTCGCTTTAATTCCTGTTATTTATCTTTTTCTGTGGAGGATGAAATTAAGCTTGATTTTGTCGTACAAAAATGAATTCCGCTACAGGTGGAAATCAGCTCTGCACATGAAGTTTGTGACGCAAATCAATCATTGGCTACGGACCCAAAAGATCTAAAAATGAATACGGGGCTTATAAAACAAAGCTAGAGGATGTAGAGCCACTTAATTCCTGTGGAGATCGGCTCTTAATCTCTGCATCTCCTGTTCTCTTGTGGTCCTTCTGGAAACCATAGAGACAGCAGCTCCCCCTGTGGCCTGGCCTTATTTAACATGAGTGAGTCAGAGCTGATGGTAGGCTGGGTGACATAATACTGTTCTCATTCCATATGCTTACCACTTGTCCTGACTGCTTGACCAAACATAAGCGCGTACATGCACACATGTTCACATAGAACATGCACTGCTTCGCTCGCACACACAATAAAGCACAGACACACACATGCTGTACAGCATGTACTTCTTTAGACACTAACACGTATAATGTACATATAAGGACATGCAGATGCTGCCACACAGTGGGACAGAGTTCAGCTAATCTGTGAAGTTGCACAAAACATATGGTAAGGAAATCAAGTGTGTGAGTGAGTGGGAGAAAATGTCTGTGCGTGTGAGACAGACATGAATTATGGAGGCGAGCAGAGCAGTGGCAGGAAGCCCTCATGACTCAGGCTTCTTTGGAACGGCAGAGAAGTGAAAAAAAGGAGGGGGGAGAGACGAGGGGGAATGCAACAAACTGCATGCACCTTTACAGACGTACTTACCAGAAGCCACAAATACACCAACAAATCAAATATTGCGAGAGAGGAATTTTCGAATGAATTACGTGACGTCAGATAGATTGTGGAAGAGTTTAAATGACACACAGTCTTTGAAACAGAGAGACCTTCCAAGAAGAGAGCACAGCCTTGCCAGGCTGGCTGGTTGCCCTGATGATTAGACAAGTCATTCTGTCCCTGGAAAGTTCGAGGTTTGTTTCCCAATGACTTTATTCTTTGGATGATATTCCAGCAAAAGCTACTGAGAAAGTTGTATCACAGACTTGAACTATAAGTTAAGCATTTGGTGTAATTCGAAAGGTTTCAGGAAAATGAAGCCAGTTTTAGAGGTCTCACAGTTTTTTGCCATTAACAGTTATTATTGTGAATTTCTTGGCCTATGTAGCCTAATGCTTTAACCACTCATCAAATTTGTAAAGTGCACCATGTGGAAACAGATGAGCTGAGCAGCCTCACCGCAGATGAAGCAGGTGGTCTTCAGGACTTCTTCTTTCTTCTGTTTTTCGCTTCTCAGGTCAGCAAAGGTGTCGATGATCACACCAAAGATCAGGTTGAGGACAATGATGATGACCATGAAGAAGAAGAGCAGGTCGTAAATCACTCTGGCTGCAAACAGTGGCTCCTGGGTGAGATACAGGAAACAGGCTTGTATGTGCATTAGGCTCATACTGAATATTTACAGATCAGTAGGTAATAATTGTGTTTTGATAACTGTGCATGAGTAAGAGTCAATTTAAAAACAAGGGAACAAAGACTGTCCCATTTAAATGCATGACCCAAAAGGCCAGCCTTAATGTAAGCATGTGCTGGGGATGATGATGTGGGTTTAAAATGAGGTGAAACGTCGCCCTCATGGATGGTAATGGAAACACAAGGCCACAGGTGTACCCTGCCAGATGCTACAGTAACCGAGACAACAGAAAGCCGGTCAGCAGCCTTTCATGGATACGTTGGTCAGACTCATTGACTCATTTCTCATTTTTACTTAATCCTCTCGAAGGTAATGAGATGAGCTTGTCCCAGGATGCATTGAAGTTCCCTGCAGTGGTACCCAGCCTAATGCAGTCGCACAATCACATTTTTTTTAGAACAGCCTTTCTTTAAAGAGACAATATACTGAGTCACTGTGCCACCCATATCGTTATGGAATTGACTTCTTTTGTTTTTAAGTTACTTACCTTACCAGCCATCAACACTTGACCTTAGTAGCTTTGTGTTTGGAATGATGACAGACATTCACATCCTCTTTGACATCATTACTGGTTGAGCCCAAATTCAGTGGAAGTCTATTTTGAGGTTTGATTCTCACACAAGGCGGAGGCAGTGCAGCTGTAAGGAAAGATTGCGAAACCTCCGCGCTTTTGAAATAAAAGCAAGTTCAGCGCATGACGGGCTCATAGCCAGCTCACATGACCCGCATTGCAGCTGCGGGCGTTACACCCTCTCAGGCCAGACGCACACACAGACTTGCACGCATCAAAAGCCTAATCACAGTCACTTGTACCTCTTTGGAAGGCTTTCGGAGAACATCTCCTACACCCCCTCCGCTCCGCAGGCCATGACTCAGCACAGTGACAATACACATGAGCAGAGAGTCGCACGTCCGCTCCATGTCGCTGTCCTCCTCACTGTCCATCCCTAAATCTGAGGAGGCACAGATGATCACAAATTTAATTAGTAAAATATTTTTTTTAAAAATGTAGTAAGAGAGTCACAAGTACTATAACTGCAGTGTATTTACATCACTGCAGCACCACCCAATGCCATTTACAGTAAAATATTTTACTCAATTCCTATAACTGGGGAGTCAAGACCTCCAGGTAACATTAGAAGCAACAATTGGTGCTTAATAAGCGATAAATTAACTCACAGAACTGAAAATTTTTTCAACAACTTACAATAGTGCAGATACATTTACAAGTTAAAAAAACATAACAGCATGACTTACACTTCAGAAAATCCTCCAAGTAAAATAAAACCAAAAGTGAGATATGGGTACAATATGCAGCAATATATACCTATTTTAATTATTTTAAGTTGTAGATTAATAATTAACCACGCCTGACGTACACGTCAGCGGGGTTACTGCATTCGCTTCGGTATCTGGCTGGCTGGCTGGGTAAGTATGTGTGTGTGTATGTCCGTTCAGATATCTCTGCAAGTGCTGAAGTCAGGATAATCAAACTTGGCACTGAAGATCGGTCTAAGGTCCCCTGCTCAGTTGTGGAGTTAGAGGTCTGCAGATCAAGGTCAAGGTCAGATATGTGGGCGTGGTTCTGCCATCTACTGAGGGCTGGTCTAGTTTATATATAATATACTGTCCCAAATTAGGTGCATTTTGCAGTAATGTGACCACTTTAAACACTAAATCAACACAAAGGCATTAAAGTAGAGAAAAAGTTATCTGTACTGCCATTCAGCAGTTTATGATCTCTGAATGTGTTCGCTGCTTCAATAAAGAAACTTTTCTCGGGAAAAGACTGTGATGGTGTGGGCACAGCACTAATACCATTCTTATTCAGATATTATGAAGAGTTAATGGACTGCAAATTAAACAGTGTGGCACACTACACTACCTTTTCTGTTCCATTAAACTTTCATAATCATGTCATGCCACACTCACAATGCATTAATGCCATTATAATATTCTATATGCATCTGAGATGTAATGATGGTGCTTATGATGTTCATATTCAGGATTTATGAAATGTTTTTTTGGTAAACACCACAAGTAGACCATTATTTTCTTTTTGAATAATTTACTTTGGTAATAAATAACTATTACATATCAGTTAAGAGTAGGGTTTAGCCATGTAATCAGTCTGTAAATATAAGATATCATCTGCTCTTTTATCACACAGATCCTTGACTTAGCTGCAGAACTTAATATCAGTTGAAACCATGTTTATATGTTTTGGTTCACAGTGGGAAGGCTGTTAGTCAAAGCAAACATGTTTTAGTTTAGCTGCAATGTGAGGGGTGAGACAGAAAAAACTATTCATATCTCTCACTGTTTTATTGAAATTATTAGGGCAATCAGTAAGACACAGATTGGGATATATGATCCCTTTGCAAACTGAGTGTACTATTGACCAAAGTATCAACACTTGCATATTTATGTCCCGTCAGAGAATGAAACTAAATACTGAATTGCTGGGGCCTTTATACAGCACCAATTAAAACTATCCACTCTCTTCACATGTTACAGCCTTTCATTGCTTTTCAGTACTGAATCATTGTCAGTATAGTTTGGCTTTTTTGAGAAGAATTTATATTAAAAAAAAGACTCTTTCATGTCAAAGTGAAAACAGATTTCTGCACACTAATGTCAAATAATTAACACTATAAAATATAAAATGAGTAACTGCAGTTTTCACATTCTGTAAGTCAGTATTTAGTTGATGCACCTTTGGCCACAATTGCAGGATAGAGTCTGTGTGGATAGGTCTAGATCAGTCTTGCACAACAGGGTGCTGCTATTTTACCCTATTTGTCTTTGCAAAATTATTCAAGTTCTGTCTGGTTGCATGGACAGGCTTTTATGAGTCCAGCAAGCCACAAATTCTCAACTAGATTAAGGTTTGGACTGTGACTCAGGCACTTCAGAACATTCACCCTGTTGTCTTTGCTGTGTGCTTAAAGTCACTGTCTTCCTGGAAAACAAATATTGTCCAAAGTCACACTTCTCTTGCAGACTCCATCACATTATCTTCCAGGATTTCCTTATACTTTGTTGCAATTATTTTACAGTACCCTTTCAGGGCCTGCTGCTGAGAAGTATCACTGCATCATGATGCCGCCACCACCGTGCTTCACATTGGAGATGGTGTGTTTGTGATTATGTGCATTGTTGGGTTATTTCTAAACATAGCGCCTAGTCTGATAGCCAAAAAGCTCAGTTTTGGTGTCATCTGGCCAAAGAACCTTCTTTTAGTTAACTTCAGAATCTCCCACATCTTTTGGCAAACTCTAGCCAAGATTTAATATTAGCTTTAATAACTGCGGCTTTTTCTATTCCACTTTCCCATAAAACCTGACAAGAATGGGAATCCCAGGCAACAGTCTTGCCTCAGTCGCTGACACTTTAAACCCTTTCAGAGGAATCATAGGTGTCTTGGTAGCCACCCTGAGTACTCTCTTTTGTGGAAAATCACTCATATTTTTAGGTTGGCCTGCTCTAGGCAGATTTAGACATGTGCCATATTCTTTCCATTTCCTAATGATGAACTGAACAGTTCTCCAAGGGATATTCAGTGACTTGGAAACTTGTATCCATCCCCTGACTCATGCTGTTCAATAACCTTTTCACAGGGTTGCTTGGAGGGTTCATTAGTTTTCAGGGTGTAATAATGGCCAGGAGGAGTGATTCACCAGTGACTGATCACCTTCCAGATACAGGTGTCTTAATATTACAATTACTTGAGACGCATTCACTGCCCTCAGATAATCTTCACTTCACAAACTGTGTGAATTTTTTTTAGCATTCAGTTGCTGCACCTCTGTTCAATTCACTGAGTCACTTTAAAAGGAGTGAATACTTATGCAATTACTTATTTTAAATATTTAATTAAATTACTTTACTTTGAAAAAAATCCATTTTAACCTTGACACGGAACAAGATTTGTTTTTCCCCTAAAAACATCCCAAACTGATGTTGAAAGGCAAAAAAAAAACAAAAAAAAAAACAAACTAACAACAAATGTTTGGGTGAATACTGGCTAAAAATGTAACAATAATGCAGAAGTGGGGCAGTTTTTGGGTCATGTCTGACAATATTCTGGGCCATGATTCTAAATATGAGATCAAATAAAAGAAAGCATTTTGGCAATTGAAACTGTGTTTATCATTTTAAACTTGACAGCACTAAACAGTCTGGCTGGAGGGGGCTCCCAGGAATTTAACCTTTTATGTGTGGTTCACAAATCACTGTCACGTGAGGGTCGTTGTGGTCACCAGTGACTCTCACAGGTCAGATGGTGGTCATGTGACAGTTTACAGAGTCACATGAATTACAGTGTGATTTAGTGTAAAACTTGAGAACATAATGAAACTGCACACTAATTTGCCAAACATATATCACAGTTTTCCTTTCACTTTGTCTTAATATGTTTTCATTTTACCCATCATTATCCTTCTGCATAATATTCTGAAGACCACCAGCCTTAAACTTACATACCTGTTTGCTTACATATAAGTACGTTGATTTCATTAAAGTAATCCCAGGCTGTCAGACCCACCAATTTCTACAAACTAAAATCCTTACAGTCTATGTCTAACCTTTCAGCCAAAACTAATCACAATACACAGTGTTCCTGTTGGTAAAAGAACTTAAAAGGTTTAATTCAGGATAAGAAATACCCTCAAGAGCATTCATCACTTAAACACTTTGCATAGACTAACGGAAGACCCTTAGCATTGCAGTATACAGTTACCTTCCTGCTGAGCATCTGTGGTGCAGTTCTCATCATCAATACTTCCACGACACATCCCTGCAGCCAAAAACTCGTCAGCCAGACTGGCGCCGCTTTCTACGAAGCAAGAATTGACAGTGCTTACATTTTCTAGCCGTTTCTAAATGTAGCACTTATGATCAGGAATGTTCAAGGCTACTTGGAAAACTGATAAATGACCGCAGTCTGTCCTCACTCAGGGTTGTGTTGGGGATACGGTCCACCTCCAGGATGAAGTCGTCTTTGAAGAATATGTAACCAACGATGGAGAACAAGTAGACCAAAATGAGGGCGAGTACAGCGGTCAGGACGATGGAGCGTCCGTTACGAGTCACGCTCTTGATCACATTCAGTAAGGTCTCCTCTCTGTATACCAAGTCAAACAGCTACAGGAACGAAGCATACGTTAGAAAGGTGCAAAATAAGGGAACAGCAAACAGATAAACATATGGCAATAGATAAATGGAAATGAACCAAGATGTTTCTTGGTTTAGATTCAGCATGCACAACAAGGCTTTTGTACTACTTTTTGGTCTGACAATGATTATTTGTTATTGAAGCTACGTTGTGCAGAATCTGCATATAAGCTGCTTGGACGCATGTGAACGGAAAACATCTGTAAATACTGGCACATTTAGTCTGACACATTATAAAGCAGGTCTGAGGCACCTGCACACAGCACTCAACACCCCAACAACAACAAACAGCAAAATGATTGCAGCACCAAATAAGGCAACTTCTGGCTTGCTAGGAAGATATGGCCTTGAATGCACCATGACAGAAAGCTGCAACTATATTCAAAAAAAAGGGGAAGGAGTATTTCACACATGGTTTTGCTCAATATCTACTGCCTTTCTTCAGTAATTTGAACTGCCTGACCTCAGCCCTACATAGGAGATGTTACTGCCTGATTGTAGAGATGAATTTATAGCATGTGTGTATGTATGTATCGTATCTGTGCGTTTCTCTCACCAACAGACTGTAGAAAAAGACGTGTCCAAACACCCCTAGACAGCAGATGATGAGGTAGATGAGGTGGTAGAGGAACTCAAAGTCCATCACCATGGCTTGGTAGCCTCGTGTGAAGGTTCCTCGGTTCCCAACAAAACTTATCAAGAAGATGATTTTATTACAAACCTGGAAGATAAAGACATACTATCTTTAATGATGAGAATAAATGATAATGAATCATTAATCACTTGAATATTGGAAAAAACAAGGGCCTTTGTTGAGGGCTGAGTCAGACACAGAGTGTAGACAGCAGTTATAAGCTAAATGAGGACACACTGAATGCGTTCGCACTCATTCAGGTAACATGTAACTTAATTTCTTAAACGTCATCCAAACAAGAAACTCAGTTTCCTGAACCAGGGTAAGGGATTAACAGAAACCCGGTTAATACAGCTGGAGCTGATACCTGCTGGAGAGGCCTGACTTCTCGGTCATTATGCTAAACTGAGTTTCTAACAGGGTATTAAAAATAGCCAAATGGTAGGAAAACACTTCAGACTGGAAAAGCATCACTGTGTTAGAAGTGAGGATGAATAAAGTAAGGGAGGCCAACGGCAGTGCATCTTTTTTTCAGTGGTAGTGAAAATCTATAGTGTGATTGAGAATGAAACTGACACTGAAATACAGTTAAATTAGTTGTACAACTGAAATGTGGCCTATTTAAGAAATTTACATATCTGTAAGAAAAAAATATTTGGTTCAAAATTGTCAGCCACACAGTCAGGGCGACATGTGATCTGCCCCAGCTAAGCTAGATTTTGGAATAACCAGGTTACTGCAGCCCATGGTAACGGGTTCTCTGATTTCTGGCCTTAACCTGATTTCCCTCAATAACCTGCTTTCCCAGGTACATATAAACACAGAGAATGACGGAAGAGATGGTTTTGTTTTGAAGTCTTTATTTCGTGTGTGTGTGTGTGTGTGTATTTGTTTCAGAGCAAATCTAGAAAATCTCTGGTGGGTGAAGGGGCGGTGTCGCTCTCTCTGGGGTCCGGTGACGCACTTCACACCACACAGTACAGCCAGACGCTGCCAGGGAGAGCTGCAGGACTCTGGGGCAACACCGCAGGCAGATGGGGCACCGGCATGCCAAGTGGGCATAAGTGTGAGTGAGTGCTGAAAGGAGAAGTGGAACTGGCGCAGTGGAGGTTTTCTCGGTACATGAAAGCGCATACAGTAGTGTGTGTGAATGGTAAAATAGAAATGACTTGTTTTGAGCATTTCTCAGGGGAAAAGGATGAACAAACCACACCAACATACTATCACACAGGAAGAACAACAAAGATATACATGGTTTATCCAAATAACTAAAACACTTTTCACTTCCCTTCAGTGGGTTCTAGCCAGATAGGTAGTTTTCACTGACTTTGCACTGGTTCTGTTACTTGTCTCTCAGATCACTCAGTTTGCAACAGCTATTTTCACTGTCATTTGTCTGAAAATTACTTCAGTTGACTGGTTAGTCTATGAAATATATAACAGGTCAGTCTGTGTTACTTCAGACAAAGTTCTATGGAACATTTTTGCAGAATTTCAACTGGGAAACCTCTATTTTGATTGAAAAAAACACCTTAGCCTTAAAGCCAGTATCTCCAGATATCTAAGTCCCAGAGGCATGGCAGTTGTTTCCAGCAGATTCTTATAGTTGAACAGCTATTGCAGAGCACAAATATTTGATCATTGGTTTTTGAAAGTGGAAAAAAGTGCAAAAATCTTCAAACAAGAATAGTATTGGGGCCCCCAGAAAGCTTCTGTAATTTTGTATACTGTACATATAAGTACATAAATAGTTTCCAGGTCTGAAAACAAATAAAGTTCTCAAAATTCTGCCAAAATATCTTTCAGAACTTAGCCTGGAGTTGCAGTGTCAATAAAGAGATGATTGGGAAACCTTGCTATCTGAAATGACACAGACTTCTTATTACAACTTCTCAGAGGTCAAGGTAATATTAAACTTTAAATGCTTGTTGGGTCCAACCATCAGTTCCAAAGTCTCCCAATAATTGGGTACTGGTTATATTTTTAGTATAAACTATAACTGTGCAGTTATGAAATATACAAAAAGTATAACTTTACCAATCAGAGGATCTGGAACCAGAGAATATTTAGTATTACAGCATAAAAAACACTGAAACTATGAGTTGATTATCGTTAGAGTTGCTGCACACTTTTCTTTAACTCATTTGATCAGCTCAACAACAAATTGTTTCAGCTACTTCCTTTTTCTTTATGGCGGTGGCAACAGTTTTCAGAAACAACATATCTCAAAAGCTGCGCAATTTAACTCAAAACCAAGTGCATGACTAAATACCACCACTGGTAATTCCAGTGAACTGACCCTTTAAATGAGACCACTCACATTGAAAGCACCAAGAAGGAAGAGTGTGGGCTCCAGCCCCACAGAGAAGATGAGACGGAGGATTGTGACAATGACCAGGGCACGTATGCCCAGTGGTTGGGGCATGATGATAACGATGACCAGCGTCGCCAAGACTCCCATCCACAGCAGTGCGGACAGATGGGAATCCAGCATACCTGCAGAAAACAAATAAAACACGCAGAAAGTGACTAAACATGTATCGCACCAGCAAGCAATAAGGAATACTATAGAATATAAATAGAATACTTGCCAAATTTGTGATCCTGACCTTGCATTTGAAGAATTTCACAGCCAATTTATATAATAAAACGGACATATATGGAATATAAAACCATATTTTGAGGGAGTGTCAGTGCAGTTTGCAGCTTAAACAAGGCCTTGTTTGGATCACTAGATTTTTAACAGGCTTTCACTAGCTTCTTCCTTGTCAGTGAGTTTTTGAACTCAAAAGGAGCCGGTTACATAACACCCAAAAGTCTATGACATAGTTTTGAGTGAGGGTGTGTGCATGTGCGTGCGTGTGTGTGTGTGTGTGTGTGTGTGTGTGTGTGTGTGTGTGTGTGTGTGTGTGTGTGTGTGTGTGTGTGTGCATGCCTGTCTGTGCACTAGGCTTTACTGAGAGCCTACCTGATGCTAGCCTCGATCCTGGGGTAAATCCAGGATTACGGTAATGTCCCAGTCAAAGGTTTCATGTTGCAACGTGTCCTTCTGACTAAAAATCTTCAACTAGCTTTAACCAGCTTAAAGCAAGGCCACACCTAAACTGCTGCCTCTATTAGTGATCGCTTTCTTAAACCATGTGCATGTTTTGTAAGTACTCAATTAGCACTGCTCACAGATGAACTTTAGAGAACAGGTAAGATGAGAAAGAAAATAGGGCATAAACATAAGGATAAGAAAAAAAACAGAGACCGACACAATGGATGACAAAAAGTCAGAGTACTGCAGTTCAGGGAGTCCTCCTTCCTTCCCCTACTTCCTTTCCTCCCACCTTGCCTATCTCCGTCTCCTTCCCTGTCTCTAGTTTTCTCTCCCTTCCAGTCCCTGTGGAGATCACATGACAGGTGCCACTTACATAACAGCCATCTCTAAAAATACCTCAGCTGAAAGATTCATGAGGAATGAGCGGCGGGTAAAACGCAGCTCCAGTGATGCTGTAGACTGAAAGAGGGGCACGTACGTGCACTCACAAACTGTGTACCTGCCTTACACTGCAGTTTGATGCGCAGGTGGATGATTGTGCGCAAACACCTAGAAAATCAACAGGTGAGAGGGCTGCAAGCGTGCGCCGAGTCTGAGTGAGAGCATGTGTTATGAGTGTGTGATGCTAACCGAAGCTATTCATCAAAAAGCAGTTAGTCATGCATGCAGGCAGAACACACTGACCTAGATCTCCTGCTCTTATAACCCAAAGCCCCAAGCAAAGCAGGGCGGCGAGCAGAGGGAGAGCTAGTGTGTGTGTGTGTGTGTGTGTGTGTGTGTGTGTGTGTGTGTGTAAACGTAAAAGAGAGCAAAGGCCAGAAGCCATAAAAGTGTTTAAGCAGGCCAAAGGTATGCTGGAGTCTCACGTGATGACGTCTTACGCACAGACCAAGTTCCAGAGAAGAAGGGAGACTCACTCAGACCTTATTCACGTTGTACAAAACTTTTGGTTTCAGACTTTAGCATCATTTATGATTCCACTAGATGAGCTGTTGAGGTGTAAATCAACTTAAAAGAGACGAATGCAACATGTATTCACCGGCTTATTACTTTGATTATGTAATTTCAAAACTTTTGTGAACATTTAAACACATCAATATAAAAGTTGGACAAGAGACAGCTGCTCCAGTGATATTTTGAGGATATTATGTTATATAATTGTCTTTGCAAATAGCATATTGCAAAATTAGTCATTTCTTTAAAATCACCATTTCCTCCTTCCATGAGTCTAATGGAGGAGATTCAAATAGGAAATGCCACAGAAAAAGGGCAAAGTTGATATACATCACTGAGGAGGGTTTAATAGGTTGTGTAGTGTAAAACAAGGCGACTGACATTTTGGATCACCTTATATGCCTTGTGCTGCCTACACCAACACAGGCTCTGTTGAAAGCAAATGAAATTGCACCGCTGCGGTGTTTACTGTGATCTCCATAGTGCTGGAGGGCAAATATGAGCTGAACCTTTGTCTGTGGGTGTGTCTTACACAAAGACAGAGAGCTTTTCAAGTCCTGCTCCTAATCCTGATCAGCTGATTAGAAGTCAGCAGATCAGGACACAGAGGCAAAAGGAGATCAGTGGGTCAATGCTGATGCCTGGTAGAAGGGCTGGGAGTCAGTTTATCTCTGTGGGTGGCAGTGCTGTGTGACAAGCCTTTATGGATAGTTTCTTATACCGGAGTGCTGCTTAAACTTGCCTTTCCCTAATTAGTTTTTCCATACTGGGCCTTTATTCGTCCGTCATTTTAGAAAATACCCACATGTCTATTATTTTCATGTTATTCAACCGACGGCATGTTAGTACAGGCTTTTAAAATCTAGTGGAAGTGTTTTGTAGCAGAAAAACTTGTCAGCAATCCCCTATCCTTCCTGTTTTGCATTGTTGAGCGGATAACCTTTGTCTGACCCGCGTTTCTAAAGAAGTCCGAATGCAAGATCTGTGCAGAGTATACAAATATACTCTGCACATATATACTAAATACACACAGCAATGTTTCATATGCACGAACAAATAATAGGCAGCTTCATCAAAACATGATTGATATCTAATTCACAATAACTCTCTATTTCATATTTCTGAGCAACTGGAAATGCAACAGGAAATTTCACACTAATATCAGCCACAGGATGTGAGCACATTAACAGAGCAGTTTAAATGCTTTCATACTGCAGCGTCTACTCGCGTGACTGACCTCCGTGTACCCCCTCCAGGGGGTAGAAGAAGCAGACCAACAGGTTCATGAGCACGGCCAGGTTGAAGGAAACGTTACTCCACACCGACATGTTTCTGGAGCACCAGTACAGCACCTGCTGGGCTGAAGAGGAAAGGGCAGACACACTTTTTCAAAAAACAGGAATATGTGACATGATTTAGGTCTCCAACCAACAATTATTTAAATCTTTTAAGTTTCTTAGAGTTCTAAGAGCCTGAAGTTAAGCTGGCTAACTGAAAACTTGACGTCAAATTATTCAATTAAAATGATATAAACCAGAGAAAAACAGTAAATCATCACACTTGAGAGGCTCTGACTAGTGACATTTCTTAAGAATAGCATTTGAAATATAAAATATCAAAATTTGCTCGCATTTGAGTGGTTTTTCAAACGTTAAAGCACTAATTTGATTATCAAATCCAATCCCAACTTATTAATAAGCTGCAGGGTAACACTTAGAAATCAGGACTGTTGAAAATTGAACTCCAATGGCTGTGTTGTCAAGAAGAAAATACTTTACTATAAGGTAATAAGAGGACAGTGTGGCACTTAAAAACAGCAGAAACAACTTTAATCCATCGATATTGTTCATTAAAATGATGATAAAGCTTTAAAAGATCAACTCAAAGAACAAAACTCTAAAACATGGCCCTCTGACCTTTGTTCTAAAACTACAATCTGACTTTTAATAGACTATATTGCGCACTCAGGTTTTATTGGAAAAAGAGAAACAGAAGCAGGGACTTTTCTCTGTCCATCCCCTCTTGTAAGCGAGAGACAAAATAAGCCTTAATGTGGGTATGAAGTCTTGTACGTGGATTAGAAGTGTGACTGAGTGTGGGTGCGGGTCTGCATGTGTATGTTTGTGTGCATGAGCAAGCAGGCTCTCACTCGTGATTCATAAGGTTACTGTGCAAATGTTTCATGGCTCAAAGAATGTGGAAAGCCCCTGTCTACTTTTAGACAGCGGAAACACACGTACAGAACGGGAGCACACGCAGAGTGACAATGTTAGCCCTGCCGTCAAGGTCCTGATGCACATCTGTCCATCCATTTTCTGTGACCGCTCATCCTGATCTATCCCAGCATGCATTAGGTAAGAGGTTAGGTGCAACATGGACATGTGACTAGCTTTCCACCGAGACATACAACCAGAAAACCATGCTCACTCCTACGCTTATAATCCAACACAAGGACACATGTAGAACATACAAATTCTTCTCAGAAAGGTTCAGCCATCCTACCGGCATGGCATTTGTGGGAAAAAAAGGCACTGAAGTTGCGCAAACCATTAACTCTTCAGGATCAATTAACTCTTTAGGAATGAAAGCTGTCTTAATAATTTGAGCTCCTACTTGCTACAAGCTGATGGCAGAGTTCTCTCACCACCATTACTCACCACCACTGCAGTTTTTTAAGAAACCTGTCAAGAGGATCCTGAAACCATGTTTAACCCACATAACTGAACAGTCTCCCATTTTGATTCTAGCCAGGAACCTTTGTTGTATGTCATACCTTCCTTTCTCTCGCTTGTCTGCTCTCTGTCTCTGTCTTGCTCTCCCTATTGGATTAACTGTGAAGCCCCTACAGAGCTCAGTTCATTCCCTGCAATTAAAGATGATTACCGTTTATATCTGCTTAAGTGGTTCTGCCTTATCTGACATAATTAATAGAGACATTGTTGCATTATTGTTTTAACCTAAGTCTAGCCCCTACCTCTGAGTTTCTTCTGCCAGTTCATCTCATTAAAGAGGTCCTCTGCTCGCAGGAAGAAGTCATTGATCTTGCTGCCCTGCTCGTCCCTCTCGGTTGTGTAGTAAACCCGCAGCTTCGACTCTGAGGTCAGGAATTCACAGATGTTGGGTACAGGGAACACTATCTCCTCCATGGTACGGTCCTGGCGCACAATCTGCACACAGAGGCACACAGTCACGTCCAAGGCTCTTCACATCGTCACTTTTGTGACAACTTTTGTACAAATACACCATAAACTTGCAGTTTTTCACATTAATATGTGTATTGTGACCTCTATCTGAGCGGTGTGTTTGGCATAAAACTCCAAGGCCTCATCTCCCTCTCCACTCGCCCCTCCTGGCTTCAACATCATGGACAGCTCTTTATTATGGCGCGCCAGCTATATGAAGGACACACAGCCAACAAGAGAGAGCTTGTCACAAAAAACAACACATTCCAGCATGAATGGGGAGATTTTTTCTTTTATAATTGTATAATACTTTGTGTAATGCAACTCAGAAATAAACATGGGATCCAGCAAACACGCTGCAGAGACAAATAGCAAACCTGGTGAGCTAAAATATAGATGTTGTGTCCAACATTTCGAGGTGATGCGGCATCATGTTCCTCCTCTTCTCCACTATCTTCCTCCTCCTTTGTGTCCTCAAACTCTACCTCTCCCTGCAGGTAGGCCTTCTTTATCACCTCCACCTGCACCAACACACACATATACCACCATGTCATATTTCTAATATGTGATATTATCTCACTGTAATATGCACAAGAGCCAAGCAGAGCTGAGTAGATGTAGCTGAGCTGAAAAGACAAGCTACACAACATCAGTTCCTCACCAGCTCTTTAGGCCTCATGTTGTACAAAATCCTCTCAGCATTCTCGCTGTCATGGCGGCTCTCCATGATGGCAAGCAGCAGCTTCGATGCATTGTTCTGAGAGTGAAAAAGATTAGAAAGGAGGCAAAAGAAAAGAAAAGAAAAGCTCCAAGATAAGAACCTAAGTTCTGTAAGGTTCTTTATCCAAGTAAAACAGAAAGAACCCCTGTTGCTCTAGGAAAATGCACTCTGCTGCTATTTGTCTTGGCAGATGTGCACAAAAGCTACTTCAGACGAATGAATGTCCGGCTCTTACACTTGAAGCCTGTTTGTGATATTCCATCCTGCAGTGAAAGGAAACTACTGCAGCTTTTTTCTCACTTTTGACGCAAGAAGCAAACACAAAGACCCAGTCTTTAGAAAACCTTAGATCTATCCGGCAGTCTACCTTGAGCTCGAGCACCAGGTCCATCCGCTTCTTCCCGAGTGGGTTGATGTCATTAAGAATCAGGGCAATAATGATATCAATACCGTTGGACTCATGAGTGGCAATGCAATTCTAGAGAAAACAGGGAAGAAAAAATTTATGACAATGACAGACAGTAGTGCTTTAGTAGAATCTAATTGCGTTTTCTCCTCTCTACCTGGTTTTCATGACAAGGGCCTTGACAGTACTCTGTTAGACTCTCCAGAGTTTGGTTGATGAGGGCAACATTCTTCTCATTGATGTACAGTCCCAGCAGACCGAGACCTCCTGTGGTGCTGCCACAGATACAGTCTAAGAACTGCAGCGTCTCACACACAAGGTTGTAGTTGTTCTTGTTGTTTTGACTACGAAGGAAGTTCTGAAGAACATGAAACAGGTTGTGGTCGGCAGGTTAAGAGGCAGCAGAAGCAGTGATACTGGTTAGACTGATGAATGACTGTGATATGTCTGAATTACCTGCAGTGTATAAAAGTGGCTTAGAAATCAAAACCGAATATAAAGACAAAACATTACAAGAATAGTTCAGCTAAAGTTCTTTGCATCTTGAGGAGTTGTAAAAAAATAACTTTAGGTGCATCACACAACTACCTCTGCAAAAGATGACAGAATATAATCCACTCTGTCTTCATGCAAACTTCCATAAACATAAAGGATTGAACAATTAAAAGACCTATTTTTTTATTTTTCTGTAAATTGCTTCTTTAACAGTAACCTAAACAATAACCTAAAGCCCAGAGATGTAGCAAGAAGTGACCTTCAGTTCAATTACAACATTGGTTCATCAGCAGACACTGCATATTGCAAAATAAATACATGTTAAAGAAATACAGGGGAAATTATGTAACTATTTCAACTTCAAGG